>NC_079154.1:96113610-97403110 GCF_947563725.1 Argiope bruennichi | reverse complement strand
TCTCAAATAATTATCTTTAGGTAATAAACAGTCAAGGATTGTTGAAAAAAATTTCTCTTGTCTTTTATAAATGAAATTAACTATAGCATGATGTATAAAATTATTTTTATCTTGCATAGCATACTAGGCATATTTAAATTGCATAAATGTTTTCTTTTTAAAATTAATCAAAATAATGTGCTCTAATTTAATGTAAAATAATTATTTCATTCATGATATAAATAAGTAAGATATATAAAAAAAGTTTCATCTAAGAAATTATGATTTTTAACTAAGTAAATCCGATTAAAAAATTAAATTCAAAATTAAATTATTGTTATGTAATTGTTTCTTACCTTCATTTATATATATTCACATTATTAAAAATTAAGAAAACTTGCATTATAAAGTGCAAGAAACTTTCATTCCTTATTTTGGAAACCTTATTTCTTTTAGGTTATTTAAAACGAAATTTAATTATTTATATTTTTGATTCATACATTCCATATAGAGAGAAAAGATTTTAAATTAAAAGAATGAGCTTTAATTTAATTTTTTTGCATAGATTTTAATGCAATTAAAATTCTAGAAAAACAAAAACTATTGAAATAACTTTTATCATTCTCGTGAAGTGATCAGATTCAATCTTTGTGAATCGTCTGACATCATTACGAATAATTAATTGAAGCTTGATATTTTCGAGAGCTTCCCAGAACTCAAATGCATGCACAATAAGTTCTTTGATGTTATTCTCTAGATTTGGTTTAGTTAATTTAATTATTTTCGAACCTGAATGTCACTAACAAGTCACAGAATATGTCTTCCTTATAGGATTTTGTTTCAAAGCAACTTAAAATTAATGTTTTCGAAGTCAAAAAGTAATTTATAAAAACAAATTGAAAAACCAACTTTTACAAAAAGCATAGATTTAATAACATAATGAGGTATCCTAATCATGAATATTTAAATAAGGTGTTAATGAGAATTTTTTAGGTGGGGGAGGGGTTAAGTGTTTTATAATCATTAAAGAAAAAAGGCACTGAATTTATTGTTTTAACAATTTTTAATAATGTATTTTTTTAAGATTGTATTCGTGATATAATGCTTTTATCTTTATTTTTTGTCAATAAGAATTATAAAATAATTAAACACAAAAAAAATCTAAAATCCCTTGTTTTTAATAATGTAGATTCATTCAATTACAATTCTGCCTTAAGGTAATCATTCAATGCCTAGTGTTTTTTTAGTGAAGACAAGACAACTATTTTAATCGAAATTATATAAAGATTTATTTAACCTTAAAATGACGAGTTCATTCTTTAAGAAGGTTTCAAAAATTACAGTTCTAAAACATCAAAAATAATAAATTTAACATGTTACTGCTTTTTTTTTTTCTATTTTATCTGCAGAATTCCGAATGCCAATTTTTTTTTTTTATTCTGATATACTTAATAAAAAATTGTTACTTAAGAAGCAACATATTTAAATCTCTACATTTATCATTGTTTGCAAAATATTTTATGCAGCTTAAATCCAATGTTGCCAATTGGCAACGTTGTTGGTTAGTAACATACTGTTGCTTAGCTTAAACCATTCTCATAAGAAGATATATATATATATATATATATATATATATATATATATATATATATATATATATATATATATATATATATATATATTCCACATGATTTATTCGCAAAATACATATTCAAAAAACAATTTTAAATCAATTTTTAAAAGATCAGGTATTTAAAATTTCTTTGGTCAGAACATTCGCTAATTTTTCATTCAACAGAAAAATTCCAGGTTTAAAGTAAGATTATTTTTACAAATAATTCGTTCATTTATCTAACTAAGAATCTTAACCACTATTTACAATGAACGAAACAAATGTTAATATGAAGGAGAATCAATGGCTAAATGCAACAAGGGGATCAACATAAGTGCATGTATAAGATAGAGCAACATCTCTCTGTGAAATATTTCTAATGTTTCCTAGATCGGTCATGCAATGTGTAGCTAAAACTCTTCAAGTCGAGAAGCAACCTTTTCTAGGCGGATTTATTCTCAGTATTTTTGTTTCGATGTTAGTTCAAACAGAGTGGCAATTGCTTGTAATGTTATCTATTCCTTGTTTGATAAGGTTGCAACAATTCATATAGACTGTATCTTTTTTTTTATTCTATCAGATTTACAACATAGTCTTGTTGATAGAGATATTCTTTCTCTGTATTTTTGGGTTTGATTCCTAGGGATGCAGGTGTAACATCAATGATTGGGATTAGATTAGCAAATCCAATTTTCCTTTTCTTAATTATTCGATGTAGAAATATTTTTATACATCTTTGAAACAGCGATGACATCTACATTATCTATGTCTATGTCCCTGTTTTTTAATTCATATGAGAACCAGATACCTTATTTTGTTAATAACTAACCAATTCCAATAGTATTGGGCGAAGAACTTCATATCGAAAGACTTGCTTTTCTTCATATTTACGTTATTGAGGATTTCATAAGCTCTTTGTTAAGAGTAAACAAATAATAATTTTTAAAACACATAAATCTTTTTGGCATTGTAATCCATCAAACTGGCAAGTGATTTTCATCAACAAATGAAGATATTTTAATACAATAAAATGATCAAGTAAAATTTATCATAAATGCATTTTTATTTTTGTAAACTATTCAATATTTCAAATAAATTTAGTAGCCCATCTTTGGCAGCAGGAGGTATTAGGAGAAACCACATTTACTTTCAAATGCATGTATGAGACTCGGTATATTTCATGAAGATTAGTTTCCAGGCACAGTGAATTTTACTCTGATGACTATTGGACTATATTATGCCTGCTACAAAACTATGATTAAAATCTCTTCAAGGCCTAAAATTTACATCACATGGTATTATACTTAATTCATAGATATTCTTCAATCGAATATGCTATTTATTCAATTTACTACATTGGTCTAAATGGCCAAAAAATTTGGGTTAAAATGCTCGGACATTGTTTATTAAATTAACAGAAATTAAGTATATTTTATTTCTATTCTTCTTCATATCCAGTATAAGTTATCTTAATTATGGAATGAATTTGATTTATCAGACAGAATGTACTCATATATTTTAAGTAAATTAATATAAATAGATATATGCAACATAATATTATTTAACATTTCAATAAGTAATAGGAGGGTAAATATGAATGAATTTCTCTTTAATTTCAATATTTGGAACCGTAAAGTGACAAATAGGCCTTTTAAAACAAAAGAAAATTATAGATAGCTTATTTTCATCAGTCGATAAACATAACTGAAAATTTTAATTAATAATGAAATCATGCATTATTCTGGAATTTTTCGAAAATTTAATTAAAATAAAATTTTCTAACACTCTGTATTTCTGAATTTTTTATTGTTAAAAATCTATTCTAAGAAAAAAGTATTCGTTTTTGTTTGTAATTACAGACCTATAATGACCAGATGGTCCGTCAGAAATATTAGATGTGTTTATTTCAGTTAAATCTCATATGCTTATTTTTATGTTTATGACTCTCTCAAAAATGTATTTTTTAAATTTAAATTGTGATCGACATGGAAGTCATGTTGTTTTGAAAGCCTTAAACCTGTTACAATTCCTGTACATGATCCGTTCTAATAAAGTATACACAGATAACAACACAATACAAATCAAAATGTAACTATCAAGTTCATTTGACTTCTAATTAACCATTGGCTTATTTCACTTGCTATAACTTCTCTCCTTTTTCCTCTCTAGCTGCTTTATAGAACTTTCTGATGGTCAAAAAATAATTAATGATATATTACTAATACAGCAGTAAATAATAATAAATGTAACCAATATTTGCTAAAATATCGGTTACGTTTAATTTCAGTTATATATTTTATGAATAGCTTGACGTTCATCGAAAATTGTTCAATTATTTGTATGACATTCATTAGCAGATAAAATTTAAACTTAACTGAATATGAATTAGATGGAATATCAAATAAAAATAATAAAAAGGCTCGAATAACTCACTGGAAGAATTTCAATATTTGGTTGATTAATTGCCTATTTTTGCCATGATGACTTTTGAAACTATTTATTTTGAATGCATGTTTACAAATAATTCGTAAAGTATCATATTATGCATATATAATTACAAATTAGACATGATTTCTTTCTGGGCTTAAGCATCTAGCGTATAATAGGAATAATAGAAATAGTTTTGCATTGAAAATGCTTATCATCTCGTTATTAAAAATTTTAAAAACTGTAAAGCTTATTTTCTTTGTTTAAATTCTAATAAGTTACTTATATTTTCAAAATTAAATCCATTATATTTCTTAGCCATTAAAACCTAAATTAATTATTTTCTCAATCAAATTATTTACCAGAATGTTTCAAAAGAATCACGGACACAATTTATAAATATGCATATTTCATTACACTCGTATGTAAATTAAAAATTTCTTTGAATCTAATGAATTGAAACAATCCATTGTTACTTTATCATACTGCGTGACAAAATATAAATATATAAATATTTTTCAATCATATTTTAATTAGTTTGCGATTGTAAGAATACCTTAAATTAAACTATTAGTTCAAAAATTTTAAATCAAGTTACTGTTTACGATTATTATTGTTATTATCATTATCTTATTATTATTATTATCAACAACAACGTTTAAATCTTGAGGTCGCAAATTTCATATGATATTAGCATCCAGACGATTAGTCTCTAAATTTAAGCAGTAGAAGCAATCACACATCAACATTTACCTTTTTCTAGAAACTCTATTAATTAAGAGGAAGTAAACATATATATTTTAAGAAGATCATTCATCTTATATTAATTAGCCTTCAACATATACATTTATTACAAATACCTTTTTAATTAAATTGAATTACATGAATATACTTTAGATGAGTGTATTTAAAAATTTCTAATTGTGTAGGTTGTTGTTTTCTATTAATAATTATTGAAATTTTTAATTTAATAAGTATTTGCGAGTTTTATATTCTTCAAAGATAAAATGGAAAATGCATAAACATCTCTATTCAGTTACAATTAAAATTTTCTCTTAATACTCCCTATTATAAAGAGTATCTTTCTTTTAAAACTGAGAAATTACTAATTTCTAACATTCGTCAAATGATTCAAATGAAAATAATTGTTAAATTTACTTTTCCATTAAATTCTATTTTCCTAAACAAGAATCAACTTTAGTTTATTAAGAAACATTTATTTACAAGAAACCAAAAGATTTATATTTTGATTCAAAATATCTCGTAAGAAAAGTAAAATGAATGAATATAAAATTTTCTCACAAACTTTCCTCATTGAGATAATTTGTTTTCAAATTAAAAATTTAATATTTTTATTTCAGTGAAATAAGTCAAATAAAATAATCATACAAGTACACAGGGTATTTTTTCGCTTTCTTTGAAAAACCATAGGTTTTAAAGCTTTTTAGCTATTAAACAACAGAAATAACTAACTATTAATGATTAAAAACTAATTACGTGTTAAATAATTAACTGTCCAAATGAAAGCAGTCCTTTGCTTGATTTTTAATTGTAACTTTTCCTTAATAATATTTTTTCTTCGAAAAGAAATTATTAGATACAAAACTATCAAAAAGAAAGAAAAGTTTCAAGAAAGCTTTAGTTTGTTATAAAACATTTGAATCTTTATTTTCCATTTTAATAGTATGATTAGATAAAAAAAATAATTCCCTTCTTGAATTAAACCTGAAAGAATCTTTGTCCTTACTTTTTTATTATATAATTTTGATTTAAAAACCAAGAAGTTAACCGGTAGTATTTTATTGCTGAGATTTCCATTCTATTACCGACATTAAAAATGTTTTTTCTTAAGAAATATTTCAAAACATTTCGCTGATATATAAAAAAATACAGATTAACATTCAGTAGTATTTTAAATTTATACAAAAGCTGTTCTCGTAGTTATATAACGTGTTACGCAAACATACATGGTTTAAAATTGTCTTATTTTCTTAGAACTATTTACTCAAAATTTAAATCAAAGTATGTTATTTCGAAATTTTCTTTAGCATTAAAATTACATTTGTAAATTTAAAAAAAAGAGGATAAAAGGCTATATTTTCATTTGCTCCAATGAAGGAAAATTCTATCTTGTTCTTCAAGAAATTCACAAAAGCCGTAGAATTAATGTAATTAAAGTAAAAAATAAAATTGTGAATGAAAAAGAATCGCATTAAAATTACTATGTATTTTATTATTACAGACGCTTAAATTTACATTTTATAATATATTGAAAAAAATTGCAAAATATACCTCTGAACAGATAATAGCTGGAAATGTCTGAATATATTACTAGAATAAGATCTTTCATTCTGCAAAATCAATCGATTTGAAGAAATGTTGTAAAAACATTAAATAGTTCTTTCTCAATGTAAATAACATTATAAACAACAAATTTTATCATAAAAAAATTATCTAAAAAAGGATTTTTATCATCTGTCTTTCATCCTATTAGCTACATATGAAACTTGAGGCAGAATTTCGTTTCAGAAACAATAATTTACTGAATAATGAAAAATATAATGCAGTTTTAGAACAAAAATACCTTAAGAATTATGTTAGAAAACAAGTCTACTCATTATTGTTTAAAAAAATACCATTCGAAAACTTGCTTTACATAACCTGAAAAACAAGTTAAGTACTTATTGCTGTAATCGATTTTGGATAAAAGAGAAAATTAATTACCAGTAAAAATAATAAAACGTTAAACTAATTCTTATCATCAAAAAAATATTTCATTGCCGATATATAATTTTAAAATGTTATGCCTTTATCTAAAAATGAAATTAGCAATAGAACTTCATAAAAACAACATAAATTGTCAAACTAACTAAATTTGCAATTAAATTATTTAAAAATTAAAGAATTGGTATCAATCCTATTCGTTTTACTCTCATTCCTCTGTAATTACCAAATGTACCTCTCTCAGATTTTTTTCCAACATAATTAAAAACATAATACGGATCTACAATCTTAATACTAAACTTGCCAAACTAAGAACATTCATATATCAATATTTTCAAATGAAAAGACAAAGATCTTAAAGTTCCAAAATATAAAGGCATATTTCAAAACAATATGCCAAATATCATGTCTAGATCAAAGGGTTTTTGAAGAATCCTGTTAACGGACAGATATAATACCAAAAAGCCTGTCATACATATAAGTTTACAACAAATGCTTATAAAAAAGTTGTATCAATCAGATTCTTTTTACTAAGTTCCTTGTTTAATCAACTAATATACCTATCATAGATTATTTTCAAGCACGACATTCTATATAGCAACGAGCAATTGTATTATTGACTAAGAAAAATTATAGAAGAGGAATATCAGTCTTATTTGTCTTATTCTTATATAAAGCATTATAGTCAGTGAAATTCTATTATAAAATTTCAGTTAAAAGCAATAATTGTAAAATAGACCATTTGAAATACAAAAAAAATTATTATTTCCATCTGTAAATTGTTATATATTATTTTAAATATTTAATCAAAAACCATAACTAAAATACAAATCTTTTTTTCTCGTTATTAAAATGCATAATTTATATGGCATTTTATGCAATATATTTTTCATGCAATGTTCAACATTACAGAAAATGTTCTAAAACATTTTTTTTCGAATTAGTTACTGGATTTTTGTGCAATGTTGTATAAAGGGGTATTTACAACATTGCACAAATATTAGATGGAATTAGAAGGGGCCGGGTTTAGTATTCTGGCTGCACGCACTTTATTGCTGTGCTTAACCTGGGATTTTTAAATTACATTCTTTTCCTTAACAAATTGCATGAAACCGAGGGTTGGTGCACAAAAAATTTAAACTATTTTAAAATCTTATAAAAATACTGATGTCCTAAAAAAACATCTGAGCTCAAAAATTTTAATATCAAAGCTTTATAACCAAAGAAAACGATAAACTTAACAAACTCAGTAATAAATGAGATTGATGTATTCGAAAAAATGTAAATATTGTTTTATCATCATATTAATGATGATAATCATAAATAATTATCATGAATTTTTTCCCTGACTGTGTTGCCATTTAAACAATTCGCTCTCCTTCAATTGGATGTAATACCCAGCCGTAAACACTATCTTTTAAATTAAATTCCATATTTTTATGCTATTTTAATTTTTCAAAACTTAATATAAAACCATAACTTTAGATAAATTTTGATTTCACATTTGCTCAATTATTTTTTACATAAGAAGTCTCGGAACTAAATAGTTTTGCTTATACTTCGGAACTTTCTTAATTTGTTCATAATTTACTCACTTCCTGCTTTTAACTTCAATTCCTCCAAAAATGTATGAAAGAGTCGTTTTTCCAAAAGTAAAGCAAATTATTTTTCTTCAATAATGCGCTAAACTAGTTTTGGAAAATATTTACGGCGTTTCAAAATCCAGTAAGTAAAACTGATACAAAGTAGATCTACTTCATATTTTGCTGTATTGAGTATCATTCTTTTGCTTTCACACTTAAAGTTTATATCCGGTAATAAACTTATCAGAACGTAAAAAGGACGATAATTGAAGAAATGTTGATTTTAACTTTCTCACTTTCTCAGGATCTAAAACCTTCACACAAAATGGGAGTATAAAATGAATGCCATCAACTTTGAATGCTGAACCTCAAGTATTTTACTGCTCCAAATATGGCCATTTTTTAACCGAATTTCTTTCAATCAATTGTTCCAGAATAGTGCCTAAAAGTGTCGTTAGTTTCTCTCATAAGAATTCCGGAAAAAAACGAACATTTTAGAAACATTGACTTAAAGTTGATTCTAGAGAATAAAATACATTTCAGAACGAGAAAATAAAGTGGGCAGTAAAAAATGATGATGAAAATCTACGAACTTATCAAAATCACTGGACTGTTAAAAACTTGCTTGTTGAAACCAAATTTGCAATTCAGTTTATATATAGATATATATAGAGAGAGGGAGACTCAGGAGTTGAAAGGACCAACATATCGAATAGCTGTGAGAGGAGAAAATATCTTTCTCTATTGAGTTATTTCAGTACATTCTATGTCCATTTATTCGCTACGTGATTGAAAATAAAAAAGAGTGTTTTCATTGCTTTCTGTATACTCAGTTGCTGGAGTGTTAGAAGTTTTCTGCGGGATTTGCTGTGGTAGGTTTTGAAGAGTCTGTTTTTCTTTCTATCCATCCTTTAAACGTTGGGAAACAATTTCTAAATGGCAAGTTAGAAAGAAATTCGAAGAAAAAAATTGCATGAATGCGAGAATGTAACAAAAACGTTTACAATTTGAAATCATTTGGATCTCTAAGGTTTTATCAGATGTAAATAATTTATTTTTCGTCTCAGTTTTAAAATCGTAAGCCTTCTTTCTCAATATTAGCATTTAAAAATGTTTAATTATAATAAAAGACAAAGTTACAGAAGGTTTTTTTTTGTTACAACTAGCATTACCAGTTAGAAAACCGGATTTATGACATATCATGTATTAATGTCACGTTGGAGATATTAAAGTTTTTGTGGAATAAATCCTGCTTTCTTTGCTTCTCTGGCATTAACTAATCGGAAGAGATTCTGCATTATTTGGATACAAAAATGTTTCGATAATATCATTCGAGAATGTAACAAAAACATTCATAATTAGAAATCATTTGAATTTGTGAGAGGTTTATATGTTTTAATGATTTTTTTCCCTTCTAAGTTTTAAAATCTTAAGCGCTTATCATTAATATTAGCCTTTAAAGAATTTAAATAAAAATAAAAGTACAAAGCTATAAAAGCCATTTTCTTACAACTAGCATTATCATCTGGATATTAAGATTTATGACATATTCTGTATTAATGTCACGTTGGAGTTATGCCATTATTTAGACGAGTTAAAGCTATTGTGAAATAAATCTCATTTTCTTTGCTTTTCTGACATAAACATATCGGAAAAAATACTGTATTATTTGGATACAAAAATATTTCAATATTATCATTTTAAGGGTCTTTTGGATATATTATGTTACCAGAAGAATTTCTTCAAAAGAAAGGGAATTAATTATAAGATATTCTAATTGTGTCCTGTTGGAGTTATGCCATTATTTGAACGGATCAAAGTTCCAGTGGTGTTTGTCACATTTTATTTCATATGAAGAAATAAAGGCATTACAAAAAAAAATATTGTGTTTTTTGGGAATAACGATTTGGTTGTTTTATCATTTTTAAAGTCTCTTGTATCAAATTTAACACAGAGATTAAATAAAATATAATTTGTGAATTGGTTACAATTTTAAACCATTTCTTTTTTAAAAAATAACTTGCAGTTTGGTAACTTGAATCTGTCCATTTACCAGATCTCATAATTTCTTATCCCATATTTTAAACATATAGTTCAATACTTCAAGGAATTTTCAGATAAAGTATCATGTTTCAGCGAAATATTGTAATTTGTAGTACATTTTCCAACATGAAGAAACTTGGCCAATCTTTTTTGGATATGAAGGTAAATTCTCAACAATATAGATGATGATTCTGTACTTCTTTTTCTCACATCAGTACTTTGAACTCTCTCACCAGAGAAATTTCAATGTATATTCTTGTTGAGATGTTTCACGACATATTTCTTTTACTTCTTAGCAAAATGATTATAAATAGGAAATATTTTTTCTTATTTGTACTTTCATACTCTTTTTTAAAATGGTTTGAAATCTTCAACAAAAATGTAAGGTGTTATAAGTCTAGTGTAATAATTTTTGTGTGTGTGCGTGTGTGAATTCAAAAACTATATAATGACTTTTAATTTCAAAATACATGAATTACCAATTATTTTAAATAACATTTCATTGTCTAAGAAGCTAAAAATTTATTCTTAAACAATAAATTCATCTTTTACATTATTAATTAATTTAACAGCTAAAATCTGAATATTTAACATTCAAAAGAAAATTCCAAAATTAAAATATAAATGCAATTGGGGAAAAAAAATGTGAAGATCATACAATGAATTCAAAATTTAGAATACCTTTACATAATGTAATTATCTTAAGAATAAATTTATAATATATACAACAGTTCTTTAATTTTATTGTATTATGTTTAAATTAAATACAAAATACAGTTTAGCTTCGAAATAATGAAGTATTTCTATTAATTTTTCAATTCTAGTTACTCTCAAATGTTCTTTTTAATAAATAAGTGATAAAAATTTAAAAACTAGATTTTAAATTATTGTAAAAATGAGATATCGTTCCTAAGTTACTCCAGGGAAATTCTTCGTAAAAGGAATCAGAAGTCAATCATATTTTCAAAAAAATCGTCCAAGCTAATTTTTCCATAAAATACATCACACAGTTCTTTATATAGTTACGAGCAATATATTAAGTTAGGTCGCTTCGATAAAAATTCAATGGATAAGGATGTTTTTAAAGTAATATAAAAATAATTTTTAAGCGAAAGTTTATGATTATAATCTATGGTAACCTATTCATATTCCCAAATTTTTTCAACACGTTAGAATGTTACAACATAAAAGCATTCAGTATTCTTAAGAAAATGCTAAAATAATTCTTTAAACTTTTTACCACCGTGATAAAAGTAGCGATATTTATAAACTCTGTTATTTCTTTTAAAGTTTTGTATAAAAATATTTACAGAAGCAAAAAATATAATTCGATAATATCTAACAAAAATAACAAATATTAATATATAATATTATGAAAACATCAAATGAAAAAGCAACTTTTTATATTAAAGGCAAATTGCTTCCCATAAAAATAAAATTTTCTTAAATATTATAAAGAATTTAAGAGCTATAAAGCTTATCTAAATATTTATTGAGATATAAATATTTTTCCCACATATTTCAAGAATGGTAAAAGATCCACACAAAATAAAATAAAATAATTCTGTCATAAAATGTCCATGCCTTCATTAACCTGGCATAAAAGATGAATTTCGTAGACTTTCCGATATTTTTTTTTCTGGTGTTAAGCTTTAAAATGGTTCTGCGGGGGAATTTTTTTTCTTCGTGAAAAAGCTTATCAATATACCTTCCATGAATACGAAATTAATTAGTGGTTTTTTGATACAACTTTCGTGTTCCAATAATCTAGGAAGAAAAATGTGGAAGAAAAAGTTGGTGTTAATTCTCACACAATTTTCGACAACAGGTAAGCATAGTAAAGGATGAAGACATTAACAAGTATCAATAGGAAATAAAACGCTAATTTTCTCAAAACATTAGTTTTCCAAACTATCTTTAATTAAAACAAATTAATTACTATTTCTAATTTTTTTATGATTTATTCTTCAAAAGTAATTGTTAACAAAAAGTAATATTTGTGCAGTTAATATGCTTTTTAAAAAAGATAATTCTTCCATAATGTTTATGGATAATTTCTAAAGAACAAAACGAAAATTAAAAAGATGATAGTTATATTTTAATCACAAAGAACATAAAATAAGTTTGAAGTTAAGTTAAATTTTGTTTATTAGATAAAGTTATTTATTAAAGTTTTTTCTTAAAGTTAAATTTTGTTTTATTAGAAACAACAACAAATAATTTTCATGCCTGGAATAAAATTAATATTGTATGAAGCGTATTATCTTTGGTTCGTTTATATTTTATGCATATGTAAGCAAAAAAAATTTAATTCTTTCCATCGAGTTTAAAATGTATTTTTTAAATATTGTTGTTGTTTCTTATGGCACTTGCCAGTGGACAAGCCCGCTGTTCGAAGACAGCCGATTTAAGCCTGAGGGGGAGCGCCTCTTGTTTCTATAGGAGCGCCATCTAGGGCCAAGAGTACGACTTAGCTACATACACGTCACAACCCTTTTTACGGGGCGGACTTCATTCACGCATTTTTTATTCACTCAGCCACAGATCGTAATTTAAACCTGAATCAGAAAACGATCACCCCTGATCCAGCACCCCCAGTGGTATTACTCTCGACATGGTGGACTTTGTGACCACGACAGATTTAACGCGCGTCAGCCACCAAGCACGCGGGGAATCTTCGGCCGGCGGGATTCGAACCCGCAACCTAAGGAGCGCGAATCCGACGCTCTACCAACCCGGCCTCTTAAAAATTGTAACTTTGACAATTTGAATGTAAATTTTAAATATTTGTCAGGTGCCAAAATAAAAAATACCCTCGATAGTGAAATCATTTTATACTAGTTATTCTTCTTCAAATCAAAATCTGGGGTGTTTTTTTTGGGGAGGGGGGAGAGGGGGGATTTTAAAAACGAGGAACATTGTAAAAGTTGAATTTTTTTTTCTTGTGATGATTCTTAAAGAAATTCCTTTTTTCTTAATCATTAATACTTTATCTGTTTTATGTCTTTTTAAAGATTTTTTTTTGTAGTTTATCTTACGAAAATCGCCTTTCTAATCATTCCGACAGAAAACTTACACGGGCATAAAAAATTCATTCCGGAAACAATAGTTCATTTCCACTAAATAAATTGGCAGCATGAATATAAAAGATAGTAATAAACTATGATAGAATAATCTCATTTGCTTACAACTTTTGAAATTTTTTTTTCTAAAGATTGTTTTCTTTTAGGGTTGCCAAATAATCTCACATTAATCATCAATTTCATAAACATTCTTTAAGCGAAAATTATTCATTCATTGAATTTTCTTTATTTGGATGATTAGGTGAATTTCGTTTATAGAGGTTTGTAAAAATAATTGTAAAAGATTCAGACAAGATTTTTGAATGAAGCAATACCTAATTTAATCCCACTGTCTAGTATATCTAATCAAGTCTATAAATTAAGGACACGTGACTAACTTATTTTCGCACATATATAGGTAAATATTCTCAACAACTTACCACCATACTTTTCTAGAAAATTGGCGCCTATTCGGTTTGGTATAAATATAGGGCGACTTCATTAAAAAAATTTTGCACTGCAGTCAATTGCAAAGGGACATACAAATAACAAAAATGATTAACAATTCCCATATTTTTTTAATTTAACGAAGTT
The DNA here is from genome assembly GCF_947563725.1 of Argiope bruennichi. Classification (NCBI taxonomy): domain Eukaryota; kingdom Metazoa; phylum Arthropoda; class Arachnida; order Araneae; family Araneidae; genus Argiope; species Argiope bruennichi. The sequence continues at coordinate 97,389,086 of NC_079154.1, read as the reverse complement.
CTGGGCCATATTTGTTTTCATTTAAAAACAAACTTAGAAAATCTTTGACGGGCTAGGCTGTACACAAAGGCAATTCGTCGATAAAGATCGATCATCTGTTTACCAATTCCTAAACAGTGCTGGTTAAAATCTAATCCAAGAAATAGAATGAATAATCATCTTACTGAGTTCACGTTACTTATAGATAGACTTAAAAAGTGTTTTAACTGTATCATCAAGATGTATTATTTGCGTGAAGTGTTCCATTCTAGCCCAAATTCTTCTAGCAATGAATGCATTTTGAAATCTTTTTTAGCTTAATTAAATGTGTTCATATTTTGTGATACGCATTCTAAATACATATTTGTAAGTAAAAATTAATAGATAATTCATTTCATTATTAAGGAATTCGACACAGTAACGAAGTTATTTTACAAAAATGATGATTCTGATTTAAATTATTCTGAAACACTTTCGTATCATTCGAAGGGGATTTAGGATGAGTTCTACATTTTAAAAAGAAAAAGAAAATTTGTCTCAGATATCTTCTCTATTTTTTATTCATATAAAATGAAAAGACAATATATGGTGAAATATTTGTTCTTTGAATGATAACTTAATGCGTTGTATTTTTTGAGTATAAATCCAATAATCCAAAAATAATAAGTTATTTAAAAATAAAAGAATCAATCCAATAAGTTATTTCCGATTCAAACGAATAAAAATAAATCACGTTGATTAAAAAGAATTTCGGATTGAATTCCATAAAAATAATACAAATATATTGCTACTGGCTTTCATCTACACGCTAATTTCATGATTTCATGTTTTTATTCGTTCGAATGGTACATTCTCTTTGTTTCCAACAATTTTCCAAAATATTTGAATTTCTACAATAAAAATTATAATGCTTTTATTGATTAATGATTTTTCAATTGAATTTTGTTTATACTGAATCCATAAATAATAATACATGGTATTTCTTTTGGCACTTGCCACAGACAAGCCCGCTGTTCGAAGACAGTGATTTTAAGCCAGATGGGGAGCGTCTCTTGTTTTTATAGTAGCGCCAACTGGACCAAGAGTACGACTTATCTATTCACGCATCACTCATTCGCTTGCACAACCCCTTTTTACATGAGGGTGCATTCACACATAGAACAACGGAATAACAACCATGCCCAAACAGGGACTCGAACCCGGTACGCCCAGATCTCAGGGAAGACGCGATAGCCCTATGCCAGGACGCCGGCATAATACTACCTTAAAAGCATCGATATTTTCTATCATGCTTAAAAGCATAGAAATTAAATTAAATGTTAATAATAATAATTTGATGTTCTAAACCCATAGCAAATAGAAGTGAGCTGTGTCAACTAAACTCGTAAAGTATTATGATTTTAAATATATTATATACACTCTCCGTATAAAAGTTTCCATACCTGAGAAAATTTTGAAATGTCTTTATGGTTTTTGCTGTAGTGATTATATTAAATATTAGCTGAGAAATATCAAAGTTATTTTTTTTGTTTCAATCACCAAAAGTTGAAGCAGAATTATATTTACAGTAAAAAAATCGCATACCAAATTTGGAATGTTTAAGTCATTGCGTCTTTTAGCTATCGCTTTTATATGCTTCTGAAAATACAGAACACACAGACTTTCGATCTCTTGTTGGATTTGGTTCAAAATTTGGTAGGTATCTATTATATAGATGTTAAATCCGTGTACAAAATTTTAGCCATCTAGCTCTCTTTGTTTTGTATTTATACGCTAACTTATATTCGAACAGACTGACGGACATTCTTTCTCTGAATAGATTTTGCTCTAACTTTGATAGAAATCTATAAATTCTGTGTAAAGTATTCGACATTTACTGTGAAAAGTGTACACCAAATTTCATCCGTCTTGTTCAAAGAGTTTCTGAGTTATCTTTGTCACAAAAAGATGATTTTCGAACACAGGGAGTTCTAAAACTTGGAGATTTGTCAAAATCTCAAGATCGAATTTTTTAATAATATAATTTTACTTTCTGTAGACGTCGTTTATGAGAAAGTAAAAATCCAGAGATTGATTGTTTGTTACGATACGTCAAAGGATAATTAACTTGATAGCTTAAATTAGAAATACGTTTGAAGTAATCAGTTCTTAAAAATCAGTTTAGTTAATTATAAAAATGTGCTAAAAGCGCTCAGAAATGACAACTATGCATTTTGGTATTTTATTAATGAAGAATTATTATATTAAGCCTTTATCAAAAATACTTTTATATTTCAACATATCAACGTTCACATATCTAATACAAAGCTAAGCAATTAATTTTTGTGTATGTTGAATAAAATGTAAAATATTATATTCAAATTTTTGTATTTTGATTTTAGTATAACAATTCTTTATTCTCTTTTTCAATGTTGTGTAAATTTAGCTTTAATACCTTTACTATGCAAAGATATTCAAAGTATTTCACAAGTTTTATGAATAGATTAGATAATTTAATATTTATAAAAAAAATTTTAGTTTGGATATCTAAAGATGTATGCTTAAAGTTTTAATACTTAAGATGCAGCTTTAATGCTCATGCAGTTTATATTTTTTTGTAGATGGTATCGAATAAATTGCATCAGCTAGCACCTTGCAACATTTTTCATTATCTATTTCGTATCTGACTTTCTTTATTCTAGTGATAAAGAAAGTCAGGTACGGAAATCCGTTCAGTAACAAATTTTTATGAGTTTCTTAATGACGTGATTTTATAAGGGATTCAATTTACATAACAGCTTCTACAAGAATATGTCTTTGAAAATATATTAATAAGCTTCTATTAATTAGATTCTTTTTGTCGTTATATTTAATATGCAGAAAAAAATGTTTATTAACATTACTGTAATGAATTTAGTTGCTATTAATTATTGAGGAATCAAAACTTTTTTTTCTGTTGACAAGGTTTAATGACTTTGGAAAATATGTATAAATGAATGAAAGAAAATGACAGATTTTCTTCATTTTCATTCTATATTCTTACCTGCTGTTGCTTCCCAAGAATTTGTTAGTTCTTTGAATTAATGAAAGGTGAAATTTTATCTAAGCTTTTAAAGATAAAGGCATTTTTAGTCACATTTTGAAAAGATAAGATCTATATTTAGGATCTAGTTAGTCTTATATAAAGCCTAAAGAATTTCTTAATCATAAACTTTGATATGTCTATATAAAAAGTACGATATTTATCTTAAAAATTTATTTTGAATAATTAGGATTTCATTTTAAAGTTGAATTTATTATGAAAGGAGAACATTAGAATAAATTTAAAATATTATATTATATGTTAGTTAAGGTGATATTTTCAATATTTAAATAGAATTTTATCTTGTATATGAGTGTATTTTTAATCCACACAAATTATTTCATTAATAATTACCATCCACATAAATTACTTCATTACTTTGAGTCAACAAAAAGAACATTAAACGAGATTGAAATAATTTATAAAATCAATATGAATATAAAAATTTATATATTTAACAAGTTCCTAGAAAATATTTCACAAATGTTTTTCTTAATTAAATAAAAGTCTTGAAAAATAAAATGGAGAAGATAGTAAATTTAAAAAAAATAAAACTAACTAATTTTCTAATATATATACTTTTTTTAAATTTATTAAGCATTAGATTCCTTTAGAAGTTAATTGCTTAATAATTTTCATAAACTTGATGTAGTTTCATTGAATGAATTATTAAATTTTTTTATCATCAAGATAAGTAGATCACAAAATGCTATGCAACTGAATTAAAATATTATATATGTTATAAGTAGAATAATTGAACAAATATTTAAAAAGTTTACATATGACTTAGGATTTATTTTTAAGAGATTACATTTAACTTGGGATTTATAATTAGGAGCATTCTGGCTGTATTAAGCGCACTTTTTTGTGGACATTATCATTGTTAAGTAATTAAGAACCAAATTTTAAAATTAAGATAGATGAAATAATCCTAAAACATTTTTATAATATAATATATTGGACTGGCGAATCTAAACTCTTTTAAGTTTTTTTAAAACACAAAATGTTCAATGAAACAAATTCTAACTAAATATTATTTTATTTGCTAGTGGAACAGATGTGACATGATATTTTGGGAATCAAATACCTTTTTTTAATTTTTTAGTATATTATTTTAAAAATTAAGTTGATGCTAGGAATTTCGATAAACAATTCAGTCTAAGCAACTTTTAGATGACTAACAAAATCTCACAATAATAATTTCAAAATTATTTCAAGTAAAAATAACAATGATAGCTGTTTAGCTTTCTAATGTTTCCAACACAATTAGTAAACATAAAATATTTTATGAGTATGAATTTTAGATACTCGAAGGCCGATTTTTTTTTCAAAATATAAAGTTTTTTCAACATACATCATATATAAAGTTAAGAAGGAATTTCAAAAAAATTGGAAACAAATAATCCTGTTTAGAATTTTTTATTTCCAACAGATATGAGAATATAAAATAGAATTGTTTTAATTCATTGCTCATTTCTCCCTTCTTTTATTGATAAAATATATTACTTCTTTAGAGTTGATATTGGCTATTAATGTTCAATCGTTAAAATGATGCAAGCACAAATTCCGATCATTATTTCAGCTTGATTCCATCATTATTGCGTGAAAGAGAGGAGGATGCATAATCGCTTCCATATATAACTTAATTACTTTTAGTATGTCTATGTATTGCTATCATTTTATAAGTGAATTTGCAATAATAGGGAAGTAAAATAACCAGCTATTCAGTTCCAACCGTGTACCAGCTTTTTTTTCCGGTTCCGAAAGTATTTAATCCAAAATAAAGCTCGTAACCCTTAGATATGATATTTATAGCCACATGTCCATGTACATTCCATTTTCAAGAAATGTTTAAAGGCATTACTTTACTATAATTTTTCATGTGAAAAATCTGCGACAGAGCTTCCCAGTCATAACTACCAGACCAAAAATTTTTATTTCATATAAAAGCTCAAGATACTTAGATACATTATCAGTAGTGAACTACCTTCCATCACTATTCCTTTTTAAGAGAAATTCCTTTTTAAGAAAAATTGTATAGTTTTTAGGAGAAAAACAACCAATATTCACTATTTTTCAAAAATAAGTGTACCATTCTAACATCCGGACAGCCGAACAAACAGCCCTCCTCTAAATGTATTTCATGCAAAATTCTTCATTGTATAGTTTTTAGGAAAAAAACAACCAATATTCACCATTTTTGAAAAATAGAATCACCATTCTAACATCCGGAAGCCCAACAAACAAGCCTCCTCTTAGTGTATTTTATTCAAAATTCTCCGTTGCATATTCTTTAGGAGAAAAATAAATATTCACCAGTTTTCAAAAATAGATGTATTATTCTAACATTAGCGCAGCCGAACAAACAGACCACTTCTGCAATTATTAGAATTCCTTGCAAAATTAGTTAGAAATCTGCAAATTTGAAGAAATTTGAGTTATAGATTTCTATTTCTATTATCAAATTTATAAATTTAGTCTAATTTCACCCTTTTAGATAAAAAATACTTTTAGTTACCGTTTTCTTAGACAAAACATGCAGATATAATTTCAAAAATGTGTTTTTCTGGCTCAAGAAAATCTAAAATGTAAAGTTTGTCAAAATCTCGAATTCGAAATTTTCAATTATTACAATACTTTATGTTCTGCATGTATGAAAAAGTAAATAGTGAAAACGAATAAATAATATATGACCGGAAATAAATAATAAAATTTATGAATACGCAGTAAGTAAATTGAGAGCAAAGGCAGGCATGCATTCAATTATTTAGCACTAAAAGATTACAGAATTTTTTAAAATTGAAAATGGTATCCTGTTTTGTCTTTGCTAAGTTTTGTTAGTGACAAATTCTGCTTGGAAAATTTTAGAATAAACAATAATTTATTAAATTTATGCTTACGAAATTATATAGAAGATGGATTACACGAGTGAATGTTGGGATATGGCACAAATATGTTTGAAAGTCCCCATTCTTCAAACATAATATGTTATTCAAACATCATTATTTTTGTGTTACTTGTTGAATTCTGGATTTATTTATCTTGAAAGAAGTCCGTAAAAATATGAGATAAAAAATGAGCGTTGACAAAAATGTTTTTATTTCTTGTGTAAGTAATCCTATTCTATCGAATTCCTATGGAAGCTAAAATATATTTCCGTTTATTTACCTTTAAAAAATGAAATTGAAAATTTTTCGTGGGATATAAAGTAATGATAAAGATATCGTTATACAAATCTTATGCAATTTCATCTTTTTTATTTGGTATAGATAGGAATGCTTTTGCTATACCAAACTCACAGAAACAAAATACTGTCTATAGTCAGCATTTTAACATTATTATATTTTATAGATTGGCGTATTCTCTAAAAGCAAAATTATGACGGGAAAAAAATTGTACTTAACTCTCTGTAAGATAATCGTTTGATTTCAGATGTTAAATGTGATATGTTATTTCTTCCGCAGTCAGTGTTTATTAAGAAAGGGACGCAATTTATTAATAAGATTTTTAAAACGGAAATTGAACACAAATTAAATGATTCTTTCAAAAACTTCAGAATATATTGTTGAACAAAAATAACATTAAATCACCTTAAAATTAAAAAAATTCAATTGAAATCAATTTTATTTCCGAATAAATTTTCTTCAAGCTTTAAGAAATTGAGGAAAAAAAATGTTTAAACGTATTTTACAAATATTTTTGTGTCTTATTTTCTAGATCCATACACAAATACTTTTCGATGATGTTAAATATATATTTTTGCATGCATGTTAACGCTGCCATATGGAGTGCATTGCATTTCCTTATTTCTTTTTTCCCAAAAAATAATATATCTCAATAGGCACATTGTATTTCAAAATCAATAATGTCAAAACGGTATCATTTTAGATTTAAAAAAATTAATTGCTTTATGCTGATAGTTTTGCAAAGACTCTTTTCAATTCCCACTTTTATAAATGATAACTAAATGATGAATTGTATTTATTCTGAATTATAAAAAATAAGTCATGATAACAAATAACTTTTTGAAAGATTTCCAAGAAATAGATTGTAGGAGAAATAGAACTATGGCCGCATAATCTATTTTCTTGCTAAGCAACACAACAGAAAGAGAAACAAGATTTTGACCATTCAATGTCTTTTTCTGTTTGGGAAACATATAGTACAGGAAATCTTTTCTTTTCTTCGTCTTCTTCTTTCCCCCATTCTTTCATTCTTCTATTGTTAAAACACTTATACCGCTTCAGATATTTCTTTGTATGCGAGTCTAGAACTCAAAGATAGCTTTCTTCTTTTGGGATCGAGTATTTTTCCTCAAGTGAACCACTTCCTGTGAATAGCATCATATTCTAAGCTAATTCAGATCTCAAAAATCAAATCTCTTCAAGGCAAATTCAAATGCAAATAATAATAGTAATTTATATTCTTTAGTAAGAATTAGATATTATTTACCATGATTTGTATTTCTTTTATAATACCTAACATTCAAGCCGTCCTCCTTTATAGTTAAAAGGATATTGATATTGTATTTGTATTTGATATTGTATTGCATTCGTCAGATTTCTTTCAGGAGATAATTCAGGTGAATCAAAAGTAAATATTTTTAAATTTCCAAAAATGAATTTGGCATTGAAAATGGATATTTGCATACCTTTTGATCTCTTAACTTAAATCATAGAAACTTTTCGAGTCATTTATAAAAAAACTTCAGGCCTGATTTCAGTAGTGGAAGGAATACTGCCATCGTGCTCTTATCAGAAGTCGCTGGTCAATGGCAATTTTTTTATCAACAAAACCAGTCTTGAAACATTTTGGTACAACTTTAAAAATGACAGAAAAAATAAATTCTAATCTTAATAGAAAATAGATGTTTTAAAAAATAAAATACAACTCGTATCAAATTTTCGAATTTTGAGTTCGAAAAATAAAGTTGCTTATTGAGATTTATTCAAGAAAAGTAAAGGCTTTTAATGGAGAAACATGTTTCAAGAGAATCAGAAAAGATGCAGCTATAATTCTTACTTGTTTAAGACATTCAGATTAATTAATGTATTCTCTGTGATAGACTTCCTTGTTTGACAATTTTCAGTCTTTATATTTGTTCCATTCTATAAAAACATCTGCCGTAATTTTCATTATTTAAAAAAACAAATTCACTTGCTTTTCTACACCTTTCTTTATAATTTTTTTTTTTCTAAAACGGGAATTCAAACTTGGAGTACTCCTCTGAGGCTTTATAAACAGTTATTCTATATAATTTTATTCAATCTCTGCATAATATATAATGCTATATTATAAAAATTATATTGATCCAATTATTTAACAAGAAATATTATTAAAATATTAAAGCGGGATGAAAAAATTCCACATCGAGCAAAAATATTCTTTAAATATTCATGAATTCTCAAGATATATTTCAAAAAACAGATATGATTAATAAAATAAGAATAAAAAAAATCTTAATCATCTAAGAAATCTCAATTTAATTATCCCCTGAGAAATCTCGTTATAAAACATAAAATATTAAAACTATATTTTAAGTATTAATGAAAGGCTTATTGCTAAAAAATAAAATTCTTAAAAATTACCCACTAAACATAATGCCAAGATTTTAACATAGCAAATATTATAGTTAAAAGATGTGAAAAAATAATTATGTTTCTGAACGTAAAAAGAAAAATTTTGTTAGCATAAATGTTAAATTTAATATTATTCAAATTATATTTTTAGTATATTCATTCTGAACGGCTCGCATTTTATCTTTCTTTTCCTTTTCAGTTATTCATTTAAATATGGATATAAGACAAAGCTTCCTGCATGGTGGTTAGTTCTTGCCATTCGGGTGGGTGCATCAATTGTGGGGGTTCGTTAACACTTACAACGAATCTACGAGTTATATCCTGAGGGGAAGGGTTGTACCGCAGCCGGTGATGGCCCTTAGGACTCAACCGTAGTTCCCCCAATGCTGTCATTCAAATTTAATTCATGTGCTTTGTGGTTAGATGGAGTGGAGTAATCTAGCTTGGTTATCTGACATAGTTAAAATAATAAATTTTAAACAAATTGTTTTACAAAAAGTGAGAAATTTTCAAATATTTTCATTTTAAAAAAATGCTATTTTTGTAACATATTGAATAATTGCTCTTTTGGATCTATTGGTTTTCACCAAACAGGAGAGTGAAGTAATTGTGAGATATGTTTACCCCTTTCGATGACGGGGCATGCTTCCTACGGGAAGGGCCGTACTGTAGCTAGTGATTAGGACTCAACCGTTGTTCCGCCAATGCTGTCGGGTCATTCAAATTTAATGGCATTCCTTATTATTAGGGGGAAGGGACGATAAGCCTAGCTGTGTTTATATGAGATAGTTAAAATAATGAATTTCAAACTAATTGTTTTACAAGAAGTGAGAAACTTTCAAATATTTTCGTTTAAAAAAATGCTATTTTTGTAGCATATTGAATAATTGCTCTTTTGAACCTATTGGTTTTCACCATACAGGTAGGTGAGTGCAGTAATTGTGAGGTATGATTACTTCTTTCGATGACGGGCATGCTTCCTACGGGAAGGGCTGTACTGCAGCCAGTGATTAGGACTCAACCGTTGTTCCCCCAATGCTGTTGGGTCATTCAAATTTAATGGCATTCCTTATTATTAGGGGGAAGGGACGATAAGCCTGGCTGTGGTTATATGAGATAGTTAAAATAATGAATTTCAAACTAATTGTTTTACAAGAAGTGAGGAACCTTCAAATATTTTTATTCTAAAAATAAATGCTATTTCGTAACATATTTCATAAATGCTATTACGAACCAATTAATTTTAAAAATTTTCAAAACAATCCGTCTTTGGTTGATTTAACCCAAAATTACTAATCCAAAAGTTACTTAGTAATCAGTATAATTTCAACATAGCGATATCCACTATACCTATTAATAATGGAAAGACTAACTTCCACGTATACAAGCAAACTGACCATCGAGGAAATGCTCAAGAGATTCCATTACTGCAAGGGAAATCATCAAGTGAGAAACGGGCGAATAATACAGCTAAGAGGAATCACTTGATTTTCACACAGAAGGCACTCCAATCACTGCGGCAGCCATTACGCGTCTCGCCTCAATTGCCTCTGAGCTCCTTATGGCCTTCTAATGAGAGTATTAATAGCAGCAATGTTCGCTTTGTTCCGCTGGTTATGTGCGAAGGTAAGAGACCCCGTGGGATCCACTAATTGGGGATAAGATCAACCCCAAAAATTAACGACATAATGAGAAAACAAAGAACGAAGAACGCATCAATTATATTACACGCAAGTTCGGGAAGGCAGTAAAAGCCTAAGGTCATAATGACACTTTTTCATTTATTCGCTTTTTGTTTTATGCACCCTTTAATTCAACGACCTTTGGGGTATAAATTATTTTTGTAAGAATAAATTAGTGATAGCTGCTTCATTCATCCATTTCTATTCATTAATTGCATATTTACATTGGTTCGTTTTCGAAATTCTTTCTTTGAATAGAATTTGTTGACTTTATAAGTTAATTAACCATCGCATTTAAATATCAATATTTTTTTTCTGAATTGGATATATTTTTTATTAGTTATAATGAATGTTAAATAGTTATTGATTACCAAAACTAATGTCTGAAATAAATTATTAGCGCAGAATTTTAGTCTTAACCTGCACCTTTTTCAATAACATATCTTAAAATGTTCGAGGCTATTTTTTTAAATAGTTAGTATACATAAATAAAAATTAGTATACATAAGAAATTAAAGAAAATTGAAAATGGAGATTTAAAGCGCTATAAATGGAGAATTGAAATTTCATAAGAAAACAATTAAAACATAAAGATTTTGCCGATGAATAAATAAATTCAAAAAATTACCAATAGTATGCTCGTGAGAATCAATATAAAAAAAAATCCGAAAAGAGAAAAATACATGTTTGACACAACTAATACATGTTTGACCTAATCCTTAATTATTGAACCGATTTTACCAATTTTATCTCAAATCTAATTCCCTATTTTTCATGCATAGATAACCAATCAGAATACTATGATTATAGTGCAAAAATAATTTAGAACAGTATTTTGATTTGGTGAGATAAGATGCAATTCTTCAAAATTGGTTGGCATTACTAAATGAATTCTATTAATATGTCTATCTATGGATTTTTTGAAGGTGGATCGTAAGTCATAATCCTAACTATTATAATTTTTAAAATTCATTTTTCTCAAATCCATTTTCTAGTGGCATGAACTCAAAGTCTAAATAAATTATTTATTATTATTGTAATTATTTATTATTCATTAAATTATGTATTAATTATTAAATTATTTATTAATTATTAAATTATTTATTAATTATTAAATTATTTATTAATTATTAAATTATTTATTAAAATTATAATTATTTATTATTAAATTATTTATTATAATTGTTGATATTTATTACAAAAATATACTCAATAATTTTTAACAAGATACAAATTTGCATATATCATATCCAACTATTCAGATATAAACAGATTCAGAAACAAACGATAAGCATTATTCAAATAGAACTAATACAAACATGCTCTACGCAGATGACGTACAGTAATATTCGTAACTTTCAACACCCCAATTTGTCAGCACTGCAACTTTCATTTAATTACTAAACTTTGTAAAATCCATTTCGTTGCAGTGATTGAATCCTAGCAATTAAGCAACGTTGGGAATCCCCGTAACAATGTGAAAACTTTGTAATAATTTGGCTGAGCCAGTCATTAAGTGCATTTTGTTGTAAATGTCCTAGACGGAAATAATTTACTTTCAGCAAGATGGATTTATTGTATTCAATTCATTTGATAATCAAGCATCATCTGAATGTAAAAACAACAAATCATACGCTAAAACGTAATATTAAAGTTCTAATTTTTTAAATGTTTTTAGAACTTTATATTTATTTTGTTACTTTCTCTAAATTTTGTAAGCATTGGGTTCATTTGTGAGATAAAATTCTATATATGTTTTTGATATTAACTGTGAAAAGAATACCTCCACTGAATATTACTTTTATCTATATTTTACCCCCCGGAGTAAATTAATTGTTTATGTTGAGGTTAATTATTGTTAACGACGTAATTGAGGATGAGAGTCTTCCAGCATGGTAGTTGGTTCTCGCTACCCTTGTGGATTCAGAGAAAGTGGGGGGTGGGGGGGTCTGGTTTCTCCAATCGATCATTGGACGTACTTCCTTAGGATAGGGTAGTATCTTGGCCTGTGGTAGCCCTTAGGACTCAACCCCAGTTCCCGCCAGTGTTGCTGTTACGGCGATCCGATCATTCAGATTTTTCCGTGTTCCTTTGGGCTGGTCGAAGTAGCCAGTTTAAAGTTTACCTATATTTTATTATTAATTTTCTGAGAAAGAAATATGTATTGACAGCATATACATGTATCTAAACAAATGCACATATTTTAGCGTAAATCTCTATTATTAAACACAATATCATTTCTTCTAGAAAAAGTTTAACTTAGTAATTGAAATAAAAATCAATTGAATTGAATTTTTTCCAGATAAGTCATTTATACATCCTGATATGCTTGCAATTCCTTTAAAAAATAGCTTTTTGGTATTTTTTGCACGAAGAAAGAAATGATTTCAAGCTTGTTTTATTGGACACTTCAACAAATTAAGTGCATCAATTAACGATTACAAGCTTTTTTTTACAATATAGAATAAATAAAGGGACAAAATAGCTTTAAATCCTTATTTGTAATTAGCATAGTGAGCTTGCGTTTCTATTTATAGCATTAAAAACATTTATGTGTGAATAAATATTACTCTAATGAATTAACAAGCTAATTACGGATTTTTATTCAATATTATATTTAATTCAATTAGATAAGAACACTGCCTATTTTCAATCAAATAAATATAATGCAGAAAGATAAATAAAAATGTGTTTCTTTTAGCTTCCTATTTTATTTTTTATTTTAGAAAAAAAATGATAGTTTTCTTTCTTGTAACTACATAATTTTTCTTAATTTGTTTTACTTGGGGCATTTTATAAGATTGGTAATATATTAATTAATTTATTAATTAGCTCAGAAAGGATAAAAAGAAACAATACCTACGTTTAATGAAGTAACTCCACTATATTTTTATCTCAAGGTATTTGATTAACACTAGGAGAACATAATGAAGTCAGTTCAAAAATTAAATACTTGAAACAAGACGACAACTTCTAGAAATTGCAATTATCTTGATAATTATTCTCAAAAACAAATCTGGTGTTTAGAAGCTATGTTTACTAATGACAAAGGTGTGTGTGCGTGTGCGTGTGTGTGTGGATGCGCACGCGCGCGCGCGTGTGTGCGTATTTGTATGTATATGATACGTCTGCACTTCTTTTTTATTGATTTGAAATTAAGCAAGATGTTTCCGATTTTCTGTGATAATTATTGCAGAAAACCAATTTCTACACTCATTAAATTTTTAATATTATAGTTTTAGTAAAATCAGTTTAATTTCTATGTAATCTTTTTATAAAGTTTGAAGAGTATTTTTAACATTGTGCTCTCGAAATTCATTGTTTCATCAAATATTGAATCACTCGATTCTCTTTGTTGAACAGCTAAGATACCATGATTCTGCTAATAAGCAGTTCAAATGAGGAATTAAAAAATTAAATTGCTTTACTGTAAAATACAATGAGCAATTTAAATTCTGATCCTTCTTAGATTTCATAGAAGGAAGGTGGCCGACTCCAACAGAAAGTTCAGTTTAGTTATATTAACGTCACGCTTTAAAGAAACACTAGGGCTATTTTAATTTTGTAATTTTGAACCGCGGTCAGATGACGAGGACGTCACCTGAGTTGGCACCTCCCTCTCCAAACTTCCACATCACACCAGCGGGAGGACGTTTAGACCAGGCGGATTTAAAATGCACCAGACCCATGCACCATTAAAATGCACCATGATTACAGGATTGTTCTTCAGTGGAATCGGGTCTCGAAACTGGAGTTTCCCTCCGGTTCCGACCTTACCAGCAGGCCACCATGGCCGTCTAACCCAAAGGTTCATGCACATATTAAACAAAACAAGAGCGTGGTTATTAGAATAACACAGGCTCATATCTATCACAATTTGATGTCTAAAAATATTTTGTTGAGGGAATCATGAGCTACACGATAAACGTAAGAGATTTAATTGAAATTAAACATAATTAGTATTCCTAATATAAGAACAGGTTAACATAAGCGGCTAGTAATTAACTTATTTCTAATGACAATTACAATAATCTGTTCTGCTTAAATGTAACCATTCGAGTACCCAATTTTATTTTAACTTGAATAGTTTTATGTTAGAAAACTGATATTTTAATCAGAATGGACCCAACGTTTTTGAATTCAATCACATATTTGAAGAAGAGTATATTATTCAGAGTATAAGAGTTAATTAAGAGTATATTATTCATTAATTCTTAAGTGTATTTATTCAAATACGTACTATCTGCTCTTAAAGCTATCATAAAGAAGGGGGGATTGGTTCCGGAATTCAGAGGATCAATAATTTAAGTCCAGTTCATATTTTTCAGAACAGCTACGAATAAGAAACGAATAATTATAATGGAATAACTTAAATAAAGTTACCTTCAGAAATTTCAAGTGTTTTTAACGTTTTCTTGAGTTAATATTGAATTTAAAAAAGAATTGTTTTCATTTCCCAACAAACAATAATTTATGGAATCTTAAAAATAAATAAATATTATGCTGTTGAATTATTCATAATAGAATGTGCTATGAAATATATTTTGTAATACATTATTTAACTATAAAATATAAATATAATATACTTTATATGATGTTACTAGATTTTGCATTACATTCTGTGATAGAATGAGTGAGTTAATGGCTTTAAACGCGTCTTGCTCAACAGACAGTCTCACTCATTTTGACACCCGTCACAGAGCATTTGCGCAAGACATAAATTGCGTTGCAAATCAGCACGTGTAAATGCTTACCATTGATCACTGTAACAACTAAACCTTATGCTCTTGGTAAGCGTCATTTGATCCAGTGTCCTAATGGAAATGGATCCGATTTCCTTACCCATAAATTATTGCAAAGGGAAATCTAATCCGTATTCCAACAGATTTATTTTAAATCATGGTCATTGGTACAGTTTATTTGGTAACATATGAAAGTACACTGGTTATTTTTTACGTATGTAAATTTATGATGTTTTGAAAAAAAAATTCAGAAACATCGCAAGAATTTTATTCAAACCATTTCACTATTATTATCATCAGTATCTTTGCTAAACTGCATCAAAATGAAAAATGTATTTTCAATGACCCCATTTTAAAGAAAGCATTGATTAAATTTAAACTATAAATTTTGTACAATAACTATTTGTCAACCACTCATGTAGAATAATCGTCATACAGCTCTACAAATCAAACCTTCTAAGTTGACTTTTGAGCCAATAAGTCGTAAAAGAGGAAATTTAAATCGCTATTTTTTCTTTGAAGAGTTGCTTTTTAAGTTTTATATATATGGTTATTTGTGAGCAACTTTTATGACTGGATAAAATACAGATTTCTTAAGATGATAAAATTTTATGTTAGAGATATAGCAACTTATCTTATCTTCTTTAGAGCACATTTCAGCGAATATGAGTAAAATGAATGCTTTGAATATATTTAGATAAGTAGTTTTCTTCTGTAACGAAACAAATTACATTAAATTAGCATAATTTGTAAGACAAAGGATTGCCATGGATAAAATACACAAAAAAAAATCCAAGCTGTTTTATGAATGAGCGCGGTTTTGTGATATGCCTCATATTCTGAAGATAACGAAACCTGATCTGATAAATCTTCTCCACCCAGGCTCAGACATATGGCAGATTATGGATGTCATTCTCCAATTCTGAAGACCTGATGCTATCAATGTCTTGTTTCACATAGAGCCCGCCATGTCCTATATACAATTTATAAAGAAACTAGTATTCTTGCGATGGATGTTAACACTGAATACAATTGTTCAGTCAAACGTTTAATGTTTTTTGACATGGATTTGAAAAAAATTTGATAACATTTGCTTTAATTGTTCCACACATTTTTAATTTACACTTGGTCTAGGGATAAATATATTATTAGCTAGTTTTAAATCAATGAATGAAGACCTTCACTGATCAGTCTACCAAAAACGACGACTGAAGGTAATCACTATCCTAACACTGCTTCGATCCGCCCTAAGGCACACAGAAAAAAATGAATGACCGGACCACCGCGACAATATCACTGTAATTGACTGTAACACGACCTAACAATTAATAACAATAATCATTTTCAAAGGAATGACATTCCATCATTGATAAGAGGTAGCCAATACCCACCTCTTTCTGTACCCACCAGAGAGGAGAAAACCAACTATCATATTGGGAGCTTAACATCTTCTGTTTTGAAGTACCCCTCCCCCTATGGTAGTGATGTCAGAGGGTAACTTGTTCGTGAAGAATAGCATATAAAATCATTAGCACTTGAGACCCTAGAAAATTCCTAGTACGAGAAGAAGCCACCCAGCCGACCAAAGAGGATGCAAGCATGAAGCCACAGAGGTAGTACATGAATGGCCAATGACATTAAAGGTCCACAAGGCTCATCGCAGCAGTAATTATATTAAAAATGGTGACTATTGCTTAATCCACAACATTAGGAAGAACTCTCGGTAACAACTACGCCTCACCAGGTGTGGGTTTTCATATGACCTTTAGTTCGGATGGTATTAGTTTCTGAATATCACCAGGTGTAGGAATAATAAGAGATAGCCTTCAGTTGTAAAAAGAGTCACATCTCGACTGGTAAAATCACTAACAGATTAAAAGAATACTAATATAAGAAAGTGTAATAGTTAAACATCGAGAGAGTAGTAATGAAAGGAAGGAAGAAATTGTAAAATAAAATGACTACTCTGCCTAGAACAAATTGACAAACATTAAAATTGGGACTTTATGCCAAACTTATTGTTAAAACAATTAAAATTGAAATCTAAACATAATCTAGAAAAAGGAGAGGCGTTTGAGCAGTACTAATTAACCTTTTTAAATATTAGAATATAATGTATGATTTATATAACTAATTTTCAGCTCCTCCAGCGTTAGAACAAGTGGAACAAAATGGACAACTGGAAGAAATCATTTTGTTTATTTTTTTTGTTTGCTGACATTAAAATCATAACATCAGTTAATAACATCATCATATATATAATAGTATAATAACGTCAGTTTTATTTTAAAATTCGCTAACATCAAAATATGTTTTGTTCAGATGGTGACATTCAGTTGGAGAGATACGTCAGTAGAAGGAGATCAGAATTGTAAGCATAAACTAATAAACAGTCTTACAAACATTATTTGGAGAAGGAATAGATTGCATATCTATATCAGGTAATAATATTAAATTTAGTGTAAGAATGTGTTAATTTCTGTGTGTGTGTGTATGTGTGTGTGTTATGTGTGTATGTGTGTGTGTTATGTGTGTATGTGTGTGTGTTATGTGTGTATGTATATGTGTACGTGTGTATGTGTATTGTACGTGTCTATGTGTGTACGTGTATATGTGTATGTGCATATGTGTGTACGTGTGTATGTGTACGTATGTATGTGTACGTGAATGTGTCTATGTGTACGTGTCTATGGGTGTACGTGTATATGTGTGTACGTGTGTATGTGTATACGTGTATATGTGTATGTGTACGTATGTATGTGTAAGTGTGTACGTGTATATGTGCATGTGTACGTATGTATGTGTAAGTGTGTACGTGTATATGTGTATGTGTATATGTGTGCGTGTATATATGTGTACGTGTATGTGTGTTATATATTTTTTTAACTTCCACTAATCATTCTTCTGACCATTTAAGAGTGTATGGGAATTTTTTATAAAGCTATTCCTATCTTGTGTTCCAATTTTTCTAAAATATTCGATATTCTAAAATTGAACAATGTATAAATGATACGTTCCTTTTTTTTGTATTGCATCTTGTGGCAATGGCGTTCCTTACAAACATACATAAAAAAATTATCGAGTAAAATTTATTTAATGAGAATATCAAAAAGTTTAACATTCGATTCGAATTTTGAAGGTAATAACTAAGTCACACATATTTAACTAATCAATCACTTTGTTCATAAACTCTTTCTATCAGTATCAGTATTGATGCAGCAAAGTTAACATCATGACTCTGTTGTCAGAAAAAACCAAATAAATCATCAGTGTCAGTATAATTGCAGAATCTATATGTGCATCATGCTCTAAACAATTGCCATAAAACCATGTAAACTTTTTCTCATAGAAAAAAAATTTATAAATTAGATTTCTATCTCTGCAAAATATGCATATTCTTATTCTCGATTTCTGTCAATATTATTTTATATTTCTAGTAGGATTGCTGAATTGTGCTTTTCTAAAGCTTTTCCACTTCTTATGACATAAAACTCTAGCAAATTTCATATCAATTTATTTCTGAAAAACCATTTTCAGTTTCTTTCGGCTCAGTTCACATATTTATAGTTGCGCTTCCGAAATTGGATTGTTCTTTTTTGCGTTTTCACAAGAGAATCATACATCTTGGTGAATCCAACCATTTGAATCAAAGTATTTCCTTCTATGGAAGGTGTATTCCACTGGTATCTCGAAACTTTGTTTGGTAAAAATTGAAATATAGTTAAATATAATTTTCTACTTTTGTAAAAGCGTAGACACTATTTAAATAATTTCAAAATATAAAATCAATTTAGTATAAAAATAATTACATATGGTTTTCTATGTTTAAATTGTTTTAACTCTATTCTCATATTTTTGAAACTGAAGTCGTGTAATTCTAATTTCATAAGTATAAAAAGTATCATAATATAAGAAAATGACAAAAATAATTGATAGTTGAAAATAATCACTTAATTAAGCTTTTTCTATTTATATATTCATATTTTTAGTTATATTTTTTATTGAATCATAAAGTTGTTGTTGTTATTTCTTATGGCACTTGCCACGGACAAGCCTGTTGTTACGAAGACAACGATTTTAAGCCGGTGGGGGAGCGTCTCTTGTATTTTTAGTAGCCCCATCTAGGACCAAGAGTACGACTTAGCTACTCACGCATCACTCATTCGCTTGCATAACCCCTTTTTACAGGAGGACGCATTCACACATCTCACAGATAGAACAGATGAAGGACAACCATGCCCAAGCCAGGACTCGAACCCAGGACGCCCAGATCACAGGGAAGACGCGCTACCCCTATGCCAGGACGCCGGCAAATTATACAGTACACAGGATAGGGTTATGTATGGAATATCTCATAGGGCAAAGTTCCTCCGCTTACTGCCACATGCGCGCTCTTTTTTAGAAATTTTCTATGACCATTTTGCATAAATGTGACTTTATTGCATAAATGTGACTTAATTTCGTTGATGCACACTTGCTTGTGTGTTTTTGACTACAAATAACCTCATAAAAAGAAATCCAACAGTGTTAAATCACACGATCTAGGAGGCCAATTCTTAAATTTTCAAACTGAGGCTGCCAGACTTTCATTATTTTTGAAGTATTGCTCAACAATGAAAGCACATTATTCTAACGTGTAACACTCCATTTTTACTAACTCTAAACTATCAACTGTCAACTGGTTTTTTAATAGGCTTGTCAACACTTTACTGCATGAATGGTGGCAAATTCAAATCTTGCGTTAATTTTGGAGCACACTTTATTATTCGGTCCTAACAGGTGTAACGAGTACAGGCAATTAATTAATTAACGCGCCACTAAATAATATGAATATTTTATTCAGGCACCTTATTTTGGATTTCTGAATCATTTGTTTCATTTTTATTAAGTCTTTAAATTATTTCCATCCATGAAATCTAATATTGAATCTATCTCAAAATGCAATCTAAAAACTCAGTTTCAGTTACAGTGTGAAAAATTATAGCTTACTCGATACAAAATATTAGGATGCGAGAAAAAAATTCTTTTTTTTTTTCACCCATTTTATGGAAAATTTCTATTCTTCAAGTCTTTCAATTTTCAAATGTCAGATAATAGAAAGCACATATCTGAAAATAAAGTTTAGTTTAGTTATTCTACTTCTCTTTTCCTAGCGACTTCAGAGCTATTTTGAGACGGATTCCACAATTTTAAAACGTGGGGTGATGATGAAGATGAAATATGTATGTCGTTGTAAAGAGTTATAATGTAACATAAATTTAATAATAGTATGCTTTCAATTTGACGTGATTCATTTCTGTTTTTGCTAAATCAAACTGGTGTGAAAGACTGTTGGAGCTCAGTTATAAAAGACGTGTCTATTTTATTTTATACATGCAAAAATGGCGATAAAAGTGATTGCGTATTTCTTTCCCAAACAAAAAGACTTGCAACTCAGTTGTAAAATTATTTAAAACTTGTTTACTCGCTTAATAAAAATTAATATGTACTTATTAATTGTTTTACTTCCGTACAGGAGAAGATGAAAAATTATAATTTTCTATGGATAATCGGTTTTATATTGCATTTATCCTCAGACAAATAAAAAAAATTCAGTTGCATAATACCAGATCATCTGCGTCTTCAACTTATAAAATAATTGGAAATGCCATTACCGATTCTATTTTTAATCGAATAAAATATCAAGCTCTCTATAATAAAACATCTTGACTTATTAATTCCATTTATTTTTGTCCATTTTTATAAAAGGTTTAATATCCCATTTTAATAGAGCAGTTATCACAAAAAAGGAGCTACAAAAATCTTTAAATCATAGTGAAAAAAAATCCTCAGCAGTATAGAAAATTTCAAAAACATTTTCAATAATTTGCTTTTGTACTTCACACATTACAAGAGATACACAATAGAAAATCATTGACTGGCTTTGCGAACTCTGGAAACTATCTCAGAAAATTCTCTCATATAGGAATACAATCCAGTTAGAAAATATCACAACTTCAAAGCTTCAAATATAAAGCTTTGTCATGAACAGAATTTATAAAAGATAAGACTAACGAATACCTATAATATCTAAAGTTTGTGATGCTCTTTGAAAATTTAGGTATCTATGGAGTTCTCCAACATTAATTATAGATATATTCATAAAAGAGTTTAGTAGAAGAATGGGATTATTTGGGGATTATCATTTTATGGGATTATTTGAAATCAAAAGTATATGCCAACAAACCCATAAGCACGCGTAGATTGAAAGTGGAAATTCAAAGCTGCGTCATCGAAATTAAATCACATTTATGCAAAATGTCCATAGGAAATTTCGACAAAAGAGGGCGTATATGCTAGCAAAGCCATGGTGGCCGTTTGTGCTATGTATTATTCCATTCATAACGGTATCCTGTGTACTTTACAATTCAAAAAAAATATAACAATTCAAATAAAAAAACTATGTGTTTTATTTAATTCAAATCTTGCTTTAATATTTTGTCCTATCGTGTAACGTTCCATTTTTACTAACCCTGCACTATCAGCTGTCAAATGGTTTATTTTTTAATAAGTTTCCCCGAACTTTACTGCGGGAATAATGGCAAATTGAAATTTTGCGTTTATTTTGGGACACAATTTAATAATACGCAAAGATGTTTGTATAAACAATCATTTGTTCCTATATTATATTTTTCTTTATTGGAACTAAGCTTGTCGTGATGGAGTTGCGCCTAAGAGCATGATGGATGTATGGCGGATTAGATATCCAATCATTCAATTTTCACAAGAATGATATGTTGTTGTTTTCTTGTTGAGATCGAGTTCCGTTGCATAGAATGACCGTGAATAGTATGATTCTAACTAATAATAAAGTATATTTCTTGTTGAATTTAGCATGTAATTTTTGTTTTCTATTCTTAATAACTATAAGCAAAGGGGTTTAGATACATTTATTCTCATTTTTAAAGCTTTTCTTTGTTAACACTAAACGTGCAGCTACCAGCTAAATGTCATTTTTTCCACTTATGATTTCAATAAGTTTAATAGTATATCAGTAAAATGAGCATAAATCACATTGTGAAACCAGATATTGTTGATTCCATATAGTTAATATCAATTAGTTTAACGAGCATTTATATCTTTTTTTTATTTTTAAACTGATTGATAAAAAAATGGGATAATTTAATTTCTCTGAGAAGTTATTTAAACAATTGAGCGTTCTTTTTGTTAAACCCATAGTTACTAAATGTAGAATTAAATCTTCATTTCATGTGTCATAAGATGCAGCGGGAGAGTTTTGACTTTTTCGTTATTTATAAAATGTGGTACATTTTGCATCTAACTTCGTCATATAACAAAGAAAATCGAGTACACATTTTGAGTTCCATTTCTTTGACTAGTTGGATGCAAATTAACAATTTTAGTGCAATGGTAATAAATTAAAATCCATCCATTTACCTTTCTGCGTTTTAGGGTCATTGCTTATATGTAGATACCAACAGATCGATGGTAAGAATATGCATGTTGAACTTCATTCGATTGACAAGCTGGATCCAAAGCTTGATGCAAATCTATTATTTTAGTGTAATATTCAAAAACAAAAATCCATCCATATTTCTTCCTGTGTTTTCTTGCATGTAGACAATCACAGATCGATAGTTAGTATGCTGCTATATTATAGCACTATGATCAGTACGCTGCTATAAATATAGCGCTATGCGTATATTTAAATGTTTTATTATACCTATCTAGCGTTTTATGCTAGTAATGAAACAAATGCAGTAGATTACACTACAGCTAGATTTCTCAGAATTTCAGATTTCTTTAAAATTTGATAGAAATTTACATTTTGATGTAAAGAGTACATACGAAATTTCATAAGTCTAGCCTGTTGTATTTTTCAACTTTTGAATGTTTCAAAAGAATGATAGAAAAACATATCTCCAAATATGATTCTTTTGGGCTACAGAGATACAAAAGTTAGAGATATATCAGAATCTCAATAGCAAACTTTTGACGATTGCTTTAACCCTTTCTAGGGCCGTGGGAAGTATGCTTCCTTCCAAATTTATCAATTTTTGTATGAAATTATGTAGGTTGGCATCAGTTCTGATAAATTTTTTTGGAAAGACAGAAACTTAGATGCTTCAGTTCTTTATCTTACACAAAATAATGTGTCTTGATTTGTTACTTAATTATTAATTAACCAAATTAATTAATGAATCAAATTAAATTTATCTAATAAGCTAAATGCCCTTTTCTTATTCTAATTTCAAGCCTAAAAATATTTAAACATAATACGACTAGAAAAAAATGGCCCTTTAAAGGGTTAACTTCTCTTTGCAAACTTCGCACTCCAAAAAGCAGAAAAACAACATCTTTACTTTTAAAAACTAATAAATTCATGAACTAACAAACTTTTGAAAAACTAAATAACTTTTTTTTAAAAAAAACTATTTTTTTAAAAAACAAAAAAAACTATAACCTTTTTTTAATATGAGATTAGTCCATCAATTTATGCTTACAAATAAAAAAAATTTAGTAAAATGTTAGACATGTACAAAAGAAATAATTCATTCAAAAATACATTCAATTTCTATGCTCAGACACGTTAAGGATCTCGAAGCAACATTTCCTCCCGTGACACGCTATCAGCATTTCCACCATATCATCCTCGCTTTCCATCAAGCCTAGTGTCAAAGTTTAAGTTCCTTTCCAGATAGAAACTATTCTCATCACAGAGACTTGGAAAAGGATAAAATCCAAGTCACTTTCAGGAAAACACATTTCGGAATAAAAGGCGAAAAGTAAATATTCCGGGTAGAATGCTTTTCGAAACTCAAAGTTCATTGTGTTTTCCGTCGTTAGTATCCGTTGTATTCATTACTGTAGTACTTTAAGGAAGCGGAAGTTCAAATACTACATTTTTAGCACTAAAGGGTATTCTATTTACTGTGTCAACAAGTTCTTCCTCTTCAGTTTTTGTGAAAAATACTGTCGATACAAGAGTTTAAAGCGTCTGTGAATTCATTACTCTTGATATAGAGAATGGATTTTTCTAAAATAGTAATTAAAGGCTTACAAAGATAGAACTTTAGTTAATTTATTCCAGTATTGTCTTCTGAATTTATTGAAATCATTTAAGCGTTAAATTATTTTAACTGCGATATTTTAAGAATTGGGAATTTGTAATGTTGTAAAGAAAGTTTAAAAAGTATGAAGTAAATGAGTTTTTTCTTATCTTTATAATATAAATAAAAATTATTAAAACTTTTAATAATTTTTAAATTACAATCCCTTAAAAATGTAGCACTATTCCCTTTTACATTCTCTTATAGAAATATACACAGAGTAGATATTATAAGCTTCAAAAAATTCGAGCTCCAGATGTTGATAACTCTACATTTCAGAATTCCCTGAAAAACCCATTTTTGTAATTAGGATGCCTGATTTTCAACACGATAACTCAAAACCACTTTGAGGTAGACAGATGAATAGTATATAAGTTTTGGTATAAAGGCTTTAAACCATATTTAAAGATTTCTATTAAATTTTGAATAAAATTCCGAATTTCGTCAAAGTGAGATTGGCTATTTGGCTGAATGAGTATAAATAAACACTCTAACTGCAAAATGATGAAAAAAAATTTGATAAATAAAATTTGAAACACAAGTTTAGACTCTAAAATGTAAACTGTTATCAAATTTCAAGCCAAATTTTTCAACGGAGTGGCTGTCTATCGGTCGTTGGTTTTGCAAGCATATACATAGAAAAATTGAAAAACGCAATGGTTTAAATATATGAAATCTGCTATGTGATCTTTTGATATATACAACAACAATTTTTGATTCCATGTCAACAATTGTAACTTGATGTGATTCCATATCAAAATTAGTTTTAAATTAGTAGGGAAAAAAATACGTCCAAATTATATATTCGATTTTCCGGTACTTTCGTATTAAACACACGTCAGGAATTAACTCAAAAAATCGTCTTAGATCATACGATAGATTCAATAAAAATAGTAAATTCATGGAAAATATTACCATTTCGTAACTCCTGTCCGCTATTTCTCCTGCAGGGGATTCGTGGTCTGACTTTAGATCCGCAATTTCATGCCCTGGAAGGGGAGGGGATAACACCTTTCAAAGAAAATTTTGGGGAGTCGGCCCACACAGGTTTATTAAACATTAGTTCTATTGTGCATTCACGAGAAATTATTTTCGATTAAAAAGACAAATTACAAATTTGATTATCTTTCTTTCATTATTTGCTACAACAGAGAAAATAAACAGGCTAATTAGGATAATGATTTCTGAAAACAACAAATTCACTAATAAATAGTGCAAAAATATTTCAATAATTTTTAATGACACCATCCAAAATTATGATGACAATCAGTCATCATAATTTTGATTTTAACTAAAAATTTCCTGTATTTAGAAGCAATAAAAAAATTCTGTTTAACTTAATTCCTTTTGACTTTGAACATTAGTAGGTTAGAAAATAAGTTAACACATTAAGAGTTTTCGACAATTGTGTGTGTGTGTGTGTGTGTGTGTGTGTGTGTGTGTGTGTGTGTGTGTGTGTGTGTGTGTGTGTGTGTGTGTGTGTGTGTGTGTGTGTGTGTGTGTGTGTGTGTGTGTGTGTGTGTGTGTGTGTGTGTGTGTGTGTGTGTGTGTGTGTGTGTGTGTGTTGCTTTTCCGAAGGTCTAACGAATAATAGAGGCTGAAAAAAGGTTAATATTTCGCCTAGAAGCCAGAATTTTTGGTGGAAGGGGTTATCATAAAAGAAAAATATATTTTTCTCATTTTCACGAGAAAATACGACAGGAGATGAAAAATTAATATAACCCAAATGCATTAACTAACGCAATCTTTCCATTCGTCATTATATTTTAATATCCTTTATTATTATTATTACAAATATTAGCATTGATTTTTATTATCATTCTTGTTATTATTATTCGTATGCGTTGCTGGAGAACAATTTATTTCAAAATGGAGCTATAGAAGGTTCATTTTTGAGTGAATATTCAGCTACTTTGAATATATTAAATTTAAGCTTTCCATTAAATTAATTTTAATTAATCTGGTATATATGTGTTTAGTGTCGCCTTAATTATCACCGCCTTCTTAATAAATTTAAGCATCTTGCATTAGAATTTCTCGGCACCTCATCAGAATGCACCATCATGAATAGAGATCATAGATTCTTTAATAAAAGGCTTTATAATATAATTAAAAACTAAAATTGGTTCTGTACTATGATAAGGGCCTGATTACGCCCTCTAGAGGTCCATAGGGAATGTAAGTCTTGGGATCTCCTTTTCCCTTTTCTCAACTTCCTTAGCCAGACATGTTTCAATTGATTTAAACTATAAATTGTAAACTCTATGTAAACAGTTTTAAGTAGTAAATTTTGTTAAACTTAAATAATAAAAAATGAAATTGCTGACCACTTTTAAGTGAATTTGTTTCAGTATATCCCATATAAAAAATGCTAAATTAAAAATGCAAAAATAAATTAGTAATTTTATACAAAATAGTAAAAAAAAAGTAACAAAATATCTTAATGCAATCTAAGCTCTATATGATTAGAGGATCAAAATTTTTGAAAAATAATAAAGCAAAACATTTTTTTTTTATAATTACAAAGTAATGTAATGTGAAATTTACAATTTATGAATAATTGGTAATGTTACTAGAACAATGCTCTAAATTTTAAACGATATTTAATTTTAATTTGAATAAGAATGCACCACCTTCGTAAAAACAAAAATTAAATTGTGCTGAAAATGCTACGAAAAGTATCGAGGTTTAAAAACTTCTAAAGTTGCAATTTTCTTAGGCAGTTGTCTACCTTTCCTATTTAATAATCCACCACTAATTATGATATAAAGCATCAGCATAAATCTATCTACTTATCACTTTTATTAAATGCACAGCTTTAATAGAATTTTCTAACTAGTTGTCTTGACATGAATATTTTTAAATTGATATACGTATATGCAAGCATAACCTTACAAGATCAATAGCTATCTAATTATTGATTCTAATTACATATTCTTTTTTAACATTATAATTGAATAAATTTCTTATTCAAAATTGTAATAAACCTGTGTGATAAATATATGACTCCTTCGGATCACGGTGCCTATGAATGAGATCTTGACTATCCCATTGAATAATATAACTCTGCATATTTTTACTTTGAAAGAAGTTAATATCTTATTGAATGCTGATAATTATGACTGAATATTATTATTTCATTCAATGAAATGTAATTCACTAGTAAATTATATTTGATAGGAAGCATAAAATTAAAAACTTGAAGAAAATTCCTGTTCAAGTTTATGCCTTTTTTTTATAAAAATTTACGGAAAAAAAATTTATAATCCAAACAATTCTTTAACAAATAAAAATACTAATGTTTACTGAAATTATTTCAATTAAATAATTTATTAACAAAGACGAAAATTATTCATGATGAATACAAAAGGAATACCACCGTTCATTTCTTTTTTCTCCAATTTTAAAATTAGAAAGGTAGCAGCATTTCAGCATTATTAAAGTAGCAATTAAAAGTTACATAGCAAGATCGTTTTAAAAGTAAATTCAAGTTTGTTTTTTTTTTCAATTTAAAATACTTTTTAATTTATACTGTACGGTGCTCTGCATCTAGGCTACTGAAAATGTCAAGTTTAGTTTGATTTTAATTACAACGCTGCCATTTAATTCCAACGTTTCATTCTTTTTTTCCAAATTAATACTTCATTACACTAAAAGTAAATAGATGGCGCTACTGGTTATGAATGGACGGAATAACTAAAAACTGCTACCATCAGACAGTAATAAATGAAGGATCACTTTTTTTGGAGACAGGGAATTAAAGAACTTTGTTTTCCCCTTTCTTATAGATTAACAATGTTATTTATAAAACCAAACTTTTCTCAAATAGGCTCGTGTCCCACGAAAGGAAGTAGTATTTGCAATAGAACAATAGTATACATGCGGAACTACATTAAACCAAGAAGAAAGGGCCCTTTGGCAACATTTCTCCTCCCCTCAATTTTTTTAAACCCTTCTTCCAAAATCAAACTTATTTTAATTATTTAAATTCCATTTCATGCATAAAAATTTAAGATTCAGAATTAAAGTAATTTGTAAAAGTAGTTTTTATTTAAAAAAAAAATAGTAAAAAACAAAACTTTTTTAACACAGTATCGCAAAACAGTCAATAATATTGTTACTATATCTCTACACCTATTAGCACAAGATATTTTTTAACATTCTTATAATGTAGTCTTATAATAATAGAAATAAATGTTCTATTTTTCAGCTAAACCTATTGACTTATGAAATAATGAGGTAACTAGAAAAAAGATGGGACTCAATAATCTGTAAAATAAATGTGAACTCATGAAAAAAATTCTAAGACAAATGTATAGAAATATAAACGATTTCTGATTTCAGCTTTAATAAATGCGAGCTCATGATCCCTATAAATTAAATGAAGGCATAAAATTAGATTATTTCATATTACGGAAAAAAATATCAAGGTCCCCTAAAAGTGGCAGTTTGGAGACTGTTGACTCCTTTGCCTATTAATTAATCCAAATGTGTTAGCATTTTTTTAATTCGAATTTATGATTTATTTTAAATACTTTTTTTCTGAAATTATATAATAAAAATTAGCTAAAAATAATAAAATTAAAGATATACATATCCCATCGTTTCTTTTTGCTATTTTATTTTGTAAAAATATCGAATGTCTCAAAATGCCAAATTCTCATTATATTCGTTTTTGTGTTTTCAAGTAAATTAATTCTTTTCACAAATTTTCCTCATATCTCTTTACAAAAATCAGATTATTTAAAATTTATTTTCTATATTTGCAGATTAAACACTCAACAGATAATAATGCATGCAATTTTCAAATAAGAATAAATTATTTTTCTTTTCGACATTAGATAGATCTGTATAGCGGTTTGGTATGGGCGAGAATAGAAACTGCGACTTTGTGGTTCGCAGCCGAGTAACATGACCATAATACAAAAGCAATTGCTCGTGCACCGTAGCTGTTAACTGGCTTATAAGCTTTCACAATTGTATATTACTACAGTCATTTTCGAATTCGATGACAAATGACAACAGTTGCAACGGTTTGAGGACAATTTGTAATGCAATATATATTCGATTTTTCTTGCAGAAGGATACATTTTGTGAGTAACTCGCAATATGCCATCCTAAAAGTATTATCATACTTAAAAATATGCTATATCACGGATTAGAAGTTAATATTAAAAAAATAATGTCAATAGATTTAAAGAAATCTGTTTCTATATTAAATCAAAGTGATAAGACAAATTTTATTTTCCAAACCTGTCTTCAATTTTAAAATGATGAAAAATAGTTTTTTTGCAATGATATACTCTGAAATTATTGAGAAGTTTGTTTAACTAACTAATAACCATAAACTAAACCATTAGCTTACCTTACTAATAATCATAAACTAAAAACCCATTTACAATTTTTGAAAAAAAAAAATTATGAGCATCTATTACTCAAGGCATGACTACGCGCCATATTTGGTAATTTTAGTTTCAACGAAGTCTTTTGTGGAATATTGCATTTTGATTATGTGATATACAGAGACCATGTCAGTCTAAAAACATTATTAGGCTAAAAAAAAGTATGCTAAATAAATGGTTGGGAGTTTGCAACGAAAAAAAAAAGTTTAAATATAATAAGTCAATGGATGAAAGGAAGCCACTGTCTTGGTTTGAAAATAGGTTAAAACTAGACAGCACACAATTTACTGAAACCTCACTTCAAATTTACTTGCGA
The DNA here is from genome assembly GCF_947563725.1 of Argiope bruennichi. Lineage (NCBI taxonomy): Eukaryota > Metazoa > Arthropoda > Arachnida > Araneae > Araneidae > Argiope > Argiope bruennichi. Next base: position 97,359,215 of record NC_079154.1, on the reverse strand, counting down.
AATCTCAACAACCTTCCTTCCTTGTCGTAGACGAAGGGTTTGCGAACCCCAATCAGAGCAAAACCCTACAGAGTCCCAAATGCAATCTGTGAGCGGAAATACCCTTTCACGGTAGTGCAAGTTCAACATGTTTTCCTGCACCATCATATTATGCGGAAATCTACGGGTTGATATCGAACGTCATTCCGTGAGCGCGTTCTCGCGCGCGCTTTCAGGGTGAATTGAATAATTCATGAAGACTTCGTGGGCTGTGTAAGAGGACGCTCGCTAGTGAAAACTAGGTAAAGGCAGACATAATAGCAATAAAAAAAGGGGGGGGGAGCTGGGACAGAAGCAGACTGGGAATGAAGCTTTTACGGCAGGCGGAAAAGTGAAGAGCTTGATATAGCATGGTACATACATTCTAGATTGAGAAAGTAGTACATGTCTGGCCACCTAAGGGGTAGACAGAAAAATTCGAAAGGTCTCATTCATTACTATTTTTCCGAATGGATTTCACGTTTGTTCTTTGACGCTATAGAAGACGTTCGGTGAATAATTCAACCCCACTTATTCTGAAGCCGTATATAACAAAACAGAATCTATGGGAACTATTGTTATGCGAGACAGTGCGTCAAATAAAGATAAATCATATCTGGTATTACCGGAACAAAACATGATTCTGGACAAAATATTCTTCGGCGATAATAAAAATAAACAATTTTCATTCACAAACTTCTACATGTGATTAAAATCATAATCTTTATTGTCTTATAATAAAACTTGCTTGAACTTTTATTCTAAGGTAAGAACTAAAGGTAATTTTATTTTTAAAAATTACCTTGTTATTTATATAAATTTCATTACCGAGCAATTTTTTTTATATTTGATAATATTAATTTGACACACTATCTGTATTATAGTTTTAACGCTACGATGAAATGCAAACTAATATCATGTTCCATCAAATCATTCGATTGCATGCTTTTACTAGTTTTAAAATTAAGATTTTAAAAAAATGATTTCTTTGGATTAATCTCTTTGGGCGAAGACCAGGTGGCGTGTTGGTAAGGCCTCAGTTTCGCATATATGGGTTTGAAGGTTCGAGACCATTTTATGAAAAAAGTTAAATGGATTTGGAAAAACATCCTTCAATAGTAGGAGCACCGCTGAAAGGTGGAGCAGAAGTGACGTTCTCGTGTCTTTCTCGTCCCTGACTGTAATTCAAAATTGTACGTTTAAATATATAATAAAATGTAATAAGTAATAAAATATATACGTTTTAATTTAATCCGAGATTTGCAGTAGACAGATCTCATTCAATTAATATATTTTTGTCCTTGCAAATAAAAAGGTGAAATTTTAAATAGAGGTTTTTCATATTGATTGTTTAACAGCTAGAAAAGCTAATACTTTGGATGAACAAGCTGATAGCGAAAGACTTATAATTTCTCTGTATTTCAATAAATAAAGTGTTGCATTTTTTAAGGATTCTTTTAGAGTCTCAAAATTTACCAGTAGGATATACATTAAAAATCTATATACAATTTCAATTATTTAACAGCTTTCAGTATTCCATTTAACTAATTTTCCTTTGACGTGTTCTGTTATGATTCTTAAAATATAATTTTAAATAGTTTTCATTTTTTAAACTGTTTGATATTTAAGAATAAATTAATTAAATAGATTTCTTAAATAATAGTTAATTAATTTAAGTGATATTTAATATCTTAAATATGTTTTATCTCTTAAATATAAAAAAATTTCAGGAAAATAATCCTATTGATAAATTGAGTGCATTTTGAAAATTGTTGCTGTGTGATATTTTCAAACAACAAGTGTCGGTTTTCATAAGTTAGTGTTTTAATTTTTAAATAGAGAAAATGCCATCAGACAGTGTTTATAAATTTATTTTGTTTAGTCACTAACAAGATTTTATTAAAACGATTGTAACCATTTCAATTTTAATTGTTTTTTCCTATTTTTGAAAAGTACTTTGATTTTGAAAGTTTATATATCATTAAACAAATGCTATAAAATAGTGAAATATAAAATAAGGCCTTATTGTAAAATAAACTTTAAAATATTCTATAATTTTACATTTTCAATGAATTCTAAAGTTTATAAGACAGAGTGAACTTAAAGCAGTTTCTTAAGAAAAAAAATATTAGTTTAACTGCGCATTTGTCATTTGTAAAAAAATATTTACCTTTTTTTCATAAAAACATGCATATGTTAGGGTTTTTTTCCAATGCCAACTGTCAAATGTAATAAAGTAGTATTTTTTTGTACAACTTTCCATGAGAGAAATCCATAAATGGATTTGAAGTTTCCATTCTGCCTTCGCCTTTCTCTTTGTGTACTTGATGAAAGGTGACAAAGGGCACTGAACGTCTTTCTTCACATCTTCAGGATGCGATAGCTATAGTCATAAAATTGAGTGACATAGGCTGCGGAAGTCGCCCTTCACTTGCTCCACATTACAGCTGAGGTTAAAAAAAATAATTAAAAATGCATCACGGTTTAAAGCAATAAATAAACAACATTTGGAATTAAAATGTTAAATACATGTTGCAGTAAAACGCAAACTAGAAAACGTATATCGATATAAAAGCATCATAGGTTGTCTATTAAGTTGGACTTAATAGGCAAGAATATGCTTGTTGAATACTTAAAAGACCAGAAACTTCAGGAACTCACTCGTATATTCTAAAAAATATTATACAAAAAGGTTTTAAAAAATGGTTAAGATGATAAAAAATTATATACAAATCATAGCTGATCTAAACAAAAACTTTTATTGGAGATACCGTTATTGGCTTTCCGGTTTGAATACTCAAAAAGATTTCCCTTAACACTGGTCCTCGAGGAAAACTTATGATACTAAATATGGCCCTTTCAACAATAATTGCAATATACAAAAATTATTTTTTTCTTTGAAGCATATTTTCTTTTTAAGAGTTGCATTTTAAATAGATAATCTGTATCTTACCGAAATCAAATTATAATTGATTTCATTTAGAGAAAAACAAGTAGTTGATAGTTATGATTATAATTTATTTCATTGGCTCTTTTATAATAGATAATTATTATTATAACTGGTTTCATTGATTGCATTATAATGAAAAATTTTGATTATAACTCATTACAATTAATTGAATCATAATTTATTACAATGTTTATGATAGATTCCATTGGTTGAATTATAATGCTAATTATGGTTATAATTAACTTCAGAGATTGAATTATTATTGATAATTATGATTATAATTAATTTCATTATTTTAATTATAAGTTTTTTGACAGAATTATATCTCAGTGTAACTAATAATTGTGATTATTAATGGTCTTATAGCTAAATTACTGATGGTATAAAAAAAGCAAATTTTCAAAATAAATTGAAATTTGTATTCTGTTTTAAAATAATCGAGTATCTTACTGTCTGAATGGTTGTTTGAACAGATTTTAAATTATTCAGCACTCAAAAGTGCGCTGATGAAATTATCTCTAAATATGTAAATAAGCAAGAAGTATTAAATGACAGTAAAAAAAAACAGCTGTCATTTAAATTTTCTTAGATGAATGCAAATCAGTTTCCAAACATGCATGTTTAAACAGTTTCTCTCGGCCTTTCAAAACTTGCATCATTTTGAGGACAGGAAACATACTTGACTACTTCCTTTTTCATATGACCTCATGCGGTGTTTTTTAATGAGATTTTGTTTGAATTTCTGAAATGATTTATTAGTATGTCAAAATGTAATTGGCATCCCATTAGACACCAATTAGATTTCACTTTAGCTGCAATAGTTGTTCAGTAAGAATATTATATTTAGAATTCACGATAGAGATATCATTTATTTAAAGTTGTTTTGAAAAATTCAGATATAAAATTCATTTTTTAATTAAATTCTTCTTATCTTACATTCTTTCAGATGAATATAGCTCAGAAAGGTATCAGTATAGTAAAGATAAAGCCTTTCTATTCTAGATTATATGATTTTATAGTTAACAAAGCAAGTAAAAAAATAACCTATTTATCTCTAGTATTAATTTTACTTTCTCCTATTCGAATCTTGCCAAGAGAATTGTCAATTTTCTATAAACGTCAAAAAAATGGATATATCAATTAAATATATAATTAATTATATAGCAGATGTCTATGTGTGTGAGCGCTTGTGTGTGTGTGTGTGTATGTGTGTGTGCGTGTGTATGTGTGAGCGCATGTGAGTGTGTATATGTGTGTGTGTGTATGTGTGAGCGCATGTATGTGTGAGTGTGAGTGTGTATGTGTGAGTGTGTGTGTGTATGTGTGAGCGCATGTGAGTGTGTATATGTGTGTATGTATGTGTGTGTGTGTGTGTGTGTGTGTGTGTGTGTGCGTGCGTGCGTGCGCGTGCAAGTATGCGAGAAAGGCGAAGAGAGAATGCACCTCGTTAATAAATCTCATCTTTTCATAGTGTTTAAAAAATTAATTTCAGATAAAATAAAATTCACTCGCTTGCAAACCTTATTTTGTGTTTTGTAAACACGAACAAAGAAAATTTACTTTTATTACATGATTTTTTTTATTTTCTCGTCGATACTTTGACAAATATCGACACTTCAAGTCTCCTTGGATCCAAAAGATACATATTATTGGCATTATGTATGTCTGAATATGAATTCGATAACTAAAAATCTTTTTGAGCTAAATGGATGAAATCTAGTATATAGACATGGAAATTTGTAAATTTCTATCAAATTTTGATTGGAATCCATCTACAGGAAATCTGTCTGTCTAAATTTTCGAATACACGCAAAGTCATTAATTACAAAATTCAAAAAAGTAGGTAAATAAAATTTTATGAACAAGTTTAGCATCTAAAATACATATTCTTGTCAAATTTGGAAGCAAATCAATGAAAGTTTGTTATTTCGTGTTTCTATCATTTAAATAAAGTAGTTATTTATTTTAAATGTTAAAAAATGCCTTTTTATGATGTAATTCTTTCAACTCCCCTCATCCTCCCTTTCCTTTAACAATATTACCCAGATTAAACCGTTTCACCACTGTTAATATACGACAGATTGTTACTTCATAACTGGATTGCTAATAAAAAGGAAATTATTGTTTTTACTTTAAAAATAATCAATATATATGAAAATATTTATGGTTTTAATATTACATTCTCTTATAACTTTTTCTAACATTTATTAATAAAAATGCTGTGTCAAAAATATAAGAAACACTCTCCTAAAAAAAGTAACAGTAAGTTAAATCTTTAATCCCTCCTTTAGACGGACGCTAAGTCAATAATGTGATAGCATTGCAGATAGGTAACAGGAACTTTTGCAGCACCCCTTTTTTTTTCAACTATCCAGTATGGATTCTTCTAAATAGAATCACTCAAACTTAGGAAATCCTATCCGTAGCCGGGCTTATTTTTAGACCACGCAGATCTAATCCGCTATGCGCTAGAACTGCTTAAGCGATTTCTACTCTATTGAAAGTATCTTCCAATTTCCACAGATTTACCAAAGGATATAAAACGTAAGATGCTATTATATTTAGAAGGGGATTTGAATTTTTCAGCTTCCTTTTATTTCAAACTATCTTTTTTCTTTGATATTATTTATAGGTATGTGTTAAAGTAGAGTGGAAAAATCGGTTTATCGAGTATTCAGAGATTTCGTATTTCAGTATTCAGAGAATTCTACGAACATTCAGAGATTTCGCATTTCTAAACTGATTAACAGTTAAATATTGGAAAAATATCCTCGATCTCCAATAAATGTATTGGATCTGAATTGGAAAAATCAACATTAAATAACAAAATTTACCTCTCCACTTAAAGTTTCACGTTACATTTTTTTCAGTTTCAAATAATGTCTAAACTCTATATTTTTGAATGTAGGTTAACTGAAATTTAAAAAAATCGACGCATTTCATTTAGAATTCACTTATCATGGAGATATTTTCGCACTTATCACACAAAATGAATCACCTGGCACATTGTTTATTTATTTGAAATAAGCACACTACAGCGATTTATTCCTTTTACAGAGTGCATTAATCAAAACGCACAAGGAACACAAGCCAGAAAGAACATTAAAACACACATAAAAAAGGAAAGGCAAGGAGTAAAGAATTAAAAAATCCTAAACCATATATAAAAGAAAGATGCAAATTGATAGAAAGTGTCAAAAATTAAAACACACACAAGCACAATGCTGGCGCAGAAGCCTGAATACACATAAAAATCACAACATGTATCATTAAAAATAACGTGTAGTCAAGAATTTAAAAAAAATTTAAAAGACGTTAAGATCAGGTTATTAGTCGCTTTTAATAATAGTTGAGAGTCGCTTTAAAAACACTTGGAGTCATATGATGAATGTCAAGTCAGTCAGCCATCTAACTCTCCGACCAGCCACGAAGGCACACGGATTTAAACCATAAAAACTGAATGACCGGACCGCCGCAACAGAAACATTGGCGGGAACTGTGGGTGAGTCCTAAGGGACATCAAGGGCCACGATACAACCATTCCCGAAGGAAGTACGTCCCGTCATCGATGGGAGGAGTCAGATCCCCCACCTATTAGTGTACCCTCCAGAGTGGCGAGATCCAACTACCAAGCCGGAAGCATCTCATCCTCATTTTGAGGTGCCCCCCGGGGGTTTATGATGAATGTCAAGTTCACCAGAGATCCTGTTAAAAAGTCTTATAAAATTTATAACACCTTTTAATATTGTAAAATTTTGAATAAGCATTTGGATGGAAGAAATATGTGTACAAGTACACACATATCTTAATATATATAAATTACGTGTCACGTTGTTTGTCCGCAATGGACTCCTAAACTACTTAACCGATTTTAATCAAATTTGCACACCGTGTGCAGTTTGATAAAATTAAAAGATAGGATAGCCCTTTTTTTAATTTTTAATTAGAATTTTACTTATTAATTAAAAACTAACTTTCCCGCTAAAAAAATCTTTTCATTTTCCCCACCGCCAAATGAGTACGGCTTCAGTTTTTTTTTCCCAACAGTCATGAGGCTAGGCTTAAGATTTTTCGGCTGATTATTTGAAACGATTCTATTTATTTTCTTAATGTTTGATGCATTTAAAATTAAACATTGTTAATTAATCGATCTTTCAGATTCATTCTTAAGTACTTTTGAATTAAAATAAAACAGAATAAAGGAAATTAAAAATTCCTAATCTGCATAGCGTTACCCCAATTGGCGTAGAAAGACTCACGCATTTGCGTTACCGGAACTGGCGTTGAAAATTCACGCATGCGCATTGTGTTCTGATTGTTGATATGACAACCATTATCAACGGATGATTTAAATTATTTTTAGGTTAGTTGCATGTTTTTGTAATTAAATTGTATTTATGTTAGTTATATATTTTTTGTATACGCTTATAGTTTTAAGTACATTGTTTTTTTTAACCTGTTTTCAACCGATTATTTTAAATGATTCGTTTTATTTTCTTAGTGTTTGATGCATTTAAAATTAAACATTGTTAATTAATCGTTCTGGTCATAATGAATCTGAGAATATTTTGTTGACAAATTCTTGAAATATTACATAAATTAGGAGAGATATTCTTTAGTGCCCATAAAGTTTAAACGCTCAGTGACTGTTTTCAGTAATCATATTACAGAAAAATACTTTGTTTCAGTAAAAAATATTATTATATTAATTGCAGATTAATCCTTTCCACTTTAATTTATAGTATAAATTCTACGAGAACTAACAGAAAATTAGAGAGATACATACTACGTTATGACTGAAGACGTTTATAATATTATGAGAGAATTATATGACTATCAAAATTTGAAGTTTTAAAATATTTTGATGAAGAAGGTATTAAAGTAGGAATTGCATAAAATATTTAATTATTAAAATTTTATCGAACATTAAGATTGGCGAACCGGCTGGTCGCCAAAGGTGGCTAGTAATAGATATATTAAAGTAGATGACTACATTGAAAGTCAATTTTTTGTGAAAGTGTGATTTTTTTTAAGTTTAAAATTCTTTATGTTTGGACGGATATCTTTATAAAACCATTATAATTTTAATTTAAAGTCTATTTTTTAGGAAGTTACGAGGAAGTTTGATATTTGCATTTACGCACATTTTAATGCGATTTTACATCTTTCGATGCTATTTTTTTAAATTCTTATCTTTGATTAAATGTTTTTACGAAAAGACTCATTAATTAAAATCTAATGCATATTTTTAGTTCAAATTTGATATAACCGTTTCTCAATATTTTCTGCAATTCCTAGAGAATAAATAATCTATCCATAGAAAAATATTTTACAGTTGATTCAGTGCTTTACAATATGAAACGAAGTTGAAAACTTTGTTTTATTTATCACCCGAACCCCAATATCTAAGAATGGATCGAAATAAAGCTTATTCTTTAGCTTAGGAACTATAAAACATGTTTCTTATAATAGATAATATATAATTATTAGATAATATATTTCTCAAGGTATATGTAATATTTTAAGTAAATCCTTTGATAATCCTCTAAACTAGAAGATTTTTGCTTCATACCACTTTTTAGCTAAAAAAAAAAAAAAAAAAAAAAAAAAAACTTTTTTTTTTGCAATTTTTTTAAAAAGTTTTTGTTACTTAACTGCTATATTTTGGTTTCGTAGATACATTGAATCGTTTTTATTCAAATATTCAAAAATATAACTATTTTCGAACTTTTATCCAAAAATTTTATTCCGAATGTAGTCACATATCTGAAATGAAATAACCATTTTAAATATTGTTTACTGCTCCAATCCTAAATTGTAACTATTCAGATCGTAATTCGATATATAGAAAAAATCACATTACAAACAAATTTCTCATAATATATCCGCCCCTTTCTCTTCTGTTCTCCTATACGATCAGCGAACAACCACGATTTCATTCCTTGACACTCTAGAACAACAAGAATAGGAGGTACTTAAGTAATAAATGAAGATAAAGCAATTAGAATTATTGTGAGAAATTATTATAACTGACAGCGATGCATGTGACATGGGAATTATTAATGTTCCCAGTCAGCTATTCTTTCCATGTAATGATAACGGTTATGGAGGAACAGAAAATCTGCAATATGTTGATCATGTCAAGCCGGCGAATGGCAGTGGCAGTGAAATAACCGAGTGCATTCTTAAATACCTGGGAAATAGTTATATTACTATTAATAAATTGGAAGAGATCGTTGTGACGAAGAAATAATTTTATTCCATCCACCTTGGAATGGAAGTCAATGAACAAATTGTTGACGCTTACATGCTCTACTGAAGGAACAGAACCAGCTAAAATAATGTCTCTAATTAGTTGTAGACGGAACAAAGTACATATATATATGTGCAAAAGCTTACTTGCGGTGTATTAGGATACAAAAGAATTGCCAAAGCCCAAACTGTATTAGTATATAAAGCAACAAAATTGTCGAAAGCGATAATGATATTATATATTAAAGCTACAATTACATAAGTTTAAATCATTTGTACGGACAACAACTTGAAATATTATAAGATTTTAAAATGTATATATTGAAATATAATCTAAACGTTTTTTTTAATCGATACTTGTAAATTTTTAATTTATTACCAGGTTTTAAATTTCAAATTTATAAAAAATTCATGTTTTGCCTGGAATTAATTGAGTGTTACATGATATCTCTTCCAAAATGAAAAGCATAGAATTTTAAAAGAAAACATACGTTCTACATTTTGCTCTTAGTAAAATGAGAACATAAAACAATACTGTATTTATTAATAGTTTCTTTTTGATATACATTTCAAGATTAGCAGTTCACAAAAATATGCATTTGATTCATCTTCATAAATTATCATATGAAATATTTATATACTATTGATATATTTTTACATAAAAGGTATTATTGCAAGAAAATGTTACAAAATATAAAATTTAATATAATGTGATAATTTTCAGAAAATTTCATTAACAATATATTATTGATATTTTTTACATAAAAAGTATTATTATAAGAAAGCCCTAATATAATATATTAATAAAAAAGAAATTACCAATTAAAAAAATTGTGAAAAATCGTAGCTACAATTTATTTTTTAAGCAAGAAGTACCTAAATAATAGTTTCACTTTTCCGAAATTTCATAAGGAGGAATTTAGAGAAAAAGATCCCTCTTCAAAGAGTAGAAATTTTTCAGTTTTCAATTTATTGAGGTCAAAAGAGCATTTGTCTAAGGTTTAAAGATTTTGTAAGTTTTTTCTCCTAAGCGCCAATTTGTAGTCTAATTGTAGTGAATTAACAACAGTGAAGCCATAGATGAAAAATAGTGTCATCTGCAATATAAAAGTTTGCATTCAGTATACTTACCTTCAGTAAACATTATTTAGAAATTTGTTTCATTACTTGAACGAGAAAACATGAGTCCAGTGCCATTTTTTGCAAACAACAGCCTGTCTCAACAAATGAAAATATTTTTATTATTTTATCCCTTTATTCAATGTGTTAAAAAAATAGAAAATGTTAATTTTCATCAAAAATGTGTGTAGGGCAAAACAGATTAATAAAAGAATGAGGAGGTGTTATAAATACTTTTAGAACTTAATATCACACTTATTAAAAATATTTGCTTTTATTGAAAGTTCCTGATTTTGTTTTTATGACGTTAATTAATCTCCTTATAATATTATTAAAACTGACACACGATATTATACTTTTGTTTCGTTCATTTTTATAACTGCTTTTTCACTTTTCTATGCCCTAAGATAATATTTCAACATTTTTTTTTATTCTTATTATTCTTTGTTACATTGAGTTTCCAGTAAAGTCCTTTTATTCCACATTAACTTGAAAACGGCGAAAACTATTGCCACAAAATTTCTGTCTAGATAGAGTGATCATTCCGTTCATGATAAAATCGAATACAGCGCTATCTGGCGGCAAACAACTGAATTGGCGTTTTTATCTCGAAAACGATACATGATACGCGGGAAAGGCCAGTTACAAAATTATAGAGAATCTCTGATTCAGTACAGTAAGCATCTTGCACTCAATAATGCTAAGAATGAAACATAATATGCACTTTTTCGAACACGATTTGCAAAATCTGGGCCGTAACAACTCGTGATAAAAGGAAAAAATAATCATATTTTGAACAATAAACATCGATTCAATGGCGGAGATGGCTTATAGCATTTCGAGCACCAAAAATAAAAATATATATTGATAACTGATCATTTTATTTTATTTCTAACGCTCTTCTGGATTTGAGTGTTAGAAATAGCAACATCCGGTGACTTGGCTTAGGAGTAGAGCGTCTTCCTCAAAATCTGGACGCCGCGGGTTCGAGTCCTGGTTCGTACATGATTGTTCTCTGTCTTATTCTATCTGTGAGGTGTGTGAAAGTGCTCCCCTGTAACAAGGGGTTGTGCAAGCGAACGTTGTGTCATCTTCATATGAGATCGAAGTTAGACTTCTGCCCTCGGGTGCTCAGGGGCCTTGGCTCTCAGAAACTACTGCACCAACTTGGCTTAAATCGCTGACAGTTCGTCAGCGGGTTTGTAAAGTGTCATAAGTAACAACAGAAACAACAACACAAAAAAAGAAAATGCTCATTTTATTCACTTAGTTCGTATTTATTTACTATTAGAAGACTGCATGATCATAAGGAAAGTACTGTTGAACGAAATTTCAAAATTCAAATAAGTCAAGAAGTAAGTAGTAAAGAAATTATAAATTTCATATTTTACATAACGTTACATAATCATTAGGTTAAAAAACACGTAAAAAGCAAAAGTTAGTAAAAAATACTAATATCAATTATATCTCAGTTTTTTCAAAGATATCAAAGCTCAGAATTTCACGCGTGCATATAATTAATGAAGAAAAAAAAATTCTCAAAACTTCAATTCAACCAAATATATTATTGAAATGTAATTTTCTCTTATACCATTTATGCTTCAAAGTATTTCATCTTTTTTTCAGCGTGAAATAAAGTTTAAAGACATTTTTTCCCCTTATTCCTAGTGTGGGGCTCATTTTTATGCTTTACGAAATATGTAAACGCTACTGGAGAGCAATAGTCAGATATTTGCGCCAGAACTTCGAATTCTCAGGTATATCAGAAAAGCAATGCATTCATACCTTCTAGCGAGAGAACTGAATTGGATATACGGATTCAATTTCCGCGTCCTTTGAATATTTACATTCAGAATTGGAAGCGTGCATGAAAAAGAATTTTATGTCGGTGTGTTCATGGATTGCAGCATTTTTACATACGAATTCGCCGTTTTATTTCTTTCCTATAAAATATGGTGGGATTTTATTGTGTAGTTACGTGGTTGGTTTCAGTAAATTCATAGTACTTTTTTTATAAAAAATAAGATTGGGTTTCATATTAATATAAGCAAGCTAATGTATATAGGTTGGATATTATCTGTAGTTTGCATAATGTATAAATTGTTTAAAATATTCTACAGGGTAAACTATTTCGCAGAATAATACCACTTTTAAAGGAAGTCCCTTCTTAGGAAGTAGGTGTTCTTTAATAGATGGTATTCAAAATTTTTATTGGATTATTTTTCCGTTTTGCCTCAGTAATTTTGAAGTACTTTATAGCAACAACATCATTTTTACACAATTTAAAAACATAAATATTTTAACGATATCAATTTTATTTCAATACAATATTTTTAATGAGCTTTTCAAAGTATTTTTAAGTGCAAATAATATATATAATAAATTTCATTGCATTGCATTCATTAGATTTAACTTTAAATGCCTCTAAACAAGGAAAAGTCACGCTATGTATGTTTTAACAATATTTTTTTATTTTCTTTAGACAATTGATGTATGTTTCGAACATTAAATATATTCCTCGTGTGCACGTTATTGCTGCTATATAATTAAGAGTAAATTATAAAAACGAAATAAAGAGCTTAAACAATGAAATAGAGAGAAATATATAATTAAGAGTAAGTTATAAAAAACGAAATAAAAAGCTTAAACAATAAAATAGAGAGAAATATATAATGAGTAAGTTATAAAAAACTAAATAAAGAACTTAAATAATAAGATAGAGAGAAATATATAATTAAGAGTAAATTATAAAAACGAAATAAAGAGCTTAAACAATGAAATAGAGAGAAATATATAATTATGAGTAAGTTATAAAAAACGAAATAAAAAGCTTAAACAATAAAATAGAGAGAAATATATAATGAGTAAGTTATAAAAAACTAAATAAAGAACTTAAATAATAAGATAGAGAGAAATATATAATTAAGAGTAAATTATAAAAACGAAATAAAGAGCTTAAATACTAAAATAGAGAGAAACAATGCTATACAATTGAGTTTAGATTTTAGAGGTAAATTAAACAAATAAAACATTATTGTGTTTCTAGGTTTACATCTAGATACTCAAATTTATTTTATTAATAATATTTTACACTGATTATTTCTCTTCGTATAGAAAGATTATTGCAATTTCATTTTTGTCAGAAAATATTTGCTTTGATTTTTATTTTACATATGCTACTAATCAATAGATCAAGCATTAAAGGCTGGTAGTACACACCAAGCTTTATAACAGCGAATTGACAGGGCGTAACTGAAAACTACAAGCGACAGAGAGCGCTTGATGTTAAACGAGATAGAGCACACACGATAAGCAATAAATGTTTTTTTTTCCTTGTGTGTGTGTGAGAGAGAGAGAGAGAGAGAGAGGTTGCTTAATGTGTTTTGTATATGAAATTCCTTCATAATCTACAAAGGATCTCGCTCCCAGAATTGAGGCCTATAATGCCGACTAGAAAACCCTCACTCACCCGCGTTCCCGAAGAGATATAAGACCGTAAGCAGATAAGCATTGAGAAACTGACCAAATCTCAAAAACTCGAAAAAATTCCGGGAAACCAGCCTAGTTGTGCAGAAAGAACTTAGATGTAAGAAGGCCAAAGCAATTGATCGACAGTGGGCATCCAGTGCACTCACGGTCCGTCTCTGATCAATCTCCCTGGGATATTATTTAGTTATTATTTCAACGCTACAAACATTTCCATGAACAGAAACGGTGAATTAGCTACATAAGTGAATAAAAAGAGCTAATTTCACCAACATCATTGAAATAAAATCTTTATATTTGCTCTAAGCACCAAGTAAAGCGAGAATTAAAACGGCTTTGTTTTGCATAAATGAAGACACCATTCTGTAATTAAAAATATGACAGGTTAGAAAGCGTAACGGAATAAGAATATATATAAAAAGAATACCGGTATAGTGGAAATAAAATAGAAGGCAGTATATATAAAATGTGACTGACCATCAGCTTATCATTAAGTAACCAGAAAAAATAAAATCCGAAAAGGTCCACATGAGTGAAATATAATTTTTTTAAATTAAAATATTGATCAACAACTGAATTCTAACAACAGTATGTAGCTGATTGAATGGAAGTGGAGCATCCGGCGTGCACGAGAAGCGAGGTATTTTCGAAAGGGTTCATGAATCCCTTTCAAAACTGGCTGGCAGATGCGGTTCTGTATTAAGTACTCCTTTGAGTAAGTACGGTCTAACAAATGTGAGTTTACAACCTCCATGTTATGTATGTGCTCTCGATAACTTTATCACATCAAACATTATGTGTCCCCTACCAATATAAAATTTTCTTGGTTTAGTATATTATCAGAACTACAAATTTAGCGCATCTTTCTTTAGTCACCCTACATAAAGAAAATTTTGCTTTTGCCAAGTAATAGGCCCAAATGTCATAATAATAAAATCTCGACATCAGGCCAAAAACTCTAGATTCAAAATTTGATTACATTAAATATCCGTCTGTATGTGGGGACGAAGCAAGTTAAATCTGACATCATGAGCCAAATGTCATATCTTTATGATGCAGAAGTTAAGAGAGGGGTCAGCTCAGATGTCATCCTCATCTTCTGAAAAGGTTTCAAAATTAAGAGGTCCGCCTCAAAATGGCCTAAGTTTTACTTCAAAAAAGAACATTAATATAACTAAACTGAACTAATTTTGTTAATATATTTTATCATGATGCATAATTTGATGTTCTTCGCTGATGTTGAATGTTCTGAAGTTTGTAGTGTGGCGAAAAAGTTTAATTAAAGGCATTAACTTAATCATCAGCCATAATTTTAAACCCTAAAATATTAAATTAAATTTTTGCTCTTGCAAAGAAATAATTATTTATCTAACTATTTTTGGAGGCAAAGAGTTAGGCGACATTGATAATAATTAAATGTTGATTCAATTAAAGTTCCCCTGTACCAAAAAATATAGCTTGTATTTCTAAATAATTTTGCTCGAATTGACGACATATAATTTTAAATAAGGACAAAATTTAAATAGACTAAGATTCCTGGTGGTTGCATAATCGTTACTCCAAATATATAATAATTTTGTTTGAAGTGGGATTTAGCCTTGTTTAGAACTTTTCAAAAACATTCTACATTCTCTAGAAACCTTGCTTCATAGCGACATTTTACGTTATTAATATGTGGAATCTTGTAGAAATTTTAAAATTGCAGCTTTAATCTCGATGGAAAGAAAAACGTCCAAAATTCACTTTTGGTTTTCTTCATTATACTACCGAACACTAAATATAAAACATAGTCTTCATACGCGTAAGTATAGTGGACTTACAGATTTTGCTACGGTTTTCTACCTCCCTAACTACTTCAATTCTTGCAACATGTTCAAGAGATTCAAATTTTCGAAACAGAATCCAAAAGAATTATATTTTCTAAGTATATGAGAAAATCAAAATGTGAACGTCCTAACTGATTCTGTATTATATATATTATAATATATTTCTGTAATAGAAATATATTTTAAAACAACATGAAAATATTACTTTTCTATCTTTTTTTTATTAATCTCGTTCATCGGTAAACATTAATTCAAAAAATATTATTATATATTTATTTTTCGAATCTTGCATGAAAACTCATGAGATCACGATGTAAAATTTTTTGAGAATTGCAGATTTTTACCATCTACACTTCATTTACGGAAATAAAACGATGGAATAAAACTTTACAATTTTCTCTCCATTCTAAAGGTAAAAGCATAAGCATAAAATCTCCGACAAATTTGAATATAAGACTTTTAAAAGTCTTCTTATTATAATACTCTTCAATGTAAGAAAATAATATCTAAAAAAGACAATAAATGGTGAATTTAAATTGGTATTCAAACATGAATTCCGTGAGCCATTATTATAATGGAACTCGACATTTGTCTTAAACAAAGACAAACGAATTTAAGGAGTCCTTGAACGCCTTCTTCAGTTGAACAAATATTCTACAAAGAGAAAAAAAATATAAGGAAATTTGTTGTAAGATATTGCGGTAATTGGAATATGAGTCAAATATGGTCCAGACGGATGACGGAGCTGCGTTAGTAGAACAAATGAAAATCAAACGAACTAAATGGGTTTCTTGAGTACATTCTGGCATAATATAAACATTTATATACAGGTAAAAAAATATAGTTATATTCATGAAAAAGAGAAAAAAATGTGGCTTTTTGTAGCAAATTTGAAGAAACTGTTATGTTTCCACACGACTAATCCCTTTAGATCGTAGATAACTAATGAAAGGGATGAGAGACAGTTCTTGTTTTTTTAAAAAAAAAACCTAAAAGATCGAAGTAACATCTGTTATTTTTAAGCTACAGTCAATATAGAGGCTTAGATTGTCTTCCTAAGAGATCTTGATTGGAAACTGGGATACACATTGATTTTTGTTGCGTGTAAAATAAGAAACAGCTCATCCAACCTTCTGATTTGCAGTGCCTATTTCACTTCTATCTAAAAGCAATGAAATAATGCTGATTAAAAATAGAGCTAGAACAGAATCCACGATTGAAAACTCTCGGCCTACTTTGGGTAATTTTAGAACTCTAGGCCAACAGTTCTTAAAAAGTTGTGAACTATCCATTGATAAAAAAAAAATATTTTGATATACATTGACTAAATATGCAAAGGAAAAATGCATATAATACATACTCATATTATATAAAGATGATATGTGCACGTTTATATCAGTAATTGGTAAGGTTTTTTATAAAAGAATGAAAAATATACTGTTTGTAGAACAAAAAACTTTTTTATTTTATTTTTATTAATTTACATGATAAACTTTCCAAATGAAATTTTAAAATGATATTTTACACTGCTTACATTGATTTTCATAACATTGTGATAAAGTATTCATAACTATTATTATTCATAGTTTTTCTAGTTATAAATATGTCATTTTCAAATTTAAATATATTAATCAGATTCCAAAAGTTACGAAGATTTAGTATGCATTAACGGATATAGAATAAATGTGGTACATTTTAATATGGAATCAATGTGGTACATTTTAATATAGAACAATGTGGTACATTTTAATATAGAACAATGTGGTACATTTTAATATAGAATCAATGTGGTACATTTTAATATAGAATCAATGTGGTACATTTTAATATAGAACAATGTGGTACATTTTAATATAGAATCAATGTGGTACATTTTAATATAGAATCAATGTGGTACATTTTAATATAGAACAATGTGGTACATTTTAATATAGAATCAATGTGGTACATTTTAATATAGAATCAATGTGGTACATTTTAATATAGAATCAATGTGGTACATTTTAATATAGAACAATGTGGTACATTTTAATATAGAATCAATGTGGTACATTTTAATATAGAATCAATGTGGTACATTTTAATATAGAATCAATGTGGTACATTTTAATATAGAATCAATGTGGTACATTTTAATATAGAATCAATGTGGTACATTTTAATATAGAACAATGTGGTACATTTTAATATAGAATCAATGTGGTACATTTTAATATAGAATAAATGTGGTACATTTTAATATAGAATCAATGTGGTACATTTTAATATAGAACAATGTGGTACATTTTAATATAGAATCAATGTGGTACATTTTAATATAGAATTAATGTGGTACATTTTAATATAGAATCAATGTGGTACATTTTAATATAGAATCAATGTGGTACATTTTAATATAGAATCAATGTGGTACATTTTAATATAGAACAATGTGGTACATTTTAATATAGAATCAATGTGGTACATTTTAATATAGAATCAATGTGGTACATTTTAATATAGAATCAATGTGGTACATTTTAATATAGAATCAATGTGGTACATTTTAATATAGAATCAATGTGGTACATTTTAATATAGAACAATGTGGTACATTTTAATATAGAATCAATGTGGTACATTTTAATATAGAATAAATGTGGTACATTTTAATATAGAACAATGTGGTACATTTTAATATAGAATCAATGTGGTACATTTTAATATAGAATCAATGTGGTACATTTTAATATAGAATTAATGTGGTACATTTTAATATAGAATCAATGTGGTACATTTTAATATAGAATAAATGTGGTACATTTTAATATAGAATCAATGTGGTACATTTTAATATAGAACAATGTGGTACATTTTAATATAGAATCAATGTGGTACATTTTAATATAGAATCAATGTGGTACATTTTAATATAGAACAATGTGGTACATTTTAATATAGAATCAATGTGGTACATTTTAATATAGAATTAATGTGGTACATTTTAATATAGAACAATGTGGTACATTTTAATATAGAATCAATGTGGTACATTTTAATATAGAATTAATGTGGTACATTTTAATATAGAACAATGTGGTACATTTTAATATAGAATCAATGTGGTACATTTTAATATAGAATCAATGTGGTACATTTTAATATAGAATCAATGTGGTACATTTTAATATAGAATCAATGTGGTACATTTTAATATAGAACAATGTGGTACATTTTAATATAGAATCAATGTGGTACATTTTAATATAGAATCAATGTGGTACATTTTAATATAGAACAATGTGGTACATTTTAATATAGAATCAATGTGGTACATTTTAATATAGAATTAATGTGGTACATTTTAATATAGAACAATGTGGTACATTTTAATATAGAATCAATGTGGTACATTTTAATATAGAATCAATGTGGTACATTTTAATATAGAATTAATGTGGTACATTTTAATATAGAATCAATGTGGTACATTTTAATATAGAATAAATGTGGTACATTTTAATATAGAATCAATGTGGTACATTTTAATATAGAACAATGTGGTACATTTTAATATAGAATCAATGTGGTACATTTTAATATAGAATCAATGTGGTACATTTTAATATAGAACAATGTGGTACATTTTAATATAGAATCAATGTGGTACATTTTAATATAGAATTAATGTGGTACATTTTAATATAGAACAATGTGGTACATTTTAATATAGAATCAATGTGGTACATTTTAATATAGAATTAATGTGGTACATTTTAATATAGAACAATGTGGTACATTTTAATATAGAATCAATGTGGTACATTTTAATATAGAATCAATGTGGTACATTTTAATATAGAATCAATGTGGTACATTTTAATATAGAATCAATGTGGTACATTTTAATATAGAACAATGTGGTACATTTTAATATAGAATCAATGTGGTACATTTTAATATAGAATCAATGTGGTACATTTTAATATAGAACAATGTGGTACATTTTAATATAGAATCAATGTGGTACATTTTAATATAGAATTAATGTGGTACATTTTAATATAGAACAATGTGGTACATTTTAATATAGAATCAATGTGGTACATTTTAATATAGAATCAATGTGGTACATTTTAATATAGAATTAATGTGGTACATTTTAATATAGAATCAATGTGGTACATTTTAATATAGAATAAATGTGGTACATTTTAATATAGAATCAATGTGGTACATTTTAATATAGAACAATGTGGTACATTTTAATATAGAATCAATGTGGTACATTTTAATATAGAATTAATGTGGTACATTTTAATATAGAATCAATGTGGTACATTTTAATATAGAATCAATGTGGTACATTTTAATATAGAATCAATGTGGTACATTTTAATATAGAACAATGTGGTACATTTTAATATAGAATCAATGTGGTACATTTTAATATAGAATCAATGTGGTACATTTTAATATAGAATCAATGTGGTACATTTTAATATAGAACAATGTGGTACATTTTAATATAGAACAATGTGGTACATTTTAATATAGAATCAATGTGGTACATTTTAATATAGAATTAATGTGGTACATTTTAATATAGAACAATGTGGTACATTTTAATATAGAATCAATGTGGTACATTTTAATATAGAATCAATGTGGTACATTTTAATATAGAATCAATGTGGTACATTTTAATATAGAATCAATGTGGTACATTTTAATATAGAATCAATGTGGTACATTTTAATATAGAATCAATGTGGTACATTTTAATATAGAATTAATGTGGTACATTTTAATATAGAACAATGTGGTACATTTTAATATAGAATCAATGTGGTACATTTTAATATAGAATTAATGTGGTACATTTTAATATAGAACAATGTGGTACATTTTAATATAGAATCAATGTGGTACATTTTAATATAGAATCAATGTGGTACATTTTAATATAGAATCAATGTGGTACATTTTAATATAGAATCAATGTGGTACATTTTAATATAGAACAATGTGGTACATTTTAATATAGAATCAATGTGGTACATTTTAATATAGAATCAATGTGGTACATTTTAATATAGAACAATGTGGTACATTTTAATATAGAATCAATGTGGTACATTTTAATATAGAATTAATGTGGTACATTTTAATATAGAACAATGTGGTACATTTTAATATAGAATCAATGTGGTACATTTTAATATAGAATCAATGTGGTACATTTTAATATAGAATTAATGTGGTACATTTTAATATAGAATCAATGTGGTACATTTTAATATAGAATAAATGTGGTACATTTTAATATAGAATCAATGTGGTACATTTTAATATAGAACAATGTGGTACATTTTAATATAGAATCAATGTGGTACATTTTAATATAGAATCAATGTGGTACATTTTAATATAGAACAATGTGGTACATTTTAATATAGAATCAATGTGGTACATTTTAATATAGAATTAATGTGGTACATTTTAATATAGAACAATGTGGTACATTTTAATATAGAATCAATGTGGTACATTTTAATATAGAATTAATGTGGTACATTTTAATATAGAACAATGTGGTACATTTTAATATAGAATCAATGTGGTACATTTTAATATAGAATCAATGTGGTACATTTTAATATAGAATCAATGTGGTACATTTTAATATAGAATCAATGTGGTACATTTTAATATAGAACAATGTGGTACATTTTAATATAGAATCAATGTGGTACATTTTAATATAGAATCAATGTGGTACATTTTAATATAGAACAATGTGGTACATTTTAATATAGAATCAATGTGGTACATTTTAATATAGAATTAATGTGGTACATTTTAATATAGAACAATGTGGTACATTTTAATATAGAATCAATGTGGTACATTTTAATATAGAATCAATGTGGTACATTTTAATATAGAATTAATGTGGTACATTTTAATATAGAATCAATGTGGTACATTTTAATATAGAATAAATGTGGTACATTTTAATATAGAATCAATGTGGTACATTTTAATATAGAACAATGTGGTACATTTTAATATAGAATCAATGTGGTACATTTTAATATAGAATTAATGTGGTACATTTTAATATAGAATCAATGTGGTACATTTTAATATAGAATCAATGTGGTACATTTTAATATAGAATCAATGTGGTACATTTTAATATAGAACAATGTGGTACATTTTAATATAGAATCAATGTGGTACATTTTAATATAGAATCAATGTGGTACATTTTAATATAGAATCAATGTGGTACATTTTAATATAGAATCAATGTGGTACATTTTAATATAGAATCAATGTGGTACATTTTAATATAGAACAATGTGGTACATTTTAATATAGAATCAATGTGGTACATTTTAATATAGAATCAATGTGGTACATTTTAATATAGAACAATGTGGTACATTTTAATATAGAATCAATGTGGTACATTTTAATATAGAATCAATGTGGTACATTTTAATATAGAATCAATGTGGTACATTTTAATATAGAATAAATGTGGTACATTTTAATATAGAATCAATGTGGTACATTTTAATATAGAACAATGTGGTACATTTTAATATAGAATCAATGTGGTACATTTTAATATAGAATTAATGTGGTACATTTTAATATAGAACAATGTGGTACATTTTAATATAGAATCAATGTGGTACATTTTAATATAGAACAATGTGGTACATTTTAATATAGAATCAATGTGGTACATTTTAATATAGAACAATGTGGTGCATTTTAATATAGAATCAATGTAGTTAAAATTATAATAGATTTCTCTAAATGTTATACATTGTTAAACATCATTTTTCAAAACTGTTAAAATCAATTTTATAAGCTTTATAATTTTATAAGCATTTGTGAAAACCTCTTGATAAAAAATTGCAAATTTTAAATTATCTAATTTTTATTTAATAAAAAATATTTTTTTCATAGACTTCACAAATTTTCAAAATTTCAGCAAAATTTCTTTTTAAGATATTGCAGATAAAAGAAACGAGTTACGAGTCTTTTGATAATTATTGTATGCAGTATATTAAAAACTAAAGTTAAATAAATTGTTATTAGAATATTTATATATATTAATAAATACTGTTTTTTTTTGTTTTTTTTTTACTAAGAAAATTGTTTTCTAGCCTTTTACATTTTAGATATCAATAGAATATCACGAAATTTTTTGTTAGTGATCTATTCCAAATATTTTATTTTATAATTGTTTTACTTAATTATATGGGCTCAAAAATATGAGAATTTATACTATATACTTTTCACATTGTACTATCATCAATACATTAAAATATATTTTTATCTTAAAATATTAATTTAACTCATTCTTCATCAACTGTATATTGCAAAAATAAGAAATTCCTTTAAAAAGTCAACTTGCAAAAGAAAAAGAAAAATGAAAATAATTCTTTTTTATATATAATATTGAGATAAGACTCATTAGGGCCTTTCAATTAATACTTCCAAAAAATAATGATATTGATTTTAGCGCTGAACATTCAGAAAAGTGAAAAAAAAGTCAACGAAAATAGTTAATGAGTTATTTCTGGGAGAAAAATGTATAGAATCTTCAGAAAAAATTCTAATTAAGAATTTTTAAATATGAGATGGTATTTTTAGAAATTATCCAAACAGCCTATTATTCAAACAAATTTTAAAATAATTTTCCAAGATAAATATTTTTGCCTTCACTGTTCTTAAAATTCCTTTTTTAAAAACATTATGTTTCAAAATTGAATTTATTTTCTCTTCTAAATCTAAATCATCTGATCAAAATCTGTTATCTATTAACTTACTTTTTTTCAGAAAAATTCCATACAAAAGGCAATTAATTTTAGAAAAAAAAACTAAAAAGGGAATTTCTGGTATTATTTTACATATTATTTCAAAAAATGTATTGATAACTTGAATTTCACTTTTATTTCGTTATGCAAAAATATGAAAAAGTTTTAAAATAGTAATAAACCTTTTTCTCTCAAAAGAAATAAAAAATAGCAAGAATATTTTTCAGAAATCAATTATAATTGTAAATTGACTTTTTTTTCCCTTATTTGGAAATTCCTCTCGTTTGTTTCGTTCGATTTTAAAAATATTACTTCATTTAAAATTATTCTAGTGATTTATAATTTCTCACGGTATAAAACTTTTTTATTTAACATCGGGTACTAATTTTGCTCCTCTAAACTGACTCTAGTGGTGTGGTCTTTATCATTTTATAAAATTTATGTGTAACTGCAAATTTAATGCATACCCCTATAAGGGTCACTGTGATTGTGAAGTATCGAAAGTGATGACACAAGACATTAGACTATATGACACAAGATACCATATGACAACTATATTATATGACACAAGACATCATGTTATTGTAAATTCCAGTTTGAAAGGAATTCTAGAAACACTTATTTTAACTATATTATTCGTTCAGTTCTTCCGTCGAACTGTGTTTGCAACAGTTATGAGTCATGCAAATTATTTCCCAAGATCCAGCGACATTATGTGCATCATAACCTCACGATGATGGATGATTTTATTGCTTACAGAGCAAACATGAATAAATTTATTATGAGGGAGTAAACCTTTGGCTGTCATAACCTCCTATAATGATGGGTAAATTTATTGCTTACATGGCAAGCATGAATACATTTATTACGTAAGAGGGAAGACAAGAATGAGTAAACCTTCGGATATCATAACCTCATGTAATGATGAATGAATTTATTGCTTATATGGCAAGCATGAATAATTTTTTTATATAAATGAATAAGTCTTTGGTTTATAAAATGGAGTATAGATCCTGTGGCGGATTGTTATGAGCGAGGATAGAACCTAGCATCTTGTAGTTCGCAGCCCAGTAACATGACCACAATACAAAAGCAATTGCCTATGTATCGTAGCTGCTAGCTGGCTTATAATCTTCGCCACAGACTCTCCCTCCAGTGAGTCGGAGGTGAGACAAAGGATATGGCTGTTGAGTGGTAATGTTTTAACTGTTGAGTCTAATGTGCCTGTACCCATTTCAGTAGCGCCAAGCATTATGGCGAACGCGTGTGCATGAGTGACTGCTGTTGCACCAAGTGAGTTTGACGTCTTTGTGTTGCTGCGAGTAGATGGCACCACAACAGCTGTGCGAAGGTTGACGATTCTTCGTCCGAGGTCACCCATGTAGAGATTGTTATGAGCGAGAATAGAACCTGGGACCTCGTGGTTCGCAGCCCAGTAACATGACAACAATACAAATGCAATTGCCCGCGTAGCGTAGCCGTTACCTGGCTTATAAGCTTTCACCACAATCAATATTTTTACAGCCCTCAGGTGAATATAATATAATAAGAGAATATAATATAATAAAAAGAGAATTATTTGAAAAATTCTATGATTTCCATTAAAATTAACTTTCACATCTTTGATGTGCAGACTTTCAAATTATTGGGATTATTTAAAGAGCACTTTGGTGCAGAATTTCACTTTTTAAAATTTTTTCAAGCACTCCATTTAATTAAAATTTTATTCTTAACTAAGCATTTCAACTTTTAAGTTCCAGAAAAAAAATCACTCTATATTTTAAGTCCTAAAATCACTTGTTTTCTATTACGGTGGTTAAGAGATACTGAAGAAGTAATCGATGCATTTTATATTAAAAGTGCTTTATAAATATGAAAAAAAAATTCTTTGAATTATCTTCGTGCTTATTTTTAAATTATATTCTAGTCATTACCATTTAAAAGCTTCTTAGACTTCTTTATTATTTAAACCAGGCTTTCAAGATTGTAATTTCTTTGCAAATTTTTACCAAAATTCAACAACGGAATAATTATTTCATTCTTATGTGTTAATGGCTAGCCATTTTTAAGACTAGAGTAGAATTGAAATTTAATTTAGTTATATTATTGATATAACTAAATTTGAAACGAGACCAGATGACAAGAATAACAGCTAAAGCCGGTACCTCCTCTCCAAAATTCTGCACCACACCAGTGGAAGGACACCGCCAGATTTAACGCTCAACAGACCCGCTTAATTTACGGTTCTTTCGATTCCTGACCCTGGAACCTTCTGCCTCAGAGGCTGAGACCTTACCACCAGACCGCCGCAGCCTTCAGTCGAATTGTAGAATTTTACTAATGTAGAATTTGTGATTATATTAGGTATTTTGTCCATCGATAAATAATTAATTTCTCACTTATTGACATGAAAGCTGTTTATATAACTTTAAAATTTTTTAACCCCTATTATAATTGTGAATTAATAGTTCTCGTTAATATGAATGTTGTAAGATAAATAATCGTCACGAAAGTTTCGATTTCATAATCATTTCCAGTTCTGATTTACAAAAGTAAAAGGATAAAAAAAAGTAAAAAAATTTATACATATATATATATATACATATATATATATATATATATATATATATATATATATATATATATATATATATATATATATATATATATATATATATATATATATATATATATATATATATATATATATATATATATATATATAAACGTTTCTTAAATATTTACAAGACATGTTGTATTTGAAAATTCAAAGTATTGATAAAGAAAACTGTAAATTCCTATTTAGATGGAGAGAAAATATATATGTGTATTAATATTTATCATAAAAATACTTTTCGTTAACTCTTTGTTATGAGATGCAGCATTCACTTTTAAATTGCCAAGTCTGTGACAACTGTAACCAGAACTGACGATAGCAGAATATCACCTGTTGCATTAAGTCCATCTAGTGCCATTCTCTGATTTCGATAATAATGAAACTTTATCACTTCTCCGGGCCCCGAATTTAATTGATACACACCGCTTTCAGTCTGGTTTTGGCAGGGTGCGTTAAACTCCGTTAGGAATGGCATGGCATTCGGATACCATAGAGACAATCATCCGAATATCACGATAACTGTCACGCGAAGCTATTTTCTTTGTTTCATCGTTATCTGTCGCATTTCACTTAGCATTCTTAAAACTTTAATTATTTGTTACTATTCATTATGCAAGAAATCTTGTCATGAATAAAAAGGAAATGGTAATTCACAACTCAACACAAGATGATGTGCATCAGTAGCAATGGTATCCCTTCGGCTCAGAAACGAATTGAATGCTAAAGAGAAGAATGCTAGTGATATATATATATATATATATATATATATATATATATATATATATATATATTAATTCTAATTTCAATTTAATTAATTTCCAAGATTTTATCTTAATTTAGCCCATCGTAACTTCATTCTAAAATATTCTCTTACTTCATGATCCAATTCCAATTTCGGTTTAATTAATTCCTTTGTAAAATTAATGCGTCATCAGTACTACGTATCAAATGAAAGTGATACTTTCGTTGCCCCTGTCAAAGGTCAACATAGTATTCCATCGGCACATGGCCGGAAATCCTATGTTATATAAGACTAGTGATCATTTGTTTCGCGCTCTTCTTTCTTACTTCTGCTTTTGGACAAAACTGCGTCGGCTTGTAAATAAATTGCTTTCCCGAGATGGATATTAAAGAGAGAATAAAACGAAATTAAAAATGCAACGTCTCGTCTATGTCTTCAAACCTGCACTCTGCTTCAACCAAAATAATGTTATATATATATATATATATATGAAAACTACTTCATCTCTCAATAACTGAAAATTTTTAATGAAAATAACCTAAATTGTATTTCAGAAAATTGCCGATGTCTCACTTTTTTTTTTTTTTTTTTTTTAAGAAAAGCTTCCAAAAAATGACAACGAGTAATTTTTGTCGGGGATATACGAAAGCAGAACGAAAACCCTATTTTAGCAAATTAGAGTAAAAATAATCAAAAGAACGCATTTGTCTTGGATATAAGAAAAAAAATTGGTTGCCTCCGCTAATTTCAATCAGAAAAAAAAAAAAAAAAAAAAAACAGCTGTATGTTTTCCGATGTCACTAACCGATGCCTAGTGAACAAGTTTTCATCCTGTCGAGGGCAAACTGCCTTGCAGGATACATCTTTCTATGCATCTTTCGCAAGTTTCTCTATTTTTTGGATCCTTTATTTCTGTTGCTCTCTTCTGATCATTTTCGAATCATATTGTGTTCATCGAATTCTCTGTGCAAAATTATAACAAAGATTGAAAATAAAAGTCACAATTTTAAAATAATTAATAATATATGGTGGGAATGTAACTCTGCTGCCTTAATGAATGAGTTAACTGTATCATTTCAGTTACGCTTCAGTTTACGTTTTAATTACTATTAACAGGTAAATAATCGATTGGATTAAGACGGTAATTTATAATTTCTGAACATGTTTTCCGAAAATTATCATTTCAAAATAATGAAAATGGTAATCGTATTTTCTTAAAACTGACATACATCATTAGAGCCTCAGTGGGTTTATGATAAGATTTCGGCTCTGACGCTAGTAGATTCAAGGTTCAAAAGCTGGTTCCATCTAGCAAAACGAGCAATTTTGTCGAACTCAAATGCTCTTACACTTGCGAGACTCGGAAGCCTATAATAGGAAGCTGGGGAGGCCATACAAGATGCATATAAAATAATAGAAAAAAAAGAAAGAAAAATATTTATTATCCATCGCCCTTGTCCTCTGACTATGACTCAAAATTATGAGATACTCTCCAAAACAGCCTTGATAATAATACTATAATATCATTAATTTAACACTTCGACAACGTTAAACAAGCTTTTTTTTTAATCTTTTCTTTGTGAACAGTTTTTAAAGAACAAAATACTTTTACTTATATAAAAACAGAAATGCAAACTCTTTTAATTATAAGAGAAATTTTACTGACATGCTCGATTTCAAAGCAGCAAAATAAATACAGAATTGTCAACAGATTTTTAAAAATAACTGTTCGTCATCATCTTCTGACATAATTCTTAAACCGTAAACAAAAATCGGATTAACACCAAAATTAAGTAATTAGTAGGATTAACTGAAGCAGAATGAAATAGTTCAGATGGAATTTTAAAAAAGCATTCTGCGCCTATTTCAGTGGAGTGAAAATGTTTTTGGTTGTTTGCGTTTAATCTCTCTGCAGAATTATTTACATTTTTGAAAACTTAATCGCATTACAACTCAAGTGATAGTTATATTCTTTGGAAAACCAAATCGATCACACTTCTTATTTAAAAAGTTTGTAAATCCTTCTTAGTGGCAGTCCATGTGAATTAGAATATCCTCAATGTATCGAAGTTTTTAAGTTTAATGAGGAAATGTGACATTTAGCATGCGTTATAATTTTATTGTTAATATGAAAAAAATATATGAAATTTTGATCTTTATACTACGTTTCAAATTACATTCAAAAAAGGGGTATTAAGCCTCATTTAAGTAAAATAAAGATACAAGAGGTACGAGACTTGCAAATAAATTAATGTGAATTCAAGTGTAAAATTCATGAAACTTACATGAAAATGATATAGTATTTTTGCCCTCTTACTAAATCTCAGACGTCATATTTAATTTCGTTTAATAACAGAAGTAATATGTAATATAGATTTCTTCCGTTTGACAGTTAAGGTGCATATTATGGTACAGATTAATAACTTTGCAATCAAGTTTGTTTAATTTAGTTTAGTTATATTAACGTCCCGTTGTAAAGCAATACTATGGCTATTTTGGAGAGGGACTTCGAAATGTTGAACTGCAGTCAGATGACGAAAACACCACCTGAGCTGGGACCTTCCTCTCCACACCAGGACGTTTGGCCCTGACGGATTTAACGTGCAACAGATCCCCTTACACGACGGTTCGGCTTTAGAATCGGATTTCGAAACTGAAACCCTACGGCTCATGAACGGAGATCTTACCACTAGGCCATCGAAGCTCAAACTAGGTAATCAAAACTACACACTAAATTCTATTTATCAAGCTTGGTGTATTTTTGAGATATTAAGTTCATGAGCTCTGAAATAGACATGTCTACAGATAGTCAACCATTCGGCAAAGTTTATTCAGAATATAAAGTTCTAGAGATTAAGTCATATTCTGCATTTCATTCATCCAGCTTGATATATTTCTTAATAATCCTTTTTTTACATGCACGATATCATTTAAATAATTGTCATTTACGAATTCGATTCAAAATTTGATTTAAAATATTTTTCATTTTAGTTATGAGATTTCCTTGTAGTATGTTTTGTTTTGTTTTTTAATTTACAGATTTCGCTTCTATAACTCCTACTAATTTTTAATTATTTTGTACACACAGATATAGGAATAATCCCCAAAAATATTTTGTTTTGCCGATTCAGAAAGATGAAATGTACAAAAAATTTTCAAAATCTCAGTGACTGAATATTTTTAATAATTTTGATGCCCTATTTTCTGTATGTTTAAAAAACAGTAAGAATAAAAAAAAATTTAAAAAAAGAAAAAGGCTCAGAAAATTGTAAATCATTTTTATTTTATTTTAGACTTAAAATAAGTAGTAATTGATAGCAAAAGTCTCAAGAAAAACCTTTTAAAAATCTTCTGATTATAATACAGGGTGGCCATGAAATAACATTTCCTGTTTGGAGACACCTGCGACCAAAGCTATTGAACAGAATGGATCCAGATTTTATATGATAACTGTTAAAGGAGCAAAAAGAAATGAATTCTGTAAAAAAAAAAAAAATTATTTTAAAATCATCGGCAGAAAGATTCCGCCACTGTTCGGAACAAAATTCCGATTAACAACTTACAATTAAACTTGAGTTTGCAAAACTTCATTAATGTTTTGGTAACAAAAGTGCCCATAGGGGACTGATTAACAAGCAGTATGAAACTCATACAAGATTAACTTTTATAAACAATATTAAAAAAACCCCAGTGAGCACTCAATAATTTCTAGTTTCTTTGTGCATTTGTTTGTTACATTGCCAACTTTTAATACTTTCTTTACTGAATTTATTTTTACATTCCTTCTATAATCTGTATATGAAATTTAACTTCATTTCCTTCAGTAGATTTAGCTGTAGATGTCTCCGAGCAGAAGAATTATTTTATGATAATCCTATATGTTTCAACTTTCCGATGACAACCAGTAAATAGAATAATTTAAACAAATGGAAGTAAAGCGAATGGATTTGGTACCAAATATGAATGATATCTACAATCTTGCGATAAAAATTGTATATCAGACTTAACTCTAGCAGGGTGCTGAATTTTTAAGTAAACATATTCTAACATAAAAAAAATTAATTGGCAGACATAAATTCGCAACATTTTTTTTTTTTTTTTTACTTGAGGAGGTCTTTAAATTGGAGACTTTTCAGAGTCTTGGTGACCATTTTTTTATAGCTTAGTGTAACACATAATATAAGAGGAAAAATATCGATCATTGAAAAATCCGTCAATCCCCCTTTAATCTGTCAAGACATTTACAGAATCTTTCTAACCCCATCCTTCTGTTTTGTTTAGAAATACTAGTGATTTATAAAAGCTTCCATTTGACCTCCTGCACTTTCGTGTAGAGCTGCAAGAAGGAACAGCAGAAACCTGTGAAACAAAGGTTTTTTTTTTTTTTTTTTTTTTTTTTTTTTTTTACCGACGAGTTGGAGTTAATTTGACCTATGCGTGTGTTGGAGTTTCAGATTCATTTTATGCTATGGCAATGACAACTCACGAACATGAGCAGCAAAGGTTTCAGAGATTTTCTTGCAAATGTTCCTAGAATGGTAAAAAGGATGATAGCTCAGATCTGTTTGATATTGATGAATTTGGAAAGTAATCATGCTACAAAACAGAAACCGGGCACAAATCCGAATGCCCTAACAATTCTGATCGAAAGTCTTTTTCTTCTTGTAAAAAAATGTTTCAATCTTTTTTATAAAAAAATGTTAGAATATAATATGAAAAAAGAAGTTTGAAATTTGTGATAAAAATTCATCTAAATTTGAATGAGGAATGGTAAAAGCATTTAATGATTGCATATATAAAAATAAAAGAAAAAAATTAATTTTAAAAGTTAAATGTTTCTTTTTTTTCACAAAAAATGTCAAACATAAATTATATGTAAAATGTTAGTTTTCTAATATGTGCAAAATTTTTATATGGAAAAAATTAATTACTTTGAAAATAATAAATTAATGATAATAAATAATAAATATATGAATGAAAGGGGTCCTAGTCCTTTTTCAAAAAGTGACGGCAGAAATAGCACTAATACTCCGCGATATTGCAGATATAACTTATGGAATCAGGGTGAATACAGAAAAGTTAAGAAAGAATAAGGAAAAAAATAAAGGGAAAGTTCAGTTTCGTTTTCCTTTTTGAAAACAGCATTTATAACCTAAATTTATATGGGAAAAAAATTCTAATACTCTGACTATATTTTATTTCTCTCACAAATACTACTGGAACAAGGTGTAAGTTACTATAATTTGGGTTCAAAATGACCCCACGCGCGTGTTTATATTTGAAAAATGGGTGCGTATGCTGAAGAATTAAACAATGGACTTTTACCGTTTCAAAACTTCAACACTGGGTCGAGACAAATTCACTAGTGAAGAACATTGAAGTGTCAAATGTTGATCTAACGCAACATCGGGCTAACCGGTTTCTTCTGCGAGTGTTCCCAGACCAGCTTACAAAACGGAAAGTAAAGAAAGGTATCGGTATCACCGTCATCCTCAATCTAGTTTTGATGCTAGATAACATTCACCGCTCTCTCTAATTAGAGTGAGAGGCCTTTTCCGGCAGGAGCCAAAAAGGTAAATAAGAAACTGAAGAAGAAAGTGTCCTTCGTTAGCAGAGGCGTGATAATATATTCATAAAAAATTAACGGTTTGTGAATAGAAGAGTTGCAAAAATTTCCATAAGTGATATCTGCATTATCGTGGAGTATTGTGCTATTTCTGCCGTCACTTTTTGAAGAAGGACTAGAAGTAGAAAACCATTCTTAGAAAAGGATTTAATAGAGAGGTAGGAAATTTTTATTCAAGTAGATTAAGGTATAATTTTGTAGTAAAACTAGCTTAAGAGCAATATATATGTTTTTTAATATGTATATTTATATCGTTAATAAAATAATTTTTCTTTAAAATATTTAAATTTTATTTGAAACATTACTTATTATTTATATTATATTTAGTTAGAATGCCGCTTAAAATTATACTTAAACATAATATTCCAATAATTTACATATTTAATAAATTGCGAATTTTATTTTAAAAAAGGTAAAATTCGTGAATCGCTTTTAAATTCTTAGAGAAAATTGTATGGTCTTCTTTGCTTATATATTTCATAATGATCTCAAATGTTGCCATTCATAGAGTTTAAAATTCAAATGCCGATAATTTTCTTTTAATTCTTAAAAGGCTCTGATACAAAAAAAGATTTTCAACTCATTGAGACAAAAATAAACATCCAGATAATTTTTTACAAATAATTTATTTTCGAATTAAGTATCTAAAAATAACTGAATATAATAAAAGACATATTTCAAATTCCAAATCTTCAAGTTGGGCAGTTTTTACAAAAATTATAGCAAATTATTAAATTTACAATTTTTCTAAATTAATACAGAGTGCATTATCTTGAGTAACTTCACTTGAATATAAATCATTCGCTGTAATACATCTTTTCACTTGTATTCAGTCATTTTTATTCTTTTCAATATTACAAAAATCTTCATAACAGTCGATGAAGGGCTTCTCAAGAGTCCTTAGCCAATGCAGATTTCAGTACCTTTTTCCCCTCCTAACTTTCAAAGCCAAATTATTATTTTTTTTCTTTTCAATTTGATCTTTTTATATGTAACAAGTTTTGACAAACTGAAATAGCAAAACACTAAATTGCAGATCATTTTCTAAACTCTTACCTTCAATATATAGTGCATAAAAAAAATGAAATTCAAAAATTATTGCTTAAAAAAAATAGCAACATTTTTTTTTTACACTATCTAAATAATAATCAAAATAAAATGATATTTTTTTCAAATTTTAAAGTACTATATTTTTTAGAATTATAAAATATTTAGTTAATCAAGATTATTGCTATAATAATAATCAAGATTAATTTAAATAATTAGAGATTTAATTTTTAGTTAAATAAAAGCACAAAATTAAATAACTTTCAAATTACCGCAAAAACAATCTCAAAAGGTACGAAAAGGTTGCTTAAAGGTCCCTCTAAAGTCGTGGGACCTTTAAGCAATTTTTGCTTACATAAAATCTGGCCCCGATTCGATAGACAATCGGCTAAATCCATAATAGAAAAACTTACTAATATAAATTTAATTCAGAGTGATTTAATTGAAATCCAAAACTGAGCTTCAAAACGAGAATATTTTTCGAAATAAACTGAATGAGTTGAATTTTTTTTAATTTCTTTAGATGTAAAGAAAATTCAATGTAGATTATAGTAAAGATAAACCAAGACAGACCGTTGTCGTTTGGTAATTAAAGAAAACGTTTAAATTTCTATTTGTTTTCATAAAATAATTAAAAATATCACGATGAGAAAAAAAATGCAGTTTTTATTTTCTAGATTTTTATAATAAAAATTCAACAAAGAAGCACTGTGTATATATTATGTTTAATACGATTAATAGATTATACCTAATAATAATCAATTA
Source organism: Argiope bruennichi (assembly GCF_947563725.1). Lineage (NCBI taxonomy): Eukaryota > Metazoa > Arthropoda > Arachnida > Araneae > Araneidae > Argiope > Argiope bruennichi. Next base: position 97,324,947 of record NC_079154.1, on the reverse strand, counting down.
ATTAAATTAATTCTAACATACATATAATTAAACAAAAAGAATTATTGCCTTAATAATCCTGATATCGTCAGTCAATATTGTTCCACTATTCAGAATTGCGAATTGTTAATATTTACTAAATGCTCTAAAGTTTATTAATATTGCCTAAAAATTATAAGTATGATAAATAATTAAAATATGATTCTGCAATCTTATTAATCTATCCAGGTACATTTATAATAGTTATCTAACCAGGTATATTGCAACTAAAGTTAAAAGTTAATCAAATTTTGATTAAAAATTAGTTTTATTTTCTATAATAACTGATTCATCGAATTAATCGTAACATATTATTAATTAAAAAGAATTATTTCTTTAATAATGCTGCAATCACTAAACATTATTGTTTAATTATGTAAAGTTATGGGTGTTTAATATGCATTAAATTTTCTAAGGCTTATTAATATTGATTTAAATTAAAAGCATAATGGCAAATGCATTATAACGATTAAGAATCATTAAAAATTAGATCCGTGTATACTGCTACTAAAGTTAGGAGTTAATCGAATTTTAAATAAAAATTTGATAGTACAGTTTTTTTTTTTCTTTTATATGTAATTTTCCAGCTGTCCATTGGATAATATACTAAAGAGAACTCAATTGCATTTGTTTATTGTAAACAAAATATAATTAATGCTTAATTATTTACTTAGAACTATCTCGCGTTTTATGCCTAGTTATAACCACTTATGTAGTTAGAAACACTAAATTCAAAATTTGCGATTGTTTCCGAAACGTTCAAATGCTTCGAATCAATATTGTTGAAAAAAATAAATGAATTGTTCTTCGATAATAACCATTTTATTATTTCAAAATTAGTATTTCCGATATTTGTAGTTTTATTCCTTTCTTTAATAATCAGTTCTTTAGGAATGCAATAAAACTAGGTTTATTACGTTATTTATTAATAAACAATGGGATAGTTCGTTTTCCTGGGAATTATCTTAAATAGTGCAGTACTCTACTATGTATTGAAATATTTAAAAACTTATTTTTTAGTTTTATTTATTTATTGCATAGGATTATTGTTCATATTCTGTAATTTCGTTTTTAAGTGTTTTTACTTTCTTGTATGTGTAGTATAGAGAAATTACAATAATCGTCGAAAAATTCGAATTCGAGATGTTGACAAATCTCCGCGTTTTAGACTTCCCAGAGTTCGAAAAACACATTTCTAGAAAATGTCCGTCTGTCTGTCTGTCTGGACCAAAGATAAAAGCGCTTTGATCAAGAAAGTTGAAATTCGGTACACGGTCTTTACACAAAATGTTCAGATTTATTTCAAATTTATAGCAAAATCTGCTCAAAGGAAGTCCAGCTGTCCGGCTGTTTGAATATAAATTAACACGATAATTACAAAATAAAGAGGGCTAGTTGCATAAGATTTGGTATACAGATTGAATATTGATAGTGTAGACACCTGTCAAATTTTGAGTCAAATCCAACAACAGATTGATTGTCTGTCGGTCTGTACTTTCAGAAACATATAAGCATGATCATTCAAAAATGCAATGACTTAAACATATCAAATTTTTTATGTGATTTTGTGTTACCTGTGAAGTGACAAAGTTTTGCTTCAATCAGTTTTGAAAAACGAGCCTAAAACATAAATTCGATTTCCAGATACTGCTAATGTATGTTTGGTATTAGTCGCCAAATAATGGACCAAGGATAACACGATCGATTCATTAAAAATGCTAAATACACGCCAAAAGAATATTTCGTAACTATTGCACGCCAATGACATATAAGGCGTTCTCTTAAGTTTAAGAGCATGCGAGAAAGTTTTGGAAACCACTTCAGCTGTTTGTATTTTGTAGCTTAACCCTTTAAAGGGCCATTTTTTTCTAGTCATATTATGTTAAAATATTTTTAGGCTTGAAATTAGAATAAGAAAAGGGATTTATTTAGCTTATTAGATAAATGTAATTTGATTAATTAATTAATTTGGTTAATTAATAATTAAGTGACAAACCAAGACATATCATTTTGTGTGAGATAAAGAACTGAAGCATCTAAGTTTCTGTCTTTCTAAAAAAATTTGCCAGAACTTATGCCAACCTACATAAATTCATACAAAGATTGATAAATTTGGTGGGAAGCATACTTCCCACGGCCCTAGAAAGGGTTAATATGATATACCTACTTGTCCTAATGTGATATTTGCTTCTTAAAATATTTTTAAAAAATTTTAATATAAATAATAATATTTAAAAATAAAATATATTTTTCTTAAATACAATAATACATAAATTTTCTAATATACAACTTAAAATATATTTTTCTTGAGAATACGTTTAAAAAAAACAAAAAGTTCCGAAGTTGCAATTTTTGTTCTTATAATAAATATTAAACAAAGCCAGCATGAGTGGTTCTCCGAAATTCATCGCATACTTCCAAACGAAGATGTTATCACCATTCCCGTATAAGAATATTCGATATAAGTGATGACAGAGAACCCCATAAGTATTCAAACTTTTACATTCGAATTCCCGATCATAAATATTTAGCCATTTTGTTAGCAGACTAAAATCAAAAATTAACACAAAATTATAATTTTAATTATAAATTTGCATGCCAAATTTCTTTAATCTAAGTCATGACGTCTTTGTGTTACAGCATTTTTATGCTTGCAATTGTACATTTCGATAAAGGTTGAACCCACTTTGGCTCAAAATTTGATTCATATATTTTAGATCCTAAAACTGTGTATTAAATTTTATCCATATAACTTTGTATATTTTGCATTTACCGTGTTTCCATGCATATTTACAGATAGACAAGCAAAATTCTTGTGAATATGCATCATTTAATTTGATAGAAATAGACGATTTTGGTACAAAGATCGCATGCTAAGTTTCATTCATCTAGCTTAAAGAGTTTTTAACTATCATGTTCACAATCAGACAGAAAAAAATTCCAAAAATATGTTTTTCAGACCCAGTGAGATTTGTTTCTTTTTTCATAATTGATATACGAAAAATTAAAAACGTAATTTAGTACTTCACATCTATCAACGAGAGTATTATTTATTCTTTTCCCAGTACGAAAGAATATTACCTATTATTCAAATTTTTCAAGCACTTCTTTTCTTCTAAAATCCTAAGGAGACAAAGAAATAAGCAAAAATAGACGAAAACGTGCAAGTTTATTTTTATGATTTCATCACCATAATATATATTTATATTCAACCAAAATAGTGTTATAAATGTATGGTTCTATAAAATAAATATTTGAAGGGTTAAGAGAAAAAAAGTACATCCTTTTCCCAAAATGAAATTGTAATTATATTTAAATACCTTTGAAATGTTCTAGGTGTCTTAATTTTTGAAGAAATTAAATGAAATTGATAATAAAGATGTCGGTCAAAATAATTTAAAAAAATAAGGTATGTTATGTTATGTTATAAAATGTATTGTTCTATAAAAAAATATTTGAAGGATTAAGAGAAAAATGTACATCTTATTGACTTTTCTCAAAATGATATTGTAAATATATTTAAATAACTTAAATGTTGTAGGTGTCTCAATTTTTGAAGAAATTAAATGCACTTGATAGTAAAGATGTCGGTCAAAATAATTAAAAGAAAATAAGGTATGCTTCGAGTTTTTTGAGCTAGTTAGAAGTCAATTTCAGTTTAGAAAGACATGAAATTCCTAAGAAAATTCAGAAAGTGGGCATAAAAATATTTCTAAAAAAACTAGCATTTTATTGTAGTTACAAAATCATACTTAGTTTTGTTCCAAGTAAATTTACATTGGGTAATAAGAAAAAAATAATAAATTAAATTAAAAATTAAATCACCTGGAATATTTTAAAATTTTTAAATATTATACATATATATTTTATTTTTTTTAATAATATATTTTATTTTAGACTGTGACGAAAGAAATTTGACGTATTTATATTTTAATACATTTGCATAAAAAATGCCATAACTCTAACCGTCTAATAGAATCCACTGTCCCCTTAAACTGGAGCTTTTTATTAATAAGTTGTAAATTACTATGCATACAAAATAATCATAAAAATACATAAAAAAATACTCATCATACAAGATAATCAAATCTCTTCATATGAAATGTTCATATAATAAGCAATCCAAATTATAAAATATATTCTGAAATTCTGCCATTGTCCTTATGAGTAAAAGAGGATCGATGCTGCTTAGTTCAATTCAATTCAAATATCTCTTTCAAAAACTCTTTTCACAGCCATGAATTACATCCCACAATGACAGTCATTTGCGGAATCTACTCGCATTCAACGCAGACACTCTTCTCGTCAAAGTTATAAGTACACTCGTTTATTTAAATTACACGATGCCGCATTTAATGGATGAAAACTCAACGCGTAATAAGATTTGTGGCATTTTCAACTCCTTTATGATATTAATATGCAGATCTTTCGGTTACCGCCACCAGATTGCTATTGTTATTAATAATGTAGAGAGTTGCAAGTTTTAGAATTCCGCCAAGTTATGATTGGATCATTACTCATAGAAGCACACCATCAGAAGACTTGTTGGTTTCGAAATATGCATCATATTTTACTTATCTGTTGAAATTTAGAAGCAGCTGACAAAGATGAGTTTAATTTAGTGAGACAAGTGAAGCATTATGGAATGTATCGGATATTTGTAAAATAATAACCGTATATACGGTTTCTGATGTGGTTTTTATGCTCAAAATTCTGCAACAATACTCTTAATAAACTGTTCGTTTAAAAGATTTCTCGTTTCGAATTGAAAGATATTATATTAAAATGAAATATATTTATTATATTAAATTGAAACCAAAAATGGAACTCCTTTTTTTTTTTTTTTTTTACAATATAACATTTCTTTCAACAACTTTTCCATTACAAAAATCAAAACATGTAAAAATAAATAATCAAAATCAAGACACGTAACGGTTTCTCACATTCAAAACATGTAAAGGTACTAAAGTATTCGTAGTTAAAGAATTAAAATAATTAATTCATAATTAGTTAATTTATTTTTACTTCTTTAAAGGTAATTAAAAATGATTATTACTCCATAATATAGTAAAATGTTGTTCAGAATACAATAACTACGTGATATAATATTTTGAACTTCGTAAGTCATCTATTGACTATTCCTTATTAGCAAACGCATATTGTACAATATTGTATAATATTAAAAAGTATTTGAAATATTGTATAATATTAAAAAATATTTGAAATATTGTATAATATTAAAAAATATTTGAAATATTGTATAATATCGTTGAATATTGAATAATATAGTGTAATATCTTACAATATTGTGCAAAACGTTGTGTTGACTTAGTTGTTAATTTTAATAGAGTAGTTAGTTTATATCACAAATTCAAGGTCAAATTAATTTATATTAAAAAGATAAGATTAAATATGTATTTTTAAACTATTTCAGAATATGTTAATATTGTTGTGTAATTATACAACTTTATTCCGACATTTTTAGATCTGAAATCATATAAAAAAGATAGATTAATTTGGAAAAGGTAATATAACTATCCACCATTTTTTAAAATGTTATAATCTCTATTCAAAGAATTTCACAAGAATATTGTATTATAGATCGATAAATATTAGTAGCTCACTAAGAAAATTATTTAAGGTGACCAGAGGGAGTGTTCTCTTTTTAACGTTCTTATTTACCTCTACAGAAGGAAGTCGAGTATATATTCGGTATTGCTTGCCTTTCACCGATCAACAATTTTGATGAGAATACAAGACTCTTAATTTCATTCATCTAGTTCCTTTCGGTTTTGACCGATTAGATCCAGAATATGGTAAAGTTCAACAATTTTGAAGAGAATACAATACTCTAGATTTCATTCATCTAGTTCCTTTCGGTTTTGATCGATTAGATCCAGAATATGGTAAAGTTCAACAATTTTGAAGAGAATACAATACTCTAGATTTCATTCATCTAGTTCCTTTCGGTTTTGACTGATTAGATCCAGAATATGGTAAAGTTCAACAATTTTGAAGAGAATACAATACTCTAGATTTCATTCATCTAGTTCCTTTCGGTTTTGACTGATTAGATCCAGAATATGGTAAAGTTCAACAATTTTGAAGAGAATACAATACTCTAGATTTCATTCATCTAGTTCCTTTCGGTTTTGACTGATTAGATCCAGAATATGGTAAAGTTCAACAATTTTGAAGAGAATACAATACTCTAGATTTCATTCATCTAGTTCCTTTCGGTTTTGACTGATTAGATCCAGAATATGGAAAAGTTTACCAATTTTGAAGAGAATACAATACTCTAGATTTCATTCATCTAGTTTCTTTCGGTTTTGACTTACCACGTTCACCTGCACACAGATGAGCAATCGATTGGACGGACCACCTACTGATCTAAAATCTGGCACAGATTTACAATTTCAGTATAGAAATCTCTTACTCAAATTGTCTTTTTTTTTTTTTTGCGTTTTTGAGTTGTTGCGTCCATATTTGCTTAAATAGATAAAATAGTATACAGTTAACGGATATTGTCCAAAGTGTGATATAGATTTATAATTCTCGTGAAAAGGCTACATGCCAAATACTCTTGATCGTTAAATTGTCAAGTTCCGAAAATTTCATGTGCAAAAAAGTAAAAAAGATAAATATATTATCTGAAAAACCTATAACTAAACGGGAGTAATTAAGTAGTAATATTAACTAATCACGAGTAATATTAAATGCTAGAAATCCTGAGTAAGATATGCGTGCCATTTTGCAAAAAGCAGCGTGTGTGTTTGCATACACCTGCTCTTGTGTGTATACATTTGACTTCTAACCAAGTTAAAAATGAGTCATTCTTTGCCTATAATAAATACAACTAAAAAAAGTATTCCCTGAAACCCGTCCTCGTTTTCCACCTCTATTCTTCTAGAAATTCTTTGAAATATTGAGAAAAACATTTAGTTAAAAAACTATACTCATTAACAGTTGTTGAATAGTAAATTTGAAAAGTTATTAAAATTCGCAATTAATTAATTGCAAAACTCTTATTTTTATTGAGATATTTATTATTTATTTAGTAAGAGCGCAATCTAGAAATCACTTGCATTTTCTGTATTACTTTCCCCTAACGTTTGATGGCAACCTACTTTTGTTTTGGCCGTTTTATTGAGATTGGTTAATTTCTATTTAAGTACATTCCCTTTCTAACTTGCTGATATATTTGCGCTTTTTCTAAATAATAAATTACTATTCTCTCTTTTGATCTGCAGCAACAAGATGATTACTTGAATTATTTTAGTTAGAGAAGAAAGGTTTTAATTATTTTCCATACATTTGGGAGAAAATTTATGAACTAGAATGTCTGATGAAAAAGCTTAGATTTAATTTTAAAAATCGAGAAAGCCAATTGCATTTCTAAAATTTCTCAAAATGAAGCAAATTGCGTTAAATAATCAACAAAACAACGTAGTTTTATTGTTAAGACATTTGTTTGTTTTAACTGAAAGTAGCATTAGAAAGAGTAACTGGAAACGAAGAGTAATTCAGAGTGAGTTCCGTGAAGCCTTAGAAAGGTGGAAGACGTGCTTCCTTTAATGAATTCTAAAGGAAGACGGAAAGTAATTTATTGCTGTTTCTAAGTGTTATTTTCTTGTATTTGCTGAATTTAACTGCAACAATATTTTTTGAAAAATAGTGAAACCAAAGCTTTCTTAAGTGTTTTTATTTATTCCCTATATTAGAAGTTTAATTTTTTTTTTTTTTACATTATATTGCATATATAACATATTTAACATGTAATGGTTATAAATAAGATTTTATTTTCATTTTTGGATCTTCTGAGAAACAAAAGAGTGTCCTTGATTATCTTGGCAACTTTCATTATGGGGTGGTTAAGAAGAGGATTTGAATAAAAACCTCTATTTTTCTTGAATTTGGAATAATTTATTGTGTCTTACGAAGTAATATGAAAATCAGAAATGAGGCATAGTGGCCCGCTCCGCCAATACAACTTATTATCTTATAACTTTAAACGAGCAGTTCTTGTCTGAGTGTGTTTGTATATGTGTGTGTGTGCGCGCGCGTGTGTGCGTGTGTGTTTGTGAGTGTGTGTGTGTGTGTAATGATATTTTAAACTCTTAATTTAATCCAAATTAATTTCCTACATTTTTTGCCTAATTCGGCCCATGTCGGGGTCATTCTAAAGTGTTATCTTGTTTTCTAATCCCATTCCACATATGAAGCCGTGTAAAAATTACTGTGCCATCAGTTCCACGTGTCAAGTGAAAATGATCCCACAGTTGCCCTTGTCAAAGGTCAACACGTGCATTCAATCGCCAATGGCCTGAAATTCCATGTTATATAAGACTAGTGATCATTTGTTTCGTCCCTTCCTTATTTCTTCTTTTGTTCCACACTGTTGTGGACGTGTTCTGTTCGCGCCTACCTGTAAATAAATTGCCTTCCCGATATGTATAAAAATGAATTTAAAAATGTAAAATGTCTCTTTTATGTCTTCGAACCTGCCTTCTACTTTTCAGAATTAAATGCTTATATATATATATATATATATATATATATATATATATATATATATATATATATATATATATATATATATATATATATATATATATATATATATATATATATATATATATATATATATATATATATATATATATATATATATATATATATATATATATATATATATATATATATATATATATATCGGAAATAGCTTTAGCAGTTTGGATCAAATTTTATATTTAGATAAGGTTTTGCTTTTTAAGTTTATCTATATAGATATCTTTCCTGAAAAAACGTTATTTTACGCACTCAAAAGCATTTTTTTATATCCAATTATTGGAGACTTTCTTCCTCGGCTGGACAGGTCCACTCAACCTTTCATCTCTTCAATGGGTCGGTAAACTGAGGACCAAGCATGCTTGGGAACTAAACAATAAAGATTCCACTTTAGGGTGACCATCTAACCGTGACATAGGCCTCGCACCCCAGGGCTCTTGGTTTAGAAAGCAGATATGGGCACTATAAGCCTTGGCCCACATTGGTCTGTCGTGTCACTGAGTTTAGCTTATTAGAGCCTTTCTCTATCTGTTGTCATGTTGACAATGTCATACAGCGCCATCTCGTAACTTTTGTGGTACTTGCATTGTTGTCATAAGATGATAACCTACTGATATCTCAAAATTCTGTGGGTTGGCGCTGATGGATGTGAGATGAGGTAAGATGGGAAAATATTCATACGTAATCAGAATGTAATTAGTGTCTAAATATTTTCTCCAAAAAAAATAAGATTTTACAAAAAAAAGCTGTCTAGTGAAACACGGTCTCCCAAATATTTTTATGTCAAATTAAAATTGATTATTAATAATAATTTGATGCGATCTGATGTCGAATCTGGAAGTACAAAAGAAACTGATGTCACGGATACTGAGGCAGGAATATGTAGATGAGGAAAGATTCTGGCTATTTTCAAGAAACAACGTAGGTTTCAGAGATGGAGAAAATAGTCTCGAATCATTCATGGTTGCTTTTTCAACAAATATATCTTCATCAAAGCGCTTGTGGTAGCAATATCAATATTACCTATAACCATTTTCCTGTTAGATCATTGATCGTTTAGAACCTTTTATTCCATATTTTTTTATACGTCATCAATATTTTAAAAAAATTCTAGCTTCTTCTCTAAATTCTGTGACGTTGGAATCATACTTATCTGAACATTTTCTTCTTTTAGACTTTAATAAACTCCTGTATTTAGCATGATTTTATCATTTGTGAAATTCTTTTGCTAGAAACAATGATAATAGAAGCTCTTGACCATATTTGTTTTATTATGGGAACTAAAGTGTCACATATTTCGCTTACAGAAGGATCATTCTCTGAAGCAAATTTGAGGTTATGTCTAATATAAAAGTAGAACTAGATTCATCAGTAGTGTGTTCAACTTCAAGCAAATCACTAAATTTCCCGAAAATAGAACACTCCGATATTTGTCTTGTCGTCACTAATTTAGACTGAGCTATTTTTGTTCACAGCAAAGCACAAACTAACAAATCAGTTACGTTAATCAGTTACACAATAGACGGAGGGGAGACGCCAACTCAACTGAACTCGGTAAAGCTACTGAAAAACCTTTGAAACCAGCTCTGTCCTTGTTACCGGACACCGGTAAATCTCCGTCTTACCTCAATAACAACAGCTCCGGCTTCGACTCAGTGCCCTGTCACTGCAATAGTAAAACTTTTTTTATACTTTTATTCATACGACAATGCCTATTTAAAGCTTTTTATCTCATAATCGAGGCACGCAAAAATCCTTAAAAGGTTACAAAAAGTGTGTTTTTATGAAACTTGAACGTCCTTGCGGCACCTCAAGATATGCTCCAATATTTTTTTATAATTTTTTTATTTATACCAAAAGACATCTTTTCCAAGCACAAATCTTTCCACAAAATAAAAATCAAAAGTTGATTATTTCAAAAAAAAAATCTTTAAAATGTAGCAAAAATTTCAATTTTATGAAACTTTAACGTCCTTGCGGCAAATCAAGACATACTCCAATATTTTTCATATTTATAATTTATTTTATCTTCACCAAAAAGTAACTTTTCCGCGCTATTACAAATTAAAAATCAAAAACAGATTTTTTTCGTTTCACTCTACTATCCATACAAAGATAAACAGAATAGTTGTTTTCGGTAAAATCTCCTTGTCCTTTCTGATGCCTCAAAAAACACAGCAAGGTTAAAATATTTATAAGGCCAAGCCACTTACGAGTTCACTCCAGTCTTCTAGAAAGACGTCCAAGGAGACAAATCTTGTTCAGTGAAACAGAACTCCTCGGGTGAAAGAAAAAGTAGTCCAAGGACAAGGACGAAATTGAGTGTGTTAGCGTTTTCTAAGCTATCAAGATCTTTTGTCTTGTCACTAATTATCTATTCAAATCTTATTTATTAAATATCTATTAAAATCTTACTGTGAAATTTAAAATTTAATTGCTTCTACCTATTGTGAAATAATGAGTAGCTCTTTAAATTGTATCTCATAGATTTTGAATGTTTGCTTTTCCGTGTTTTGATGAATGTTTGCATAACTTTTTCTAATAGGTCTTGTAAAATGCGCTATACTATTTACTTTGCAATATGACATTCAAAATATATAGGAAACCTTTTGCTGTTATTTAGATAAAAATATGCTTGGAATGCTTCACTACATAGTAATAAGTTCAATGCAAAATGAATATTCTGCGATTAGCTTCCAGGAGTATCTACAAAAATCTTTGCTGAATTTATTTGAGAATTAATCAGATTTTTCATACCAAGAAAGAGGAAAGAAACTTCCGAGCAAGAGGAGGAAATTGATTAGCACCTAAAATTACATGGTGAGCTAATATAATTCTATATATATACCATTACCAAACTTAAGAACATGGGGAGGAATTGAATTAGCAACTGCTATTATGTGTGGAACTACTATCACTCTAAACAGAGAATTGGAAAATAAGAAAAAAATTGATTAATCTTTCAAAAACGCTTTTATAAATTATCTGTACTGAAATTAGCTTTACCAGTTTTAAAATTTTCAAGTTTTTTCATTTTTTTTTATTTGTAATTTTTATGTATTATTTTGTCCATTTTTATTTTAAAAGTGCAAATTGTGATCATTTAGTTAAAATTTAAGTAAATAATTCAATGAGTAATTCATTTCAAAGTTAAATCAATATCTTTACTAATAATAAAGTAGAAAATATATATCGGTACTGTACAAGGTAGTCCACGGAAACTTAGCAATGAAATTTAATACAAGTGCAAGTATATAAAAAAAGTGGAGATGTTCTCTTGGAAACTCCTTTATTTGCGGAATTTTTAATTAAAAATTGAGAGAAATTTATCATTTTCTCTTAGTATTTTCGAAAAATGCCATAGTGTAATATTTCTCCAGTATCTTGAAATTCCAAAAATTATTTTTCTGCGGTCACAATTTTGTAGTCGTACAATTTTTTTGATAATTTATTTAAATACATTTAAAAAAATCCTAATTTTCTTATGATTACAATAATATTCAAATTATTTTCACTTTTTTTAGTTTTGTGCTAAATACAGATAAGATTTAACTTTAAAAGAAATCAAGTTGGCACATACACAAAAAAGCACTTAAACACACGCATTCACGTGGGAAAAATTAGTTTATCAACATGTAGCCATTACGTTAACAAAATCTCAAATAAAACGATTGTTAACTCTTACATGCGTCTGAGTGTGTGTGTGTGTGTGTGTGTGTGTGTGTGTGTGTGTGTGTGTGTGTGTGTGTGTGTGTGTGTGTGTGCGCGCGCGCGCGCGCGTGCGCTCTCTGATAAATAACGAATTTTATATTTTCTTCAGTAACTCGGTCCTATGCATCATATTTAGTAAAATATACCTCAAACACTAGCATTTTAAATAAAAAAAAAAGGAAGGTTTATTCTTATGAGTGAGTTATGAAAATTTGAATATTAAAAGCTTGTAAAAACATCGACCATCTCAAAGAAGATACGTCAGTTGGTGCTCTGTGTTTCCAACATTGATTAGCCTAAAATTACTTCGTTTGTCCAAAAATGGCAATATACAAAACTACATAACTTTGTCAGATTTGGCCGCAGAAGATAGAAGTAGCTTTTTATTTATTTATTTAAAAAATAAAAAAGTTTACTGCATATGATTCCTTAGAACCAAAGGATTATATGAAATTTTAACTTCATAATTTTTTCAGAAGTAGATTTATTGACTAAAACGAAATGAAATATTACTATTTAAGCATTTAATTCCTATGAAAGTAAACCTTGAAAACTGAATTTTATGATAAACGGGAGAAATTTTTATTGAATAATCCTTTGAGATATTGTATAAATTATTAAAAAATATATTTTGTAGTATACATAAAACTTGAATATTCAGCAATTCTCTCTTTTGTACTCATATTTTTTTTAAAAAAATATGTTTGGTTACCAAAAAAAATTCTTTTAGGGGAAATTACAAAAAATTAGGGAAATGATTAGTACGATGATCAAAGTCATATAAGACTTCTGAAATAGAATGTATTATAGAACTATCCAAATTTTAAGCTTAAAAATATATTGCTAAAGAAGACAATGTCTCATGAAATATTTAATTGTAAATTTTAGCCACTAACAATCCCCAACGAACTGGTTGGTCGCCAAATTCAGTTGGTACTAATAAAATGTGTCCTCAAACTGTCAATAAGATTTACTATCCTGTAATATAACTAATTTTTCTGCAATAATAAAACTCTTTGTTGGGAACTCTGCACCTAATGTATTTAATTACCATATCGCCCATTCAATGAGAAAAGAGGAACACACTAAGAACATAAAACACAAAAATCATTACCGTCAATAATTAAAACTAGAAGGGCAACTATTTTGCAAACTTTTAATAAGATCGAACAGTAGATGGAAATTTTGTTTGTTATCGATATAGTAATTAACCACTTTGTTCATTATCCATGACTGTACGGAGATCAAAGAACTTTTAATGGAATGATGCCTTTACAATATATATAGAAACACAACCCTCAGAGAATTATGTAATACATCATAAGCCTAAAAACTATTCAGCGTGGATTGCTAATGTTGGACCTTATTTTTCATTATTTTTAGGCAGATATGGAAGCTTGGGAAGCTTTCGAGAAATGGGAAAATGAAGTTTGGTTCTCACTGTACAAATACTGTAACGGCAATGAAGTTTTCCTAAATGTCATTAGTAAGTATTTAATTTTCTTATAATGATTTCTAAAACTTCACTTTTCTGTCATGCTTGGCTTAAATTGAGGATTCATTTTTTTTCTTACAATTTTTAGTGTATGAAACAATTATAAATAAACCTTATAACTTTAAACGATTAGCAATTCTTGTATATAAATATATAAATCTGTTTCGAGTATCTCTGAAGCGGAATTAACGGTTTGGATTAAATTTTATATTTAGAGTAGGTTTTGCTTTTTAAATTTATCTATACAGGTGTTTCTTCTGCAAAAATGTGATTTTATACACTAAAAAAAATTTATATAAATAACTATTAGAATGAGTATATTTAACTTCCGCTTCGAAGTGTAGGCAGTGCAGTATAGTGGGCAGAACAACACCATAAAGCGTGCGTTGCGGGTCCTCGGTTGGTGTCACGCTTTTTGCTTTAATTTTTTACTTATGTATTTATATTTAATATTTTTGCTTTTTAAGTTTACCCATATAGGTTCTTTCCTTTAAAAAAAACGTGATTTTATTGTCACGTATGTACTTTAGTATGGAACTCAATGACACACACAAGAAGTAGAATTAAACCAATTTATTAACTCAACTCTGAACTGAGAACACAGTGAATGACAGATCTGCCTTTATACTAACAGGGAAAGTTCCAGAATACTTTTCTGGAGACAGTAAGAAAAGTCCGGAACACTTGGCTGGTAAACTAAAGAAATGTCCAGAATCTTCTGGAACATGAAATAAAGGAAAACATAAAATCAAGGAATTAAATAATTACATGGACTGCGAATCGCATTGTCTCTAGCGGGACTCGAACTTACGATCTCTTAATTAAGAGACCAGGGTTATGACCATTCGGCCATCGAAAGTCGACTGCTTATTTTTAATGCGGCATTATACACAAAAATAACATTTTTTATAACTAACTGTTAAAGCTTTTTTTTCTGTCTGCTCTCATGCTGACAATGACACAGAGCTCCATCTTGGGCAAGATTTCAGTGTGATAAAACTGAGTGTAAGTTCAAAAATATAAGTAATGATAGATAAACTGTAAAGTGAATACTGCAATATAGCAAATTGTTTGAATAACATATTAAACTAAGCACATTCATGATTTTATTTTATTTAAAAGTTCTGTTTATATGTATCCAAAATTATTCATATGTAATCAGTTTGTTATTCGTATCTAAATATTTTCTCCAAAAAAAAAACATGATTTTACAACAACAACAAAAAAAAACTGCCTAGAAAAACTCGGTTTTCCAAATACAATACACTCCCGAATATCCGGCTTCCGTTCTATCCCGTCTAGTTTTCTTTTATCGCAATCATATGAGAAAGACAATGCGTCTATTAAGTCGAGAATTTTTCAAATTCTAAACACTGTAAGTTTTGACTCCTACCTTAGGATTACCTTTTAATATCTGTGTAATCATTTATCAGTGAAAAATAAAATGAGTTTGAACCAATTTTCTTAAGAATAAGGCCTACGATTTACTTTAATATTTTGTTAATGTTTCCTGCTCTTAAGTTGGGCATTACAGAATTTATGTTAAAATGTGAACTGTTTATATCCTTTAACTTACTTTAATAAATTCTTCAAACGCGCTGTGGAGTTTATAAACATATATAAACTACCAGTACAGAGCCTTCTATTTTAACTCGACACATTACCGACACTAATTTCTATGATTCCTTGCCAAGTTCACAGTGGCTTGAGATAAATGGATGGCTTAGTATTCAATCAGAAATGAGAAAATATGTATTATAAAAAAGGACAAAAAAATCTGTCTATCCAGCAATTGTTTCCGCCGGATACTCGGGAGTATACTGTATTGTTTATTTTAAGGAAGGAAATCAAATGATTGAGATAGTCCTTGTCCTTTCTGTGATGCAAAACAGTGCAAATATGTTACAATTTAACTTGATTTAGATTAACATTCAGTTTGAAGCTTGCGATATCTGCTTTAATATTAAACGCGTAATCACGTAAGGAGTGGCTTGAAGACATTGGCAGCATTTTAGTATATCTCCAGCTTCTACACATATTAGAAGAAATAAATTTGACTATGGTAAATTTACTAAGCTTTGTGCGTGGTGATTTCTCTGTATAGTCAGTATTTACCCTGTAATCCTGCTGCAAGACGCTGAGTTAAATTTGAAATTCTTCGTTTTTAAAGATGATTAAGAGATATTCATATTAAAGAGGCAAGATTGAAATATTACACATATTTTTTAATAAAAGCTTAAAAAATATTTAAATTCCCATTGTAACAAGTTTTGCCATTAACTGATTTAAATTCCATGCTAGTAAAAATAGAATTTTGTACTCCGTTTTTCTCTCATTTTCTATAGTTGTTTATTCTCAATAATAATACAGGATTTTTCACATATGTTTCAAGAACTTAATTGTGAGTTAATAATGAATTTTAATTTGATTCCGATGGAGAAGTCAAGTTTAGTTTATAAGTTAATTTGTGAAAAATTGATATCATGTTGCTTATAATATATCAAGTATATTAAATATTATAAAGTAAAAAATAATAATAATAAGTATTTAAAAATATGCTTTTCTAGGGTTACTAAAAAATTAAATATTGTTTATCAAAACTAGATTTCAGTAAACTGAAATAACGTGAGGCGCTGGGCCCAATTCTTTAAAGAACTTAATCTAGTACAATTACTGATCGTACAAAATACAATTCTTACAGTTTCATTAAAAATTTAAAATATATTATGAATGTAAATACATTTGAATTCTACTTAGAGAAGTATTTTGTTTCAGAATCTTGAAATTTTATCAAATAATTATTTTCTACTTTTCATAACGTTAATAAAAGAAAGCGCTAAAAAACATTCTTATCTATATTATTTGCTACACCCTACTGATTTCGAGTGTAACAGTATTTCGATTCCACTAGAGTTAAAGATCTTTTGAAGAAGGATACTTTAAATCCTACATAATCCGTGAAATAATTAATCACAGAACCTTTTGTTTGACTTTCAGTCGTATTTTGTTACATAAAACCTTAATGAATAAATAATAACATTGAATAAAGTCAAGAAGAATTTTTCATTGTTTGCAAACTGCTTAAAACGTCTAAATTCTTCTCTGAGACTCCATAAAGATTTTTCACGTTGGACAATGTAAGGATTTTAGTATGTCACTTCATAAAAACTCGAGTGCATTTATTTAATTAATGAAAGAAGGCCAGAAAGCTTGCCTTTCAACTCTTCAAACTGTTAAATTGAGCTTTTTTTAAGTCTCCAGATTTCACGAAGAAAATGAAAATAAAATATCGTTCATTACGTAGGAATGCCAAAGGAAAAAAAGAAACTTTAAAATAAAAATCACTTTTTTATTCTCAAATCTCAGTACTAATTTCTCCGAAGTAATGGATTTTAAATTTAATTTCTTGGAAAGCTTTAAGAAAATAATAAAGTAGAAATTTTTCTTTTCAATTTAGAAGCTAATATTTATGGTGATATCATTTAGGGAAAAATATTCAAAATCACTCAAGTTTTAATGAATATGTCAGCTATTTAGTATATTTTTTTAAATAAAAAAAATGAAACATTTCGGAAAAGAAATCAAAGTACCAAAAATTGCTTAAAAATAATAAAGAAAACTAAAAGTAGAATTTATTTATTTAAATGGCTAAACTATTTTTGCTGAAATAACTTTATCTTATTTTTTCTTCTTTCAGTTCCTCTAATAATATTGTTATCAGTTTATTGGAGTGTGGGCGCATTGTTTACCCTAGTGGACTTTACTGGAAAACCCCATTTCATTATTAAATACAAGATACCTGATCCAACTATTACAAAATATCCGGTAAGGTTATAGTTAGTAAATTATGCATTTTTATTTGAATATTAAAATTTATGTGAAAAATATTTATCAAAAATTTCTACTGTTTTTTTTTTTTTTTTTTTTTTTTTTTATTTTCATATTTCTATTTTCTAAACATAGTCAGTGTAAGTGTACTCTCCTCTAGTTTGTCGTATGTTGACATAATATAAAGTGTTTCGTGTTTAGTTTCGAAATACAGAAAAATTAGTATGAGTAATGTGAGAAATGAGTAGTAAATATAGCGATAAAGCGTATCGAGTGCACATTTGGATAATTACGCAGTGACTGATTGTATCGAAAATTTGATAAATATCTACTTATTTGATGCAGCGATCACATACTAAATTTGCCGGCTTCCTGGAATAGGGATAGCACGGCTCCTCGGTTCTCAAGTCTTCACGGGTTCGATTCCTGGTTCGGGCATAGTTGTTCCTCTGTGCTCTATGTACGAGGTGTGCGAATGTTCCCTCCTGTAAAAAGTGATTGTGCAAGCGAATGTGACGCATGAAGTACTAAATCGTACTCTTGGCCTTAGTTGGCGCTACAGTAAAAACAAGAGACGCTCACTCGGCTTAAATCGCTGACAGATAACTATCAGCGGGCTTGTAAAGTGCCATAAGTCACAACATATTAAATATATAGATAAATTATTGTTCTTCAGTTTAATTCATTTACATAGTTTTCTGAAACAGCGTGTTTAGATTTTTGTTACAGCGAGAAAGCAAGGTTCGTCAAATTCGAACTCGAGATTTTGACAAATCTCCACGTTTTAGACCTCCCTGACTTCGAAAAGACATTTTTGGAAAATGTCCGTCTGTCTGTGACAAAGATAACTGAGAAATGCTTTCAGTTAGATACTCCTTATAAAATTTTCAGATTTCAATCAAAGTCTGAATAAAATCTATTCAGGGTTAGTACATCTGTTCAGCTGTTGGAATATAAGTTAGAATATACGTATTTAATGAATATAGTGCTTTGGTTTGATTTAATTTTGTTTGGTTATATTAACGTCCCGTTTGAAGCAACACTAGGGCTATTTTGGGACGGACCTCGTAATTTTGAACCGCGGCCAGATGACGAGGACGACCCCTGAGCTGGCGCCCCCCTCTCCACACCTCACCAGCGGGAGGACGTTTGGTCATGACGGATTTATCGTGCCCCAGACCCGCTTACACGGCGGTTCTTCGGTGGAATAGGGACTCGAACCTAAAACCCTCCGGTTCCGAAGCCGAGACCTTACCACCAGGCCACCGCGGCCCTCAAAAATAAATATAGTGCAGATTCTGTCAAATTTTGAGCCAAATCTAACAAGCGTTTGAGCATCACTTGGTCTGTACTCTGAGAAATTCAAAATCGCATTCATTTAAATATATGAAATTTGGAATGGGATTTTGGGACAACAAGTGCAGTTTTGTATCAAAGTTTTGTTTCAACGGGTAGAAAAAACGGTCCTAAAACACACATTCGATTTTTGGGTGCTTTTAACGCACACCGAAGATTAGTCGCCAAATAACTCGCCAAGAATGACATGATAGATTCAGTAAAAATTCTAAAGTCACGCCAAAAGTTAATATTTTGTTGCTATTGTACGTCAATGCCATAAAAGGCGTTCTCTGACATGGCAAATTTATAAGAGAGTATACGAGAAAGTTTTAGAGAGACCACTCCCGATGGTTCCATTGACTAATCAGATCCAAAATCCTACAACTTTGGGACATAGGTCGCATACTAAATATCATGCAGATGAGATTTTTGAGAATTTCATGTAGTCATATCGATGCGTTTTCAAGTTACTGCAATCATCTGCACACAGATCGACTAGCAAATGCACAGTCTAACGTTGACGGATAAAGTCTAAAATTACAATGGATCTATGAATTTAATTGTATTTATAATTCATCCTACTAGCTTATTGCGATTTTGAGTCATCATAAGCATCTGTGCATGAATAGACACATAATAAAACAAATATATCATTTATTTAACATGATTTATTTTTAGTTGTAAGATGTAGCGAAATTCAATGTGACTTTTACTATTCGGATCCAAAATTTGATATCCATGTTCAGTTGTCATGCAGAAACGATTTTGTGAGCACCACGTAGATAGATTGTTTGCGTTTTCAAGTTACTACATTCATGTGCATGTAAATTCCACAAACAAATATATAGTCTACTGTTGAAGGATAAAATCCAAAATTAGACATGGATCCATGATTTAGGCATTAAGATCATGCACTAAAATTCCCACATCTAACTTTCTTCATTTCTAGTTATCATAAATGCGTACGCATGAACACATCCCACACATGCTCTATCGGATTCAAGTCAGATCAGAATGCTGGATATTTTATGCAGGTTATATCCTCAGATTGAGGGCATTAGTTTACTGTGTTTGCACGGTGAAGACGGCCTTTGTTATCCATAAACAGAAATTCTGCGTCTATGGCACCCTTAACCAAACGTAAATGTTACCAGAACATTACTTTCACATATATTTATATAAAAAGGCTCGTTTTATGTTAATTTTTATGATACAGCGAATAAGCAAGATTTAAGTTTATAAATATGATACATAACATACCATTCAGAAGGCATAATATATATAGATAAATGCCGGCTGTTATAAATATTAACAATACAAAAATATTTTTACTAAATTAATTGTGACAGGAAACACTACAATCATAACTTTTTTAATTAATTTGTGATAGTTATTTTCAGTTTAACTTATGATAGAAATATCTTTTAAAAAACACAGTTATTCCATTTATATATCAAATTCTTTTTCTTCCTGTTTGTTTCTTGCAATTAGGCATCCAGTTAAAATTTTGCTATAATTTAACTGCCTTCATAATTACTTTTAAAATATTGTGTGGTAATTTAAAATGCAGAAATACCCTTTCCACTTGTTAAATAAATTATTCGTAAATTTCGAAAGTTAATATTTGAAGGAATGGGATAGCCCGAATGGGAATTTATACATAAGTCTTAGTGAACAACGTTTGCAAATTAATTATTATAAGATGCAAGTTTTTGTAAGTTTTGTTACATTATGAATATCAAACTGATCATTCGGAGAATGAATTATTCTCTATGTTTTAGAAGTTATTCACAATATTAGAAGTTTAATAAACATGCTAATTTCTTCGAATCATATATATGTATATATATATATATTAAAAATGCAAATGCCTTTTCGTCTGAGCTACTAATACTTCAAGCAATTGAAAAAATACAAAAATCTTTTATATTCTTTTAACAAATGAATTCGTTAAAAATGAAACAGCTTTCGATATATTTATAAAGCTTTTGCTCCTCATTTTACATTGTTTCTTAATCATATGTTTAGGATTTAAAGCATTTCATTTAAAGACAAAATTTCGTATCCCTTATTATTTATTTTAATTTTAGCATTTCTTTATTATTATTAATTTTAAATGAAACAATTCTTAGATTCATTTCAAACACACAAACGTGATTTTCTGTTTAGATTTTAATCTTGATTTTACAAACGACTAAACTAAAATAAAAAGATGAAGCTCGCCTGAAAAGAATGCATCTAGAAAAAAATAATAGAAATATGTAAATTTGTTAATAAATTTAAAAAGAAATGAAAAGAAAGGGAAATCTCTTCAAAACACTATTTCAGAAATTACGTCTAATATATTACGCCTTTCAGCAGATTTTACTCTTCAGGTGCATGAATTTCTTGCTATATTTTGCTTAATTTTATTAACCCTTGTAACGCTACAAGTTAACTCACCATTCTAAAGCAATACACAAGTTTATGGGATACACCTAGAAATTTTGAATCGTACTCAAATATAAAATTATTTTAGGGTTTTTGTAATATTGGTTAGTTAACTTTTCAATTATAAAGAAAAAATATTTTTGTAACTTGATCTACATTACTGAATATATATTACATATAAAAAATTATATATATATACAATTTCTTTTATATTTCTAATAATATTTTATGTATTTTAAAAACAGCTTTGCAGAAAATTATCAATAAATAACAGACCAGTAAAATCTTTTCTCGCCATAAATACATTAAGCATCTTCATAGTGCAAGTTGTGATTAAAATATATAATATATTCTAAAAATATTTTTAATTATTTAAAATGAATTTCGCAATAATGTGCAAATTCTTGTATTTAACCAGCTTTTATTTCATTTTTATGCATTTTATATAAAATTGAAATCATCTCAAAAATATATTTAAAGATTCCAACCAATTATCTTTACAAAAAATATTTACTTTTGCAGCGAATCACGGAACCAAGATTCCGAGCTGTTGCCACTCAAGTCTTGTTCAATCAGACAGTTGTTACAATTCCTGTTATTTATTTCTGCTACATGCTAAGAAATTACTTGGGATACGACAGAGCGATAAAATTACCGAAGCCAAACATTTTTGTTTTTAATATTATAGCGCAAGTATTAGTAGAAGAGGTCTTCTTTTATTACTCTCATAGGTAGGTAAGTATTGTTATTGAACAACCCAAAAATATATGTCAAACAAATGTTATAATTTTAAATGCCATGAAAACAATAAGAAGAAATAAACAATAGTCAGTATGAGAATTCTTTATTAGTCGCTAATCAAAGAAAAATAAATCGCATTAAAAATAAGAAGACCTTCATTAGTTGCTATTAAAAAAATAAAAATAACAGCAACAATAAGAAATCGCTTAGTTGCCAATCGAAAAGAAATGAATAGCATTAAAAACAAGAATGCCTTTAGCAGTTTCTAATAAAATATGAATAATAACAAAACTAGTGATTATTAATTGCTAATCAAAAAGAAATAAATCGCACTGCCTTCATTAGCTAATTATAAAAAAGATCAAAAGAACAGCAAAAAGCAGCAAAAGTAGTTCCTTATCAAAAAGAAATGGATATCACTGAAAATACGAATGCCTTTAATAATTTCTAAACAAAAATAAATAAATAATAACAAAACTAGTAATTATTAATTGCTAATAAAAAAGAAATAAATTATACTGAAAGTAAGAATACTTTTAATAATTACTAAACAAAAAACATAATAAGAAGACTAAGAATTCTTTATTAGTTGCTAATTGAAAAGAAAAAATAATAACAAAACTAGGAATTCTTTATTAGTTGCTAATTGAAAAGAAAAAAATAATAACAAAACTAGGAATTCTTTATTAGTTGCTAATAGAAAAAAGGAGTAGTGGTAAAAGTAAAAATTCTTTTATTAACTGATTATCAAACAGAAATAAATTATAAAAAAACAAGGAAATTCTATATTAATTGTCAGTTAAAATGAAATAAATAGCTCTAAAATAAGAATGTTTTAATTAGCTGCTAATCAAAAAGAAATAAATAACAATAAGAGTAAGGATTTTCTAATAAATGAGTTCTCCCGTGTTTCTTCTTTAGAAACTAGAAAACTCCGATAATCAATTATTCTTTTTATAATTATTCGACGTATATCATCTCTCAATTAACTTTCCCTTTTGGAACGTAGTCTTTTCTCTATATTGCTTTCATTTAATTTCAAAAATTATTTTTGAGAAGTTGCTTTTAGGCGTTTAAACATTTCAGGAACCGGCATAGGGAAGAATTGAATCGTCTATGCCTAAGACACAACCGTATATTTTGTCTTCATAAAAACATTGAATGCTTTTACAAATAAAATCAATGTGCTAATGCATTAATTTTTTTTTTTTTAGTTTTCTGGTATGAATCTATTCCTCATGTCGATAAATAATTGAATTTCAATATAGTTTAACGTTGCTTTTTTATGCTGAATATAAAATAATTCAATATTATTCACATTGATCAAATACATTTTACACAATATGTATACTAAAGTGTTAATTAATTTAGTTAATAAAATTGGAAACAAAGCGAAATATATATATTACAGATATTGAATTATATCATAATATACATCAATAGTTCTCTATATTGGTAATTAGATGAGATATTGACATATATAATGGAATAATTCAGTATCTTTCATGACTTTTTCTCTGTAAATCACAAAATTAAAGCTAACGTAAAAACGTTGCTACCTTATAATGATCAATATCTAGATACGAGCTAACTTAGAAAGAGTCGGAAATCCTTGGCCATGAAAATGAAATGTTTACAAATCAGTGTAACATAAGGTGCTTGAAAGATAATTTATTACAGAGAATATCTCAGTGTTTTTTTTCAAATCAAGGGGTATCTATAAAATACTTCAGTAAATCAAAATGATTACCTTACAACTTTATAAAACATAAATATTTATTTCATATTCCCTGAAATATGAAAATTACTTGTTTTTCAAAAATATGGTTTCACATTATGCATTCATCACAATTTATTAAAAAAAACATCAGCAGGCTGTAATGAATAAAAAATAAGTTGATGTTTTCCATGAAAAAAAAAATATTTGAAATAACAAAAACTTTATTACTTTCCGAAGAATATTACATCATCCTCGACTGTACAAGCATTATCACAAGAGGCATCACGAATGGATATCGCCTGTTGGAGTGAGCGCCATCTATTGCCATCCTGTGGAACATGTGCTATCAAATGTTCTGCCAACGTTCATGGGATCCGTAATTGCTGGAACCCATGTAACCTCGCTGTGGGCCTGGCTTATATTTGCGACAGGTTACGGCGTGATAGTTCATTCTGGGTACCATTTACCTCTCACACCGACACCAGAATTCCATCACTATCATCACCTCAAGTAAGAACTTTAAATTTAAAACATTCACCTGTTGCTTGAAATATATTAATTTCTAAAGTTGCACTATATGAAAAAAAAAATTCAATATCTCTACAATATTGTGAAAATTAATCTCTAAAAAATTAGTTGATAATAAAAAAAATGGTCGAATAAGTAATAGCATTATAAAATTCCAAATAATGAAATATTTATTTTATATGTTATTATTATTTTTTAATTTGTGCCATTTTCTCCGGAAACAATGATATGAACACTTTTATTACACTTTGTTAAAAAATCAATAATTAATAACAAAAATTACATCTAAGTTAGCACTCTTTTCCTTCAAACTTCCATACTTTGCCAAAAGAAAAGTACCTGATAAGAAAGATTTGACGATCATCCACTTTAAATACACGAATATAATCGGGTCTCGAACAGACGAACCGCCATTCCAGTCTCCCTTCCCTTACATCAAATGTCAAACCAACAATTTCATGCAACAGTAGATGAGTATCATTTTTATCGCCTAAATTTTTGAAATTTAATTAATTAAAACATTTGTCTTAGGAAGAATCTGAAATTTAAACTTTACAAACCATATTAAACTAGTTACATTTTCAACTCTTTTTTTCCGTTACTCCCTTTACTGTGTGAGCGATTTGATTTTTTTTGCATTGTTTTTTTGGGGGGGGGGGACATTACACTAGAATTCAGGTGTTGGACATTTTTACCGCTCCGAGATATATTTTTGCATGTTCCCCAGCATTATTCAGACATAAATTCCAGTACTTAATATTTCTTGGCTCATTCACAAATTGTCTTCCATTCTACAGAATCTTTAATGATATCAAGTTTAAATTCCAGCGTTTAAGGTTTTGTTTCATTGCCTGCAGTAGGATAATAACTACGTTATTTAAATAGCCTGCTTATTTTTAGGCATATAATTAATATGTAAATATCTTAAAATCCCTTTTCTTCTAAGTTAAATTTTGGAACAAATATATACATGCATAGGCATAACTGCTGATCTCAGGCCCAAAAACATCAGTAGGCAGTGTAAAAAGAAGCGAATATGGACGGATAAGGCATCATGCAACTTCGATTTTGAGTAAATCGATAAGAAAAAAAAATTCCTCTCAAAAAGCTGGAAGGCAAAGGTAGATTCCTTTACATCTAAGTTACTAGCTAGCAATATAAATTGTTGACGTTAGAAACAGTCAAAATTTAGGCTTGAAAATCACTTTTCAGACCCTAATTTTTTAGGTACTGCGGTTATCGAAAAACTTTAAATACAAAAGTTATTCTTCTTAATGAAGCGTTGGCTTACTGATTTATTTTTCTATCTTCAATATTAAGAAAGTTACAGCGAAATGAAAATTTTGGCTCCCCACCATTTCCACTCCGTTTGAACAGGATAGCCCATTTACGAACTTCTCCGAGATTTTTACATTTCTAACAACATATTTCAAGCCATTTAAAAATACAAACAAAATTACTGTAGTTATTCTGTTCCATTGCAATAGATAGTCTTCCTATAGGAAGACTACCTAAAACTGTATTTATCTTTTGGAATGAAATCAAATTTCATAAAAATCTCTTTGACTTCACCATTTCTTTTCTTGTTTGCTTTCAGATTCAAGGAAAATTTCGGTATTATTGGCATATTAGACTGGCTTCATGGCACTGACAAAGAGTTTAGAAAATCTGAATTCCATAAGAGAAACGTGGTGCTTTTTTCTTTGACATCTCTCAATGAACAACACAGTGAGATATCTAAACAAGTGAATGGCAGCTTAATAAACGACAAACAGCAACTATTTGAACAAGCAAACGGCAGCTCAATAAATGGCAAAAGGCAATGACATCAGCTGAGTGAATATTCAGTCTGTGATCCAGTATTTAAAACTGGGAGTTTGGGTTTTGCTCACTAAGAATGTAAATTTGTAAAATAAAATGTTTGTAAATTCTTGTTTATTTCTTTAAAAGCTTCAGTTTTATTATCATTACCATTTTGATTTCAAAACATCTAAATTTTTTTAATATATAAGACAATTTGAATTTCAACAAAAAAAAAACTATAAATGAAGTTAAGAAACACTAAACTAAGCCAAAACCACGCAAAAAAAACAGTTCTAATTGCATTCTGGATAAGCTAGAAATTACTGTTCTCAAACAGTTGAATTTCAGCCTTATTATCACAAGATACGACATTCCCACAATATTGTTCTGAATTTCGGCCTCTTTACAAGAAGAACATGCATTACTTTATGAATGCTGACCTCATCGTATGAATTCCCATCGACGTTGCCAATTCCTGCGAAATGTTGGTATTTTAGAAAGGGTGCGTTGACGCCATGAAGTACCATAACTGTAATTGATATAAATTTCAACAACTGTTTTGAAATCGGAAATGTACCAGCAAATGTCCAAGTATAAAGTAGCTAGAAAATCTTTGCAACAATTTTTTCAAATAAGTGTATTATGATAAAGGTGTTCAGTTCGTTATTTTCAAAAATGAAAATGAATTATTTATTGAAAATGATATATCAAATTATATTTTTCCAACCATTTCCGAAAACATATTAGCAATCTTATTTTGTATATGCACATTTATTACTCATTTCGCTATTATAATCTTAAACGATTGTTTACTTTTTCTCTGATTGCTAAGAAAAAAAATACTATACTAATTCTGTTTTTGTTTTGTTTTTTGTTGTTGTTGTTGTTGTTTGTTTTTTTTACGTTATTTTAGCTATTAAGAAATTATTAGATTGTTATTTTTACGTAAAAAGAAGATCTGGAAAAGATTTAGAAGAAAAATTTTAAATTTATAAAAATAGCAAATGAACAAAAAAAATTCTTGAGTTATGTTTATTTGACATTCTTTTCTTCTCGGACAGTTTTGGTTAAATTTCCATTATTTTGAATAAAGTGTCAAATTTTCGTAATTCATTTATGTCACTTACCTTCTAGTAGACTAGAACATAAAAATTCAGACAATCGTGTGTTTCCTACGTTATTTAATAACTTTTTAGTACGTTCTTATTACATCAAAAGCGAAATATTTTCTTATATTAGGTAAAATAAATGTCCCACTAGATATCTTATATTTTATTTATAATGCCACAAAAATATTCGTGAGATTACAAATTTACAAAAGCACTGTTAGAAAGTTCGTTGTTTCTGCTTCGTGATTTACTCATACAACACTTTTTCGTCCCAGAAAGACAGATAGTTATTTTCTCCTTGATTTGAAGAATATGAATACTGCTTCTGTTTCTTTTTTTTAAATACTTTTTGTTCTAGATTGTTTTATTATGGTGCTGAAATCACAATTTGGATTTTTCTCCACACATTCCAGAACCGAAGAACCACACAGCTTTGGCTATACATCGTAGGCCGGGTTGGCATGGACAGTGCACGTTTCCCAGACTATGACAAAGATCTTTTAGTCCTCCAAGAGGCTTGCATTTCCCTAAAAAAATATTTGAAAGCTTTCTTTAATCCTCTTTTGAAATGTAAGTAATCAAGGAAGTTGGAAGGATTGGAAATTTAATAAAGATAACATCTGAACTAATATGAGAACTTGATAATTATAACTGAAATAATATGAGAATTTGATCATTACATCTGAAATAATATGTATAGTGCATAAAAATCTTAATGACCTTTTGATGTGGTCACCAGTACCGTGTACGACATATTTCCGCTATGTGAAAGTTGCAGATTCTTTGAAGCAGAAACGTTTTTTCTGCAAATGGTTAAGATCTATTATTTAAGATTTGAAAAGGTTCTATAGCAGCCAATATTAGGGTTGCTTTTTTTCCCTTCTCTAAGATTGGGGATTATTTTATATTGCTGTTATTATGATTTGATTCCAAAGAAGGAGCCGATTCATGATGTTCTATCAGATATCAGAAACCAAGCTAGTTCAGAATATTTTTGAAGAAATAGATTTCACCATCCGGTTCATTCATTTTGGTTTAGTTATATTCAAGTCCCGTTTTAAAGCAACACAAGGGTTATTTTGGAACGAACCTCGTAATTTTGAACCACAGTCAGATGAAAAGGATGACGCATGAGCTGGCATCCCGCCCTCGCCACACCACATCACACCAGTGGGAGGATGTTTGGCCCGGACGGATTTAACATGCAGCTGACCCTCTTACACGACGGCTCTTCGGTGGAATCGGTCTCGAACTTGAAACCCTCCAGTTTCAAAACCCAAACCTTACCACCAGTTCAGTTATAGAACTTTTACTATTTTAGGTATTTTAAATTTTTACATAGGGACAATAGCAAATTTCACATAATGCTGGTAATTGCATTGAAATGCTTTAAACATTTTAAACCAGTACTTAACTTGTATCGGCTGTAATTATATGATTATTACCAATGCATGGCGTTCACTGTGAAGATATTCCAGAGATTCTTAAATACATTTATCACTCCATCCGATTCAATGATAAAACTTTTACTGTTTCACGTATTTTAAATCTCCACGTCGCCGGAAGCAAATTTCATATAATGCTGATAATTGCTATAAACAATTCAAACTAGTACTTAACTTGTATCGGCAAATTATTTGATTGCATTATTAAATTTCCAGGTCTGAAAATTATGCAATCAGTTATAAATTCTAAGTAATTTAAATATTCATTTTCTGTGTTCCCCTCTTATAAAAGAAATTGCATAGTACTAAACATTAAGAAATGGATGTGCAATTCGAGACAATTCACGTTGATAATGAGTCAAAAGTTTAAAAAAAGGCCATTTCACCAGTAGATTCATATTAACAAATACTTTATTAACAGCTATATAAAATGCTTGAAGTATACATATGACAAATTCAGATTATTAATGCTTTTAAAATTTAATTATTTTTTATACACAAATGAAAGATCTGTGTGAAATTTTTGATTCGATTCGTCAACCAGAAAGCTACTGTGCATTCAGTTTTCTTTGTTGTAATCTTCTAAAGCTTCACAAAAAATGTTCCACATATACTAAGATATTTATACCAAGATTAAATATGAGCGATATCTTTCTCATCGAATAAAATGATTATACTAAGCAAAACAAAGAATATTTATTTTATCTGTTTCTAATCATTCAGTTAATTTACATAAACGTAACTACTGACAAATGAAAATATTAAATACTTCAATTTATTCGTCTACAAACAATCGTGTATAAAATACTAAATCAGTTTTTTAAAACCGTAGAATTCAGAGAGGTAAACAAATTAGTGTAATTGATTTGATACATTTTTACTTTCTTGTATACATAGTATAGAGAAAGTATAGTAATCGTCAAAAATTTCGAACTCGAGATTTTGACGAATCTCCACATTTTAAACCTTCCTGAGTTCTAAAAACACATTTTTGAAACATGTCCGTCTGTCTGTCTATGACAAAGATAACTCAAAAATGCATTGAACAAGACGATGAAATTTGATATACGGTCTTTAATACCAAATTTGATATATGGTTTTTATACCAAATTTGTAGATTTCTATCAAATTTTGAGAAAATTCTTCTAACAGGAATGTCTGTTCTGATGTTCGAGGAGAGGGGGTGCCAGCTCAGGTGTCGTCCTCGTCATCTGACCGCGATTCAAAATTACGAGGTCCGTCCCAAAATAGCCCTAGTGTTGCTTTAAACAGGACGTTAATATATCTAAAGTAAATCTAAACTAAGCTGATGTTCGAATATAATTTAATACGATAACTACAAAACGGAAGGAGCTACATATATAAAATTAGATACGCAGGATTAACATCTATTATCTACCACCTTTCAAATTTGGAGCCAAACCCAAAAAAGGGTTAGACCGTTTATTGTCTTTTAGAAACACGTAAGCTCGATAATTCAAAAACATAATGACGTAAATATATTAAGTTTGGTATGTTATTTCTGTGACTACAATTGTAGTTCTGTGTCATTTTTTTTTTTTTTTGTTTATTTTAATCGGTTGGGGAAAACGCATTTAAGAGAAAAATTCGATTTTGAATACTATTAACTGCCTGCCAGGGATTAATCATCATATAATTAGACAAAGATTATACGGTAGATTCAGTAAAAATGCTTAATTCACGCCAAAAGTTAATATTTCGAAATTATTGCACGTCAATGTCATTTAAGGTGTTTTCTAGAATAACACCTTTATTAGAGAAAGCTTTGAGGAGAGCATTCCTTATGATTTTATTTTAAAACTGTACGGAAAAGTGAAAGAAAATTTCGAATAAATGTTTCAGAAATTAATCTCTAATAATATAAAAATCATGAAACTGAAAAGCAGCAAGTAACTATTCATAAGTGTAAAAAGTAATTGTAGTAATTTTATGGATGCCATTTGAAAGCATGTGTGCAAATATATTTAATAAATTTTATTGCAAATTTTGGAACCCTTCTTATTTGAAGGAATTTAAGAGAATCTCGAAGGGAACACTTTTTCATTTTTCCACTACTTAAAAGAAATTCATAGCATACCATGAAGCGGGGGAAAACGGTGCATCAGGTGAAGTGGGTCAATATCCGGAGGTTAACAGGTTAACATGAACTTTTCAAGGATATGAAACAGGTCAAGGAGATCCTATCCATCTTAATATTTCTCTATCAAGAGAACAAGCGAGAACGTAGTGTCAAGTCCTTCTTAAAAAAAAATCTTTGATTTCTTCTTTATTTCCTTACGAAATATTATATTGAATTTTTCATAAGAGGCAAAAGAAACATAAAGATCACGTGCCGAAACACAAAGAATTATAAAGAAATCTTCTTAAAAAGGTAAGAATCAAGTTTTGTATTCTATGCGCTAGAATCCTATCTTGAAATAAGTGCTTTCTTTTAAATTATATTAGAATAAATTTTAAAGAAAAAATTACAATAATGTTTTTTTTTTCTCTTTAATACTATTGGGTAAGATTTAAATAACAACCAAAATTCTTATCAAATTTTGAAAGATATATAAATGCTCAAGAAATATTAACAACCATTTTCGAAATATTGAACATTAATCATTATATCAATGTATGTATGAATATGCTTGATTGTTATTATTAATATTTTTTGTTAATTCTATGTCATTGAATTAAACACAAGCTATTTATGCAAAAAATATAATGTTCTTGTATATTCTGTTCTTAAGCATATTCTTATAAACTAGCCTAATCAAGAACATTCTGCTAAACATTTCGTCTAATCATAGATGATTCGTAATCTAATTTCAATTAATTTTATAAAAAAAATTGTCATTTTTGCAAATTTAGTAGATTTTGGGCAATCTACAACACTACAACGGTTTTACTCTTATAATCCGGAGCTTTCAGGAAAGCGTGAAGCAAGTGAAGAAAACGCTAATTATTGCATGCGGACTTAAATGACCTTGACGCAACACCAACGATAAG
The DNA here is from genome assembly GCF_947563725.1 of Argiope bruennichi. Lineage (NCBI taxonomy): Eukaryota > Metazoa > Arthropoda > Arachnida > Araneae > Araneidae > Argiope > Argiope bruennichi. The sequence continues at coordinate 97,293,198 of NC_079154.1, read as the reverse complement.
AATTTTAATTACATTTGCAATTGTTATATACTACATCATGAACATAAATTTTAATACTGAAAGATTTTTTAATGAACTTCTATTAGCCTCGCAATTTACAGGTCAAATACCCGCAAAATTACTCACAGTCTATCGCCTATAGATAAATATTCATTATTGTTCTTATCCTTTCACGAATTCTAATGAAATCCTTGAAACCAATCTTTAAAACTTACATAAAAGAAAACTATTTCATCGTCCATCTTTTTCGTCCTAACTGCTTAGAATTTTAAACAAAAGTTAATTAAAAGTAGCAAAAAAAAAATTAAAAAAACATAAATAACTTTTTTTACGTGTGATTGTATGAGATAAATCAAATTTCAGTTATATTTTGAAAGTATCAATAATAGCAACTGTCAATAATATAAAATTCGCTTTTAGCCGCTTCTCTCAATAACACTAGCAAAATCTTGTTCATTTTAATAAAAGAATTCTTATTAATTTATAAAAGTTTTTTAATATATTTTATTTTATCTTTTTATTGACTTTTTACCGGAGAAATTGTAACAAAAAATTTTATATATACTCTAATATTTCTTCCTACACAAAAAAAAAGTTTTAATTTCGAAATATCAGAAATAGTGAAAGTTATTCTTTGAATGAAAACAATGTAAGAATTTGCAACTAAAAAGAACAAGAATTTCATTTAATTTTCTGCTTCCGAAATAAGCAAAAGATGTAGAAAATTCGCTTGCCAGACACACAATATTTTGCCACATTTTTAAATTCTCTGCTGCATTACTTTAAGAATCAATATACAGCCTTTTCAAGAAAGATATTTGCTATTATTACTTCAAAAAGTTTTGTTGGTGCAGTTTTTAGTTTTCTATTGGATTCTGTAAGATTAAATTCCGCGGCATAAAAAATACTTATTGGTGTAAATGTACTTCGTTACAAAATAGAATAAAATATCCAATAGCCGATATTTCAAGCAGCAGACGATATTTCGGTTGCTATGTATATTCATTCTCGGTAACGGCTTAATTACTTTTCGTGGTATATTTATTGTAAATATTCTTTTTAAATTTTTAAAGAATACTGAAAAGGTAGATGGTTAAAAATTATATCCACGCATTGTAAACTGGCATTTTGTAAAGAAATACTTTTTCAATAATAGAATTTAAATTATTTTGCATGCGAAATTTGTTTTGTTTTTTTCATATATGTTTAAATTTTAAAGAGGAATTCTTCGTTGAGAAACTATGATTTATTTATTTTTAAATTAATGACAACTGAAGAAATGACATTTACATATCTACCGAATTTATTGCTTTATAGCAGTTTAGCAATTAATTACTATAAAATACATAAGTAAAAACAAAAAGATTAGATTTAATAAAGCAATAAAATAGTATTGAAAATCAGAAATCAGATGCAGGGCATATAGTATAACTGTAATTAGAAAACCTAAAAAATGTATCTATTTTGATACAAAAATCATTTTATGAAATGAAAATCGAGATTAATAATTATGATGTTTACATACAGAGAAGCTTGTTTATCTGAAAGGTTTTAATTTTAATTCGCCATTAATCCTAATTTTCTCTCTGGTCCTTCTAAATTAATATTAATACAAAATAATGTTAAAATGTATAATTAAATTCATTTTGGATTATTTCTTAGAAATGTCTATAAAATAAGAGAATTTATTATGAAATTGAGTTATAATTTACAATGAAATATAGAAGTTAATCGAGAGAAATTGAAACTAATAAGTAATTTGAATTTCAGCCTTTGTTTCCTCAAAAAAAAGTCTTTAATAATGTATCCGCCTAAATTAAAAACCCACTTTTGATCAAAAATCGCGAATTTATTTTGATATTTTATATGAAGACATATTCTTTTACTTTCTCGAATACATTTTTATTTTATATCAATAATAATTACAAATTACATGAGAGATTTTATGGCATGAGAAGTGATATGAGACATTTTAATAAATTTTAAATACTGAAGATGAAAATGCAAAGAATAGTTAAATCTTTTTTTCATTTTTTTATTTAAGTAATTTAAAAGTTGTTGACCTTTGCTATTTCATTTCTTTTTCCATATACAATATATTATTTTGGAATATTTTCAGAATGAATTTCTTTGTTCTTGGTAGCAGTGTCGCAAGTTTAGATAATCCTGAATCACTAAAGTATCATGGATTTTACTGATTCTGCAATCTCTGACAATAAACGAGTGGGAAATGTTTAAATCATACTTATGGCAAATATTATTTGATAACAGTATATCGGGGTTAATCAACTATATTTTCAAGCTATGAAACAGAAGAAATATAGAAATGAGTCATAACAGCTGCACAGCAGATCACAATTCATATTCAGTAGAATGGGGGAAAAGACAAAAAAAAAATATCCATAAACGAAAATTTCAAAAATGAATACATTTCACGAAAAAGAAGAAATAAGCATTAATCTGCGAAGTTTTGAAGAAAAATCTTTTTTATTACATAGATGATTAAAAATGAAAACTTTAAAACCATTTTTCTCAAAATGTGATTTTTTTCAAAAAAAAAATCCTTTTTCAGACACAATAACTAAAATACTAATTAAAGTATTAATCCGAAAGAGGCATACATATAATTTATACATAGGGAAGGAACAAAAGTATATGTGCAATACGGAGCCATTGTAAAGTTATGCGTTTTCTAAGCTTTGAAAAATATCAAAATTTCATAAAAGTCTATGATTTTAGGTTAGAACTCTTGCAATTTGCAAAACTTTTGAGTTATTCATAAACTTTTGCATCAGACTCTATCTAATTAATGCATCATTTATTATGAATATAAAAGGGTATACCTTTTTTATAGTTTGTTTTTTATTGAAGGCCTTTGAAAGAAAGTCAAATTTGGGACGAAGACTCTAAGCTTTCTAAAATATTTTTAAATAACTCAATTATAAAATATTTCTGTACTATATATTAATCTTTATTCATGGAATTATTCGATTGGAATATTTCTTCCCAGACTATTAAACTATTAATAGAAAATGAATAATTATTAAACATTTCGCTTTTGCTGTTCAAGCAGACTGAAAAATATGAATTTAACGATAACTGAAATTCTTTCTATGCTAAATACTTTATCCTGCTTTCAAACCAAAAACATAAAGCATCAAGATAATCATTATAAGTCGTAGTTGTAAAACTCATTCCACATTTGGCGAGTTGTTGCTTTAAAAACTAATTCATAGTTGTAGGCTTCAATGAGTTTTTAAGAACCCACAAAAAAATATCATTTAAAAAGAGTATACATAATAAATTTCATTAAAAGTCAATAAAAATCTGTATTTAGAAAGTAAATCAAAGAGTAAAAGTCAGTTATGTCACCATAACAAGTAACTGTTTATAGCTAGAGAGAAAATATTTTCCAAGATACAACTTATTAAAGGAAATAAAAAAACAGCATTCATTCAATTAGCTTGAGAAACAAATTTTTAAAAAAGTAAGTGTTTATAGTTGGTGAGAAAATATTTTCCAACATAAAACTTATTAAATGAAATTTAATAAAAAGACCGCCTTCATTCTGAAAAATAAATTTAAAAAATGTTTAGCATCAAATAAGATGGAAGGAATAAAAATCTACTTTGCAACTATTCTATATAGAGAGAGAAAGCAAACTTCAGAACTAAAAATATTTATTAATTTTTTTTAAAAAAATCAAATAAAAAATAGCGAATCATTAAAAATAAAAAGTTTAAATCGTAAACAATATATCGTCTCGTGTAACGACAATCATTATGAAAAATAAAACTTCATGTCGAGTGACATGAATAATATGGAAGACAAAATTACGGAAATGGTAGAAAATATGCATCAATGATTTTTTTTAATTTTAGATTACTTGATATGAAAGAATATTACTACTTCTAAATAAGACATCTTTTATCCCAATAATGCTGTATAATGTATACAAAGAATTTATTTCCATGGGCGCAATTAAACTTAAATTTTAACGACAGCTCCACTTTTCTATTACCATAATTGACTAAGTTCTGAGACATTGAATTTTATTATTTTAAAACAATAAAAGACCATCCCAGAGGAACAACGATCATTGATCGACTAATCTTCCTTGAAGCAATCGTTAAAGTTGTCTAAAATCATCTAAAAAACGATACTTAAAGCTTCATAACTCGGTCGGTTTTGAAGCAGCAAATGGAGTGTTGTTCGTTTTAAACGTCAGTGGATCAAAAGTATTTTACTAAACATTACTATTGAGGGGCAAGCAACATAAAAATTTAGATTTTATAGTTTTTATAAAAAAAATACATTTATGGGTGGAAGCAAGATAAAAACCGTATTATTTTTATATCATTTAACGCAACTTCCCAGTTGGAACTGTCTTCGTTTAGCCATATAATAATGACTTTGAAAATAGTATTGGTTTCTCAATGAAGGTGGGAAATCTGTATAGAAGTTTGAACATTTTGTGGTCCAACTTTATCAGAGTTTATATACATTTATTTTTATACGGTGTTTAAATATTTTTCGTCATGAAGGAGAGAAAAAAAATGCCTCACTTAGATGATGAATTAGAAGCTACATTTTTCCTACTTTCCTTCTTACTCCTTTTATTTTTCTCATTAAATTGAAAATGAATATCTGAAGAATAATCAAAGAACATAGCAGGTAAAGACACATAAATGGAATAAATTTTATTTGAGTATAGCTTCACTTTCAGAAATAAAGTACTATATCGAATCCGACATTTTCAAATTGCGCTCTTCTGATAATAAAAAAAAATGAATAAAATATATGCCTTATTTTCCAGAATAAATACGTTCAGAAAATCATTACTGTAACTTCTAATTAAATGACAGTTGGGACATCTTGTATGTATATCCAGTTTGTACCAATAAAAATTATTTCCTATTAAATCTTGAATACAAAAATATATATTCATACAATAAATCATCTATACAGTGCATTAAGCACCTTAAGAAACCTATAAACTTATTTTATTTGAAATTTTATACCAAATGTTTCCTAATACTTTATATTCATTTTCACGAATAAAATTTTTATAACATTCTAAATCTAAATAAACAGTATCTTTTAAAAATATTAACAAATGCTTTTAAATTATTCTTCAAAATCCTTAAAGATAACTGACAATATTGAATGACTGCGTATTTAAATTTCATGTGTAAATAATATAGTGCAATGAATGCATTTTAGCAAAGATTTCATAATAGTAACTCATATAAATTCATTTTACGATTTAGAAATTTTATTTAGAAATTTGCACAATAGATGGCGCAACGTATCTATCAAAAATTCGAGTAAATAGTTGAAAATGCGAACTATTTCAAACCTATGCGAAAAATTACAAAGGAAGAAGTAATGTGCTATGTAAAAGTCACATATCTTGTTATTTAATACTTACATATTATATCTGTAGTATCATCAAGTGTGGGTACAGCTTCGAAGGTGCAGCATTCATTTTCGGAGCAGTCGGCATTAGTAATACAGGACTTGTCTTTGTCTCCTCCTATTTTATTCTAAAAATTTTAAGAAAAAGAAAAATTATAAGCAACAATGAAATTTAAAAATTAAATAAGTAAATTATAAAAGAAAAGTTAAATGTTAAATGCTGTACTTAGTGTTAAATGTACAGAAATATAATATATTAGCCGTAGAAATAGTTTAATAATTTTTAAATTAAAATTAAACTCATCTGCTTTGTATTAAATCAAAAGTCTCGATATTGTATATCTTTCTGCCATCCTTCAATATCCACATTAAAGTACAAATATCATAACAATATTATTAAGTTATTTGAGCACCTACAAAGAATTCTTAAATTTCACAAATAAAATATGAGTCTAGTTTTTATTCAGGTAATTCAACTATGTCTTTATTTCAAAAGAATTATTTTTAAAAATTATTTCAGAGTCATAATAAGGAATTAGAAATTTAATAATTAATTAGGGTCGCTTAAATTCCCTTATAACTTTGCTTGAGTCTGCTTCTGCATATATATAATAAATAACTTTTATAAAAATTTCTCAGTTAATTTTTTTGAAATCAAACATGAAATTTCAAATTCATATTCTTACCTCCCAGTAGGAGCTGAAACTCACGGAAATGCTCACACACAAAATAATGCACCATCCAATGAAAATTCGTGAAGAAATCATTCTAAAGAAAGAATGAATAAAGATTAAACAATGTTAAATCTAAGAAATGCAATAAAAGAAAGTGAGATATGTAATGAACTGAAATTAGAATTTCATATTATGATATATAATCGTTCACAACCATCTGTAACGCTATGGCAAAGTTTAAAATTATCCCCGCTCCGTTTACCTTCGACATTATGAGATGTGAAAATCCCAATTTGTGTTTTTACGTCAAGTAACTCAGAAAGTTTTTTTTTTTTAATTGAAAGTGACTGTTTTATCTGTAACTAACGCGACTGATGTTTTATCAATGTAAGAATAAATAATATTCAGGTTGGTTTATTACATCTCCCTTTATGGACCAAATTGAAGGTTATGGTTAAAATTTTCTATGAGCATTTTTTTTATTTTGTTTTCGGTATTTCGTTTTGAGATATCGTGTTCACATGCACACTAGTAGATTTCCTATACAATCATACCGCCCAAAATACAACAGAACCATATATTTTTTATTTACAGAGAATATGCCCAATTTCATCCTTTTAGCTAATGATAGTTTCAATTGTCGTGTTCAAATGCAACTAGAATAATAACATAATTACAAAAATAATTTTTTTCGATCTCAAAACGATCCAAAATATGAAAAAAAAAAATTATAAAAATCTCGAAAATGAATTTTTTTGTCTAGATGATAGAGAAGATTCTTTATCTCTGAGAGGTTGATAAATAAAGCTGATTGGTGTAAAGGAAACAAACAAAACAAAACAAATATCAGCTCTTTATACACCTAATATGGCTACGGAATGAGTATGAATTTAACAAATCATTCTATAAACATTAAATATTTTATATAAAATTTTGCTACAAAATGACTTTAAACATTTTAAAAGAGTAATTGGTAAACTTTAAAAGGAAAGAAGTAATTTCGTACAGATTTCAAAAGCCTAGGGATTTCTATTGTATTATATATTTATTATATATAATATTATAAAATTTTCTGTATAATTTGGCAATAATATTTTGTGCAATATCATGTGCTTGGCTATCAAAATTATTATTCTATATATCCCTACAAAAAATTGTTTTATATATCCCTATAAATACGATGCTTTTGTTAAATTAATTATTTTAGTTCTCTAATCTAATAATGCATCTCAAAAAAAGGAAGGTGTTTTTACATATATACTTAACTTATGAATAAAGATCAATTTTAAGTAAGAATATATATACTAAAAAATTTTTAATGTTTTTCCTAAATTGCTTACTCAGAATTATATATAATTTCGTACAAATGCTTCGAAAGATTTTTTTAAAAATATATCTTTTGGTATGGAGACTTAAATTTCATCATACAACTTTAGGTACTACCCATATGGCTTAAGCTAGGGCAGATTTTGTTTTTGTGCTTAACCTTTAGCCTGATTTTTCAATAAGGCATTCTTTAATCATTTCAATTCATTGATATACAGTGGCTCAAACTATTAAGAGTACACCTTATTTTTACATGATAAATACGACTTTCATTATCAATAACACATTACAGAGAAGTGCAAACATGTTTTTATTTTTACACATAACAAATGGTTTAATTTAAAGTAAAAATAAAGAAAAATCAACGAAAAACTTCTAAACTGAAAAGTTTCAGAAGCATTTTAAATAAACATATGCAGAATCCTCAATTTTTTGCCTCAAAAAATTGGGAATACAATAATCATAGAAAGAAAGTGTCAATATTTAATTGCATGTCTTTTGGCTTTTATAACGGCCTTTAAATGTCGTGGTATTGATTCAAGCTAGTAAAAATAAGGTGTACTCTCAATTGTTTGAACCATTGTACTTATATTTACCGAAAAGGAATAAATTCATTATTCGAATTTGATAAAATCCCATGATTGGTCGAATGCTCTTTGTTCTGTTACTACACATTATTTATTGTCTTTTAGTCATTACAAGCATTGTAAATGTTTATAAAAGATAAATTGCCATTAAATTAAATGTCAACTCGTAACTTCATTAAAAGAACAATGTATATGCATAGCTGAAGCAGAATAAATATTTACTTCCGCTTTCCGAAATGAGAAAGATAGCAATCGCTTGCAGTAAATGTTCCAATTAATATCGGATGTTCGTATTTTGCAATGAAGAGAGAAGTTTCATTAAGCGAATGTAAAAGAATCCTCAGAAACAACAAATCATCGAATCATTGGGGTTTTATTTGTCTGCGAAATTAATATAAGTTTATTATTTTAAGATCTTATCTTATGACTGCCTGATATAATTGTTTCTTGTAAAACGTTACTGTGATGAAAAATTGGAATTGTAAATCTTTATTTGTGTTACAATAATTAATTTATTAATAAGTATATAATTAGTCACCTTCGGTAAAAGCTTGGTCGTCTAGAATACTGGTATTTCAGACTGTTAAACTATTAACATGGAATGCATTTATTTAAAATTCTATCTTGTTATTTGATAAGAATGAGATACGTTTGTTTAAAATATCTTTTTGATATTCGAAAAAAATGAAATATACGAAGTTAATGGAATGAGTCAACATCAAATTATAGCGTATGCATATTAAAAAGAGCATGTAATATGGAATAAAAACGAAAATGAAAATCCTACTTCGGAGTTAATGTAAAAGAAAGCCATTATATATTTAATTTTAAGACCTGCAAGAGATTGAATGGTCTGACGGAATAATCAAATTACTTTGAATTTCATAATAATAATAATTTTAAAAAAATTATCGCTTCTGTATCAAATGAAATTTTTAAAATTTATGAAATTAGAGAACCTTTATTCCTTTATTCTTTTATTCTAAAGTTAAACTTTGATTGTAAATACAACAATTTCAACACAATTTTATTAGTAGCAAGCCTTATACTGAAACATACTCAGATGGAAAAAGAAGCCGAATCTTCATATTTTTAATCATCAAAGGAAAAAATGTCCAGAATGAATTATCAGTGGCAATTGAAAACGATTTGAGCTTCACTTCAACAGTGAAATATATTATTGTAAAATATGCTTAAAATATTTTTAAAAATAGAAAAAAAAATTATACGGAAATAAAATTGTTATCAAATAAAATGACATTTTTTTAGATTATTTTAAAATAATGTGAAAATAATTTTTGTGCTATAATATTTTCGGAAGTTTTACTTGTGCTGTAATATATTCAAAATTTCACTTAACTTTTAATTGATCAAAATTTTTTTTAAAAAATGGCCTTAAGATATACATTTGCTATCTCTAAACTATATTTGTTCCAAGTTTAGTAGCTCTAGGTAGAATGGTCTAAATGTGAATAAGAACGGTTCCACGTGCCCTTTTAGACTGGGCCTTTATTGTAAATTCAATTTTCTTAAATATTTGGGACATAAAATAAACAAGCTATGTTGCAACGATGTAAATGTGGGTTATAGAATCATTTTTTAGAAAAACCGTCAATTTGTGACAATTAGATAACAAGAGTTTACATTTAGGTATTATCAATAAGATATTTTAACAAGTCATTCTTATTCCATTTTAAAGTAATAAGCAAAATATATTTTTAAATCTTCATGGGGGAAATTTGTTCGGCTTTGAATTACTGTAATAAGTCTATTAAAGAATTTGAAGGCAAAGTTAGAAGTTTTTTTTTTTATTATATTCAAAAGTTGCTCAAACAATATCACAGATATTTGCCTAAATTGTATATTAAAATCAATAGAATTATTTTCTTAAATTAAAGGAATAGGTTAAAAAGCAATTATCCACCATTAGGAGTTTTCAAAAAGTCAAGGCAAAAAAGGCGTAACTTTAAAAGCATCAAATACTGGTTCAAAAAGAATAGAAACTAAAGCTTTGTGGCTTTGTATAATAAGATAAGAGAGAAAAAATGCAGAAGAAAATAATTCAGTGCATAAAGTGTCATGGATTCATATATTATGTGCTTCTTTAAATCTAAGAACCAAAGATACTTCCGTTCTGATTGTATTTAGAAAAAAATATTAGTACAATCTGGACTCCTTAATTGGAATGAATTCTTTTTTAATAAAAAAAAATTTCTTGAGTTAGCTGATTGCATTGTTTTTGAAGACAAATAAACTATAAAAAAATTACTATTTTTCAATCATTTTCAGAATTATTACTCAATTACTGAACGTTAAAAAAATTATCCAAATTCACCCTGAAGTAGAAAAGGAAAGAAAGAAAATTACTATAAACGTTATTCAAAAAGGGAAAGAAAACTGCAATAAATATACTGCAATTTACTGCAATAAATGTGATGTAATTATTACTTAGTATTGTTCAACTCTTCAAAAGATGGAACTTTTTAATTGCAAAATATTTAAAAATCGATATTGTCATGGAATATAAACGTAATCATATATTAAAATGAATATGAAATCTCATTAAAAGAGGTGGCAAATTCTGTTATATTGTGGGATTAATGTTAGAAGTAGAATTGAGATTCCTTAGTATATTCTTTTGAGAAAGTCACGCTGAAGAGGTTTTTGTTATATAAAGAATCCCAATAAAACTTTAGACACTTTAGATATATTCTAGTATTATTAATATTATACATTAATAAAGTTTACAGATCTTTGAGATTGCGATCATATTGTGATCATATATCATCTTTGTGATCATATTTATGATCAGCGTGTCAATTTTGTATGTTTTCAAATGAATTGAACATGAATTTTGTATTATTCAATTCCGTTCATTTCGTAGGGTTTACGACTGCATAGGCAGAAAAATGTCTTTTGAACCTTTTGTCGAATTTTTTTAATAGTGAATTATTCAATTAAAGAATAATTAATCGAAACAGTGAGTATCTAGAAATAATGACTTCCTCTTTCCAGTTCGGAAATGTTCGTATTAAAAATTTGAACCTTTTAATAATTTTAATTTCTAGTTCAAATTGCTTATTTTAGACAAAATGCGTAAGTCTTTGAATCAATAGAATTTCGCTCATATTTGACATAAAGTTCTAAAAGAATGTTCAATATTAAATATCTGTGGAATATTTTTTGCTGATAAATACTGAACAAAAATATGCAAACAAATGCTAAATAAATCACGAATACGAATTTTTTTTATTACGTTCTTTCGAATATTTTTACGTATTCGCAAAACTACATATTGTAATTGAATCCTTCAGCGTCATATTATTCCACAAAAATTTTACTGATTTGTTCTCAGTAGAAAAATACAAATGTCATAGCAATGTGCATTTCAATATGGATTTCCTGATACATATTGCGTGATATTTCAGACAATTGAAAAAACACGCATGTTCCTTTGTGAATAACGCAATATTTATCAAATAAGCCGGAAATGTTATTATGAAAGAGAAAGATGAAGGAAATGAAAACGATATAAGCCTTTCGATAAAAATATAACAGAAAATATTGGAAAAGTAATAACAAAAAATATTTTTCACACATAAAAAAATATTTAAATTAAATAAGCAGGGAAACAATGTTAAAATAATCTAATTTATTTATTTAATTAAAAAATATTTGAAGATATATTTTTTTATTTTTATGTAATTAATATTCCTTAGAGAGATTAAATATTAAAAATACATGAATTTGTTAAATATCTTCAGGCGACAAAACTGCAAAAAATACATTTTTTATCCTCGATTTGGATTCAGTTTCCGTGACGCGAAACGTGCATGTTTGTCTGTTACCGGCAAAATTTGAAATTCAGCTTGCTATAGAAAGTCAAATGACCAATGAGCAAAATATGATGTACATTACCGACTCATTTCACAACAATATTTATAATTTATTATGTTTTCTTTAATAAGGAAAGCATAAACTCTATCCTGTACAAAGTTTATTTTCCTATAAAGGTATTTTAAATAAAGAATTTTCAAACGCACTCTTTTATAACATTTTTTAAATGATATTTGTATTTCTATGAATGCAGGTCTTTTAAAAAGACCTGTTGGTGGCCTTTCTTACTTTGCTTATATACCATTTACCATTATATAGATATGACATATATTCAAATAATTTTCATATTTCAAGATTCATTTGAAAATGCCTAAACATTTTGTAGCATGCAGGCGTTTTACACATTAGAGGAAACATATAAGAGACAAACCTCGCTTAGCGGACACCTCGCATAACGAATAGCACAAATTATAACAAAAAAGTTACTCGTGCGATGTTTTGCAGAAAGAGCAGTAAGGAAACATCGTGACATTTACATGCTGGATTTGCTTGCATTAGTCTGTGTTAAGCGTTTATTTAAAAAGAGCCCTTATATCTAAATGGAAGAAGTTTTGGTCGGATAGCGTTGTCGAACGCAACTCCTAGGAATTTAAGAAAACGTCTGTCCAAATCGACGAAATTTCATCTCTGACGAAGATTATAAGGCTAGAGGTACATAACAACGACAATGATGAGTTGGTGGAAGAACATAGCCAGAACTATTGAAGAGCTTATGGAGCTCCATTCTGTGTCATAGCAAAAAGATGCGGAAGACGCTTAATCAGGAGAGGAATAAATAATTGATGTAGCAGTGCAGCAACTGTCTAGTGCAATAAGCAAGATGTTGACAGCATAGGATATTATCCCATCGTATATTGTGTGATGGATATTATTCCATCGTATATCCTATATTATACCCTGATAAGACAGTAGCTAAGCGCGGTATAAATTCGTTTAACGATAATGCTATAGCTCATTTCTGCCAAATTTGGAATCGCAGTTAAAGACAATTTAGACAATTCTCTTATAAGAAATGAATTCATTATAAGTGATAAATTATATTGTTATGAATTTACTTGAGTATTTTTGGGGGAATGGAACGCATTGTTCTCTTTAATATGGTTTCCTAAGGTTAAAAAAAAAATTCGTTTGAGAGTGTTTCAGCGCTGAGAGAGTGTTTCATCTCGAGTAGTAATCCGGAACGAATTATGTTGGATAAGAAGGTCCAACTACATCGCTATCGATTGTATGCAGTTAAACGTCAACTGCAATATGCACATTTTGACAAATAACCATTTTAAAATAGCATAATAGAAACAAAATCAAATTAAGTTAATTAATTAATTAATCATAATTACAATTAGTCCGTTGTACAACTTCTGAAGTCTATGTAGTTCTGCCTAAAAAAACTACTTAATTATGCTTAAAACTATAATACCTAATTCCAAAATTCTGTTTAGAACTTACGCCTCGGCTACTTGAATCTTTTTCTTTTATCTTTGTGAATATATATATGTAATGATATTTTAAATAATAATTTAATCCTAATTCATTTTCAAAGTTTTATCTTAATTCAGCCCATATTAAATTCATTCTAAAATATTCTCTTATTTCCTGATCCCATTCCACTTTTTCTATTTAATCAATTCAAAAGTAGCTTTGAAAAATGCTTAAATCGGCACTTCACACGCTCCGAGTGGAGGGATAAAAAACTTTCAGTCAAGCGAATTCTTTTAAAAAGATCCCTATGATTCCCTTGCCTGGGTCAACACGTGTAGAGAAATCCCTATCGGAATCTCATGGTATATAAGCCCAGAAATCGATTCGTGAACACATTAATTTAAAAACGCAACAACCTAGCACATGAAATTTAATGTGAGGCACTTTCATCTAATTTACAGGTTTCTATCAAAGTGAGGACGAAATCTATGTCCGAGTGAACATGATTCAGAAACACAACTATTTTGATGGATGGAACTAAGCATACAGATTTCTACTTCAACTTCATTAGTGAGATTTTAACGAACGAATCTTTAATGTTCAAAATTAGCAAAGAAAACCAAGAAGATTCCATTTTTAAAATATAAAACCGGCAACTGCTATTCCAACTTCTCATCTTTCAACACTTCTTAGTAATTCACACCACAACGCAAAGGTGCAAATTGTGTGCAAGAGTTAAACAAGTACTCTGATTGAACTCGCCTATAACTTAGGAAGATTTTACTAATGATTATTTTTAAAATCTTCGCTCGGCTGTAATTAAAATAATTTAAACTACAAAAAATCATTATATTTAAATTATTGCATAGCCATCAAAAACGCATTGAACTTCCAAATAACTTATAAATACATTGATAGATTAAAGGACCATTATTAATAAACATTTTCACATTCAATTATTTCTGCTAAAAATTTCATTCGATAAAAAAATTCCTCAACAACCCTTTATCTCCCATTCGAAGATAGCCTGAAGAAAATATAAGAAATGGAAATAGCCTAAATGATGGAATCAGCAATGAAGCATTAACTGTTTATTAATTAAAAGCAAGTTACCGATTTTCCAGTTAACCTTTTAAGATTATTTTTAAATGAAATGATTCATAGCTAAAAGGAAGGAGAACAATTAAATTTTATGACTTATATCCGTATTAATAATAGTCACGACTACCATAAAGTCAAATGAATCTCCTAACCTCAACTTCAAAATGACTCAAAGTCCTTAAATAACATCAGAAGTGCATACAATAGCGTGAGACAATCATATAACATTCGCTCCCGATATTTGTTGTGGTTTCTACATCTTTAACATTGACTTCCTAGAAATATCTATCACATGGTTTAATTGATATCTCTTTTTCCAATGAATAGTTTTACTTTAACACATGAAATTACACTTATGAAATATTTAACACCAAAGCTAATAAAAAATTATGAAGAAATTAAATAACTGAAAGTAAAAATTATTTTATTCAATTCTACGTTAAGAATAATTATTTATACTGCCGATTTTATATGGCGCATAAAAAGTATGTAAACTGAAACTTACATATGAATAACTAAAAAGAGAAATCCTCGATCTTCAAAAGCACGCGGACACATTGAATGACATCATCTACTCCAATAAGAATGCGGGTACTAATTAATAGTGATTTTCTGTCCAGGTTGCTTACTATCTATGTCTCCAACAATATTGTAGTGAACAATATTGTAAAACATTATAATTTCAATATTCAACAACATTATACAACATTGCGAATAATGTTTGATAGCATACCAGAAACGCATGCTAAAAAAATCTGAAAAAATAAAATTTGTAAAAAATATAAATTTTCCGAATTATCAAATATTAGAGTAATATTAATTTTTTATCAAATATAAAAGGTCAGGTCCCTACATATTTCATTCTGTTCACTTAATTATTATAGTATTTATAAAGACAGAACCATTGTTTAAATACGAAATAAAATACGAAAATAAATGCCTCATATTCTTAAGTCATGGTAAATTAATAAAAAAACGAATGTATTTTCATTAAAGTAATAAAATAAAATATAAAATATATCGCTAGCAGGTGGATTAAGTTTTTTGTTTTGTTTCATTTTTTTAGAATGCCAGACTAAATTGTACAGTTTATTAAAAAAAGAAGCCTCAAAATAGGCATTGCTTCAAGCCAACAAAAGCTTATAGGCAAGTCCTATAATCGGAGAACCACACTAGAATTAATGTGCCCTCAAGGGATGCAAGGACGTCATATTGTTTTGCGCTATTTTTCGTTTTCGGGACTAATAAATATAAATAAATAATTAGTACAAGTAAGCAATAATAACTATATTGTATTAATAAACAAAAGTCTTCATTCTCCTCTATTCCAGAAAAAAGCGACTTAAGCTTCTTCGAGATATTTACGAAAATATTTGAATATATTACAAATATTTGAATATTTTATTAGACGTTTGTAATTTTGTTTGCGCGTCCTTCTATTCTTTAACCGAAAACAATGCTTGTAAGATCCAAAATTAATGAATGTCGTAAAATAATGATTTTGAAATGTGCGAACTTCAGTGTGCTGATTTTGCAGTTCTTTTCACAATTTAGATTTTTGTTAACTCTTAAAAAATATTTTAAAAAAACAGTCTCGATTTTTACATAATTTCTGCTTTTTTTTAAAAAAATAAGAAGTAAATTCGACATTGTTAATATTTTTTTTTCATTAATTGACTCAGAAGAAAACATAAAAAAAACTAAGCAAGTTTTAATGTAGCACTTATTTATCGCTTATTTTAACAGTTCTCTTGTAAAGCATCGATTATTCTCTACTAGATTATAAAATACACTCATGAAGGGCATACAATAGCCAGTAAAATAATTTTTTTTAAAAAAATAGTGACCTAAAAATAAAGAAATTATTTCAAAATAGGTGGTTATTTTCCATTTGCAAAAAATAAACATGAGCAAGAAATAAAACTGAAAATGAATAACTACTGCTGTTCTGATGCAATACTTGTTCCGCAATTCTTGTTCTTTTTGTATATGTCTGTGTAAAAGGCGCGATCCTGTACGATGAGTCAGAAATAGGATCATTGTCATTGAAATTTCCCTCTCACAGCAGCAGCCTTGCTTACGCCATTCACGTAAAAATGCCAGTTGCTCGTGGAGATGAAACGGTCAAGGCTTCGCTGCGTCAGCACACCTAGGCAAATAAAAGAATTTTCTCGTTTTCTTATTGTTGCTGGAAGCGTGCATTTAGCGACGCATGATCTTTTTTATTTTTTGAGTGATTATCTTATCTTGAAAAGTTTCAGATAACGACTCATACATTTGAGAAATTCTACAGTATTGTCTTCTGCGCGGTAAAGTTTTCCGTGAAAAGTTTGAATTTATCTACCTATTTAATTTCGTACCAAGATTGCTACTGGAAGAAAAGTAGTAATTTCAAGATTTTTTGTCGGCTTTTTGATTGCATGAATTAAATCTTTTATTGTGGCGTTAATTAAAATCTATATAATAAATTTTTAAAATTTATACGATATTTATTCATAAAAAAAGAAAGAAATTAAAGACACCATGTGTTTTTACTTAAAACTAATTGAAGTATATCTGAGTACAAGATCGATGTTCAATTATTTATATCATATAAATTTTCAACACATTGCCCAAATAATATACATTATTTATCAAATCGCGTTCTAGACAATTTAAAAAAAAACTTTAAAATAGTTCGAGGAATGGTTTTAAAATTCATTTTGATTTTTGAAAAATGCATTTTTGAATATAACTCATTCAACTACGGTATATATAGTTTTTTTACAAATGATCAATTAAATTACAACGATTCCCATATTAATGTGAGCTTCTTAAGTTTGTGAGAAATAATTTTTGTTAATAACAAAATTTAAAAAATGTCTCTTTCAGATAATAAAGCTGTACTTGTATAGGATATGTTAATCAACTATTTCGTAAATGTTGATTTCGTTCTTGAGAAGAGATGGTACAGTCTGTAGAAGTAGACCACTGATATACAAAAAAATCACACAGTTCTGTTTAAAAATGGGCTTTCAAATAAAATTATCAATATATATATATATATATATATATATATATATATATATATATATATATATATATATATATATATATATATATATATATATATATATATATATATATATATATATATATATATATATATATATATATATATATATATATATATATATATATATATATATAACACTTTATTCGTATTATCTTGTGAACAAAGTAAGTAAAGTAATTTTGCTTGGATGTTAACTGGCTTGGAATATGTTGTTAGAAAGGTAAAAATCTCGGAATAAGATAATATCGATTCGTAAATAGATCATCTAGAACAAAGGGGGTGGAAATGATGGGGGTTGAAATTTTCATTTCTCTATAACTTTCCTGACATTGAATATAGAAAAACAAAACTAATTAACCAAATTACAGCCTCAATACGAACTCCTTCTCACAACTTTTGCATTTAAAGTTTTTCGATAACTGTAATATCTAGGGGCTAAAAAGTGATTTTCAAGCCCCATTTGATGCGTGCCTGCCCCATTACTGAGAATATACTGTATTAAAAAAATAATGTATTAACAAAAGACAATCTTTATGACTTTTACCCAAGTATTTATTAACCGAGTAATAACAATTAATTGCCAAAAAACATTGGCAAAGATATCATGTTAGTCTATTGACTATCTTCGCTAATGCCATGCCATTAAGCTTAAAATTTGTCAATGGCATGCAGTTGATAATAAATTCAATAGTGCAAAAGAATGTTTTAAAAAAACTGATGGTAAATTTCATTTTACACCTTTTAATAGTAATAATTGAAATATTTAAATATTAATAAAGAAAGGCAGACGATTTTTTTCCTCAAATATAAATGAAAAACCAAACGATAAATCCTTACTTTTTACCAAAAAACTTTTTTGTTTGCATTTAATTGTAAGAACAATATTTGCAAACGATAGCTAATTTCTTCAAATATATTTAAAATGCAGAGATAATATTTTAGTTCTTTCCAATTAAAACAAACTTTTGGTGCTTTAAACTTTGTAACAATCCTAGATTTATATATTATTTTTATAATACTAGTACTTGGATGTTATTTATTTTTCAATAAATACTAAATTATTCGATAGCAATACATACATTACCTATAGTTGTTTCAATATTTTCTTTTATTTCAACGTTAATGAAGTATAGAGAAAATATTGTAATCGTCAAATTCAAGATTTTGATGAAACTTCGTTTCGGGCCCTCTGTGTCAGAAAAAATATTTTTGGCCTTACAACTGTCTGTCTGTAACAAAGATAATTAAAATACGCTTTGTGGTAGATAAATGAAATTTCATATACGGTCCTTTCTCCAAATTTATAGATTTCTATTAAATGTTGAGCAACATCTATTCAGAGGAAGTTTGTTTGGCTGTTTAAGTGAAATGGAGTCAATAATTACAAAACACAAAGAGCTAGGTAAATAAAAATAGCACACGTTTAACATCTCCATTAGAGAATAGCGTCAAGTTTTGAACCAAATCTGTCAAACGGTTGATCATCTGTCTGTCTGGTCATATAAATGCGATAATTCATAAATACAATGACTAAAATAAATGAAATTCGTAATATTGTTCCTGTGACTACAATTTTGGTTCCGTGTCAAATTTTGACGTTAATTGGTCTCTTAAAAAGACATTCAAAACATGTATTCTCAAAATAGATTCAGTAAAAATGGTAGATTCATACCAAAGGTCTGTACTTTGTGATTGTCACTAAAGTCTAGAATTTATAACTACTTAGCATAACGTTAGTGAACGCCATTCAAGTTATAAGTGACTTTCACCAAGGTTCATAATTTTATGCCGGGGGGTATTAATTGGGGGATATCCGAGAATGTTTCAGGAAAACCATTTCCGCGCAATTTTGTCTAAGGATTGAAAGGTATTTGAAAATAGTAACTTAAATGTAAAAGAATCAACCTTTGCCTTCCAGCTTGCAGTGAGGATTTTTTTTTCAATTCATTAAATACCAGGGGAATTCACATTTAGTTCTCACTTTAAAATATTCAAAAAGTTAATAATCTCTAATAATATTTAATCATGCATCATGGTCGGGTTTTTTTTTCTGTGCATTCTGATGAGCCATTCTGTTTCTCACAATCTTCATTCCATGATATAGCTTTATGTTACTAAATTGTTTGAATTCATTTTGTACTGTATATAACATTTTATGATTCAATATCTAGATATCCTAATATAATGAAAATGCAAGAAAAAAAATCAGCAAAGCTTTAATTTGAAATTTTAAAAATATATCAAAGAGCCATACCATGTCCATATAAAATCTATGAAGAATTTCGCAATAAAAACATTAGTCAATATGTTTTTCTCAAATAATTCTGAGATTTTTGTTTGTTTAACAAGAAATTCTTCAAATAAAAAGAAATGAAATTAAAATTTATGTAAAAATTCCGTTTCATTTTCAAAGCAGTTCGCATCATGGGCCTGTTGTGCAAGAGAGTAATTTTTTTTTTCAGTAAAATTTTCAGCAAATGGAAATAAAATTTAATTTTAATATCTTTAAACATTTCGGTAAATTAAATTTAATTTCAAGTATTCCAATTATATACTGTCACCCATTGCTTATGCTATATTTTTATTCGTCCGCTTCATCTAATGCATTCAGTTTTCTCTGTAACATACACACACAAAGAAATACTTTAAAAGAGAAGAAAGAATATAAAATTAGAAGAAAAAAAATAAGATTGAAAAAAAACCATGTTATTAAATAAATAAAAGGCTCATAAAATCGCTCAGAATGTATTTTCAAAATAAAAATATTAGGAGAGAATGTTTGATTGAAAATTTCGTAAATCGTTATGTTCCTTTGGAATTGTATAATTCGCTTTGTGGACGTTGTTTCGCGCATTATTTAATACAGAGAGTGATTGCAATGTAATGGCTTTATTTCTGTCTATAAATCCGTAGAATTTTCAAAAACCAATATACTGAAAAACAAACGAGTATTTTTAAAACTGTGAATATAAAAAATTCGCAATTCATCAAGAAACCTTTAAATTGTTATTGCAATGCTTTAATATAGACAAACCACAGTCGTCATTATGAGGATTTTTACAGATTTGATGTTTTTTACGACATATTTTTTTCAGTCATATAAATAATTTTCCTTTTTTCGCTATTAATAAATCTCGCAGAAAGTAGATTAAATAAAAAAAAATATCTTAAACTAAGGTAGTGAAGATTCAATAAAATTGTGAAATCATTGTAAAACCAATGACTAAATTACAAAATTTCATCTTTTGCAAAATTTCAAAATAAAAAGATATTTTTTTAAAATATATATATACTTTTATATAAAGCCTAACTAGCAAAACTGTTAATTGCGAAGCATGTTGTGAAGTATACAATACATACAGCTAATTAATGTGCACTTAAAAGAATATTTATAGAAGTTAAAAATCTTAGTCCATCAAAAAGTCACGAAGAAACTTTTTATACACGGAATTAACAAGCACAAACGCGTTTTGAATTACATTTTAAATTCAACTACATAAAGCATTATTATAAGCATAAGAATTTTACTTATCTTTATTTGGCTGAATTTCCTATCAAGCATATTTTAAGTAAAAGTAAGAAATTCGAATAGTAAAAGATTCCATAAACTTTTACTTACTGTGCAAGTGTTAGTTGTATTTGTATTTTGCTTGTAAATAAAGCTCCCAAACATTGTGCTTATATATTATCAGCCAAAATATACAATGGCATTCTTACTAAAAACACATCATGAGAGAATCATAAGTAAATGGCAGATGTCGATAAAAGCTTCCAAACGAATTATCGAATCACTTTGCTCTTTTTAATTCTGATAAGTATTTGATAATACTGCACATATGCTGATAATCTGTAAAGCACTTGCATTCTATCAATTACCCATAATTACAAATAACAACCAACTGCAGAATAAAAGGAACAATTACATTAATTATATCTCATATAAAATATAGAAAATAGATGTAATATTTGAAACTTAAGTCAGTAATGATTGTTCTTGAATTTTATTAAATTCCCGAACGAAAATTCTCATATTTTTCTTAATACAATTCCATTAGTGAGACCCCAGAAAATAAATTGAAAAATTTGAAATATAAGATTTTCTGAGGGCTATAATTCTAGTTTTTCAGCGATTAGGGAGGAATAGTTTTTTTAATTGCTGTTCATAAATTTATTCCTTTTTTGATTTGATGATTATTGCATATATTGCTATGAATCCATTTGCTCAATTAGTTCCATGTTAAGGGCGAGAATTTTACAGATACTTTATTGGATGTCAGGCCAATGAGACTTCTGGCCTTGAAGAGGAAAAAAAGAAGACCCCAGAAACGTCTAGAATTTCGTTGATATTTTGATAAAGAATGAAGATACGAGTCTTTCTAGAATGAAGGCAATAAAAACCCGAGATAGAGCTCAAGTCATTAATTGAACGAACCCGGTCTAAGGAGTTTTTTCGTGTCCAGTGACTACTATGAACAATTTGCGCTATTGCAGTTATTTAATAGCGATTTGTTACTTGTTCGTTGCAAGTGCTGTTTCTGTGTACTCTTCGATTGTATTTTCGTACAAAATAAAAAGTCGCTCTCCGTTATTCAACATTTCACCGTACATTCATTGATGGACTTTGCTGTAACGATATAATCAATGTGTGTTTAAGTTACTTGTAATAATTAAAAATTTAAATTCATATAAGTTTATTAATTCCTTTAGACTAATGATAAGTTTATTTGATTCTTCTAAATGGAAATAGGATTATTTTATATATAATTTCTTCCAATTTAGGTAATTTCAGTTTGTTAATATATTATCAAATCTATATAAATAAAAGCAATCCAAACTACTGAATAGACTTTTTTTTCAAACTCTGCTCACAAATGTTATAAATATAATCAATTCGTTATGAAAACCAAGTGATAGCAATGCAGATGTGAAAGGATGTAGTGACAACCAGTATTTTCAGATAAAGTCCGCCACTGATATTTTATAAATAAATTTTTATGAAACTTAAAATAAAAATGTACAGTTTGCACAACCAAACATTTTTTGGGAGTACGCTATATAATATCTATTCTTTCAATAATTTTGATATTTTTATTTTCTTATATATGAAGTATACAAAGAGAAAATATTATGATGTCAAAAATTTTGAGATTTTGACCATGAATTTACACATTTCAAATCTCCCTAAGTTCCCCCCCCCTCAAAAAATAGAATTATATCTGTCTGTGAATATTGTAACTCAAAGATGCTGCAAGTTATTCCGATGAAATTTCGTATGCATTCTTTATACAAATTATGTAGACTTTTGTTAAATTTTGAACGAGATCTGTTCAGAGGAATCTTGTCTGGCTGGCTGTCCGAGAACAAGTGAACACGAAAATTACGAAACGTAAAGCGCTATATTAATAGAATTTGCTGCACAGCCTGAACGATTAAAATTTAGATCCGAATCAAATTTTGAGCCAAATATATCAAAGAATTGACCATCTGTTTATCTGTATTTTTGCATGCATGTATATGCGATAATTCAAAAACTAAACAACTTAGGGAAATGAAATTGAATTCACAGTTCACCATGTATAATGTGAATTTGGGCCAAATTTTGAACCGAATCAGTCAAAGAATCGACCACCTGTCAGAGCACACTTTCACATGCATATAATCGCGATAACTAAAAGATGCAATGGTTTAAATGGAATTTGGGAAGCCATCTTGTGATTACAATGGTAGTATTTTTGTAAATTTTGGTTTCAATCAATCGGAAAAAAGGCGTCCAAAATACATGTACAAATGCATATATCCAAATACATATATATGTAAGCATTATTTTATGTAAAGCAGAATGCAGTTTCGAAGACAGTGAAGAGACTTTCGATTTCTTGACGTCGTTTTATTTCATCTTGGAGAAGCAGGCATTATGTACAAGCGATGAGTACACACACAGAAAAGAATGAGGGAAAAGCTGTTGAACATTTTATCCCTGGTCTTATATAAACTGAGATATGGATAGGGAAAATATTTTTTCATAGTGCTAATATATTATTAAGATTTCGATAGGGATTTTCGCTACATGCGCTGAAGAGGCAGGGGAAACACAAGGATCTTTTCAAAAAGAATGTGCTTATAGGACATTTTTCTAGTCATTCACGCGGAGTGTGGGAAAGCCGATTTTAGCCGATTCAGCAGTTTTACAAAGCTTCTCTTGAATTAATTAATTAGTGAAAGTGGAATTAGATCAGTAAATAAAAGAATATTTTAGAATAAAGTTACTATGGGCTAAATTAAGATAAAATCTTGGAAATTAATTAAATTGAAATTAGAGTTTCAAATATCATCACATGTATACATCTTGGTTCTTGTGTATTAACCGTATAATTGCGATTAATTGACAAGAAAAAAAATTCCTCAAGGCTCGCTTATTAATACACTCATTCTTAACTATTGTTCGCCACTGGGATGGGAGTTTAATACATTAGCCAATTCTTCCATATAATGCGAAGCATAATAATCTCAAGTGAGTAATTCTGAAAACAATTTTGTCATTCCTTGATGGAAATTATGTTTGGAGTTTAATGTCTTGATATAATTTATTATCCATAATTTTATGCGGAAGATAGGGGGGGGGTAATACTTTCATTACAGAGTACGCGAGAAAGTTTCGGGTCTCCTCTCCGGATATCCCACTCGTTTTATTGCTGTGAATAAAAGCATGCTTAAATTTATATAAGGCAGCCAAAACTAGTTATGAAAGAAAAGAACAGATGTGAAGCATTCTTATATAATTTTCTAATCTCAAATATTCTAAAATAATTTGTGTGTAAAAAGATAGCCATGAATACGTTTCCATAAAACACGTAAGAAACTTATTGTTTGATGCCAATGCTCGTTTTCTCCGTTTTAATCCCTTTTATCCTAAAACAGAATCTGCTGTTATGTGAACTACCAAAGCTGCGCATGCGCCAGATGCTAGACGTTCACATCGCATGTATTCTATAATATGATTGAAAATCTTTCTGATGCTGTTACTGACCTTCTTTCCTGTTCTTAGTCCATGATTTTACAATAATGTCTCCTCATTTGTTTTACTGTATAAATAAATGCTTTTGATGTTTTATTATATTCACTGTATAATCTACAACGCCTATTTTCAATCTGACACATTTATAAGTGTTAGTATAATTTATTTTAGAATTTATCCAATTTAAATGTAACACTTATTTCATTTCAGTCTTTAAAAATTATGAATTAAATTTGCATTAAAACTGCCTTAATAATTTAATTTCCCTTAATTAAATTTTTTCAACTATCAATTTGTCGAAGTCGCCACAGACGGGGAAGAGAATATAGCATTAATATATTTAACTATAATAATATTCAGGATGTGTTTGTTGAGAAGCATACAAACACCACAAAATCAATTACATATATTACTTTAAAACCTGAGCTTCAACTAAATCTCACAATTTTAGATGCTAATTTTCTAAAGAGCAGGAAAAAATTCTGAATAATGTATGCACATTTAGACAAGAACAACGTACATATTTTTTTTAATTATCATACAATGTGCATTAAAAACGAAGAAATGCTTCTTTTCAGGTTTGCGGTTTAGCAACTTTACCTAGAAAACTCTTTTCTCTATACTTTCAGCTGTAAAATTTCTTGAAAGATTTTTCATTTCTGAATACAAAGTTCGCGATTTTAAGAATTTCAAGATAGACCAGAAAAATCGATTTAATATCAGAAACGTTTTTCCTTTTAATGTTTGATACCAGAAAAAAATTAATAACGAAATATTATTTGTAGCTCCATTAAACTTTTTTTAATGCCGAATCAAATAACTATTCCAAATAAATGACATTAAGAAATTTCTGGGGAAAAAAAGATTCCATTAACTTAGTGCAAACACTAATAATGACATTAATTATATATATAGTTTAGAAAGTGTCCAAGAAAAAAATTAATCATTTGAAACAAGAAATAGAAAAACAATTTTTGTATTAACAAAAATTGGTTGTTGTTTTTTTTTCCCTGAAAAATGACAGAAAAATTGTCATCAACACATTTACAGGTTAAAATTCTAAAAGTAATTTCATATTATCTAAACGTAAAATAACCATTAAAACAGAGAAATTTTTATTTAATTTCTTATTCCTCTGAATAAAATGTAATATTTGTAAAAAAAAAAATCCAAAATTAGTTTTAAAGTTTATGATAAGTAGCACATGAAAAACAATACAATCTATATTTTTGTTTTGAGTAGAATATATTATATTTTAATTAAAGAAAAATAAATTTTTTTCAAAAGAATTGTGCATATTTCCAAACATATTTTTATACAGTTTAAATTTTAACATATTTTTATACAGTTACTCTTAGTTTTTAAATATTTATTTATTTTTTGTTTGAATCAAAATACAATATTCAACATATGTAGAAGGATTTCAAATTAATTTCAATTTACAATTACCAAATTAATGAAGGAATTTCGACTGCTTTGGGATACGCTAGGAAAAAAGGAGCTTATATTTTTATTTTTGTAGAACATGAATAGAGTAGTATCCATTAAAGAAATATTTTGTTTCATGCTCGAATAAAAATCGCACATTTTTAGAATTTCATTACGATGAACTTTATTTTTTTCACAAAGCATATTAGCAAAATGTTAATATAATGGTCTTCATTTGATTAGAATAAGAAAATTATTTTAAATTATATGTTTTTAATCATATATAGAACACGAAGGAAATCAATAATATTCGGAAAAAAATTACAATAAATTTAATACAAAATGCAAGAATGATATGAATTAAAATAATTCACAGAACAAAGAAGTGAAAAATGTCAGAAGTTCAAATTACAAAGAAATATTCTGGACAAGTTGTTACTTTCAAAAATAATTTCCTGTTTAGTTCACTTAATCTCCATTATTATCTGAAAAAGCTGAATCATCACTTTCTGAAACAGGAAATTCAAAATCACCATAATCAAGGATAAAATTGCGCATTCCATTCAACTGATCTGGAAGATTCTTTACTACTTCTGATGTATAAACTGTTTCAAAATTATATCCATCTGGAATTGGAAACATAACATGGCATTTCATATAACATTGATCAGCTGTACGCCTAAGCTTATGAGAAAAATCTGAAGACCCTCGAATGTACATCATGACATGAACAAACTGAGATGAAAGTATTAATGAAAGGGTCGAAGCAGGTACTCGAAGAAATCTTAAAAAGCATCTTTGAATTATTTCTTCATCCGGATTATCATTCTGCATTTCTTGCAGAATACTAACAGAAATTTGAATAATATATGCTGCAGTTTTTACAGCTGTGAATTTTTCATACCTTTCTTCTCGATCTTTTTCCTTTTGGGATCGTGCATCCCTCTGTTTTCTCCATTCATGGTAACTTAATTTTGGCATAAAAGGAGCATCCTGAATACCCTTCAACTGGTTTATTTCTGCTGCTAGATCATATCGGTTATTAAATGGTTTTATGCCATCAACTGATATCAGAGTTTTGCCAATAAGTGGAACAACAACGTCAAAAGCATTTGAAGGATTCTTATAAGGAAATTTAATGGCATCAAAGAGTGAAATATCATTGTGAGAAGAAACTACACATTTATCTTCTGTTGAGATATTATCTTTGATATTTATCAAATTTATTTTTTCTTGTTCGTTCTCTCCAACACCTGATTTTTTAAAAACTTCATTTTCTTTTTTGCATGAATACTTGGCTAAATTATAACCCTCTACATTAGGAAATTGTTTTGTTGATGAGTCATCAAATATGCTATCGTGTAATTTAAAATCATTTTCTATTCCTGAAGAGTTTTCTGAAGAGGTGTTGGAACTACTTCTCGAGACGTCATTTTGAAGATTAATTTGCTGCAGAAAATCTGTTTCCATTTCCACATTTTCTTTGTCTTCCTTTAAAGCTTCTTTTTCATATGCATGCAATTTTAAACCGTCTTCAAAATACTCTATTTCATCATCATTCCTATTTCCAATTTCTAATTTTTTGGTTGCATTAACTCCCTTTCGTTTTTCTTGGCCTAAAGCGAAAGTAAAAATAAGTATTTATTAATGAGAAAAAATAAATTTTAACCTTCAGTTTGGTTTTATTTATTGCTTAAGAGCAGGGGTAAATCTGACAACCCAGTTGGAGCTAATTTAGCTGATATAGAATCGATAATCAAGAAATACAATAATTGAAAATAGTATCTCTAACAACATTTTAGTCACAATTGGTTTAAAAAATACTCTTTATTTGTTATTTTCTTAATGAAAACTTTCATAATTTTTATGAAAAACATCTTAGATTAATTATTTCATTTTTAAACAATTATGAAATCAATTAAACTAATTTTTTTTCGCTTATAAAGCATCTCGAAAATATACAAATAAAAATATATAAGTTAAGAATTAAAAATTTTTTTAATTTAGATAACATTTTTATAGAAGCAATATTTTCCTTTCAGATTCCCTTTATTTATTTTTTTAAATGATTTATTATTAATATTTTGCTAAAAAAATTAATTATTTGAAAGACTGAAAAATACTTCATTTCATGCTTTAAGCGAATTTAGAACTTCAGTTTCCAAATGAAGCGAAAAATGACATAACAATTATAAAACTGTTCTTTTAAATGTTACCTTTATTTTCTTATACAATTTCTATTATTCAAAGTTCTATTTTAACAAAAAAAAATTATATGTTGTTTAGCAATTTAAGGTGGACTTACCTTTACAATCAAAATGTTCTATTGAATTAGATACCACTCCAGAATACAATTTCCCTCCATTCATTTTATTCTCTCTCTTCTCAGAATCTGAGTTATTATTATCATGAGAAAATCCTGGCATTTTGCCGTTTTTATTATTGGTAGGAACCTTTGTAATTAAATTTTCCAAACATTCTTCACTGCTTTTTCTTTCACTTGTAGGTTTCGGTTCAGTGGATAAATCCATATCAAAACAATTTCATTTCTTTTTCTAACAAAATCAATATTTTTTTAAGCTATTGAGATTCAATAGCTTAATTGAAGGAATCAATATAAATTAGAATAAATATAATTTTCACCTCTATTTTTTAGCTAAATTCCAAGTTAATTCGAAATTCGCATCTTCTGCAGGTAATACTGCGGTCATAGTTATTAATACCGGAAATTTCAATGGGAATAAAACGATAAATGATTAATAATAAACTTCTTAGTAATATTTTTTCTTTTTAAAAATTTTCTTAAAACTTACCACCTAATTTTCAGGATAACTAATTATTTTATTTTAGAATTAAGTATTGTCTTTTCGGGTTGTAAGAACTTTTCTTCTAAAATATGATACTGCTTAAAGCAGACGTAACAGAATCATCTGTTATTGCAAGGCGGCCGGAAATACAATTTCAAGTTTCGATTTAAAGCGTAGATTAATCTCATTTCTTTCCGTGCCATATCGTTTTAAGTAACGAAAGAAAAGTCAGAATTTCAAGCAGAAACGATCAGAAGGTGGTATTTTCTGTTTATAGTCTATTTTTTATATATATATACATAAAATAAAATGTTTCCGATTGCTTAACTATTTCAGATGACTATTTGTAAACATTGAATCATAGCCATTATTGTAATGCAGTATCTAAAAATCTTTATAATTCATAAATAAAAGATAATGTGATCATTTATTTATTTATAAATGAATAAAGTTAAGGGAATTTATTCCTTTTTAGGTAGGATAAAGAAAAATTTGAAATTTTTTGAAGTATATATGTTAACAGTGTTAAGTAATCTATGTTTATATTTAATGCATGCAACAATAATTTTGTATACTCAAATGCTATATGAATTGATACCAGCAGAATAGTTGACGAAATAATCAAAAGACAAATATTTTAGTCTATGAAAAACTTATGTTTCCATCAAAAATGATAAATGGGTATAGTAGCTACTTCATTTAGGGGACAACATGGAGCTCGACGCTGTTCTTAACATCGAAGTTCCATTAAATTATGAATTATGTTATCAAGTAGATATTGTTTTTTTTTAAATGTGAGGCATAAAGAACATAATAAAAATGTTCAGTACATGAACTATATTTGGTCATCAAAGCATATGTAAAAGCCTTGTGATTTTTTTTTTTTAATGTCTAATAGTTTTAGTTAAGAAAATTAATATTTCTTTCCAGATATGAGTGTTTTTACTGTGTTGGAATTCCATTATAAAAACATAAATAAAAATGTTATAATAATTCTGCTGATAGCTATAGCAAAATTTCATTGAATCAGGAGATTTAAAAAAATTATTTTTTATTCTACAATTTAGTAAATATAAAGTAAAAATGTTTACAATATCAAATTATAGTTTAGATTTTGCTGCTGTCATGTGAACATCAACATATGGATATTTTTAATTATGCATTATATTAACAAAGCATGGTAATTTTTGTATTTTTATCGAATTGACAGAATTAAATTTTACTGCAGAACTTCAAGTGATAGAGTTAATTGCACTGATGATTTCTATTTGATTTCTCTGGAGCTCATCACGTAATTGCTGTTATTTTAGTCTAATATAGAAGAAGAAGAATATCCAAACTTTTAAATACTATGAACCACTTTTTCAAAGCCAAAACTCTATTGATTTTATAAAGATTACCAACAGATGTTTCTTCAGAAAGAGGGTTTTGTGGGTTGTAAAGATGAGGATATTTTTAATACATCACAGATGTTTACACAAATGATAATGAACTGCTTTAAAATTAATGTGTACACAAAATAAATTTGAAATTATTATGTCTTGTTTTTAACACATGGTTTCGGAAGATTCCAAGCCTGCATCCCATTTTTGTTGATTGTAAAAAATTGCATGTACTTTCCAGATCTTGTAGCAATGCACCAAAAATTAATGAGCAACCTGGTCTAAAGCGCCCCTAGTCAAATAAACTCTCTTTATCTACGATTTAGATGTTAACAACCAATTTCTTGGGTACTGTTGTTTACAAAGATATAGATTTTGAGAGGATTATTTATGATTTTTTTTTTTTTTCCATATACAGTGAAATCTCTTTAGGTCATTATTTTGCCATAATCATGCTTCATTTCAGTATTGAAAAAAATTCTTTATGGTATCATAAATATTCATTTGTACGTTGCTTAAAATCTTTGGATTAAAATGTTTCAACGGATGATACAATTCACAGTAATTCAATTAGCATCCAATATTAATTATTATGACAATCATAACTAACAAAAAAAATTGGAAGCAAAATTTAAATTTGATTTTTTTTTTTGCCAACTTTTTTTAAACATAAAGAAAGATAAAAACATAAAGGTGATAAAAGTAATCATATTAAATTTAATCTATTTAAAAAAAAACAACTTATTTAAAATATAATGATGTATCCAATAATGAGTATTAAATTTTGCTATATATCCTGTGATCAAAATTGAGGGGATATTTATGTATGATTACTGAAAAAGAAATAATATAATAAAAATGTTGTAATTACTGTTACATGTTGAATTTCTAAGAAATATAATTTTTTAAATATTCTAAATTCTGTTAATACTTCCTGAAATTGTAAGCCTAATAATTTGCTAAAATGTTTGTAAAAAATGACTAAAAAGTAGAATAAAATTATTTTATAGCATTGCTAAATAAATATCATATCTTGTATCAAAATGTGATATTTTATTTTCATTAATAATTTATTGTTGGCTGATCTAGCAAAATTCATTTCATCGTTGGGGTTCCAAGTTTAAAATAATTTACATTAGTATAAAATAGTATATGATATCTCTATATTGCTATTTGATTTTTGGAATGCTTTATAATATTGTCGAAATATTGTATTGTATGTTGTAAAGCGTCATGTACTAATAGAGAATAATTATAGTTTTCTCATAGTATAGAACATGATTTTTTTTAAAGTTAGATTTATCAAATACAAATACACAAATTCAATAACTTTGAAAATATTATCATTAATCATCATGATTTTTTTTTTTTTTTTTGCATATATTAATAAGAATCAAGATTAATGTATGGCAAACAGTAAATTATGATTTCAAAATATTCCATACTTATTAAATGAATGTAAAATGATAAGGTTTAAATATATATAAAATTCTTATTCAGTACCAGTAGAAGATAATATAACTATTTTCAAACTATTTATTTAATAGTAGTACCGTGCATAGCAGTAATTTACTGATACAATATTTGCAAAAAAATTTTTCCTTTACAAGGTAGATGTTTTTTATTAATTTTAGTTTTAAAAAAAGTAAACACAAGAAATTGAGAAATATGGAAGTTCTATTTAAGATCACATTTCTAAAATAAAAAGTTTCAATGTAATGTTATCAAACATAATCATCTGTACTATAAAACTTTGTTTACTTATTCTTTTTATTTGAAAACTGTAAAGAAAATATTAACATATGCTTTCACTACATTATAATAATATATATTAAATTTAAGAGTTTATATTCTATTTCTTTTGTGAATTGAACCTATGAAACTTTTTTTGTAATAAAGATTTCAATCTTTGAAAAGATAAGAAATGTGAATAGAGCACTTATTAAAATTTTACCGTTCTTGTTGAATATAAAGGTGAGAGAATATTTTGCAATTAATATATGTAATTAACTGAATCTTATTTAATTAACTGAAAATAATAACTTTAGAATGCTACATTCTATGGAATAAAACTATGAATGGAATAGTAAATTCAACCTATGCAAATATTTCGAAGTCATGTGATATGTAAATATTGCTTAGTGAGCTTATAAAATTGAATTGTTTTTCCATGATATTTTACTATTGAATATAATATTATACAACATGAAATTGATATTTTAAATAAAACCTATTTTCATTGTTGGAAATTAATCTATTTTTACAAAAGGGTTATATCAGTTCCAATTGAGAAGGACAAGTAGTCTTTTTTTCCCATTCTTCCCCTTTGGAAATAATTAAAAAATTTGTAAAAGGTTGGTCATACTGTGGTTTGAATCTTGCATAATTTTAAATAGCATCATTTCTCAAATGTGCTTGTACTTTTGAGCATATTATAAAGTTTCAGGATAATATGTATTTTGATGGTTTAATTATGAGTAAAAATCGAAATTGACCAATACTGATTTCTGAGCAATACTGATTGATCAACTGATATTTAATGAGCATTTAAAGGTATGAGAAGGAATTGAATAAAAATCAGGAGTGGCTATTTTTCCATTTATATATATTAATTATCCAAAATACCTAATAAGATACACTTGACTCTTTGAAAATGAAATAATTTTGAGTTAATTTATTATAACTAATGACTACTGAAGTATTATTTTTATCATTGAAAATAAAAACTTGTTCAGTTTAACTGGTAAACTGACAGTTTTGTGAGTAATTAATAGTTATATTATTATTTAAATTCTTATATAAGTCATCTGTATGCAAGGCTGCAAGATTGAAATTACAATACATGCATATTTCACATTTATACATTACAGAAATTACTTTTTTTTCCCCCTCACAAGAGGATTTTTTTGTTGTTGTTGTTATTGTTCTTTTAAAAATTTTAATAATATTTACAGACAAGTACTTTAAGCTTGTTGCAAATGACTTGAAGTCTTTGGTTTAGTTCGTGCAAGTAGTATTGCTTTATGCTATTTTTTTTTAATTAATTGAGCTATTCTGTTTGAATAATATTTTGATTAAATTTATAATATGGCTGAATTTAAAATTGAGCTTTTCTATGGAATTTTGATTACATTTATAATTATTAAGCTGTATAAAATGATTTGAAAAAGATTAATTTTAAATGCCATAATGGCTTAACTGCATTCACTGTTGAGGAAGTACTTTGATAGTAAAATTTTGATATGAATAAACTGCAAATCTCTGGACAGCAGTTACATTTAAAAAATGAGCTAAGGAAATGTATTTTTGTAAAATTATAATTGTTTGTTACATGATTATCTGTGATCATATTTCACATTAAAATATAACTATGTGCTTATCAATATATTTCTTTTTTAGGGTCAATATGAGTAATTGGAATCATTATTCTCCTGATTTTAATGCACCACGAGGAATTCCTCAAGGTTATCCATATGCAGTGAATCCGAACCCACCATCTCATAATCCTATGATTCCTCCTAATATTTCTCACAATCTTGGATTTGCATCTCCTCAAACCAATACATCTTCTTACCCACCCACCTCATTTAATCCACCTGGATCATCACCTTATCCTGCTGCTGGTTCATCACCTTACCCTAGCTCTGGTAATTCACCTTACCCTAGCTCTGGTAATTCACCTTACCCTAGCTCTGGTAATTCACCTTATCCTAGCTCTGGTAATTCACCTTATCCTGGTGCTGGCTCTTCACCTTATCCTGGTGCTGGCTCTTCACCTTATCCTGGTGCTGGCTCTTCACCTTATCCTGGTACTGGTTCTTCACCTTACCCTGCTTCTGGTTCTTCACTTTATCCTAATGCTGGTTCTTCACCTTATCCTGGTACTGGTTCATCGCCTTATCCTGGTGCTGGTTCTTCACCTTACTCTGCTACTGGTTCTTCACCTTATCCTGGTACTGGTTCATCGCCATATCCTAGTACTGGTTCATCACCTTATCCAGGTTCAGGTTCTTCACCTTATCCACCAGCTAATGTATGTATTATTCAAAATATTTTTTGTAATCTATTAATTTTTAATATCTAGACTTTTAAAATTTTTCCCATCTCCCCTTCTTTTGAAATGTCACTCCCCCCCCCCCCCAAAAAAAAAGCAATATGAGTTCTTTTTATATATGAGCAATAGGAGAATCAGTAAACTTTTTTACATTCCATTAAAACAAAATTGGCAAATGGCATATTGCCTGAATGTAAATAAATTTTAACAGCTTTTTTGTTAAATTCTAATAAAACATTAATTAAGATGAATTTTTACTAGCATCTGCTTACTGATATCTAAAAAATTTTCAAACTTTTTAGTCATTTAATTAGATCATGTAAAATAATAACTTATAGTTAAGAAGTTTCAAACTGCATAATTTATTATTATTATTATTATTATTATTATTATTATTTTGCCTTATGAGATATTGTAGAAATTTTTACTAAATGCTCTCTGGCCCTCTGATAATCATTGGGAGGGGGTGAGATGTAGCCTTAAAATTATAATTTATTTCTTAGTCATTTGAGTTATTATAAGCAAATCTATTTCATTCTTACTAATAAAAATATTTTCACAAATAATAGGGTTCTGAAACAATTGTTGGCTTGTTGTAATAAAATTTCACACTAGATGTCTCTTACTTTGAACCAGTCAAAAATAGTCTCATAAAAGTTGGAGATAAATTTTTTGTAGTATGTAACTGAAACCAAATATTGTTAAATTATGATGTATATTTTCAGAACAATGTAGTAATTAAGAAGTGTGATCCCATAACAGTAGCATGCAACAGTAGAATGAGGGGTATAAGTCTAAAAGGGCATCCCAAAGGCAATGTTTCTTATTAGTATATTTTGCAAATTTAATAATAAAAGTTGATTAATGAGACTGGGGAGACAATAAACACTGTCTCTGGGTGCCATTTATCCTTACTATGCCATTAGTCTGTAACATCATTAGCTGTTTGAATGACCCTCATTTTGCTAATGTAGTTCTTGACTAAAGCTTGTAAGAACAAAAACAGTTATTCTAAAGACAAAAATTCTAATGCTTAAGGGTTCTTAAGAGACATTCGGCATAATGTAATCAATCTTCTTTTTAACCTTTTCAAATATGTTTTACTATCTTGGTTGTGGTATTATAATGACCGCACTATACTGCAAACTCTCTTTTTTGATCCCCAAAAATATGTTAAATCTAGTTCTGTATGTAATTTATCTATGAAATCTCTTCAAATTCTCCATGAAATAGTATTCACAGATTTCATTTTTATTATTTTGTGTGGCCCTTTTGAGTTTGAACACAATTTAAATTATATGATTTTGCTGGGGATCAGTCAGAATAAACTGCAATTCATCAAGCGTAAATTGTCTGTGCCGACAATTTTCAATTGCAGGTACAGGAACATTTTAAGGAAATTTTTCATGATATCTCCTTCTTCATTGATTACCCTATATGATACAAATTGATCCTTCTTCGTATTTGCCATGGTTGTTGGGTGGCCTTTCTTGTGTTGTTAATTAAAATTGCTGCATAACTGAATTATGTTCTTTCAAGACATCACAGTCATCTAGTTTATATACTTGACACATTCTAGCCTTTTTGAATTGAAACACTTGTATTGATGGTTATTGAGTCAAAAAGAACAGCAGTATAAATTTATAAATTAAAATAAAGATTAAAGGCAAAAGTTTTGTGTGTGTGTGTGTGTGTGTGTGTGTGTGTGTGTGTGTGTGTGTGTGTGTGTGTGTGTGTGTGTGTTGTTACTATTGCTGCATCAGTAAACTAATAGTTCATATCTTGCCAGTAAATAATAAATAAAATATTTTACTGGCAAATGCTAAGTTTAGAAAAATGTAGATTGGGTATTTAAATAATTAGAAGAATGGAGATTGTTCCACTGATTCATAAATATCTACACTACATCATAAAAATAATAATGTCATTTTCAAAGAAATTAGTCTCCAGTAAGCAAATTGAATAATTTTTTTGGTAAAATTGACTACTGGTATGAGTATTTAAGAAATATTTCATTTGTTTATTTTCCAAAAGCCTATAAATATTTATATCAAAAATAAATATTTGCATTTTGAAACTGTTTTTATGGGATTTTTTTATTTTATTTTTGTGTTGTTTTCTTTAAGTTTATATTTGCTTGACTTATATATATGTCAAAAGTATGGAAAATTCATTCCCCCTTGAAAATGCTTTGATAAGCAATAAATATATATCCGATCACTCAGTTATTTTAATTAGGAAAGTATGATTCAATCAAGACATCTTCGTTCATCGAGAAATGCTGTAACTAGAATAACGAAATTTTAATTCTAAAGTTATTTATAAATTCTTACATTTTTATATTATAGTTTTAAAACGAAGTATCCAACTTGCATGCTTCATGATAATGTATACTTATATAAATTATTGGCAGAAATATTTTTTTTGAAG
Organism: Argiope bruennichi; assembly: GCF_947563725.1. Taxonomy (NCBI): domain Eukaryota; kingdom Metazoa; phylum Arthropoda; class Arachnida; order Araneae; family Araneidae; genus Argiope; species Argiope bruennichi. The sequence goes on along the minus strand of NC_079154.1, from coordinate 97,256,605 downwards.
TTGAATTAATTGATTTTTTTTAAATTCTTATATAAAAAGAAAAAAATAAGCTTGATATTCATTTAAAAAAATGTGTATCTTGTATTTGGTGTGTATTTGTATTTGGCCGGCAAGCCTTGCTTTCGCTTCATGGACAAAACAATTTAGTTAAATTATGCGTAACGTTTTTATTTCTACAACTTTTGACGAAATGTAGACGTAAGGTCAAAAAATGTTGCAACTGCCCTCGCATGCGGAAAGTCAGTTAATTCTTCATCTGCTGATAATATAGAACAATGCTCAAACTAATGAAAAATGATGGTGCCGCAAGCTTCTTGTTGTGTGTCGAAGAGTTGAAAATAGCGCAATCTCTCAGTTTCGGAGAAGCAGAAAATGGTTACGATAGCCAATGTAGACGTGGGCTCGATAGGGAAAGAAAAGGCGCTTTTTTCCCTTTACTCTTTAAACGTGCGGCTGTCTCTTATCTTACTAGTCAGCTTTCCTAATTTCACCTCATTTCTTTGAATTGTTTTTCTTAAGCCTTATTGTCAAAAAATACTTATGAAATTATTTTTTATTTTTTTTCCTTACTTGTAGTTAGAATAAAATCCAACTATTAGTATGAATTTTTAAAAAAGTGTTGTTTTAATTGAAATAGATTTTCAAAAAAAAAATTGTAATTCATTAAAAATTAAAAAGAAAACTGAATATTTTTATTCAGTTGTTTTTGAAATCAAAATCATTTAATATCCGAAATAAAATAAAGAATTTGCAGAATTCTTTTGGAATTTACTATTAATTAATGGTTTGGTTTCGATTTCTATTAGAGAATAATTAATAAAGCCAGAAATGAAAATAACAGATTAATTTTTACATTTCAAGGTAAAATATATTTAGAAATAAGGCAAATTTTTGTATTTTTGCGCACCTTTATTTAACTTGATTTGTTTCATATTTTTAAAATTGGAGTCCTGTAATTTTTTTCTCGCTTCATCATATATCAGAATTCTGAAATTTTGCACTTATGTGTTATTGAGGATATTATTAATACTCGTTATTATTATAATAATTTAACTGATTTAACCAGCGATTTTCAGTTAATATATTAATTTCATTAAATTTTGATACCGTAATAGAGGCAATACTTGATCGTAAATATTTGTGAAGGAAAAAAAAAGGATTTCAAGATTCTGTACTACTGAATTTTAAATTAAAAAAAAATAATTATAAGAAAAAATCTCCTTTTTAGTATAACCAACAAAAGCATGTTATTAAAACCTTAAGGGTTCTTTTTTCTAAACTTTATATCTGCAGAAGTATAATTTTATGTGTTTTTTTAAGAAGTTTAAAGCTGTTAAATATTATAATTCTCTTTAAATATGAAAAATTCGAGAAATGAAGAGAACTGTAAAATAAAACACTAGAAATAATACAAATTATTAATTGCAAACATTAGCATGAAGTGAAATCAAAAATTATATAGAAATAGCATACATATAAAAAAAAGAGGGGAAAAAAATACATTAGCCAAAATGTAAGCGGCACCCAAGCAAATAGCACATTTCCGAAAGATATTTTTCAAATTTTCAAGAACTTTTCTGGCTGAATGTTTATGCAAAATTTATGGCTCCCAAGTTTCTTCTTTAGAGATTTCATACAAATCTCTAAAAAAAATAAGCATTTCTTTCAAACTCGAAATAGCAGTATTTTTGTACTCCAGAAACATAAACCTATCTGCAATATAAAACGTGTGCATTCATTTTCAGCTGAAGTAGTTATGAAACAAATAAATAGAGTTTATGTTATTTATTGTTATTCCAAATTGTGTTGATCGAATTTTTAATATGTAGGCTTTAAAATTTTTCGGTTGTCTTAATCCAATGTTGGTTTCATGGATTTTTTCTTCAGATGAATTATTTAATAATTGCTCTTATGTATTTATTTTTTAGCTGATCCTACGTAGAAGGTTTTATGTCCTTATAACCGTATATTTCTTCATATTTCAAAAATCCTTGCTTTTTTTTCACTCATGGCACAGTCATCTACTGCACCAAATGCTATAATTGAAATGCTAACTGAACATCAAAAACTCATCTCAAAGTTGCTAATTAGTGGAAAATCCAAATTAAAATTCGAAAATGCCAAGCTCTATTTTTCACATAGAAACGAAACCTGCCTTCTCTACCAAAATTATTCAAGAGGAACATCTCCTAAAACAGTAAAGCAAGTTATCTTAGCGTCATCCTTGATAGGCATTTAATTTTTAAAATATATATATTTAAAGAAATTAAGCATAATTACTAAGAAGCTAAAACTCGTGTTGCATCCATTGACTTTCAAATCCCATACTTTCAAGTAAAAATAAATGTCTCGTAAGACTATTCTAAGAGCACATATTTCATATGTATCCTCCATTTGGACGAAGTGTAGCCAAAAACTAGAAACTCTAAAACAAAATGGTGCGACAAATTAGCAGTATGCCATGCTTTGTAAATAACGATTGTTAACGATTTTCATAAAGATCTTGAAATCTCCATCATCAGTGAATTTCACAAAAGATAGTCTTCAAGATTTTCTGATAACCTGGATAAATGCGACAGTGTCACAATTAAACAAATTGAAACCCTACAACCCCTAGAACATCGGGAGACCTCGTTGAGTCATCTGCGACTAGACCACGATTAACTTGTTGCTTTACCATCTCATTACGACTCTGTGATCCATTCGTTATTGGTTAATTCCATCATCCATCATGTAAAATTCATTCTTCTCTTTTTCTTTTATTTGAATTTTTAATTAAACATTCAATAATTAGTATGCATTATTAAATTTAACAAGGCGAAACTATCTTGATGCAATTAATTCTATTAAACCACTTTTCTCTGTCCAACTCTTGTGCTGGGAAGTTTAAAACTTTGAGATCCCGCCCCTCCCCACAATCATCCCTTGAATCGATGACTTTTTTCAGATTTTACATCATCAATGATGGACAAAATAATCATCTTTAAGCATGATTGTTTTATTTTTAACGCAATTACTTTTATTCTATGTTCAGTGTTTCATTTTATATATAATATTTTATTGTTTTGGATTTTTTTATTTACTTGTTTTATTGTAAATCAATTAAATGAATATACCATGTGGAAAGGGGATTACTATCTCAAAGTTTCCTTGCCAATCCTTCCTTATTCAAAATCTAGCATTCGATCTTCTTATAGTCCATTGTTGAACTTAGTCCTCATAAATAAAAAACGTTTGCTAAAACACCCATTACAGTTTCTACCATTGATATTCATTAAAATTACCAATTTTGTGATGTTATACGTTATTTTTTTAAAGTTATATAAAAAATAACATATAAAGATGTCATATGTTATTTTTTTTTCTTTCTTTTACTGACTCTAAAATGCTTTATCGTCGCTTAATTCCGACTGCCAGTAGTATAAAATATTATCAATACTTCTCAGACTTCCTCTTCCATGCGGTCAGCAAAGCCTTCCGCTGTTAAAGGCGTAACAGTTGGATGTCACTTATCAAACTAAAGAATTTTTATTTGTTATTTAATGGTAGTATTCAAGATGTAAAGTGATATTAATGCCATTAAAAGAGACGGGCGTCAAGATCACGAGTCGTCATTGCCAAAAATATCTACAATCGGAAGGAGTTTTTTTTTTTTTTTTTTTTCTTTTTTCTTTTTTTTTTCTGTGATGCGTCAGTTGACTTTCAAAGGAAATGAAACTGTGGTTAAAAACTGAATCGATTAACGAAACATAGTGACGTTGAGGAAACCTGAAGCAACATTACGGGTCAACGATCAGTAAACACATTTTTTGTATCATTTACAGTGGCTCCTTAAATGTATTTGTATTATTTGAATTTTTTTTTTTAAGTCCGTAATTAAGACGAAATTTCAATATTCCTTTCATATTGGATAAAAACTGATTTTTTTTAAATGATTTATTTTTAAAAATGGAAATACAAACATGTAAAAAAAAAAAAAAAAAAACGCTCTACAGAATTGGTCAATCCTAAAATAATTTTTAATAAACTCTTCAATAAAATGATTGTCTATCACTACTTTTTTTTTTTAAGTTTATATGAACGTTTAAAATCCTGTTAATTTTTAGCGCTATTTGTTGGGGAAGGGCTAATATATATTTTATTTATAATCTAAAAATAGTTCGTAAGCGAGGTAAAACGAGTAAACCGATTATTTTATTATTATTCATCATAAAAGTAGATATTCCAAAATGGTAAAAACATCTATTTGGTGGAATGATAAAATGCTTAAAACTGGGAAATTGAAACGTAAACAAGGCTAAAAGAGCTTTTCTCCCGAAGTTGCTGCAATGATGTGAAATTCAATGTTCAGAATTTCGAGAATAATTCTTATTTGCGTATTATAAAAAAATTTACATAATATAATGAAAAATATTGCCATTTAATTTCATCTGAAGCATCAAGGAATTGGGATCAATTGGTTTGTGTGGACTTTCCGTTAAAAAATGATCTATAAGTACTCAAATAATCTTTTGCAAAATCCATAATATATATACCGATATTCGAATCACGTCATGAATTTAGATGAGAGTAAATATAAGATTTTTTTTTTTTTTCAATACCCATACAATAGTGAGAAAAAAAATGATCTTATTCTAAAATCTTATTTCAAATAGTTAAGTTATGTGATGGTAGCGTCCTTGCATAGGAATCAGAACCATGTGATTTAATGTTTTTTTGGTCGTATATAACGCCTAATTATCAGATAAAGGACAATTGGTAAAAGCGATATTTTTTTCAGTATTTTTATGATAATTTAATTTTTTATTTTCATTTAAGTTATCAGGTCTATGAACTTCAAGTTATTAAAAGTAAGTAAAGTTTAAGTTTCCCCTAACTTTATTTCGTGCGGCATTTTTAAAAATTTTAGTTAGAATTTTAATTAATTGAAAATTAAGTTGACTTTCAGCGTTTTCCTACGAGAGCTCCAAAATATTACTGTACAAAAATAAATTTTACGTCGTTTTAAAATTTATTTTTTAAATATTTTTTTACCCAATTTTCAACAATTAATTACATTATTGCTCTGAAATTCAAATTGAAAATCAAATATTTTCCATTTTATTCCATTGTTTAAAGTTAAAAAAAAAAAGATTCTTTTTAATATATGTTTAGTTAACAAGACAAATAAGAGTGAAGTTACAATACCAAAAAATTTAGACAAGTGAACCTGATACTTAATTTTTAATTACGCTATGATATTATTTGACTGTCTCCATGAGTTCTGTACCCGATAAACAGAATTTAAATAAGACAATTAAAATAACGTGGCTTTAATGTCCGACAGTTTGTCAGAATAGTGGACATGAAGTCTCTGATTGATTTATCTGAAATCAAATGTAACCAGTATGCTTGGCGAATCAGTTAGCTGCCTGAAACGACTAGTATATAATATAAAGAAAATAATGGGAGAAAAAATAAAGAATCTTGAGCTTAAATTATAGCTTGAGTTGATAATATTAGTAGCGAAATCTATATCCAAATTTTTAGATGTTGTGACACCTAAAGATATCCAACTAAATGCTTATTTAACAAAATATTGCAATATTTACTAATTATTAACGATTTTTCAAAAGGATTGGAATACCTTGTAAGATCACATTTTGGATAGTTTTTGAATGTTGATTTGCTGAAAAAAATAAGTTTTTATTTGAATTCAGCATAATTTACTGGCAAAGTAAGAATGCATGGACAAGAATGGAAATTTTATTATTATATTTTTAATATTAATGCTTTTCATTGGCGTTCCAATAAATCAACTGAATAAATATTAGATGAAATGTAATTGACTAATTTCAGAAAAACGCACTGGACAGAAATGTCTTAAAAGTCAGGGCTATTAAAGATTCATTCTGAAATTGAGGATTTAAGAGGTTACCGTTAATATGAAAATATGCCCTTGTATATTATATTTTAAATAATTTTCACTTCATTTTGATAAATTTCTCCAAAAACTATATTGTTTTTAATTATTGCCATTTTTAATTTTTCGTGTACAAAGCAAAAAGCATACAAAAATAAATGTAGTCAGTATTGCCGTAATGCAATATTAACGACTTAGTTAATTAATATTATGTTTAGATATGTTTTTGAATATAAATACTTCAACTCCAACAATAAAAATATTCTTCTAAAGATTAAATTTAAAAAGCATTTTTTTTTTCAGAATTTAGTGTAATTCGAGAAAAAAAAAAATTGTACATAAGTAGCAACGCAATCGCTGAAAAATTAATTTTAGTTTTAAAGTGATGCGAAAATAATTTTTGTGTGATATTATGCTTTGAAGTTATTGAAAAAAAGTGAAATTTCGATTTTTTACTTAAACCTTTAATTAGATTTTTGAAATATTCTTTCTTGTCATTCAAGAAGTAACTATGTACTAAATTTGGTTATTCTAATTCAGCAATTTGTCTCGAAAATTATTTTCAACATGCATATCTCTGCACTCAATTTACAGATAGTATTCCTGCCTATAAACATTCATGTTGAAAACAACAATAGAAAATTATCAGTGCATATAGTAATTATGGGTATGTATATTAAATGTATTTTTGCTAAACTAAATAAAAAATATTTGATTGAACAATGATTATCAGTTTCGAATGGTGATTGATTTTTTGAGTGATTTACTTTCTCATGTACGAAAAAAAAGGTATTTTAATAATCAAAAAATTCTATATTGAGATCTCTCTGAATCCAAAAAACACATTTTTAAAATAATGATTGTAAATACGATAATTCAGGAACGTTTTCAAATAGAGCAATGAAATTTGGTATTTGTCTTAACAACAAATTTATAGATTTCTAATAAAATTTGAACGAAATCTGTCGAAGGAAAATCTGTCTGTGTATCTATATGTATGCAAGTGAACACGATAAATCAAAAATGCAAAGAGCTGTATGGATGAAATCTGGTATATAGATTTATCATCAAAATTTTTGACCAAATCTGTGGAAAGAATAAACATTTATTGATTTTATATCCGCATGTATGGAAATACAATAACTCAAAAACGTGATTGATTGAAACAAAGTGATTGAGAATAATAAATTTTAATATTTAGTCTTATATCTGAAATTGCAAACCTGTGCCAAATTTTAGTTTCAATCGGTGTAAAGGAAGATATCCAAGTGGTGGCCTGGTGATAAAGTCTCGGCTTCGGAACCGGAGGGTTTCAGGTTCGAGACCCGATTCCACCAAAGAACCGTCGTGTAAGCGGGTCTGGTGCACGTTAAATCCGTCCTGACCAAACGTCCTCCTGCTGGTGTGGAGAGGGGAGTGCCAGCTCAGGTGTCGTCCTTGTCATCTGACCGCGGTTCAAAATTACGAGGTCCGTCCCAAAATAGCCCAAGTGTTACTTCAAACTGGACGTTAATATAACTAAACTAAACTAAAAACTCTATACTAATAAATTCAGGGAATACGGAAAAGGATCGAAGTAGAGATTATCCAAATATACGGAAATGCTGAGGATTGAATACTCCCTAAGATTATGTAGAGATATTGAAAATTGACCTCAGAAAAGTCAATAGAAGAATGCTACCAAATTTTAAAAATTAGTTTGCAGAATTTTTTTTTCATATATTAATCCTATTAAACAGGAAAATGCTAGTTTTCCAATCTGCTTTATTTCCTGATATTTGATATTGTTTCTATAATAAAGTTTTAAAATTAAAGTACGAGGCCGAATAAAAAGATGCAAACATTTCACATTTTTCTTTAGTTTTAGAAAATATTCCACATAGGGCATAAACTAAACAAAGCGTATCATGTCTTTAATAAGGATTATTAAATACAAACGAATTCATCCGAGCCTTTAAAAATGATATGCAGATGAATATGATGAAAAACATTTTTAAAAAATGAGGATTTAACCATCGTAAGATCTCTCAAAGCTACTTTTCTAGTTATTTGTTTTATTTTTTGGAAAGTAGATCAATGATAGGCTTATAAAACTAGAAAGATGCTGAATTACAATTAAAATATTCTTTTCTTTCTCCAGAATGTATTTAAGTTTTATTTTTTTAGGTATTTACAGGAAACAAATCATGCATAAAGTAAATTCTGGAATTTTAAAATAATACTTTTATCTTAAAAATGTTCTTAGATCTCAACAGATTGAACTATAGTTTATTTCAGCCGGTGTCTTTCCAGTTTTATCAGTTTTTGGTTGGGAAATCTCGTCGAAATAAGGAGAACTTCAGATTCTAAAGTGAAGTCCTCAACTATAAAGGTTTAAACAAACCTATTTAAAAAAGAAAGATTAAAATTGTTTTTTAATCGAATTAATTGGGATTTAAGAAGAGATGTTTTCTACTTTTTTTTTTTTTTTTTCCCCCCTTTCTTTTTCCCAGTTTAATTCTGAAAAGAGTTTTTTTTTTTTTTTTTTTTTTTCCCCAATAAAAAGAAAGATTTATTATGATCTTAAAGAAGATACATCATGAGCTGTACTCAATTGAAATAAATTTCAGATGCAATTGATTTTGGCAAATCAAATCCAAATGCTTATTGTAAAAAAAGTAGGTATTTATATATTAACGCGAGCAGTCAAGTGAGTTTTCCTATTCAGTAGTAGTGCCAATGTATCGGTGAAGTGCTGGTATGTTTAGCGTTAAAATTTTTGTATTTCTCTCATTTTTGTATTTCTCAAAAGTTTAATATATATATATATAAGTTCTAGAATTATTACGGAACTTTTATTACACTTCTATGTATATTTCTTTTGCACATTTTTCTAATCTTAAATCTGTTTAAAATGATAAATAAGTCAAGTTAAAAACTTAAAATTGCTGTATTGACGAAAATAACTAAACTTTTATATTTTTGCAATAATTGTATGTCATTAATGTATGTACATTGATTGATTAAAATTTTTAGGAATTAAACTTTCTGTGATTGTTTTAATTCTATTCAGGACCATTAGAGAAGGTCTATTTAAAGGAACAGACCATTATTGAGTTTTTATTTTTATATTTATTTTTATACATTTAATTACTGATGAAATGTTTACTTTTAATTAATTATTTTTATGCATTATTCTATTAGTAAATAATGAATAGTAATCAATATTTACATTATTTTAACAATTGTAGTACGTATGTTTACTTACATTTCATTATCTTCACATGTAAGTAATTGAAATATATTATACCAGAACTTTTTTAATTTGTTTCCTAACGATGCTGTTTCGAGAAGTAAAACAAATTTTCTACTTCATTGCCATTCAAAAAATTTTTTAACGAGTTTGATAATTTCATATATCATAACATGATATTGTTTCAGGCTTGATTCGTTAATCTTTATTTTATTTTTTATATATTCTCTTTATTACATATCAGCGATGGTTTGTGCATAAAAAAATGTATTTAATATCATCGAAACGCGCGTGAATATAAATTCGGTGACTAAAACAATAAAGAATGTTGCTGTAAATTATACTTAAAAATATTGCTCGAAGAGAAAGAAAATTCTCAAAAATAAAATTGACATTACTTAGAACGCTATTTTTTGGAATTTAAAAGTAGGGTAAACATAATTGTGCAATAATATGCTTCGAAGCTATTGTAGATAAGCGATTATGATTAATTTTTAATTAATATCCGAGAAATTCTGTCTACGGATGGATAAATTATACAAGAAGAAATATGCCAAATTTCATAGCTCTAGATCCAAAGGTCTGCACTATAAAGTGTTTTGGCCTAATTTTTTTCATCATGCATGTCACATTACCCAAGTTATTGTATGCTAGCCAATAAATACTATCAAATTAAAATCTTGTTCACAACCCAAAAAATTAGGTAACATGTAATAAAAGGTCGCATTAATTAATGACAAATGAAAAAATGACGTATCTGAAAGCAGAATTATTTTCTGGATAATTTTAGCTATGAGAATATCTGGAAAATTATTCAAGTATCTAATAGAACAGGAAATAAATAATTTCGATAGCTCCATTAATTAGCGACTCGTTATTTAAAATGCTATATTTTATAAAAACGAACTTTCACGTATGATAATTTTTAACGTCGGTAACATTGAAAGAAAGGAGAAAGAAAAATGAGCACCTACTTTTCTTTTGAAATGTTTTTTTCTAATTTTCTTACTTTGCAGTGTTAAAAAAAAATTCAGACATAACAATTCAATAAAAACAGTTCTTAAAAATTGAAAGATATGAAAGAAAAAAAATGATTGTGTTAATTCGTATTTTTGTGAAGAATTGTTTTTCCTCTTGCACTTTAACTAAGATTTAATTATTTTAAATTATTCATGATTGTATCAAAATTGCAATATGTTTTTTTTATTCAACTCCTTAATATGATGCCACACCCTATATTCAGCTTTTTTTATACTACGTGTACATTTCTTAGTGAATGCATCGTCGGCAACATTTGTAAGAAAGCTCTTTTGGAACAACAGAAAACCAACTATTGCATCCATTATATTTTAATGCACGGTTTTTTATAATTCATGATATTCAAGGTTTCCTTAGAGGAAGCGAAATGCTTTATTATTCCCTATTCTTTTGGTAAGTAGGGATAGTTGTTCAGTTAGGGAAAAAACATTTCCGGTTGCCCGGAGGTACGGTCAACCAATCGTGTGTTCGGAATTGCCTTTTAACGGAGCGGTATTTGTTTAGGTCTTGCTTCAAGCATTGATAGAAGCTGAACGTGCAGTTTCTTCTCTTTTCGTAAGTTTTTTATTTAAAAATAACTGTTATTTTTATATAATTGGTATAAGTTTTCTTAATTGAACGACCGAGTAAATTTAAATTTATAACTTAATTTTTTTTCCATAAGTTATTAACTATGAGAAAATCCGCCCATTTCTTGTAAGCTGAACTGTCACTTTTATTATAAAGGGAAAATATGTTCTTAGCTAATTCTGTTTTTTTTAAAATCCGCAAGAAATATATCGTGTTTGTATTATCTTTTTTCCTAAGCTTTCTCAAAAGACAAGTTTGCTTATTTGAATTATTAATATATATATAATTCAGTACATAAGAAAATTACAAATGCACGCCGGGGCAAATATCTTTTAACAAAATTTAATAAATATTAAAATTTATTTTTATATTCACCATTAACATTTTTCTTCTTGCAATTACTTGATTTTAAAATATTTCGTTGGTTTCTTACTGTGAGTTAATTTTTACAGTGCTTAATGCAAAGTAACGCTACTAGAATGCTCACATTTTATATATATCGTATCCATTTTTAACTCCTTATTTTATCGTAAATTTGTACAGTTATTGACAATATAATATATTCAGATCTTAATGTTTTCAAAAAATATCACAAAAAGCATGCATTTTTCTAATGTTATGCAAATATTCTATATTCAAAACATGGACTATCTTTAATGATCATTAAAAAAGTTTTGTATTCCACCAGTGTTTAATTAATTTTATCTGTTTATTGTTCTCTTGTCATTATGGAATTGGAACTTGAAAAATCATTTATTGCTTTTGTTATTATTGACCTCAATTTTATGTATCTTTTTAAATTACAAAAAATGATCCAATTTATTTTCAAACTGTTTTCTAATTCGACTGTTAATTAAAAAAATTCTGTAATATTTATTGCTACATAAATTTAATTATTTGATTTTAAGCCTTAGGTACTTAAGTAAAATTACAATATGTGTTCAATGGGATTAGATTTCATATGTACATAGAATATCAAGTTTGACTGATAAAGTGAATTATTTACAATATTCATATTTTTCTTTATTCTGGCATTACATCCTAATACTTTTTTACTTAAATTATTATTTTTATTTTATGGATTGGTTTAATGGAGTATATTGAACTATTTAGGATTAAATTGTACCAAGCATATGGTGAAATCTTTTTTAACTATTCTTTTTATAAAATTTACTTTTAAAAAATCCTGAAAACTTGGATACAGATGTTTAATGTTTACATCTTTTGAACTTATATTATTATTACATACTTTAAACTAATATTTTTGTCCTTTAAACTTATTTTGCATGAAATGTGTTATTTTCATTTCTTTCCCTGCTTTTGTCATCAAGAATTCCTTTTTTATTTGATAACTGTGACTTTATTATTTTCTTTCATTCCATTTTGAATCTTTAGGAGTTTTATAATTAAAGAATGTCTTGTTTTCATCCATATAACTATTAAAATCAAATTTAAGTTACTTTTATTTTTTCAATGGCAATATTTTAAGTAAATTTAATTTCAAAGTTGAATATCTTCTCGGAAAGTTATTTTAATCAACTAGTGTAGAAGAACGATAGAATTTTATTAATATAAAGAGAGTACATTGTTTCAAAATAACTTATTTGTTAACTGTTTTATTTTCAGATTTCATCTAACCGGTACTCACCAGGAATTTACCAACAAAGAATGGCATACGTAAGGGAAAGTTTTAAACTTTATGTAGGCTTTAATCTTACAGAAGTTGAGATTTGTATTTTATATTGAGAATATATGTAGTACAGTTACTTTTGATATATTTTATTTATGAACAATAAAAAAAAGAAACTAGACTAATTACTTGAACACTTTTTTAAGATTTTAATAAATTTTGAATTTTGCTGGTTATATTTTAGTTTTATATTATATTTATATTGCATTGACAACAATGTTTTATTCAATATTGAAATATTAACTCCAAACTGAAAGAACATTATATTTTTACCCATGGGAGTAATGGTGTAAAGTTAAATATTTGTTTTGTTTAACTGTTAACTCTTATGCTCATTTTGTTTAGTATACCATGCATACAACTTTATAAAAACATACTATCACTATAAAATAATTTTTAAAAAGTTGTATGTATGGTATACTATACAAAAGGAGATGCTATACAAAATGTGTAGCTACCTATATACATTTTTTTTTTTTTTTTTTTTTTTTTTTTTTGCTTTTCTTTAAAAAAGCAATCTTGCCACAATAAGGGTTAATATTATGATTATAAGAAAATTTTACTTTATTGCTTCTAATAATATATATTATTTATTGATAAAATTATTTATTGATCTGAAATATATTAAAATTATTTTTTAACAGTTTATTGCTTTACCTTCACTATAATTTAATCAATGTAAAATTATTAATACTTCATTATTATTACTTCGTTAATATATTATTTATTCATTTTCTTAAAATGCATTGTTACTTTTATTTTTGATACTTTTTATCACATTATATTATAATTTGATCTAAGCAAAATTATTTTCATGTATTATTAATTTGATAGTCAATGATAACTTTTTTTTTTTTAAGTTTGTCATTTTCTTTGAAGAATTTGAAATTGTATGCAGTTGATATTATTTATATTAATTGGATTGTATTCATCTCTTTACAAAATGCATCCTTATTTTTATATTGAATCTCAAAATTTATTATCATAATTATTGATCAATGTAAAAGTAAAATTAGAAATTTAAATAATTAATCTAATTAAATAGCAAAAATGTAATTTGGAAATTTTTATCAGTACGTAGCTGGAGAAGGAACTGTAAAGCCCTACCCAGATTTTGATCCTAAGAGTGATGCTGAGATTCTGAGGAAGGCGATGAAAGGTTTTGGTAAGAAAACATTTATTATATTTCTTAAAGTATTCAACTGGAATTTTTAATTTATTCTATTTTCTCCATCTCGTTCAAAATGATTTCTCTGAATAACGTTGTAACTCTTTTCCTGCTATATGTTTTATTTGCTATTTTTCCAGTAATATATTTTCTTTCCCAAAGCTCATTGATAGGCAATATTGTAATTATATAATTCAGCCATTAAACTTTCCTGATTTCTTATGTATTAAAACATTATTCAGAAGTTAAATGCAATATAAAAATCAGATGTTCTTTGAAATTAGTAATTAAAAGAACAATCTAAATTTGAATTAACTTTAAGTATGCTAAGTTAAAATTCTCAACAAATGCAATAAATGTCCTTGTTTTGAGAATATTAATGTTATAACACATTATTTAAAAATTATTGCTAAAAATTGTTCATAAAATTTATAAAGAGCTTGGACTATTTCAATAAATTTACAAATACTATAATTTGGGTAGTTTCTCTGGATTTTTGTCATTATGCTGCTTTCACATTTTAAACATTTATATTAATAGATTTTCATCCACCTTATTTTTTAAATTAAGAATATACTACTTTAATTATGATTTTAATGAAAATGACATACATTAACTAATAATAGAAGCTTAGTTATCTATAGAATTGAAATCTATTTTGGGGTATTTATTGTCCATCTGATTAAATATCTATTTTTAAATTATTTATGATTCTCTTAAATTGTGATACCTTAAAAACATTTTGTGTAATTCAAATTAATTTATTTAAGAGTAAATTGATTTTCTAAAATTCATTTAGAATAAAATGTTGTACTAATTCTACCAAACATTTATTAAATTTCATCTTTAAAAAATATTTTTAAGGCCTATTTAAAAAAAAAAAATTAGAAAAAAAATCTTGACTAAAATTTGTTGATGTTGTCTTTTTTTGCTCATTTTTAGGTACTGATGAAACAGCCATTATCAAAGTATTGACAAAACGTACTAATGAACAAAGAGTTTATATTGGCATAGCTTTTAAGCAACTGTATGGAAAAGTAAGCTTTTACATCATTCATTTAAATATGCCAATAAAGTGATTTAAATTATACATCAATTTTTTCAGACAATACTGTTTTCTTTGATTGCACGTATGAAAATATCTTTCATAAGTTATAGTTATTAGAAAGTTATAAATTTTAATTACTAATATATGATTAATATCTTAACTATATTTCACATTTGTTTAAATAATTTTTACTTAAAATAATTTTTTGTAAAAATTCCATTTGAAATTTTTCCTGGAATCTGTGATGTAAATTATATTTTTTCTGTATTGAATATTATAATTTATTTTTATAGAATACTAATGCTATCTATTTTTTGTTAATGTAAATTTTTTATTGTGCTGTTGTTATGAAGAAATTGCTTAATTTATTCCAAATTATATTGATACTTATTTGTTGTACAAAAACATATATTGGCAGTTTTGCTCATGTAATGCCATCCAACCAACTGTTTAAATAATCATAAAGGTTATAGTCGCAGGGACATGGAGAGGTGTCCTGATGTACTGCCAGCAAAAAAATTACCAAATATTATTTTCATGTTTCTGCTGCAATGTTTTTGATGTAGAAAAAAAAATAAGTATTTTTATTATATTTTCAGCATTTATTATATTGTTTTAAAATATGATTTTGTACAGGATTTGATTGATGACTTGAAAAGTGAACTTACTGGAAACTTTGAAAACGTTATTCTTGGATTAATGATGCCTACTCATGACTATTTGGCTTCAGAGTTGAAGAAAGCAATAAGAGGTCTTGGTACGGATGAAGATATCTTGATTGAGATTCTTTGTACCAGAACAAATCAAGAAATATGGTCTATAAATGAAGCGTATCAACGACGTAAGTCTGTTGTTTTCTTTAATTTACATTTGAAGAATAAATAATATATATGGTATTTGATATAAATTCAATTTTCAATGAATTTCTGTGGTCTACATATACATAAACATTTCCTCTTAATAAATATATTATATATATATTTATAATACAAAGAGGAAATGTTTTTGAATAGGATCCAAACAAAAAGTCTTGAAAAATTGAAGATTTTCAGTTGAAAGCAGAAGCTATTAATGAAATGTGTTTACCGATTCTTAAAAAGTTTGCTCTTAAAGGAGTGGAATTATAGTGCCATGATAATGTCAAACTAAACAATAAACTATTTCAAATTAACAGTATTATCTCCTTTTAATTACTTTAATCATGATGATGAAGAATTAGTGGATGTCTACTATTTGACATAAAAATAAAATTTCTAACTGGAAGTGAACATTAAGATTCATAGTATCAGATTGATTCAAGTCAAGAATAACATCATTAATTTTGAATATGAAGAGAGGGTTTGGGAATGAGAAATTCAAAGACTGAATTAGCGACTTCTAGAAAATAAAGAAGATTTACACTAATGGATCAGAAGTAAATGAAAAGGTTGGGTGTGGTTTTGCTAATTGGATTGAATTTGAAAACAAAATATATAGACTTTCTGGCAACTGTTAGATTTTTATGGCTGAAGTTCCGGCCGTAAAGCTAGCTGTTAAATATATAATCAAACAATAGTAGGATAGCTTTGCAATAGCTGCATATTCAAAATCCACTCTTTTGGCCTTGGATTCACTAAATGAAAAAATATTAAAAATAAAATAACTGAATATGACAGAATAATCAAATAATATTCGATAAGAGCATACACGGGACAAATATGAAATAAGAAATCTGATTGACTTGCAAAGCTTGCAATCAAAAAAATATGTAGATTACAAATTTTCTTATTCAAAAGCTCAAGCGGAAACAAATTTAAAAGTAAAAAGCTATGAACCTTTGACTAGGCAGTTGGTCTAATTCTATAAAAGGTAGTTTTGCATATGAACTTTTTTTATGAATTATATTTGAAGGGATTAGAAGATACTTTTTTCTGAATAGGATTTTTACTACACATGGTAAGATGAATTAGAAGAGATTCTTTGTGACGATTGAGAGGTGTTAAATGTGGAGAAGCACAACAAGATGATAAATATCTTCTGTTGGAGTGCTTAATTTAGGAATATGAAAGAGAACTGAATATAGATTGTAAAGCTGCATTAAAAATTGCTTTTGTGCTCTGTTTTTCAAAACTTTTCAAAGAATGTTCTTAACAAACTTTTAATTTTAGAATTTTAAATTGATGATAGATTAATCTTTTTTAATCCATTTACTTATACTTTCTTAATTTTTGTGCATAATTTCCTATTTTTTTCTATATTATTATTTATAACATTAGTATTCTATATTAATTTCTATTTTTGTTAGTTCTTGGTCTAAATGTTTTTCTTTATTTTCTAAATTTATATCCGAATACTGGTATGCATGTTACATGTTTTAATTTCTTTATATATAATATTGTAACATGTATGCTATGAGAATCTTCTCTGTAATCTTTCATGTTTTGTACAACATTTTGAGTAGTTAGGTGAATTAAGTGAGGATTAAATATATAAATAAATAAGAAGGGCTTTAAATTTTATGTTTGGCCATTATTTTGTTAGTAATATTTTAATGCATTATTAAAAAATATAAGTTCTTAAAAAAGTGGATGAAAAACATTTGTCCCCTTATAATCAATTACTGAATATGAAATATACATATAAAAGTTTCTAAGTAACTTCGAAATTCAAGCCGCCCCATTCTTTTGCAGTGTATGGAAAATCTTTAGAAGAAGATATAAAAAGTGACACATCTGGACATTTCCAAAGATTGATGGTTTCAGCTTGTACTGTAAGTTTTTTTTTCCCCCCTTCTATTTTAGTAATATAAAAGGAATTAAGGATTTGTTTCATTGTTCATCACATTAATGAAGTATTATTTGGATTACAAGTTGATATATTTTGATGTCCAGCGTTATAGTACTTCTTAATGCCTTTTCAAACTTTATTGTTTCAGTATTGATAAAAATGGAGCAATAATTTCAAGTGTTTCAGATATATCCAAGAATATTAGTATTATTCATGTAACCAAAATCATTTGGTGTTGATGTCAAAGTTTAAGTAACTTTTAACTTATTTCAGATAATCTTGTATGAATAAAATAAAATTGAAACTTTTTAAACTTCATCTTAGATATGTAAAAAAAATTCAGATTTATTAGCTGGTAGTAAAGAATCTTTCTGAGAGAGACAATATGTTGATTTCTCTGAATGTTTCCATTCTCAGCAATTGTTTAAATAAGTCAGTTAACTGTGAATAATTGAATGGAATTCTAATTAGAAATATTGCTGTGTATAATTTTTAATTTTAAAAAATCCTAAACTATTCAATTTTAAAACTTTCATTGTTATAATTTGTCTTTAAAATTTTTACTTGTTTTGTGACAGTATATTTACTTAATTTTCTCAGAATTATATTACATCTAGATGTTTTTAGACTTAATTGAATGTACTTTTCTTTATTTGATTTAATGCTTTATGTCTAAATCTTGCTGTTTTTGACATTATAAATATCAATTAAAATTATTTGAAAGATTATTTTATACATTTATTTTGAATTTCACTTCTTAGATTTAAAAGCTTATTTTTTTTTAAAATTCTATTTCAATTTTGAAAAAGTTTAAGTAGCAATCTGTTTTAAATTTTACTAAATATAAAAGACTGTTTAATCCCAGAAAGCTTTTCCTAGATTTGGTGAAAAATAGAAAATGGAATGAATAATAAAAAACAAATTGCACTAAAATTTGTAACACACTAGGCCCTTTTTCGTAAGGTGCGCAGTATAAAGAATCGCAGGAAGTTGCATGTCAAGGGCACCTACACCTTTATAAAAAACTAAAGCATCATTAGTAATCAGAATTTTAAAAACATATCTTAATAATACATTAAAATGCATTAATTCTTAGTTCTTTACAAATATTTTGTTATAAAACTTAATTAAATGTCAAAACTGAAGAATCTGTGTATAATAATGATAAAGGGAACTTGCTATCTTGTGTACCTTTGCAATTTTTACTCAATATTTTTTCCCTCTTTTTTTCACAAGATTTGAGATAAATTTATCTAGTTGTATTAATTCTGTTGTCATTTATCTCTGAAAGATATGACATTTTCAATTTCTTTGCTTCTATTTTTGTTTAGGGAGCTAGATCTGAAGACCCTGCTGATTCTAATCGAGCTAAACAAACTGCTGAAGTAAGTCTTCGTTTTTCTTATCATTTTATTAAAATTAAAAATAATTAAATCAAGGCATATAATTGCATGTTATGAACAATTTCTATTTAATTTTATAGCCTAGTTTAATTTCATAGGTTTAACTTATTAAATCTCATGAAATTTAAATTTTTAATTAACGGAACTCCTTTATTATTTTAAGATCTAAGACTGATGTTTATAGTTGTTGTATATTATTAAAAGATAGACAATAAAACATTTTATCTGATTTTTATTCTCGGTAACTTCCATTCATTAGGGAAAAGATCATTTTGCAACCATCAATATATGTGTGTGCATCAAATTCTCTGCTATGTATTGCAATTTTATGCTAGAATTTAATTTGAATTTTCTTATTATGCTAAATATCTTTTATGTCATTATTCAAAAGAATTCTTAATAAGTTTTCAGTCCTGTAGATTGGTGATCCTCTCCTCTATCTGCAGCTATATTTTGAACTTTCCTGAAATGTATTCCAAAACGCAGATTCACAAAAAGTATTTTTTTTTAAAAAAATATCATTTTTTGCTGCTTTTATTCTTGTTAAAGTTAAGATGCATCTATTGTAGAATACTTAATTTTTTTTTAATGCAAGATGCTGAGCATATAATTGAAATTTTGAAAAATTCCTGATTGAAAAATAAAAAGTAAAGATAACATTCTAGACCTTCTTCACCTGCTAATTAATATTTTAAATAAACTTTACTAGTTTATTCTTTAACACATGCATCAAAGCAAATTCTTTATATTTATTTATCCCATTTATACACATATATTTATCCCACTTTTACACATTTGTATGTATTTTTTCGTGTGTGTGTGTGTGTTTAACAATTCACTATGTTCACTTTTCCAGAAATGAGTAATTGGTTTAATTATATTTTGATTTCATACAAATATACCAACAGATAATGAATTTGGGGAAGGGGGGGGGATATATATTCTAGACTTTTCAGTTTTTCTAATGATGTATTTTAAGAAATTGAAAGTATTTGGGGGGGGGGTTCAGAATTTAGTTCATAATAAAGTTAAAAGCTTTTAAACTAATATTGCAATATATTTTTCTAATGTCAGATTGCTTTGTTCTATTAAAAACTTATCATTTGAAATTATTATTATAGGCTTTATATGCAGCTGGTGTAGGTCAGTGGGGTACTGATGAATCCACTTTCAATGCTATCCTTGTTTCTGAAAGTTACCAACAATTGGCCCATACATTCTATGAATATCAAAAGCTTGCTGGACATACAGTTGCCCAGGCTATTGAGAGTGAAATGTCTGGAGATTTAAAGAAGGGCATGCTGGCAATCGGTAAGTGATGAATCACTATATTTTTAGATGTACTGTACTCTTATCTCAAATTTGATATCCTTTGAAATTTGTTTTTAAACCGATTCTTTTAAGTAAGTAATCACGAAATTAAATTGCATTGCAATGTATTTGCCTGTTGTTACATTCTTTTGTCAAAGTATTGTATTTAAATAATTCAGTTTCTACCAATAATAGGATGAAAAAGATTTTTTATGTGAAAATCTATAATATTCATATATGACATTTTCAATAATGCAAATATTTGAATATTTATTACAATTTGATATTGACATTTATGCTCAATTAATCACTTTATGAATGTATCTTTGAATGAAAATACACTTATAAATAACTGATTCTTTTAAAATCTTCAAAATTCAGTATTTTCTAAAAATGTGTTTGCTAAATATTCCTTGTTAACTGTGTGATAATATTTCTTAGGATATGAGTTAGAATAGAATAAAATGTAAATAATGATGAACATCATAAGTGACATATATATTAAGCATATCCTAATAAATTGTCATAATTATAGGAAAAAATAAATTTAATGATGTTTCAGCTGTTACATCTTTTATTATCTCCATTTTACCCATTAGATGTAATGATTTTGAATTTGCATGTCTCATTGTAATAAATATCCATTAATACTATATTTATTTCTGGTAAATGCTTCACCATCGTAGTTGCTCTTATTAAATTCAAAAGAGTCTTTAATTTTCTGTGTACATATAAAAATATTACTCATTTAGAATAATATTAAAATTTCTAATATCTTTGAATTATAAAAAAGACTAGATATGACATAATCAGTTAGAATTTGGCCAGTTATGGTATTTATACTGTTAATCTTATTACAACTCTTACCCTCTTTAAATATATTTTTAATTATTATATTATATGCTGTTATTATTATGAATTTTGAAAAATATCTTCATGCAAATTTTTTTTATATGATAATAATCTCATTATTTTGCTCCCCTTGTTCACCTGACTTTCTGAAGGACATTTATTAATTTATCTAGTAATTGATTTTACTAATTTTTTACAGCGTAATAAAGTTTACATAAATATTTTATATTTCTGACTAAAAGGATTTGTGTAAAATTTTAAAATTACAAAAAAAAAAAAAAAAAGTGAGCATAGGACATAAATTTATTTAGATTATAGCTCAAGATGCCAATCAGCTTGTTGCAACTTTCTCTTTTCCCACTAAAATTACATCAAAAACTTTTGTGCAAACTAACTGATACATTTTACAATGAACTGTTGTATATGTATTGAAGTTCTGTCAGAGCTCCTTTTGTTCAATCAAAGAAACTTTTAAAAAACCAAGTTTTTCTCTCTTTTTCTTTCTTACAAATTAGTTGCTTCAGTACTTTTATCTTGTTGAATACACTTGAATAAATACTCATGTTGACTGCAACTAGCAAGAATTTGTCCTTTTTTTTTTTTTAAGTTTAGTAATAGAGGAACTGCCATTAATAATTAATTATCCCTTCTGAATTGTTTTGATAAATTATGATTTGAAACAATGAAAATTCCGTAATCAGTAGAAATGGGGGGGGTGAGTTTATTCTCAATTTCATTCGGGCTTTCTTAAACAATCGGTATCTATTTTATAATTATTAGTAAGTTGTGTTGATTTATAAAAAAGTAAGTAAAAATAGTTCTAATATAATTTTTTTTTAATTAATCACTGATTATTTTACATTTCATACCATTCATTCTGATTAAAAGTATAACATCAGTAATTAACTCAAAAATGTAAAAACATGAAAAAATTGATTTTTTTTAAAATTTATTTGAAATTAGCATTCTATGCTGCACATATTAATAATAGTTTAAAAAATATATACTTCAATGTTATTTTATTTTGAAAATATTTTTATAATTAATATTTTTTTTTTCATGTTTAAAGAAATATAGTGACATTTATTTTGATTTTTTTAGCTAAATGTGTCGAAAACAGACCATTTTATTTTGCTGAAAAATTGTATAAAGCCATGAAGGTAGTAAGTAATTTATTTCTCATTATCAACATTTCTCAGGACAATAGAAACCAATTTTGAATTTAATGGAATTTTTTTACTCAGGGTCTTGGAACTGATGACGATACCCTTATCCGAATTGTGGTATCTCGTTGTGAAATTGATATGGTCCAAATCAAAGCTGAATATGAAAGGAACTATGGAAAACCATTAATTGAAGCCATACGTGTGAGTATTTGATAATTCTCAATTTCTCTTGATTTTCTGTATCAGGATGTAATATCATATATGTTTCCCTCTGATGTTAGGAATGGAGCAAATATTCAAATTCTACCATAGTTGAATTGAATGCTATTTATTGTACATTAAACACACCAGTAAGAAGAATAATCGTTCATCACAAAATATTTTTTTCTCTAATATATTAACAAATTACATTTTTTTCTTTTTTTAAAAAAAATTCAGGTTTTTGTGTATTCTCAAATTATATTTAAAAGAACTAATTGAAAACAATTTTATTTACAAAAAATTATTGATATTATGGAGAATATTTTAAACTAAAATTGAAATTATATAAAAAAAAATGTGATTATATTGCCAATTTCAAAATACCATCCTTTTAATTAGATATCTTTAAATCAAATAAAGACTCTGATGGTTTTATTATACTAATATTATGCAGTACTTGAATTGACTGTTTTAGTGTCTTGCATATAAGTTACTAATGAATGATAGAAATCATAATAGTAATGAATTGCATAATGCATTAAAAAGTAAATCTTTCTTTTAGTGGTAGAGCCTACATTTGAATCAAAATATGAACATCATAATCATAATGATTTTGCATTAAAGATATTGTGTAAATTTTATGTGAATTTCTTAAACATTACTCACTCTAGTTCCCAGTGAAATAAATTAAATTTCAATGACATAAATTTACTGTACTTGCATCAAATCTCATTTTTTTTTTTTTTTTTTTTTTGAAGCTACTGGGATTAAATAACTAAATGTGATTTATTTTTGTATGATTTGAGATTATTATGTTAGTACAATTCAGCATTAAAAATTCCATGCCCATTTTGATTTTTTTTTTTTTTTTTTTTTTTTTTTTTTTTTTTTTTTTTTCTATCCTGTTAGGGTGACACGTCTGGAGATTACAGGAAAGTTTTAATCAATCTTGTGGAACCTCAGTAAATGGCTTCAACTTAATTGGCTATGCATAACTTGCTTTAAAAAATGCAAGATGTTTTGTGTGGTGCTTTGCAAAAATTGGTTCCTGTTGCAGTGTCTTTAGCAAATTTATTGTAAATAATTTGTTGCATTTCCATGTTTTAAAAAAGAATGTTAAAATATTTTAGTTAAAGAAACTGTTGCATTTTCCCATTGAGATCTGTCATGCTTCCATTCAATTCTAGTACAAAAGAAAATATTTTTTTACGAATTAAATTATACATGTTAATGTATAATTATGATAGTTATTTTTATTTGTAGAAATTTCATATTAGAAATTATATATTTGTTAATTTTTGTGCATTAAATGTTATTAAGCATTAATCTAGAAACATAAATTTAAGAGTTGTTGTTCAATGTTATCATAGATCTTTGCTTTATAAATCAAAATTTTATAGAATTGTGATCTGTATGAAAAATGTGTTCAATGCTTTCAAAGGTATTTTTATTGCTGAACAAAAGTGCTTAATTTTATTTTTTTATGCAGATTTTGCTTTGTGATATTTTTTATTACTTTACCAATTAGAATAAAAATGTTTCTATGTATTTAGTTTTCTTAATCTAAAAACAGTCAAGTCCAGTTTAATAATTTTGTAAAGCAGGATTAATATGAAATAGTCATTAAAATACAAATAACAAGGGAAAATATGCTTGTTTCTTGTGGATGAACACTATATTTTAATGAATTTAGCAATCTTTTCTCTTATTGTTTGCCTATAAAAAGATTAGTATAATAATTAAGTCGTACTTTAAAAAATATATTAATAAAAGAAAATTGGCTTTGCCTCATTTTGGCATATTGTAGTTTGAACTAAGTAGATGCTATTTTTATATTCTAACAATTCATTTTGATATTACCATTTTAAAAATAAAAATACATTGATTTAGTAGTATCATCGTGTTTTTAAAGTCCAAAAACTTCTGTCACAAGTGAGATTCTTCATATAATAGTGAATAAAAATAAATAGCACCTATAAATCAGTTTGTTTTAAAAAAATTTATTCACAGTTTTTGGAATATATTATAATAAAATGCTTTTACTATTCAGTTTAGTGGTTTCTCTTTTCCTTATCCTCTCACAGAATAACAACTTAAAAGTACATGAAGTAATGTTCAACAGCACTATTAAAATATCTTCTTATTGTACTTATTTAGAATATTGGATATTATGCAGTATCAATATTTCATCGATAAGACAATATATATATTTTTTTTAGCATACATAATCTAAAATTAAAAAATGAAGCATAAATATTATTGTGAAGATTGAATGGAAACATTAAGTATAAGCAAATACCAACATTGTGGATGTAAACTTTTCTTTTAAGAAATATAATCTTATTACAAGTTACATGAAATAGCCCAGCAGTCGGTTTGAAGGAATAAAGTTATAATTGAAAAATATGTTTTTAATACTTGTTAAATTGTTATAATTTTCTGGCATTTTTGTTTTGAAAATAAAAACGAAATGCATACTTGTCAAATGCAGAATACTTATGAATATATACAACTTTAGAATAAGTTCAAAATTCCTTATTTTATTTTTAAATAAAAATGAAGCAAAGGTCAGTATATAATAACGTGTAATGTGGAAAAGATTTAAATGTCTTACTCTGAAATTGACAGCTTTTATTTTAATCAGTAGAGCTGATCTTAATCTGGCATACAAGATGAGTTTTGTCTAATAATTTGAATTGCATTATTTTTTCTAAAAATCTTGATATCCTTCTAATCAGCAATCAAGTATGGAAACCATAGAGACTGTCTGTGCAAATTAAATATATTTATTTTTAACTAGTATGGTTTTATGATAGTTACTATCAAACATTTAATGTTAGAAAATAAACTGTTGGCATCATTTGAAATTTTATTCATAATTTCAATATCTAGACTAAAAATATTATCATTAGTTATGTATTGTTATTTAATAATTATTTTAATTTTAGAAAACTATTCAGGAATTTACATTTATCCTGCAGGGAAGAATTGTTTCAAGCAAAATGAGATCAAATTAAGTTGTCTTATCACGGATGATGTTTATCAGTCTGAAATATTAAAGAATAGTCTATTACAGGAAACCGTGGAAAGCTACACCAGAAATGTGAGCCATCATCAAATGAGATGTTCACCATAAATTGATTATTATTATTATGAAAACTTTTGGCTTCACAATCGCAAATTTCATGCCTATGATGAATGGTTAGTAAAAAATTAGCAGGGTTGCCAGATCTGATGAAAATTATAATACTTTGAGTTTTGAAGAATTCTGTAATTTTCCACATTGTTCACTATTTTAGTTCAATAGTCATTATGTTAAAAAATCCAATTTGAAGATAATTCAAAGATTTGTGTATGGTTCTATATTCATACTAGTTGCTTTAATCCCTTCTAGGCCAGTGTTTATTCTATTTGTAGGAGGAGGGCAAAACATGAATATTATGGATTGTATAATTTTTATTCTCAGCTCCTTAAAAAATTTCAAGACATTCAATTACTACAAATTACTAATCTAAAGAATTTGGATAACAAGCATATATAGTCTACAAGATATTGTTACATATAAAGACTAACTGCAGATAATATATCATTGGCCTATGAAGAAATATGTTTTCTAAATACATACTGCCTATTTTAAGCAATTAACAATGTGAAGAAAAGGCAACCTAAAAGCTTTTTGACCTATGATTTAATATTTGATGTAATAATGCAAGAAAATGTCTTAAACTATAGCTAAAAAGAGAGTTGCAGCAATTAACAAGTTACATAATGTGCAAATCAATAATTTTCACAAAGTAAATGCATTCATATGTAAATTAACATAAATACTTTTTTTAATTACTTTTATGAAAATATTTTTATCTGGAAATCCTTTAAATTTGATTTGGTTTCATACCCATTCTATTTCAAAAGACTTGATATTCAAATTTTCTATAATGCCTTATTAAATATTCTAAACCTAATATTTTGCTAGTTATTTGTCTGATAATATGGCACCAAGAATTAACAATAGTAGAAAAAAAACTTTGGTTATTACATAAAGAAAGAAAAGTCTATTGTTAGAAAATGAAAAATCAAAAGGAGTTGTTTGCTACACATTTTAATAAACATGACTTTGATGTGACTTTTTACAATATATACTAGTGCAATAAAAGCTAATAAATTATCGAGGGAAATAAAATCGTTTCATTGAAGTAGTTTCTTATATTTATAGAAGTAACTTCATTTAAAGATTTTATTTTCTTTATTTCAAGAGGAAAGGGGTATAGGAAGAAAGTGTGGCCCCTCATAAGGTGTGAATTTGAAAAGAAAATTGAGTTTATTTTTTCTGCCATGAACCTTATCTGTTTAGGTGCAAATTTTAAAGCACGTGAATGAAGGCATTAATTCGAGCAATGCCAGATTATTAAGTTGTCAATTGCCAAGGGAATCCCCAAGTTTAGAAGGTTTGATGGTGCCTTATAATTTAAAAAATGTACAATCTTATTATTAAATATTACTTAGATTGTGTTGAGATAAATTGTGTCATTTTCTTTGTCTATTTTGTTTACTTTTAATTCGGCACTTTTTTATGTGATATGTTAAAATCGATTTTTTTAGGAAGTGATCTGTAATCAGTCATTTATTTATAATAATAATATAATTTCAGTGTATTAAGATTTGTTATTTAAAGTTACTAACATCAAGACTAAAATTGATAAAAAAAATTAGCTGATTAGAAATTATATTACACAAGGGCCTAGAAGATTTAATCAAGCCTTGAATACAAGCAAGAAATATATATATTAAGGAAGCTTGCTTCTTAGTTGTGATAGCTCCAGTCACTCCCTTCGTTCATTTTAAAAACAGATATTAAATAGCAAATATTCTATAAGAATTGCAATGATCATTAATGGAATATTTGCTTTGATTTGAAGGATTTTTTGTTTGTTTGTAGTTAGGGCAACAAGAAATAGCATCAAGTACTTTTGTCTTTTCTTCTAATTCTAAACACACTTATAAAACTTCATAAAAAATTATATTAGTTATTGACTCACAAATAAGAATATAATTGTTTGAAATGCCTAAATACATAGGCTTTAAGTTTAAGGTGTTTAAGATATTTTGGTTCATATATGAAATATTTCATATATGAACTAAATATCATATATTTGGTATATAAAAATAAAATTAATATCCCCTTCTCACCTCTTAATTTTTATGTATTGGTTGATTATTTTATTTGCATTTTGCAATAAAGGATATTAAAATAATTTATATGATTATTTTGTAATTTTTAAGAAACCTAAAGTGAGATAAGAAAAAAAATACATATTTATATACTTCGATTATTCAAATCCAGTTATAAAGCTTTTTTTTTATTGTAGAGCTATATATTATTTGAATATCCCTTCACAATTCATGGGGAATTTTTAGATAATTTTCCATAATTTATGTTTACAGTTAGTCAGAGATTGATTAGCAAAATCTTAAAACTAACATTTGAAATCTTTGGTATCTATCTGTTTACTTTATTTTCACATGTTCTCTCCGAGAGGGGTGATTTTGTCGTCTCGAAGGCGAGTAATTGTGAAATTAAGCAGATTTCGAGTTTTTCCCCTTAATAGCCTCATCGCCGATGGCCTTGTGAGTGTTTCTTGTATGAGATGTTTGCACTGAAGTCTATTTCGTATGTTATATGCTGCAGTTCAATCAGTCAGGTTCATCCTTTGTCCAGTTTCAGATGCCATGGGATTATTATTTATGGTCATCTTTCCGCATACGCAGAGGGGTCAAAGATAAAAGCACCAGGTCTCTCTTGTAGAATTCCGATTTTCTAAATTGTTTGTCAGTGCCGTGAAACCAGTCCAGTGTGCCAACAATACCAAAATTCTCATTGAATCTGAAAAGAAAATGAAATATATTTTTGAATAATTTATTATTGTCGCAATTTCCTAAAATACTTGGAAATGTTAATGAATTCGTTTTCAAAATTGTCAGTTGTGTGTAATTCGAAACTATTAGAAAGGTAGAGATATCAAAGAAAAAAAATGGTCTTCAGAATAAGTTGCATTGCGAATTTAACCGTAACCATCAACTTACTTCTATTTAAATATTATTTGGAAATTTAAATGAAAAATATAAAGTCAAATGCATTTCACTTTTATTATTGCATATCACTCAATTTTTGAATTATGATTTGAGGCATCATTTTATTCGTTAATCAATACTTTGTGGATATATGAAGTTATATGTCTCTAAAATGCGATTTGTTCTTTTGTTACAATTCTTTTCCAGATTCATAATTTTTATCTTCTGCAAGATCGTGTTCGATTATTCTTTAAATGTCATTTCTTTTATTATCTGGCAAGCTGCCTTTGGTGATCAGTTGGTTCATCAAGATTAAAAATTTCAATTAAATATTTTGTGTAGTTTTGTCTTAATGCCTTACACGCACACAAAAAAAAGCCTTCAAATTTTGATAGGCATATAATTTATGCTATTTTAGATTTTTAACACCAATCAATTTATTATGATATGGATGCCCCAGATTTTCTTTTCATATCTTAATATGCCCAATGATATCACAGGAAAGCCCAACAGTGCTTAAAAAGGAGCATACTTTCAGAATGTTGTACCATTGCTTGATATGAATTTAAACCTTAATTATATGCGCAACAAAATTTATTAAAAAAAATCTACAATTTTGGCGATTTTGAAAAAATTGGTCTAGTTGGTGCTGCAGCCTCTGTTTTTTTAATTTTATTTTCAATATCATTCGAAATGAAGGTAGAGAGGACAGATAACTATAGGTTATGGATTTCATACAAAATAAAAATTGACAAAATCGTTGCATTAAATATTTTGTTTAGTTGCTATAATTGTCGAACACTGTCAGGGTTATTTTTTTCCCCCTCAAAGCGATCAAAAACAGGTCCCCCCCCAACAGAGTTAAATAATCTTTTGAAATATCTCTCGGAAATGGACGATGGTTGAGAGAAAAGATACCATCTATTTGATATAAAATTCACATGACTCTTGATAGTATTAATTTCGTATGAAATAAAAATTGTCAAAATCAGTAACTGTGTTTGCGGCTGAGGGAATGGTTCTTTGGTTTTGCAGTTATTTTTTAAATGTAAATGATTGCGGACAGCTAGTCACCAGAAGCGGCTAGTTATTTATTATTTTTCAATTTAAACTATATTGTTGATTGTATACAAATATTACTGTTTGAATGCCGGCGTCCTGGCCTAGAGATGATCTGAGCGTCCCGCGTTCGAGTCCTGGCATGATTGTTCTTTACCCTGTGTTCTATCTGTGAGGTGTGAAAGAGTCTCCCTGTAAAAAGAGGTTGTGCAAGCGAGTGTGTAAGTATCATCTTCATATGAGCAAGAAGTCAGACTTCTGCCCTTGTGTGCTCGGGAGCCTTTACTCTCAGAAACTACTGCATAAAACTTGGGCTTGTTTGCCATAATTAACAAGTGCCACAATTAACAACAACTATTTGACGAACATTCTTACTTGAGATGGTGGTTATGATGGAATTCGGGTGTAGGAGTTAGTGGTAGATGATAACCAGAATGAACAATCACGCCGTAAGCAGTAGCAAAAGTCAACCAAGCCCACAGCGAAGTGACGTGGGTTCCAGCAAGAATAGATCCCATGTAAGTCGGCAAGACATTGGCCAATACTTGTTCCACAGGATGACAATAGATGGCGCTCATTCCTATAGGTATTATCCATTCATGGTGTTTCTTATGAAAGCGCTTATATAAAAGAGGATGGTGCAAAAATCTTTAAAAAAGAAACATATTTTCTATCATTTTATAAAACGAAAATTGGATTTTTTTAAATATAGTCAATAGTTTCATTTATCTCAATGTGCTGTAAAAGTCTATTAGCAATGATAATCAGAATGAAAAAAAAATATACGAATTAAAAGTATTTCAAGGCATTTGAGTGTGTATCTTAAATAAATGTAAAAGATTATATAATATTTTAAATAATTAATTATAAATAAAATTTATTATTACTCACAAATGATGTCAATTATTATTACACACAAATGATGTCAAAAGCTTTCGATGCCTAAATTTTTCGAGTCGATTGAGTAAAAATCTAAATTTTTCCATGTACTTTAAATATTTTATTATCAATACTTACCTACCTGTGAGAATAGTAGAAGAAAACTTCTTCGGCTGATATCTGAGCAACGATGTCAAAAATAAATACGTGTGGCTTTGGAAGCGTCATTCCCATATTGTATCCTATGTAGTTCCTTATTAAGAAACAGGAGCAAATGACAGGAATCGAGATGACCGTCTGATTAAAAAGCACTTGAGCAGCAACTACTCGAAATGTATCTTCAGTGAATCTCTGTGAAAGTAAATTATCGTCAAAACTCATATAGTTTAGCTTAGTTATATTAATATCTTGTCTAGAAGCTAATTAGATGTTTTGGTACGGACCTTAATATTTTGAGAAGTTATAAATTAAATTTGGCACAATCTTAGCTGAAACGCTGTCTCCAAACTTTCACACTAGACTAGTACTCTGCTATTGGAGCACACACATTCATATATTGAATTATCATTCATATGTATTCATAAATTCATCTGTAGTTCAATTACTTATTTGTCAGTATCTATCTTCTTTCAAAACAAAATTTAAAAAAATTATTTGTTTATTTATTTATTTGAAAATTGAAAAAGCATTAGATCTTTAATAGCAGTTAGTATTGATCCTTCCATAAAAAATATGCAATATTAATATTGATCGTTCCATAAAAAATATGCAATATTAGTATTGATGCTTCCATAAAAAGCATGCAATATTAGTATTGATCCTTCCATAAAAAAATATGCAATATTAGTATTGATCGTTCCATAAATAATATGCAATATTAGTATTGATCCTTCCATAAAAAATATGCAATATTAGTATTGATCGTTCCATAAAAATATATGCAATATTAGTATTGATCGTTCCATAAAAATATATGTAATATTAGTATTGATCCTTCCATAAAAAACATGCAATATTAGTATTGATCGTTCCATAAAAAACATGCAATATTAGTATTGATCGTTCCATAAAAAACATGCAATATTAGTATTGATCGTTCCATAAAAAATATGCAATATTAGTATTGATCGTTCCATAAAAATATATGCAATATTAGTATTGATCCTTTCATAAAAAATATGCAATATTAGTATTGATCGTTCCATAAAAAAATATGCAATATTAGTATTAAGTTTAATGGAAATTCTTACAACTTTTTTGAGTACCGCTTTTGAAATTGAATATGTCGTTTTCAAATAATTAAAAAAAAAAAATCTCATTTTGTTTCACTTGATTTTACAAACAAAGCATTAGAAGTAATGCAAAACAATCTCATTGGAGGAGGAAAATTTATCCTGATCGTACCTGGACCCTAACCGAAGTGATTATAGATATAAAACTTAAGCCATGATTTTTTCTGATTTAAATTTCTTTGTCAGTGTAAGCTACAAAGACGTTTCTCCATACACTTCTTTTCAGCTATTTCTAAATTACTAAAATTCAGTTTTTGACAATCTCTTAATATATGAGAAACATACTGCAAAGTGTAGGGCAATTTTTGAGTTTATGAATAATGACATAAATATAATTTCTGAGGGAAAAAAATTTGTTTTAAAATTTTTCCACCGCCCCTAAAAAAATGCTGAAGCTGCTGGATTAACAGATGAATGTATAGGCCGTGAGACAATCGGAAAATCATTTCATAAATTTTGGATCATTATTACAAACGTATTGAATTATATATAATTTACTATCTAAAAAATCTATTCAAACTCCAGTATATTTTCATAAAGCAATAATTAAATTTGAAAAATCAAGACATTAGAAATTTATTGTTAAGAAATAAGCTTTTTATCAAAATATGCGATTTGGAGGTGGTTTTCCACTGTACAATTGTATCCAAATTATTTCTTATTAGGCATACCAAATAGAAATATGTAAGTATCAAAAGTTTTTAAATGGCGTGATATTAGTTTAAAAACGCTGTATAAAATATTCCATTTATTAACAAAGTGGCATTTGTTGTTAAACTCTTGTGAAGCAATTCTGCTTAAAGAATTAAAACTAAGCTTCTTATTGCTTTTTCCTTCATACTGATTATAAACAAAATACATTGGTTGTAAATTACCCGTATAGTAAATCTGAAGACAAAAATCGATATTATTTATCGAAATATATAAAGTATTCCTCTATTGCAATTTCATCCTTTAATTTCATTGATTTTGTGAAGAAAAAGGGTAGGTAAAATGTGATTTTCCAACGAGCTTCATGAATTTAAGTTAAAAAGCAGTCGAAGTTTAGAGTCTGAAAATCATTTTCAGTCGCTAAATGCTATTATTTAAATAGTGTAGTGGTCGACTATAGTTTTAGTCTAATAGTCGAAGAGTTTCAATAATTTGAAAGCAGACTTGTATCAATTTTGAGACTACAAGTTTGTTGCAAGTTAGAATATATTATTTTGTAAAAAAGTTCTGAATATTTTGATTAGTTAGTTCGATATATTTTAATTCCTTTAAGAAATGGCAATTCATATGTGATTCATTTTACGAAAATAGTTAGAAAAATTTTTGAAAAAAAAAAAAAAAAAAAAAAAAAAAAAAAAACGGGGAATAATTTCCTATTCGATATTTTCGTGTACTTCCCCAATTTGCCGTGTTTTGTGCTTAACTTCATAGTATATAACATGTAAGAAAACAAGTAATTCTATGTTTGGGATTTATTTCCATTGTTTTCCAGTCCTATTGTATATCTTTCAAACTTCGACACAAGTTATCAACTTTAGTAACAAGCACAGATCATTAATGTCATTCATCTGCCTAACTTACTTTTTAAGATATCGCATTTATATACACACGAATAGACAGATTGACAGTCAGTCAACCCATTAACGGATGTAGTTCAAAATTTGGTACAGTTCTTCAATTCTAGTAATAAATAAATGTAACGAATTTTATCCATCAACTAACTCATTGTATTTTTATCATATCCATACTATACGGATAGATAGACAGACATATTTTCTGCTGTCTGATTTTGTACATATTTGACACATATCTACAGTTTAGATGCAAAAACTAAACAGACAGGCAAATATAATTTCAAACATTTTCGGAATTATGGTTGTTTATAGAATTTAAAATACGTCAAGGGAACGTGGAGATACTTCAATACTTTATGGCTAATTTTTACTTTCGCCGATACGAAGTGTACAAAGGGAAAATATTGTAATCGTCAAAAAACTCTGAATTTTGATGAATTTACAAGTTTCACAAACATATTTTTTGGCTTATAATTATCTGTCTGTGAACACAATAACTGAAAAACGTTTTGAACTAAACGAATGAAACTTAATATATAGAATAAGTTTGTAGATTTCTTTCAAACTTCGGATGAAGGGAGTTTTCACCCAAAACTACATGGGGTATCTACACATTTTTAGAATGATTTTGATAAATAATTTCAGAAAATAAAATGTTTCGAAATGAAAATTTCGGTCAACAATTTATGTGAAGAAGAATGTGAGAAATAGAGTCGACTATTTTATATGTATTCTTCTTTTAACTGTTGCATGTAAACAAACTGCGGATGGAAAGGAAAAAATAATTAAATTAAAATAGGGCAGTTCGTCTAGCTGTTTGAGTATAAATGAGCTCAATAACTATAAAACTTTAAAAACTAAAAAGATGAAATTTGGTACATATGCTTAATATATAAAATATAGGGGTGGATTTTTTTAATCAAATTTCCAACCAAAACTTTCAAAGTATTGACCATCTGAAGGTGCATCCTTATGCATAATAACACAATATATAATAAATATGTTACGGCAAATGTGATAAATCCGGTATTATATTGTTACGAACCTCTGATGCTGCTTCCCAGCATAGTTGGTTCCATAGGAGGTCCCAGAGCTTGGCGACTTTGGCGCCAAAATGGATTATACCCGAGACATCGAGAATTTTCCCGATCCGTCCAGTAGGAACGGAGATACGCCTCGAACGTTCATGATTGGTTGAGAGGTTTCTAGTCCCGCCTCCTAAGACCTATAAAAGGAGCTGAAGCTACCGGGGAGTGGGGGTGAATTGAGTAGTCGGAAGCGACAGAGAAGAGTAGTCGTAGTCGGGATCGACGGTAAAGAACTGGCCTCCCAGAGATAAGCGGAGCAGCGACGGAGTGGAGCTAGTGCTGAACTAAGCTGTGCGCTACTGTCTGCAGTAGAGACTGTTGTATGCTGCACGTCTCGGCTGAAGATAATCGTCTTTTGTGCTGTATATAGTTGTCGTCTTTGTGCTGTCTTGTGTGTCTTCGTGTAAATAAACGTCGTTGTTTTATTTTCTACTGCCGCCTGCTGATTGAGCGTTCTCCACACCATATAACTCCCACTATCCAAACGAACCCCGGAAATTTCGTAACAATATATAACTACGAGTGATTATTTAGAATTGCAACTAAATTTATTGATGATTATGAATAATGATCTTTAATTATACGAATCATCAGTTTATTACATTTAATGTAACATGTATAATCCATATATCCAATGACTTAAATCAATTAAATTTGATAAGTGATCCCATGATTACAATAGTAGTTGTAATCATGGGTCTCATATATTAGTTCCAATCGGCCAGAAAAAAGATGTACAATAGATTCAGTAAAATTGCTGGATTCAAGTATTATTGTTCGCCAACGACATGCAAACAATAGTTATGGATATGATTGACGAATAAATTCGGCTAAGTCCACAAATGCGAGGGGAGGGGGAAAAAAGTCCTTTATTGAAGAGTATGAGAGAAAATTTCGGGGAGACTGCCCTCCTCTGGTTTTTAATTATTACAATTTTTGTACCTGAGCACAGCGTATATAAGAAATGAAGCAATCAGAAGCAAGTACAATATATGTCAATTGTGGAACAGCGTCGAATAAAAATAATTGCATAAAAACACTGTAACGGCAAATAATAATTATTAATTTTTACAGCATATGTTATAAGTTTTTAAAGCATTGTTGTAATTTTTAAATATTTTCCGTTAACTCATTTCAATAATATTTTTTGGCTATTAACTGTAAATATAACCTGCTTTGTTGTGAAAAACATGCTGGCGCGCGAATTGATTCTGACATTGCTGTGGTAACCTGTAAGACATCGGAGTCAGCAATTTACCAAATAAACAACTTGGAATTTAGCTAAGAAGTAGCGGTGGAAATTATTTTTATTCTAATTTATATTGATTCTTTTAATTAAGTTATTGAATCTCAATAGCAACTAATTCAACATGGCAGTAACGTCTCTTAACAGCACTTTTTAACAATTACACGTATAATAACGAAACGTCTTACTCAGTTTTAGATATTTTGAAAAATGGAAATATAGTCAAGAGGATTTTCTCAGATGCTAAACAGCAATATACAAACTAAATTAAATAAGAACTTTAATATAAAAATGATCAGCTTTCTTTTTATACAAATTCTCTCAAACGTGAAACGTTTTAAGTTTATAGAAAGAAAAAAAGCCGAATGGAAAGGAACAATTTGATTAAGAATTAATATGTATCTATATTCGACTATTTAACAGTTTTTAATTTTGTAATGACACACTTACGAATAACTGATAAAATTTCTCACCGGATATTTTGTTGCAGTCGAATCGGGTATCTTGAATTTAATGACAAAGTTAGGTTTTCCAGTAATATCCACCACTATAAAGAAAACACCCACACTCCAGTAAACAGTCACCATGATTATGAAAGGAACTGTAAATAAGAAATTCATGTTTAAGATGATCATAATCATTCAAATGAATTATCTCTATTTTACCTCAATTATTATGTAAGAGAAAACAAACTGACATTGAATAATTTGTTCCAGTTAGGAAATATTTCTAAAGCTAAGTGACTTCTGCAGAGATTCATTGAAAATAAATAAAACTAAATTCCGTGTAATATACTTTGAAAAAAGTAATCTCCACAAATACTGTTAAGCATTTAAGTAAAAAAAAATTTTTTTTTAAATTAATACCTAGTTTTCTCATGTGGATTTTTTAAATTAAAGTTTAAATTTTGGTCACTTCAAGATAAATTACAGATTTGAATTTAGAATACTAAGTTTATAATATTGTATAAAAAAATATTAATTTTAATTTGTTATTAATGAAATTACAAAAAATAAATAAAAATATATGAATAGTAATATATTCTCTTATTGTGTGATTATGAAATATAATTATTGAAAAAAAACATTTAATTTTGCCAAAACATTTTATTTTATAGAACACGTAATATTAAAAAAGCACGTTTAATAACATGTGATATTAAAAATTAAGCTGTTTGATTGAATTTCTAAATTTTGACTATATTTATTATCCTATCCCAATTATATTTATAAAAAATAATTGGATGAATTATTTCGCATATAAAATATATGCGCCTTGTTAATTTTATATTTGAAACCATTGCATATCTTGCAGGAGTAAAGAGGTTATGAAATGACAATACGAGTAAATCGTGAATGAATGGCCCATATACAATGAAAGTTAGTCCAGAAAAAAGGTTATCAGGTGAAAATTTTTTTAAAAAAATAACCTTTACATTTTAAGCATTAAAGAAATGGCTCCGAACGAACTAAAAAAGTTTTAAAACCCTTTTAACGCATGCGTTTTGACCAGGGATAAAAAGTAAATTCTTTCAAATGCCCTTATTACCTGTATAGTAAGTAAAGCAGATGAAGCCAGCATAATTGAGGGTTTGCTAATATTTTTTACAGTTGTCTATTTTAAGAAGTGAAATTCTCCTTTGATATTTTATTAAAGAAACACTGGACTAAAATTAAGGAAAGAAATCATTTAAATTTTTTAGAAAAATTTACGGAAACGACCCATCAAGATTTTACATATTTTTTGAAGTGGAACACCTAACTAACTTGGAAAGATTTCATAAAATTAAAATAATCTAAAAATATCCCATTTATGTAATATTTAAGGTCATAGCTAATGACTTTTAAAATAAATCCACTTTTGAAATAAAATTATGAAACCTTTTTTTTTTTTTTTTTACTTTCTAACCTTTTTTTCATTTTTCGATGCGCTTGAGTGATTCACTTTTTCACAGCAGGTGGGGGTGAAAGGCAGGAAAAGTGGCGAGAGGGCATGGTAACTTTCTCCCTATGTGGATTTCTCTTTATTTATTTGTTTACTTTTGATTTACGTAAATGAGACGGATTATTACGAGCGAGTGAATGAATGAATTATTTTATAAATGAAACGCACAGATGTATTTTGTAGCTTCTGAAAATTGTTAAATTACAATTTTGATTACACATTTATTTGAAAACATTTTTGTGTGTTCGAAACGCATTTAATATTTTGAACACGTAAAGGCAGTATATTTTATCAAAAAATTTGCTTATTTCATACTATTTTGAATATATATACTGCTGCGTGATACTGAGATAAGTTAATCTACCTAAAAAGAATTACAAAAGAATTGAAACATAAATTCAAATACAGAACGTTCTGATACGACAAATGTACTCAAAGGGTTAAAAGCAAACAAATGTATAGGTAAAAAGTCTACAAATATTGTATTCAGTAGATGAGGTTACTTCTGCATTAATTTGGTTATTTTTATCGAAGATAAGTTTATTATTAGCCATATTTTTCTGACACAATATAGTTCTCAATTATATGTCACTATCAATAATGATAATTTAATAAATTTTACATAATTTAACTATACTATTTCAAAGAGTTTAAACGAATTCTTTAGGATTATTGTCATCTCCAATATATATTTGCTATAGTATATCAAGAATCTGCAAATCAAACACAATTATACCTCGACTTACTGCACTTTGATTTACGCAAACACGGAGTAGTCCTATTCCTGATTCCATCCTCCTGTTTCGAATAGTAAGCGTTTTGGAATATGATAAAAATGCAAAAATTGAGATATAATAATAAATAACGTTAAGAAAAACAATACTTGCCCTGTTTTTGAAAAATGAACCAATGAGGAACAACGCCAAAATGATCAAGTTACTAACTTTATAAAAGAAGTTACCAGTTATTCTATAATTACATTTGGAAGTGGGCGACGGTCATCATATCAGTCAGCTGTTGGATTTTTTGGTTTAGTAAAGTTTAATGACGCAAGTACCAGGTGTGGCTGGCTACTCCAATAAGCTGTTTGAAGTCAAATAGCAAAGTGTTATATTGAAAAATGTATTAGCTAAACGCTCCTATAGAAGCTGATAGAAGCATCAATTCCAATACCACAAGTGCAGGAAATGGCAATGGTAAGCTTGGCAAAAGGTTTTGCCACATTTGAAAAGATCTATACATTTAGGAGACAATAGATGCTAATGGTGAACTCATTTTGACTGCAAATAGAGGAATACTTAATAAATAAATAAATGAAAAGAAATAATAATAACAAAATATTAGCCTGAAGTGGCGAAATTTTACACAAGAAGAGAACAGTTTCTTAGATTTTATGGAGCAATCGATATTGATGATTTTTACGATTCTTGTAACACTTTTTATGTAACAAAATTGCATGTTTTAATACATAGCTTCCTTTCAACCAGAAGTTTTTGCAAGCATTTATCTGCAATTAATTAAAATTCGCGTGTATTTACATGCAGAAATAGATCTCAACTTATACACTTCTCATCGGTCTCTACAATCGCTCAGTTTCGAAGTGTTACTGTAAAATTTTAATAAAGGAATTTATATCACACTTAAATGGCATATTTTTTTTAATTAATGCAATTTTAAGGAATCAGGCTGGAAAAAACTGATATGTTGATTTTTATTAACTGCTAGTAGTGAATACAAATAATTGTAACCTATGGGCCAATCCTGATCTAGTGCAACGTAACCGGAAACTAGTCTCTTACATCGTAATCTTAATCGTAAACGAATTCTCACGTCCAGGTCACCAATGTAGTGGTTTTGATACGAGCGAGGATAGAACATGGGACCTTCTGGTTGCAGCCGAGTAACAAGACCACAAGACAAAAATAATACTCATGTCTCGTAGCTGTTAGCTGGCTTATAAGGTTTCACCATATGCTCTTCATATAATGTTTCCAATTCAGATTATTAATCGAAAACCGAAATCAAATAGAGATTATATCATTAATTCAACAGGAATTATTTCGATTTTCTGAAGACGGTATATTTCGTAGATTGCTGCAACTAGAAGTTTTGTTATTTGAATTATAAATTATTTATAGTATCATTTTTTTTTTCCTTTTCAACAACTGAAAAACAATAATCTGCTTTGAAATGACATTATTTTGTTGTTCTATGAAACATAAACAGAGCAAAGACATTGTTTTAGAGCGGGATACTTTTGTAACTTACATAAAATAATTGTTATGGCTCGACAATCACGTTACAGTGTAAATGTAAAATTCCACTTGCATTGGATGATGACAGCGTAACAGGAAAACAACACCCATAAATTTTCGATCCCATTAATAATCAAAATAATGATCATGCTACCTTAATGTTGAAATTCCAGTTACTGTTTCCGAGAAAATGAAGCGTATCCCTACCCCCTCCCCAAAAAAACACACACACCCTAATTAAGATTTTTAACCAAATGGGTGCTAGAGTTATTGTCGGATGTTCATTTCCAGTCCAGAAGAAGCGCGTTCTTAATGGGTAAATACTTGACATTTTTGCGACTAATTACAATCTTTAGTATTCTTTTCGCTGTTTATTGCAATCAGCGAGTAGCATTGAAAATAGATTTAAAGTGGATAACAGAATTTAAAAAGGTAAGAAAGATGCATTTTCTCAAGTGCAGGAACAGAATTTAAGGGAGATTCTAAGATGAAAACTGCTTTTTGCCAAAAGAGTTTCTATCTTCGAATGGTTCAAAAAATGGTGGTCATAGAAATGATAAAGCCAATTAAAAAATTAAGAACGAAATGTTAAAGTGCGCCGAGGGCTACCGTCAGCAACGATTATTCCTTTGGTTGGAAGACATAATTCGTGAATCAAATGCTTGAAGAAGAGTAAAAGTTTTCGCAAAATTGAAATAAAGCTTCTGTCTTTGCAATCTCAACACAGTTTAGTCAAAAAAAAAAAAAAAAAAATCTAATTCATCACATTATAGAAAGATGGTCTTCGGTGACAGAAATTATCTCTAAGAAGATCAATATTAATGTTCAAGTTATCTTGAAGTTATTAAACTTAATGGAATTCATGGAATAAAATAGCTGAAAATTATGTAACCAAAGCACTATTAGCAGGAGAAGTTCATTTAAAGAGTCTCAAAAGGAGAGATCAGAATCAACGATCTTAAGTTTCTCGTAATTATTCCATGTCATGCCAATGGAGGGGCGGAATAATTCCCTCATTTCATTATAAAATCTTATTCGTTTAAGTCAATTAGTACCTGGAAGACCAAAGTTCGCTCGACAGGATTTTTTAATCGTGTTTTTTTTTCGGAGAAAATATTTAGATACGAAACATATACTGATTAGATTTGAATATTTTTTCATCTTACCTACATATGAACTGATCATTTAGATAAAAAAAAAATCATGAATGCACTTAGTTTAAAGTGTTATTCGAATCATTCGGCTATATTACAGTATTTATTTCACAGTTTATCTATTATTACTAATATTTTTTGAACTTATACTCAGTTTTACCGTGGTGAAATCGGTCGAACTGAGCTTACTAATACTTCCTATACTTCTTTCCATACTATGTTGCAAGTATGTCGAGGATTTTCATTTGGAAGAAGTACTTTTAACGTCATTGGTCGCTTAACCGTGGAAAAGGCTACATATAGCATGCCATGTATAAAAATTGATGATCTTAAGTCATCTCACAAAATTTTAAAGTACCAGTAGATTATCAACCTATGGCAACAATGCAAGTACCACAAAAATTTACCTAGATGGTGCAATATGATATTGTCAGCATTAAATGCATTGTTCAGTGAGAGAAATATAATATTTCTCATTGAAATATTTTATTCTTTTGAAAATTCCAATCAGATTTAACATTATTGATTCTTTGTACATGGAAAGATCACAACATATAAGATTATTTCATATATTAAACTTTCCGGATAGCAGATTCAATTACTTCATTTTAAAAAAAATTTTCTCAAACATTTAAACATTAAAAAAAGAAGACAGAAAGCGATTTTATTGAAAGGAAAAGAGGATATTATTGAAATATTACCGTCCAATGTTAAAAAAAGGGGGCAATTAAAAACACCATGTGCAATTATTTACTTACCAATGACATTTAAAACAAATTCATCTCCACTGCAAAATGAGTAAAAAGAGAACCAAACTTCATTTCTCCATTTTTCAAAATCTTCCCAAGCTTTCATCAACAGCTGGAAAATATAAAAGTTCAATGACACAATCTTTTTGGTTTCTTCTTCTGCTTTGAAATTTTATTTCTTATTAGAAAGTGTAGTAGTAAAGTTTATTATTTATCTTACAACTCACAGAGTATTTAAGACGTTATGAAAAATGCTATGATTCGATTCATTCATGACACAAGTGTCCGACAGCTGAATTATAATCTATTTTATTTTAAATAATAATTATTCAAGTTTTGGAACCATTTTTTTTTCTTTTCAAAATTTTAGTAAATTAAACATTAAGCACAATTTTTATGGGTTTGCTGGTTTCCAGTAAAATTTTGTTTAGTTTATATATATTAATGCTCCGTTTGAAAACAATGCTATAACTTTTTTCAGAAAGGATCTTGTAATTTTGAACACAGACAGATGCCAAGGAAACACCTGAGCTGCCAGTCCCCTCTCTAAACTTCTGTATCACACCAGTGGGAAGACCTGGTTTACTGCTAATGATCTGAAAAGGAATTATCAGACAATTTTCATACATTAAGAAAATATCTTCTAATATCAGTCTGCATGTAATTTAACTTTGACAA
Source organism: Argiope bruennichi (assembly GCF_947563725.1). Taxonomy (NCBI): domain Eukaryota; kingdom Metazoa; phylum Arthropoda; class Arachnida; order Araneae; family Araneidae; genus Argiope; species Argiope bruennichi. The sequence continues at coordinate 97,214,280 of NC_079154.1, read as the reverse complement.
AGCTCTTTAGTAAACTCTTTACCAGAGTGAATGGCAACTTTTCCACCCTCCTTTCTATACTTTGATATAGAGTTCCATCCCCACCTTACTTTCTTTCTTCCTCGCATTATTTAACATTTCTAATGTTATAAAATCAGTGATGCCCTAGAAATAGGTTTTTGTAATCTTACCCACTTTGTACAAATGTGAAACTAATAAAAAATATTCAACGTCTTAATATTGAAAAGCATACTTTTAATATTAAAGTATAAAAATGCTTACAATTCCAAGGGTGATAAAACACATGGGTAGTAACATGTTAAATATGATTTTTTTTTTTTTTTTTTTTTTTTTTTTTTTAGTAACTAGCACATAGTGGCGTAGCAAGGCAAAATAATGCCTAGGACTAGGGTTGGCGAACTTTTATGGATCAACGTGCCATTTTTTCTAAAGAAATGTTTAAGGAAGTATAGGCATGCCGTCAAATAATTTTGACTTGTGATTATTGGGAAGATAATAAAACCACTCTAAACTCTTTATTTACTACGAAAAAATACATTTTGCGTAAATGTTTTAGTTTACTGTTACTACATTAGTATGACTTCTGTTGTTACAGATTAGATGACAAATATCTTATATTAGGGTTGTAAGATGTTATTTTTAGCAGAATGCATGTCATCTGCCAACACTTCCTAAGCGAGTTTTTAGTGTTATTCATCTCTGAAAATAATCATTCGCAGGCATTGGTAGATGAAAATATGGTTAAAATAGCATGAGCCGGCTTCTTCAAACAAATAAATGTGTCTGGTATCAAATTCCATGTTTCTAAAATTTCGTTACTGGCATTTTTATTTATATGGCTTGTTAATCTTTCTGTTTCAATCAACTCTAACTTTTTCTTTGTTTCAATAAATTTTTGAATCCATATCGAACTAGATTGGAAATCAATCAGATGCATTTCAAATTCTTCAATTTCCAACCAATCGAATTGGGACAAGTTCAGTTTATCAAATGAAATCACATGCAAACCGTTTTACAAACCGTAAAAGCAAACTGTTTTGATCGGCGGCGTGCCCAAAATATTGTGTCGAGTGCCACTGGTTTACCATCCCTAGCCTAGGGTATGGAATAATGTTTAAATCCTCTCGTGACATTTTCCTCGAAAAAAAATAATAAAAGCATACATTTAAATCATCACTATAAAATTTTATTTTCGATCGACAAAATTTGAAGGATTGGTGCAATTTTATTTTCGATCGACAAAAATTTGAAGGATTGGCGCCATTTTATTTTTGATCGACAAAATTTGAATGATTGGCGCCATTTTATTTTCGATCGACAAAAATTTGAAGGATTGGCGCCATTTTATTTTTGATCGACAAAATTTGAAGGACTGGCGCAATTTTAGTTTCGATCGACAAAATTTGAAGGATTGGTGTAATTTCAGTTTCGATCGACAAAATTTGAAGGGCTGGCGCAATTTTAGTTTTCTTTTTTTCTCATTAATAATCAACGCTATATACAATTAATGAGTATAAAAGATTAAAAATTATATGTATGGACGATAAACTTTAAAACTTTACAAGTAGATTTCAGATACTAACGAATCCGTTCATTAAAAGGTTTAAAACAGCTAACTAAAAAAAAAAAAAAAAAAAAAAAAAAAACCGACTTATTTTTTTGGTTGTGGTCTTCCCAAGAAGAGGAGGACATCTTGCTTTTATTTTCCTCCAGACTTAAATATAAAAGTTCGAACTTTGTGAAAAACTTTATCTGCTACTTCTGCCATCTGTTAATGTTAAATTTAGTTTTAGTTAAATAATTTGTTAAACGATATTTTGCTTTTTTGTGAAGAAATTGGTAATTTTTAAGTAGTAATCCTTGACAGCAATTGCAGATTATCTTATTACTTTAATAATTAATTACTTCATCCTTTTTGCACACATCCTTTTGCACAAAAAATCATTGTTATACGATAAATATTTGTATGCGTATGTAAGAATTTTGTAATGCATAAAAAATATGTTGATTTCTATTCTAAAGATGTTTTTAAAGTATTTTGAAATTTTATGATACAGCTTGTTTAGAACATTTAAATTACAGTAGAAAATTTTATAATTATGTTCCCCAATTTTCAAAATAAATAACCAATTAATTAAAAAAAGTTTTTAATAACGAACTTATATTACAGTACTAAATAACAGGAATTTTTTAAAAAAATATTTAAAAAATTTTTTTGACATTGAGCTAAAACTTTCAACAAAAAGTACGGAATAAAATGTCATTCAATTGATGATAAACTGATAATTGTGCTCCAGTCGCATAAAAATTATGTATTGTCATCGAGAGCATTCACGTGTACAAAATTTTAAAGTTTAAGTACATAAGAAAATGGAAAATCGATCGAAAAATTGTATTATTACAAATAGGAAAGAAATCAAGTTAAAAAAATCGTTAAAATTATGCACAGCTCATTACATTAAACTAATTAATACAAAATATTTTCCATCATATATAAAATTAAGTATCAGAAATTTTAAACATTAAAGTTTCAAATTCGGATTTTTATAATAAGATGTACTTTTTTAAATTAATTAATTTTTATTTAGTGTTTTTCGAAAAGTATTTCTTTCAAAATAAAGAATTCTGAGTGTTATGATTGATAATATTTCACTGTAATACGAAATTTAAATTCATTTTGAATAGGAGGGAGACATTTCTTTCGAAGAAAAAATGAAAAAAATAAAAATATATTTTTTTTATAATTACAAAAACGAGCAAAGCATATATATTTTTTTTAAAATTTGACAGTAAAAATGCTTATCAAAATTTAATTACATCACACATCTCTAAAAGCTCAGAATTTTTTTCAATTATGATTATGAAAATTATACTTAAAAAGAAAGTTTTCGTAACAATTCTGTGAATACCTCCCTATAATATTTTTTTAAATATTGAAAATTAGATATCAGTAATCTTAATAAAGATTTATTACCTAAATAAATTAAATGTAATAAATCTTTAATAAGGAGTTTAAGAAAAGTTATTAGAGACAGAAAAGGTGTTAAAAAACAATAAAAGCCTATTAAGAGATATTGCTAATTACTTTAATATTAAAAAAAATCCACGTAAAAATAATTTTGGAAGTTCTTTATTTATTTTATTAATATTATAGCTCTTGTATTTTAAAATGTTCATAAAATCATTTAATAATTTTCCAGATATTTAGCATTTTTTTAATTTCTAAAATAAGAATGGTATTTTAAATAAATAAAAACATATTTATTTATCTTTATAAATTATTTTTCCCATACACATTAACTATTCTTTCAGAATTCAACTAATAAAAACGAAAAAGAAGTAATTAAAAAAAATTCTTAGAATCTTCTTAAAAATTCTTGAAGAACACTCAAATAGTTATTGTTTAATATATTTTTGTTTTTGGCTGAGTATGCACATATAAATACATTTAAATATTTTCTAAATATAAATTATTTTCGGATTTCTTAAAATAAAAATAAAAAAAATTATTCTAGTGATATTTTTTTCTAAGAATATCTAAATTTTTTTATTTTACTTATAATGAAGAATACTCAAACATCTATTGTTTAATAAAAATATTTTTATGAACTATGACAATTTATATAAAATTACATAAGTATTTTCGTGGTATATATTTTTTCAATTTTTGTTAAATTAAAAAAAAAAGCAGTTTTAACAGAAATATTATTACTGGTAAGGAATCATTAAATATTTTTAAATAAATTAATTTCATATTCAGAATTGAACAAACAACTAAATTCAAGAAGAATAACTGAAAAATCATTATTTAACTTACCGCGCACTGAAGAACATTCATCTTCGTTCAACTCAAAGAATAATGCTTGATAAAATTTCTTGTCTTAATTCGAAAAGGAAAATACTCTAAAAGATACAATTCACTCTTAAATATTCAACAATTTCTTAACACAAAAATCGAGAACATCCAAGGCGAAAAGGACTGTGCCACCTGCTGTTTTCAATGACATGCCGTAAATAACGAGAAGTCTAATTACTCCATTTCAAATTATAGCACACAAAGAACTTGAAATTTGTAAAAAGAAGTGGGTCTGGACAAGAAATAAACGAGGAAATGTTGCATGTAATCTAAATGTTCTATTACTAGTACTGGCTATCATTCATTTCTTCATAGGGGCAATTAAAATTGAGTTCGAGTGTTCAATTTTGAATTATGATTATTTTTAGTCCGAGGTCATTCAACTAGTTTCGTTTCCATTAAAATATATCTATAAACCGATAGGAGAATACTCACCCAGATACTTTCTTTATAGTCCCTAATAAAGGTGTTATATCCCCTCACTTCCAACACAAAAATTGAGCCTTGAGCAGGCCGGGAACACCATGAGGCTTTCAGATGTTTATTTTCACAGTACCAAATTTTACTCACGTAGCTCTTTAAGTATTGTAGGTTTCGTGTTCATTTGTTCTTGGACAGCCAACCAAACATTCCTATACATGGATTTTATTCCAAACTGGACAGAAATCTACAAATTTGGCTAAAAGACCATATACCAAATTTCATCAGAGTAGCTCAAAGCGTTTTTGAGTTATAACATTCACAGACAAGCTTAATTCTAAACATATGTTTTTTGGACTCATGGTGGTCCAAAACGAGAAATTCCATCAAAATCTCAAATGCGATTTTTTTTTTTTTTGTTGCTATTTTAATACTTTCTCTTTGTATGCTATATGAGAAAGGAAAAAATAGAGGGAATTTGAACTTCTGGTTCGAAACATAGTAGCAATAAAAAAAAAATTAGGTCTGATACGTCTAACTTCATTATCATTTTCTTTAAACTTTACTCTTAATTATAGCAATGATAATACATACACACACACACACACAAAAAAAAATCAAAACTAGTTAACAATGGACAGTTAATAAAACAATGAAAAATTTTGCTGTAAAATATACTAGAAAACATTTTTAAATTTATTAATTTAGCTAAAATAATTGCAAGGAGGTAAAACTGAAAAACTAATTTCTAAATTTTAAGGAGATCTAAAAGCAGTTTTTGTGTAATAATATGCACCCCATTGAGGCAAAATATTAAAATTGGTAATAAAAAAACTAATTATTTCGGGGGGAAAATCCCTTTAAGGTGTTTATCATAATTAAAATATTAAATTTTATAAATTCTAAAATAAATATACTTATTAATTAAATAATAATATTATGAGGAAACAATTTGTAATAACCACATATTAAAAGATATTTAAAAAATACTAAAAAGTATTTGTATACTACTTCAATCTTATATAAACTAAAAATAAAATATAAAAAACATTTCATTGCATTTTATCAGAAATTTAGCACTGGTTTACTGAATTATTCAAATATCTATTTGATTCATATGAAATAACAATTTTTCTTGTTTTTTTTTCCAAAATAAAAATTTGTTGAGTATTCCTCGTATATGGTCATTTTTATGCTTATTTTAATTACATTATGGGAAAAAAAATCGTGCATCATATTTTAGCTTTTTTTATAAAAAATATTAGGTTTAAAATTTGATACAAACCTATAAGTTTCATGAAAATATATTTTATTCATTTAGATCTTTGTGTGTTTGAGTTCTACTAGTTTGCTTAGTCAAGAAATTGGCTTGTATCTACAATTTTGGTATCCAGATTATATACAATTTAGGGGGGAAAAAAGAGCAAGCTTCATTTTTTAGGGACATCCTCTATGAAATTAAAAGTAATTTTGGACAACATAGTACAATAAGAAAGAAAATAAAAAACATACCTTCTTCTTTTTTAACACAGCCTAAATACTCCGTTAAATTATTTTATAAATCAAAGAGCAACATATTTCTTTTAGAATTTTAAAATTATTTATGCGTATAGTATTATTGATTATGCTCGTTTTATTTAAATCTTAAGCAATTACATAGATTACATACATAGCAATTAAAACTAAAAATTAATTACAATTAATAGAACAGATTCGAACAAAATTTCGCACACATATTTTTTAGCACTTTTTGTGTTTTTCCTTCAGAACTTTGGAACATATCATCAAATAAAAAAATTAGTTTTTGCAATATCTTAAAACTTAAAAAAAAAAAAAAAAAAAAAAAAAAAAAAAATCGTGTTTCAGTAACATCAATTTTTTTCAAAGTTAATTTGGACAAAATTTGCATCAATTTCATTTTCTATACTGAAATTTTGAATTTATTTCCCTCTTTAACTATATTTATCACTTATGTGCTGATCTAACACAACAGTTGCAGCCTCCCTATTTTAATAATCTCTTAAAATAAAATTGAATCTTTTCAAAATGTCATAAATGCACCTAGAAATCAAATGCTTCTCAAACAGCCAATTATATATCAATAGCTTCAAATAACCTTTACATATTTAGATAGTGACAGTATCTCACCTTTAAATAGGCCAAATCAATAGCTTCAAATAACCCTTACATATTTATTGCACATAGTGAGAGTATCACATTCGAGACTAAAATTATAGTTTATCCAAAATCTTTAGATTAATAATTATATAATTAATTTCGGTTGAAGATTTTAAAACTTTTTAAGGGATTGAACATAAAATTTGTCTGACATAGAAGTATGAGTTTTACTTTTTCTTATCTTAATATATATAAATTACGTGTCACGTTGTTTGTCCGCGATGGACTCCTAAACTACTTAACCGATTTTAATCAAATTTGCACACCGTGTGCAGTTTGATCTAACTTAAAAGATAGGATAGCCCTTTTTTTGAATTTTTAATTAGAATTTTAATTATTAATTAAAAACTAACTTTCCCGCCAAAAAAATCTTCAAATCGCCAAATGAGTACGGCTTCAATTTTTTTTCCCAACAGTCATGAGGCTAGGCTTAAGATTTTTCGGCTGATTATTTGAAACGATTCTATTTATTTTCTTAATGTTTGATGCATTTAAAATGAAACATTGTTAATGAATCGATCTTTCAGATTCATTCTTAAGCACTTTTGAATTAAAATAAAACAGAATAAAGGAAATTAAAAATTTCTAATCTGCATAGCGTTACCCCAACTGGCGTAGAAAAAATCACACATTTGCGTTCCGCAACTGGCGTTGAAAATTCACGCATGCGCATTGTATTATGATTGTTTACATTTCAACGGAAGCGGACTCGATTTAAATTAGTTTTAGGTTCGTTGCATGTTTTTGTAATTAAATTGTATTTAAGTTAGTTATATATTTTTTGTATACGCTTATAGTTTTAAGTACATCGTTTTTTAAGTAGTTTTTTTTAACCTGTTTTCAACCGATTATTTTAAACGATTCGTTTTATTTTCTTAATGTTTGATGCATTTAAAATTAAACATTGTTAATGAATCGTTCTGGTCATGATGAATCTGAGAATATTTTGTTGACAAATTCTTGAAATATTACATAAATTAGGAAAGATATTCTTTAGTGCTCATAAAGTTTAAACGCTCAGTGACTCTTTTCAGTAATCATATTACAAAAAAATACTTTGTTTCAGTAAAAAATATTATTATATTAATTGCAGATTAATCCTTTCCAATAGTATAAATTCTACGGGAACTAACAGAAAAATTAGAGAGATACATATTATGTTGTGACTGAAGGCGTTTATAATATTATGAGTGAATTATATATCCAAATTTGAAGCTTTAAAATATTTTGATGAAGAAGTTATTAAAGTAGGAATTGCATAAAATATTTAATTATTAAAATTTTAACGAACATTAAGATTGGCGAACCGGCTGGTCGCCAAAGGCGGCTAGTCTGCATATAAAATGGCGATTAGTATAATATGGGTCTCTGAAGAATATGTTTACTTTCTGAAACTTAACTCACAATTACTCGAACAGCGGCAGTAAAACCGGTCTGCCTCCCGGTTTTGGGAGGAAATTCAAATAGTAGAAAGATGGTTGTCGGGATTGCCTTTGTGGAAATAATTATCCCAGTAGGAGTTTTCACTTTCACGATCTGTTTCCGTCAATCTTCAGGCAATGGCGGACAAAAAAAGGCACTCAGTTACTAAAAACTACTTACTCAATTAGTACTTACACATGCACAAAAGAAAAAGATTAGTTACATTTTCTCACAATTTAAACTTTTATTTCATGCATGATTGCAGATAATAGTAAATCTTTTTTTGTCTAAAAATGTTAGTTAAAGAAATCTTTTCCATTGCAATGACATATCAATGGTTAGTAATTTTGACAACTTATTAAATTTGCCGCTACAAATAGACAGACGAAAAGAAAATTTGCTTAAAGAACTTTTCCGATTCATTCGCAAAAGCAATTCAGCAAATCATTATTTTAATTAAATGCAATTTAATCAGTAGGTCAGGAATAAAGTTATGAAGCAAGCTTATTTTCACTGAGCTTCCGCATCTACATAAGAAATGATCCCAATTAATATCAAAAATAGACACTTTCAGTCCGAGATGCATAACCAAATGTGCAAAAAGGACAGCAAAAAACTTTATTAAATAAGTAGCACAAAAAGTAAGTTTTTAAGTGTGGAAGGCGATCATTTAGTACAAGTACATTAATTTATGTATTTGACTATTTTTTCAAAACTTAATGAGTTATTAAATTCATTGCATTATGATTCCACTTTTTAATAATTTTTGTGCTATGTATATTTTCCCTGAAAAAAAGACAACAAAAGTTTCGCTCAAACACTAATATGAGATATGGAATATATTCATGTAGATTTGCAGATATACTCATGAATTTCAAACTTTCAACCCTACATCATATTTCCAATTACACTTCCCAAAAAGAGACTATCTTTTCGCTTTTTAAATCTTACAGTTTCTGTTGTAAAGAAAAAGTACCTCTTCTTTATCTATATGATCTTAACTGGGGAAACGAAGCAATGGATTTCTTATAAAGTAGTTTCGATTTTAACCCCTTTCTTGGGTAGATTTTGAGTTAAACTATAATAAAAATCGTTTTTTTAAGGCTTCATAAAAAAAAAAAAAAAAAAAAAAAAATCTGCAATTGCTATTCTTGTAAGAAAATGCTTTTGTTACTCTCAGTCGCATGAATCTTCTATTGATTGATATTTCGTTGCTAAAAACATGATTGCTTTTAAAGTTAATTCTAACTTCGGTCATTTTAATTTTTAAAATTTTAGCAAAAGCAGTTTTTTTTTTTTTTTTAATCGCAATATTTCTTTTTAAAAGAAGACTGACTTACCATTTTTGACCGCCGAAAAATCAGCAAAATATTCTCAATTGTATTTTAAGGATGGTTTGAAAAAAAAAAAAAAAAATGTTTGGTTCGAAATTCGATTCGGCTCGAGACTTAATAATCGCCACTCATTACCAGCAGTTCAGCAATTTGCCAAAATTTTACTTTCGTCTTCAATGGCCGGCAGCTGTCATTACGAGCAATACACACTTTTTGAACGGCCCGCTGTAATTTTCAACCCGCTGATATGGGCCTTCTAAGTCAAACCAGTATGACTTTGAAGACAAAAGAATAGATACAATTAATATCCATTAAAATTGCATGAAAAAATTCGATGATAAGAGAATATAATTTTCTATCCTTAATGCTTATTATTAAAAAATATATTAATGCAACTGAAACAAATCCGAATAAGATTAAGTTTTTCTTCATTAATAATGTTGTTGAATGGTGGCAAATTGTGTATGTATGTGTGTGTGTGCGCGCGCGCGTGCGAGCACATGGACAGAATGATATAACCAAAATTAAATGTGAGCAAATTTTGAAATCAGATTTTTTTTTTTTTTTTTGCCATTAACTGAATAACTCAAAAAGATATGATTCGAAATATATTAATAAAAGATTTATTGCAATGAAGTTAGTTAAATAGTTAAGATAAATTCAATTTTCAAGCTCGGTTTGCGATGCCATGTTCTTTTGCAATTTTTGTTCCTAGTGATGCCTACTAAGCACCCTCTGAATTTGAAATGGTATTATTTATGCTAACAATCATAATTTACTCACAGTTCTGTTCTACTAACTCCCAGTCTTATATCAACTGCCAAATTTTTAATAGCATACACAAAGCAAAAACTATATATTAAGTAAATTACTCTTGCAGCACCAAATGTATTATATATACATTTTATTATATATTACCAGTATTTTATTATATATCAATCAGTACATGGTTGTCTTCTACATATTTACATGTTATTTATAAATCGTTTCAATTTTTATCTTACAAATCCATAATTTGTTTTCTTACACATTAAGGAATAAGTTCATGTTGTTTTTGCAGCTATTATTTTCCATTTTTCAGAATTGTATTGTGATTTTTTTTTCAGTGCTCAAAGATTATATATATATATATATATATAAAATCCAAACCAATAATAAAATCAAATTGGTAAAAATGTGCACTCATGAGGTCTATTTTATCAATTCAGTAGTAACTCATGCTGTATTTCTACAGTGCCAATGAAAGAACTTCATGATTAAAACGTAAGTTCGAAAATGGAATGACTGCTTTTTTTGCAGCAATACCTGTCTCTCAAGATTTCGGTTAGAGTTCGCAAAAGAATGGTTGGTAGCTTTTCTTCAAGGCAATTGCCATGCAGAATCGACAGAATAAATGAAATAAAAATGTGAGAGGCTCTTTTATGATTCCAGTCTCCAGCAATAATATGGTGGATCTATCTAATAAGGAATAGTCTAGCAGAACTAATTATCCTTTATTTCATTCGCTTTCAAATATATTTTATGAAGTTCCATTCAAAAGTTAACGGGATTCATACAATGAATTAAATAATTTGCTTGATTTTAACTTTTCGAAACTGAGAACCAACTTTTTCAAAACTAAGTTGTAAGATTTAGAAATTCCTGAACTGTGAAAAATAATCGATCAAAAAGAAAGACGAATACAAAATTGATAGGTGCAACAGCCTTTGATTTTTTATGCAGATAAAAATAACACAAACTTATTCCTCAATTTAACAATTTGAAATTATAGAAAGATCATTTTTTTTTTAAAGACATATTTACATCAAGCAAAAAGATACAAATTATTTACACATATATATAATTATTATCATAGTAAATTCAAAAAAAGATATCCCAATTCATGCACTTTATACAATAAACTGCTTTAAAAAAACCTTCAGAAAATAGTAAAATTAAAACTAATATGCAAATTTTTAAAGGAAAATAAATGCATAAAGTAAAGATTTCACAATGTATATTTTTTCAATACCAAATATATTGAAAACGCGATTTTGAAATGTACTTAAATTAAAAAATCAGAAATTTAACAAATATTACATAGATAAGGAATGTATGTAAAATTTTTAACGTATATTTCAAAATAATGGATTTCATTATATGCTTTTTGATATAAAAATCTAGGCATTCTTGAACAGCATTTGAAACAAAAATGAATAACATTAATTAGTTAAATTTTACAAGTTATTAAGCTAATATGTACTATATATATATAATTATGACAATTCAAAATAACAGCAGAATATCAAATTCACTTATAATTTTTTTTTTTGGATTTAAATTAAAAAATATTAATAACATCAATTAAAAACTACAGTGCAACAGATATGATTGCAGCATTGTATGCAACTCAAAGCCTAACTTAGAAATAGGAAAACCTTTAAATGGAAAGCAACACAATGAAATCAATAATACATTTACAATGTTTGAAAAAAAATGCAAATTTTAATCTAAATAAATTAGCACATTCATAATACAAATAGAGGAATTGGTATATTTAGATAACTTGGATTAGTAAATTTCACTGCATTAAAAAAAAAGCAATACAAAATGTTCCAAGCGTTGTCAGTCAGGTTGCTGTAAAAAACAAATGCAATTTGCTGGGGGTTTTTTTCCCTCCCTAAATACAAAGTTAAACCACAAAAATTCTTTTCCACATAGATACAATAGTCATTTCATGTAAAACATTTATAACAAAAATAAAAACTTGATTTCAAATCAGAAGTTATATATTTGCATTTTTGATGCCCTAGAACTAAAAATCTTAATCAAATTGAGTCTTTAATAATATTGCGGAAGCAAATAGAAGTGGAGTACTGTCAATAATTAGTAATGATACATGCTTGAAAAATTAATCCATATGGTTGAAATTGGGAGAAACAGAATCAGCTAGAAAGATTCAACCTTATTTAATTGGTCAATTTCTTGATGATCAATTGTTCAGCGAATAGAAGAAAGTAATTTAGATCATTAATACTTGTTATACAAATTAAGGGTGATAAAGCAATAAATATTATACATTGCTTGATTATTATTCATTTACAGTAGCATAAGACAAAAAGATGAAGATATCACTTTAAATTAATAATCTAAATTAGGTCTTTTTAAATTCTAGGTTGGAACTTAAGGGTTGTACAGAAAAATTTTGGGATTACAAAAATATTATTTTCATTTATCAATTCTCTAACAATTATAAGCAAGGATTATTAGAGAAATCCTTTTATACTAAAACATTTCAATAAAAATTCTTGATAAACTATTTTAAATTGTATTTCTTTTTTTTATATCAAAAATTAATGTTTTGGTTTCTTATTTATTTTCCAATTTTGGAGGCAAAGAAAAATTTTACAGAGGGGAGAAGAAGGGGGGGGGGACCATAAAATGTATTTCATTCTTTTTTTTTATAAATGAGAAATTTTTCTACGCCCTATTTTCTAAATGATATAATGAAAATTATCACATAATTAAACAGAAACATCACATTTTAAACCTACAATCATTTAATAAATACCCCATGTCAAATATATACAATAGAATATAATTTCTCTCTACATCCTTTTCAATAATAAAAATAATAAATACATTAAAATTATAATTTGCATGAAATAAAATAAATAATTATTACATATCATATGTATTAAATCTGTATAGTTAGATTTAAAATCATTACAATTTAAACATGTTTTTACAGACATTTCAATTAATGCCTGTGTATTTCGTACATCTCAAAAATATTCATTAATACTACAAATTTTTCAAATTTTTAGCAATTGCATTTCAGAAAGTTCTGGGTCTATCAGTACTGGTACTATCAGTCTATCTATACTAAATTTCTATTGGGAATTTTGATAATAAATTTAATTTCATTTGTAATTCAAATAATAACTAAAAAAGCAATTTGAAAATTTAAAAAATAGCAATTTTAATATTTTACAGCAAATTTCGGAAACAAATGTGATGGCATTTACAAAGGAATTCTCTTTGCAAAAAATTATTCATTAAAAATACTTATAATAAAGCATACTTCATAATATAACAAATTTTTGTACAAATGAAATCTTGAATACAAAAAATATACACTGTGTCATAACAAAACTAATAAACTATATGCTGAATGAGCAGCTTTAGAAATGCAGTGTTTTTACAAACCAATAATTTTTTATAAGCATTTTATTTCATCATTTAATAAAACAATTACAAATGCAAAAAAATGCCAGAAAATTAATATTATTTTATAATAGAAATTTTCTTAAATATACATTGACATTTCTAAAGTTTAAGGAACAGGAAAAATAGTTTAACAGATAAATATTTAAAACAAATTTTAATTATAAAATGTATATCTGTTCTTACTATTGATAATATAAATGAATACAGCAATCTTAATTGAATTTTAAAAACCATATATATTAATACAAGATATAGTTTTGATTCTATATAAAGTATAAAATATCTATGCTATTTTGTAAATTATTAAAAAAAACTAAGATTTAAAATGTTACATAATAAAAATTAATACAAATTTTAGGAAAATGGAAGAATAAATAATGTCTGGCTACCTTCAGATTGAATAGTTAAGTTTATAGTATTGTATGCAATTCAGAAATAAATATTTAATTTTGTTTCAAAGAAAAATGCTTAGCAAAAGAAATGAATTAAATCCCTTTGAAATTACATTAACCATATAAAACATATTATAAAAGATTCACAATTTTAAAATACATTAAATTGCTACAATATAAAAACTTTATTCAAAATCAAATAATAAAAGTTAAAAACTTGATTATTTTAATGATTTTAAATTGAAATATTTTATATTTTTTATTTAATGTTGTTGTTCTATAGTATATAAACTTTAATTAATTTCTAGAAAAATTCAGTTATATTAATGTATTTTTGTATGTGTGATTACAAGAATGCTAATTTTCAAATAAGCACATTTTGCTGTAACAAATAAGGAGTTAAAAAAAAAAGTTAAAAATTTTTGTGGTTAATTTGAAAATATATATATATATAAAATAAAAATTTTTAACTTGATATTCATCTTGATGATTATAAGTTAACTACTTAATATTCAATATTATGTCAATCATTTATCAAAAGTTTTAAAAATCATCTTACAAAATATTTTTTTTAAAGTTATTTTTTGCATGCAGACAATTTTCCTTGCAGCTTTAAAATAGTGTTTTTCAGCAGATTTCTTAAAGCTACGTCCTCACCCATGCCTCGATTGTGTTCCATCTCTTCTACAGTCTTGGTAAGAATGGGAACAACATCCAAAACAATTTCAGGCAGGTAGTTTGAAATGCAGTCCAACACACCGAATCCTCTCATAGAAGACCATTTAATTTTTTCTTGAATGAACCATTGAAGAATAGGAATCAAGATGTTTTTAGAGCACTTTAAGTCCATAAATGTTTTAAAATAAGTAAAAATCTTGCCCATTAAATTCCACAAATACCGAGATAAAGCATTATTTTGTTTCATGTAAATTTCAAGAGCACTTTTTAAAAGACTATTGGTTATAAATGCCTTCTTTAAGAGAGGCGCAGCTTTAAATATTTCAAATAATAACTCAAATCCATTTATAGGATTTTCAGGATTTCCCAAAATATAATCTTTAATAATATCTAGAAGAAACTCAAATTCATCCCATTTTAGACTGTCTTCTTTACTACATACAGTTGCAATCAATAATCTTTTTATTGAACTGTTTGCAGATGGGTGGAGGAAAATATGATTAATTATTAGTTGCTTGAGAACTCTTTCAGCAAATTTATCTTTTCTATAATCCAGTTTAAAAATACCCTTCAAAAATCGAGGTAAAAATTCATTGATAGCATGAGATGTGACTGACTGGGCAGATTTGTCAACAGAAAATATTTTATGAACAAGAATTACTTGATCAAAAAGATGCTGCAAAACACTGTCACTACTGTAATGCATATGAAGTAACAGAGAACAATTATCTACAAGATGTGAAATAACTTTGTATACTAAACTTAATGAACTATTAGAGAGTTTTTTTATTTGGACTGAAGCACATGAAGCAAAGTTTTGAAAATAATTACTTGCCTTCAGTTTCAGTTGATGTTTAAGCTTCAAATCAGAAATTTCTTCAAATTTTTGGCCCATAATTTCAAAAACTTTTATAGCAATATCAATAGGATCTGATCTGAATTCTAAATCCTGTACTTGGGGAAATGTTTCCATAAAATCTCTCAAGAGAAGCACTTTAAATGAAAGTTCATGAACTTCTTCACAGGCTGGAGGTAAAATTGGTGGATCAATCACCACTTTTAACCATGACCGAAATACTAGCGAAGTAAAATTAGGAATAGCCTTCTTAAGATTAGTTTGTAAGCTTTCATCTTTCAAAACTAACCATAAATAGTGACACATCACAGAGCTGTTAAGAGACCTTTTACAACCAAACCATAAAAATATGTTTAAAAAGTTGTGAGTTACTTGTTCAGCAAGAGAAGAAGAAAATTTATAAGATAAAATGGTAAATATAGCTGCTAAATCAGATATAACTATTGGAGGAGTATCAGAGTTTGAAATTTTCTCAAGAAATGGGTATATGTATTTAAAAGAATGTTTTAAAAATTTAAGATATTCATCTAATATGATACTATTATCAGCATTATCCATATCACTTGTCATATCCTGTACCTTTTGGAAAATCTCTAATAAAATATACAAAATACTATTCAATTCAGAAACACCGCTAGAAGATAACATTAGGGAGAAACCTGATGCAACAAGTTCATATTCTGATAACTTTAAGAAATCACATTGTTTAAACACTTCTTTCATACCATTAATATATACAAATAATAAATTCATTAGATTCAGTTTGTTTAAATTGTCTTTTGTAGCATAATATTCAAAACATTTTGAATTAAAAAATTCAACAGCTTTAGTTATAATTTTATTTAGATTCAAGCTCTTTTTCTGATAAATGAGTATTAATACAAATAAAGCTTTCCAAGAAATAAGTTGCTTTTTGATATTGCATGTTTTAAATATTGAAATCAAACTGGATATTTTGTCAACTGCTTCAACTTGTCCAGATGCTGCTATAGTCAAAATCAATGAAAAACTATTCTGTAATCCAACTTCAGGAAGTTCTATAAGTTTTTTCGGCATGAATTTACTGTACACACGGCCTTTCAAGGATCGCCACAGATTTCCTTCACTACAATCCATTGTGAGTTGTTTATACAAAATACGTAAATATATATAAAAACTTGTTTCATTTCTAACAGTTATGCATGTGTTTGACAGGTTATCAATGTAATTAAACCATGATATACAATCACTGAAGAGGTATGGAAGATTCTCCAGTCCATTTTCATTCAATGAAAATGTCTCATCAATTTTTTTAATATAAAAGTCGGTCAAAGTTAGTAACACCTCTGACGATGGTTCCCAGAAAGACAAAATCTCCCATGTATAAAATAAGGAAAAACGCAGATTTCTTTCAGTCCTCTCTGAGCTACTGATTAACAGAGAATGAATCAAGAACTTTACTACTGGATAACCATATACAGTTTGCTCTTTGTTGCAATTATTCAAAATGTATAAATGTGCAATATGTGATGTCAACCAAAGGCAAGATTCTGATAACTGAGAACATTCTATAGATTCATTTATTAATGAAAATGAATCTATAGGCAGGTCCATGTTTGATTTTCCACTTTTTACATGATTTTGTACACTTTGAACAGAATTATGATATACTGTCCAAAAGGAATATTTTTCATCCACTAATTTAGAATTAAAAACTTTCATTAGCATTCCCCAAAAATCTTCAAAACATTTACATACGAAGGGAGTATTGTTAAGAGAGTCTGAATTTCTGTACTTTCTTACAGTAATACAGATATAATCAATGATAAATAAAGTGATAACTTGCAAATATGTATCCAGTTGATCCAAATCATTACAAAATGATTCTAAGTTTCCTTCTCTCACACATATATTATTCACTGCTACAAGAATTTTTATCGAATTATACCATAATTCTAAAAAAAGATGAACGTAACAGTAGTGATAATCAGAGCTATAAACAGAATCTGCGGTGGTAACTATATTTGGTATGTCATTAATTCGACCAACAAAAATTAATAAATGCTTAATTTCCTTAACCAAAGTGGCAATAATTTTATAATGGGGCTTTAAATCAGAAGAAGAGCATGAATTCATACATTGCAGGTTTTTCAGGATGCATTGAAAAACTCTTGATATATCAATACGAGAATTTTGTATACAAGTCAAAGGGTCTTCATTTTGCATTAAGTTTGTTTTATCTAAAGCAAGAGTTTTTATAATAAAGAAGTGTTTTTTAATTTCTCCAAACAAAAAATGAATACTATTCCACAATACAGAAGATACTGAATATGATCCTTTGAAAAGTATAACATTTTTCTCATTAAGTAGTAGAAGAGGAGAATTAGAACACTCAGAAAAATTCTGATATTCATATTTACAATTTAGTAGAGCTGCAGAATCCATCTTGATAACTTGCATCAATTATATTTCACCAATTCATAGAAATGTTCTATTACGGAAAAAAAAAAAAAGATAAAGACACATGATTGAATGATTACTAATGACACACTAATGAAACGATGTGATAATAGAAGTACCACAATATAGAAAAAAGTAAATTATAACATAAATGCAGTACAGTAGAAACCAATAAACAAACTATTGTATAAAGAATAAATATATAAGTATTATATTAGAATATTAGAGCATTTTATTAACTTAACAGTATTCAAATTTCTCAAGTACAGTAGCATTTTCCAATTTTCCCAAATTAAAATTTAAAATAAATAAATAAAAACTAACATAGACCATCTAGTTCAGACTAAATTAAGGAATGGGAGTTAAATTTATCTATCAAGATCAGTTAAAAAGTATCTTCTGGCAGAATGAATTATAAGTATTTGTTTTAATTAGATAAGAAAATAAAAGATTGAATAAGTGTATTTTGATGAGGAATATTTATCAGTTATAAAAATATTAAACATACAGATAAATAGAAGTTTTTCATATAAAATGCTTCAGCATTTAAGAGGCACTATGGATATGATTCTTGAAGAAACTGCATTCAGGTAAAATAAGACATGCTCTCTTTAGCTAAAGTGCTATTTCACACTTTTTAGCTACAGTATGAAAAACAGTTCTTGTTCAAAATATTCAGAAATCTTTAACCTTTAATTTAAAAAAGATTAGATAAGAATTTCAAAATCCATGAATTATTGTCAGATATATATTTTCAAAATGAGAGAAGCTTGTTCTTTATTATTATTATTTTGAGTTTATTCTCTTTTATTGTTGTTAACTTACATGTAAGCAAATAAAGGGGAAATTTTTTGAAATTTCAGCTATAAGAATATTTGGAAGAATCAATGCTGAGCTGGTAAATAATTTAATATTACAATGTTGATGCACAATATTGTCTACTTTCTACAAACAGAAAACTTTAGTAATTAAAATTAAATTTTTATATTACATCTTGGGAGTAGAGTAGAGAGAGGGAGAAACCATTTAGCATGAAAACATGCAATTGAATTGTGTTTAAATAATGAAAAATATCTCTTACAATGAAAATGTTTTGTTTTATATTAGATAGTCTTATTTGAAATTGTAGAATTTATCAAATGTGATTATCAATTATGTGTCATAATCTGGATTATTTTTCTAAAAAAATACTAATATTCAATACTAAGTTTACTTAAAAGCACACAGAAAACTTCAAGCTACTTACATGATCTAAGCTTGTCTTTCTATGCATCATTTGGTTAAGCCTCATACAACTCTTTGTCAAGAGCTAGAAATAACTTTTATAATTCATAGACATCAAAATTATTGCATGGAATTGTGCTCTAAAAATAAAAAGGGAATGCTATTAGGTGTTTATATTTATTTTTGATCACAACATTTCATTTAAATGCTAAATCTGTGCATAATTTATGATAAAAAAATATTTTGTGAGAAATACTGACTTAAGCATTAGTGCAAGCACATTAAGCAAAAAGAAAGTTTATCTCTTTCAAATTCATTTTAAAAATATAATATTAAGAATCTATATTACATCTTACAGAATTAATGTCATATTAAGAAAGAGTGTTACAAATATTTTAAACTTGTGCTATAAATTAATTGGCAGAAGCATTTATAGAGACCTGCAAAGCATGTCATTACAGAGAAAGAGATTAATGGATGCCAAGTCATTGACCACTTACACTAGCTGAAAAAAATTAAAGTTTTCACATATGCAAGGTTGAGTTAGGTGACATCTCTACAAAATAAATTCTCTCTAATAAATTCTATTAGAGGCCTAGATACAGAATCTTTCTACAAGATTGCATACCCTGTAATATAAGCTATATAAGCAGAAGTAAATACACAAAAATGAATCAAGTTAATTCTCTCTTTCAAGTGTTGAATGCTGAGCATAATTATTTAATTAACAAATTGCATGTTGGTTGTTGATTTCTGTAACAGCTGTCTTTGTATAAGTTGAAACATACACAAAGACAGGAAAATGCTATCGATTATATTTAAAGCTGTATTTAGGTTGAGTCAGTCAAGTTAAATAAATTTTCTTGTTGAAGTGAAATTGAGAAGAAAGTTCTCTAGTTGCAATTTGAGCAGTATTATACCATATCGTAATTAGTTAATAATTTGTTGTTTGAATGTGTGTAGTTAATTTCTGGAAATGCTATGTTGTGTATACTTCAACTTTTGATTAACAGTATATCAAGTTTTCTTGTGGAATAGAGTATCATTATCAATTATCAAACATGATGGAAATCTCATCATTTTTCATAAAATTTAATAATTGACAATATACATTTGTCTTATAACTTCAAATATTGTGGACCATTTTGAATAGTATTTAATAATACCACAACAACAATAAAATACAGTATGTAACAAAACTCAAGAGTGAAAAACTAATTTTAAAACAGGAAAAAAAGCATTTTAAATATAAAATTATGCCATTAAAATATTAATTTTAGCCTAATAACTAATTTCATTTGAGATTTTCTTTTTTACTAAATTGAACAATGTATAATATAGTAGAACAATGTTGAAATAATACTGCAAATTTTGCATTAAAAAATGTTGAAATCTTACAAAAACTATATTGTAAATTCTATATTAAGCAATGTTGATATGACAATATCATAAATTTTATTTCTTAAAGTATGATAAACCTTTTAACTATATTTTTCATGTGCTTCGCTTGAAGTGATCAGCAAACTTGGATAATTCTGTATAAATCCTAGTTTGGATTCTTTTTCTGAATTTTAAAAAGTGTTTACATTGTTAAACAATAAAAATTCTTAATTATTTATTTAAAGTAACATAAATTTCTCTGAATTAAAAAAAATACTAAAAATTTTTAAGAAAAATGAAAAAAAAATTTGATACTTTACAATTAACATGACTTTAAACAAACCAAATATTGATGATAATTATTATCACATCTTAGTCAAGATTAATCTAGTTAGTAATAACAATCATGCTTAGAAAAGATAAGATCCCTGCTAAAGGGGCAACAGCAAAAATTTAATAAAAAATACAAGAATGTGTAAAACTTTAATTCTGCTTTATAGTTCCTTGTTCATTATTTGACCTATCTGTTTCTAAAAATTCCTGTATTTACAAATAAAAGCAAATTTTATCTTGTAAAATGACATATTTTCTCGAATAATGTATACTTAGAAAGGAGTTAGATATAAAGAAAGTGATAAATTAAGTATAACGCTTGATTTACATAATTGGAAAATATACCTTCCACAATTTTACCATCATAATTAAGAAGAAGTAATCACATAAGAGATTAAATTGCATACAAAAATATATTAATCTTCAGAGCACCGAAAAATATTCAAATAGTGCAGTTTAATTTTAAAATATTCATTTAAATACACACAACAAAATATTTTGGAACAAATTTACGCGCATTTTTTTTTTATTGTGGATACGGCTACAGTTAAAAACAAACCTTGCAATTCGAATTAGATAAAACAGCTGAATCAGATTTATCAATGCTATGTGATATACTTACAGAATTACAAAAGTAGTGGTGGAAATTCAGTAATTTTTTATTCATTAAAAATATATAACAAAGTCTTTTAAAGGAATAATCATATTTTTAATAGTTTTCTTTAAATGCTATAAAATCTAATGGTATCTGGCATCTCAGTTTACTTGATTGTGATTGTATTTACATTTTGGTTTCGAATTGTGAAATTGTAAAGCATTTTTTTCTCTGTCTAAACATAACATCTAATGAGGTTATAAATTTAATTTAACAAAATATTTATAATCATAATATCTTATAAAAATGGAGGCAGCTGAATCACCTAACGATAGTCAACAAAATTTAAATGAATTAGCTGTGGATATGTTTAAGAAAAGTGCAGAATATATCGAAGCAGAATTAGCTGGTATGATTTATTTACATCTTATATAATTTAAAAACAGGAAAGTTAAACATCCTTTTAGTTTATTTTGACCAAATTTAAATTCATTTTATATATAATGAATTTAAATTCATTTATTACATAATTAAAAGTAAAATAATCATAATTGAATATCTTGATTTTTAAATGTGTTTTATTCTTCATAAAAAATTTCATTCAAATATAAATGTTTTTTCGTTGAATATAGGTGTAACTAATTCAATTACCTATAACTAGTTCACTTACATTCAGTGACTGGCTTTAATAATAACTAATTCTTTGAACGTAGGTTACATTATGTGTGGAAATTTAAATTAGGTTTTTATGATTGAATTAATACAAATAATAAAATGTGAGATTCATGTGATTGTTGAAAGTAACCAGTGTTTAACACAAAAGAAGCAAAGTAAAAGGGAAGAAACAAAAATTTCAGCTCAATTTTCTACAGTTTTTTTTTTTTTTTTTCCTTTCTTTCTTTCTCCTGCAAGATATGCATGTCTTAATCTCTGCTCATTAAAAACGAGAATGTCTTATTTTCTCTCAATCATTTGCCCTGAAAGAGTGCCCAGAAATATAATTAGTACAATTTGGTACTTTTGCCCTCTTAGTAGCACTGTAAGCATGATCAAATAAATGCTTCCAGACACAGTAATCTAAGAAAAAGCATGCATGTTCTTTTCTCAAATGTGGCTGTGGTCATCAAATACATCATTCTTCTGTGCCCTTGTAAGTATTTTAGCTGTTCAAAGACTTTGTTCTACTTTAGAAAGGCCAGTTTGCTTATTCAACACTTTTGTGACTTTTTTTTTTTTTAATACCTATTGTAAGGACACTTACATCCAGTAAAGAGATGTAGCATTTATTCTGTTTTCCTGCAGGACACTACATTCAGAAAAGTCTTAAGAGGATATTAGGACCAGACCTCAAAAAGGGTTGTGTGTTTGTACCCAAAAGTAATTTCTAACTATTTGGTTAGCTTATTTCTAAAAACAAAGAAAATTCTAAAAATTTGCTATTGAAGCATGTTTTTACCTTTCTTACCCTCTATCTTTCATATATCATCCTGGGTGCTCATATTATGTGTAAAAGGACCTACTTGCCATCTGGCAACCTGACTAGTCTGTCACTACAATTCTATTTATAAAATCGGAATTCATTGTATCATTTTCAATTCATTTATTTTTCAGTAATACTGATTACATTCTTTTTCAGTTGCACAAGATGACTATAAGTTATTGGCTGATTTAAATAGAGAATGTGATATGACATATGCTGGTCTGAGAAAAATTGGAGGAAATTTGAACAAGCAGTTGAAAGAAATGACTGAGAAACGTAAATATTCATACCAGATTTTGAGATTAAGTGGATAAAATTTTAATGCAGATTTTAACATACTTATTTTGAAAATGCTGTTAGCATTTTTTGAAAATGTCTGAATATATATATATATATATATATATATATATATATATATATATATGTTGCATAATTTTTGTAGAAATATGGCCAAAAAAAATCATTATTTCGGTATTTAACTTTGATTTATGTTACCATGAGTGGCATAATTTGTACTCAAGGACAAAGGCAGAATGCATTCTTTTACACCAGAAGACACAAGTAAAATTACAGAAATTTTTCTCTTTAGTGATTTTACTAAGAGATTCTGATAGAAATTTCTTTGACATATGTTGATGTAGGAAAGGGAACCTTAAGTATTTCTGAAAGGGATGTGTAGGTGTTAGGGATATTTATTCCTTCATTCTGAATATGAAAGATTGCAATGGTAAGCAGTTTTTTGTAGAGTGCATGTTAGAAATAATTAAAATAAAAAAATAGGATTTAGATCAGGAAATTAGAGAACATTTTAGAATGAAGATACTTGGACTAATTTAATATAAAAAAAATTAGGAAATTAATTAGGATTTAAATTAAAAGATATTATTACACACATATTAAATATATATTTATATTTATGAAATTTAGCTAAATAGTTTCATAAATTTAGAAATTAAATATTTTTGGGGATAGATGGTGTCTTCTAATTCAGAAATTTTAAAATAAAATATGCTGGTACAATGTTAAAATGAAATTTTGTCTAACCTTTTTTTTTTTTTTTGTTAAGATTTTGGTTGAGAAGAAAACCATGATTATGTTTGGAGTTAAGATGAGAAAGTATCAAAATTAATAATGTGTTCTTCATAATACAGGAACATGAGCATAATTCTGAGGGTAAGAGCATTCATCTTAATAATAAAGATGAATGTGTGTGTCTGTTTTATTTGTGTGTTTTGGTATTTTAAATAACAAACTGCAACACCTAAAGCTACACATATTTTGGAGGGTAAAAATGTGCTCTTTGAAATGATTTTTTTTTAACTTTTAAGATTTAATTAACATTTTGGAATTTTTGTATGAAAGTTACTGAAAATATTCTTGCGCAAAACTAATATTTACACTATGTTGAAATTTAAAAAATTGTCTTTTTATTGGTAATAATTTAGTTTAAAAATTTTTTTTTTCTTTATTTGGGCAATTTTTGAAAAATATTTTGTGTCTGTGTGTTCAATTTTTAGAGATTTCATTGTTGAATTGAAATTTAAACTATTTCCATTGCTTCATGAAATATTTAATCATGTGTTTTTCTTCCATTGCTAAAACTTAAGAAAAAAAATTACATTTAATACCTGTGTAATGTACACGAAGAATTAGAAAACAAAGTTGCAATACCTAAAATATAAGAAGATAGCTACATGTCATGATGATGCTATAAGACTTGACTACATTCGAATGGCTCTTATGTTCAACGAATAGTATGTATGTATGAGTATGACTATAACATCCAACTTTGCAAACTTTAAATATAAAACAAGTGAAATTTCCAATTTCCAAATGATTTGTGTTATTTTGACAATAGACTAGGGAATATAGATTTAAGCTGATCAATAGTTTCTATTATAAAACATGAATAGTCCATATTCCAAGGAAAAAGTTGAGCTGCTTAGTATTTAAAGAGAACTTTAATTTTTTTAGATGTTGAATATGTTATGACTATAACTGAAAAGAGGTTTGGTCCTTACAGGCTCTATGATAATTTAAAATTATGTTTTATAATTGAAATTTTTGTATTCTAATTAATAAATTATAAACAAATATTTTCAAATAAATGTTGGCTTAAGATGCATAATATTGTCATTAAATTCAATATTTTCAAACTCTGACTTGCCAAATCTGATATTAGATCTATTACAATTAACACTTAATGGCTGATGGTCTTAGTGAGTGGCAAAAGTATTGAGAACTTTATGACTATACTATGTTTATTCTGACCCAACAAAATTTACAGAGTATATGTATGTTATATTGAATACAGCTATGAAAATATATCATCCAAAACTGACTGTATTATTTTTCAGATGCAGCTTTGAAACCATATTTAGAAATGATTGATTCTATCAATGAAAGTACTAGTAAACTTGAAGCTGTTGCGTATATGATGGATGCTTATTCCAAACGTTTAGGTAAATCTTATATGCAATTATTGAGCACTTCTTTATCTTCATATTTATATTTAATATAGTTCAATATATATCTTTAAATAATTAATTTAAAAATTTGAATTTCAGATTATTGTGTACTAACAATTTGAGTAAAGCTTATTTACCATCTTCATTAAAATTTTCAATTGAATTTTAAATATTTCATTTCCCATGTTATGATAATATTGCTTTTTGGCTAACCAATAACTGAGCCATATTTTTATTTTAATGTTAAGGATAAATATACCTTTGTGAAATGAATTTCATTCACGTACACATTCAAAGTTTGTAGAATTTTTATTCTTTGTTGTCTTTTAATCCTTTTTCATCAAGAAGTACTTATTTATTGATTTTAAATTAAGATTTTTAAAAAAATTGTACATGTCCATATTATTGAAGTTGTTTCTGAAGAATATTGCAAAGAAAGAAATACTCAAAGAATTTAAAAATCTATATGGATTCTCCAGGATCATGATTTCATTTTATTTTTATGTCAAATTAAAACTATTTGGATTTATTTAAATATTTAACATAAAAGTTAAATTATCTTTAAGAAGTTTTGTTTCATGAATGGAAAAACATTCTTTAAAAAATTTGTTTGTGAATTAAATAAAAATGTTATATAACACATTTCTAGAATTGGATTTTGTATTGATATTATATACAGAGAGTGGGATGAGAAAAATTAGCATAAACATTAATTAGTATAGTAATATTATCAAGTAGATCATTATATTTTTAATTACATTAATTTTTTGTGTAAAATATTGGATTATATTTTGATAAATCATTAAAATAATTTCAAGTTTTCATTTTAGAAAATTTAAAAAATAAGTATTTTTTAAATTATTCGTTTTTTAATAATAAGGAATTCAGTTTTACCTTTATATTATTAAAATCTTAAATACTTTTATTCCTGGCATCTAATTTATTTATTTATTTTCACAGAACAAAAATTTAAAACTCTGGAGAAGCGATGATATGCTGAGAAATATCTGATGTCCATCAATCTCTTCTAATTATTTAACATTCCAATTGATGACATGTTTAAGTTGTTTTAAAGTTTATGTAAATGAATTTGTTATGTAGTTCAGTACAATACAGTTAGAATGATTTGTATGAATTCTTTAATTAAAAAGAAAAAAGCATTATGATTTTTTTAAATTTATTTTAAGGAAACATTCAAGCGATTAGGTTTTAGTCCTCTTATTTCAAATTGAATATTTCTTTTTCCTTTTGATATATTCAGATATTTTTTAGGATGAAATGATATATAAATACGGAGATTCTTATCTTCCTTATTTACAGTGTCTTCTATTATGTTATACATTCGTGTATGTTGTATAAAATTTGCATGCAAGAAATATCTAATGTTTTGTTTAAGAGATGAATAGCTTTGAAAAATTATACAAATAGTTACTGAATAGACCTGGTATCATTGAAGTGAAAATAAATACAAATTATTCTGAATTATCAAAATTGTGAAGCATTTCTTATTAAACACTATGTGATATTATCTATGGAATTGAAATATTAGACTGAAATTATTTTTTTAATTTCGGTGCCCCCTTTTCTGTAGTAATATTGATTGTGTTTAGTTTCATTTAAATCTCTTGTCCATTACTTGGTATTCATAGTTTTTCAATAAAATATTATTTTACATTCATTTGTGATAGATATTTATATGATTTTATTTCAATGTTTTTTTTTTAATTTATTTTATTCTTTGTATGAATTTGTAATTTGGTAATTCAGGGTCTATAATCAGATTTGAAGACCACCAACAGATATACTAGACACATACTCAAATTTATACATGGTAAGGAAGATTTTTCAAGACAACAAAGTGACTTATAAGTAAAAATAAAATGATTCATGAAACATAATACTTTTCATAGCATACATTAATCCTCTTTAAAAACTCATTTTAAATATTAAATAAAATGTTAATATATCTTCATTTTTATTGATAAAGTAGTATGATCAGACTAAACAACTACACTAGTTGTTGTTTTTTAAATGATTGTATTTAAAATGATATATAATGTTCAATTTTATAACTTTGCTTTTAAAACACTTGGATGGCTTTTTTTAGTTCATATGCTTGAATTATTAATCCATCGTTATTTTCTTTAGATATACTTACAGGCTTCTTTCTCAAATGTTTACATTATAACTTGGCCATGATTAAAAACTGAAAAGTGGATTATTTATATGTGTTAGAAATACCATTTGTCCTCATGTTATATTTCACATCTATTCATTTTCTATCCTTATAATGATAATTAAGACAAGATTTTATATACTTTTCTGATAGAGAATCTTTTTAATATTCCTTTTTATTATAATATTTAATAACAATGCAGTATGATAAATGGTAAATGATAAAAAAATAAGAAGTCTTGTATATAATATTAAATTTCTATACCCGTTTAATTGTGCACCTTTTCATTTCTCTCTCCACTTTTAACAAAAAGTTATAGCTTGTTATGACCTATTTTATCTTTTTATTTATTTTTAATATTCATTTTATTTTTATTTTATGTTTTTATTTACTTTTATTTACGTCTGAAAAAAATTGTCTCTCAAAGTACTTTTAAGACTGATACCAAAATCAAATCCTTTTGGAAACATCCTTGGATTCTTTGACCATACACTAAAGACGTGGATCCAGATTACTTTTATTCATCTGTCATGATAGATGAAAGAGTTGGTTTGCCAGAGTTATTTGTTATACTTCAATTATAACATTTAGATATAACTTAATGTTTCATAATTGTGGTCATTGAATCAAATTGTGAACATTGAAATTGTATGATTATTACTAAGACATGTTAATTAAAGACCTGTATCATTACTCATAATGCTTTGAATCATGTCCCTGGATGCTGTTAATTTTATTAAATTAAAAGATATATTAACCTAAAAGGGAATAATATATTTCATTTTGCAATAGAATAGCATTTTTATTTTTGTAACCTATCTTGGTTTTTATATGATTTCCTTGAAACGCTTCAAAATATAATTATAAAACGATATTCTTATATAAATATAAATAAATAGTCCATTTAAAAAGATTTTGGTCATGATATTTTGCTTAGGAATTTTAGAAATATGTCATTTGATAGCAGATACTGAATTTAAAACTTTCCAAATATATTTATATAAGTTTATTAATATATAAGCTATTAATTTTATTTAACAGTAATCTAAGTAGTAAGAATTTTTTACATTTATGGATATACTTTGATGGCATCTGGACAATGTCTTATTCTGTCCCATTTGATATTAAATACAAATATGATCATATCACATTTGCATTGAATGTAGGAACAATTAATTTCCAATTCCAGGTATATTGATTAAGTAGAACTCCTTATTGAAATCAGGGTGGTGATTTAAATTAGTCTTGACTACTGAACTAGTCCACTATATCTTAGAACTTCAAAACTATTAAATTATAACTGAAAATGAAAACCCATCACCTGCTTTAAACAGTGAAATAACTGTTTCTTGAATAAATGTGATGTTTCTTAATGAGCTGACTTGAATATCTAAACTTATAGATGGTCAATTAACAATGCAACAATGTACCTACTTGTAACTGAATTTGGGAGATTTCGAAGAATGACTGAAACACTACAACATTAAAAGTCACTACTGCCTATTTTTTTTTATTATTATTTCAGTGCTCCTTGTATTTAAACAAGCTCTACAGTAAATATTTTAAACGTTTTTGTAAATTTACATTCAATTTAATCCATTGTTTTAAATTATCTTGATATTTTTTTTTTAATTTTTATTTGTGTTTTGAGTCATTCTCTACTCTCATATTGTGGTTTTTCATATGTCATGCTGAAAGCAGTTTTAATGGATATTATTTTTAATCTAATACTTAACACTATATTTGTCTATTGGAATAAATTGTAACAATATCTAAGTCAAATTTGTAGGTTAAAAAGTAATTGGTGTAAAGTTTACCATCATTGATGAATAGTATAGAAAGTAATCAACTTTAATAGATTTATGATCTATAGGGGAAAAATGGTTTTAGGAAGTCCTCTTCAGATGTTCCATTTTTATATCTGATTATATTTGGGCATTTGCAAAAGTTCACATTTTGATTTTTTTTTTTTTTTTTTTTTTGGAATTAGCATTATTATCATCTTAGTGAATTCTCTGTAATATTGTAGAAATAACAAAATTACTGCTACTAGATAATAATTTATTTAAATTTCTTTGTCAAGATATGACCATATTTGAAACTTGGAAAAATTGTACTTATTTTACTTGCATTTTTTCTGATCTTTTCCTCCAGGATATTTTCTTTTTACTGGATATACCTTTTCATAAATCTGCCCAGATATAATCAGTAGATTATGTTTGAAGTCTGTAAAAGCTTTTGGCTTATCAGTTGTAAAAGTACTAACTCTATCTTTTTACCCGCGTCAAGATAAGAATTGTACTTTATCCATATTTGAAATGTCTCTGGTGCGTATGTCACTATGTTTTTTTTTTTTTTTCTTTTTACAGAGATATTGCACAAAATGACACATTTTATGTTCAAAGGAAAATAGAATGGATTGCAGCTTATCACAAAATTTTTACCTTGTCGTTTCCTTTCCTTTGTAAAAGATATGTCGAGTGCATATGTTAAAAAAAAAAAAAAAAAAAAAAAAAACAGTAGTCTACATTTCGAAAGTTTTCAGCTCAATTCTGCATGAAATTGAACTGCATGAGTACATTTAAAATTATTTTGTGCGAAATACTGAATTTTTCTCGGTTGTAGTACTAGAAAGATGCTACTTCATGTTATTTCGTTAATACTATATAAGTAATCTAAAATGAAGCAAGTAATCTAAAGTAAGTATTTAAAAGTATTCTAAAATGAAAGTTAATTTATTTAATTCTGTTAATGTACTATTCTGAAAATGTATGAAGTTTATTTTGTGGTAAACATTTTCGTTTTGGATTTTTGTCATTGATTCCAAAAATAGCTAAATATCTCTCTCTTCAAACTTCCACACCACACTAATGGAAGTACATTTATCGATAACGATTGAACGTGCACGAACTTCGTGAAATTTCGACTGGAATCGGCTCTCGAACTTTTCAGGTCGAGCGTTTACCAGAAAGTGGACACGGTCCCTAAAATGAGAGACGAAAAATTAGAAATTAAATTTAAATAAATAATATGAATTACTAAAACGTATCAAGTATTGGCATAGGATACAATATAGTTTTCATATTAGATTGTTTCATTGTAGTATTAATATTGTGTTTCACCACAGTAGTGAATTTTGCTTACTCGGACAATGCTATGTTGAAACCTTTTTAATATCTAGTCCATTTAGTTTTATATTTCAACTGTTGTTCATTATGATTTATCTGAGTTAAAATATTTTTATTTTAATAACTTTGTGAAAATACTTGTTTTTATGTTTATGTAGGGGAAAACCGGCAGGATTGATCACCCCAAAAATTTCTTGCACGTTCACGAATAAAGGTGTTATCTCTGAGAACGCCTTGCATAGCATTGGCTTACAATAGTTACGAAATACCCACTTTTAGCAGGAATTTAGAAATTTTATTGCATATATCGTGTTATCCTTGACGAGTTATTTGGCGATTAATCCCTAGCATGTGGTGAATAGTATCCGAAAGTCGAATTTGCATTTTAGATACATTTTTTCAAACTGATTGAAACAAATTTGACGCCAAACTCACAAAATTTCATGCGGAATTTGATATATTTAAGCTTTACATATTTCCAAGAGTACAGAACGACAGAGGCTCAATCCCTTGTTGGATTTGGCTCAAAGTTTGATAGGTGCTAATGATATGTATATTTTATCTATTTACCTTTCTCCGTTTTGTAACTGTTGTGTTAACTTATATTCGAATAGCGGGTCAGAGATTGATTTCCTCTGTACGGATTTTTTTGAAAATTTGGGAGAAATCTATAAATTTGGTAGTAAGACCGTGTGCCAAATTTCATCCGTCTAGCTTAAAGTATTTTGGAATTATCTTTGTCACAGACAGACAGATGGTCATTTTTCAAAAATGCATTCTTCGATCTCGGAGAGGTTAAACCGTGAAGATGCGTAAAAATCACGAGTTTGAATTTTTTTTAACGATTACTATATTTTCTCTATACTACGTATTCGAAAAGAAAATAAAAAATGAATTGTGCTTCGATTTATTAACTAATAATTTTAATCTATACTTATAATAAAGCTCAATGTGTGTGTGTGTTGGCGCTCTACAGGCCAGACCGTTCGACCAACAGCTATGAAATTTGGCACATGTATACCTTGGAGGCCGGGAATGTGCAACGCGGGGTTATTTTTTCGAATTTTTAATTAAAATTTTATTTATTTAAAAAATAAGCGAAATTGTAGCGTGTTTCTGCTATAACTTCCGAAAATATTACCGCACAAAAAAGTTTTTTACATCAAGTTAAAGATCAAAAATTTATCTTTTAAATGATATCAATGTTTTAACCTTAACATTAAATTTCTATTTTTAATTAATTTTTAAATAAATAATTTAACTATATTTTTCAACAATTTTTTTCGTACAAAATAAAAATAAAATTTAAACTGCACGATCACGTTTCGCATTCATGGGGAAAAATTGGCTTTTTTCAAAGTGTTGCCATCACATCGATTAAAGCTCCATTTAAAAATAAATTAAATCTTTTTGGAAATGAAATCTCCAAAAATATGATTTTCGTCACGTGTCTGTAGGAAATGAAACAAATATTTTTTCTAAAAAATAAATTCAAGAAAAATTATTTTATGATCTTTTACACTATCTGTAGTACTTTAATCCAATAAATCAGTTTTATTTTAAGGCAAGTTTTGTTTAATATGAACAGGATATCCATTCAAATCAGGGCCACACAGCTAATTTGTAAACCTTTAGTAATAGACACAGATCTGCTAAAATGGTCTAAATGGAAAATGATTATATTTTATGTAACTTGATTCAATAAATGCTCTAATAAATAACGAATTTTTGATTTTACATAAAGTTTCTGCTATGGAAATCACGTTTAACAAAATGTTCTTGAAACACTAATATTTTAAATAAAGAATTAATTTCCAATCAACAAAATCAATCACTTAAACTGACTGATTTATAAAAATTTGAATATCACTATTCAAAAAAAAAAGGATAATTTTAGATTTTCTATCGATCGTTTTAAAGAAAATACGCTAATCAGCGCGCAGGTTTCTCAAGATTAATTGGCCTAAGATTATGAAAATGTTGAGTTTTTCTAAATTTTTAACATTCAAAACTTCATAAATCAGTCTTAGTTAATCGTGGAAAATAGAAACATTCATTCATTTATTTAAAATTTGGTGTGTCCAGAATATTTCTCAGAATATGATACCTTACAGCATAAAATTTAGACTTCATAATTTTAGAAATATATTTATAGGCCGAAACAAAATATTATTATTGATTTCATTTCAATCCTTTTGAAAGCAAAACTAAAAACTGAATTTTATGCTGAATCTGAGAAATTTTTGTTGAATTATTCTTTGAGATATTACGCAAATTATGAAAAATATTTTGTAGTTCACATAAGACTTAAATGCCGAACGATTCTGTTTGGAGTACTCATATTCAATAATCTATACTTATAATAAAGCTCAGTGTGTGTGTGTGTGTGTGTGTTGGCGCTCTACAGGCCAGGTCATTTGACATACAGCTATCAAATTTGGTACATGTATACCTTAGAGATCGGGAATGTGCACCTGGGGTCCCTTTTTTTGAAATTTTAATTAGAATTTTAATTATTAATTAAAAACTAACTTTCCCGCCAAAAAAATCTTCCATTTTCCCCACCGCCAACTTTTCCGCCAAAAAAATCTTCCGTTTTCGTCACCTCCAAATGAGTAAGGCTTCCGTTTTTTTTTTCTCCCAACAGTAATGAGGCTAGGGTTAGTATTTTTCGGCGGATTATTTCAAACGATTCTGTTTATTTTCTTAATGTTTGATGCATTTAAAATTAAACATTGTTAATTAATCGATCCTTCAGATTAATTTTTAAGTACTTTTGAATTAAAATAAAACAGAATAAAGGAAATTAAAAATTTCTAATCCGCATAGCGTTACCCCAACTGGCGTAGAAAAAAAAATCACGTATTTGCGTTACGTAACTGGCGTTGAAAATTCACGCATGCGCTTTGTGTTCTGAATTCCGCATTGTGTTGACGAATTATTATCAACGGATGCAGACTGGATTTAAATTTTTTTTAGGTTCGTTGCATGCTTTTGTAATTAAAATGTATTTATGTTAGTTATATATTTTTTGTATATGCTTATAGTTTTAAGTGCATCGTTTTCTAAGTAGTTTTTTTAAAACCTGATTTAAACCGTCTATTTTAAACGATTCGTTTTATTTTCTTAGTGTTTGATGCATTTAAAAGTAAACATTGTTAATTAATCGATCTGCTCATGATGAATCTAAGAAATTTTTTTTTGACAAATTCTTGAGATAATACGTAAATTGAAAAAGATATTCTTTAGTGCCCATAAAGTTTAAACGCTGAGTGACTCTATTTTCATTAATCAGATTATAAAAAAATTCTTTGTTTCAGTAAAAAATATTATTATATTAATTCTTTCCACTTTAATTTAAAGCATAAATTCTACGGGTGCTAACAGGAAATTAGAGAGATACATATTACGTTATGACTGAAGGAATTTATAATATTATGAGTGAATTATATGACTATCAAAATTTGAAGTTTTAAAATATTTTGATGAAGAAGCTATTAAAGTAGGAATTGCATAAAATATTTAAATATAAAAATTTTAACGAACATTAAGATTGGCGAACCGGCTGGTAGACAAATTCTTGAGATATTACATAAATTAAGAAAGATATTTTTTAGTTCCCATAAGGTTTAAATGCTCAGTAACTCTGTTTTCGTTAATCATGTTATTAAAAAAATTAACATTTATTGACGAACACGAACACACTGATATTCACCGTTACTCTGATTAGATGTTATAAAATCTGAATAGATAAACATAAACGTGTAAACAGCTGTGCGCCGGTTTCTATGGCAACACAGCTGGAAAGGGAAAAGAAGTTTCTAAGACAGAACATCTGCTTTACACAATTTTATAGAATAACTTTCCCCCTTTTTCGTTTCATTTTTTTAAAAAATTACTTATTTAATAAGAACACCTGCTTTACCCAATTTTTTAGAATAGTTTTTTTCCCCTCTTCGCTTGCTTTAAAAAAACATCTATACTTATATATAAAGTTCAATGTGTGTGTGTGTGTGTGTGTTGGCGCTCCACAGAAAAGACCATTTGTCCTGCAGGTACCAAATTTGGTACATGTATACCTTAGAGGTCGGGGATGTGCACCTGGGGTCCCTTTTTTTGAATTTTTAATTAGAATTTTAATTATTAATTAAAAGCTAACTTTCTCGACAAAAAATTATTCATTTTCCCTACCACCAAATGAGTAAGAGTTCAGTTTTTTTTCCCCAACAGTAATGAGGCTAGGCTTAAGATTTTTCGGCGGATTATTTCAAAGGATTCTGTTTATTTTCGTAATGTTTGATGCATTTAAAATTAAACATTGTTAATTAATCGATCTTTCAGATTAATTCTGAAATACTTTTGAATTAAAATAAAACAGAATAAAGGAAATAAAAATTTCTAATCTGCATAGCGTTACCCCAACTGGCTTAGAAAAACTCACGCATTTGCGTTACCGTAACTAGCGTTGTAAATTCACGCATGCGCATTGTGTTCTGATTGTTGACATGACAACCAATATCAACGGACGATTTAAATTATTTTTAGATTAGTTGCATGCTTTTGTAATTAAAGTGTATTTATGTTAGTTATATATTTTTTGTGTATGCTTATAGTTTTAAGACCATCGTGTTTTAAGTAGTTTTTTTTAACCTGTTTTCAACCGATTATTTTAAACGATTCGTTTTTTTTTGTTTTTTTTTAGTGTTTGATGCATTTAAAATTAAATATTGTTAATTATTCAATCTGGTCATGATGAATCTGAGAAAATTTTGTTGACACATTTTTGAAATATTACATAAATTAAGAAAGATATTCTTTAGTGCCCATAAAGTTTAAACACTCAGTGACTGTTTTCAATAATCATATTACAAAAAAAATACTTTGTTTCAGTAAAAAATATTAATTGCAGATTAATCCTTTCCACTTTAATTTAAAGTATAAATTCTATGGGAGCCAACAGAAAATGAGAGAGATACATATTACGTTATGACTGAAGGCGTTTATAATATTATGAGTGAATTATATGCCTATCAAAATTTGAAGTTTTAAAATATTTTGATGAAGAAGCTATTAAAGTAGGAATTGCATAAAATATTTAATTATGAAAATTTTAACGAACATTAAGATTGGCGAACCGGCTGGTCGCCAAAGGCGGCTAGTAATAAATAAATAACAACAAAAATGATAAATAAAATAAAACGCTTGGTTTCATTAAAAAATATCTTTACATTAATTGCAATTTCAGCATTTCCACTTTAAATTAAAGTTGAAGTTTTACCGGAAATGACATCAAATTAGCAAAATATATATAGTAAATTGAACGAAACGATCTAAACAACAGTATAAGTTTGGTATGACTATCAAAATTTGAAGATTAAAAATGTTTTGTTTGAGAAGCTATTAAGAGACAAGTTACTTAAAATATTTAATTGAAAATTGTAGCGAGCGGTAATATTGGTGAACCGGCTGGTCGCCAAAGGCGGCTAGTGTTCATTATAAACTCGGATTGTTATCTTAACACTTTATAACACGTGGAATTCAATTTTAACTTTGAAGAACAGCCGTGCGTGCGTGCGTGTGTGTGTGTGTGTGTCTTGCTCTGAATATATGACCATAAATGAAGTCTTTTGTAGGTGCGAAGCTTAAAACAAAGTAGCTCGGCTTATAATTACTGAATTATCAACGGATGGGAATCAGGCAACATTAGATTATATTTATTAATGTTTATTGAGTACGTTTCATCTCTGTTAACTAGCTGGTTCCATAGAATTACCGGTTGCTAAAAATTGCAATCAAATATTTTTCATTATCTCTTTATGATTTTCTCAATAATATTTTTATTAATGTTAGGATAAACATATAACTCAAACTATTTTAGAAGTCTTGCATTGTTCTGTTCATTGCTATATGCTTTTCACTATCTATATCATAGTCATATCACTGATTCTCCGACCCGCCCGAAGGCACACGAATAAAGAAAACTGAATAACCGGACCCCCGCAACAGTAACATTGGCGGGAACTGTGGTTGAGTCCGAAGGTCCATCACCGGCCACGGTACAACACTTCCTGAAGGAAGTATGATCCGTTATTGATGGGAGGAGCCAATTCCCCCACCTATTTAAGTACTCTTCAGAGTGGCGAGATCCAACCACCATACCGGAAGCATCTCATCCTCTTTTCGAGATGCCCCCATGCGGATTTCCCTATCTATATCTTTACAATACAGTTATAACTTTAAAAAATGCAAATGGGACTACTTGAAAAAAATTCTCAACAATAATTGATATTATTAAATCTCAAATGTAAAAACCTCCAAATTAAAAAAAAAAAAAATTGTTAAAAGCATTCTTTATAATGAAGCCTACTCAGAAGTAAGTAGAGTCTTCATATCTTGATCATCAATTATGGAAAAACACACCAGAAGGAAATATTAGTAATAGTAATGAAAACGATTTTATTCAACTTCAAGAATGAAATATATGGTTGTAAAATACGTTAAAAATGTTTTTTTTTAATTCATTAGTGTTAATTGATAAATTGTGCAATAACAAAAAAAAAAAATACTATAATTGAAAAGGTGTTTTTATTTATGTATTAAATTTTAAGATGATATGAAAACAATTTAACACTTAATATCTTCGAAAATTACCGTGGAAAAATGCTAAAATTTTATTTGATTTTCAATTAAATTTCAAAAAACAAAAGCAAACGATCAGTAATGCACATTTCCACCTTCAATAGTATATATATATGTGCCACTTCTATTAGTTTTACGTAAAATATTCTTGCCTATAGAATGCCAACACATATACACATTCATCTTTAGTATTAGTAAAGATATTATAAACAACTATTCATGCGATTGCTTCTCAACGCTCATGCACGCAGTCAAAGGCGGAGAAATGAGTGACAAATTTTCTCGAAAATACTGGGTGTGTCACGGACGGCAGTGATTGCGACGAACAAGGACACTACAAGGTCATCTACACGGACGTCTTGCATAAAAATTTTAACATATGAGTGCATGTTTTTCTTGCCTGTATTTTACCCCTTCAATTAAAAAAAAAAAGTAAGATCCGGTGAGCTTGGAAGCCATTTGATGGAACCTCCTGTGTCTTACCTATCGAAGTGTGCTGGTGCCTCTGTCGTAATGGTATCATCTGGTGCGGATAGTTACTGGAACATTCAAGTGCAAGTCTGTTTACACCTGTTATTAAAAAAAAATACAGAATTATCGCCCATGTGATTAACTGGCAGTAAAGAGTGCCATTTTATTAGTCATAAACGATCCTCGCCTTCACATTGTTCGGAGACTTATGATGGTATACGTATAGATGAGTATTATGAGGGTTATGGTTATGAAAATTTGTTATGCATTCGTGTGCAAATACAGTTTTATTCATATGCAGGACATGAATTGAAATCTAGGTGTTATATATATTAATATAAGAATCTTTGAGCTTTGATTAATCCCAGCCCTTTTAAACCAAGTTGTCTTACCTTGAACTCCATCTCCATTAGAGCAAACGGATCCGGTTGTAATAGAACATTCTATCTCATCTCTTCATGCTTGGGCCATGAACTGAAGGATGCCTTGGATGATTGAATATTTAGGTGTTGATAATTTACTATACAATTAAAAAATATATATATTATTTATGCTGCCTGTATGTATTAATATTTCATAGGGCAATCTTCATTTTCCTAAAATAAAATATATATATATAGGGTGGCCATAAAATAATTTTCCCTGTTTGGCAGCATCTGCAGCTAATACTAATGAACGAAATGAGACCACATTTCATATACAGACTTAGAGGGAAGAGGAATTCTTCAGAAAAAATAATTAGTACCGAAAGTTATCGATTTTGGGAAATACTGGCACTGTGGGAGTACAGTTATGAATGAATTCACGACATTCACAGAAAACAATCTTTTATTCATGAGCATTAAGGTCCTTTGGACGCCGTGCAACATTTTCAATATGCTGATCTTCCCAACATATTGCATACAATATATGATGTTCTTCACTGCTGCGTGTAAACTGTCAGTTTTATGTTCATAAAAGCCGTCTTATGTTCTGCACATAAGACATATCGGTTTGCTTAAGAGCACCCATGGCATTACACTGTCTGGTGTAGAACTGTTTTTCCAGTAAAGTACGCTGAGGTAAGGCAAGGTCCATATTAAGAACATGTCAGCTATCAATCACGAACAACATTCAAGAACGAACTGTTAACAGGTTGTTTTCTCTTCCCTTAAGAGGGTTATTATTGTTAATCCATGGGGTGCATCCATGGTTAATATAATTTCACTATGAATACACCCCCATAGGTTCTAGCTCTGATTGAGATTCAATTTTCTTCCTATCCCCATGAAACCCCTAGACATTTTTTTTTTTTTTCGTTCATTGCTCGGAAATTTCGTAGAAAATGATTTAAATATATATGAATAAGATATACTTTCAGATTCTTTCTGCATCCCCATATTATGTATTTCTTCAATTGCTTGTATATTACTTATATTATGGGCCACGGTGGCCTGGTGGTAAGGTCTCGGCTTCAGAACCGGAGGGTTTCAGGTTCGTGACCCGATTCCACCGAAAAACCGTCGTGTAAGGGGGTCTGTTGCACGTTAAATCCGTCATGACCAAACGTCCTCCCGCTGGTGTGGTGTGGAGAGGGGGGTGCCAGCTCAGGTGTCGTCCTCGTCATCTGACCGCGGTTCAAAATTACGAGGTCCGTCCCAAAATAGCCCTAGTGTTGCTTCAAACGGGACGTTAATATAACCAAACCAAACCAAACCTAATTACTTATATTATGAGTTTTTCTTATTTCTCAAAAACTTATAAGCCAAGCTTTTATTTTTTTAATTCATCTTTTCAGCCAATCCGTGTTTCATCTTTAAGAGAATTTATTTTCCAAAAGATTTATTATTCTTTTCATTTCGATTATCCCTGTTCTCCAAATAATTTACATCAACTTTAAACCATTGCAAAACATTTGATAATTAGTTTTTCCAAGAAGCCACCCAGTATTTTGTCTGTTTAAGACAGAACTAAATGGATGAATGATACAGATGTCTGATTTCCTTCTCGGGTTTATGAAGCAACTATAAGCAGTTTCCTGACAATTGATTCAAACTCCCCTTCATTTCTGTATTGTTGGAAAGAGTCGATGTTTTACGATTAATATTAATAAAATAGTTCGAAATGATTAAAAGGCTGTGGTGACCTAGTGGTAAGGTCTCGGCTTCGGAGTCGGACGGTTTCAGGTTCGAGACATGATTCCACCGAAGAGCCATTATGTAGGCGGGTCTGGTGCACGTTAAATCTGTCGGGCCAAACATCCTCCCGTTGGTGTGATATGGAAGTTTGGAGAGGTGGGCGCCAGTTCAGATGTCATCCTCGTCATCTGACCACGGTTCAAAATTTCGAGGTTAGTCCCAAAATAATCCTAGTGTTTCTTTAAAATGGGATGTTAATATAACTAAACTAAACTCGAAATAATTAATTTTAAGCAATTTGTTTATTTTTTTAAAAAATGATGTTTTTGTTAATTGTAGGTATTATATATTTCTTAGCATTATTTATTAGAAGCAGTTGAAATAAAAAGTTAAATTTTGAAGACAAACATCGTCATTTTTGAATTCAGGAGGATTAATTTTGCATATGTTTAAAAAGAGTATCATCGCAAAAAAATTAATTGATATTGATTTGTGTAATTTAATGGACCCAGTGAAATACGCTAAGTTTCAAAATATTTTTGAAAAGCATAAGATGAAAGTAAAAAGATTTTATTTTCTATTTTACAATGCGTCACTTTTTTCTATCTCTATCAGCACAAAATGCCCAAGAATATTATTACGATATCTTCAAGATATTTAGGATTCAAAATATCAAACAGCATAATGAAGCTATGGTTAATATCTTGCGCTGAAGAATAAAAGTAATCAGTAAAAAGAAATAAAAAAAATCAATAAAACTTTTCAAAGATATTCAAATATTTTTCGAAATGAATTTGTGTTTATGATAGTTGTTTACTCGAATGTCATTCAGTACATAAAGATCGGATGTGTTTCAGAGAAATTTATGATATTTTAAAATTCAGCTTCTAATGTTCATAAAAATAACAAAAAAGATTTCATAAGGAGTTTTCAAAAATTTCTTGTTTGTTTGTTTCTTATGGTACTTGCCACTGACAAGCCCGCTGTTACGAAGACAGCGATTTAGGCCTGAGGGGGGGACGTCTCTTATTTTTTATAGCAGCGCCAACTAGGACCAAGAGTACGACTTTGCCACTCAAGCATCATTCATTCGCTTGCACAACCCCTTTTTACAGGAGGGCACATTCACACATAGAACAACAGAAGAACAACCATGCCCAAACCGGGACTCGAACCCGGGACGCCCAGATCACGGGGAAGACGCGCTACCCCTATGCCAGGACGCCGGCTCAAAAATTTCTAAAATATTGAAGGGATGCAAGAAAATACAGATTACACCAACTCCAAGAACTTACCATTTAGTAAGCACTTATTTCAAGATCCACAAAACCTCTTTTCTCCTTTTTTGTTTAAGTAATTGCTTGTTTAGAACATGAGTAACAAAAGGGGAAACGTTTACATATATATTTATAGATAGATAGATAATGCTAAACCATGCATAAAAAATTCAAACATCGCATTTTTTATCAATTTATTCATTTAAAACTATTAAATTCCATTACGTCAAAGACTACAAGGCTGGTTACAATATATATATATATATATAATTTACAATTTTTGAAAAAAGAAGTTAAGGTAGAGGGACGATTTTAATCGTTAGCTTTATCAGTTGAACTAAATTTCGAAATATACAAATAAATATTTGAGTCGCTGAAATTTATACCCTATTATATTTACTGACTTTATCACTGTTCGGAAAATAGATAATTTCAAGTTAGATACTTATAAAAAAACATACAATAATATATATAAACTAAATAGTCAGGAACTATTTACACTTTTGGAAATATTCATTTCAAGAAATATTTAGTACTTTAAATATTACGCTTCAAAACCTTTATTAAAATCCAAAGCAACTAAAGAATTCAAAACAAAGAAAAGAAATACGGCTACTAGAAACAGAACCTCGAAGTAGATGCTGCATTTCTTAAATACTATGTGCCATCATGGTGTTGATTTACCTTCCTCTTTAATCGTTCGAAGACGGCTATATCCGCTGCGATTGACGTTCTGCCAGAAATACCAATCTTTATAATACTTTCAGTCGTCACTACTAAGAGGCACATCTATTTCTAAACTAAGTTTATCAAACACTGGATTTTAACTTCATATCCAGGATCAAAAGCTGTATCTACTTAAATTCTGAACAGATATATAGCTGCAGATATTAAACGATCTTAATAATATTTTAATATCAAATGTATTTTTGAAATATTTAGGTTATTGACGCATATTTTGAACATTTTTAATGGAATGTGTATAATATTTGGTTTAAAATAGTTTTATTTTTTCAGTGTTTATTTGCTTTGATTTTAATATGTGCATTAATATCTAATTTTTATATCACAAAATAATAATAGATAGAGGTAAGTTATTATAGAAAGTAAGTAAATAATGAACAGAAGGCTATGTTTCTGTTTCTTTTTTTTTGTATAAAAAATTTCTTATTTAGTTATTTAAAAATGTTCTAAAAACCATAATATAAAGACAAAGATACATTTATTATCTTTATAAGATAATAAACAATATAAGGTAATAAATAATCCAAGATATATTTATTATCGTACAGGAGAAATATTTGAGAACCTGGTTCAGAGAATTTATAGAAACTTTTAGTAATGGATTGATGGTTATTTTTGCTTTTGTATATAGCGAAAGATTAAAAACAAAAACAAAAAAATGTAAAAGTCAATCCTTTATATTATTAAAATAAAAGTTTAATGTAAGCATATTAGAAAGAAATACTAATCCCCCTCCCCATCAAAGCCATAATGCAGAGCTTCATTAAAGCAAAGAAAGCAATCTCGAGTATTTTAAATTTTGCTGTCTAGTAAAGAAATAAACTAATATCAATCCAAAATCTTTCTTGTTTTCCTATTAAACCACTAGATTAACATCCTTAGATTTTATAGTGTTTGAATTATTGGAAAGATAATCTTAGAGTTAAAACGGTATATGAATTTTCGAAAAGGACTGAGAGCATCTCTTTGTGTTTATTTTATATAAATTATTATTATTATATAAATAAGTAAAATTATTTTTATAGAAATTAAATTAAACCATGGCAGTTAAGAATATGAGCAATTATACAAAGTGCAAGAACAATAATTAAATAACTGATCTTTGTAATGCAAAATCGTTAAAAAAATGTTAACAGTCTTTGTATAGTAATAATAATAATAAAAATAAATTGCACGAGCTAATTTCACGTTATTTTGACTTTTTATTTTTATATTTTTACTAACACGCATGGGGGCCGCGGTGGCCTGGTGGTAAGGTCTCGGCTTCGGAACCGAAGGGTTTCAGGTTTGAGACCCGATTCCACTGAAGAACCGTCGTGTAAGGGGGTCAGTTGCACGTTAAATCCGTCATGACCAAACGTCCTCCCGCTGGTGTGGTGTGGTGTGGAGAGGGGGGTGCCAGCTCAGGTGTCGTCCTCGTCATCTGACCGCAGTTCAAAAGTACGAGGTCCGTCCCAAAATAGCCCTAGTGTTGCTTCAAAACGGGACGTTAATATAACCAAACCAAACTAGCACGCATGCATGAAAATTGAATTTGGGATACGCAGATATTATGTCCGCAAGAGAGATATATTTTGAAAAAGTCCAGAGACATATATGTATAAATATGTGAACGGAAAAAAAATGAATAGTTTTGGAGAATCTCCAGTTTTATTGCTTGTTTCAAGTTTTGTCTATTCGTTCTTCTTTCTTCCTTTTTTTTCCTTTTTTTTTTTCGAATGAATTTTTCAAAAAAGAAGAAAAAAATATGAATGGAGCATATGAATATTTTTCAATTACTCACTATTCTAAGGTGTTCGATTTATTTTTAAAATATGAACATCATTTTTTGTTACGTTCTTTAAATAATGAAAGTGGCACCTTAATACGCACCAATCCAGTTCGTAAAGCTAATACTTTCTTCCTTTATTTATGCAATGCATTTATCTTATAAAGAATTTTTACTAAAAATAAGCTTTCGCCGAAAATTAATATAATTGCAACATGATTCATTTTTAATCTAACAGTATTCAAATGCTGTGAAAGAGATTTTTTTTTTTTTTTTGCATAAAATAAAAAAAAATACCAGTGATACAAACTGAAATAAAAAAAAATTATACACTTTAATAAAATCTGGAAAGGTAATGAGAAGATCCAATTTACATTACTATATTGATGATTCAGTATTTATAAAATAAGATCTTTTAATATTAATTTAAAATAAAATTTAACTTGTGTATCATTAAATCAATTTCATTTCCAATATGTATAAATTTAATTTATGTTTAAATCAGAAGTAAAATGCCCCCAAATAAACATTCTATATTTTTTTTTCTGAAACACTTGAAAAAAAAAATATTCAGTTTCACTTTCCTAATTTTTAAAACATGTTTTTTCGAATATGAATTAATGTAATATATTTTTAAATAACAAACAGGCTGCCCTAAAAAACAAATTATATATATTTTGTTATTTTTCCAGGGGAAGTGATAAATATATAATAAAATGAAATAAAAGAAACAATTAAAAAAACATTTAACAATGATTTTCATTCCAATAAAGCACCGTCAACTGGCATTGCACGCCTTTTAAATAAAAAGTAAACAAGAGCTATCTGTTTTCATTCGCGCTCAGCTGGAGAGATCCAGTTGAGGAGAACGGACGCCTTGCCTTGAAGTTTATTGAGCAATCAAAACCTAGCTTCTTTTCTATCTATTAATGGCTCTAACTTGACTCACTCGATTGTGACATTGAATTCCACCCCGATTCTCCGAAAAACTGACCCAAACTAATAGCAAAAAATCTCCGGAAATAAA
Source organism: Argiope bruennichi (assembly GCF_947563725.1). NCBI lineage: Eukaryota > Metazoa > Arthropoda > Arachnida > Araneae > Araneidae > Argiope > Argiope bruennichi. The sequence continues at coordinate 97,169,669 of NC_079154.1, read as the reverse complement.
AGTTAAGAGTGAAGTTACCCTACCAACATCCTGCTTCATTCTTACACAGCAACAATGATTATAAAAAAATAAAAGTACACACGTGACGTCCTTGCTTCCTCATTCAGCCGCGCCAGTTCCTGATACTTTCACCTTATCTTCGCTTTCTAGCCGCCTATTATCTAACAACCAGCAGAAGGGTGAAGAAATAATAAATAAAAGATACCAATCGTAAAAGTCCTACGGCAGGCAAGGAACTGGCATGCCCTTTCTTACCGCGGCGTAACAAGTAACAGCTACTTAAGGAATAAGCCTGCTGCATCTGCCGGCTATTTTTACTTTTTGTGAAACACTTTAGCGGTGGAAAAAAGTGTGAAGAGATCAAGAGCTGGGAAGGATGTCATTTCACTCCCGATAGTTTCGATAATCTCACCCTGGTAGAAGGAAAGATTTGAAAACTTTTTCGCGGGGTTGTCGTCATCCTCCGAATGTTCCCAGTGCGCCGGCGCAGTGGATGCGAGCGTAAGTGTGGATGTTCCAACCTTCCGAACACATCCCAGGATACGAGGAGCTCCGAGACCAGTACTAAGCTGGAAGTTTTTCTCCCCGGTTCTTTTCTATCTCAGGTGTCATGCCAGGCGGAAGTCTCCAAAAGATCTCCCTTCTTGGGTTGTGGTTTTTAGGGCCTTGCCGATACCACGAAGACCCATCGTAAAGGCCTGACCTTCCTCATAGAGCTTTATTTATATGTGCAAATTGTGTATTTAAAAAATCGTCTGAAATTTGTTTGTTCTTGTGTCGTATTTTTTTTCCATCGAGCGCATCATCATTTATTCGTGCAATATTTTTATTCCTCCAAAAGTTCTACATATTAGTTGCAGCTTTACAACTCGATTTCTGAAGAATTGTATTTAATTATTGGTCTATTTGGATTTCTGAAATTCTGCAAACAATAGTGCATTGGAATAATAAGCTAAAAAAAGGTATTTCTCCCTAATATTTATTTCAACAGATTCTATTAGAGTTCAAACATTTTTTTACTAATTTAACATTTGTAAATAAGCATTAATTTTGCAAAAAGGGAACATTTTTCAATACTGAGAATAAATACGCAGCTTCTTTAATAATTCTTTTTTGTACAGAAACTTAGATGGATTGTCAATTGTGTGTTCAAAAGCGCCATGCGTGTCTAATATTAACTAATATCAAACTAACTGTTATAATTAGTTCTAGTATTTATTTAATAAACTTTATGACGGCTTGTTGTGTTGAACTTGGAATGTTCATTGCATATTTACCATCAGTAACTGTGAAATTCTCGGAACCAAGTTAGTGTGTATTTTGGATTGTATTCATTTCAAAGACCCTTGCCTTTTCCTTATACTACCTCATACAATTAAAACCGTGATAGGTCATGCGCCTCCCCATTGTGTTTCAAGTCCTCCGGCATTTGTTGCTGGTTCTCCTCTGCCTGAGCTCCTTATGGTTGGTGACTCCGTGCTTGGACATCTCCACGAGAAACGATTCCAGCGGATTATGTCTTGGTGGGAAAAAATATCCGAAACAGCGAAGACAGAACGACAACTTCTCGATGAAAGCAGTGGCGGAAGCGGCTCAAACAAGAGCCTACCTGTCACCGGCCGTGTTCCTTGGGTCCTTGCGGAGTGTCCTTGTCCAGAGGGATGGAACTATTCGTGCCTGGTTCTCTATGGACAGTGCACTTAAAACAAACACTTCTTTGAGTGATGTACCAAAGAATGAGGACATTGAAGTAGTTTACTATAGGAGCGGAGAACACTGTATTCTGGAGATGAACCAGGATAATTTGAAACTTGGCAGTCAGTACCTTGTGTTTGGCAAGTTCTCTGGAACAAACTCTTGGCCATCACTGACCGCCACTGCTTTACCCATTCCGAACGAGAAACGAACTTTACGGGCTGTAAAGAAAATTCTGTGTAAAGATTGCGGTAAGTCAAACACAATTTTTATATTTTTTAAACATTTTTTAATTTAGATAATTTAATATACTCATACGCATTGGCTGGATTTGAAGGGTTTAAATATGCACGCAATAAAATTTTTAGTCAGATTTAATAAAAATATAACTACTCGAAATTCTCTATGGTATTTATGCAGCCAATTTCATATATCGATATATTTTCTGTTATATGTATAGAAATGAGTACATCATTAGGTTTATAGGAATTTTGAAGTAATAAAATTGTATTTAAAAATTATAATTAGTTTTTCATTCGATAAGAATGACATGATTATTCCAAAACAATTTTCTTTGTTTTATTGGACATAATTTGTTATACGTGCTAGAAATATAAATACATATATATGATGACATTCATATGAAAATCATTCTTTTTGGAAACCAAAAGATGCAAAGCATTTAATTATTTTATAAGAATTAAAAAAATCTACGGAATTCAAAGATTGTAATTTCTTTTTTCAAAATCATACGTTACTCTTTTTAAAAATTTGTTTTTAAATTGGTTCATGTAAGTATTTACTAATTTTTTTATGATTTTTTTTCACTGTTTATGATGAATATAAGAGTTTCTATTTTTAATTGACATTTCAAATCTTATAATAAGCTAACTCTTGTCATTTAAAAAGAGGCTGTATACTTTTGACAAGTTTGAACTTATAAAAATCAAAAGTTTCTAAATATAGTCAAAAGGATCTTTTTTCGCTTGAGGATTAATTCAATCTTGTAATGTTTTAAAAATAGATCATGAAATACTTCATTTTGCTTCATGATTTTATTTCATTCCATGAAATAAAATTTTTCTTACTGCATGTTCTGAAGAAAGAGTGAAAACTATACTCTTCCATTTATTCAGTTAAAAAAGAATCTAAGCAAGCAAGCGATGTTATTTTTTCGTTTACGATGGCAATGACTTAACGTCCAACGCCCACAACTAATCAAATATATAAATAAATAATGTTGAAATGGGGTGACTTGATCTCTGTATATGAATTATCGATAAAGGCCGTTCCTTAAGTTCCTTTTTATCTGATTTCAAAGAATTCGATCTAATACAGTGGAACTAATTAATGTGGCCCATCTTGATAGTATGTGGCGACGAGCAAAGGTCATCCACGATATTGTAGGCAACTGATTGAAATGGGATTTGTTGGTTTTATTAGATAATATTTTGCCTCGTCTGTTGTCAATTAATCGCCATTACGAGTTGCCACGACCAAATATATTTGGCAAACGCCCGAGAACGTCTTTCTCTTATTTCCTCCTGCTTTCATCTTCTGGTTTTCTGTGACTCATTTGCCTTGATGACAGACCTACTTGAAAGGATGATCTGAAACGATAGGAAGAGATACGGGGTGCTTTATTAGACACTCGTTGCTCGGTGTTCAGTGGTGGCCACGTTACTTTTTAAAATTATTCGTGTTTTCTGTCATGCATTTGCAAGGCGGAGCCGTGTTATTTGAACAGGATAGACAGCTATAATATAAATATCTTTACAAATAACCAGAACATACCTTTTGAACATATTTAACCTTTGTTATCGAGCATTTGATTATTCTTAATGTTATGTCCATTTATTATATTAACCAAATATATACATTTAGTTTGATTTTATATAGATTCTTTCATAAGTACCAATTATATATTGGTGCTTATTATTTTTATATATTACTGTACTAACTACTACACATATATAAATGCATGTAATTATTTTACTAATATTCTTTTCTATAAACGTAACACAAAAATATAATGCAGACTCACTTAAATATATGTAATATGCATATAAAAAGGAAAACTGCAATATTTCGAAAAGCTTTTTTTTTTAATAAGTGAAACGTTGAAAGTTCATTACTTCTTAATTATAATACTGAAGAAATTATTAATATTTATTGAATAATTAATACATTTGCGATGGAATGTTATAAGTGTTTAAATGAATTGTTTTAATAACTTCCTTAGACGATATAAGGTTATATATCGTTGGATTGGCTTCAAAACCATGTATGTCGAAAAGTGAATATTTTTGGAGACTCTTACAATTGTTTAATATGACCACTAGAAGCTCTAATTAAAGTTTTTAAAATGTCCTCTAGAAGCACTAATTAAGGCTTTTAAAAGGTCCACTAGAAACATTAATTAGATGAACTGACTTACAATATTTTTAAAACAGCATTCTTGCTTTTGTTCTATTAAAATCTAATTAATGAAAATTAATAAAATATTTCATAAAAATTTGGGCTTATAAGGTTTTGAAACCAAGTCGACGTTAAAAATGAAAATTTGCGAATTAATAGTATCATGAATTAAAACGGATGAGTAATTATAACCAAGCGTAATGTAGTGTGCTAACATAGTTATCTTTTAAAACCTAATATCTAACCTGAACTTTTCTGTACATTTTCTTATTCGAACTAATTTTTTTTTTTTTGCAAATAATTAAGTAAAAGTGAAAAAATTGCTGAAATAAGTAACCTTGAATTGAAATTCAGAATCAATGAAATGCTGCCATTCGATGAAAATAAAAACAATTAGACGATTATTTTCATTTAAATATATCCGTAACCGAGAAATAAAATGATGAAAAAAGAAGAAAAAAAATCCCTGTCATTCATTCTCAGACCAAAATATTAAAAACTATGAAATATACTTTCAGTTCACGTGCATCTGTGCGCAATTATAGGTTACTAAAAATAGATATAAAATTAATTAAAGTCGATTCAAACTTCGTAGTTTTTACTACATCGATCTGAGTATTTCAATTTACACATGAACGATAATGTCACTTAAATTTGGTATGCTACTCCTATTAAAAGAAATCAACAATTATATTCTCGAAAAGAAACGGTTATAATTCTCTTCTTCACTAATCATTGCTTTTACAGCCCAATTAGTCATATGCTTTTCAAAGAGAAAAACGAACTCCTTCTAATTTAACATAATTCGTTCTGTCCTATGACAGACATTAAGTAATGAAAAATTGTAACCTATCCGTCAGTGTTGCAGCCGATTACCTTACGTTTTATTTTTATCCTTTATAGCTCATTTATGAATTGAGCCTCGTCTAAAGTTACAATTTTGAATGATAAAGACCATTCGTACCAGTTATTTATCACAGAAGCATATGAGCCAAAAGTATACTTGACAGAAAAGTTCTGTGACAAAACGCTAAGTGAAAGACATCATCAATTATTACTCAGCATGCTCTTCGGAAAGGTCGAGGCTATTAAATGAAAAGAAAAAAAAGTGCTGGCAGGGAGTACTCCCATTAAGTTATTTGTTATTTTTATACCTAGGGTTACAAAACAGACATGTCTCATGGATGAATATGATCGCAAATTGGAAGGATTGTAAGAAGAAAGAAAATTAAAAATCGTTTGGTATATTTTGGGAAATGTTTTATTAAATTTATTTGGCAACGTTATATTTTCTATGTATTATCGCTACAATTTTTAATCAAATACGTTATATAACTTGGTCTTAATGGCATCTTCAGGGAATATTTTTAAGCTTCGGATTTTCATAAAAATGTAATTCATACTACTATTTTTGAAGCCTTACACCGTTCTTTTAATTTTATTATTATTTCACCTATTTTCTTTCAGTTCCTCTAAAATTCTTAAGAAATGAACACAATTTGCTAATTATAACCTTTCATTAATATAACTTAATTTCTAACCTAAAATAATGAAAAATTTATCAATTTACTTCATGTTAATTGTATTTTAAATATAAATTAAAATCTTTTACAAATTCTTCCCTTCGCTTACTTTCCGGAAGTCTGCTTTGGCAATAATTATTTATTTTTAAGACAATATAGTAATTCGAATTATAAAAAGAAAAACGAAAAAATATCTCCAAGTATAATATAAGTTTTGTCCGTAACTTTGATGTTCTTTGAGAATTCTTATGTTTTTATATTATCGTTCATGACACGTTTAATATTCGCTCAGAATTCTCATGCATCTTTGTATTCTTGTTGGAAAATATGCTAAAAATATTTTTTAATTGATTAAATATAGAAAAAAATTTATAAGGCAAAAAACTGGTACCCTAGAAAGAATTTTTTTGAATTTAAGATGATGTCAAAATTATTTTTAGGCTATAATTATTTCGAAACTTTGCGGAAGAATTCTAAATTTTGCTTAATTTTTAATAATATTCTTTTAAATTAAAAAAAAACACGCTCCAAATTTCATATTTATTACACTCCAAAGTTTGCTACCTAAAATATGCCAAATTTGGTAGCTCTAGGCCAAATGATCTAACCTATAGAGTGCTAGCACACATACAAACACAAATTCATCTTTATTATGAGCAACAAATATAAAAATAATGTTAACAACATTAAAATTAAAGAAATATTCTTTTCTATGATATGAGATTTGTGTTTCTGCCTAATTTGATTCTCAGCTTTAAAAAAAAAATTCAAAATATTTTTAAGCATATTTTAGAACACTATTTTTCAGAATTGTAATAATTGCGTTAGTATAAACCCGCGCTTCAACAATATCAACGACATGTTTAGTACATTATATCGCTTTGTTTATTTAAGAACTAGTTGTTTTTAGGCTTTGGCGACCAGCTGATTCGCCGGACATTTTATTTACGCTTAATTTTTGTAAAGTCACTTTGATGAAACTTCATGCCCATGATCCCATCAAATTGTCAGACAGTTAAACTATGTTATTTTAACAATCTTAAATAAGTTCAATTCATTTTAAATGTGAACTTTTCTAAAGATGACCGGTTCCATAACATCATTGCGCTATTATATCTGTTTTATCGGCAAATTCATTTAACGATATCCCAACTTCAATTTTTTATGTAAACTACATAAATATTAAACAGGATCTTTCTTTAGCATTCAATAATGGAGGAAAATCCCGTGATTTAATATATTCGATGAAATAACGAAAATGGTTTGAATTTCAGATCAATGATGTGATTTATTGTTGAAAGCAGATTAAAAATATACTTAAAAAAATATCCCAGATATTATGAAGCGTTGTAATTAAATTGGTATCAGTAAAAACATAATTTTTTCGATTTTGAAGTGGCGTAAAGACCAGTTTTGTATAGTAATATTTTGGGAAGTTACCGCGAAAACAATTCACTATTCATCTTAATTTTCAATTAATTAAAATACTGAATAAATTTCAAAAAAAAAATTTCCCACCTTCCAAGATGAATGTATGTGTGCGTGTCAAATTTGGTAGGTGTTGGTCAAAGGTTTGGCCTGTAAAGCGCCAACTGACAGACAGACAGACACATGAATTACTCACATTCATCTTTATTACAAGTAGAGATTAGTAAAGATTTAATCTATTTTTTTCATGCATATCACTAATTTTGAAAATAAAGTATTTATGAAAATCTGAATAGTTTATCAAGTTAATTTGATTTTGAGGTGCATTACTTCTGAATGTATTTTGCAATATTAGTAACTTTAAGAATTATGTGGACTTTCTGTAAGAATTTTGGTGTTATTTTAAAAACTGAATTTTAATTTATAATTGAAAGTCGATATTATCGAAAAATTTAGAAACATCCAGGAAATGGACTGCATCTAAATCTTTGACTGCTACTATAGCACTTTTATAACGATTTTATTTGTTCAGAAATAACCAAATTCTTAAAATGAAACACGAGAGCTTGAAAAATTATTTGCCGTTCAGAGACAATTTATTCTGTTATAGTGATTTTTTTTTTGCCTCGATTAACTGAAACGATATTCTGTTATTTATAAATAGAGCAACCTATATTTATAAAAACATTTCTTAGAGTATATAGTTTTTATTTTCATAATAAATAATCTAACTTACAATTTTTATTGTAAAATCATTAGATAAATATATATATTAATACATCGTAATGTTTAAAGAAATCTTGGCCAAGGATCTATTTATAACTATATCATCATGAAAGTCAAAACAACTCCAAATATTAGTTAAATTCATTAATATGTTCAACGAACAGTTATTTCGAATTTGATTTTTTTATTAGTTTGATTCTGAATTATTTCAAATTTTAATACAGTAATATAATAATTAAAATTTAGTTGAACAAAATTACTTTGATTTTTGAAAATCAGGAATTCTTTTCCTCGTGAAACTGAGAAAAGAAAAATTTTATTTGAAAAAAAGAACTTGATTCTAAATTGATAAAAAAATGTTACTTAAAGATTATTTTTAATCCAAATATATTAATTTTATTCCTATTAAAAAGCATAAAATGTATGTATTTAAAATACTAATTGATGAGGAGAATTATCTCTATATGCAATATGCTCCGAAACAGCATGAAGCTAATAATAATGTCGCTTATTTTTAATATAGCCTTTTATAGCAATTTGTTAAATAACACTATTCAGTGACCATCATATTAGCATATTTATCATCCTGGAAAGAATAGTCCTTCGGAGATAAGGAATGGATTTATCAATTTTCTTAAATTTGCTGATTAAGCAAGTACATGGCACCATATTCTACAAACCAATAAAAGTTTTATATTTATGATGGAATAAAAATGTGAAATATTTTCTCTGTTTTTAAAAAAAATTGTGCTAAAAATCATAAATAATAAAATTATCTAAGTTTTTAAATTGAGAACATTATTTCTCCAATTTAGTCTTCAGTTATAATCTCCAATTTAAAATTAAGAAGTCCAAAATAATTTGTGAAAAGAATGAAAGAAAATGATAAATTATTTTGGGAAAAATAAAAAGATAACAATTTTTTTGTAAAGCTTTCCCATCAGTTCATCACCATTTCTTTGAATTGCTAAAAAAAAAGTACTTTTTATTGATTATAAAATGAAAAACTATAAATAGCCACCAATTTTTGTTAAAGTTTAAAAATAGACGAATATCAGACTACTTATCTAAGTAAAGTTTATTTGCAAAATATTTTAAATAACATAAAAATATGCTTGTTGAAAATAGATTTCTTAATCAGATCTACATGTTTTCAACGCTTATTTTTTATAGTTTTCCAGAAATTTCTTCTTCAAAAATGTCAAAAATCTTTACTCCTGGTTCTATGATACAAAAATATGGTTGGATACGAAAATCATAAAAGCATTCATGGTTGCACATATATTTGCCCTTTTTTTTAACTCTAAATATTTCTTTGAATTAGTTATTTTATTTATTTATATTAATTATTGAATCTGAATACAGACATATTCATACCAGCTCAAAATTAGAACATAAGCAATCTTCCTAACATTATTCTAGTTGATACCAAAAATAAAGAAAAAAAAAATGAAACAGTTGTGTTGATTTAATTTTTGTCACCTTGGAAATGAATTTTTGAAACACTTCTTTCCAATCTGAGAATAGAATTCACTTAATTTTAAAAGTAGAACACTTTCTTGATCAAAACATGTCTTTATCAATTAAAATGTATCAAAAAATACTTTTACTTTCGTAAAAGAACATATCTTTCATTCATAAAAGACTAGAAAGATGTTCTTTTAGTTGGTGATTAATACGATGAAGTCGTTAACCTGAAGGCACGGTTATGTGAATACTTTTGCTCATGCCAACTTTGTACTGACTCTATTTTTGATTTTGGCGCCAGATAAGGATAAGGCTCGTTCTTCTCCCTATTAAAAATAAAAAAAATATATATAGTTCAGTCAAGATGATTGCGGTTAATGATGGTCACGATGACAGGTGAAAGCGCCCTTTGATAAGTTGGTGTTTTACTGAATGGCAGCAAGTGTTGTACTTCTGCTTAGTTCATTGTTTTCCACTCCTCTTCTGTAACTTTCGCTATATAAATTGCATTATTCTTTTCCAGGTTATTAAACAAGCTATTAATTTCAATTTGAGAATTGTTGCTCAACTCAAGCATGTAACTTCCAATTGCAAATATTTTTGGTTTCGATTCTGAAGAACTTAATTTGTTAATAACATTTCAAAGGTTTATTTAAAATGCCTATATTTATACAATATTAATTCTTTAAAAAAATATTTATTATTTTTTTTAAGATTTTAAAATTTTTTCGCCATAATTTCATTTATTTGCTTATTGTATTTGAGTGTTGCCATGACGAACGTAAAAAATTCTACAATGTATATAAATAATCATATAAAAAATTAAAGTAAAAGCTTCTATTCTCTTTATGTAAATATAATTATACAATGTTATTTATTTTGATGGCTAGAATATATTTTCAGTTTTCGCAAATAAATTAGTTTCAGTTAGTTCAGTTTCAAAGCAAACGACAAACTGCTTTTATCGTAATTAGTGCTTGTTTACAAATGTAAAAGAGCAAACGATTTTGCAAAATGATACTGGTAAGAATACCTGGCATTATAAAGAAACATCGTCTACAGCTGAATACTACAACATACGAAACAAGAATTGTTAATTTTGCTTCATCCATAGATATTTGTTTTAATAAATAGAAATATGTTTGTAGTTGCCTTAAATGGACCTTAATTAAAGCGGATAAAAATGATAATGTTTACGGATGTAGATATTGCTGCGTCGTATAACTATTGGTAAGTAATTATATAAATTAAGCTTTTTATTATGTATTGAATTTGGAATGGTAGGCTGATATGGAATTAGACACTTTTTTAATAATAATAATTTACGGATTCAGTCGTGCAAAAAGGGAAACAAGCGAAATATTAACAAATTCGTTTGATTTCTTTTCATTTTTATATCTTATCGTAGCTTCCTATCGTTTTCAGATTCATTAGATAAGATAAAATCAATTTTGTTCCATCTGCTATTTTACCTATTTCTTAAAATCAATTTTTATACAGAATAATTTATATTTGTAATGTACCTGTAAGAACAGTTTTTTAATGTTCCATAATGTTTGGGCTTTGTTGCATAAATAAATAAAGATAAATTTCAAAACTTCAATAATTTTTCAAGAATTCTTTAATGTTTTTAATTTGTGTATAACGGTCGTTATATCTGTTATACAAAAATTGTTTATTATTTGTAAATTTTTAGATATTCTTTCTTTTTGATATGATTTAATATTTTTTAGGCGAGTTTATATTCAGCCAGTTGTAAGATTCCAGTAAGTAGCGCATGCGCAGAAAGAAGATTGCGCATGCGCTGAGAGAGCGGGCAACAGAAAAATTTTTGTCTCGACGGGACAAGTATTCATTACTGTACAATTTCTGCGCATGCGTAGTCTTGATGGATTGTAACTGGCTGAATGTAAACCCTACTTAAATGCAACTGTGCTGACCTTAAGAATGTTGAAATTATTTAGTATATCACAAATAACCTCATAAGAAAATGGAGGCATTTTTTTTATACATATAAAATATTTTGAGGCGGTATAATTGATTTTATAGCTTCATTTTTAGAACACCATAATGGATCATTTCTTTGTTCAGGAATGTTTAAAAATTATTAAGCTTTATGCTGAGCCCTTACTTTAAGAACATTTTTTAAAGTATATGAATATGAAAAAACTTTAGAATTAAGTTTATAAGGCTCTCAATTTATCTCATGAATTCAGTAAAACCGAGCTTAAAGTTTTCAAATACTTGAAGGCTCGCTTTTTATTCCGTCTCAGATGATGACCACTGAAAATTTCTGCTGACAGAGACAGATATCTAGCATTTCCATACGGCTACTTTACTTTCAAAGCGATTAATAAGAATTAAATCAAATTGCTTTAGCATGTTTTATTTGTCAAGTAGCCAAGCCGGTCTTTTCAGCTCCTGACATTTAATTCTTGTGAAATCACAAACGACTGCTCTACTCGCCCAGAGAAAGATCTGAATGACCGGAACGCGGCGACAGCATTGGCGGGAACTACGGTTTAGTCCTAAGGGCATCATTGGCTACGATACAACATCTTCTGTAGGAGGCACGTCCCGTCATTGGCAGGAGACGGTTAATACCAAACCATCTGTACCCACCAGTGTGGCGAGAATCAACCACCAGGCCGGAAGCTTCTCATTCTCAGATTTGAGGTGCTCCCGGGGGGATTTCATTGTAGTATTTAGTCGAATATATTATAAAATTATTAAAATTATAAGAAAATTATTTCCCTTGAAAAATGATTAATTTAATTTAAAATTCTCTTAATCGCAGCTTAAATTTTAAAAGACAGTAAAAAATTTTTTCAAAATACGGAATATTTTTTCACAACACAATTTAATTATTACATAATACAGTTTAATAGTATACTAATTTGGAGGTTACATAAATAATGAACAAATATGTGGTTTAATGGAAATAATAATTGTTTGCTGAATCATTATGAATCATAGTAATTAAATATATCTTAAATATTTACTATTTACAGATATTAATTGCTGACTTCAGTTGTAGTGCCTATTGTTTTATAAATTTATTAGTAATAAGCTAATAAAATATTTTTAAAAAATGAAATTAAAAAAATAAGCTTAAGGTGACTCTTTAAACAAAACATTTTTATTTCAAATTCATTCAATTTTAACCAGTGCCGTTTAATTAACCTATTTGAACAAAATTTTCAATGTCTCATTGGTCTAAATGTTACTTTTCTGAGATATAGGTAATCTAAAAAAAGTGCGTTTTGTGTTATAATTCTTTGATTCCTTTTTTGAAAATTACAATCAATTACAAGTGACATTAGAGAAGATGTATATTAACCAAGAGTCATCGAAAATGACCACCCGCAATTCTGTTTAATTCGATCATAAGCAAGAAGGTCTTTCTGAAGTTGCTTGAGATTTTGTGATTGTTTTTTTATTCAGTCGAAATATGTTTTTGTGTAGTCCGAAATTCTTTTAGTCGTTATATAAGAACTTGCGTCTAATCATATCATTAACATTCACGATTCGCATTAATTATTGATTATTATATTATAAATGTTTTCAGTATCGTTTGCCTTGTAATGACATTGCGATATTTTGTGTAATAACTCCTCTGTGACTCCCCTTGGCCTTCAAAGGGGAAACCATAGGTGATTATCTCTAAGGGATTCCTGATCTAAGGATATAAAACATGGACGGATAATTTCCAGAATTTCAGATACATTTTTTACTAGAGTTTTAGAAGAGAATATATATATATAGAGAGAGAGAGAGAGGAGAATATCCCGCAGGCTGAATGCTCTGTTGCAGAAACTTTCGAAATTGACGTAATATTCTAGAGTCCTAATATTCATGGAATATAGATAAAGTATATCTATATTCCTAATATTCATGGAATATAGATATAGTATATCTATATTCCTAATATTCATGGAATATAGATATTGTAAATAAGATCACATTAAACCGTTATAAATTTAATCACATCAGAAATAAATTATAAACAACAAATTTTTATACAAATTTTAACAACGGCAATTGGAGTAATTAAAGATTAACTTCTATAACTTTCTGAAGTGCTTCAAGAATTTGGACAATATAAATGAATAATGAAAACTTTAAAAACCTATTCAGAAAAGTAGTATAAATGTAGTAAAAAAAAGTCAATAATTAGTGCAAATTCAAACTCTTGCAACTAATTTAAATATTTTAAAAATAATACTTGAAAGTCTAAATACAATTATAATATTTCGTGCATGGTATCAATAAAAAAAATCATCTGCATTTTGCATATATTATTTGTAATGATTTATAATTTAATGAAATTACATTTATTCATGTATTTTAATACGTCTAAGCATTTATTTCAAAACTTCATTTGGTCCAACTTTAGAAAATTTCATTTGTTTGAGACTATTTTGATTACAATGACACACTCTTTAGCACTATAGTTATCTCTAAGATCCTATTGTAAATGCTTGGATTTTTTTTCACATTTTTCTTTTGCTATCCAACAGTGAAGCCATTAACGACGCTCGATTCTATTGTTGTAATGTTTCGGATATTTTAAGTCAGATGGATTACTGATCTCGTATTTTTCAGGATTAAAAACAAAAAAAGATTCAAATATCTGTTTGTCTCCGAAAAATATATAAATAAATAAAAGCTTTGGTGGTAGGGAAAGTGAACAGTCATTAATGAAATAAGACTGAGGACAAAGTGAATTTTTAGAAAAGAAATTGTGCAATGAACATTTTTGCTTAAATTTCATGTAGACAAGTTTTGTGGCAAGGCCTATCTAGACAAGTTTTGTTTACAAAGCTATTCCATTTTTAGGTGTTAGTACAGATCAAATTTCTTTGTAATTTTCTAAAGCTTAGTGTTTTTGTTCTATTTGCACAAAGAACAAAGACTTTTCGACATTAGTCAAACGCGTAAGAAGACAGATTCCCTTAAATCTGTCTATCTGTCTCGGTGAAAGGAAGAAAAAAAATATCAAGAAACAATAACAAAGAAAAAGAAAACAGAAAAGACGTTTTTGTAGTCGTTCTGGTTAAGTTGTTATAGTCTTTTTTTTATAGGTGTGGATGAAACGGGGAATTTTCAATCTTGTTTTCCGAAGGGGAAATAAAGGCCTCACCTCAAAGCATACAAATCTCAATCGACAAAATAATAATATCAATAACAGCATTCAAAATTTTAGTCTTCAAAAACGGCTATCTGAATTTTACATTTTCCATATAAAATAGAAAACAAATTGCTGCAAATAAACTTGCATTTTTTTATGGACACTAATTGAATACTTTAAATTTGAGTTGCAATATTAATCAGCCGTTTATAGCTTCCAGTATTCCATTTAATAGTTTTACTATTATTTTAAAATATTTCTTATTGAAATTTTTAATGTATTTCATAATTAATTCAAATAATTATTAATATGAATTGAAACAGCAAAATAATCATTTTGGTAATTTTTCTTTCAAATTTAGAAAAAGCATTTTTATCCTAATTCCACCATATTCTCATTTAAAGATTCGTGAAAAACAAGAAAAAAGCTAAAATCATGAATGCAAAATAGTGAATTAAGATCCCTATGAAAATAGCAGAAAATAGTATTTATTCGTTATTATAGAAATTTAAGCTTTTTTTTTAATATTTATACTGAAATTTGTTTTTTGATGATGTAATTATATATTTAAATTTTTTATCCAATTAAGTGGGTGAAAATTTAGGTTTATAATATTTTCAAAGTTTAAGATATTCTTTAAATTATTGTATAAAAAATGACTCATTTAAACCTTTTATCAAAGCATTTTTTAAACCTTCACTCAAAGTGGAACTAAAACAAATAAATTTATTTTTCAATGCCATCACCTTAACAAGAGAAAATGCTCTCCTCGGCTTGTCACTTTTCATCGCATTATGTGCTCCGTACCAAATCCTTTGGACAGCTTCTAAAATGCACGAGTGTTTAGTCTATGCACGTCTGTAACATCTTTTTAGTCGTTACAAATTGCTAGCGTGTAACTGCCTCGGCATTCACTTCAATGAGTCATTGATGGGCTTTTACCACAAGTTACCGAGGAAGATTGAAAGTAGTTATATATAGTTTTGAGAAGAATTTTCTTTGCAATCTGGACTCTAAAAATAATAGGCATAGCATTTAGGACATCTTAGTAGAGCATGTTAAAAATATTGATGTGCGTAATGGCAAACAGGAGGAGAATTTATAAACCTACCGTTTTCGTAAAATATATTTCTTCAGGCAGCTCTGGAAAGAATGGTAATTACAGTTTAAATGAACAATTTTAACAAATTGAGTTAATCTTTCTAAACAGAAATGTATGAAAGATTCATTAAGTTTTCACATTTTCTGTAATTTAATTGAAAAAAATAGACACTTTTTAAACTTTAAGTTTAAAATCGAACTTCAAAATTCCTGGAAATAAATTTGACGTGTAAAAATTTCTATTTATAGAAGTTTTAATATTCAGAATATTTAATTATTTTTTTATTAAAATCAAATATACATAATTAATTTTTTAAGATTAAATGAGATTTGAAAAAATTAACTATAAAAAGTTATTTTAAAAATTGAAAACAACGATTTTTTTAAAAATTGCTAAAACTATACTTAACATGATTTTACCCTTTTTTCTACATCTGAATTTTCTACTTACATCTTTTATTAAATTTAACTTCCTTTTTTAAGTTAAAAATTTCTGGGTCTTATTCATTATAAGAAAATTAAAACTAAACTGAATTTAAAATTAAAATCATTCCAATTTTGGAAAAGATTTTCTATAACGAAAGTTAAATTTAATATATGTCTCACCGATAGGTATTTATTACTTTTACATAAGCGACTTGCTATGTCACGAGAACCTCTATCATAGTAATAAACTAAGAAATGGTTTTCTTTTCTTGTTTAATTTATTTTACTTCTTGTGAATGAATTCAATTATAGCTTTTTAATAACGAGATTCATGAATAATTTTTTATGTAAGCATTTTTTCCCAATATATTGAATTTCGCTCAATATACAGAAATTTATTTTCAGTTGAAAGTAAGAGATTCCGAAAAAAGTTAGATACGTGGAGGTTCCTTTAGCTCTGGAAATGTTCGCTTCTTTTATGATATCTGCCGCATTATGGTTTAAAGTTTAATATGTTTTTTTTTCTCTATCATAGCTTCTGTTACTATGAATTTTTCTAAAAAAACATCGAAATCTAAATGGTGAGTGAGCAATTAATTCTGAGATCCAATGAAAGTAAATTAATTTAAACTCGTTTAATATTTTAATATACTATTTGGCTTAGTATCAAAAAGCTCGATATAATGCCGAATAATAGATGTAGGATACAGAATAACAGATTCTAAAAAATGCATTGTTATTAGAACCCGAAGATTCTGATGTACATTGTACCTTTCTGTCTTATATAATTGGACTAAATTTAATTTAGATATTACGTAATTATGAAGGAAAAAAAATCGCATTCATCCATGTCAAGATTTTTGCATGAAAAAAAGTGATTGACATCAGAAAAAGATTAAAAGTTTCTTGTTTAAGCTTGGAATTAAATTGCAGAAACATAATCCATGTAGCTAATTTCTCTTAATTATTTTAGACTAATGCTATTTTTCTTTTATAAGACAAAAGATTTTTACTAGGTATAATATGTGAAGTTGGAATCTGCTAAAAGAATGAATATCAAAGATTTATGATCAAACATTCGTGACATCTGTTTGGATAGGCGATGAAACAAATACATAATTTTTAGAATAAAAATTTATGATATTTTTCAGAAATATTTTCAAATTATTCATTTAATTGAAGGAATTTTATTAATTTTTTTTAAATATTTAAATCTTTTTTGGTGTTGTTTAAAGAATTCAGCAACGTTTTTAATAATCAATTAATTCTATGCAGCTTATTTTTAAAAATAATGTAGTCACATGCGTCAAAAGTAACAATTTCTAACATTTGAGTCGTTTTATAAATTTTACCTATGAAAATATCGAAAAATTATATTAAATATAACTCCTTTAACTGTTATAAAAAAATTTATTTATAATTAATTCAGAAAATAGACACTATATTCTTCCGCCTGTACTAAGGGATTATCTCTGAATTGGTTTATTTTTAAAAAATAACTCGCATTTTACCAGATTGAGCCATTTTAATATTTTTTTTCTATTTACTGTGAAGAATCATATTTTTTTTTCATTTTTACTTCCGGTTCATTACAGCGCTTTATCTATTCATGGACATTTCACGAAAACTCTGAAGTAGTCTCATAGGGTCAAATAGATAATAATCATCTTTATAGCACCGATAAGCTATTGGATAAGTTATCCACTTTTGACTTTGAGTAAACTGATTAAGTAATTGCTTTTCTAAAGGGGATGGGGAGTCACGATACGCGTGTTCCTTGTTAACGGACAGTGTCACAAAACAAAACAGATTAATGACGCCGGATACTCTGTTATTAGATAAATTTGTCAGACTCTTTCAAGTGTTCGAGAAGTGTTCTGGTGTTTATCAAAATGTTGGCTCCAAAAACGATCATAGTAAAGATTTTTGTTTTAAAGTTTATATTTCGAGATATTTTCCTTCGCTACAAGCTCGATAAAAAGTAAAATGAAGAAAGTTTTTGTGCTAACTATCGCGGTACTTTGGTCCGATCTTACTGACCCTTTCCATCAATATCTTATGTCAGATTTCGATTAGGTGTCAAAAGATTAATCGTTGAATAAACTTTACTCAGAGAACCGAGATGTCTTCGATTGGCGAATGTAATTCATTGATGGATCAGACATTAAAAAAATTTTCGTTTTAATAATTAAGAATGCTGTTGTACGTCATCTGAATCTAAATTGGACAAAAAGAATTTGATTTTTAAGTTTGTTGATTTAATTTTGGAATAACTTCACACGCCTCAGAATTTACGTAGAAATAAAGTTGCTTATTTTGGCTATCAGTAACATTCTTAGATATGTCGAGCCAGCTTATTAACTTTCACTTTAATTAATAATCATTGAATGTTTGGATGAAATTTGTATTTAGTATTGGAGTATGTATGTAAAAATACTTTCTTTTCATTTTTAACATCAACTCGCAGTCAAAAAAATATATTAGCGGTATTTGTAAAATGTTGCTGTTATTGATAAATTATATACTTTGACAATTATTTGAAAAGAATGGTATTTTATTCTCATCTTTAAATTTATCATTAAGCTTTAAATGGTTGGGTTTTGTAAGAAAAAAAATAGCTCTATAAAACTTTTATTACATTATTCATACTATGGAAAATTTCTTAAAATGAGAATAAGATCTTTACTAGATCGTAGCATTTTTTTTTTAAAAATATTTTTCAGAAATTTACTCGCAGTAAGTTAATGCTTCATTCAAACGTTTTGCAGTAAAAGCAGTAAAACGAGATATAAATTTTGAATTTTATTTTAAATGGTGAACAATGACGAAAGTAGTGAACTGCAATTTGTGAATTAGTTTAATTTACCAATTTCCACTTTATATAAAAATCATTATATTAGTGTTACATTGCATAAAAAAGTAGACAACAAAGATAACATAAATATGACCATCATTACTTTAATTGTATAAATGTGATTCTCAAACGTGTGCGTTTATTTGTAAATTACTCTATTGTAATAATACTTTTATGCTACTACTCATTTATGCTAATACTCTCATACTCTCTACTCTCATTTATGCTAATAGATAACAATTATGTTGTTTTTATTTATTCCTTTTAGAAGAAATGTCTCAACTATTCTGACATATAGCTTTGATTAAATAGTTGTAATAACAACCAGCGCAAAAAGTAAATAAATAACACCCTTCTGTAGAGATATATTTATTTGTAGTGTAACTGAAATGAAATAATTTTATTCATGCTAGATTTATGATAGTATTTAAATGTTTATTATAATCTGTCTATTATTATTTATATTATGTTTTCTTGGTTTCAAAATTTACATAAAATATTAGTTCAGATAGTCTGTTGCTTCGTTTAAATTTGAAGGGGAAAAGATCTCCCAACTAATGTTTATACGTAAGTTGATTGATAACATGGAATTTTAAGCACCATTATCTTTCAAAATTTATCCTCCAACGAGAGTATCTGATTTCGAGGCCATGCAGATAAGAATGTTTACCTTTTTCGGATAATTTGTCTTTCTAAAAAATGATACTTTCGTATTCTTCAGGAACAGAAATTTACAGTATAAGAATTAAGAGCGCAAGGAAGGTTGAATAAGGTCAAACTGTAATAGATAAACATTTTTATGCGCACAGCTATGATTCGCTTCGATATACATTTATAAATTACCACTAAGATGCAATTTTCTAGGAATTAAGAATATTAGGTCGATCTTGAAAATTTTCCCTCTAGAATATTCAATTGTCAGGATTTCTTCTGCTTATTTTCAAATATTCTTTTAAATTTGAAAAGAAACGTCAATCGTCAGGATTCAAAATTTAAGAGAAGACTTACTGCTATCCTATATTCACAATTGCATTGCTGTTGCTCAAAAATGAATAAATATAATTAGATGTGCACTCAATGTTTGAGGAAAGTTTTGAAATAAAAATTTATAATAGCATAAATTATTCCAATCCTCTAATTGAATTATGATATCCGCATAAAAAACACGTAAAAATATTATAACGTATTTTGTGCTTTTTGGATCATATAACTTTGTATCCTTCACATTGTCTAAAAATTTTATATTATAGAATTTAAACGTCCTTCAGATAATTGAAAACGAAAGCGAAGAATTGGAAATTGAGTTTGATTTAAGATATGATCGTACCAAAGTGGATAACTCTATATTATTGAAATGATAATAAATTAAATTTTATTTAAAGAATGGGAAGGCAAAAATTGGCATGAAACAAGTTTCCAGATAGTTTTATCGGTTTTGTTATAAGAAGATAAACTTTGTTGCAATAATTTTTGAGAAAATATGCAACGGACACGTAGAACAGCCAAAAGCATGATTTCCGCCAGGGTAGATAATGACAATTATACTACAGATCTTGTAATATGAAAATTGACATCAGAATGAAACAAAAAGTAATGATTAAAGTGGCGAATTTTTTCTCTATTTTTACTTTTAAGTATTTCGAAATAATTTTGAGTTTTATATATATATATTCATATATATTCAAGTGCATATATATTCAAGGCTTTATTAAATTCAACTGTAACAAATAAAAGTCAAACTCAAAATGTATTGGTGAGATCAAAATGATACTTAAGGTTTTTCTTTTCTCTACAAAAAATGCAAAGGAAAGGAATATTATAACCGCCAAAATATTCTATTATTGATTTTGAGAAATCTGCTTATTTTAGATCTCTCTCTCTCTCTCTCTCTCTCTCTCTATATATATATATATATATATATATATATATATATATATATATATATATATATATATATATATATATATATATATATATATATATATATATATATATATATATATATATATATATATTGCTGGTCTTTCGTCTGTTGCTTTATCTTTCTACGAACACGATAGCTCAAACACGGAAAAAGCTAGAAGAAGAAAAACATATGATCTTACATAATACATAACATAGGTAACATAGTTATATATCATCATCAAAATTTTGACAAGTCTTTCAGAAAGTTGACTATGTTTGTTTGAATGAGGGGGATTTAGGGATTTTTAGCTACAAAGGCTGTCATCCCAGAAAGTTGACTATCGGTTTATTTACATGTCTGTGAAAATGATAATTAAAAACTACAAGGATTTAAACGAATAAAATGATATCATAGATCTATACTAATACTAAAGATGAATGTATGTATGGGTGGTGGAAATGTGCAGTGCGTACCGTTTGACATACAACTACGAAATTTTGCAAGTGCATATCTTGGAGAATGGGAATATACAACAAAGAGTGATGTCTTTAAAATTTTAAATAATTAAAAATTAAGCTGAATTTATTCACTTTGCCTTGGTAACATCCGGAAATATTACAGTACAAAAATAAATTTTAGCCTTTTCAAAATTTTAAAAACTGTCTTTTTAATGATTCCACTTTAATAGTCGAATAGTTTGCAAATTTTTGCTGCATTTTGTCAATTTTTTAAAAAAATTTTTTTATCTGATTTCCAACAGTAGATTACGTTGTTGCCCTAAAATTCAAACTGCTTTTCTTTATTTCATCAACTATCTGATCACATGATTTTTTTTTACATTGTTCAAAATTAAAGAAGAAGGATTTCGTTTAAAACCTGCGTAGATTACGACAACTGATGAAAAAAAACTGAAATTACAATACCATTAAATTTAGAAGATAGATGCACCGCGCATTTACATTTTTAATATGATGATGTATGATAATGATAATGTATGTTTTTAATATGATGATATATTTTAATTCATGATGTCACAGAATTGGTTCTCTTAGAAAGGTACATGTACACAATAAACAGAATTTGCGAAAGACAAATTAAGACGATGTTAATGCCAGAAAATTTAACCGAATCACGGACATGCAGTTATATCTAAATGAATTACCTGAAATTAAATATAACCAAAATTCCTGATAAACTAGATGGCACCTAAGATGACTAATCTGTAATAAATTTTTGATTAAATCTGCCAACAGGAAGATACCTTTTTTAAAATGCATATTCGAATTTCTTCATTATACGCCGAAGTTAAAACCAAAACTCGCGAATTTTCAAGAATATAAGAGAAATTTGAGGTAAATGGAAAGCTGCTCTTTGTTTTTAATTTTATGTTTATATGAATATTTTTACATAGTAAATATTTCTCTCAATTCAAGGCTTTCCTAGGTTCAATTTCAGTAGGCTAATTTTTATAATTAATAATTACTTTCTAACTTGGCTACTGACTATGAGGCGATTTTACAGTAATATTTTTAAAAGAAAGAGAACTAAAGTAAAAAAAGCGAAAACAAAAAATAACTAAGTTAGTGTATGTCATTTTGAATGATTTCCATCGATACTAAATATTTGAATGAAATAAATTGGTTAATATTTCTGTGAATATTTTTGTCAAATACTAATTATTATTCAACAATATATTTTATTTGAATTAATAGCTATTACTGCAATTTATTTTATATGAAATTTAACAAAGAGCATGCTTAAGTACTTTTTATTTGTTTACATAATGTAGAAGATATTTTGAGCTGGCGAAAATCGCGAATATTTACACGAATAGGAACTATTTTCTTTATTCTTATGTCTATATTTTACTGCTCATTTATCTTCTACCGTCACTTACAGTTACAGCTAATCAAATCAGAAATGCTTTAAGAAAACAACTTTGTGTCAATTCACACGTTTCTTGTTAGAACGGTCCTTCACTCTCTCAGCCTTCTCACACCTTTTCTTTGCTGTTGTGGTTTTTAACTGCAGATTGATGAAAAATTCTCAAATCATGTTCATTGTCATTCAGATAAGCCTTGATATATTTCTGAGGTAGTCGGAGATGTTTCCGTAAATTCCTACATTTTGTATGTAATTTCTGTCAATTTGAATTTAATATTTATTGAACTTTAATACCATAAAATTAATCTTTAAATCTTTTTATTTTATTTGAATTATTTTCCCACACAGATATCTTTATTTCGATTTTTCAGTTCATCCAAAAACGGTTTAACTTGTATTATAATGCTGTATAACCTGTATAAATATCTAAAGTCTGATATATTTATTGAACTGAACGCCGAACTAATATATTGTTCCTTTGTTTATAAATAATAATTCTTAATTTTGGAAATGTGATCAACATAGGAAAAATAAATATCTGAATACATAGATTTTACAAGAAAATATAAAAAGAAAAAAAAATTGAGGCGGAGATATGAATGATATAAAATGTTAAATAAAAAGCATTTCTATAAAGAAATTCCTAAAAAGCCTTTAACAAAAAGCCCGTTTTTCTCTCCCTTTTGCCATTACACATTGAATTTTTCTGTTTCATTTATTAAAAATTTTTATTGCCCTAAAATTATATTACATCAAAACAAGTTTAAACGTTCTTTTGACGTTTTATTTTGAATTCAGGAATTTTTATGTTTTATTTTGTCCGACTGTTAGATAATTCAAGCTTACTGCTTTATCAGTTTTGCAAAAATAATTCTTAAAAAATAATAATTCCTGACAAATAAAATTAATAGAAATAAAAATAATAATTCTTGACAAAAACACCATATTGGTTTTCACTATGTGAGAGATGTTCTGATTTCAGTCATTGTAATGATACTTCAATGCAAACAGTAAGGATATATTAGCTCAAAAATTCACTTCTAATCAAAGTTGATATCAGTTTGCATTCCACAAATTTAAAGCTTTACAAAATCACTATTATCAATCACAGAATTCGTGAATTGTTTCCAGAAATAAATTTCAAAGAAAGGAGCAATTTCAAGACTCATTTCCTTTCTCCGCCTTTTTATTTACTCATCCGATTTCAAGCAAATAGGAAATATGTCTTTTTAAGTTACTTAAAAAGAAAGCATTTTCGTAAAATGCTTTCAGAATATTTTCGTAAAATATTCTGAAACTTTATTATTTCATTTATGTTTTCGCATTAATATTTGAGTAATTCTCAATGATTTAAGAATCAAATCAACTAAAATATTATAGAATTTTTTTCTATATTCTCGCACAGATATTTAAGGTAAAATAAAGATCATAGTGAGACACTGTTAACTTAAAATTTGTTTCATTGACCAAATTACATGACCATAAACAAAATGCTTTTAATTTTAATGACAAAATAAAAATGCTTTTAATTTGAATTTAAAAAAAATTGCCTGAGAAAATTTTTAATTCTTAATTTAATTTAGAATAAATTCTATTATTTTTCACATTGCTAAAGTTTAAAAGTTAATCAGTTTTTTTTTTTAAGCAATAGATTTTTTTTTTCGTTTTTTTTTCAGAAAATTCAATATGAATGTCCTCAGAATTCCGACAACAATACGAAATTTAGAAAATTTAGCTTACGAAATTTATTCAAAAAACAAAATAATATCTGAGACACTATTGGATATTTTAGAAGCCACTATTTTATTGTAAAATATTACAACAAACTAATTTTTTTTTTAAAATTTCGTGCTATATAAAAGTCGCAAAATCGTGCGATCTTTCCGAGAAGGGAAAAATAGCTTACCATAAGAATTTGCAAATTAAATGT
Organism: Argiope bruennichi; assembly: GCF_947563725.1. Taxonomy (NCBI): domain Eukaryota; kingdom Metazoa; phylum Arthropoda; class Arachnida; order Araneae; family Araneidae; genus Argiope; species Argiope bruennichi. The sequence goes on along the minus strand of NC_079154.1, from coordinate 97,145,180 downwards.
TGAAATTCTGAGACATTTTTTTTTTCATATTTCTCAATATAAATAATAAATATTATCTTATCTTTAATGAATTTTTCCTTTCTACTGTCCTCGATGATCATTTTGAATCATCAACCAATCAGTGAAATCAATCACTGATTAGTTGAATTTGGTTATTATTATCACTTGAAAAAAGGTATGATCATGATGTATATTTAAAATAATTAATTCCTACAAAGGTTCCTTAGATTGATCTAAATATTGATTCAAGAGATAAAATGAAACATTTTTTTAATTCTCTGTCGCTTGAGCTATATGCTAGCATTTTTGTTTAAGCTAATAGTAAGAAAACAAGAAAATATTTTTCTTTTAACAAATGAAAAATAACAAAATAAATAATTTATAAAAACAATATCTATAATTGACAGAAAGGAATAATAACGTAGTTTTAATGGAATTTTTTAAAATCCTTTAAGTATAAAAATTCATTGAATTTCAAGATATATTGTCTATTTTCATTATGTTTGTAGATTACATTAAACAATTAAATAATTTTTACCATTGTAAAACTGTGCGTCTAACGTAATGGTAGATGAGATTTTATGCATTAAATTTCAATTCTAATTATATCAATATTTCTGAGATTTCAAGGTTTTATTTAAAATATGAAGCTTATTTCAAAATCAGAATTCTTTAATATTATAAATGAAATGTATTTAAATGAAGATTTATAAAACTATCCAGTGGTGCTACTTCTGTTTCAAATGCACAAAGGAATTATTTTATTATTAGCTCCCCCTCTTTGCTCATCTCTTACAGAAACAAAAACAAGCGAACTTTTGTTAAAGGCAACTTGGCAATTATCCAAATGATGACCCCGTTTCATCTTTTCAACAAGATATCTCACAAGACAACTTGACTTCAAAAATGTCTCTCAAGACTAATTAAAAAAATCTTTCGGTTGTTACATTATACTCGTCATTTTCGGCATCGATACCTGCAAGAAAATTTTTATCCTTTCAAATTTAGAGGATATGAATTGCAAACAAAATTTCAGCACATTTTATTTGAAAATACTTTTTTCCTTTTAAGCCAGTCGTTTTTGTTTGGTTTTTCAGGGATAAGAATTTATTCCACGAGACAAAATAAAGTTTTTAAATAAATTATTTAGTAATATATATATGATTCGAAAAGTTTAATTTGAAACTTTGGTAGAAAATTGGTATCTTGTACATATAATTTGAGTATTACTTAAAATACGGCATGGATCGAAAAAAGATTGTAAGAAAGAAAAAAAAAAGACACGAGCTTTAAAAATGTCATTAATTTTCAAAATGGGCATTTCAAATTTTTTTTAATAATCAAAATTTTTACTATATAACTACCATTGCAAATTATTTTTAATGGTAGCATTGCATAAAGAAATCCTTGGTATGCAAGTATATTTGACAGCATCTTAGTTATTTTAAAACACATTTTCTGAATTTTTATTTTAGGTAATATATTAATTCTCATTTTCAAAGAACACAAGGCTATTTTAGAATTGACCTCGTGATTCTAATTTCCGATCAGATAACGAAGACAACATATGAGCCGCTGCTTCTTCCACTTTAAACCACTTCATGCCTCTGCCCATAGAATCGTGAAGATTCTCTTTCCAATTTTCAACATCATAACAGCTAGAAATTTTGACACCTCGACGTTAGATTTAGCATGTTCTAAGTCTGTATATAATACGATAAAACTAGGCCTCGAAACAGAGACCCGATTTCCGATGACGTCGAAGGCGTCTGAATGATTAGTTTTATCGCCATATACATCTAAATAAAAGATGAGAAATGTTTATGTTTTCCACAACCCTTTCTTCGAGTAAGAAACTTGTAATTTTTATATTAACCAATAAAAATACGCATAAGTGCATATTTTTTATATTTTTGCCATTACGTGAACTTATCTATTACTCTTTTCTAAAGCGTCAAATATCTAGAAAAATAAAATAAAACGACAAGATTTAACAAAAGTGACACCTTGACACACACAGCCATTTAATCTTATATAGTTAGTTTTGCCATTATTTTGATATTCTAATACAATCAAGAAAAAGATGTCTTCGTCATAAAAAACATTCTTTTTTTAAAAAAACTTTTTTTTTCATGATTCACAATAGAAGAAATTATTATTTAGTGCAGATATATTTATATTTTTACTGACTTTTATAAACATATAAGACAGCATAAGTGAGTTTAAAAAAATGGAAACTATTTATAAAATTAAAATGTATTCGAAATTTTATAAAAATTTCTTTGTATGTTTTTAAGTTATTCTTTTTTAGTCTATTTACTACTTTTTCCTATTTTTTAAAAACAATATAGTTAATTATATTAACTATAACTTAACTATTGACTATATAATATAGTTAATGGCGATTTAGATGAAGTTCATTATAAAAATATCCGAGATAAAAGGTTTTTACTAAAGTATTGACATAATTCGTTATCTTCTCACGTATAAGCACCCCAAAAATTTCTTTTGTTATTAACTCTTTATAAATTCTAGTTCAAATGATTTGGTTGAATATTGCATCTGCATTATTTAGTTTCGCTTTAAACAGAAAATATCAAATTTTTTTCTAAAAATTTTTCTAACTCCTCTCCATGTAGAGGCATGTATGGAAATTGTTTAAAATGGCGCTTCCATCTTGTTAAATTTCTAACTGCATCACGATACATATTTCTAGTACTAAAGGAAAAACTTAGCCGTCACGAGAACTGAACAATTTTGATTGAACTCTTCCTAAGAAATGCTTGATGTGCTTCAGTGTAATTCACCATGAAACAAAAAAAAGAACATTTCTTCAAACAATTTTCAACTGCGATCAATTACGAACAAACGATAGACAACGGGCTCCTGCACTTGTTCTTATCTGCTACCAACAGAAGAAAACCGCACCATCTCACTGCAGCCGGCGTCCTAACGACTGATAGTTTAAATTGGATAATTCGAACCATGCGGAGGCGGAGATTTACTCACGTGCTGAAAACGCGTTTTTTGTTTCACAACTTTGAGGCGCGAAAACGGAACTTTAATTACCTTTTATCACGGCTTATTTGATTTGGCGTTTCATTTACATGTAGATGAAAATCACAAGTACATTCAAAAGTAAATTATGCAATGAAATATTATTTAATTTTACATTTTATAATTTGAATTGAAAAATTCAAATAATAAAATTGTTTTCAATATTGGCTGACCAAAAAGGATAATCAGAAAGAGTAGACAGCGTAAGGTTGTAGGTAATTGGAAATAAGCAAAATCGTTGTAATTTTTTAATTTGAATTATTTGATACAATATAGCATTTAATAATACATAAGTTGATGCAATATAAGATTGAATATTCTATTTTATAATCAAATGCATCGAAATAAATCATGAAAAATATTTAGAAAATTTCCACGGCCTTCTTTTTTAATGAAAAAATCTGTAGATTATTTTCATGAACCAATAAAAATACTCGTAAGCATGTCTAAGTTAATATCTTAGGTGTTGGAATTCCGTAAACTTATCAGCCACACTTTTCGAAAGCTTCAAAAATTTAGAAAAAAAAATGGTTCGAGAGGGTCTTATTTTTTAACAATCGATTAATATTTGTTTTGTATGATGGAATGAATAATGCACTTTAATTTTCGTAAGGCATTAAGTACTTACTGAATTTTAAAATGAATTTCTTTAAATGGAAGATAGCATTTCTCACTGTAAATCATCAGTTTCGAAATAGATTTTCAAATTCATTCAAATCCTTACAACTGGAGGGTTTGAATCTATAATTATGATCAAAATCCTCACTAGGATATTTGCAAAACAATATCTGAGTTGTCAGAACGTGTTCTTATTCGTATTCCAGTTCTAAATTAAGAAACTTTTCCCAGTAACCCTTGTGTAGTTACAAAACTTGTCTTTAATTTTAACAAAAATTTATATCCGTATTTTATAAAGATGCATGTATATATTTATATAAACACCATTGAACAAGAAATTAAATACACACTACTTTATTTATGAATATTTATATACCATACAAATAAAGTTTAACCAAATGAATTTGGGCCTATACTTTTTTTAACCCTTGATTGAAACATTTTGGTAGTAACTTAAATCGCTATAGATGGCGATTATTATTTATCTGAAGCAAAAATTTCAGCAATTTTTTATATTAATCTCTTCTGATTATTTAAAAATATTCAAACGGGTTTATAGATAGAACTTTGAAGTGATATACATCATTCTTGAATTATTAATATGGCAAAAGTCTTAATATTTTTAATTTGGTAGAATTTTCATTTTTCATGAATTTATATATTTGACGTCATGGCTAATAAGTTTCTTCATCGATCTACTTGCAATCTTGATCCCTCTACTGGCCATAGGCAGTTGCCTAATCTCCTAACCCAAAATCTCCCAATGCTCCCAAACACTCAATATCATTGGTAAAAATAAATCCTTGTTAATCCTGTTTTAGCACATCCAATCATATCTGTACTATATTTAAGAAATTAAATTGTTCGAGACATTTTTGCAAGTTTATATAAAAATGAATCATTATTTTTTAGTCTTTTATGCTTATGGTGATCTATATTTGCAACAGCAAACTGGTATACTTTGCACTGAGTCTGAACTACTAGAGATAAGCTGAATTGAAAGATGAAAGGAGAAGAAAAAATTCTTTAAAATAAATATTACATCAGAACACCTAGCGATAAGGGAGAGAAGTTTACGTTTACTGTCAAGTATCATTTTTCTTGTTATACTCTGACAACTTTGTACTTCTGGAAAGCAAGGCGCTTCTTTTGATTAACAGAAATCTTTAATTGGATATAATTGAAATTCAACCAGAAAAATGAAAAAACTTTTAATGATCTTTTTTCTTTTTTTTATATCCTAAAAATGTTCGGGACCATTTGAAAGGAAACTATAACAATGCAAATATGTATCTTGATATTAAATGCATCTGTCTTTGGACTAAAATTATATTATTCGATATTTTTATAGACTATATTGTAGAAATTATAAATGCTAACTTTCAAAATAACATGCCTTTTTTGTGTGTTTTCTGCGTGCAAAGAGCACGGTATCCTAGTGTTAAGACCTCGAAGCTGGAGAGTTCCAAACTCGAAACCTGATTCTGTTAAATATCAGGTTCTGTTCTAAATATTTAATATGATTCTGTCAATCATGTTAAATATTCTTAAAATTTGATATGGTGTGGAAGCTTTGAGACGTGGTGCTAGCTCAAGTGTCACCAATGTCATTTGACAGTAACTCAGAATTCCGAGGTTCGTCTCAAAATAACTCTCGTGTTCGTTCCAAACGAGACTTTAATGTAACTAAAACAAACTAAAAGATAATAAGGAAAGTTAAAGATAATTAAAGATAATAAGAAAAAAATAAATAGTTTATTCTGATGGAAAAAGTTGATTAATTGATTTTTCAACAATGTCCACAATTCAAAAATATCTTGAGACTGTAAGAACAATGAAATTATTCATTCATTCAATTATTATTCATTCAAATTTTTATTTTGTGTATTTTTTAAAAAATTTATTTCAACATATCGTTGTATAATTTCCAACGCTATCTACAAGAAAAGAACGTTAATTTGAGTATTATGAAATGCATTATAATTTTTGAATAAGTAATTATTGATTGTCACATTTGGATTCGATATTTTTCTTTTTTTACTCTATAACCGTGATTAAAAAACAATTTGTGATTAATATTAATTCATTTTTAATATAAATATGAAATACTTGGTATACCTTTGTCGCTGTATCTCTCACTGTTTATATTCAAGTTCAAGTTCCATGAAGTACTTGTATTGCTTTTAGTACTGTTAATTGCGAATATTGTATTTGCTTAGCTGATAATTTAATACAGAAATTTATGAATATTAGTATTGAAAATTGTATTTCGAAATGTAAATTTTAGATTATTCTTGCGATTGTCTTATATATTGCATTCCAATTTTCAAAATAACATTTTTTTTTCAATTTAAAATAATACCTATTGGCACTTTGTGACAATAGAATTTTCTCATGTTTATTTGAAATTTTTTTAAATACCACATTGTTTATTAAATGGCTACAAATGATTAAAACATTTATTTTGATTAAAATATTATGCTAAATTTTTTCTTGCTTACAATTTTAATCTTTATTGAAAAAGGCAAGAAATTACATACACATATATAAAGTGCTGACTGATAGTAAAGATCATGCGCTTTATTTACTTTTTTTTAGCTTGTATTGAAATGAAATTAGAATTCAGCTGAGAATTACATTGGTAAATAAAATTTTTCTCGGCGTTCTTATTTATATTTTTATATCATTTTATGCTTGCCATGAAAACTAGTTTAAACAAGATCTCAACTTTCATAAAGTGCTGATTTAATTTTTCTATTATAAAGATAGAAAGATCACGTTTGACTTTTTCTCCTCGTACGTAATTTAACAACGTGAATTTTTAAAAAATGGATTTCAAATAGCTTTTATAAACGTTGATTTAATATTTTCCATTGTTTCCCCGGGAATTCAAATATTTAGTATTGGCATCAATAATAATTCAAAATACATTATGGCTTATAAACGACAATTTAAAATGCATTTGAGCATCAATAAAAGACATTTTAATATCAAAGTATTATTGCAAAGTATTAAAGTATTTAATATCAAAGTATATATATATTAGCTATCCTTCCTTATTCGCTATCCATCTCCTTCGAAGCAATCTTTGCTGACAGCAACACACTTCTGCTAAATATTTCCCAATATTCAAAATACTCTTTAGAGTAGTTTTAATGAAACATTGTCAGGGCTCGTGGTGAATTTTCTCTTTTTTTAATCAATAGACTGAAAATGGCTGTTACAAAGAGATAGTTTTAACTGCGAAAATAAGAAAAAAAAATCCCATTATTCCATATCTGATGAATATGAAGTTTGTCGAATCATATCTGTTGAATTTTTTTAAGTTAGAAATTCACGAACGATAATGGCACATAAATCACATTGTTGTGATGCAATCCTTAACTCATTCCTATACTTTATTGTGACGAGTTATGTTGCCACGATTCGGGTCGTTTTCAATATAGGAGTTTGTTCAATGACATTTTTAATTGTTAAATGATAGTTACTAAACACCAATTATCTTGATGAATATGTGAAATAAATTATTGACGGAATATCTATTTTCATTAAGCATTTTTTCTTTTTTAAACATAAGTAAATATTTTTTAATAGACAATTGTCTCTAATAATTACTTTTTAAACTTTTTTATGTATTTCTAAAAGATCTTCGTAGCATTTCAAATATTTTTTTGTGGAAATTCATTACATAAACAAATTTTAATGCACATTTTTTGCTCAATACATTTGTCGTTCTGGAAAATCGTTGTTGCATTAAATCAATAAAGTTTATTTTCAGACAATAATATAAAATCAAATATTAAGAATTTCCAGATATTTACATAGGACATGTAATAATAATAAATTTTGCATTATATACGTATTTTTAATAAAATCTTTCAGTTGCTTTTTTTTTAGAATACTATTTTTAAAGTAGACAAGGTCATAATGTCAATTCCTATAAATTATTTATTTAATCAAGGTCTGTTATTGGATTACTAAATAGATATTATTGATATAAATAGTATGGAAATATTCAGATATTTTACTAGCATGAAGTAATTATTATTAGCATTCTTTGATTTATTTTTAAAAGGTGCATTTTTCTATATAAATAATATCTTTAATGAATAATATCTTGTTTCATGTAAATAAACAGTTTACAATAATTTTAGAAACCAAAACAGAAGTAGTAAGAATTACGTTGCGTCTTGTAGCATTCTGAAACAAATACAAAAGATATATTTATTTATTTAGTCCAATTTTCTCTCAACTTTTATTTTTACTCTGACGGAAACTCCCCTGCTTTCGTTTTCTTACTCTTCTAGGAAGAGAGATGTTCTGGCCTCATTTGCAACTTAACTGTAGCCGCATCATTTTTCGCTCTCCTACTGAGAGAGCCGACCTTAATTTTCGTTTCTCTTCCTCCCGTTTCGATTCCTTGCTCATGCGCAGTTTGTCCCCCAACTTCCCTCAACTAATCGGGAAAATCTAAGTTTAAGTTTACAGAAATGTTCTCCTGTCTCTTCAGTCAATATAAACACTTGTTATAGAATGATGCATGGCACTTTAAGAATGTGGTTCTCAAAAAAATAAGTATTTCGATGGTTTTGTAAAGAAGGTTTTCTTTTTAAAAAAAGACATAACATAAAATGAATGGTATAAGACAATAGTGCATTACGATTTAAATATTTTTAGAAAAAAAAGTATGTTAAAAATAAGTAGAAACTTTAAAATAATTATATATTTTAGTTAGTTTTTAAAAACTAAGAAAACCTGTTGATGCTGAATTCTGAAATTTCATACTATGTTTAAGCATCTTTTACTTCATTATTTAAAAATTAAAAGCACTGTTTCAATGCAGTAAGTGGAATTAATATAGAAAAGGAAATTATAGCAAAATCTTTCTTAAGAAAACTAATTACTAAAAATAAAATAAAGTGAGATACATTATTTTTATACATATAAAAAATCTCATCCCTGAAATTTAATAAATATGTTGTAATAGTACAAAAACAGTGCTTTTGTATTGATTATTCGTAATTTATTCATGGTGCTCTTTTATACTATTCATAGATTATTTGAAGTTAGGCACATTTAAAATTAATTCTAACTAATAAAAGGTTGAAAGCTGTTGATGTAAAATATAGAGTTAATGTGAACTTTAGTTTGAAATATATTGCTAGTAGTACTTTTATGATTAAAACTATGCTATGATCATATCTCCCATTTTTAAAAATTATAATTAATTAAAAACAGATATTTATTTTTCTCTTTTGAAATTTTTTTATCACGAAATATAGGAATACCTGCTTAAATTTCTTATAACTGCGATATAAAAAAAATACAACCCTAGTATAAAAAATATTGAGCTTTTTTTTTGTAAACAAAGATAACATCCATATATTTAGACATTAATGCAAGGAAATTATTCAGAATTCTCCTCAAAAATCGATAAGAGATTACAGTCCTTCTGAAAAAAAAATCTGTTACAATATACTGTTATCACATTTTATAACTCTCATATTTTCTTTAATGTAGCATTTAATGTACCCACTTTTTTTAAATATCAAAGCAATAAAGTAAACTAAATCTCTTAATCTATTTTTAAATTCTAGCATTTCTAAAAACAAATTGCGGTTTTTTGCGATTAAAGAGAACGTAACAAAATAGAATAAGAGCTCTGAATCAGTCGTCCGATTTAACTAGGCTTGTAATTTACCCAGGTGCTACATAAAAAAAATTAGATTCCGCCTTTTATCTTAAAATAGAATATGAATTTAGACTTGAGAAAAGATAAAAGTACATGTAAGAGGAAAGGTGCTCCACCTTTTACAAAAATTTAAAAAGGGCGTCATTCAGAACAATTCGCAGCATAATTTTTAAAAAATATATAGTTATTTGTTAATTTTTCATAATGCAGATTGAGAGTACATATAATGATGTTTAGTGAATTTCAAAGTTAATGGTTATATTGAAATGATGCTGTATGAAACCATTTTAATTGTAAAATTGTCTGGTTTTTAACGTTTTTACCTTTGATCAGGTTTAGTAGATCTTATGATTCTGTAAATATTGCTTCTGTTTAAATTTGAGTGCATTGATGTATTTTATCAATAAAATATGACGTTTAGTAAATTCAAAATAAGCAATGTCTTTTTGGTAAAATCAACAATTATTTATTTTAGAATCTTTTATTGAACCCAAAAAATATCGTTTACAAATCCCTAAATTTCTCCAAAACTTTATTCTTACGTTATCTCTAAATCTTGTTATATCTAATTTCGATCTTAATTTCCAAACCTGCATTTTTATAAACTGCGGAATCGTGCACAATTTTTGTATTTTGTATTAGTATATTTAATTTGATTTTGGATTTTTCTCAAAAAATGTGAGAAGGAGATAATTAATTTGGTTATTTTTTTTAATATTACACACACGAAAAAAATACTATTGAAATAGATTGTGGATATTTTTATAATTATTCTTCTTCATTTGCTTTTATTTAATGTAAATATAGTAAATAAAATATCTTTTTTGCAAGACATTTATCAGTCCATCAAATTATTTACTGTGCCATCTGATTTTTTTTAATATTTATGGTAGAAACTGTAGAAAGGTTTTTGTATTCTTTAAGCAAAAAGATTTTAGACAAAAAGAGTAGACTTTATCTTTAAAAGAACTATTTAGAATACGTGACTCATACAAAGTGCTTTCCAAACATGGTTATGTTTGAAGAAATTTTATTGCCATTAGTCATTTTGCGAACAACCGTTGAATACCAATTGCTTTGGGTTGTTACAATAAGTAGAATAAGATGATTTATACAACTATGAAAGATTTCTTTGTTTAAATACAAAATATCTTTCTTAGCTTTTATTCAGTTATGAACTGTAAACTATCCTACTTGCTTAGAGAACTTTTTTTGTACAAAAGAACGCTCTGAACTGTGAAAACTCGGGAAACTTACTGTTAAAGCATATAAAAGTTGAATTTCAAAGTGAGAATAAGTGTGCTTCTGTTCATTCAAATATTTAAAAGATAGTTCTCTGTCGCATGTGGTGCCTGAATGATTCTGAATGTTTATTCCGAAACTGTAGTTTTCAACATAACGTTGGTTTGACCATAAATCCTTACAACCCAGAAAACATTAGAACAATAATACTCTTGTTTTAAAACTCGCTAGGAATTTTTTCGAATTTTCGCGGAAATAGCCTCAAGAAAAAGAAAATATTGCTAATATTTCCTGATATTTGAAATATAGGCGTTTTTGGCGGTCCTGTAACAACTTAAAAGATTTCGTCGAAAATGTAAATTTTTGTAAGAACGATGTCATTCATTCCTGTCTATCTTCATGTATACAATTGAGCTGTATTGGAATGACATAAACTAATATTCCAGAAGTATGCAAACGTTTTGCTGCTACAAACATTATCTCTCATTCTGCTAGGTATTAGAAACTCCTATCTATATTTTTAGTATAATTGCAAGGGCCATTTTTGTTATATAATATGTAAATTAAATTTGTGTATTCATAATTTTTATAGAGATTTTTTTTTATATAAATTTGTAATTTGTAGACGTATTTTTTCTCAAACTTTATAATAAACTAATTCTTAATAAAGAATTCGTTATATTATGTTCAATGGCGGATTTAAATATTTTGCGGTCTTAGAACACTGCACATTATGTTGTTTCCTCTTCAGACGGTCAATTTAGTTTCCATAGTTCAACACATCTTTAACATACTAATGATTTATTTGAAGTTAATATTTTCTATTGTCTTAACTTTTTATGAATATATATTTGTTTATATTTATCTATTATGACTCCAGAATGTCCGACATTACATTTGTACACAATATTATCGAATCAGATATTCGATTTTATAAGTACTTTATTAACTGAATGAACGTAATGAAGCGTATAAGAACTAGTCTGTCTGGTTAAAAATCCGCCGGGTTTTATATTAGCTATAAGTAATTTATGAAATATAAAGAAATAATAAAGAAATTTTTAATTATGAATCAGCTGGTGGGAAAGTCCTTGTATTGCTTCAAAATTGAGTGTAGACACAATTAAAATAAAAGAAAAATTTTACTTTATCTAAAATTAAGTTCCCTGATTAAATATTAACTTTATATTTGGATAGCTTATAAAATATTCAAAACCTATCTAATTAACAAGTGCTTAAGTGCTTAATTAAAACAATTTATTGCTTTATCAGTATTATGATCGCTTTATATAGTCTGGGAGGTTGCATTTTCATTTAGCTTTTGGTGTAATAAGTAGAATTGCTATCAATTGCTTTCCATTGCATATCATCCTTTTTATGCCTACTTGTTGCATTATTTTAGATTATTTAAATACATACATTTTTTTAATTTTATTTTTTGAAAAAAATTATCAGTTTGTGCGAAAGTGAAAGAAGCAACATTCCTACTTGATGACGGAACCTTTTTTATTATTATTATATTGTTTGCATGTGATAACAGTCATCTTCTCATCACAATCTCCCTTTATAAATCTGATGTCACTGAAGATACTAATTCTTATTTGGATTTTTGTAGCAAGCTATTTGCATTTAACAAGTAATTCAATTATGAAAGACCTTGAAACACCCAACGCCTCTCTCTATTGATCAAAAAATAAAAAAAACCATTAAATGAAGAAATTCAAAGAATTCTTAAGATATATTAAAGACTAATCATGAAGGCATTCCTTCAAATATTCGGATACATATTTTATCATTGAATAACTCACATTGAAAATGTTTGTGTGATAATTCCTATAAATTCAAGCCAAAGCCTATGTTTTGATATCTGATGAAAAATGTGTAAATTTTTAGTCAATGACTCATTTTTTCCCTATTAAATATCTACATTATTTGTTATGCATTTTTGCCATGAGACTACAAGATTTCTTTGATGATAAGATTAAAGCAATTGAAAGGTAGATTAAATTATGCTTCATTTCAAAATTCAGTTTCGTGAAATATTTGAATACTAATTTCTCTTCTTTAGATATACTGATACGCTTTTTACAAAATCTTAATTTTTATAAAGTAACATCCTTTTGTGCGGTTATTTTCTAAAATCCCATTAATACAAAGTTTTTTTTTTGAGGATTTATTTTTCTATTACTTTATTGTGATTTGAAGAGAAAATTATATATTCACTTACATTTCTTCTATGTATGTTAAATTTTTCCAGACGTGAAATCAATCTACGTTTAATCAAAACAAGTGTTTGATGAAAATTTCTTTTTGAATAAAGTGCTTCGATATTCATCTTTTTGCAATAGTATCGGATTTAAAAAAGCTTTATAATGCTATTTTTTATTTTCAGAAATCTTTTTAATCTCTATGTAAATTGCAAGGTGTATTAATCTAAATATTGTACAGATTTACGCAACTTCACATTTGAAAGAAAGAAAGTTTGAGACAAAAAAATAATAATTTTGATTTTAAAATGTTATTTTTAAATAAACTACTTTTTGACTTAATTTAGTGCTGTTAAAATTCTGAATGCTTCTGTAGATTTTTTTCATGAGTCAACATAAAATTTAATGCAATTTTACAGAAGGAAAAATGCCTTTTTTAAAACTTTAAGCTAAAAGAAAAACTAAATGATAGAATCTTGATTAGATCGTAACAGTTTAGATGAGAGTGACATAAATAAGAGTGATAAGAAATTCCATTATCCATAATTGATACTAATAATAGTAAATCATAAAATGAGAACTTAATACTGGTATTTACAAAGCAAGCAAATAAGATCTTGTCTAATAAATCTGAATTAAAAACACTATTTCATAATACCAAGAAACAAATCTTGTAGATATGAAAATAGTTTTCCTCTTGAATACATTATATTTAATCATATGTTCTATAAATGGAAGAAAAACTATTGTGATTAAATACTAATAGAAATGTTTGCGTAATTAATAATTACATGTTACTATCACTTTCGTTAAATTTCGAAAATTGCAAATAACCATCTAGTTTTTAAAATTTCATATTACACTCCAAGAGATCAATTGCACATAAACTTTATTTTAATAGCATAAAACGTGCTGACTTAACATATTTTGCATTAAGTCAAAATGTCTGTATTTTCACAATTGTTTGCAATATGCATTAAGTAAAAGAGTCAAAACTCGTGTCTTAGTAGGAATTTAGCATTATTTTATTGAAAGTAGTACAGTTAAGCATTTCATGTCATTTTCAAATATATTACAGTGTATCAGATACAGAGCTTATTTACATAAGCAAAAATATTTCGATTAGATATAGTTTATTTTCCGCAGTGATATTTACATTTTGATTTATATTATAATTTAAAATCTTTATAAATACTACATACTAGATAATATTATAATGTAAAACAAATTTTTAAAATGTAAGGTATTCATCAAAAGCTTATGTTTTCATTTCAATTTGCGAAAAAAAAAAAAATCTATAGGAAGAGATTAATGACATTTCAATTTATATGAATCTTTTTAGTTCTTGTCCTCCATCTTTGACCACATTATTATTTTGTACTTGTGTTTTGTATAACCAAAATATTGCTTCTCAAGGTGGCGTTTTCCTCACATTGATTATTTTATCAGCAAAACATATTATATAATCACTATTTGATGCAATTAACATTAACTACTATGCAAACCTACGCAAATAAATACAATTACTACAGTCGACAGCGCAATCATCTCATTATCTCAAGTTCTCTACTTCCGCGTTTTAAAGATCTTCTTGCGTTTAAAAAAGATTTTAAGCCGCGATCCACGAATTTAAAATTTGAAGTCTCTTGTATGTTTGATAAAATGAAACTCTCCAACAAAATATAAAATAATTGCCATGATTTTATTTAAAACATAAAGCAATCATATTTTAAAGTGCAATAAATATCATATATTTTATTCCTGTTTTCTGTATCTTTATTTCTTAACTCAAATAATGTAAAGTTTGCAATGATGAATAAGCATTAGAGGATAGGATTTTTTTAACGACCTATGATAGCATACTAATCTTACGTTAAAAGGTTACGTTTAAGTCTAATCTTATTTAAAAGTTAGATTGAAAAGAATTAAAATGTCATTATGGGGAATTGAAATTTTTTATTACCGAGGATTATTGTGGGACACATTCTCATTGCTATTTATGCCAATATGATTTTAATGTACATGTTTTGACCACATATGGTCAATACATGTTTTCAGACCAACAACCACTATGAACTTCCTTTTGCATGAATTGAATGTAGCGTTTATATAGTATGTGTTATCTATTATTGGTACTTTAAGTAGTAAGATAAAAATCTATTGTTTTCAATGGAAAAGTTTTCTATAACTATTCTTTTCTATTTCTTCATTTTCATAAATATTATAAACGATATGGATTCATAGCACCTTCACATTTTTGTTTATTTTATAAAACTAATCGATATATATCACGTAACTTATATTACTATTTCAAGAGTTATTAAATCCTACAATATTTTTGTATTAATTGTCTAAAATGACAAACTAAAAATTCCAGAAAATTTCATTCTAAAACCAAATATTTTATCAACAAAGTATTGTTTATTATTAATATTTCCACATCAATAAAGTGTCTTTGCTATTGCGCACATACAATCTGTTGAACATTTCATTTCAACAATTTAATCAGAGATTTAATCATTTGGGCAGAAATATGGAAAATTGTTTGCGCGAGAGTTTTCTTTGTGTGAAAAGGTTTGCTGTTTAAATATTAGTTTATAAAATAATCAAAATCGAATAGGAATAATATCTAAAAATAATTCATTAAATCCTAAAAAAAATTAAATCCATGCTCTGTAGGATAAACTCAATTAAAGGAAAACTCCTCCTTGCAATTCGATCGAAATAAGTACCAAAACGAAGTTATATAATCAAAGAACCTAAAGTGATAAATTTTTCAGTTGCGACTTTTCTTTATTTATGCCCAGGGCTTACATACCTTCACAATATATGAGGCTAAATAAGAACGATTTTTAAAAATTAGTCTAATAATTAATGCTTCAACCTGTCTCATTTCACTTAACACTAACTGTAGGCATCAACAAAGAGAAAGGGCAGACCGTTACTCATCAGTTGATTCAAAATTCCAAGAGGTGTTTCCCCTAGAAAACTGGCGATGGATACTTTAATCTGGAGTGATGAACGTCTCATGGGTCGAAGAAACAGTAGCTGGCGACAAACCAAATAAAAACCGTAACTCAACACGAGTCTGACAGCATCATTCTCTGCGCCGACACGTCGTCTCGTGGTACGGGTTGTCACGCGTACCACACACCACACCAGACAACTGCAACATCCGACACTGAAAACTTGTAAACACAATTCCGCCACATCCCATAATTGGGCGAGAAGCGAAGAAAATGTCGGACTCATAAGTTTCTCTACACGCTGTATGTGAGGTACTCGACGCTAGTTTACTAAGACTAGACCGAACACATGCCACAACCAAAGAAGAATAATGAATCTTTTGACAAGAAACCTCCCTCTCTTACTTAAATGAGCATTTCGAAATCGTTCTGTAAATATTTTTACTTTTAGACTCCTTTCAACTTCTTCCGTTGAAACCAGCATACTGGTAACTTATTTAGAGAAATTATATGGGAAAAATTATTTTAAAAATGTGTTTGAATATTGAGTGAATAATTTTAGAACTATTAAATAGTTGCTTTAAAAAGAAGGAAATACTTTTCATCTCGTATGATGACATCTATTTCTTTGTACTGTCATAAGTTTTTCCACAGAAGAATGTAACAGATTTGAGAATAATTATTCTGTCATTTAAAATAAATACACATTTAATATATAAATTACCTCTGCTTTATATATTGATCAGTATATGCTGCTATCAGCTTGCTTAAGACAAGTATCTTAATACTGATTTTAGTATTACTTTTCTACTTCCATATTTAATTCCGCAAGATTAGCTATAAGAGAACTATTTTAATGGATGTCGTAATTTTGAACGGTGATTAAATATTGTTACACCCAATTTGGTTGAATTCTCAACACCTAAAATCTTCCTTCTCTAAATTTCGAAATTGCTAGAATGTGAGGACGTTAGATCCGAACAAATACAGCATTCACCTAGCCTGTTTACATGGCAAATACTTAATGGCCTTTGGTCTGCGGCTGGTGAGCTTCAGGTTAGGACAGAAAATCCATCTCCAGACCATTGTGATTCTCTTCCAGAATTAATGAATTTATGGTGAATTACGTCGTAAAAGAATATAATTGATAAATATTTCTCCATGATTTGGTTAACAGACTTTGGATAGTAATAGAGTGTATAGTCAGCAATATAAGAGAAGTTTGGTTAATTTATGCAATAATTTCGTGAAATCTGATATTTAAATGAAAATATTTTTTGATTATTCTACATTCAATCTCTAATGCAGAAGTATCTTAAAACAGTAAAATACATTTATACCTCATCAGGTCTCTCAACAAGCTATCGAAAATTCTTGGATATGCCTTGAACATATTCTAGTCCTTTTATTGCAAAGTGTCATTCCTTTTTATTTCCTAATATTCTTTTATTATGAGAGAATTATGTTGAACTACGTTGAAAAAGTTCCGGTGTTTTATTTTCATTAAATTCCTCTACATACCAATGGTCAAAGAGAAATCTATACATCGTTCTCAGATGAAACTGAATGATTTTTCTGTGTTACCACTAATACGCACAAGAAAACATTCACAACAAGAAAGTATTGCTTTTTAACTTTAAGTTCGTGCATATTTTCTCGCATATAAAGTGTACCCAGAAAAATTAAATCAGAAATTGTAATTATGAGTGTAAACTCTTCAACGAGGTGGGGTATATAGTGGCATAATTGCTAATCAGTCGGCTGCCATAATTCATTGCTGTGTCATAGCTAATGAAAAAAAAATATATTAAAATAATAATTATTATATATTGTTTCTTTATGTAATGAATTGAAATTTGCTCCATTTCTATGAAACGCTACGTAAGTTTATTTAAATCCTATGTTATTTTGATATTACCTCTTAAAAATTTATTTATTTTAAATATCGTATTTTTGGAATTTTAAAATTTTATTATGTTTTAAAATTATAAACCATCTAAAATTGAAAGATAGAACTCGAAGGCTCATTTAGTTTTAGTTCATCGTGTAATTCAAGGTATTGTTCACATTAAGATAGAAACCTACTATTGTTGGGATGACAGTCATGCATTTAAAGTATTAGGCAGGTATTAATGGATATGTCTAAAAAGAGATGCATCTGTATTACGAAAAATTTCGAAGCATAAGCGTAATGAAACAATTGCACATCATGAATTTTTATGCATGCATTTGCCTTGAAAGTTTTGTGAAACAGGCTAAATTAATGACCACAATAACTGTTTATAGTAGCGATGGAATTTTGTAAAGCCTTCAATGCGCACATTGCACTGCAGTTTTTTTTTTTTTTTCACAAAATTTCTACTTAAAGATTGTGACCTTTGCAAATCGAATAAATTCACAATTAGAGACATTTATAGTCACTTATAAATTATGCATTTGTTAAATCATTTAAAAACGTGAGCAGTTCTTGTAACTCTAATATTAGAATCCAGCCCATTGACTAAATCTGTAATATTTTGTATTAATTCAGATTCCAAAATAATTTGAAAAAATTTAAACTAACAATAACTTTTTGACTTTGTAGTATTCATCTATACAAATAATTAAGAAAACACTTTTTTTGTATATATATATATTTTTTTTATATATAGAAAAGTTTCTACTCATCAAAGTGCCATTCTAAAAATTATCTTCTAATTATATTTTCAGCTGAAATAACTATAAAAAATGTTTCTAACAAAATTAAATAAACCATAACAAACCAAATATATTTAGTACTTTGGATATCCCGTATTTTCTTGAAATAAAAATAATAATTTTCCAAGAATTAGCAACTTTACACATGAACTTATTAGCTTTTAATACACATTACAAACTGTTAGCATAAATTCACTGGCTTGTGATATTTGTTTGTTTATTTTTATTGCATTCTTCAAAAAATTTATATGTGATTGCAGAAATAAAAAAAAATGAAATTTTGCTTTGTAATTTAAATTGCTTAATGGGGCAAATAAAAAATCTAGTTATTGAATACAGGAATACTAAACGCTGTATTTATTCTTTTTCTACATAACTTCTTTTCGAACGAAATATGGAATTAATACAGTTTCATACTTCATTAAAAACAATTATACGTGATGGCTAGTTCCTCTCAGCGTAAGTGTCATCACTAAATGTAAACAAAATAATTGCTAAACTAACTTTTTGCGAAGTGTAAAGTGTAAAATGATTGAATATGATTGAAATCTCGCTGAAATCGCGCTACCTCGATAAGTAATATAAATGCAATCTAATCAAATATGAACTTAAATAATGTCCTTATCAAATGCTTTCAAGAATTCTCAAGGATGAAACTTTAATACCTTTAGAGATCTCTTCATCTTTTATAAATTTGATTGGCAATATTCAGAAAATGTATTTTTACAGAATTCAAAATTTGTTTTTTATTCTCAGCATCTTACTTCATTTTATCAAAAAACTAACGAAATTTTTAGACTTTAAGTTTCTTTTTGTTGTTATATTTTATACTTTTCCCGCTTCACTCTATATTACATTCACATTTTATTCAATTCTAAACCAAAACCAAAATTGTAAAGGAAGAAAATATCAGAAGAATATTTTTAATATAAATGTCCTTCTCATATATTTTTATGAAAAAAAAAAGAATTGCATTTGTTTTATCAATATTAGTCCATTTCTATAACCAGATAAGAGCTTAAACTTGAAATCAATTGAATACAAAAATGATGATAATAATTTCTGTGCAATGTATTTTTTCTCAACTGAGAAAAAGAAACAGTGCATCCAAAAGCAATAAATATCATTTAATGAAAACGGAAAACTCAAATCCTTGAGCAACGAAACACACAGATTTAAAGGATTGTTTTGTACTCGTAAACAACAGTCAGGGCGAGGATTCAGATACCTGGCTTCAACGCCAAAATGCAACTGACTTTCCGTCTAAAAATACCGCTTTTCCTCGGCCCTGGGAGCGCGGTAGCAGAATGGTAGAGGCATAGACATGCTCTCCAGAATCAGACAAAAACAAAGATATTATTAACCAAATATAAATGCTAGCAATGAATTTGATTTTAATCGTATATGATGCAAAAATAATTAAATTTATTAATAAAATATATGTTTATCTAACAGTATAATTTTACATAAATTGCGATTATTATTTGCTTTCATTAAATAATTTGAATGAAAATTCTCATGTGTCTCACGGCCTTAAAATTTAGAGCATTCTGAAAAAAAATTATGAGTCTATCATATTAAATATTTTGAAAAATAATGCAATATTTTTCCTCGTTTTTTTCCATGCTTTTGTTTTTATACATATGATTCATTCAAGAAATAGATAATAAATAAATTAATTAAATCTTGACCAAATATTAACCTGTATACTTTTATGTTCCTAGTAGATTTGAATGTTTTTCGGACAGAAATTTTTTGCAAGTTACTACTCGTGTTATATATTTTTTTATAAATTCGCATAAAAGTATTCAATTTTTATTAATAATTACATACATATTAATTTCAGTTTTTTTGGTTCTATAAAACATTAAATTCAAAGATTATTTGAAAAATTTTCATAAAGTCTCTGGACAGTAGCTTTTATATTTTATAAAATTTTTGTCAAATACAGATAATTATATGCCATATTTTTGCATCATGTTATTAATTTCTTATTGTTTAACACGTTCCTTTTAAATAAGTTAATTTATTTCTTGATATATGATTGATTATCAAACATGTGCATTCTGAATTTATGCCCTTATAAAATTAAAGGGATAAAGTGAAAATAAAATTGCATGGCCTTAAAATGAATGCAAAATATATAAAGATCCTCGGAAGGTATTTTTATTGTTTGCAATAGATAAACTCAGTTTGCTACATATGTTTCAATAGAATCTTTAAAAAAGAAAATTTTCCTGTATGGATATTGTTTCATGGCTTTTAAACAAATGCATTTTTTTTTTTTTTTTTGAAAATCAAATAAAAAATCTTTTGGAATTCCCAAACTATGTCTTTTCATTAAAAAAAATATCAGACATTTTTTTTTTTTTTGAAAAAATGCAATAGATTTGGTATAGAGAAAAAGTGTATAAAAACAGAAAGGAGAGTAATAAAAAAACTTAGAAGAAAATAAATTAAAATAAAGTGACTCGACAAAGTCACAAAAAGTTGTAAAAAAAATGGCAATTTTATGCAAGCTTTATTTAATACTACTTTCAATTACTTTTTCTGAGGACGTGAAAATTATGACTTCCTTGATTAACAAAACAATTAATTACTGCTTTAATTTCTTCAAGATTACTATTGACTTGGAATTATCTTTTTTTTTACTTCCAATAATACAAACATTATTTTAGATATGATATTTTTATTCAATCTGCTATGCAAAATCCACAATATATAATACATATGCATATTAATTAAAAAATTTGTTATTCCCATTTTTTTTATCTAATTCTGTTTTGGCCAGTAACAATTTTTAGCTGATGTTTTGGGAATTGTACAGAAAATTTGCTGTTCAGTGTTTTTAGTCACCGAAAAATCAAAAAATCGTTGCCTATCATTTTTTTTCATTTATTTTGATGTAAATTTTTATTTTATTCATCATTGAAAATTAATACCAGTTTCGTGGTCGAAATTTAAAGCTGCCTAGCAGTATTTGGACTTACTTTAACATCTGAAATTGCTTTGCGGTTAAAGCTTACGAAAAAGGTTTAAAAAAATAGTTCAATATTTGTTGCACATTGCTCTTTTTTCCAGAAAAACTTTAAAATAAACATAACAGATAGACATAGAATAAATAGATAAAAATCATTCGCATGAATTGGAATATTATTGAATAAAGCTTCATAACCATTGTCGTCTACTCCTGATCTTTTTGATAAATAATCATTAGATCTATTACTTTCTCTCACTACATGCTTTAAAAGTCTTAGTATAACAGTTCATCAAATGTTTTTGTATTCTTTTGTAACTAAGATATTTCCAATCATAATACTTTTTTATTCACATTCCGTTAGCAGAATAATGAATTTTAGGAGCCAATGTACTCAATACAAAATCCAAATTGCAAATAATATGAAAATTTCCATTATTATTCCTATTCATCTCATTTTCTAAGGAATAGATAAGCCAGTATTTTAATTTTTAATGCATAAAATAATCAGTATACACTTAAAATTTACTATTAAATAAAAATAAAATATAGATATATGAATACATAACGTTTTAATTTCTTTAATTTTTGAAATACTTTCTAAATTTTTTTTATTTTAACTGAATTTAAAAACTGTTTCAATTTATCCCTATTAAAGTTATTAATTATTTTTATTTTACTATTTTGTAATGAATAAAAGCATTTTATATGATCAAATACAATTATTTAATGAATTTCGTTGATAAAATTTCTATCATTTTGTTCATTTGAAATTGAATTAATTCTGTTTTTAAAGCTTTATAATCAATTCTTAAATTAATTATGAGGATAAAAAATAGTGATTAGTTATCTAGTGTAATACAATGACGAAAAATTTTGCAAACCTTAAGTTATGATCAAAACTCAAATTCCTTTTACCTAAGCAGTTGGAGAAGTATTTGAACTTGATCATATAGTTTTATGATCACCTTCATCTTCTAAAAACGAGTGAAGATTGCTTATTTCCAAAAATACTTTCTAACACTTTTCTTCAATGGGTTCGAAAGCCCAAAATATCTCAAAATATTTTTTGTTCAGTCGCTTTTAGAGTACTACAGTCATCTCTAGAAGTACGCCACTTCCAAATGTAGATAGCGTTCCATTGAGGGTTGAGTGCCATCCTGGCATTTACGGCGTAGTGGGGGTCTTCAAACCTGATTGATATTGACATCACTAGCATGCATTAACTGGCTGGTGCCATTCTGATGATTCTATAGCGTTGAAAACAGGCGGAAGACTTCACATAGAAGTACTGTCGCCGAGATGTCTGTGATGAGAGTTACTCAAATGGGTCCTTCGGTGCCTTATAAATTGTCTACTGATAGTTGCCAGCTGACGCCCCGTGAAATTTACAGTAAAGTGCAGCCTTTGATATGCTTGGAACGTCTTGGCTGCAAATAACAGTATCTGTATCATTCCAGAAACCTTCGAATTAACACACAAACCTAAATTAGCAGAATTTAGAAATGCTTCTATTGATCCATTTTTAATTTTTTATAGGCTTTCATATATAAGTTTTAATAGATAAAAGTACTTACGATTATATAAGTTTTTACAGATTTTTAGTTATGTCATGTGGAAAATTAGAACAGGATAGGAAATTAAAATTAATGTATTTTATAATTTTAAAATAATATTTCAGATTCTAAAAGGGAGAATTTAGTTCGAAATTTCTTTTTTGCTTGTAGATTTTTTCTTAGGTTGGAATCTTTCCTTTGTTTTTAAAATCAATTAAACCAGCTTACTTTTTTTTAATATTATGTTATTTTTTATGTTCCATATTGTAATATATACTATATCTATTTGTGCGATGATTCTTTTTATTAGTATTTAATTATAATATAACAAAATATTATAATTTAAATAAAATTTAATTATAATATTTTTATAATAAAATTTAATCATAATATCATAAAAAATAAAGAATTTATGGAAGCATTCAAACCTATCATAATATTTAAAAAGAAATAAAGCAAATTTATACTGAAAATATGAAGAATAGTATTCGAATTTTGAATAAAAATTATAATTTTCAAAGCTAGTTATATAAATATAATTTATCCCAACTCTTCAAAAATTATTATGAATTTCAGAAGCATAAACTATATTTGTACTTCATTCCTTTTTCCCCGTACAATACAATTTTTTTATAAATAAATTAAGTAAGAGAAAATGTTATATTGCCAGTAAAAGTCAGTAAAGATTGCCAGTAAAGATTTATTAATTTTGCAATGATGTAAACACGTAACGGCTTCAAAATTATAAATCTTACTTTTTTTAAAGCTTTCCGTCTTAACCAATACAGTATTTTAAAGACATGCTAACTTTTTCAAGAAAGCATACCATTCTCATTTGCAAAGATTCTTGATTCTTTTTCTATCAACGTCACATATATATATATATATATATATATAGCGTCCTGATTTTTTTTTAATGGGCTCGGCGTCAAAAATATGTGTAGTAGTAGAAGATTACTTTAAAATTTTAAGGTGGTGAAGAGACTCTTTTCTTCTCGCTTTTTATCGGAAAAACTGTTTCAAAATGTCAGTATTTGACTACAGTTATTTTAAATGAGGATTACAAAATAATTCTGTTTTCTTCTTTCCTGCAAGTATTTCTTACTAGATTTAATAGTTCTACGAGCGATAGTTTTTCTTCCATGAGCCCGTATGATCTTTCATTTTAGTAATCCAAAACACATTATATACTAATACAAATGATTCAGAATTTTTGTTTGTCTAAAAGGAAATATTCTTTAATAAAAATTTAACTCCATAATTTTGGTAGTCAGTTCCAATTAAATAACTTTACCAAAAAAAATAATGATTTATGAGACAAATCCAATAAAATTCCTTATTTACGTATCCTGAATATTTTTTAAAAAATGCATTATAATTTTCTATCACTGTTAATTAGCTCATTCAGTGAAACCTCGTAAGTTTTCTTCAGTGAACCCACGAAAAGGTTGAAACAGTAGAAATGTTTATTGCTAGTTGTCTTGGTAACAGGAAAAAAATAAAAAAAACTCTTACTTTTTTTCCCCCTCCAATCATTCCGGTAATTTTTTTTTCAGACATGGTGAGAGCAGTTTTTCTCTGTCGCTGGCAAAGAAACTGTTGTCGGTACGAAGCTACTTTTTATACACGAACTTCTAGACCGACAAAGAATTCGTGGTTTTGAATTTCTTGTCTTTTTTCCTTTAAACAAGAATGTAAGATGCAAATAAAGATTTAAGTTGGCTGGAGACAAGAAAAAAAAGCAGATTTTGTAACTGCAAACGAATTACATAACCTCTTTCGTAAGAATATCAAGAACAACAACAAAACAAAAACCTTGTTATAAAATCTTTCATTCTTTAAAAAAAAAAGGAGCTTTCCTTCATTCAAATTTTAAAAAAACTATATGTTTAACTTTAAACATTTCGTTTAGATTTAAATTTTACAACCTTATTTTTAAGTAATTCATTCGAATAATAGTTTCTTTCCTTTCATTTTCCTATTATTTATAGAAATTTAATTTATTTCGATACTCATTTTTATTATAAAATATTTTCAATAGATGGCAGCACGAAAACCTTTAGGAATTATATTAAAGAATGTGTATTAGTTGATAACATGCTTCAAATGCATTTTTAAAGATTTTGAAATTGTCACTTTAAAATT
Source organism: Argiope bruennichi (assembly GCF_947563725.1). NCBI lineage: Eukaryota > Metazoa > Arthropoda > Arachnida > Araneae > Araneidae > Argiope > Argiope bruennichi. The sequence goes on along the minus strand of NC_079154.1, from coordinate 97,120,023 downwards.
CTATGTTGGAATAGCTTTAGAGTATGCAAGACTCAATTAGAAAAAATTTTGGTCAACATTTGTTTTATGTAGATTTATAAAAAATAATGATTTAGAGTTAAGAAAAACGAACCAGCGGAAGTAGTATCTCTCACGATTACTAATACGTCTCTCAGGGATAATAACAGGAATCTCTGGGATACTAACATAATAAGGCAAGGATACCTTCTTTTCTTCTAAGTATTAATGAACTTTGAAGTCAAACGTATGAAATTTCATTGCGTTTTTGAATAACTGTGATAACTTATTAACGAATAGACTTGTGAACAGGTTCTGGCTTCTTGGAATACTGTCCAAAATTTAATACATATCTATAAATCCCATGATAAAATCTATACCAAATTTTATTCACTGTGACATTGCATTGTTTTGTTATGAAATCCTTAGTCAGACAGTCTTAATTTTAAAAAAATAAATAAATAAAATTCCTTCCAATACTTTTGGAGGTTTAAAAATTGAAGGTTCATGAAAATCTCAAAATCGAATTTTTTACAGTTATAATTCTTTCTCTTTGCATTTAGTAAACACATGAGAGAGAAAAAAGCTTTCTTAAATTCTTAAACTCAAATTTTACAGCAGAGCCTAAGACATGAGCCCTGCTTCTTATTTGCTATATTGAGCTGAAAGGAGATTCGATAGCATTGTGTCACAGCGCTAAATTTATCCAATCATCTGAAGATCAATCTGGATTATATCATATCCTGTTAAAGCTTCTAATCACTTTAATGAGATAGAATAAACATAATTAAAATTTGATATTTTTTTTAAAAAAATTAATAATTTTTATCACTTGATAATTATTGAAAATTATCATTGATAGTTAAATAATTAATAACAATTTCCAATAGTTATTTAAGACTGTAATAAACTTTTGTAACTCCTTTTTACAACTTCTGTATTTCTTTACTTTGTTATAAACTAAGAAATTTCAATGTATAAATGTACTATATGCTATTAATTCTTATAGCATATCGACTTTTAATGCATTTTTGCTAGGAAAAAAGTTGCAAAATCTTTTTATTCGGTTTCATCTTTTAAAACAATGCTATCAGTTCATAGAATCGTTTTCCTCAAAATGTTCCTCAAAATGCATGAAAGAACAAAAAAAAAAAATTATCCAAGATATTAAATACAGTCAATAAATAACGACAAGGGATATTTTATGAAGCTCAGGAATATTGTTTGCGTTTGTTTTGGCATTTATTTCAATGTAAAACTAGTGGCAAAATGCCATGTTTGTAAAAATCCTTTGCATGCTGCTTGAATTAAGTGCGCGTGCACTCTTTGGCTTCATCCTTCAATTGAAAATGTTGTAAAGAGTGTTTTTGGAAATTATCGAAGCACGGAAATCACATGGGAACAGATCTGGATTATGGAGATAGGTGGTTCTGGATTTTCCTTTTTAACACTTGTAGATGCTGGGTTGGCTTATACGATCTGGCATTGTCTTGCAGGAGGATGCCATTATGAGAAAATTTTCCAGGAAGCTTCAATCTTATTGTCTTCCTAAGCTTCACTGATCTTTCATGATATTACTGAATAAATTACCATAGTGATTTACTCCAGAAATTCGAAGACGAACGGTCCCTCATGATTGAAGAAAAACGAAAGCCTTATTTTACCAGCTCTAATGTATGATCTTTTTGAAAAAGGGAGAATCTGTATATTTCCACTAAAGACTTTGCTGCATCGATTCGATCTCAAAAAGTTGGCACAAACTTTCTTTACTGATAATGAATGCTGAGACAAAGACGTCCCCATTGTCATTGTGACTCTGAAAATCCTTCGCCTAATAACTTATCAACTAAATATTTTATTTTTGTTTATTACATATTCTCAGTTTTAAAATCTTGAGTATTTCATGGTTGAAACTGAGAATAAATCTTGTATAAAAACTTCTTTTTCAGAAAAGGGTAAATACCTGATTTTTCTCAATTAATTTCATCATTCTTCTTAAATAACATTAATATCAATTAGTTTCTTCTACACAACTTATTTCAAGATTTCCTGTATTTAATATATTCTGATATACCTGAACTATTTATAAAAAAAATTGAAGACACGTGGTGGCCAAAAAGGGGAAAAGTATGCGACCACAGAAGTGAGAATTATGAGAGGTATAATAAGATAAAGACATGAAAGAAAATAAAATTTCAATAGCCGGGGAGTAGAGTGACGCCATTTTATTTTTATCATCTTCCCTTTTCTTTGTTCACTCGCAGCAGCAATGCCCTGTTGCAGATGAGATGAGACAGATAGTTGAAAAGACGCGTTTTTACTGTCTCGCTTATGTCCTCTTTGGCTTGCTTCCATCAAAACTCGGCTGCAACAAGCCGCGGAAGACGAGACAACGCGCTGCGGAACTGTTATGACATTGGACTCGGGGCTTTCACCAGAGTTTACTCATCTTCAGACGCATTTCACGAGTTTGTCTTTCTGGGGTTTCCTCATGGCTCACGTGTGTTGAGGGTGTATCCCTTTGGCTGGATACGGTTATAGGAATAAAAATCTGTTATAGCTGAAGCTTTCTAAATCCCCATCTTTTGATACATTGTTAAAGGGAATGATTTTTATGAGGAATAGTATAAAATGCAAAAGCCTCGACGTATGAACAAATATGTTTCAGTTCCGATATCTATTCAAATGAAGAAAGAAATTAGTTATTAAAATGATAATTCTTCTAGTCTAGCTTTTGATTTACAGATAATAGTCTGGTTTATAGGCTACTGAAACATGAATGATGAAAAAAGAAGTCATTCAAAAAATTCTAAAGAGTAGATCTTTAGAAATGGAATTGCCGAATTCGTTATATATTTATCTTTCAAAAATTTATAATTCAAAATTATTCGAGAGGTTAAATTTTTTTTCTCGATATTTGTGAAGCATATGTTTTAACAAAATCTACTTTTACAACATCGTAAAATTTAAAAAAAAAAAAAAAAACTAAACTTCTTAGTAATATATTATTTCAATACAATCTTTTTGTTATCAAATTTTAATAATTTTCTAAAACATTTTAAATGTATTTCATAGCAATACTTTTCATTGTTTTAGTAGCTATTCTTATAAATAGAATTATAATTAATACCTCCACACGTGCGTTGTTGCCATATTAATTATATTTTCATGTACATATTATTGCTATATATTTAGCAATGTTTGAAGATAGACCAGTTGAGGTTTAAAATCATAATGCTAAGATATTTCGAATTAAAATAAAAAAAAACATTATATATATTTATTTTTGCATGTTATGTTTGATTTTCCTTATTGGAAATTTATTCTATGTTTGCTATATTTTTTTTGAATTTTTATCAAAATATTAATTTTAATTGAAACATATTCAAAATTAATTTCATCATATTTTGCAATTAAAATTTTTAGGATAGCTAAGAGTTGTAAATATCATCAAATAAGTTAATATTTCAGACACCTGAAGTTAATGCCAAAAAGGAACAGCATAAAACAAGATATAAAAAATGTAAATGCTCGATAAGTTCTAATCCATATTAGAAAATACTTGTTCAAAGTGATGTAGGCTAAATCTTGGAAGAATAATATATCTTCCTTAGCAATTTCATATGTATCATCGTCATTGTTTAAAAATAGAATGACTGAATCTTTATTCTCAGAAAAGTTTTAAATGGCATCGTAAATTTACCTAATCTGTCAACGATGTCAGCAGTTTATTTACATATACTGAAAGCATTACTTTTGTGGATTTTACCGCAAGGAAAGAAATCGATTTTACTGTCTGTGTTTCGGCCACCTACACGATTTTTGGCGGAAAGCGGGGTGCAAAGGCTATTTGGATCAGTTTTCTGCTTGCGTCCAACCTACGAAACAATTGTTGATTCCTTGAAACGTCAGCTGATGATACTTTTAACAGATTGCCCGGAGAATGAAGCTGACATTTTAGTGATTTCATGCGGTTTTCAAGACCATGGGGGAGTAATTTTAAGTAGGATTTTTTATTTATAAATAAAGAAAAACTTAAGACCATTCCTCCTACACATTAGATTCATAGCTATTTTCATCTTCAAAGCAATTAAAAATATGGCAATTTTTCATTAATTTAATTGAAATGAAGAAATCTGAGATACAGAATTTTTTTTTTCTTTTTTAGCTTCTGAATATATTTCAGTATAAACAAAAAATTTAAACAAAGAGAATCTTATTAAGGAAAATCCCAGTAAATTGAAATTACTATGCAGTGTAAAAGAAATAAAAATGGAAATTAAGAGTGAGCATAAGTTTCAGTTCACATTCAACTACTTTTTAAAAATCACAAATTATATTATGTAAAACTACACTGTTTATCCATTTTAGGACAGAAATGTTTTTCTTCGTGTATTCTTGTGTTCCGACATTGCGTAAACCTATGATATGTTTTTGTTTAAAAAACAGAATAAATATCTAAAAACAAATTATTAATGAAATTAGAGCTAAGAAATTTGTACAATTACCATGGAATTTTTAAATACAAAACTTGCTTCTTTTCACTAATTTCATTTCTATGTTCTTAATAACATAAAAAATACTATATACATCCCATTTCTTCAATGAGAGTTATTTTTAATATAAAATTACCTATATTCACAATTAAAGCAAGTATGTGTTTTTTGTTGACTTTCATTAGAGCGTTGGAGTATAATTATTAAATATAGAATAGATATATTTTCGTGAATAAGAATGATCAACTTTCGTCAATTTTATAAAAAAAATCAGAAAATCAGAAATTATAAAATATTTGGCATCCCCCCCCAAAAAAACTTTTAAACATATTCTTGCGCAAAAATTTTTTTTTTAAAAATGCATTATTGTAAATTTAAGAAAATAACCATTCTAATGATATTGATATGTCTTTTTGTGTAGTCTTTTTCAGATTTTAAATAATTTTTTAAAGTTCATTTTGTATAACTGTAAGAATGCTTTTCTTTGTTGTAGAATTAAATTATTTGTTAAATTAAATCAGTCAATCACATTTTTTTTCATATTGTAAAATTTAGGCTAAATAAAATGCTCTATTTGGGCATAAACTACAAAATTTCGCTTTTATTTGTACAATGCAAATACTGTAACATTGCTTTTAATCTGTGATTATTATTGAATCATGAATTATCTTCGTGAGATAAAGTTACCCATTTTTGAACATCATATTACCCTTCCCTTTTCACATAATTTGATATTAAATTTTTTTCATCATTAATCTATTTGGCATTTTCTTACTTTTATTGTACTTATAAATAAACTATTACGAAAACCTAAATACACCATATACTCTTTATTATGAAACACACACTTTTTATTAGTTTTATTATTATTTTGCAGATCAGCTAACAAGCTGTTGTTAGTCAGTTTTGCATTATTTTAATCTGCTTTTTGTTTAAACCACTTATTTTAGGAAAGATATAGCATACATGAGCAAAAAAAGTAGAAAAAACATGAACTTTTTAAAACTACGCACTTTAAATAGCTATATAATATTAAATAGCTTGGTTTCAAATATTTTGCTCAAGGTTGATATGAAATACAACCAATATTTTTAGCGATAAAGCTGATGACCAATGGCAGCTAGTTAAAATTAAATAAATAACATTCACGAAGAAAACTGAAAATTTTTCATATCTTCGTCTTTGAATATTTATATCAAAATTAAGATTACTTCATACTTTCGAATTGCTAAAATTTAAAAAAAATTATTTAAGAGTAAAACCATTAAAGTTTATTCTTCGAAATTTTTTTCGAGATTTCCTTCTGAAAAGATTAATTGAATTATTCAAGCTTATAATAATTTATAAACTTATTATTATTTATTATTATTATTTTTGCTTTGGAGATTTTCTTTTTGAACTGATTTACTTCTATCACACTTGATTTTCAAAATCAGATTAGAAATAAATCTAGAAAGAAATGAGAATTATTTCTTTGTTTTCATAGTAACATTTCTGATAGGGACTGAAACTTACAGAAATATAGAAAAATGTAAAACATTCTTAGAAATTTTATAAAAATATTGAATTTTTGGTTTTTTCAAATGAAAAGTCTCTTCTTCGCTATTCAAATAAAACATTTTTTTTACTATGCTTTATTCTTATAATTGAAGCAATACCTTAATAATAAAAGAACTATTATATATTTTATGAATGTGTGAAATAATTTTCTCTCAAAAGATATTAAACCTAAATTATCATTAAACAAGAAATCCGAAAAAAGGCGATGATTGAAAAGAAAATTTTCATTCCATTTTTAATGAATAAATTCTCTATTAATATCAGATTTATTTTCTAGAATAAATGCCATTTATTTTTCTGTACCTGTTCTCTCTACCGTTTTTTACTTTTAAATATCTTGGTTCATATTTTTGTATATATTCTAAATATAAATTATATGTAATTAAAATAAATTTAGTTTTTAATATAATTTAACTTTAAAATACATTTGATATTGCATCATTTTTTTAAGGTTTGAAATATCTGAAATAACATTACGCTTATCATTTCTTATTTTCTTTTCTTTCTTGTTCACCATAATTTCCCTTTTGAAATATTAATATTTATGAAGAATGTCTTTTTTTTTCGGAAACATTTTAAAACATTTTAAATAAATATTTGTGTGAAATAAAAGCACAAGAGAAAACTTAAATGCCACTTCTGTATCTGAAAATAAGAAAAGAATAAGTTTCTTTTAGATAATAAATAAATAGATAATGCTGAAAAAATACTTATAATTTAATGCATATTTAACCATTAATTTACCCCGTACATTCATAAAAAAATTCATGAACACTTTAAAAAAATAGATTAGATAATTTTTCCCAAATAAAATACCCAAAAGATTTTTTGCAAATTAGCGAAAGAATAATATTATAACTTCGGAAGGAGACTTTCGGTTAAAAAAAGATTTTAAGCACTTCGGTGGCTTTAGAGGAACCCGGAAAAAATCTTTGACAAGTGTTCTTGCTGTAGAAATATTAATGGAAAATGTAGACAGAAAAAGAAAGGCTTCGTTGTGGGTGGTTTTTTTTACTTCTTTTTCCCTCTTCTTTGTTACCTTTTTCTTCCAACCTTAAATGTATGCAAGAGTGTGCCAATAATTTGCACTCTAAGAAGGAATCTGTTTCTTCACTTTTATGTTTCCTGACTTATGAGTGCTTAGATTCTCGAAACACTTGCAGGGCTTTTCTTAAATTTGAAGTTTTCAGCACTTTTTAAAATTGCGCAATAGCTTGTAAACTGGATAAGAATTTATGGCAAGAAAAAGAAATGTGTACTAAACAATGGTTTTGAAGGTCAAGGTTAGAAAACTTTCTCCAAAGAAAGCAAAATGCAGGAGAAAAGGAAGGAAAAGAAAAGGCGAATTTATTATTGTCAATGTTTATATTTGATATATTGAGCAATCTTCCGAAAGAGTAAATTTGCCATTAGTGTGAAATTTTATATTTGCAGGATTTTTAAACTTAAATTAAATTAATTTAAAATTTGCATTTTTAGTACTCTCTATGAATTTTAAAAATTCTATAATATTATTCATATTACCTGACATTAGTTTTTACATGATAGAGCTGATATAGTATTTGAAAATTGTAACATGCATCATGCGTAAATTATTCATAATGTTATGTTGGACCTTGAGCTATTAAATTTAGTACATAATTATTTTTCGAGTAGTGCATGATTAATGTAAAAAAAAAAAGGTTCTGAAGTTTTAATTAGATTTTTAACAAAAATCAATCGAAATTTTAATGTTTTTTGCTTGCCAATTACAGAGCATATTATCACACAAAAATTATTTTTACGTCGCTTTAATATTAAAAAAACAAGATTTTCAGGTACATCAACTCTATTTCCATACAATTTTCTCTACTTAAGAAACTTAAGAATAAAATCACAAAAATCTTTAAATGAATACAAAACATATTGTCTTATTTTATACTATTTTTATTATCTTCCTTATATATTTATTTACTAACCGTTTCATTATTTTCATACTCTCCTAAAATTGTGCTAAAAGCTTAATATTATTGTAAATTTATTAATGTAAAATACATACACTTTGGAACTAACACTTAATGGTGAATTACTAACTAATTTAGTTGCTAGTTCATTTATAAACTTTTTTTAAATGTTTATAAAAATTATCGAAGTAAAGAAACAAATATATACTTCAAACCGAAAATTAATTGTATCGTTTATGAGATTAGGCTGAGTGTTACTATTTTGAGCTTAAATTTTTAACTATTTGTAGCACTTTTTGTATATTTTAGTCTGACAAAAGCAAATTAAAAAAAAAATTTTTTTAGCTAAATATACTTTAAGTAAACGGAATGAAAATTTTTCGATTTCATTTGCAAGTTAAAAAATAATAATACAAAATTTGCTTCCCCCCCCCTTTTTCTTTTTGGCTGCCATTCCAAACGGTAATTTTCTGTAAACTTTCGTTTCATTTAAATCATTCCAGCTTTTGTGATTGTAGCGAAATGAAGATAGTGATAACAAATAAAAAAATGAATTCCAGACAAATTTTAAAGCAGAATAATGCTAGTTAAAAAAACGATAAAAAAAAAATCCAAGTTCCTTCAAAATATTTCTTTGTATTACCTGCAACTTCTGACAACCAAGCAATACCTACATATTTGTTTTGAAATATTATCTTTCGAAAAATGGAAAGAAAGATAAGGGGGGGGGGTAAAAATGAGCTGCTTAGAAAACTTCTTAAAACAGAACTTTTTGGAAAGAAAGTTTCGGAGGATTTTTTCCCCCTCTTCACACCTGCCTTATGGCTTGTGTCCTTCAATAGGATTTTTTGTAGGGTGTCTACAAAGATGGCGCCGAGCGTTTGGCGCCAGACTGGCTGTGTTTAGAATAGGAGGGTTACCGGAGTTAAATAAAGTCTGCTACCAACTTCGCCTCTTTGATAGAATAGGGGAAACCAATTTTTTTTTCGCAGTGTTACTAAACTTTTCCCGAGATTTCCTTGGTGTTCCTCCTAACTTAAAATGGAGAATACTTTCTTAGAATGTATCACGATTGTATTTAACATCACCTTTTATCATTCCTAAACATAATGTCTCTATGTATCGATTAGAACACTTTATCAACACCTTTGCAGAATTTTCAATTTATAAGGAGAGAAATTTATGTATAACGGTGAAGATTCCTTCAGATATGTTAGAAGATTATATTCAGCCTTGTATAAATATAATTACAATGCATAAAAAACGTTATTTTCTGAATTTTAAAATTGGGCAAAAATTTTTTATTGCGATATTCTTTCAAACGTGTTTGACAAAATTTGGAAAAAATAATTAAAATTTAGCATGAATTTAAACTATTTTAAAAGTTATCTATAATTATTTGCATGGAAAATTATTTCTTCAAAATGGTTTTTGACTGGACCTAACATGTATGTGCTAAATTCGTTACTCTGTGTTGGATCTTAGCTAAGCCGCATCATCAAAAACACCAGACTCATGTATACAACCACTATTGTTCTAGATAAATCTAGTTCTAGTCTTAGATTTTTCCAAAATTGACTTTCTACTTTCTACCATCTTTAAAGATTTTAAGAATTTTTAAAACGTACATTAAACCATTAGCTCGACTTTGTTCAGTAGATGTCATTTCATACGAAATTTAGATTTTTTTTTAAAGGCGATTTATATATTGTAAAAGTTTTCAAATATAAAAATTATTTTTATTGAAAAATCAAAATTTGAGATAACCCAAATAGTGGAAATGGTTTGAAACATATATCAAAGTTCAGTCTACTGTTTATTCAGCCAAAGTTCAGTCTATTACTTAAAACAGAAATTCGAATTATTTTTATTATGGAATCAATATTATTTTTTATGAAAACAAATGGTATTGCAGCTAAAAATTTCTGAAATCTCAAATGAATCCTTATGCACTTATTATTCATTTCAAAAATTTTTGTTGCCTATATTCACAGAATGCATTTTTCATTATCAGTTGTAAAAGATAAATTCTTTAAAACTCGCTGTTGAATCTTATCTAGGAAGCTATTTTTCTATAGGAAATCCACCAAATTTAACTGCGTCCATCAAATTCAAAAAATCCATCTTCAATAGTTTGCGGTGAAAGCTTATAAGCCAGTTAACAGCTACGTTACCCGAGCAATTGCTTTTGTATCGTGGTCATGTTACTGGGCTGCGAACCACAAGGTGCCAGATTCTATCCTCGCACATCCCAATTCGTCACAAGCTTAACGTAATTTATAACAGTGTTCGAGAAGCTGCCTGAGAAAAGAAGGAAGGTTTTATGAATAAAATCCTATAGATAAATTGAATAAAAATATTTAGATACAATAAAAAAATTTATAATTGGAAAAAATTTCGAAGAAAAATAATTTGAAATCTTAAATAATTTACTTGTAAATGAAATTCTTATCTATTCGAAGTGTTTGATTGAAATAATCAAAAGCTGTATCTGTGCTTGCTTTCCCACGAAACATTCGGTCTCTTTATTTAAGCGATTATTCTGGTCCATCTTTATAGCATCAGAATTATAACGATTTGACTACTTTAAAAAGCATTTAAATGCAATTTTTAGTTTTGACACTTACCCTGAATTTGTATCAGTGTGACTTGAGAAATTTATTAATCTTTAAAGTAAAGTCAGCGCAATGGATATGGAAATGAACAATGTGTCACCTTATCTTGTTTACAGATCTAGATGCAAGTAAGTTGTTCTCCTCCCCCTACTCACTGTAGTAACCACGCTTCAGTTCTTGAGTGAAATCTAGGAAAGCAGGACGGTTTGTGCCATTTTTCTCCTCCTCCTCTTTCCGGTTTGAATGAAAAAAATTGTAACATCTCTTGAGCGAGATTTTTTTTTTTTTTTTTTTTTTTTTTAAGAATGCATAAAGTCGCGTGATGTATAAGAAGACTGATAACGGAAATTGTTGCAAATTCAAATATAAGTATGCATAATGGTCAATGGTAATGCAGTTAACTGTAAAGCAAAGAGGATCTAAATGTAATTATTTGATATCAAAATTCAACTGATTAGATATATTTTAATTGCACTTTGCTTTACTTGATTGCTTATTTAAATTTTTTGGGGTAATAAAATAAAGTGTAAAGCTTATTATTGTACACGTTGAAATGTTTTGTAATTAGTATTGTTCACACTTTTAACATTATAGAAAAAAATTATACAAAAACTTTAATTGTTTCTGAATCCAAAACTTTTGCAGTTTTATTTTACTTAAAATTACTTTTTGTTATTGTTTGCAACAGAAGGATTAAAAAATATTCAGTCTTGAGTATTTAATAAAAATTTCAAATTAAAGCATTTTGATATTAAACAGTCTCAAAAATGAGTTTATATCAAAACTAGAAACATTACTAGAAAACTAGAAATATTCAAGTAAAAATTTAAGTAGAAAAATGATTTTCATATTTAATTTTGAATTCTCTAAGAATTTATAAGCAAAGGATTTATTATTATGCTTTTTTTGTTGTTATTGTTTAGTCTCAACTGAGTAAATATTTACATATGTAAATACATATGTAAGAATGTGATTTAAGAATTTATTAACGAAACAATTTAATTTCTCAATATTTTTTCATTAATATTTATTCATCAGTGACTGCCCTTCACTTCTTATTTAATTTTTTTAACTAAAATCTCAGGTTCGCAAAAAATATTTTAAATTATCATTGTAAAACTATCATTTCAGACATTATTTTCTACCCTTTATAAACTGGGGAATGGAACGAATGTTCCATTTGCCATGGCATAAACTCACGATGAAATATATACGGTTTCGAAGCTTTTATTCTCTACGAAGAAAAGACATTCATTTTTTTTCTCTTCCGCTGCATTTATTTTGAATATTGAAAGTTATTAAAATATTACTAATGTATATAGATCCCAATTAATCCTATTAGATTCTTAATCTTACGGATTAAGATACTGCACGCAATTTTAAATAAAATAACATCTTCGATGACTAGTTTTGTGTCAACCATTTTAACAATATTAATGTAATCCTTTAATATTTTCTTTATTTTAAACTATGATTGCACAATAAATATAGAACATTCTGATTGGATAACCAGATTTGCAGTGTGCAAAATAAGTTAAGGAGTAAAATCGGCGAATTCTGACCATTCTTTAGGATGGAAGCACTCTCAAAATTTCCTTTTGCTATATCCCTCGAAAATGGAGGAAAAAAGGGAGTGGAGACGATGTTATTGACACATCTAAGGTTCAAGAGTTTTCATATAGAATAAGACTGATGAAATCCTATAGTGATTGCGACTGGAGAATACTTATAAGAATTCTCTAGTAGAAATTGTTCAGTGAAATAATGTTTACGAAATTTCTTTCAAGAACGCAAGATGGTATGAGTAGGATATCGGGCCTTTTATTTAGGGATCATAAACTTTCATATGAAATAAAAATCGGAGAAATCAACACAATAGTTTTGGTTTCGGAGGGATTGTATCTGTGATTTTTCCCAGAGCGAATCTTTAATGACCAAGAGTTTTGAAATTTTCTCAAAATAAAAAGAGAATTAGGTTAGGTAACTATTGATGAGGTATTTACAGTTCATGAATTTCCATACGGATAAAAATAGACAAAATCGATTCTGTGGTTTTAGATGGACAACTGGTTCTTTTATTTTGCTATTTACGTTGAACTAATCGCCTTTGGTGACCTGTTAATTCGCCGGGGATATTTTAATTTTGATTAAATTTTTTATCCTAAGCCGCTTCTAAGAGCATATTTCTACTCTCCAAGGTGCCAAATTTGTAATGTTTATTTGTAGTTTGTATTATATATGTGTCAAATTTGGTAGCTGTTTTTCACATGGTCTTACCTGTAGAGCATCAACACACACACATTCATCTTTATTATTAAAAGAGATATATAGATTAGTGAATATATTTATGCATTGTAAGAAATTTAAAGTATTACAATTCCTCAATGCCTACTCACGAACTGCCCCTAAACTTTCTTTACCCTTTCTTGAATCTTTATCCTTGAACAACAAAAGGAAATTGAGTATAACATCTCAAAACAAAGTTTTCAATTGCAAGAGATCTTAAAAGCGAAATAAGAACTGTGGTAAGTACGATGTGCAGCACTGAATTGTAAACTGTACATCCATCGTGCGGAAGACCACCTGAAAGCAGGAAGGAAACCATTTCGAAGAAACCTTGCGAAGTCTGCCAGGAAACATCATAGATGAAACATGTCAGGCCTTCTTTTTCATTCCCCTTCAGAAAGAAGAAAACAAACATCCACTCATTTAATTTAATAGCTCAAAAATATTTGGCACACAAATATGCTTCTGTAGGGAACGTAAACATAAATTAAAGCAAATCTAGTAGCTTCGTTAAAAAAAAAAAAAAAAAAAAAAAAAAAAAAAAAGTAAAGAAAAATTTACGGTAGTGAAGAAAAGGCACTGAGGGCCAAAACCAAGCGTAAGCGTTAAGGAATCGTTAAATGTTAAACTTGTGATACATATTAAAATACGAAGCCAAGATTTCAGAGATAAATTGATGCCAAAATGCACACACAGCTGCAACAAATGGAGGCGATACCAAATTCTATTAAAAGAAAGAAGTCATATTAAATGCTTAATTTATAAAGAGTTTTTCAGAGCAGATAAGATAGCTCAAATTTTCAAACAAATCACAAGGACACGTCATGCAGGTAGTTGTTGAACTTTTATGCTCTAGTGAACATGTTGGAATATCATGCATTTACATTATTTTTTTTTAAATGATCAATCACTTTAGATGACAGGATGTATTAATTTTAACAGAGTTGCTGTAAAGTAAATAAACTCGATGTCATTTAATTAAACAAACATGCCACAGTTATAGATGCCTGATGACAAGAGTGTGAAAAAGAAAGCACTCGAAATATTTGGAACTGTTTCATAGTTTAAAAAAAAACTTTTATTAATACAAAGTTACCAAAATTGTGATCATTTAATCAAATTTTCTTACTTGTAGAATGACTAATGTCTAACAAAAAGCTAACATTTGTGAATTGCAATACATACAGTTTTGTATTCTTTTTACTAAAAGAAAGACAGAAAATAGATAATATTTTTAAAAAATTAAGTAAACGGGTGTGATTGAATTAAGAATTTACATGACACAGTGTTTTATTTTTATCAAACATCCTCCTTGTAATTCAAACTAGGAACTTTTTTCCCAAGATTTAAATATTTGATTTTATTTTTTATACTAAATTGAATACTCATTTCTTGTGAAATACGTAAGTAAATATTTGCAATTATTGCAGAACTTGCATTCTATAAAGATACTAAATATTCGAATTCAAAAGAAATTTTCTCATTTAAATTTACAACTTGAAAATAACAGGGAATTTAAAATTGTGGCCTTCATTGTGTTAGTAATTGGCTGGTCAGTTTAAAACTGAAATGTGTGGTACCATAGAAATGCCTGAATATAAGCAGATACTTAGCAATATTTGAACAATTCAGCTCTTTTTAATTGTAAGTCTTTAAGAGCATTAGAAGGTAATTTTCTATAATTGTGATAGTTTTTGCAATTGGGATGGTTCTTCTTCTTTTTTTTTTGTGATAGATCCAGGAGCATGATTTGAGAAGAATAAAAAAATGTGTACAGTTGTGGATTTTTTTTAAACACTCTTTTTTCTCTTTTTTTTAGATTTGATAACTTATAAAAACAATTTTCTGAAAAGAAATATCCTGAATTATACATCATTTTTAAGACAATTTGACCAAGAATTTAAGGAAATAATTTTTACCAATCCTTTGAGTTCCTCAGAGTTATAATGTGATAAAAGTTTTGAATTATTGCTTTATTTAATTGGTTTTTCACTGTCGGATTAAGTTTCTTTTATCTGCTCCATAGATTTTCGGTTGGGTTAAGGTCTGGGCCATTTTCATGTCATTATAATAATGAAATAAGATTGTCTTGAAATATACTTTTATATACAGTGGCAACACGACCTGGAACTAAAACTTGATGAAATATAAATTTATGATTATCTGGGAAAAGATCATGTTTGGAAGACAGATCTATTTACAGACAGATTTCATTTATGTATTTTTCGACATTAATATTCCTATTCATTTCACAAATTTTACCCATGGATTTTGCTATAATATAACTCAGACTGTAATACTAACTAGATGTTTAGCTGTAAGTGTAATACAATCAGAATGGAAATATTCTTCTATTCTTTTCCTTATGCATTTTACATATTCTCCTTACGTATTATCAAATAGTGAAATTTTGTTCTCATCTCTCCAAATCACACTGTCCCACTGTTCTGCTATCCATTCAAAAAGGGCTTTCGTTCAGTTTAACTTTTTCGACAACTGTTCCGGATTTAAAAATTGCTTTTTTTTTTGTTAATTTTTGCATTTAGACCAGATTTCTGCAACATAGTCGAATTATTCTAGCATTTAATATCATATTGCATGGCGCTATTTCACTCTACATACGCTCAAATGATTTTCTACTACCACATAGATAAAGGTTTGTTTTTTTAAAATTATTCTACCATGACTTGGTATTGTGCATCTTTTCCTGCCTTTATTAATTAGGATTTCTAATGACTGAATATCCTTATATTTCTTTAAAATTTGAAAATATCACTTTTAATTAGATTTCCGCTAATTTTCTGTCTTTTTATTAAAAAATTTCGTTTATGCAATAGTTAAAGATTCACATCATGCTAAACAGTCTTCTTTGTACAATTTCTTTTATTTTTTTAACTTGAAAATAACTTGATAATTGGAAAAACAACTTGAAAATTGAAAAAACCAAAAAGAAGCAATTACAATAAGTCGAAAAAAATAGCTCTTTTCAATTTCAAAACATGATATCAATTGCAAAATTTTACTGAACACAAGAATACCATTTTGTTGGCTCCCTAAAACTCATGTCCAATGACTACATTCAAATGAAGGAAAGTTATGTCTTTGAATTTTAAGCAAGCTGCGATTTTTTATTCTGGTTATTTAATTATAATTTTT
The DNA here is from genome assembly GCF_947563725.1 of Argiope bruennichi. NCBI lineage: Eukaryota > Metazoa > Arthropoda > Arachnida > Araneae > Araneidae > Argiope > Argiope bruennichi. The sequence continues at coordinate 97,103,970 of NC_079154.1, read as the reverse complement.
TTTAAAAATGATAACTGAACGTAATTTAATAAATTACATTTCTAGTTTAATTATCTTTAAAATAATATATAGATTTTATGGCATTACTAAAATTACTATTGTTATTATGAGCCTTTAAATCTTTAAAATGCCCTTTTCCTAAAAGGTTTCCATAATTTTGGCAACTACTGTATTTCTCTAAAATATATTCCATTGAATCATCATCTTTTCATTTTACATTATTTTAATATCTAAGAATTCATAAGGAATTTTAGAATCCAGAAAAATGCTGATTAGTCTGTTAAACTTGAAAAGCACAATTTTAGTTACATTTACTTTACAAATAAATGTATTTGTAATATTAAATATATCCGTTTAAATTTTTCTGAAATTAAATGATTTTTTTTCGCTTTTAATATTTATTACTCACATCCATAAAATTGAAGTATTTGTTGTAAGTTAAAACCTACCTAAGAAAATCACAGAAACTGAAGCAGGTCACTTTTTTACAGTAATTCTGTTTACTCTCGCCGTTTCGTTCAAAAATAAAAACGATCTTTTTTTTTTTTCTTACGGCAGAAAAAGAGAAAAAAAAATGTTTCGTACGCTAAATGTTATCCTCTCCATCTAAAATGTAAGGTTGACGAACGTAACATCATCCAGCTTCTCGTCCAAGGAACGTGGTAGAAACTTCGTGTCAAAACTCAGGAAACCGGAACCAGCTGAAGGATATCTCTCAATTAAAATGGGTTACACTCAGAACTAAATTTACGTTCGTTACGGTTAACACGCCTCCAAAAGCGAATTTCTCAAGGCTAGGATTCTGACTACTTCGAGTACATTTAAAAGTGGATGAATGTCGAAAGTTGTAACCTTACTCTGAATTTCAGATTTTATTAATTTCGTTTTTTTAATAATTTTATAAATTGAAATAAGTAATTCTTGTATATATATATATAAAAAAACTGCCGAGTGGAACTTTTATTTCCAGATATTATATTTTTTTTCTAATAATTACAAGCAATAAAAAAATTAAAAATATTTTTTTACAAAGCAATTTTTTATTTCATAACATATACTTTTGATTAAAGTATGCCTCGGAAAATATAAACTGAAGTATATTTCATTGGTTCTTGTCAAATGATCTTAAATTGAATTTTTCATACAAAAAAAATACGCCAACAACATGGTAAAAATCATTTCATTTTATATGAAATATTATATTCATATTCAAATTTATATTTATATATGAATTGTAATCCTACTTTAATTGAGTGCTTCATTTTATAATAGTTTTATGCGGAGATGGAAACCGTTTTGATCGAATCCTCATTATGTAGAAATTTAGAAACTGAGTGATTAAATTATTATTCAAATAAGTTATTTTTAAAGAAAAGTAAAGGAAATAAAAACATCCAAGCAATTTTAGAGTTACAAAAGCAGATGTAATGCACAACTTTAGTTTCTTTTAGTAAAAAGCTAATTGTTTCATTTCATATTAATAAACCAGAGAATGTGTTTTACTTAAACTGTCCTATTAATATTTTACATTTTACGATATGGTGCATCTTGGAGTTTAGTTTCGCCATAGAGTACAAAAAAAAAAGGGATCATGTATTCTATGCCTGTTTGCTTTAACTGATTGGGTTAAAATCTGATACCGATGCCCGATTTTTATGCGAAAAGATACATATAAAATTTCAATAGTGTAGTTATCTGTGTTTTTTGAGTTATCATATCCAAATGCACACAGACGGACAAACTTTAGGTGGCGGATTTGATCAAAATTTACTATGTAAATGTAATGTTTCTTTAATGTTTAATTTCTTAAAACCTTAACAGATACATTATAATTGACTCGTACAGCCTAATTTATGTTATTTAATATTTATTTATTGTAAGTTAAAAATAATTCTTCGGTGTTGTGGCATTTAGTGAAGGTTTTTTTTTAATATATAAAGAAACGAACCATGGTAAAATAGTTTCATTTTTAATGCCAATGATATTTGCACAAAGTTTTACTGTAATGAGCAAATTATATATTTCCATTATTTTTGAAATATGATGGTATTTTTTCATAAACTGTAACCATATTAAGATCTCATTAAAGTTTGCTAGTAATAGTTTACTAACTTCGTTACCGCAGTTCCAAAGACAGTTATATAAAGTCCATTTATCTTTGCCTCCGTCTCCTATTATTTTCTCTCCCAAAGGCTTCCTGCTTTTTGTCATAGCAAAGAGAAATCTAATTTTCATGGTTACTTGGGAAACAAAATGAAGTTGGATGCCACTTAAGTCAATTTTTTAAAAAAGAGAAAGAGAATAAAATATGATATCGTTAAGTAAACAAGGGCTGATTAATGCGATTCAGACGCCAAAACTAGCTAACAGACTAGGCGACAGACATTGGCCAGAGTCCATAGAAATTCTATGATTGCCATCATTATTTTTTTTTCAGGACGACGTTGTTGTGAGGCAATTAAGGAAAGAGACTTTTGAAGAAATGTGGAAATGTAAATATTATAAGCAATATATCTTTCGTTTTAAAGAGAATCAAAGATGAAGTCACAAAATTAAGTGCCTTTTATGGAATGAAATTTAAGAAAAAATCAGAGAATAAAGAGTTTTTTTTCATTCAAATATATCCCATCATTTAATGGTAATTTTATAAAAGGACCATTCAGCTCTTCAGCTGAAAATTTTAAATTTTAAAAGTTTTTGAATTATATCATTTTGAATGTAATGATAAAATTGCAACATAACGGCGTCAGAAAATATGAAGATGACAATGTTAAAAAAATAATAAAACTAGCGAAAAAAAATAACTGAAAATATTTTGCACCATATTTTTCAAGTTTATATATAGTTACACACAAAAATGTCTCTTATAAAATGTTGTCAAAAATAATTAATTAGTATTAATGATATTTCAGACACCTGAATGGACTCGATTATCATCAGTAAAATATTTTAAAGTATATAAAATTATATTTTCCATAAATGTTTTATAATTCCACAATTTAAATTTTTTTCTGTTGATTTTTGAATTTTTGCCTTGATAACGTGCACACAAAGAAGTAGTGTTTTTCTCAAGAGGAATTTTCAATGTACTGTTAAATAACGCAATAGGTATAAATATATGTACTTGTACTTATTTGCTTTGTATGTTAATACTTTGTGTCTGGCAGCATGCATTTTAAAAGAAACTTTGTACATATATACGAATGTGATTTGTAAACTTCATGGCTCACTGCTGAAAAAGGTAGATGTCAGAAAACTGAGAATTTCTGCTAACAGATTTAATTCGAAATATGATACAAATTTACATTTTTTGCTATAAAAATCATTCTTTCTTTTCTGTTTTTGATTTTTCACGTTCACATTATCATAGACATTCTTGCTTAAACTTTTTTTTTACTTGGAATCACTTACCTCTCGTTTGCAAACTGAATCTTTTTCCCTTACTGGAGCGAACAATATACATCTTAATGAACATCAAGGCTGATTTGTGGAGTTTTTAAAGTTGGAGGAAATCTTAATCATCTCTATGCTTTTTCAATATCATCATTTTGAACATTTAAAAGAAATATTTTAAAGTTAAAGGGACGTTGTACCTTGATCATATTCATGGATTTTTTGCCTTTTCGACGATTTGAAAATGGTAACTTTTGGAACAAGGAAAATTTTACATTTCATTTAATAATTATTTATTTCCAAATATTTCCTTTTGCTTTCATTTTATATTCTTTTTATTTCCAAAGTCAAGTCGAAATCAAACATAATTTGAGGTAAAGTAACCAAACAGAAAGCATACCTCTCAAACAATTTCATTATGCACATCTTTTTTTTTTTGGAGGTCTAAAATGACCATATTTATTAAAGTCTTGAAAGTGAATTTTTTTTATAACTGCAGTAATTAATCTGTATATTTTACATGCTATAAAGTAAAATAAAATTTAATTTTAATTTCTTTTCTCTGTAAAAGATAAAAATTAATTTAACATTTCATAAATCTTTATTTTGTAAACTATAGTCTGGTATGACCTTACTTATGTCTATCAGTGATTTCGATTTGTTATAATTTTACTGTTAGAAGATTATAAATAACTGAATTCAGTTTTTCAAATGTCCTTATTTATTTGCAGCGAAAGCTCCGAGCATATCAGGTTTAGAGAAGGTGAAAGTAGTAGAAGGAAGTAAAGTACGACTGAACTGCCACCTAGCGGGGAACCCTATTCCATGGATTGAGTGGTACAAAGACGGTGTCAAAGTCACCAGCAAAGGTCGCATACGGGTCAAAACAAAAAGGTAAGCCCCAGACATTGCAGAAACAAACACGAGCTCTAGTTGGTACTTTCCTGCGCTGGGAACACTTTAATTGTTTTCCAAATTATTTTCATTGGCTTAAATTTATTTTTCTTGGAAGACATTCTAATCCAAGTAAAACGCTAGCAACAAGGATACATTTGTGAAAACATTTATAATGCAACAAATTCGATCCCTTGACAAACTATGAAAAGCAGTGCACAGCTGGATGCACTCGATCAGAGGAAGCAATCCAATGTTCACAAACCTCTTTCGATTTAAACTCTAATCTCAATATAGTAACCAAAAAAGAATCTTGCGAAAACTTTCAAACCAAAAACAAAATTACATATTGAGCAACAACCTTGGATATCTATATCTTTACAAGATATTTCAGACAAGAAAATATTAGTGTTTTCTTGAAACGACGAAATTTTCCCAGCTTTCAAAATGCAGCATGGCTTTTGCACAATAAAAATCTATTCTCAGCTTTCCAATAAGAAGTTAATAATTCCTTTCAATTACTTGGAGAACTATTTTTTCAATCCCTGCTATTAGTTCACACTCTCCCTATATATATTTATATATCTTGTTCAAATTTTCAATCGTTAATAAAATACTTTTTATTCATCCGCTCAAGATCAAATTGTAGTGGATGACACTTGACGTTAATACAGTTTTTTCAAGTATTAATTCATTAATTATTAAATTTAATTAATTTTTAATACTTTAAATAGAGTTTTAGCAGTTTGTAATGAATATTGAAATCAATAGGCAGCAGCTCATTCGGTAAAATGCAAGGATTTCCGCATTTTTCACGTGAAGGTGAAGAATGCGAGATCGATTCTTGCGAAAGTAGGAATTGACTTAAAATTTATATATATATATATTACTTGTTTAGTTCAAATTCGATGGTTTATATGGAATGCGGCAATCACACTCCTAAATCAATTTTCAGAAATCAAATCAACATCCATTTCCAGTGTATCATCTAATGCCAGGTGCAATTTGAAAAAAAAAAAAAAATGTGCGCAGAAAATTTGTAAAGGAGTGGAGTTATAAGAATATCCATTATCATATGTACTGCCTTTAATAAATGCTTTATTTGCATTGAAAAAATTTTAGATTTTTCTGTACATTCTTATATGTAAAAGAAAATAACAGCGGAACGTTTTACCAGTAGCCACTGTGGATTGAAAAAATAGATGTCGAATAGATTTGCAAATCAGAAGACATACGTTTTATCGTAATGTTTCTAGTCTTTTAAACTTCAAAACTAATAAAAAAAATAATAAATAAACATGACGCATTTTTTTTTATCTTCTCTTGTATTGTCATATTTTTAACTGTTTCAACTTAAAAGAAGAGACAGCATTCGGTTAATAATTTGCTAATGCTCTTTGCCAAACCATCGCATCCGAAGCAGCTTTTAATAATCTGAAACAAGTTTTACATGTTGCAATATAGAAAGCGCATATGTAAAGAATCCACATAAGTGACGCTGCGACTTTTTATAATTACAATAACTGAAAGTTATTTAAGACAAGATTTCTCATAGGAAATATTAGTTTAGTATGATGGTGTTTGTAGATATACTATACGCTGCATGATGACAGACGTCAAAAAACCTTCTACCGGACAGATTTCTGAATCTAGAGTTACCACATTTAGTTCTCATTCACTTTTTAAGTAATTGGTATTAACTAAGAAAATGTGTTTCAAAAATGTTATTTTAGTTAAAAATTAATTAAATTTTTAATGTGTTCTCTTAGTTACTTAGATGCATTTTATTGCGTAAAATTCATTTTCACATCATTTTAGAATGAAGAAATGAACTATCATTAATAACAAGTTCATTTTACTGTAATATTCTCTCGTTTTAATTAATTTTCACAAATATTTTAACAATACTTTAGAATAATAATTTTCTGAATTTATACATTCATACATTGCAGTTATATTAAATATATTTCTTTGAACACTTTATTCCTGCTATAAAAATAATAGAAAATGGAAAAAAATAATATAAAAATATGTGCATCAAGCTCAAAACATTATCATTTTACAATATGTCGGGTGGAAGGTTAGAATCCCCTGTAATTTTTTTTAACTATTATGCAATAATGTCTAGACTTCACTAGATTTCCTTTTTTTATGAGTATTTTTTTTTTCATGTTTTCTCTTTTCACATATTGAACTTAGGAGTATTGAAAGGAAAATGCATAAACATATATTTAAGGAGTATAGAAAGTAAATATGCATATATTTAATTACTGCATTTGTATCTTGTTAGTGTAATTATTTCTAATAGCATAATTGTTGAACGTTTCTCTCCAGGAGGACCTCAAGACTTGTGATACGTCGAGCTCGCCTGTCTGATCGTGGAGTATACGAATGCAGAGCTGGAAACATTGTGCAGCACGAACCCGCTTCCGCCAAAGCTACAGTCGCAGTTACTAAAAAGAAAAAGCCCAAAAAGCCACTTACTACAGCTTCACCAGCACCGCCTTCCACAACAGTTTCTTCTACAGGTCAGCTGGTGGCGCTTTTTACACCTCTTTTTCATTTTACCGATTTCTCATAATTTATAGTAATGTAGGCATACAGGCGAAGATATAAAATATCAAAAATATAATTGTCTTGAATTCTGATAGATCTTTTTAAGCAAAAACTTCGTAACGTTGAAATTTTGATACAGTAGCATAAAAGCAGCATTTTTGTGTAAAAATAGCATAATAATCGAAATTAATTTTTATATTAGAATCCAGTCCATGGACGACAGAACCTTGCCCAACATCAGATTTTTGCCTCAACGGAGGAACGTGTGTCTTCTATAGAGTTGTCAGGGAATATGTTTGTTAGTAAGTAAAAAAGGCATTATATTTATATTGTCTCTGAAGAATACCTTTATTCTTTCAGATGATACAGCTATGCAACACAATGCAAATTTCCCATTTTTTTTTACATTTTTCATTAGGAAACAATTAAAATAATGGAAATAAATAAATATTATAATAAAAATTAGATATAGTTTTTTTTTTATTTCTACTAACAATAAAGAGATACATGTTCTGGCGTTCTAGAAACCAAATCGTTTGACCAAATACAACTCTATGTGCTTTGAAGAAGGGGAATGTGCACTTCATAAATATGTTTTTTATTTTAATTAAAATCGTAGCAAATTAGAAGTTAACCGAAATTTTGGCATTTTTCATCGGAAAGACCTGAAATTATAACTGATTTTCAAACCATTTTAAAATTAAAAGTAGAACTTTTTATTGATAAGAATTTAATTATCTATAATGCAATTTTTTTTCTAAATTTTAGCAATTTTTTTAAATATTTTGTACATAATTTCTAACAGTAAATTTCATTGTTATAATGAATTTAAAGCCATTGTCATAGTTTCGTCAAATATTAATCTCGAGATTTTTTTCCATTATTGAAAGCTAAAAAAAAAAAAAAAATGACCTGCTTTGTATGGACAGATTACAGGAGGAATCAGGAAGTGAGTTAAATTGATATCATTAAAAATCGAATTTATAAAAGGAGTGTATGTTTAATGATTTTTGTTCAATAATATTTTTTGGGGATTATCGTTGGGAAACGTCAAAATCTCATTTCATTTTTAATTTATTAAAATTTTAAAGAGAATCGATCTTAGGTTTACATTTTCAACTTTTCAAATCTATCTGTAATAAATTCGGTAATTTTGTTTCAGACAGAGCTACTAAACTAAAATTTTCATCACTAATGTCCAGTGTTGTAGAACACTACAGAGAAAGAGAGAGAAAAAGAGGCATGCATTCTTTTTTATTATTAACAGAGAGGCATTAGTGATTAAATTACCCACTTTGACTACGGAATTCGTTGTCTCCGATTGCAAGCATTGTAGTAGCTTACATCACATACAAAAATAGATGAAAAACAAATGAAATAAAATGTGATTGTAACACGATCATATTTTAAAGAAGGTCGTGAAGATAAATAAAATGGAAAACAACCATTTATTTTCTCTGCTTTCAAAACCATTGCGATTGCACGTAAGCCTAAAGAAATATTCAGTTAAAAAGTATTAATTAATACATAAAGTATATTATTTTTCAGCAAGTATATAAAATTGATAATGGAAAATTAATAATAACTGTAACTAAACTAATAATTTACTGATCGAAAACATTTCTTTCGATCGAAAAATGTTGATTCAAGAGAGCTCGAATTTACTTTATGCAAAGAATACATAATTAACATAATTTATGTAATTTATTTAATTTAAAATGCCCAGAGATCATGGAATTATGATTTTTTGGAATGATTAATCTTTAAAAAGTAATTCATCAAACTTATTAGATATAATTAATTTGATTTGTTAATTCATTTGGTTAATTAACAAAACAATACATTTCAGAATAATAATTCATTTATGGTGTGAGAATGGTCATATAAAATTTCATTTCATCGAAACATATAAAGAAAGATAGGACTACATACGTAATTGCATATATTCAATGTGGTAGTAAATGCATTTACCGCGGCCTTAGAAAGGGTTAAAATGAAACTTATTGTTGTAGTTTTTTCTAATTTATTTTCTGGAATAAGTTATGAGATTTTAACTAAATGTTTATTTTATAGATCTGACATTTTTCTGATAGATTGAAATGTATGTATTTATTAAACCACTAAATGCATATATTTTATTTTTATATATAATAAAAATTTGCTTTCAAACACTGAAATGTAACTCGAGTTTATTGATTTGCATATCAATGTAATGTTGCAATGTGACTGCATTTCATATTCATGTCCAATTCTTTTTTAATTCATTGTTTCCTATCTCTGAGGTATAATAATAATTTTTTTTATTTTATTTTAAACGTCTTTTTTTTTTTCTTTTGCAAGTTTCAGGGGAGTGCAAAATATTTTCTAGTCACTGTTAAAATTCACGAACTTTTATAAATTTACTTTAAAATGTTTCATCCAGTGCTACATTCTAGCACTAACTTAACTTATAGTGCACTTTGTTTTTCGAGATAACGAAAAACAAGATCTGAAACCTTGAAAAAAGATTGTCACTGCTCCCTAACTAACGGGATGTCAGGGTTAAAATGTGTTCTCGCTATCCGTAACGAACTCGGAAATAATTCGTTTCCTCACTTAAACGTACGTACCTCAGTACGGCGAGTTTATGGGCGAGGGACTAACATACGAGGCATCCTAAAGAGTTTATGACTAATGTTAGGATCGGTAGGATAAAATTAGAAGCATCCGTTATACGGAAGTGTCACTGAGTTTTAAGTTTCGCTTTTTACCACTTCGGAACGGGGCTGTGGAAGGCGGATTGTGGAATATTTTTGTTAGGCAGAGGGCAACGGTTTATGAAAATAATGCATTGTTTTCAAAGCGAGAGAGATGAAAGTTCTTTTCTTACTACAGTTGCCTCTTCCTGCGAGTAAAATGTACCCGAAAGAAAGTACGCATTCTCTAAAGAGTAAAATTTACTCGTTCTTGACGTCACAACCTAATGTCATTTAATACATTGGTTAGATTGGTTTCTATAAATGCCAATGCTTAAAATGAAATAAACATTATACTATATACAGTTGGGTTTTTATTAAATGAAATGTCATCATTATACTTAAAATTTTAGTCATAAAATAATTCCTTAAAAAATAAATTTGTTAATAAAATTATAAAAAGAAAAAAATGGAAAACTATAAGACTTACATATCCATTATATTGACCTTAACACATGTAAAGAATTGTGAAAAAGTGCATAATTCTGCTTTGAGGAGGGAGGATTTCAAAAAATTTCACATGTTTGTAAAGATTAAAACACATTATATGTAAAGATGATATACTATATGCAGTCACTATTTAACGAAATCTCATTGTTACGCTTACAAGCGTCGATACAAACAAGATTTGTAAGATAAAAATGTGTTAATAAGGTTATAAAAACAAAACAAAAAGGAAAGCTTTGAAATTAATTTGTCCATTTTATTCGCCTTAACACATGTCCTAAATTGTAAAATAGATTGTAATCCTATTTAGTACTGGTAAAGAGCATACGTTTTTTTAAAAATAACAACTCATTGTAATAATTAATATCACATTATCTATAACTTTTTTTTCAAATTATAATTATTTTCGTGCTGTATCAAATGTCTTGTGAATCATCTTGTGAAAGTTTTTAATGATCTTTTAGCGAGTTGAGATGTGCGAGGGATAGAACCTGGGACCTTGTGGTTAGCAGTCCAGTAACATAACCAATATACCAAAACAATCGTTCGGGTAGAAGTGCTGTTAACTGGCTTATATGCTATTCACCACAGACTCTCCCTCCAGTGAGTCGGAGGTGAGACGAACGATATGCCTGTTGTGTGGTGATGTATTTAGTAGCTGTTGTATAATGGGCCTGTACCGAGTTGAGTAGCGCCAAGCGTTATGGCGAGCGTGTGTGGGTGAGTGGTTCTGATGCTGCCGAGCCAAGTGAATCTGGCGACTTTGGTTGCGGGTAGATGGCGCCACAACAGCTGTACGAAGGCTGAAGGTTCATCGTCCGGGTCACCAATTTAGCGAGTTGAGATGCGCGAAGGATAGAACCTGGGACCTTTTGATTAGCAGTCCAATAACATAACCATTATACCAAAATAATCGTTTGGGTAGAAGAGCTGTTAACTGGCTTATATGCTATTCACCACAATCTCTTCATTATCGTTTCAGCCACTCACAGTAATGTCTACATTACATTTCGTAACTCTTTGAACTATGCCATGTCCCGTAGAATATTCAGCAATCACAATGTCCTCATCAACTTGAAAAGAATCACATCGTTCTATACCTTCTTCGACGATACCCATGTTTTTCAGATTCTACATTTAACGGCCGTCGGTTCGATTTATTTTTCTTCAATTTCGACTGAGGATAAATGCAAAGGAAATAAAATAATCGGAGAAAATTTGAAAAACTTCAGTATATAGAAACTACTTTACGTAGTTTGATGAGTAAATCATATGCAAATGTCATTCAAAATTCTGTGGAAAATTTTGTTAAATAGAAAACTTTGTTATTCGGAAGTTCGTTTAAGAGAATCTCTTTTATTTCTTCTACTAAATAAGCTTATTTAGAAGTTATTTTTTAATTTGCAAATTAATGCGATATAATTAATATTATACAGTAAATCATACTGACATTCACAATAATAAAGATTTTTTAAATCATGACAAGTAACAAGACTTTCGAAATTTCAGTTGTGCGGAGGGATACATTGGTCTGAGATGTGATTACAAAGACGTCAGTATTTCTGTGGGAGAAGTTAAAAGTAAGTACTTTTTGAGATAAGATATTATTTATCTAAAAACAGACTTTCAGACAACATAGTTTCAAATTAATTTCAACATAATGTTTTTAAACTAAACGAATTATCTTACTCTAATTAATGTTAGAACTAGTTTTATTTAAATGAGCAGTTTTCTTTCATTGGTTTTGAAAAGTAAAAAATAATAGCGTCGAATAAAAAATATTAATTAAAATCGATTCCAATAATTTATTTTTAATTTTCTAAAATTTAGCTTATATTAAAAAATTTCTAGAAATTAATCAAAATATGTAAAAAATTTCGACATTTTAGTTAAGTATCTATAAATTAAAACTCACTTCTGTATTTGATATTTTTGTTAACTAATCAGTTTTGATGCCTGCAGATTACAGTTCTCGAGGAGATATTCCATGACACATCACGAAGAAATGTGGTACGTCATTAAAACCATACGCTGCTCGGCATGATCAAGAGTATTAATGCATGCTGCATGCTTAAATCAACAATATTACAACCGCATGAACATGAAAAGCTTTAAAGTTCAGCCTTTTTTCTGATTTTTGCTAGCAATGTTTGTGATAACAAAAAACATAAACATCTTCAATTGCTTCAGAAACCACAAAAAAAAACAAAATTTTTAAATTCTTGATATATTTTATAATAGTCTGTTCAATCAATAAATTTCATCTAAATTTCAAATATGCAAAAATATAAAAAAAGCAGTAATAGTAGCGATGAATGTCCTAATACAGCAATAAATTTTTAAAATACATGTTTTTGGTTAAATGACAATGAATTAAATGTCTTGTGAATCAACCTGTGAAAGTTTTTAATAACCTCTTCATTATCATCTTTATCACTCACAGGACTGTCTTCATTGCATTTAATTTACCATCGCTAGAATTTTCACAGTGATCTATTGCGGCATATTACATGTAACCAGAGAATCTTATAGGGTCCTTAAACAGGCTTCATACCTATTTTTAATTAATGTGCATTATCTCAATATTTAGGATTGATATTCAGGACAAAGCCACAGCACTCTATCACTATTCTATTTAACTATCTCAAACTATTTAACAATAAGTCTGAGAGATTCGTGTATGAAATTTCAATAACAATGGAATCAATTGTTATAGTCACACAATAAACATCATTAAATGTGCCATCTAGCATCTAATAATTGTCTTATGTTTTTTTATGAAGTTGCATTCTTTTTCCACTTTCAAGAAGCGCGGCATATTTCAAAATTAAGTAGGTGTTAATATAGTACACTTGAAGTATATCATGTCAATGCCAATCAATTCTATAGTCGGCAAACTATAAAATACTCAATTCTATAATCTGACAAATATAATAAGATACCTTATTTCAAAACCTTGAGCTTCTTAATTTCAATTTCTTTCGTGAGTTATGAAAAAGGAATTTTCACAAATTTATTCAAAGAAAAATAGATAATGTTAAAAATGATCCAACCTATACGTTGATTCGAAGTAATTCGAATATGAATTTTATGAGCTCTGAATATATTCAAAGAATCTTTTTCTATGTACTAGTAAATAAACAATTCCATATATTAATGAACGTATTTTGAATAGTAACTTTCTGTATATTTACTTTAATACTCTTCGGTAATTATTTTCTTTTTGTTTTTATTAATTCATTTAACTTCCATTAAACTCTTCTCATTATCTTTAGAAAATCATTTTCATTTACATTTAGTTAAAAAAAAACAGTAATTATTTTCTTATAAATGCAGCTTTTTTTAGCATTGTGATCTTCGAGCAGTACTGCTGTACTACTTCTGAGGATTTTAAACATTTGCAAATATATAAAACAGCCAAATAAATCTGATAAAAAACTACTCATATTTTATCCTTAAAAAATAATTTTAATACAAAAAGAAAAAAAAACATGATTGAAATAAGGCAACTAAAAAAATAAGAATGTTAATGAAATTTCACATAATATTTGCTTGCTTTTGCATGAAACAGTTTGCTATTTTACACATAAAAAATCATGCTGAAGCTTTAATGCTATAAGAAAAATAACATTATTTATTGCAAACCAATTTATTGCTTTGCCATATTCATTTATTTGCCATATTAAACTAATTTATGATAATATTATTGTTTACTCCTTATATATATAATCTACTTAAAACTGTGATTTTTATTTAAAAAATATAATATGAAACTAAATTTCTTATCATAATTTTCTAATCGGACTTATTTTTAAATTTTAAATTATTGTTTTATAATACTTTCGTTAAAATTTTTATAGTAAAATTTTAAAATTCATTATTAAAAAAGTCAGTATAATTACATTTAATAGTTGTTTAGTACTTTATATTCTTCAGCTATCTAACAAAATTTAGAAATTTATTTAAAATTTCCTCTCAAATTCCAAAATTATAATTTGTTGAATTAATAGAAATATTTTTGGTAATTGTAACCACATACATAATATAGAGAAATTCATAAAAAAGAAAATCTAACACTGTTCGAATATTATATATATGACATTCCAGTGTTCGACAGTTAATTTAAATTTGACCAAAAACGTTATATATATATATATATATATATATATATATATATATATATATATATATATATATATATTAAATGAAGGAATTTCTTGATTTCTTGAACTTGCATAGTACTATAAAGTTTTACCGATTTTAGTAGCATATTTGGTATCTTAATAATATTTTTTATCAATTTTTTAAAAATATCCTTTCTTGCACCTACCTTTTAAACTGATTTGAAAACTTTAAGGCCCATCAAAAGTTAATTGGTTTCAAAATGGAATGTTAATTGAACGGAAAAAAACTCCAATTAGTTTGATTGAATCTTTTCTCTCACCTCTTCAATTTTTTATTTTAATAACTAATATATTTTAGCTATAGATTATTCTTTAAGCTATAGACTATTATAATTATTCTTTTGGTGATTTTTTTTCATCGACAGAATATATCTTTTCTAATTTTTGTTCTAAAATTTGGTCTTTCGAATACGCAGAATTTTTAAATTTATATCGTCGCTTCCTCTTAAGTATGGAACTTGATTGTCAAATCACTAATATAAAGACCACTCTCGTAAATAAAACCACTCTGTTAAAGCATATTAATTATGTTAAATACCCATTTTTATTATGTTTATATTTTAATTCCTTATTTTAATCATTACATTACAATAATAAATTTCTAAATTGCTATATAACCATTTGTTACTAGCAAATTAATTTTTGTAAATAAAAATTTAAAAACCATAACCGGAGAATTTTTTTAAAAGCATTAGCAATTTCGAACATTCGCATAAAGTTGTTTAGAAATACGTAGATCCCAAGGAAAAGATAGCTTTATTTATTTATTATTCTAAATGTATATGTTGTCAATACATATTTAAATTAGAATCTTCTCTTTTTAGTTTAAAAAATCATCTGTTTAGTTGATCTTTTAATATTGGATGATTTCTCTGTTTTTAGATCTGGATCAAAATCATGATCGTCTCTTCATTGACATTCTGGTTCTCTTTCTGATTTTCTTTTGTTTAAACTGGGCTTGCCTCGGAATCTGCTGGTTATGTTGGTGAGTTTTCTTCTAAGTATTCTCACTACCTGATTTCATTTAAAAAATTAGAAATGTAGTGATTTTTCAAATTCCTAATTACTTTGAAATTTTATTGAAATGATAAAACAATACAACTGAATGTATTCTTCTGGTATTGTAACATTATTAAATATGAACAAATTATGCATTATTTTTATGGCGATATATTTAAACTTTAATTGTATACAAATTATATAATCATTGTCCTAAGGTGCGGAACTCCATATATGTGTTTTGTGCTGTATTAATAATGAATTAAATCTTTTTATTGAAATAAAACAAGACGAATATAATAAATTCCCATTTTCATTTTTTTTCTGGCTTTATTAATATTTATCTCTATCATTCAAAAATCTATATAAGATTGTAAAATTAGTTAAGACACATTTATTAAATAATTAATGTATGAATTTCAGACTTCAAACCTGAAAGACAAATCGGAAAAGGAAATAAATATCTCAGAGAAAAGACTATTTCTCTGGAACGATCTATTTAATTTAATTTATCAAAATTTTGCTATAGTTTTGTAATAAATATGTAATGATCTGCATTAGATTATAAATCAGAAATATCAGTGAAGCATAAAAAAAAAAAAAAAAAAAAAAAATCTTTTTTCTTTTTTCCTTTGTACAGTTTCAGATGTCAGCATAAAAACTGGGGAAAATTCCGTGAGATGGCGCCACTACAAAGATTCTTCAGGAGCGGAGACTTCCATGGCGAGACTGAAGAAAAAACATCAGTCGATGTTAGTAATTTGAATATGATAAATTCATTTATATTAAACAAATAAAATGTCTCATTTTATTGTCTGGTTTTTTATAAGGATTATGGAAATGCGTTCTGTATATTACTTGATTTTAATGTAGCAGTGTACAAGAAAAAATTTATGTGAAATCATAGTGATCCCAAGCTTTTTCTTTTTATTCTTTAATTATTTCGTTAGAGTAAGATTTCTCAAATTCTTCAATCTTTTATTCCTACCAATGACTTTTTTTCTTTCTACATGTACGATTTCTGAATTTTTCAGCTTTCATGTGAAAGAAATTAAAGGAAAAAGTAAATTTAAAAAATACCATGATCATTTATGCTATTACAAAAGAGCTTTCATGCGAGCCTGTTTTGATGTATAATTTATGCCATGTTTCTGATTTTCAGCCGAAATTATCTATTTTGGATGTGATATATTAGCATTTCTTGGTGATATATTCATAATAAATTACATTTTAAGGAATATCATTGCTTTAAACATAAGATACCTGGGTATTAGTTTAATCAAATTTTAAAAAAATATTTATATACGTTTCTTGCACCTAAATTTAGAAAATAAGAGCATTTCAGTGGCTTTAATAAAACTCAAATCACGTTGGAAGGAGTAGGGCTATTTTCTATAAAATTCCGAGATCCCCCCCCCCTTTCATATATCGTGGAAATGTGAAAGAATCCTTGAAAAAAAAATAATATAATAGACTAATGGTGATAAATTTTATTATTATATTCTTTTATTTTGGAAAGTATTCAGTCTAACCTATTTCATACATTATATTTAATTTGTAGGTTATCTCGAAATTTGCCGTGTTTTTATACTACCTTATATGTTATGAGCACATTTTAATATTTATTTCTTATTGAATATTTTATTTAAAAAACTCACCGAACTATGCAAAAAAAAATTGCACCCGTTTCATATAAATCTTTCCGATTTTTTTTGTACCAATTATACATTTGAATATGGCAAAATATACATATATTTAACTAGAAATGTTCATATAAAAATCCACGCCCCATAAAAAAATATATTTAAGAACATTTAAAGATAAAGCTTGAAATTATCTTCCTCTGTCCTTTCGGCACTGATTAACACTTATTTGAGAATGGAAATCTTTACATCAATTATTAATGTGATGACATGATTTATTAAAGTCATCCGTGAAATTTGATTTAATTATCATGAAACGTTTTCGTATGATTTTTTTTTTGTCAACTATAAATTGTAATGACTTCAGATATTTTCAACTTTGAAATCTCAACACGTCCCTCCCTCGACTTTTATTTATTTACATGTGTACTGAATATAAAAAAATGTCATGATTCACTTCTATGATTTCAAAGAAAATTATACTAAACAATATTAAATCAACTATAAATACATTACGAAGATGAGAATAAGGTGATTTGAAAAAGAGAAATGTTATATTCGGTAAATTTCAATATTAAAAACATATCTGCGAAATAAATAACATTTAGATAGATACATTATCAAGTGTAGCACTATTGCGAATATTTTTATTTCAGAGCTCTTACAGTGAATTCTGAAATGCCATTTTAGTTTCTAGAAAATTTTCAAATAAATAACATTTTCTTCTAAAAAAATGTCCTGCTTTGTTTCGATCATTTATAGATTAAATTTTTTTAAGAATTCTTTTGTAATGAAAATTCATTCCTTTAGAAATAACCCTTTCGTTTTCGAAAAATCGTTTCACCTTTAAACTGCTAACTGTGCTAGCATTTAAAATAAGCTTAATGAAGAAATTCTAGTATGAGCCAACTTAATGCCGGCTCTCAGTTAGCATTAAACGTAATGATTAAATAGTGGCTGTGAGTCTAATGGAATGCCCTGAAGTGAATACGCTGAATTCCCAAATAATAAAAATGATTTGAAACAATAATTTTTATGTATCTGTTGAATATTTATATTATTACTTTAGTTAAATAATCTTAATCCCAATTAATACAAATGATTTGTAACAATAATTTTTATGTCTCTTGATCATTTATAATATTATTACTTAAGTTTACTTATGATTTTTCTTTCTGTTTCTAGATTGCTTTGGAGGTGACTAACAGTCGCAAAAACTCCGACTGTGAAAAACAGAATGAATATAACAAGCAAAATACTGATGATATTAAAGTCAGCCAAATCGAAAGCTGAAGTGTTGTTTCCTGAATTAAAAGCAAACTGCTCCTAAGATATGAAACATCTCGTAGTGGTTGTGTATTAAAATCAGGCAATGTGGAGCAATGAAAACGCCCAAAGAATCAAAGCCCTGTTTTAAAATTAGTTCTTTTTTTTCACTTGCTGTCGAGCCAATTTTTTTTTTTTGAAAAGTTAATACTTAAATTTTGAATTTAAATGAATTTGCATTGCTGTGATCAGGTTCCATACCCCATACTTTGATTTATTAATAATTATACAAAAGAAAATTGATAAAATTTCATGCAAAACTTTGAAAAAATTTGAGAAAACGTATGGAGTATGGGGCGATTATATTAATTACTGCCAGCCATTTTCATACATCAAATGAGCCTTCTGGGTTGGAAATTAAAATCAAAATATTGTAGTTTTTTTATTTGTTCTTTTTCGTGTTCTTGTTCCTTTTTGTTATATTTATTTATGAATACACGGAAAAATTTAAGATTTTTTGTTCCTTCTTCTTTTGCTTTTAATCTTTTTAATAAACTAAATCTTTTTATGAATATTTATTTTCTTTTTTTCAATAAGAGACGTTAAAAGTAACGTGTAAAATATTTCCTCAATATGCCAAATTAGGCTTCAAAAATTATCTGAAATAAAGATTTTGGTTAATTAGTCTTTTGTTATTTTGAGAAAAAGTTCTGAAACATTTTTCCATATTTGCCACCTCAATTCAATCTTTCAATCTTAATGTATGGCAGAATAGAGTGCTTTTAGCATATTTCTGAATATTTACTTTAAAATCTATGAAACCATTACTTTTAAATGTGCCTGAAAATGCTATAAGAAATTTGAAATCTTACACCATCTCTGTATATTTTAAAAATGAATTTATAAAAAACGAAAAAGAAAAAGGCATTCAAAATAACGGATATGATACATTCCGCAAAAAATAACCGAAATTCTGAAACTGTTTTTCTTTTTAATTGTTACAAGCAGTTACTAAATGCCTCTTATCTGAAATATGCTTCACTTACTCTAGAGAGATATCAAAATTTTGTGCTTCTAGTCCATTGTCAATCAAAAGAGTGATCGGGATTTCGTCCCAGTCAAACACATAACCATTGCTGTTGTAGTTGTCTATATTTCTTTTTTCCATTTTGTATAAAATTCTGTAAAGAGAACTTTAAAAAAAATATCTTCTCTTCCATTAAAATTATCTTTTGTATAATTGTACAAATTATTTTGTTGTTTGTATATATATGTGCAAGTTATGTAAGATCGCCATCATCAAAATATTTAATTTATTTGTCGCGAAAAAATTATTTAATTGAAAAATAAAATTAATTTAATTACCTCAGTCTAGTGTTTTAGTCTAGTTAAATAAAATTGTTTAAAATACATATCCAAATAAAGCAATGACATTTTTCTTGGAAAACATTTTTTTGAAATATCGTGAATATGAGAGTATAGATTTTCCTTTTATAATTGAAGATTAATGATGCCGGATATTTTTACAATGATTGATTAAAATAATAGCTCAGTATTAAGTAAGTGTTTGTTTAAAATAATAGTTCCAATCAGTATATATAATTGTCTTCAGCTACCCTGTCTCTGGGTAAATTAAAAATAACTTCCTCTTTTGGTACACCTCATCATCGAATACGGCTTCCGTTTTAATGTCTACCAACTAAGACAGCTTTTATGTCTGATTGTTTGTTTAAATTGTTAGATTTATTGTTTGCAAATAAAGCTAAGCTGGATAAAAATTAATAATGGAATTGCAAACTTTATGCTGAATTGTAACAAAGGTTATGGAGTTGAGCTCTGCAATTTTTATTATTGTAACTTTATGCTTATTCATAATATTTTCACTTTAGTTGGAGGTTACTGTTAATATTTTCTTCCTGTGTTATTTTAATTTTGTACGTGGCCCTTTCATTTTTTTACTTTCTCGTATACATAGTACAGAGAAAGTATAATAATTGTCAAAAAAATCGAATTTGAGATTTTGACTGATCTCAACGTTTTTGACCTCCCTAGTTTTTTAAAAAAAAAAAAAAAAAAAAAAAAAAAACCCATTTTTGGAAAATATCCATCTGTCTGTGACAAAGATAACTCAAAAACGCTTTCAGCTAGATGGATGAGATTTGGTATACTTGGTATAAAAATATTATTATATTAATTAAAGTTTGATGATTTCCACTTTAATTTTAAGCATAAATTCTACGAGAGCTAACAGGAAATGAGAGAGATACATATTACGTTATGGCTGAAGGCCTTTATAATATTATGAGTGAATTATATGACTATCAAAATTTGAAGTTTTAAATATTTCAATGAAGAAGCAATTAAAATGGGAGTTCCATAAAACATTTAATTATTAAAATTTTAACGTGCATTAAGATTGGCGAACCGGCTGGCCGCCTAACGGATGCGGACTTGATTTAAATTATTTTTAGGTTAGTTTTATGCTTTTGTAATTAAATTGTATTTATGTTAGTCATATATTTTTTGAATATGCTTATAGTTTTAAGTACATAGTTTTTTTAAGTAGTTTTTTTAACCTGTTTTCGACCGATTATTTTAAACGATTGTATTTATTTTCTTAGTGTTTGATGCATTTAAAATCAAACATTGTTCATTAATCGATCTGCTCATAATGATCTGAGAAACTTTTCTTGACAAATTCTTGAGATATTGCATAAATTAAGAAAGATATTCTTTAGTGCCCATAAGGTTTAAATACTCAGTGACTCTGTTTTCAATAATCATATTATTAAAATAAATGCTTTGTTTCAGTAAAAAATATTATTATATTAATTGCAGATTAATCATTCCCACTTTAATTTAAAGCATAAATTCTATGGGAGCTAACAGAAAATGAGAGAGATACATATTACGTTATGACTGAGGCCCTTTATAATATTATGAGTGAATTATATGACTATCAAGATGTGAAGTTTTAAAATATTTCAATGAAGAAGCAATTAAAATAGGAGTTCCATAAAATATTTAATTATTAAAATTTTAACGAGCATTAAGATTGGCGAAACGGCTGATCACCAAAGGCGGCTAGTATGAAATAAATCATGCTAAATTGTATTGTAAAAAGGCAGAAGACTTTATTTTATTAATTCTTATTATGAAATTAAATTCGGGTACATTAAATCGTAATTTATAAAAGTTGTCCCAATTAAATAAACCAACAAACATGAACTATACAATACAGGTTTACTATCAGTCTTGTAAACCATTTTCAAGAGATGATTGGACTAAACTATTTCTAGATAAAATTTTATAAAACAAATTATGCACAAATATAAAAAGCTATTAAGTATAAAAAATGCTATAAAAATATAAATTATAAATTAATTATTAAATATAAAAAACATCTGGTAGACGGACTTCCTCTGAATCGATTTTGCTTAAAATTTGATAGGAACCTACAAATTCGATGTAAAAATGTGTTTGATAGGAACCTACAAATTTGATATTGTCTATAGCAAATTTTAACAGTCTAGCCTCAAATTCTTTTTGAGTTATGTTTGTCAGACAGACGGACATTTTTCAAAAATGAGTTTTTCGAACTCAGGAAGGTCTAAAACGTGAAGATTCCTCAAAATCTCCAGTTCAAATTTTTTCATGATTACTGTACTTTCTCTATACTAGGTGTACAAGTAAGTGAAAGAAAAGTAATTTTAGCATTATTTTTGAACTTTTTTTTTATGCTGCTTTTTCGAAATAAACCTAAGTTTCTATTAAAACCTAAATCGATGTTAAAAATTTCGGTTTACACAATTTTCCCAGTGCTGACATTTAGGTTTGACATCTTTGACCTTATTCAATGAAATCAAAATCAATTGAAAATATGATTCACTCACTCATTTTAATTTCTTGGTAGCATTATTGTTAAGACAGAGATGTTTAGAATTTTCTAAAGAAACTTTTTATTGCCATGGTTCCCCCTTTATCTTCATTCTTATCAGTACAGATCTAAATCGGAAAAAAAGAACAATGTGGGGCATTTGAATTATTAATTGCTAACAATCAAATTCCGCAGTAATCCATTTGGCTGTCTAAATGGATTCTCTGAAAAAAAAATCAATAAATCCATTAGATGCTAGAGTGATCATACAGATAAAGAAAACCCTTTGTCTACCTTTACTTAAGTGGAAAGAATCGACAGCGCTCTCGAGCTTTTAACAACTCTTATTTCAGGCTTGAAAGTTATGAGCAGGTGTTTCTATCCATTTAAAGTGTTTTTTATTGTCTAAAATTGTCTATTTTGAATTATTTAATAGTCTAAAATTGTCGATTTTGAATAAGATAAGAGACATTTGTCAAAATAATAACAATAAGCTTACATCATTCTGATAAAATCATTTTGTTCACTCTGAATAAACTGTTTAATTTGTATTCATCCGATGGATTGATTAACTGGTTTATGCATGAAAAGAAAATATACATACATAAGTTATGCATTATTTATCACATTTGAAAACTGTGATTTGAGAGTTTGCTAAAACACTTTTTTCTTTAATATGTAAACATAAATGCGTAGATGCTCTGTGCTTTCAATACGTTGTGTCACATTTCAGTAATAACATATTAAAAACATTACTCAGATTTTTGCTTACATCGTTTTAAAAATTCGATTAAAAAAAGAATATTTTTTAATGGGAAGACCTGGACTAATGATGCCAGCAATAACTGTGCATCCAATATACCATAAATTTCCACTCACTTCTTCTGCAAATAGCGCAGTAAGAAATATGAGCAAAAATGAAAACATCTCATTCCTGAAAGCTATTAAACCTCTTTTAATATCCCTGGTGGTCATTGGTATTCAGACAACAATCTATTTCAAACCATCGACATTAAGACAAAAGGTATTACCTCTTCGATGGTGGATCATCCTAACCTTGATATATCTCCATCTCTTCAGCTTGAAAACTGTTGTAGCTCTTCTTCTGACTAAAGGAGGCATAGAATTTTGGTTGCAGCTTACGATATTCTTAAGATCAAGTGTTGCAACGATCTCTGCAGATATATACGTCTTTAAACGAAATAAACTCCATAACCTTGTACTTAAAATTAATTCCATTTTTAACAGATTCAGTCCAGAAGAGAAAAAAACTTTCAAGAACAGGATAATTAGAGGGACATTTGTTATATGGATTTTCATGACTATGAATTTCATTACTTCAACAATGAACATATACAAAATGGGAATAGCGAATTTTTTGGACATTCATTTGTTTTCGATGAGAATAAGCTTCGTTTCACCAGTTACTCAATATGTTGTAGGAGGCATTTTGTTGCTTATACGACAAGCTATCATGTGGGGAACATTGTCCTTCATGATAATGTATTATGTTTTCTTATGCGAAGCCATCAGATACAGTTTCAGATCATTCATCTTATCCATGATCACTACATTCCAGCATGAAAACATTTTGGATGAAAGATCCGTCAAAAGATTGCAGAAATATTATGTCTATGTAACAGATCTTGTGTCTCAACTAGATGACATATTTTCTCCTGCAGTTTTTTTCTGGTCATCATCTTTCATCTTAAGTGTATGTATTGATATCACTTTTGATATTTCACTATACAGTCGCATGAATACGATGAGGTTCTTTGAAAGTCTACAGAAGCTGGTAATACTTTTCTTGGCTTATGTTTCTATAGGCATGTCGGCCTCTCTAGCTATTGAGGAAGGACGCAAGTGTTTGCCGGCCTTTTATAAAGTGACTGCATCTTTTGACGCATCGAGAAATTATCCTTTATCACAAGCCGTGCAGTTCTTCGCAATGAGATTAGGAACGACACATTTCGCCTTGACAGGATGGAAATTCTTTGATATGACCAGAGGATATATGCTGACTGTGTTTGGCATTCTTGGATCATATATCATACTAGTTTTTCAGCTGAATCCTGAAACGATGACAGCATTCATCACAGCCTAAAATTGTATTTGTAGTTGCTACCTGCCTCTTTTGGTTAGCACAAAAACTTTACTCTATCTTAATAAAATTAAACTGCAGTGTATTTTCTGTTAAAAGTTATTAATATAGGTAAAAGGCAATGATTGTATGAAGTCAAAAAGCATTATTACTTATAATCAAAAGCTTTTAGTTAAAACAATAGATGATGCACGCCATAGCTATTAGTAAAGAACCATCTGAATAAGAATTCGTTATTGAATTATTTTTAAGAAATTCTCTGCTATATTATTATCGTTATATTTCCCTGAAAAAGGCAATCCAGAGGACAAATTCACATAACTAAATTCACCAAACAACTATATAGCAAAACTCTTCATTTTTTAAAAATTTCATCTCACGAAAGTAGCTGTGCTTATACATATATTTGTATAAACCCCAAGCAATTACTATATTACTTTCAGGTATTACACGAAATAAATTTGATGAATATTTATGAAGATATGCCTGGTTAGAAATGCCGAATATTGCGAAAGGTAAAATGTTTTCACTTCTTATTTTTTTCAAAAGAAAATTATATTTAATTCTTGCTTGGCAGAAAGTGTTACATTAAAGCCAAATCACTGTACAAACAACCAAAAGATTACAATAGACAATATATTTAGGAATAACTTTACTTACTGAAACCCAAATTGATATCATTTTTATATTTAGTAATGTTGTTTGATTTTATTATTTTGCATATGCATATTGCTGTTTATTAATAATGAAAAAATTACACATAAATTTGAAAAGCGGAATATAATTTTCTGATTTTAATTATACTTCATTAATAGTTACACAATAAATAATTTCAAAGAATTCCCCATGTGCTTTCTTGGATTCTGTAAGGATTTTTATTTCTGCTTTTTATGCATAAGTCCGGTAAAGTACAGTACAAACTTTTTAATCATTAAAATGGCAAATATTTTAAACCTCTGAAGGTTTATAAATTCCTCGTGATTTATTTTTAAATTTAAAAATCTAAAGACAATATGGAAGCATGATGTCTTCAGATTTAATGTAATTAATTAATTTTTATGCGCGAAATGCTAAAACCATCTCTCTCGAAAATAACAGTATTTAAATATTTTGTCAGTTCATTAGAATTTGCTACATAAAAATGCTTAGGAAGCGATTCAAAATCTATAAAATAACTTTTATAGGGAATCAGAGAGAGATAAAAGAGGATTCCTGAGACTTATATATTTAAGAGCCACTGAAAAGCTTAATCCGGCCCCGAATCCCATACCTTTATTTAGAACGATCCTATAAAGAAAAGTCCGTGTTTTTATAAGCATGATAAAAAAATCCCTAGGGACGAATTTGGAGTGTTTCATTAAGGAAGTTCTCGCAAATCTTCACATCATGTTTAACACCAATAATTCGTGAAGACAAAAGTTAAGTTATTCTTTCAAGAGGGCACGAATTTAGGATGTTTTAATTAGTAAAACCATTCTTAATAATTAACAAGAATCGTTCAATAACAATTTTGCTTTTATTTTCTCATATAAAACTTCTTTAGGCATATTGTTGTTTTGTTCAGTGACTCTATTAACAGAAAGATATTGTTCAATTTTTTTAATGATAATGTTAAATCTTAGCAATATTCTACGGTACTGTAACATTTTACAATGTCACAACAATATCGTTCAGCTTCTGCGCTATTTGAAGTATATAAATCCGCTCTGTTTCTAATATATTGCTTCATACAGAAATTCATTCTGCCTCTGTCATATCTATAAACTTTGAATATTTTCCTTCATTTGTGGCAGATATTATTAAAACTAGAGTTAAAGTTTGCCAAATTCTATTCGTTGCAATTGAATTATGACAAAGTTTCAGTATATATATATATATATATATATATATATATATATATATATAAAACAGTAGGAATGGTTTTCCCGAAATTTTCTCGCGTACTCTCTTAAAAAGGTGCTACCTCCTCCTCCGTAAAATTATGGATCTTGGACAAGGCCATAAAAGCAACGAATGCTCAGGTATTTATTTTCACATATGAGAATTGCTCCATAGTAAAGAAAGCTATTAACTGCATACTATAGGCGAATAATAATTATGACAGTTCGGTTTTTGGCGAAAATCTAACGTTTTTTACTGAATTTAACGTGCGACGATTGCCGATTAATCGCTGACATATTTCCAGAAAATCGATGTCTTTTTAATTCTTTTTCTCACACAGAATAAAATCAAAATTTTAACAAGAACTACAATGGTAGTCACAAGAACGCTTAAAACAATTCATATATTTAAATCATTCTGTTTTTAAATTTATCGCATTTACATACATGAGAAAGTACAGAACCGCTAGTTAGATTTGACTCCAGATTTACACTTTAGATGATAAATATTTGTACCCAATTTTATCCGTGTAGCTCTTTTTGTATCTTAATTATTGCACTTACTTTACTTGGATAGCTAGATTTCCATTGATTGAATTGGATCTAAAATTTAATGAAAATCTAAAAATTTCGTGGTCAGTCAATATGCCGAATTTTATTTATCTAGCTCAAAGCATTTTTTAATTATCGTGTTCACAGACAGACATAATTCCAGAAATGCGTTTTTGGACTCAAAAAAGTCTGGAAGGTGGAGATTTTTCAAAACCTCCAATCAAAATTTTTTGACGATTGAAATATTTTTGTCTTTGAAGTAAGCTCTTGAAATGTAATCCATTAAACAGATAAGAGGCGATAAGCTTGAGGAATGAAAGGCAGAGAATGCAAGTCCCTTTAAGTAGATTGAGAAATCGTGACTTCTGAATCAACTTCATCTAAACTTTGCTTTCAAAATCGAAATTGCAATAGATGTCGAATGTTTTTGATGACAACTTAATATATTTGCAACATTGTTGCACAAAAATATGATAATGTCTCAGCAACAATTTTGCATGGCCATTATTCTGAACAATATCATAAAAATAGAAACAAGCTTCTTTTGCCTTTTAGGGCATTTTCCAAGAGAATTAACAAACACTTTACAAACCTTATTTGAATTACACAATTCTCCTATTTTTGATGATAAAATTAAGTCTAATTATTATTAATTAAAATTGAGATAAATTATTTAAGATTTAGATGTACTAATTATGATTAACTTCAGAAATGATTAAAACATTTTCTATTATAAGAATAAATATATAATGAGGATAAGAATAAAATATTTAATTCTAAAAGAAGTCTATTATTATAATCTCAAGAGGCTATAAAAAAATCCACTGTACGAATTTTTATTGAAGTTGAAATTCTACTGATTTTAAATGAATTAAGTGATAAATTATAAATTAATGGAGTTAAAAAGTAATATTAATCTTCATTATCCATTTCTTGTCATTATATAACACTTTGAAATAAGGCAAGAACTGTTGAAGACCTTCACAATTCTGAACTTTAATCAAGTGGTGAGAGCATTACTACAATCGAATCGATCATCCATTCCCCGGATATCCATTGTACAAGATGGTGATGTTTAGCATTGCATATGAAATAGACTCCGCATCATAGCAAATCACTGATGAAAGCAGGACTCAAAACACAAGATCCAAATGGCTACTATCAAAACAAATTTTTTTTATCACAAAATGCTTTAAATTTAATATTCTGAATTTAAAAGTGGCCATCTCAAATTTTTATCAAGGTATGAAGTCTAAAATTAGACTTCTATCTCTTGAAGCATTTAAACTCAATTCCCAGGTTTCCTTTTAGTCTAACCAAAATTTAAATGATTCTAGCTTATATGCAATAACATAAATTTTCTACTTGCAATTATTTTGTACAATTAAGTTAAAAATTTCATTTTTTTACAATGTCACAAAATAAATAAGGCACTATCATTTTTCATGTAATATTTATTTCATGTCAATCTTAAATAACACAGTTTTGCAGAAATGTATATAAATTTGTAATGCAGTTGCAAATAAAAAGGTTAATAATTAACATCAAACAAACAAACAAAAAATTCAATTACAAAAACAAACATTTACAAAATAAACAATTTAAAATATAACAAATCATATAACAATCAATCATCAATTAAAAGCAATAATCATTTATATAACATCTCAAAAAAATTTGAATAAAAACAGAAATCAAAGACAGAAAAAATATTGCACTACAAAGCTGCAAATGCCCTCAGATTATATCAGTTAACAATTAAAGAAAATATAAAAAGATGCATCAAGTATAACAGAAAAGAAAAAAATAGTTTCATTCCTTAAAGCATCAAATTAAGCTTACCTATAAAAATGATCTTATAAAGTCAAAGTATTGCGATTTGTGTATTTCATTTCCATAAATTTTATTGATGAATATACTTATCCTAACACATAACCTTCTCTAAAATGTACAACATGCAACTTACTCAACAAACTATTTCACACCTATGATATATAATGTTACTTTAAAAAAAATACTGCCTACATTTTAAATTCAGCTTCTGCAGTTAGGACAGGACATTCCATGGCAAGATATACACATATAAAAAAAACTGTGTGCTAATTTCACATAAAATATATGGACTCATCAGCTATTTACAAAATTGGGTAAACAAATAAAAATATTAAAATTATTTTTTTACAGTATGAGAATGTTGAATGCTTTTAATAATAAACAAAAATTAAATAAATATAAATTTTGCTTTAGAAATTCATAATATAGTTATAAAACAAATATGTAGAAGTAATACCAAGTAAATTAGCTTTTATTGCATGTAGTTAAGGGGGGGAAAATGACTTTTCTTAAGAAGAAAATTGCAAAAAATTTAAAACAAGTTCATTAAAAACATAAATTTAAAAAATTAAAATTGTTCATGAGGAAATTTTTTTCAGTTCCTGAAAAATTGATTTAAAATAAATAAATAAATGAAATTATATATATATATATATATTTAAGATTCACTATTCAAAGTCATGAATGAGGCAACATTCACATCAAGAAACCAGTAGCATTTGTTTCATAACTATACTCTGATTAAAAGCAAAATTTTTCATGAAATTAAAATACTGTACATGCAAAAAAATGTACAGCAATTTCAACATCAGTTTAAATTCAGATGAAGAAACAAACCCATGTGCTAGTTAAAGTATGTTTGAATTTCATCTAATAAATTAAAAATATATTTAAAACAAAAATAGAAACGAATAATATTAGCACTATTCATATTACATTATCTATTCAGGCTTATCAAATGAGTGAATAGCATACATACATCATTTAACACTTAGCTCTCACTAAATAGATCTTGGATGGACCTAAAATGGATGTTTCAGTTATTTCAAACATAGTCTAAATGGAGGATATGTTTTTTTTTTATGCTGATTACAAAAAAAAAATCAGTAAAATTATTGCTGTCAGAAAAATGTTAAAAACAAAAATCAATATGATATACATTATCAGTATTGCAAAATTATTGCCATCAGATAAATGCTGAATGAAAAACTATACATTATAAGTAGCTAAACTAGAAATAAAAAGAAGAAAAAATATTTATGTAACATAGATCACAGTAAAATATTGAGTATATGATAGAAATGTGTAATTGGTCTAAGTTTATATTGCATTTTATAAATGCAAAATAAATAAAATAGTTGAAAAAATTACATACTGTTGCAAATTGCCATTATCTAATGATTTCAGACTACTTTGAAATACTATTTAGATGCATTTAGGTTAGGGTCAAGCATTTTGCAATAAAATGAATGGTACATATATTAAATATTATGTGAGTAAATATAATTCAACACATGAGTGTAATAAAATAAATAAATCTGCAGCCAGCAAAATAGTATGAGAAAATTGAGACATATTTCTGTATTACCTGATGAAAGAAGATTAAATACTAAGAATAAAAAGTATTTAAGACAAATGCCATATATTTTCCATTAATTCCTTACATTTAGTGAATATAGAAAGATTAATAAATGTCTGGAATGACAAAATTCTATGTCCAATATGCAAAATTAATTATAATAAACAAAATACTCCATAAATAATTTTATTCACAATTCAAATATAAATATTGTTTTTTTTAAGGATTATTTAATTCATTCTTATTCTTTATCAGAGCATATAATGAGAAAAGAATCAATTGCATCCTTTGGGTCAGATTGAATGATTGTCACTGTGATAGCAGGAAGCAAAAATTGAAGTTGAGTCCTAATGACTTTCATCAACAACAGTACAATTTTTTAATGGAGGATATACATCCCATTATTGGAGTAGAGGTAACTCAATCCCACAATATTACTATGAACTGGAGACATATTCCACTGAAATGATGGTTCATCATCCAGGTACTCATGACAACTCCCCAATTAGAGTCACAAAAAAACATATAAATTAAATTAGAAAAAATAAATATGAAAGTAAAATTGTGCTTTTGATTATATAAAAACTGATCTAAAGTAACATGAACAGGTAATACAGAGAATCAAAAGAAGTGAATAAAATGACAATTGTCTGAATTTTCAGCCTAAATGTATGAAAAAATTAAAAATCTAGTCAAATTTTTCATTTTATTGAAATTAAACTTCAGCAAGTTTAAAAGCATTAGCAGAGATTTAAAATATGTTTATTAATATTTACAATTATGTAAAAAAAAGTGCTATCAATCAAATAATAAGAATGTGATAGAGAAAATGTATTTAGTTCAAAATCTGAACCATGCAAAACAACTTAACAAAAATAAGCTCATAAAAGACAATGTGACTTTAAGCAACTATGCTCTGAAGTCTTAGCTTTCCAATATTTTATAAATGTAGTTCTATTAGATTAAATCCTATTTTGAAGATACATGACGGCTATTTCAGGATGAATTATATAATCTGAACTGTGGTTAGAAAAAAAAAGCAATACATAGGTCAGCATTCCCCTTTCCAAAGCTATTCATCACTAATGAGTTGATGTATGGTCCATGGTGGATTTAATAAGCACCAGACACACATATACAGTAAATGTATGTATTCCTTTTATTTATTTATATTTTTCTGTATGCTTTTCTGATTCTATGACCAGACCATAATGAGTAGAAGCTACTCATATAATTTTTTAGGAGGAAAAAATTGAAACTACGGATATCAGCCAAGTTTTGCATCTCTTGATTTACTGCTTAAATTTAAAAGACATATACAATACCATATTCCAGTATACAGAAAAATATAAATAAATAAAAGGAAACAACCAATATATATGCAGTATTGACATAACAAGCAACCATTTTGACATTATAGAAATTAAGAGTGTAAGTTTGTTTAGCAATAATGGTTATTTAGATAGGCACTCACACTTCTATGCTTAAAATTTATATAGATCCCCTTAAAACAAGATTTTTATAGATGACAGCACTTCTTAAATGGTTCTTTTTAAATAGCTATCTTCTTTTTTAGAGAAAGATTCTTTCTTTCTTGAAGTCCATACCAATCAGATTTTTTTTCCCCCACCAGCCAATTTTTAAACTAATAGCAAAATTAATTGTGATTACGGTAACTGTTGCTTAAAAAGTTATTTTAACAAATTTGAATATAATTCTTCAAGTGAAGACAGTTTTTTTTTTTAACTGCTTTTATTTATAAATACGGAAGCTGGAAACAGAAAAATCAGTGAGAGTTTCTACAATTTTGTTTCATTATTTTGTTATGCAACTCATGTGGTAAAGCAACTCAAAGAAGCCAAGACTAAGAATCTTTCAGGTTATATATTCTGTAACATAAGAATGCCAAAACATTCAGTATTTTACCCCCCCCCCTTTTTTTAAAGGGTTGAATATTTTTCTTTTCTTTTCTTACTATGATTATTATTAATGAAACCTTTCAATAGATCTTAAAACAACAAAGACTTGCAAATTCTTTTAAGACCAATACAACTGTTGAATATTTATTTTTGATACAATCACTATTTTTAATTCTTTCAATCAACAATAAATTCATCTAATATTTATATTCTGAACTTAAATAATTGAAGAGTCTCTTTCCAGACTCGCAAATCTGCTACTATGCTATGAAATAAATAATCTTAACACTCCTTAGCCCTTTTTTCAATGGTATTTTTGACCATAGAAAAAAAAAAAATACTTGGTTTTAAATTAGCTTAGCCACAGATGTTTTTGAAGAAATGACTATAAAAAGTTAAATAAAATAATGGATAGCTCCATCTGAGCTTCCCTTTTACACATGCAAATGGAGAAAAGTAAATAATGGTTTCTCATTAAAGTGTTTGAAATTTTTTCTCTATTCCCTTACAATAATTAACAAAATATTAAATGTATTTTACAAAATAAACAGCTTGAAAAGAGAAAACCCTGAGTAAATTATTTAAAAACTGAGATTTTAAACAGAGATTCAGTAATAACACAATGCACATTATATTTTAAAGAATAAGTTATTCTCATTAAATCTTTTTATGAATACATATAGACAAATACTTTTCATTTATAAAGACTAAAATTATCAGCTATAATAAATTACACTTGACTTATTCATAATGAGGATAATATTTTTAATGGAAGCTAAAAAAATTATAAAATTTAAAACACAAAAAAATATATACTTAATATCAAGAGTGGAAAACACGGTAAAATTAAGTTCATTAAAAGTATTTCTATTAACACAAAGCATCCAAACGTTCTAGCGTTTGCATCATATGTCTTTCACAATTCAAGGTTTTTACTGGCCCAATCATTAGAATAACAATATTTCTTTATTGACACAAAAATAAAGAAATATATGATTTCCAATTAACTTTGAAATCAAATTCACAGATCATACTTGAATTTGATTATATATGCTTTTAAATCTTTGTTTCACTTAACTTGATTTGAATCAAAAACTTGTATCAAGGCTGCATTTTCCAATCCTTGTTACAGATAATCAAAAATGTACAAGATGACATAAGTGTAACAAAAGCATCAGATTTGTATAACACATAAGATTTTTGATTGAGTGTTTAAAGATTAAAATTATAAAATATAATATATGCTGTTAATAAGCAGATCATAGCATGATTATAAAAAGGTCAAGAGCCTTGGCAACAATGACCTTTTTCTCGAGGTTTCATTGCATTGCTACTATTCACAGCAGTAAATTTGTCATATTGTTGCTGTAAATGCAAACCATCATTGCATCTTTTAATAAGTTCTGAGGCCAACGTGACAAAAGCCTTTTCAACATTTGTATCTTCCCGAGCACTAGTTTCTAACACAGCTACAAGTTCAGGAATTTGTTCTTTTAGTGCTAGAGCTTCTTCAAAAGGCACTTCTCTTTCTGATTCAAGATCACATTTGTTACCTGAAAAATATTGCAAATTTATGTCATATAGCAATTTAATTAACAGCATTTCAATCATGTTTACAAAATACAAATATTTATTCCCTTTTGTTACTACTCATTTGTATCAATTATTAAATTTTTTTTTGGTAATACTTTAAAAATTTCATATAAATTCACACAGATACACACACAATGCATTTTTCTATCTAGCCTAAACATTTTTAATTACTCCAAAATTCTTTTCCACTTATATTTAATAACACACATTTATTGTTTTATGTTTATTTTTCTTTATTTTAAATGATGACCTAAAATTTCTAACATACTTTCATGAATTTGGATTTTGAGATAGCAGGACTTTCCTTAAAGTTTTCTCATATAAAACTTATACAATAAATCTGAAAATATAAGAAAATCTTATATTTCTTTCTTAAGAAAGAAGACAAGATAGTATATTAGAAATTGATGACTTGAAATCGAGACTTTTAGCTTATGTTATTGAAAGCATTTGAAGTTCTTGGTGGATATCACAAAAATTGAATTCCTTGTGCTTACAAGAAAGAGTACAGAATGTTCAAAAATCATATCAGACATTTCTTGACATGTTCTTCAGGAAGGGTTCAGGTTTGCTGCTTCAAAGTTTGTAACAGGGCAATTAACATTTTAAAGATATTCATTTGATGGCAACATTATCAATGCTTTCAAGCTTAGAGACACACACTGTTTTATATTTTAATATCTTTCAAATAGGTAAAAATATCTGCTTTTTATTTATAAGTTTAAAAGAAAACATAACATAATAATAGATTTATCATAAAGGTAATATAATTAATTTTGCTCATTTAATTCCTATTAATTTTACAATGGGAATAGTCCTCTTCTGATCCAACATATCATTATATAAACTGAACAGAATATCACTGATGCATCTATATGGAATAATCCTTTTAAGATAAGTTT
The DNA here is from genome assembly GCF_947563725.1 of Argiope bruennichi. NCBI lineage: Eukaryota > Metazoa > Arthropoda > Arachnida > Araneae > Araneidae > Argiope > Argiope bruennichi. The sequence goes on along the minus strand of NC_079154.1, from coordinate 97,069,617 downwards.
TATCAATTACGAAATTTACGCAAAATTTTTAAAAAATAATTTTTGTGATCATATTAATTATTTTTAACATTAAATAAAATGTCAATGCAATGCCATTATCATAATAAAATTATAAACTAAAACACAAAATTATGTAATTGATAAGAAAATTTTTAATGGAAGATTAAACTCCCTTAACAGATTGGTCTTTATTTTTTCTTTAAGTCACATGTTCCATAAGCATTGAAAAACAAATACGATATAAATTTTACCTATTAGTACAAGTGGTACATCAGATTGTGTATAATTCCTTAATTCATCTACCCATTGAGGAAGATGGAGAAAGCTAGCATGTTTTGTAATGTCATAAGCCATTATGACACCATGAGCACTGCGATAGTAACTTTGAGTTATGGTTCGAAATCTTTCTTGGCCAGCTGTATCCCATATCTGTAACTATATACAATTAAACAAAATTAAATAGCAATAAATTTTTCTTTGAAACAAGTTATTTGTTTATTTCAATATCAGTTTGAAATCTTGCAAACAAAACTATAAAAAATCTTCCACTGAAAGTTTTTAATGATAAATACATGACTATTGAGTACTATACAGAACACCCAACATATTATATTATATGCATCAAAAATCAGCCTTACAAACGTTATATATAAATATATATATATATATATAAGTAAGTATTAAACAAATGGAAGAAAAGACATCCAGAACTTCTGTTTTCTGCCATTTTGAAACAGTTTTATCACCCAATGATAGTGCAAATTTAAAAGAAAGCAATTAATGTCATATATATACATATAAATCAGTAATATTATAGAAAAATATACGAGATTCAAAACGCAATATTGTTCGGTTTATGATAAAATACCACTAGTTTGAATTATGTGGAAAATTCAACTTTCAATATACAGAATTCAAAACATTTGGCAAGAGTAGATCATTCATACATAACAAATTATTTATATTTAACAAAACATAATTTTTTATATGTCAATACAAGAAGGATGAAAAATCTTTAATGATATATTCTCATTAATCAGCATATAAAATTCTGTAAAAATAAATTCTGTTGTTTTCTGATACATTTCATTTTTTTCAGCTATTTCAAAATAATAACGTATGTTTACTTTATATATGTTACCTTATATATGTTTACTTTATAGTTTGATAATTATTGAAAATGTATAAAATAAAAACAGTAATGTAGTTCAGAATGAAAGAAATTCGAAAAAAAAAAAATTATTAATAAGAATTTTTAAAATACAAGAAAAAACTTTACTGGAATATGCTACCTGAAAAACAAGCTTTGTAAGAGAATAAGAATTTTCTGAATAAGAAAAAAAAAATTGATTATGCAACTGATGAGGTTATTGAATAACTGATAACAGAAATCGATAAGAAAATTTTTTGGAAATTATATCCAGCACAATAAGTTAAATTTCATTAGGATGCAAAATAAATAATCATTATACTAAATGAAGAAACACATAGTTACATTCGATGCTCCAAAACAAACAAAAACATAAGAACAAATAATTTTATTTCTTTAGTGTTGTTTTTATTTTTGGAATTAAAATTTTACAATTATGACTGCACGCAATAATTTCGTATTTTAATCCTTTTAATTAAATTTATAAGAAAATCCTTGTTCACTTTTAATTTGCTACGTCTAAGCTTAAAACGAAAAGAAATCCTAATTAATAAAAAATACCCTACTTCGTATTCGTATGCACATGAGATAAAATCTAATCAAATGAGTCATCAATTTAGAGATGAACATTTTTATTATAATGCTGATACACAAAGTATTTAAATTGGATTCCATAACTTAACCCGTATGCGTAGACACATACAAAAAAATTAATAAATTGATCAAGTAAATTTGTAAACCTAACCTTGACACGCTTTTTGTTGATAGTTAATGTTCTCATAGCAAAATCAACTCCTATAGTATTACCATGGCGTTCAACGTAGGTTCCCGATTTAAATCGCTGAACAACACATGTTTTTCCAACACCACAATCACCAATCATTACAATTTTGAATAAGTAATCAAATTGTTCGTCTTCCATTATTTATCATAACACAATGCTACAATCAAAATAAATAAGAATTCTCGAACAATATATTTCTGCGGCAGCCCTTTGAAAAACAAAACTAAAATAATATCTTTCAGTGACGGCGACAGTTAAGAAAGGACAATCGAGTTTCCCTTGCCACTTTCGTTTTTAATTGATAATTATTCTTACTAAACCTAAAATTTAATTCAGTCCTCTGAATTTTTGGATATTTTTATACGTATAATTGATCCCCTGATAAATAATTTATACTGAATCTTAAAAGATAAACCTATAGAAAATTGAATTTCATTTTCAATATAAATAGAGAAGCCGTCATTGTATTCGAACGGCACCTCCGATGGATAAGGTGCTGATTCGAAGCATGATTTCACCAATTTTACTGGAAATATTCTTCCAAGACAAGTATGAACTGTATACAACAAGTATACAATTTATACTAGTAGAAAATAATAATTGTTGGTTTATTCTGATAAACCTTAGAAAGTAGCTTAAGGAAAATATATTGCATCATTGATGTAAAGGGGTTTCAGAATTTTTCTTTATGTGCATTTCATTTTACAAGTGCATAATAAAATACTATTTGTGAGAGTAATGAAATGATTTATAAGACTGACTAACGAAAATATTATGAAAAAAGGCCGCAAATTCATTCGTTCGGTATTTTTTGGAAATCGCCAAGTTGGCTATGCAGTGAAATAATTATGAAGGAATAATTTGAGAATTATTCCCTCATAAACTTGCTTCTGTATTCTGTAAACTTGCTTATTCATTTTCTAAATATGATCTACAAATCACATATTCTCTGTCTTTTCCGCTGTTAGAATATATTTCGGCATATTCCAATTCCAACATTATTTCATGTCGCTCTTCAATAATAAGTAGAAAATATTATCCATGCCTTAAAGGCATTATTCGGCATATGAATTTTTACCTTTTCTTTTTTGAAGAACTTTCTTCTTGTTTTTAAATCAATATTTATTCCTTTTCTTCTAAAATAAGAATAACTTTTTAAAAAATTGCGCAAGAAAGAGATCTTTTTATTTGTTTATATGAGCCCTCGTGACTTTCTGTTTTGATGTTGTCTTCATTGAGGGAAAGTATTCAGCTGTTAAGATAACGAAGTCCAAATGGGAAAGGCAGAAGACAAACATACTCGAACTTTTTTACAATTTATACTGTTTGTCACATGTTTTAGTGAGTGATCACCCGCATGAGGACGTATGTACATAAGAAGTGAAAGTAGGATAGAAGTGTACTGTTTCCAAGTGATTTTTGTCTGCTTTCATTTGTTTTAATTATATTGGACGGTGTTCGTATCCGCTGTAGGTTTCAATTATTGTTTACAATTATGAATATTCCTTATTTTTAATATTTGTAAATGAAACTGAATAATGTATTTTTATTACAATCCATGTTGCTTTTGTTATTAATTCATAATAACTTATTGCTTATGCCTTTATTTATTAACCGATATAAACAATAATGCATGAGTATTCTTCAAAGTATTGTTATACTTTCTCTTGCTTTTTTTTTTCCTTGCAAAAAACATGTCTGCCATCTCTTATGCATATTATTATCGATTGTTTTGTTTTTTATTTCTGAAGAAATATCAGATAATTATTAAGTTTATTTTTTTTCTTCTTTTGCTACTTGTATTTATCATTATGGAATTAAACAGGTAATTGGCTATATTATTTCTTGAAATAACAAGTTTCCCCCCCCTTCTATTTAAATACAAGGCATTATTAATTTGAAAGATTTAAATTTGTATCACAGTATAATAATTTTTGCTAAGGTTATGGTATTTATATAGCCAAAGTTGTAAATTTCTAATTCTAAAATTTCATATTCTAATTCATTTTTTTATAATTTTTGTTTTTATAAAATTGGATTTGTGCATCCATTAGATTGTATATATCGATATTCATGAAATATGTAAAATTAGAAAGAGAAAATTATATATACTAATTATAAAAATTATAATACACTTGAATACAGAATTATCTTTCTATACTAATAATCAAAATAAATATGTGTTTGCCTTTTACAGAGCAGACCATTTGATTTAGAACTATTAAAATTTTCACTTACATTAGAGAGTGAGAATGTGAACTTAAGGCTGAATTTTAATTAATTTAAGATAAAGTATAATTTTCCAGTTTTTCTATAATTTCCAAAAATATTAAATGTTTTTTTATGTTATCTTAAATTACAGAGAATTGCCTTTTCAATTGTAGTAATTTTTTGCTATGTATTTTTCTGTATCTAATTAATTTCTAAAAATTTTAAGTGTATACAACAATGCATTTCATTGTGGGAGTGAAACTCAAAACTTTTGGCTTTTTTGCATGCTTGATAACAAAAGTATTAAATTGCAGGGTTTTTTTTTTTATGAATTGATGGTTAGACTTTACATTTAAAAAGATTTGCCAAAGTTGAATTGTTTGGGAATGATTCCTCATTGAATACAATCTTGAATTTTCATTGTTTGTAACCTTTTTTAGAATAATATCTTAAGTTATGCCTTTATTATCTAAACACAACTACTTACTAAAGTAATCTCATTGCTATGCCATTACTGTATCCATCTGTAAGTTTGGAAGTTAAGAAACTTGAGTTCAAAAACTACATGACACTTTCATTGAATCATAAATCAACAACCATTTCTGGCAACCATTAAAGCTGGCTGACTTTGGGCAAATATTTGAAGATTGGCATGAATTTGGCATGTTTGTCAAGAAACCATTAATTAATCTTATCTGTGAAGGTTTCTATTATTAATCATGTTTTTAATATACTGGCACTGGCATGCTGGCAATGAAGAGCATTGGTAAGCAGTGATGAAACTTTTTAAAGTGTGCTGATTTTTAAACACGGTTATTCTTTAATGTAATATAGTTAAATACATAATGTTATGTATTCCTTTATATTGCTTGAAAATTGCTTTTGTATTTGAGCTTCTGTGTTTTCTTATTGCATTGAATTTCATTATTTATTTGTTGTTTTGTTATTGAATTAGAGAGATTTTTATTGAATAATCATGAGTTATTATACAAATTATGAAAAAGACTGTACTGCACATAAAATTTGTTAAATGATTCTACTTTTTCTTTCCTTATATTTTAAATAAAATTGATTAGTTTCATACAAAAAAAAATGCAGTTTTTAAAACTCTTTTATTTTCCAAATTAAAATTCATATTCTAGTGAGATGGCAGAAAATTAAGGAGATCCATTTGACAATAAACAGAAGACTGTTAAAACTGTTACAAGTCTATTAAATTTGAAAAATACTTTACTGAGGGAGCCATCAAAAGCAAACTACATAAAATATTTAATTGAAAAGTTTATCATTTGTAAACCCTAGTGAACTAGCTGATGGCTCAAGGCAACTAGCAAAACTATATAAGAAAGTTTAATAGAATCATAATAGAAATATTTAAAAATATTATCAAAATGTGCCTGTTCACATGAAAAAGAAATTTGTAAATATTTGAATGAATTAAATGTTATAAATTTTTAATTCATCTAAAATATTTTATTTTTTATTATTTAAAATGAATATATTTTTAATGTTGGCCCTGTAGTAGAATGTATTAATAGCAGATAAAGAAATTCAGAGTAAGTTTTACATATGTAAATCGGATAATGAATTCTTTTCTTTCAAGGTATCCCCTCCCCACCCGAAAAAAAAAGATCATAGCAATTTTTTAAAAAATAGATAATAAAGATTATATAAAAAAAAAGGTTGTGTTTTGTATGCAGAATACTATGATTTTACTTTATAATTTTTTTTTTTTGTTTCACTTTCTATGCTCAACTAAGAGAACAATGAAATAATTATATTTTAAAATGAAACAAGTACAAACATAACGTTGATTATATTTCAATTGAAATATATACTGATAAGAATCCAAAGTATTTCTGAGATTTCCTTTTAAATTAATGTATTCTAATTTTAGCTACAATACTTACAAATTGAAATTCTGTTAGATTTATTTTCAAATTTATTTTTTAGTGCTATCCAGAATTTAGAAGAGGATAAATATCACAATTTTTATTTTCAAGAAGTTTCTTTTGAGAGAAAACTTTCAAGCTTTTTTAAATATATGTTATTCTTATATGAAGTTCTAATAGCATTTTTTTTTTTTAAGTTTTGAATATCATTCATGTCATTTAAATTTGTTGCAGACATGACACATTTCACTCGAAACGCAAATTTCGGTGTTTTCGGAAACAAATTTTATTATTCTTTCGATTGATTAATTTTCTCTTGTGCAATAATTCGACATTATTTTTCAGTGTGTGAATACTTTTGTATAAATTTGTTATTTTTTAAATTCAATTAATCATATTTATTTTACTTCTCGATTTTTATATTTGGTGCAATGCATTAGTTTGCGAAGTTTATTTGCTTTTTTTGTTCTCAGACTATGTTATCTCTGCTGTTGACAAATAATTACTAAATTGGTGATTTTTCTAATTTTTTTTAGTTTTTATAATGATGTCGGATGATGAATTACCAGAATCGCCTATTCCCTGGCAGACACCTGAAGAAAAATTGCTTGCAAATTCACGAACTGGTGACTATACAGAAGTGAAAGAGCTTCTTAGACAGTTTTCAGAAAAGCAAATTTCCTTAAATATTAATTGTAAAGGTGAGAAATTATATAATTTTGTAAGATTTGCATTTAGTAAAAATATCAAAAAATTGTTATCCAACTTTTTGATTGGCGGGGGAAATGTTTTTTATAAATAATAATTAATAACTGTCACAGTTTTACTCTGGAACATTAAAAAGGTCTGTGTAGAGTATTGATTATTGAGTATAATTGAAATTATTATGGTTGAAGGGTTGATATATGCCAGATTTGATATTTTTACTTATCTTAACCTCTTGAATTCCAGTTTTCATTCAGCAACTTATTGCTTAGGCAGACAATTTAATCTTCATAGTTTTAAGAGGAAGGAGGAATATAGAAACTTACAGGATTTTTCATTAAAAAAACTTTTTATAAATCATCAACTCTCAATAATTTATTTCAAATGCAGTTTGCCATTGTCAATTTATTCAAGACAGCTTTTGATGAGCTGGTCTCATCATTATGGTTTAAGATATTAATTATTTTAGTATATCACTTCTTTTTTAGTGATGAAATATAAAATAGCAATAATATATTGACTTAATTAATATTTTGTGATGATGCAACACTAAATGTTAGAATAAACTTAATTTTATTCTTTTTTATTATTATTATTATTATTATCTTGATATGCATTTAATTCTTAAAGTGACTAGCCTGGAGGTACAAAGGATGATGTTCTATATTCTAGCTAATGACAAAACTTGTTATGATGACTTTTTATATATCAGCCGCCTCTTATGCCCTTTAAGAGAATATTTTTTACTAATTTATTCAACATTTTTATCTATTTTTGTGAAATTTATCCAATAAATCATAAATAATAACATTAGCATATATCAGTAGCATTTTATGATTTAAAATAAAGGATAAAATGCCAATTATCAATTTGAAATGATGACTTTTAATGCTTATTGGTTTGCTAATTGCCTTTAGCAAAAACATTTTGGTTTGGTATTTTGTATCTTAGACTATTAATGTAGAAAGCTTGATTAAAATTTCTGCTTCTTTACTGAATGAAATTATCAAAAGTAAAGTTTATGAAAATTGAAATATATTTGATAAATAACTCTTATAAACTTAAAATTTTAAAAAATGAGCTACCATTTCATTCTCTTTCATAATTTTTATTGCACAGTTTCCTTATTTGTGTTTTAAAATCTAATTTGAAATGTGCATTTTAAATTTTAATGAAAAAAAAATTGTTTAATTCTAGGTAACCATGATTGGACACCTTTACATTATGCATGCTATTTTGGTCATGAAAAAATTGCAGATATTTTAATTAAAGTAAGAATGTCAAGGCTTTGATATTAATTGATTCATTTTTCAAATATTTTTTTCTGTTTTCTTCATTTGATAGAATAAATATGAAACTAAGATACTAAGATATCTGTATTTTATCATATGAGGGTTTTATGTTTGAATATAATACATTTTTAAAAATCAAGTGCTATTTTAATATTTTTTTCAGTAACTGTTGCCCGAAAATTTACTTAAATAGGAGATTTTTAATAGTTAAATATTTTTTACGGTTTAAAATCAATAGCTTTTGCACTTATTATAAAAGTATTTGTATTAATAAATATTGAATTTTTTAATACTGTTTTTAATTAATTGTATTGCTTATAATTCAAAGTATTAACTTTTTATCATTAAATTCATAAAATATTTTCCTCACTGAAGGATATTGGTATAAAACAAATTTTTTAAAAAGAAAAATTTGTACATTATACTGTTTTTTTATATGAAGCTGCTAGAAACATTAAAAATTGCTAGATTCCTTGGAATACTACAAACCAATAATTTAGATTCGATTGATTATAATTTTTTACCAAGATTTTTTTAATAAAAGTTGTGAATTTTTATTTATACTACATTTGAGTATTGGTATTTTAATTGTAAATCAATTTATTTGTGAACCAATAATTTAAATTCATAATAAATGGATATATTATCTATTGCAGATATTTCTGTATATTAATATTTATCATTTGTAGTTGTTACATTTAATTGTAATTACAATAAGCCATGATAAGAATCTGATAAAAATTATTATTAAGTTTATAAAATGTTTCTTATTTTTCAGTTAGGTGCAGATGTTAATGTAATAAATGATACTGGTGATACTCCTTTGCATAAAGCTTCATATACAAGTCGAGAGGTATAAAGTTAAATTTATATTTTTTAGGAAATATCTAATTATCTTTAAAGAATCTCAGATAAAAATGATAAAGATATAACTTTTTTCTAGTAACTAAGAGAAAAGATACCAGCCACCATTTTCTTTCAGTCTCCAGTAGTTAAAACATGTAATTCTAATAGAATCTTAATATTTTTCCTGTTTCTGAATATATATCTTAAAATTGTGTACATTGAGGTTTCCACACTTCTTTATTAGTTCAAAATTAGGAGAGGGGGAAAAATTGACAATTATTTTTTCTTTGGACCCTTCATTAACAATTATAAGATTGATTTCAGCTGTAGAATTGAAGATTTTTCATTCTTTATTCTAATGAATTGGTTAAAGGGGGGTGGGGTGAGTGTTCCTAAATGCTATGTAAATAACTTTTGTCAGAATTTAAAATTTTTTTAAAAAAAAATAAGTTTAATTTTTAACAATTCAGCTTTTATTTTAAGCTTGTTTCTACTTTAAACTTATTCCAAAAGATTCTAAACTTTTTATATTCTTTAAAAAAATATATTATTAATGTGAAACTTAATTTAAAATGTTTAATAAATAGTTAATCAATATTTTTATAGCAATGAAAATAATTTTTCAATTTTTTAAAAACTAAATACATTTTTAATACTTATGATAACTAAAGATATAGAAATAATTTTACTTAATGACTATGATAACTAAAGATATAGAAATAATTTTACTTAATGACTCTATCTTTTAAAATTGTTATTTTAGTGCATTTTTGAATTGAGATTAAATATATATTTTTTTAAAGTTGTAATAAAAGAGCATTCATAATTTCTTATTCAAAATATGTTTAAAATATGAAAATTGCTTTGGATCTAAAATAATTAATATTTACTAATCAATTCATGTTTTGTATTTTTTAGGAATTAGTTTTACTTTTATTATCAAAAAATGCTGATGTTTTTATAAGAAATAGTGAAGGGCAAACAGCTAGAGATATTTGTGAGAATGAAGATGTTAAAAAGCTTTTAAAAGGTATATTTTCATATAAAGAAGAAGGATTTATAATCTAAAAAACAAATGTGTGATCTGACTTTTCTTAATTATAATTTCTCTATTCCCCCTCCTTTCTTCTCCAGCTGCTGAAACAGCAGATACTGAAAAAAAGAACTCAATGTTACTGCATGCAGCACGTGAAGGGAATATACAAGTACTAGAAAATCTGGTAAGTTATATTTTTCCTTGTATTAATATTTTTAGAATGCAGTAATTTAATATTTTGATTTGTATAGATTAAAATAATCATAAAATATTGCAACTTATGATTGAGACTTGAGATCAAAAAGTTGTAAATAGCAGAGTATTTTTTTTCGTAAAAAAAAAAAAAAAAAAACATTTTTGGTATGAAGTATTTCCTTTGTGCATCTTTTGTAAAACTAAAGAAAATCTTGAAAATGTTTTTGTAGAACTGTGATTCAAGCACCTGTACCTTTTGTACCCCTATATACTTTGAATTAATTTCTTAATGCAAGGAAGTGCTTTAGATTTTTACTTCAACAAAAGTTTGACATATCAGGGTCATTTATTGCGATTATGTGAAGTTTTTGTGATATTTCTATTCATTTGGCTGTCTTATATGTCAATTAGAGTAGATGAACAAAAGACTTGAATCGGTTATGTATATCCTTCTTCCATAATTTATATATTAGTTACTTTAGAGCTTGATTTAAAAAAACTTAATTGAATGATTCATTTCCTTTAATAATTATTTTAAATTTGATTTAGAATATTTAAACATTTTTTTTTTATTTTTTTATTTTTTTTGCATTTTAGAAAATTGTTTTCCTTTCAGAATATACACTTCTCTAATTTGAATATGAATGCTTTTAATCTAGTTGAAAAGTGACCATCCTCCAGATATTAATTGTGTTGATTCATTGGGAAACTCGGCTTTGCATTGTGCTGCATATAGAGGGAAAAAAGAAGCTGTTATTCTTTTACTTCAGCATGGAATTGATACAACCCTTAAAAATTTGAGAGGTATCAAAGCATTCAATAATTTTGTTACAATTAATGGGTTTTATTTCATGCTTTAATAAGTTTCATGTTCTTAAATTTTTTAGGTCAGCAACCTGTTGATTTAGCTTTGAATTTACCAACAAAACAAATACTTAAAGTGCAACCTGTAAAATCATTTCAAAAAACAGCTGCAAGATTTGAAGGACTACTATTAAGGGTAATGAGGATAATGTTTTAAAATCATAATTCTGGTGTATAAAATATTTTATCTAAAATTAAATACTTAAAACACAGTTTTATGTTATAAAAATAAAAAGTTGGATGTACTGTTGTATTTTCTAGTCAATTTTATTCAAAATTTTTTTGGTGTTATCTTAAAGTCTGATGTAAACAGGAATAATTATTTTGAAGAATTACTCTTCTAATACTGATTTTATTTATTAAAATTTATAATAGTAAATAATAACATGAATTAAAGAAATTTCTACATAAAATATTAATTAAAAATTGATCACAAAAATTATTTAAATTATTTTTTGTTTAGTTTTAATAATATAGTTGCTATTTATTTTAATGATATTGTGATTTTAAAAGAATGTTTTCTATAGCAATTTTAATTTTTCAGTTGTTCAAATCTGAGAAATTAGGTTTTCTCCATTTCAATATCAAAAGTTATATATATCAATAAATACAATTCAGCAATATATATAATGATTTTTTTCTTAGCCTCGAATGTATTTTCTTTTACATTCATTTTGGTATTTAGCATTGTAACTTTTATAAATCATATATATATGAAAATCAGAAGTTAATGATCTGGAAAATTTATTCATCTTACTCTGAAGTGTATCACATTTTCCTTTATTATAATTTTCAAATTTTAAGGTAGTCTTGTTTTCTACATTCTTTAAATAGTTGAGGTATTTGTTGATATTTTCTTTGCTCTTTGGGAAATTATAAATTTCTTCATTACTTAATTTAAAATCATAAAAAAATTAAATATATATTGGATCTTTTAATGTTTGCAGTTGTATATATTTTCTTGATTACTGTTAAAAATCCAAGTATTTTTTAAAAAATAATTAATTATATAAATTTATTTTAATTTTCTCTATTTAGATATCAGAAATTGGATATCAGATAAATAAACTATAAATTATTATATTGGAAATATAATAGTTTACAGTTTTTCTTTTGTAAAATGAATAAATATGTAGATGATATTAAAAAATCCATAGAGTGTTTTAATGTCATGCAGATTTATTTTTAAAATTGTATAATATTTATATATATATTTTTGATTAGAAAAGTCGATTTCTTGGATGGAAGGAAACTTGGACTATACTAGAAAAAGGAGTTATGTCTTTCTTTAATTCCAGGTAAAATTTTATTTTATTATAAAATGTTTATCTTTTTAGTTAAACATTGCAGTCGTAATGTCATATAACTTTTTGCTATAAATGTTTATGGGGGAAAAAAAGTATCTTATGTTCTTTATTCTTTGCTTTGATTGACATCCTTACTTTTGATTCATGTAAACATTTTTTATTACATTTGTTTATTTTTAAATTGCAGTATTAATAATGTATAATAAATAAAGGCTGCTGCAACTATAAAAAATTTGATTTTAGGGCAGATTCTACTACTGGTACAAGAAGGAAAGGATACAAATACCTTGATGGCGCCAAAGTTGTTGTAAGCAAAATTTTGAATAATTATTTTTCAAAGTAAAATGTAAATGAAAACAGATATTTGTAAATTAAGGTATAGCAAAGGAAAATAATTGTTTTTTAGTTGTGGCTTTATTTCAGGCATATATCTAAACTTTTATCTAAAAAATCATTATTTTTATGATTGTAACTTTTAAAAATAATTGCTTGGTTAAAGTAAAAAAATGCATATTTGTAAAAATACAGTTGATATATTAAATCATTATTCACCATTATATCTTTTCCCTATTTCTTTTCTCAAAGGAGGCCTTTGTTTTTGAAGAATGCTAGTGGCTGATAAAAAAAAAATAATGATATGCTCTCTAATATCGGTTGTCTCTCATCATTGTAAACAAGATGTAACTTATGAATTTGACCTATTTTATTACTCTGTTATCTTATTTTTTGCCTCTAGTGAATAATGACATTCATATTCATATCTTTTATGTCTCTTATTCTATAATATATTTATAATGACATTGATTCTACATTCATGAATAAATCAGAAGGAAAAATTATTTTTAACCTGTTTTTCTTTCTATTTTTTTAAATGCAATAATAACTGCAATTATTGTTTCTGTAAGTATAAAATTTATTTTAAAAAAATCCATTTCCACTAATAATGGTGTAACATTTTGTTTCTTGTAATACTGTATGATTTGAAAAAACTTTCATACTCTTGATTCATCTTTTTTGCAATTCATGATTTTTATGTATTAAATTATAAAATATAAGCATCACCATTTAATGTGAAATTTGAAAAGTAAGTTCATTATCATAGCAATTAAAATTATTTTTTAAAAAGATTTATTTTACTAAATGTTTTTTATCGGAATTGATAAGTAAAAAATGACTAAAAAAACTAGATATTTCAAATAATAAAAATATCTTTATTACACTATTTATTATAAAAATTGTCCTTTTATAAAATTGTGGCATTTTCTAAAATCTAATGCATGATACACTTATTTAAATCTTAATTATTTTTTACTTAGTTATTGAAATGAATTTGTTTAGTGAAATATTATTTTATTAGATATTTGTCATTAACTTAATACCATTAGTCAATATTACAAAAAATATAAATTAAAAAACTTAGAAAAGAGGTTATTAAAAGTGTGATCTTTGGTGATTAATTGCTGGCATGTGATTAATAAACAAGTATATTTTATTATTTAATATTGAAATGTTATTTTATCAGTATTATTCTTAACAAAAGTTGTAAAATGTAAAAAATAATAAATGTTCAATTTCAGGCTGATGAATCAGATGTTGCAGTTTTCATAATCATATTTTCTGATAATTCTCGACAAAGATTTAGTGTGCCATTGGTTAATCAGCAGCAAGTTGACAGACAGGTAAGTTTTAAGCATTAATTAAATATAAGAATATAGATAAATTTGGTTAGTAGATGTATTTAAAAGTTCCCCACAATTCTAATGAATATAATAATATGTTTGCATTAATTGATATCGCATAAAGTAAAATTTTCAGTTTAAATGGCATTTTTCTCAGAAGTACTAGTTCTAAAATGTGTATGCCTATAAGGACAGATCAATTCTCTGTGCTGCAAGGTTTTTCTAGTGTAAAAAATATGACGGGACATGTGTTAGTTTTATTTATTTTAAATATGTAGAATGTTTGTGGCAAAGTAACAAAATAAAAATTTTGAATAGCTTCTTCAATGTGTTTTTCAACTCTTATATCATGAAACACCATATAAACATCTTATATATATTTTTTATGTCAATTATGTACAACCTAATGTGAGTTCCCTTTAAAAAAAATTAAAGCAATAATTTTATTTATATTTTGTTATGATTTATTCGAGTTTTTTTTAAAAATTTTTTTAAACAATAATTTTATTTTTAAGTTTATTCATATGTCATAATTTATCATTATCTGATTTATTGAATTTGCAACAGAAGAAAAATAATATGCATTATTAAAAAAAATAAATATTTAATAGAAAATTTATTTTTTCTATTGAAATAAATTTAATTTAGAATGCATATTATTGTTGAAAAATTTATAAAATGGATTTAGTTTAATGATTTGTTTTTATCCTAAACAAACATATATACAACAACTATAAATCTCTGGATGAACTTATAAACTATATCCCTTACGAATTGACATGATTAAAAGAAATAAAAAATATACTTTTAAATTTCAGTTAACCTTTATTTATTTTTATTGTTATGGATTTTTTATGAGCATATTTTAAGACCCTTATAAAAGTATATAACTTCACAATATTTCATGATAAAAATGTAAGTGAGCTCTGATTTTTAATGCATAATATTACTAAATAATATTATCAATACAATTTTTAATGCATAATATTACCAAATAATATTATCAATACAATTTTTAATGCATAATATTACTTCAGCTTTGCATTGGATTCAAATAATAATATTTATTGCATTTGAATTCTTTTGCCCAGACTAATGTATTTCAACAGAATATTGTTAAATTGAAGGGGAAAAGTGTGTGTCTGTGTGTGTGTATTCTCAGAAAAATGCTGTTAAATTAACAAAATGTTTTTGGTATTACATAGAATATTATATAAAATCTTATTTAAAACTTTTTTTTTTTCCCTTCCCAGAAATGGATCAATTCTATTAATGAACATATTGAATTTAGCAGTCATTATCTAAAACAAGGATTTTCTGACTCTGATCCTGAAGAAGAGGATGACATAGTACCTGTTGGTACTATGAAAGACAAACTACAAGTAATCAAATTATTAATAATTATATATATTTAAAAAAACTGAAAAAACAGGACTTATTTTGTTGTAATTACTTGTTTCAAGCATTTGGTATAAATGTTTTATCTTTGGATAAATATTTTCTTGCTTGCCAAAAAATAGAACTTCAACTAACTTATAATCGCTAAAAAAATTATAATATGCTATTTTAGAAGAATTAAAATTTAGTTCTCAAATATTTGCTACAGTAAAAAGCTTGTTTTCTGCTAAATTGTGAGAAAAAATTCCCTTAAACTATTAATTTATATTTGATATGTCCTGAAAATATGAAATTCTGTAATTTAAAACTGAATTATGGGATTTGATATAGACCTACAAATAACAACCTGATTTAGGAATTTTCTATATTAAACTATATATAAGGAAACTAAAAAATACTAGTATAAAATTATATAGAATTAAGCTTTCGCTTCATAGAAAAGACCTTAAACTGTTGTTTAATAATTTATTAATTGACCTATAACAAGTTAGATTTATTCATTCTACTGTAATACATATTTTGATGCAAAAGATTTTTTAATTGTTTTTTATGTGTTTAAAACAAAGATGACAATTGCTTTTATTAATTACCTCTTAAAGTATAATTGTTTCTTTATTTATATTAAGTAAAATGTGTAAGTGCTAAAGCCTTTTCCTTTATAAACTGTGAAAAACATTTCAATTAATTAAAATACATAACAATATTTCTAGAACTCTGCAATTGTCTAATTAAAAGTAAAAAGAATGAAATAAAAATAGAAAAAATTATTTCCCACTCTGAAGCTTTTGGCATTCTTTAATGAACTTAGTTTAATATTTGCTTATACATATTTCAAATAATCTTCTTACATATGAGTGTCCTTTTTGCATTAATATCAACTGTACATTGCTTTTATAATGTGGGGAAATCTTTCAATTTATTCTTCATTTCTACCGTTAAAATTTTCAAGAAAATGGTCTTGAATAATTAATAATGATTTATGTTCATATTATAACAGCCAAAGTCTTTGAAGCTGCTAAGCATGTTATTAGTTAAATCAATATTATTAACAATATTATTCCATTAATATTATTACTAATTATAAGATCAATATAATTAGCTTTGTCAGGTCTCAGAAAGCTTTTGATAACTAGAAGAAAGAAAAAAAAAATCATACTTTTTGCCTGTTCTCATTCATAGAATCCTTAAAATAGAAATTGCTGATAAAATTGTCTTGCTCAAACAATTTTCATGAGCTGCTGAGCATCAAAACTTCTATCTTTATTTTCCAATACTTATTCCACGCTTTTTTGTTTGTTTGCTTATTATATGCTTATAAAGCAAGGTCTATCTTCATCAAACACTTTTTGTTTTATCAACTTTAAATACATGTGAGGCTAGTTAATTCTGTCTCATCTGATTTAAAGGCAGATGACATTTCTTCCTGCAACAATCATACATTTTTCCAAAAGCTATTCTGTTCTTATTCTAGTAGTATTGTTTGGATTTGCTATTTCATATGCTTAAGAAAACAAGAATATTTCAGATAATGCACTTGTTTATAAGTTGACCATTCTACAAAAATTGCCTATTATGTTCATAGAACTTAAATCTTTCTCTTTACCAAAGCAACTTTATCATATACTTTTATTCATTACTCGACTTCTGTGAAAACAAATATAATATTTTTCTCAAATAATTTGTTTTTTTTTCAAGAATAATTTGTTCTTTTGAATTTTAAATATTTTATGATTTAGCTATACCAAATATCAAAATATGAGCGTGAAGAAAAATTACTTGTTCTATTTAATTATTAATTTAAAATTTTGTTAAGTGCACATGTAGTTAATGTCATTGCTCATATTGTTTTGAAGGTTGAGTACTTTGCTCGTTTCAGTCATACTACATTTGCGAGAAAACATTATCTAATTATGTGGTTATTCTTTTCCTTTGCATGTGTATGTGTGTATTAAAATATTTTATGTTAAATTCATGTTTTATTTTACAAAACATCAATTTGTATTGATGTTTTGTAAAATGTATGTATGATGCACAAACTTTTTAAAAAATAATGCTTTGTTTAATTTTCGTTATTGTTTTCACTGAAAGACTTTAAAAGGTAGAAAAAGGCACTTAGTTGAATACGTTTCAAACATAAAAGTTTATAAAAAATATAATTAATAGAGTACTTTAAATCCTCTAAAATTGTGTATCTTTTTAAAATCTAAGTTAATTTTCTTTACATGTTTTCATTTGTCTGAATATGTGACATTTTTATTTATTCTATAATTACATTTTTATTATTATTAACTATAATTAATGTTTGATTTCCCCTTATTTTTTAGACTGCCCAAGCTCATTTACAATTGCTAGAAAAAAGTTTTAATGCATTAAAATCAAAATATAATGAATATAAACCTGTGGACAATGGCAGTAAATCAGTATTTTATACAGAAGTGCCATGGGTGAGTTTATATAGTGATATTGGAAGTTTGGTTGAATCTGCTCAGAATGTGTCTTCAAGTTTATCTCATTGCTTTGCAATATTTTCTCAACAAGAGCAGGCAAGTAACAAGTTTTTATATTTTTAAAAATTGATTTTACTTATTAAATCCCTTCATATTCTTGCATGACACATTTTTATACAAATTTTATCTTATCCTTTGAAAAGTAATTTTACGGATGTAGAATTTTAATCATTGTTAATACTTTTGCTTGCATATGTTTATAGCATTACGGTTGTCAAAAAAATTTTTTTTTTTTGCATAATTTATTTGCATAAATTCCCAGACACAAATTTTTATCAGATTTTATATGTAATTGTTTTGTTTTTTTCATTGTTGAAATTTCAGTGATCTTTAAACTGCAATATTTATAACCACTTCTTCAATAATAGAATTGAATATTTTAAAGTAAATAAATAAAAATTTGATTGATTTTATTGATGATCATTCAATAAATATAAAAGTTATTTTTAAGAAGTATACAAATGTTTGTTTATATATTAGGTTTTAAAAAAATTGCAATTCTATTTCGATTTTTAAAAAAATTATTGGTTTTTATAAAATGTTCTACATTGTTAATATATTCCAATGCATACATGTTAATTTTTATCACTTTAAATTATGTAATCCATTTTAATTTTATTCATGAAATATTAAAACTGATGGCATAGTTTGTTTTTCTTTTGCGATTGTATTCTTTAAAAAAAATCCTTATAATTCACTTAAATCCGAGTGTGTATATATATATATATATATATATATATATATTAATGTTTCTTTCAGGTCCGTAACTTACAATTGAAGCAGTTGGAGGAACGATGTCGCTTTCTTCAAGATGCTTTACAAACTCTTGCTCAAGAGCATCATGAGTTAGAAAAGTCTTTAGTTAGTCCTTTCCACACTCCTCCAAATATTCCACATTATGATGATACTGATTGTGATGAGTTCTTTGATGCTTTTGAAGGAGGTAAGCTTATTCATTTGATATTCTTGTAAAAAGATTTTAAAATCTGATTATTTGAATCTATTCTTCCATTTAAAAACTTCTGAAAGTTAAATGAACTAGGAACAAAGATTAATTTGTTGGTTAATCATTTGTTCTCACTAGATCTTTAAAAAAAAGATGTATGATTAAATATTGGCTAATTATTCTTGCCTCGACTAAAGGCTGAGCCCAAGGATAATGAAGCACTTTTCCGTATTGATGAACAAAACAGTCAATATATCTGTTGAGCTTTGAAATTTGTTGAAAGTTAGTTCCAAAGAGTGATTTGGTGAAACATTTACTTTATGTTTAAAAGAGCCTCTTCATTTGACCACCATTCAAAATAGAAATTATCAAATTGGAAGTTAAATTCAGGAAAGCTTGTTTTGTCAAACATGAATAGTTTATATCTTGTATAGATTGGGAAAATAATTTTCAAATATGAATATTACTCACATATTTTACTTGAAGCTTGATAATCTGATCAGAGTGTGATCCTGCTAAAGTAATTGCAAGCATATTTTTATTGCATAAAAAAGTTAGTTATTTGATGCTACATTATTTATCAGTACATTTTCTTTCTTTTTTTCTTATTCTTAAAAGTTTAAAACCACTTCTATGGTATCTTCCAGAATTTTCAACTGGTGAATAATTTTTGTAATTAAAAACCTTTGATTTGTATTATAATTAATTAGCCTTTGATTTGTATTTATTTAATACCTAGTATTTTGTTTTGTTCGTCAGTTTTATATTAATTTAAATAAATTTGCTGTTAAAATTTGTAATGGTAATTGCTTTTCTGTTTATTCTTTTGATTTTCCATAATACCAAAGAAAGGAGAAACCTGATATAGATTTTTTTATTCATTTTCAAAAATCTTTGTTTCATCTATGACAGGTATTATAAATGAACTCGGCAAAGCTTATTTTACAAATCATACTATCTAAAAAAATTTTTAAATATTGATTGGATATTAGCCTTAATCTGTAATTTCTCAGCTTTAAAATTCTAGTCAGTTTTTAAAAGAATTTTTTTTGTCAGTATTACAATCAAATATTACTTTAGGGCAATGTGACATGCCAGTTCTAAAAATGCTAAATAGATCCATCAAGTAATATTGCTTTCTTGGCAAAGGATCGATACATTGAAATATAAAATAGTTGTAATGTTAAATATTAACATGTAAGTTTGTTTGGTTAGTAAATTATTGCAAGGTAAAATTAATTGTGAACTTTTATATCTTTCAATTCATAATATAAATGACATCATTAGCTAATACAATTTAACTAAGAGAGATATTTAATTTACATTAGATGAAATTATCTATAGAATATCTTCTTAGATGTCATTGGAGATTAATCCATTTATTTGTGTTCATCATTTTATAAAAAAGCATAAACATAGAATACCTATTGAATCAGCATCATAAAATAAGGTAATGAAATAAGAAATAAATAGTTAATATAAATAATGTTTAAAGGAAATTGATATTTTCAAGGATTATTCAAATCAATTTTTTAAATAATTTTTGTTCAAAAGTCATGGCATATTTTTGAAGGAAATATTACCGTATTTAAAGTGGCTAAACTTAATAAGTATGTTCATTTTATAGATACATTTAGTGGTAGAAAACTCGATTGAAGAGTTGAATAGTGACATAATTTTCGCCTGTCATATCTTGAAGATTTTCAGTAGGAGGTATACATTTTAAAATTTGTTATGCATGTCATCTGGCTTGTTATAACTGTTTAATTTCAAGGGAAAAAAAGTATTCTACAGCAGCATTTCAAAATCATTTTTTTTTTAATATTTAAAAATATTTCATTGGTCTCAAGTGGTGCCTTTCCCCTTATTGTTATGCACAGCTTTTTGCATAATGTGTTACATATCTTCATAAATATTATGACAAGCAATTTTAGTTATAAAATACATTTCTGTAAATATTATGTATTTTTTTCATGTATTTCCAGCTGTTTTCTTGTCCATCTTCATGTCTGTTTTTGTGAATTGTTGTAAATAAAGTCATATTTTTGCTTATTTAAATATCCAAACCTTTGTTAACTATTAATTTTTTATATTGAATCATTTGCATGCAGTTTTGCTGACATTAATTATTTTTGCACTTCTAATTGCAGTATATTTATAACCTTCATTGTATGTTATGATTAATTGGAAGTTTTGGCTGCAATTTAAAAAAGCTATTTGCTTTGCTTATACATTTGTTCTATATATTTCTCAGTGTAATTTAAAAATAACTTGCATTGCTTAGATTACTATGGATTAATATTTTATTATATGGTTGCTAATAAGAGTTATAATAATAAACCATATTTATTTAATTTATAAAGATTAAAAAATGCTATAAAAGTCTTACCTACAATATACTAGAATGTTTTCTGAAATCAAATTTACACCCGTAAAAATAAAATTTTTGCAATTAAAGCTTGATATTTACATTTGATTAAAAACAGAATGCATAAACTGTCAGAATAAGTAAATAGTATACAAAGCTGACTCGGGCAATTTTTCCTAATTAACCCCCACCTCCTTACTTAAAGACCTACTTGTTTATATAATTATTAAATCCATGCTATAATATCGAAACTAAAAAAAAAAAAAAAAATATTTACTTGAAATACAATGGTTGAAGAAAAGATAGGATCAGCAAAAAAAATTTGCAAATTTTAAACTATTTGTTGTAATGTTATACAATTTTTAAAATAATAAGAATAATAGATGAAATTATTTTGAAGAATATTTTATTTTTATTTATTACAGTTTTACTCATTGTTAACTTTTACACAGAAAGAAAACTGGAAAATAAAATAGAGCAAATTTCAAATTTGGTTCAAAAAATAGTTAATTATTAAAAAAAAATTTTTGTATGATATTTACCAATTGAGATATCATAGAGCCCACAAATCTTTCTAAAAGTTGTTTCAACCTTTTTTTTTTTTTTTTCCCCCTTGAATTTCCATCACATACTGTAACACATATTTATTGGCGTAACAATGCCTGCCTGCACAAATATCACATGTCATTGTGCCCTTCTAATTTTCTGTAGGGTCCAAATTGGGACCTTTTTAGAGCCAGTCCAATAATTTTGCTTCATTTGTTTCAAACTCTGACTTTGTAGATAATGATACATGGATAAAGGCATTATCTTGTTGAAAAATATAATGCCCTCTTGTAACGAGAGGATTGGCTAGTTTTAATTTTTCAGCAAGCATATCTTGATATCCTTACGAGTTAGTTTTTGGTTTCAAAAACGCTATCAGAATTGTTCCATTAAGAGTAAATCCTTTCCAACCATAATACTACCAATGTTGAAATAGCATTTAAAAAGCTTTATTTGTTCACAAAGTTAATTATGGCAATAATATTGGAAGTCATCTGGTCTGCCCAAATAAAATTACGTCATTTCTTTTATTTAAAAAAAAAAAAAAATGCTGTTTTACTTATTCTACGTGTTTAATCATTTGTAGTTTTATTATTGGAGGCTGTTTTTCATTTTAAATGTGAAAATTTTAAAATTATATTATGCATGGTTCTACTTTAACAAGACATTTGCAATTCTTTTTTAATTTGAGTAGAAAATTGTTAGTGAGAAAGGGCTCGATTACTTATACTCTTTTTGTTCAATTAGATAAAGACGATTTTCTACCGGATCGTTTATATACAATAGTGATCAAGAGTTTTCAAGGTGTTATTCATAACAGTGCTTGTAATAAAAATTAGGGAAATAAAGTAACGCAATGTAACAAAAAAGAAATAAAGAATATTTTTATCAAAAGAATAATGCAAATTTTACTGTCAAAACATACGGTAAAAATAAACGTCTTTTATATTAATAAAATTAAAATGTGTAGTTTAAATATTTTTAATGAAATCATTTGGAAAAACTGTTTGTACCATTTAATAATTGATTTAGAGTAAAAATAAATTTATTGTAATGTAAAAAATTAGGTGGTCTTATTTTTGTTTTCAAATTTAACTCTTTACAAATATTTCTAAAATGATTAAAATATAAAAGCATAAAAAATTCATTTTTATAAAATATGTCGTTCTGCTGGATAGTTAACTCCTTAAAATAACTTATAAAACTTTATAATATTATAAAACTTAGGGTCAGCTATTTTCCGGTATTTACTATCTTTTTTTTGTAGTAAAATTGTCAATACTGTAGTAATTTTTTTTTTTTTTTTTTTTTTTTTTTGCTAATTATGAAGTTGTTATTGCTATAGACTTCATGGAAAACTTTTATTTCATTCATGTAGGTTAAGTATTAGACTGTCATTGGATACTTAGCTATTATATTTTAAACATAGTTATTGTAAATTGTAAATGGAACAGTCTCATAAGTGAAAGTTCTTGCTTTCTCTAACTATTTATGTCATAAATTATTTTATAATATTATAAATGTCTATTATTTATGTCATAAATAATAGACTTCTAGTAAATATAAAAAAGTATACTTCTATAATGAGAAAATAGCGACTTATGAAATTCTGTTGTGTATTAATTAATAAATGGAAATTATTTCATTTACCATTTTTACTCTTTTAATATAAGGATATTGTTTTTATTTCTAAAGTATACATCTTAAATTATTTTATACATTTAAAGATGTTTTTAGATTTGTTATCCCATATATAATATAATATTAAATGGGAAAATATTGCTATAATTTTTTAAAAAAATATTTTTTTTAATGAAATTTCTATATTTTAGAATCATTTATCTTTTTACTGAAATAAAGAAAAAAGATACTAGAAATTCTGATGAATTTCTGTTAGCATCACAACTAGCTGCTAATTTATATCTAGTGGGTTAAAAATCTTAAAGGGGTTTCATCACATATACACTTCATACAGAAGTAATTGTTTTTCATAATGCAACTTTATTTTTTGACTTTTAAATTAAAATCATGTTATAATTATTGTTTTGTGTTGTTAAAAACCCTCTCTTAATTATTATTTTTGATGATGCAACTAAAATTTCAGTTGATTTAGTAATTTATGGTAATTAAATTTTGTGTATTTCTTAAAACAACAGAAATTTTAAACAATTTTTGCATTTAAATTTTAATTTTTTTATTAAATAAAAACTATGTACATCTTATTTTTTTATCATACATTGAAAGCTTTCAAGTATTTTTGTAATTTTTTTTTTGAATTTAGTTCTTGGATAAATTTGAAATTGAGGTAATGGAGGGAATAGTCGTGGAAAGATGATCTTTTTATCAATCAAATTTTAAAAAGAAGGAGAATAGAAATTCTGTAAAGAAAATAATAATCTGGAGAATATTATAGGATTTTTTTTTTTTTTTTGTAGGAAACTTTCTAAATTCAATTTGTTTGGAATAAAATTAGCATCTGAGATAGTTTGAACAAGAATTACAACCACATAATGTTTTTAAATGGAATTATAAAAGATTGTTAAGATGACAAATATATGCAACACTTATTAAACTTAAATATTTATGATAATCTCAATTTGATTATTATTTTTGGAATTGACAATATAGACTTAATGTCAATAAAGAAATGACAATGATACTGGATATCAGTTTCTGAAACTGGAATTGTCTGTTCTAAAGGAAAAGAAAAATATCATTACCTGAATAATTTAATATTAGAATTTTTTTTGTAGAATTATTTAGAGAACGATATTGATATTCTTAAGAACATCCTTTTTTGTGGCAACTATACAATTATCAGAGCACACATACCACATCTGTTTTTATATTCAGAAATAATTACTCATTTTCAAATGAAAATAATTTTGTGTGAATGGGAATGTAGAATTCTTCAATACTGACTAGCAGCTGTTACTTTTTGTTGCTAAATATTGATTGTTTTAATGAATATCTGGATTTTGTTTGGTTACAGTTACGAAAATTTTGTTTTGTCCATTTAAATTCAGATTTTCAAATTAAAAAATCTATTTTAAGAGTTGCTTGATTTTGTTTTTAACCTGAAGAGTTTTTCTTCAAAATAGTTAAATATATATAGTTAATATTTCTGGAACTTAAAAAAAATTTATATTGAAATTTAAAAAAGTCTTCTGCTTTTAAAAACTTTGTAATTTCCTTAATGATCTACACTAATTATAGAAAAATGAAAGAAAATATTAATCGGTGACATAGCAAACCATGCATATTAAAAGCCATGTTATCTTTCTTAAACTCTGAATTACTTTGTAATTTTCTATATCTGTTTTTGTTTTTAAATCTTCGAGTTCATTCTAGTTATTTTAAATTCCTTCAATTCAATAGCCATTTTTTAAAATTAATATACAAGTTAAGTAATTCCCTTATAGGAAATATCACCCTGTGATGTTCATGTGCAGGAACTTATTGTAAATGTCTGCATAATTCCTTTGATTATGGGCTCTTGAACTACAAAGCATCCCTTTTTTAAATTTTTTAAGTTTATGTATAGTACTTGCCCATATTATCTTTAAGCACTATTACTAGAATAATTTTGATTCAAGTTTACGCAGTATATTTTGGTGTCAAGAGATAGAAAAAAAATTGTGTCCGAATTTGTTTAAGTGAATCATCTAGTTCAAAAGGGATGGAAATTTTCCTTACCGATAATTTCCTTATTATTGAAGGTAGAACGATAAATTAAGTTAATTATCTCACCTAATAAAGATCTTTTGTAGTGAACATTTTTTTATAAGTGCAATTGCCTAAAAATTAGTGGTTGAATGTGATATTTTAACCTTCACTTCAGTTGCTTTTGAAAACCTTATGACATTAGGTTGTAAAATTATTATCAGTTTCTATCTTTTCAAACTTTATATATCAACCTTAATGTAATTAGGGATGGTGGGGTGAGGTGGTGTGGGGTCTCTGGACAAAAGGAATCTATTTTTGCTGGTTTGCAAAATGTCCCCCCCCCCTCCCTTTTCTAACATTTTTAATGAGTATCTGCAACCAAATATCAATTACAGTTTTGTACTATTGTTTGTATGTGAATATTAGTAAAGTCCAAGTACACCTACCAAAAGTGCCCTCCGTTACTAAGCATTTTTTGCTATTGAGGACATTCAAAGAAAAAAAAAATTATTGTACTCTTGCAGTTTTCAGAAGTTTTGAAGGGGGGGGAATGTAAAAATAATTATATTGCTGAATTTATAATAATATCATTATTTGTAAGATCAAAGCATTATTTAAATACTTTCATGAAATTAACAAAACAAATGCCCGAAAATAAATTAATATTAATCGCCAATTGAACTAAAAAAATTTCGAATCAAGATTTAATACTTTTTATTTTCATTTATGTGAAAAAAAAACATATTTCGAGAGTTAACGCTAACGTTTTAAGGGTTAAAGATATTTAGAGGTATTTGTGGATATAACGATTTGTAGAGTTTTAAATGTTTCAACTCAATATAAAATTATATGATTTCTTAATTTAAATTTTTTAGATGTTTAGATTTCTATCTCAAAATAGTTGGGGAGGGGGAACGAGATTAGCCCATCTTCTCTGCTTTCAAAGTTGTAGAATTTCAAAAATGCTGTAATCGAAAGTTTAAGTAAAGAAAATCAAAGGGCACTTTTGGATTGTAAAAATAATAATTTCAACAAATGTGTGTTCATTTTAAATGCCTTTTAAACTGGATAGGAGGATTGTACTGTGCATAGTTGGAATATTATGTGAACGTACGAAGAAATAGTGTACTGATGGAATTGACGATGTCATAATCTTGATGGAGTTACATTCTCTTTTACATCTGATTTCCTTGTAGAGATGCTTCGAAAATCAGACTATATATTCGATTTGTTCTGTTCTAGATTGTTCCTTTGTCTCCATTGAACAAGCAAGATCAAACATATAAAATTAGGTTCTTCTGTGCTTTCTGAAGATTTGTGTATATTTCATGAAGGGAAAAGAATTATGGAGTTTGGAAAAAGGTTTATATGTGTGGAAACATTTATTGGAAAAGATACAGCAATTGATGAATGATTGAGAAATGATGACGATTTCGGAAAGACAATTTCAGACTAAAAGTATCTCATAATCTGTGGAAATGACTGCTGAAATTCGACTTCTTCAAACAACTACTCTTCTCAGTATACTTCCACAGCAGCTCCAAAAGGTCATCATTAATATAAGATGATCGACGACTTCATTTCTCACTGACGATCTTTGGTAAAAAAACGATTCCAATTGTTTTTTCATGTCACCACCTACGCACTTCGCACATATTAAATTTCGATATGGTCTATGTTTTGCACATTCAGTAACTTCATTGAAGATTTATCCTCACAGTTTACGAGAAAAAAAATGACAATTACGAAACTTCAAGGATTCTTGAAGTGTCAATTATCGCATATCGTTACTTTCAGGTCCACATCCTAAATTTCAGATTAAATTTCAACATTGCATGACTCGCCATCTGTTGATAGTATGGTTGTTTCCTGCCTTACCATAAAATCCTGTTGACATTTGCTTTTAGACTTATCTATTACAATTTTTCATTACTTATTATTTACTTAAAAAATATAAATTAAGTGAATTGCTATATATTTCTCTGCCTGATGGTAAGGACGACTTATTGTAATAATCATAATAGTATTTTAATGTAACGTAGTTTTATGCAGCGAAAAAGCCATTTGAATTGAATAAGCAAAATATGAAGCTGACATTATTAGTAAGTACCTATATAGTGTTCTTAAACTATGATATGTAACGCAGAATGAAATCACAACAAATTATGTTAGTGATTTCTTTAATTTAAACATGGAATCTAAAAATTTAATAATCAGTATTAATCAAAATCTGTAACGCTGTTTTCTTGTCTAACTAGAATAGTTTTTTTTTTTCTTTCTCTTTTTTTATTTTGGCGAATAAACTTAAGCATGAATAAGAATTAGTTATGGGATTGTAAAGTCCACGTTTTATTTGCATTTTTTTCCTATCTCGAACAGAAATTGGAAGTGTTTATTAACGCACCTATGGACAGTGCTGGGAAATTAGTAACGTAACAGTAGTAAGTACGGTATATGGGTAGTAAGAATGTTATTAAATTGTGATTCCATATCGCAATTCATTATATTCTCGTTTCACGGGGTAGTTGAAAATTATTTCTATTATTTTCTCCCAACAATATTTTAATTTCGTGTTTGGTAATGAATTTTTTCTTTTGTTAGAACACTATTTCATTCCGATGGCATTTTTTTTTGTAATAAGTGTTTTCGAAAATTATGTATTAATCTCCCACTGCAAAGAAGCAAAAGTTTGGCGAGAGATAAATTACGCGCTGGAGGGTGAGACAAAGCAAAGAGTATAAAACTTAATTTTGGAATTAAGTAACTTCACATTTTTTTTTTTAATGCCGTGTTGTAGTAAATGTCTACTGATTCATAATATTTTCACTTCATTTAGTAGACATCGCTAATAGTTTCTTCCAGCATTATTTTTATTTTGTATTTGGCGTTGCATTACCTCCACCCCCCACCATATTAGTGGGTCACTATTTCAGCATTCCCCCTCCCCTATTAGTGGGACATTATTTCAGACCGATTTTAGTAATGAGCTTTGATATTTTAGTATTCGTGGACATTAAGGATTGAGAAGTATTCCATTGGAAAGAAACAAATCTTTTAATAGTGCTGTTTATTTACATCTGAAGTATACTACGAATTATATATATATAATTATTTCTTATGTACACTCCAATGTTCACAAGATTTTTTACTGCAACTTTTGTTTCTTAATTTGTGATAGCCATGTCCGAGATATTATTAACTGGATAACGTCCTGTACACACGGACGTATTTTGTTATCTGTGTTGTATTAGAATTGTTTCCATTAGGAAAATAACTAATATTTATTGTGGAGATAAAGTTCAGCATTAGCTTTTCGTTGCCGACTTTTTCTTCTAAATAATGAATCTGGTAAACTCCGGCCAAATGTCAAATTCCTTCTCATCAGGGCTGGGAGATTTTGTGATGAGTCAGTGAATGAAATACGTTTGATTTGACATTTATGTATGCAAATATTGGTATAGTTAATAACATGCAGTATTAACTGAGGAATTTCAAGACCTCAATTTTTATTTACACTTGGATGACCTGATAGGGGCTTCCCTTGTTTTAATGTTTAGTTGTCATTCAAATTCTTCATAATTTGTGCTAAGCATTTTACCCGCATGCTGTAAGTATTTAGAGGCCATATAATGCATTTATGCCAAGCATATATATGTTCACTCAAGATTTTAATTTTAAAGCAAAACCAAAACCTATAAAAGATTTCATTGCATGTGAACTAAGTTGTAACGTGCTCAGAAAAACAATAGAACATTGTATCGAGTTTGTTTCGTAATCGAATTAGTATTTTAAACAAGTTTTGTGTATAAATACAATAAAAAATCAAATAACTATAATATGAAAGGAAAAGTCGACGTTGACGTTATTGGTTAATACTATTTTAAATTATGATTCTTAACCTTGAGGGGAATCACGAAAACTCGCCTGGCTACATTTATCGAATTTTAGAATGGCAGTACTCATATCATTAAAAAAAATAAAAAAAAAAAAATCCTCTCGTCAACTTGGAAGGCAAAGGTAGATTCTTTTGCATCTGATTTATTATCTGGCATCATAAATTGTTGATATTAGAAACAGACAGAATTAGGGCTTGAACATCACTCTTCAACATATTGCTATTATCGAAAAACTTTAAATACAAAAGTTGTTCGTCTTAATGAGACGCTAATTTGGCTAATCGAATTTATTTTTCTATTTTTAGTATTAAGAAAGTTATAGCGAAATGAAAATTTAACCCCACCACCACCACCATTTCCATCCGCTTTGAGCTAGACGGCCCATTTAAACTCTTCCGAAGTTTTTACATTTCTAACAACATTATACCAGCCGGTTAAAAGCGAAGCAAAATTACTCTTGCTATTTTGTTCGCAAGATAACATAAGCAAAGCTTATACACATGTATATATACTTATTTATAAACTTTTTAACGAAGAGTGGTTTTGGGTTCTTGGGTCCATTATCGGCGAAGAACTGCAGAAATTTTCCCGAAGTGACCATCAATAAGAGCCATTGCAATATGTAATCTTCCTATAAGAATCTACCAAAAAAAAGAAAAAAGTATCTTCATTTGAACATTTCATTAAAACTTTTTAACTAATTTTTTTAATGAAATAATCTTTACCTTGTGTAATTTTCAGATGGCCTGTGAAATGCATGGACTTGAATATCTTTGTTACTCGTAGTTTTATTGTTTTTATTATTATTCGATAAGATTCCGCATACATAATTTTATCTTCAAATGTAAAAGTTGAAGTCTGAATCGATCTATTTGCGTACAGATAATTTTGTAAGATATAAAAATAATGAAGATGATAAGAGAAATTATGCCATGGTCGTTTCTTGTTAAATTGTTATTATTTTCACTGTCAATGTTTATTTTTAATTTCCTTTTTTAATTATAGATATTTTGAATAAGTTTTAATTCGTGTAATTGTCCCTATCCTTCTTATATTCACTATTTTAATATAACATAACTGGGAATCCTCTTCCTCCCTCTTGTATTTTTTTTTACTGCTATATGAATCTTCTTTCGTTTTATAAACATTCACTCATTTGCATTCATGAGAATGTATGTGAAGCGTAAAATTTGATTTCTTTATAGACAAGGCAGATGGGAGCTTGTAGTTAATTGTAAGTTGGTGTATTTATTAATTCTGAGATGACGTCTCTGCCTACTGTCATTTGCTGATCCGTGATGCAACTCTTATAGCTACCACTGGTTTGATATCTATTATTTCAATTGGAATTATAATTCGAATGTCGGTTAAGCCAAAATGGCCAGAACATTGTCAAATTTTATTTCTTTGTCCCGGATTAACATTGTTCTTCGAATTTAAATTAAATTCACCCAAATTGTTCCGCTTTTTATGTATCATTAAATATTTAATATTATAAAAAGATTAAGCAGGTTAAATATTTTGAAAACTTAACTTTTAAATTCTCCATATCATCTTGCACTGTATTGTTTGCGAACGGATTCTGAAACCCTCTGCGCTTTTGCACATGCGTTAGGATGGGTTTCATTCGACAAAATAGGGGTGAGAAGAAAGATGAAGAAGGAGATGTTTACATTTAATTATAAAGTAAATTCCAAAAATGAGCACTTTCTTCCGCGTCTCACCCCGTAATAAGATAGAATCGTCAAAAAGTGGTCGTCTCAGGATACAGAAACGAACAGTAATTTGATCTATATGAATGAATCAATTTGAATAATAAAAATAGTCAATGAGTAGCTAAATGTATTTATGGTTATTCATATTTATTTGCCTCTCTTTTGCTTTGAAAAATGTTTGATAGTTAAATATTTCGTTGTCCGTGCATTTTTATCAATATATTATTTAGCTTTTGTCCATTATCTATCTCTCTTAGGAACTGTCCTGAGTTATCCATGCCCATGTTCTAAACCGTCTCGAGTTGAAATTCAGAAAATCTGGTCATTTTAATTAGGGAGGCGTTCTTTAAGAAGCAGAAGTGATCGAAATTTTTATGTTCGCAGCAACCGATTAAATTGCTGTATGCGCATCCCTCGCCCCTTTTCAGCACACACTTTCAAAATATAATTAAATGTTCTTTCAGAAAAGACAACGACGTTCCCGTTTTCCATGTTATATCATATGGAACATTATTATGCAAGGTTAAATATCAAATTCATTGCAAATTGGATAATTAGCAATTCAGATTGCGGTGTCATGCGATATAACAAGGCAATCGTTTTTTCGCTTCCTTCTCCAACATACAATTTGTAAATCCCAGATTGTCCTTTATGTTCATTACATGCATGTCATTCGACTTTCCTGTAAGTCCAATGTCTGGAGGTGAAAATCTATTCGCATTTCCATAGATGGGTTCTTATCTATTTTCCAAGCGGGAAAAGATGCGATGAAAAATAATACGTATAGATTAAATTGCCATTGTTTTGGCTCTCATTGTTATTCTTGCAAGGAAAATATCTTAAACATTGAGTGGATTTATTTATGTGGAAGCGTACTCATTTTTTGCGGAGGATTTTTTTCATTTTTAAAGAAAATATATATTGCTATTTTTTGAATGCATGTGTAAAGATTTCAAAGTACCAAATGAGTTTTTCGAATCTCATCACTACTATTTTCAGTAAGTGCTTTGTATTTTTATCATATTATGCGAGTTCGATTGATTTAGAAGTTAGGTAATTCGATTTTTCCCCTGATCTCTCGAATTTCCTCTTGGTATAGTTCTAAAGCATGGTCTTTTGTTTGCATTTATTTTGGTTCATTCGAAGGCAGAATTAAAAACTGTAAAAAATAACATTTATTTCTCTTTTGTTTTTATTAATTAAATTCATAGGTTTCGTGTATTTTTAATGATGATCAAAAATGAATGTTTTTAGTCCTTTAACCCTTTAAAGGGTCATTTTTTTCTAGTCATATTATGTTAAAATATTTTTAGGCTTGAAATTAGAATAAGAAAAGGTATTCATTTAGCTTATTAAATAAATTTAATTTGATTAATTAATTGTTAAGTATCAAATCAAGACACATCATTTTGTCTGAGATAAAGAACTAAAGCATCTAAATTTCTGTCTTTCTAAAAAAATTTGTCAGAACTTATGCTAACCTACATAAATTCATACAAAGATTGATAAATTTGGTGGGAAGCATACTTCCCACGGCCCTAGAAAGGGTTAATTCATTCGAGAATTTTTCTGTTGTGTGATGTATTTAATTCAAATAGTTTCAAAAAGGTTCTCTTTTTTTTTATAACTTTAGTATTTTATTTAACGTGAATTGTACTGTTTATTTTGAAATTATAATGCCCAACTGTTGCATTCAAACTGGTGTATTCTGTTTATTGAAATAATGTATTTAATCTTTTAAAATTATTTCTTATAATTTTATTAAAATATTTATTATTTATTCATCTAATGAAATTGTTGATTATAAGATCTTTACTACCGTTTTAAATTTAAAATTCGCCGTTTTCTTCAACTGTTTTGATTTTTAGAAACTTTTTTAAAAATCAGAATTTGTGGATGAATCTTTTTGTAAGCTTCGAATTTATCATATTCCATTATATATGGATATTATGGATGGAATTTGATTACAATCGTAATTCATATTTTTGCATTTAAATTTTCGAAATCCTTTTACTTCTTGATTATGAGGGATTTTACGTCAGTGTTAACTGTGAAATATTTTTTACGTATAATTATATTTATGCGCAGGTATTTTTACATTGGTAGTTTGATCTAAAAGAAATAAATTGTTCGCCTTAGTAATTAATTCAAAATTTTTATTTCATTAAAAAATCATGGGAAAAATTAATTTTTATATTGAAATTATTAATTTTTTTATTATAAAAATTGTTATTATGATTATAATTTGATTGATAAAAATTCCCTAATTATTCTTTCTCTAAAATTCCATTGTTATTACTTAAATATAAGTTCAGAGTGAATTTTCTGAAATGAAGAATCGGATTCTTGCATTCATTTTAAAATAGCCATGTGGGGATTAAATTCCATAAGAATCAATATAAGTATCATCTGCGAACTTGTCACCTACACAAACAAAATGAAATATAATATCTCGTAGTTTTTAAAATACGAGTAGAAAAAATTTTGCTTTCACCGTTACTATTTTTGAAGAATTGTGCCAAAAGTTCCGTATCTATGAAACGAAATTATTTAGCTTATTGTGTTTAAATTATTTCATCTGATTATGAATTACAAGTATAGACTTAAAATAAAAGTAGCTGTTATACTAAAAATGGAAAATACGAAGTGCAAATGTAATCCTTTTCTAAAATAAAAATAGCTTCTATAACAATAGTAGATTGCAACAGTAATAATTTTTTTATCGACTAGTCAAGGTAACAACTAGTTATATTTTATTTCCACATAATGCTATTATTTTAACTTTTTATTAATTTTAATTACAATTAACTGTCCGATTCCTTATTTTTGTCTAGTTGAGTAATTAGTTGATTCTTTTATTATTATTATTATTATTGTATATCTTTTTGAGCAGTCAGACGTAAAATATACCTAGTTCAATCAAATTTTATTTTAAATACATAACAGCAATTTTGTTGTTTTAAAGTTCTCAACTTCCACCCAGTATCCCTCCCACCTTTTTGCGGTGAAAACGTAGAGGCCTATTTTGAATAGCTAATAACCTAAACGAACAAAATTGTTGCATTTTTTTCTTGCATTCTTTTACTTTTTTTTTTTTTTTTTTTTTTTTTTGTATGACAGTTCGATTGGACTGTGTCGTAAAATTGATGTGATGATTGGTAAAAGTAATTTTTTTGTTAAAGCAGAATTCCAAGAACATCATATACCCTTGTGAAAATGGTAACGGAACTAGTGGAACTAAAAAAAAATTACGTTAACAAAATTGTAGCTTTAGAAAATTTTAACAGAAGTGCTATCATATCAAAATAAAGTGCATCTAAAACACTTTCTAATTTTTTAAAATTCAGTGGGGTCGAATCTAAATAGTTTAAATACTTTATTATTAGCTTATAATAGATGCATATTTAGATGCACATTTATGAAAATCGCTAAAAATGTTATCTGTCACCTCCCTTTTATGCAAGTATAGCTATCTACCGAGAAATGCATTTCTGTAAAATAAGTGGTTGAATTACATTCGATGTGGCAATTATTATGTGTATTGCATTGCAATGGTAATTTAAAATTTGTATAATATTTTTCAACATTTATATATATATATATATATATATATATATATATATATATATATATATATATATATATATATATATATATATATATATAATATAGTGACGATAGTTTAAAATGTTGAAATGTATTGCGCATTTGAAGTACATTTTTTGATATTCTAATAATAAATCTGTGTTGAAAATCAAATATAAATTTTAATTACGTTGACAGTTTTTCTCCGAATATGATATAATAAAAATTAACATAAGTCAGATTTTTACTTAATCTGTGCAAATTCTCCTCTGCACATGATAAAATTCAAGTAGAAATTGGTTTTTAAATAAAACTAATAATGATAAATCGAGAAATTATAATAACTCTTAATGATACTAATTGTGACTTTATAAAATTTTATACTTCCTGTGTTTCAGTTACTTTAAAAACAATGGCTATAAACAAAATTGTAATTATTTTATTCTTTTTCTGGACTTAATTCACACTTCACTTGTGTGTTTTCCAAAAGATTATTTGAAATACTTTTCTGCTTGTTTAGATAAAAATTGAGTTTTCAATTCTTTTATATTTTGAGTTTCTAGTATTTACCAAAAGATTTGAAAATCAACGTTTTCGTATCATTTGCTACTGACTAATTGTGAAATAGTGATTTTGTGGGTAAATTGTTTATAGTTAACTTTACGTTGGGAGTTATCTTTACATGATAACTTCCAATGGAAGATTAAATGACTTACAACGCAATCACTCTGTATTCCAATATAATCTCAGCATTAATAGAAAAATGAAATTCGGCGTTATTCCATTTAAATGTTATTGGTCTTTTATTATTTAGTAAATAATTTGTTTAAAATTATAAATTAATGCTATACAGCTTGAGATGTGACTGGAGAGAACAATTTGCATTTATTTAGATTTATAAATTGAATAATTCCAAACTCCATGTACAAATTATAACGCCTTCCCAACTTTCTCTTATTCCTAGACGATATAGCACCTTCTTATCAGTTCTCCTGCTTCCCTTGAATATGTCTTGAAAGTAGGTCTGGGGAAAAGAATAGCAAACCCTCTAAATTTCGACAAATCCGCATGAAAAAATGTTGACTCCTCCGACTTCTACGCGACTCTCAATCTATAACGTTTTTAATTTTTTTTATTAGTGTAGAAGTACAAAACGTTATATATGGAGGAATACGTTATTATTTTCCTTCATCATATATAACGTTATATGATGAAGTGAATAAATAAATGGGCGTGGATCTTGGAAACCTTTTCGATTGATTGGGTCCAAGTTTCTATAATCTTCAATTTTGGTTCATGAAACGGCACACGAAATTTCATTTATCTAAATCATTACATTTTTGCGTTATCTCCTCATACATGAATATCATGAATAAATAAGTAGGCCGATGTTCACCACATTAACACATTTGGATTAAAATTTAATACGTATCTACATTTCTGATTAAAATATGTACCGAATTTCATCTATCTAGTTATTTGCGTTTTTTAAGTCATAGTATTCACACAGGTAGGCGTGCTTTCTTTCATCCGATTTCGATCTTTTTTTTTTTTTTTTTTTTTTGACTTGATGAAAGCATGATTATTAAAAGTACAGGGTGTCCCAAAAAAATGTATACGCACTTTAAATAATTGTAAATTTGGGGGTTATTATAATTCGAATAATTTTCAACATGTAAAAGATTCTACAAATATCATTCTATTGTCTTGTTATCGCATGTTCTCAAACTGATGTCCGTTCTGCTCCAGACACTGCTGACAACGCGAAGCGATGGAAAAGCACACATGATGGAACAATTCCCTTGGGATATTCGTACATTCATGTTCAATGGCTGCCCTCAATTGAACAACTGTTGCAGGTTTATAGACGTCCTGAACAGTTCCATCAGCTTCAAACTTATCTCTAATTCGAGTGATGGTAACTCGTGTAGGTGGTTCTTTGTTAAACTCCCTCTTAAATTGTCTTTGCACTTCTACTGCATTTTCATACTTCCAGTAGCATTTTAGAATAAATTTCCTTTCTTCAAATTCAAGTCTGTTTGCCATCATTCGGTTCAATGGGTTCAGTATGTAAAGAAAGAAGAAATAACTTAGTTATTAGCTGCTAAAATGTGTATGCATTTTTTTGGGACACCCTGTATTTATCGCACTCTAAAATGTGACGACGTGTTTTTTTTTGTTTTGTTTTTTGTATACTTTATATATGATAAAGTAAAAAAGTGCGAAACCAAAGCATACTTATATTTTGGGAATGTGAATTTGTATCCCCTTCCTCTTTTGTCATTTTTCGTATCAATCATTTTACTGCATTTATAAATTTTTTTTTTTTTTTAATTCTATCCTTTCAAAAAGTTTTTTTTTTATTATTTTTACTTCTAAGGGAAAAAATTATCAGTATATTTTGAATATTGTTAGATTTTAAATTAATGTAATTGAAGGCGTATTCAAATTTTGATTAGAATGGAATTATGTCTCATGACATCTTCATACCATTAAATGCTTAACTCATTCCGCAAGTAAATAATGTAAATAATAAACAAAATTATCCTCCTGAGCTTTCAAACAATGAAAGAAAATTACACCATTAAATATTTGATGAAACTGTAAACACGATTTTAATTTCATTGTAACAATGTTGTTGAAAATTACGCATTTTTTTTTTTTTTTTGAAATTAAGGGAAAATTGCACCACACGTAAATTGATGTCGTTAAAAAGGCAATTCATTGAATAATAAAAGGATGCAAAAAGTATTCTTGGCAATAATATTTTTGGAAGTTATCAAGGAAAAACGCCAGTATCTCATTTAATTTTTAGCTAGATTTTTTTCGATCCGAGTTGCATAGTCCCCGTTTCCTAAGTTTAAATGGGACAGCTCTAGCTCGTCGTACGCCAACGTACATATATTTTCTTTTTTTATTAGAAGAAATATGGATTAAATAGTTAAAACTAGTTCTGAAATTTAGATTTTATGATTTTTTTTATCATTGTAATCTGTTATCAGTCGAGAAATCAGAAATAATTTAAAAAAATACATTGTATAATCCGCTTGGTTTGCATATTTTCTCTGTTTTTATCGAAAGCTATGAGCTGTTCTCCGCATGACGGTAGATAGACACTCACGTGGCTGTTTTGAGAACACCTGCACTTCGTTATCTCGTAAAAAAAAAAAAATGACCTCATATCTGGAGGATTAATAATAGGTTAATTTTACTTCAGAGTGCCATTTTGCACATGCTGTTAGATCTTGCGTTTATATTGTTTATTCGCAGAAATGTTTTTGGTCTTGCAAACCATACCCGAAAAAAAGGCACACTGCTATCGCCTCTTGTTACTGTCTCTTCAATCTTGTTCTTATCATTAACCCTGAATCTGAAGATAAAAAGTGTATCACGAATTACCGATATTAAAAAACGTCTGTGCTGTGATGTGAGATATTTAAATTTTTCGGAAATGTAGCAATCGTTGCTGTTAGAAACGACAAATAAATCAATAATAATGCAATTGTGTAGTTTTTTTTTAGGTCGTAAGTTTAGAAGCTTAAATTATTAAGATAAGAAAAGCGGAAAACTTTTATTACTGCTTTTCTTTCTTTTTTTTTTTTTTTTTTTGTATTTTTCATCTTGAATGTAAATGAGAAGAATATTTATTATGCATTACAGATGTTGAATGTAATTTAAGGTTCTGTATTTTTCATAAGCACAAAAGAGCTGTCAATTACTCTTTTTTTTTTCATTATTTTTAAAGTTATATATCAAGGCAAATGCAATTAATTTTTTTAGAAAAAAAAATCTTCAAATTTTATGCAGAAGTGCCTTTTATCATTCTTCTTAGTGAGTTCAATGTTAAATTTCTTTTTATTTCCGAGAATAATGCCGGGTTTACACTCTGCTAGTTATAAGACGATCAGTAGGCAGCGCATGCGTAGTAAGGAACTGATTTATGTTTGCCACAATTTCATAACATAGTTTCAGGTTTCCCATGCTTGGCTATAAATGGCCGTTGCCGTCCATGAACTTTTCTTTTTCACTGCGTATCATATTAAAATGATAGATATTTACACAAAAAAGCATGAAAAAATTTTTTTAATAAAAAAAGGGCAACATATCTAAATTTGGAAAACTATAGAAAAAAAATGGCAAATAAAATGGGGGGGGGACCTCGCATCAGAAAGAACAATGAGCAAAAAATATCGGAATTACTCTGATAAGTGATCAATTTTTTCATTCTACAAAAGCATGCACAGTAAGAGGGAAAAAAAAATTAATACAATACAGCGGCATGTTGTTGTCCCGTCGGGTACTGATGCCAAGGACCAAACAGCATTTTTCAGCGTTTCTACACATGCGCTGCTTACTGGGCGAGTGTAAGCCCGGCATAAATCAAATTTCTGATTGGATATTTTTGAATGTGACGTCAGTTTAGTAGAAGTAGTATTATCTATTTATATTGGATATTTTCTAAAAGTTACGTCAGAGTTTTAGAAGCAGTAAATGTCATAAAAGCCGCAGTTGATTTCCACATCGGATCATTTGTTGAACTTCGTCGTGTTAGATTTTATTGATTTCAACGAAATATGTTCAGACATAACAGAAATAAATGTCTAAAACAACCGAAGCTGTTTAAAATATTTGACAATTGTTTGTTCCATTGGTATATAATTTCTAGAACATTCTATACAAATATAGTCTTTTAAATGCTTATCTTACAGTTTTGAGTATTTTATATGGATATTTTAAATATATTTAAGAATATACGTATTTGCTAAGAAATGTTGTAAGCATGTGGGGAGGAGATAAATTCTAACTAGAGTCTGCAAATTTTCTTTGTAGGGGGGGGAGGAAGTATTGGTGCAGCACGATGAACTGCCGTCCCTTTACTCTTTTTTACCCCGTTATTTTAATATAAATCAATGTCTAAGTAACTGTTCATGAATTATATTCTGCGTATCTTTCTAACTAGGACGAATTCACCCAAATTTTGCACTCTTTTTAAAACAAGAGATCGTCAACTTTTCAATTAAATTAATTAACTATTCAGTTAATTAGAAATTATCTAAAAATTTCGCATTTCTTTCCCACAGCAACATCAGAAGAAATGATTGCGGCAAAAATATTTTTAAATCATCTTAAAATTCAAGACTTTACCATTTCTATGATAAGCAGTTTCATGTCAGAGCAATATTTCATTCAGTTGTTGTAAATTTTTAAAAAGAATTACTAATAAATATTATTTTACCAGGTTTCCATTTGTTTGAAAGTAGTGAATTAACAATGTTTGAAAGCTGGTATTAGCCAATCGCTCAGACGAAGGCAATAAAAATGCGAACAAATGAAATAAATGTTCGAGAGAGAGCAGTTTCAAGCTGTGAGAAATTAATCAGTAATTTGTCTTTTTTTCCCACATAAACGTCAAAGGAAATTATTTCAAAAACAATTTACGTCATTTTAAAATTTTGCCATTTCAACAATATCAATTTCTTTTCTATTTAGTTCTTTTTTCAACTTTTATTTATTTAGAAAATTGAATGTTGAAGATTTTGAAATTAGGAAATTTTAAAACACTCCCTTGCTATGCAGCGTTAAGACTTTGGACTGTTCTACTACTATTATTTTTTAAATTTCTTTTTCATTTCAATACAAACATCTAATAACGTGCTTTGTTTATTATAATATTTTGTGCTATTTATTTACAAAATATTCTACGTCGTATCTACGTTAAAAATATTATGCACGAAAGAGTTTTAACCCCAAACAACGCCGGGTATACTAGTAAGTTGAAAAATTTGAAAGAGCAGATTGGATTAAATATGTTAATTATCATAATATTAAACTTTGATTAAAAAAATTTAGTATAAGTCTTACTTAAAGTGTATTCATATCATATGAAATAATTTGGTGAATTTAGACAGTTAAGCATTCTAAAACAAATTAGCACCTGACTTTGCATAAAACTTATTCCAGCTTCCAAATTCTACTTATTCTATTACCGAGAATAATACTATCGATTGCATCTTTATTTCTGGACAGAGCTATCGATGGAATATCGATTGGTTGCTCTTCTATTCTTGATAAACTCAGCCTTATCGCTCATTTCTTGTTAGTATATCGTATTATCTTAATTCATCCCGAGATAAACTCGTTTGAAACTTTGTTCGTATTTCCGAGAATCCTTTTTATTATTGGCAAAAAAAAAAAAAAAAAAAAAAAAAAAAAATGTAGCAACAATCATTTGCCTACTCACTTTATAACTAAAGAAACCGATTTCTTCTTATCATTTGTGAGATTTAAATTATTTATTTATTCATTATTTGAAGATTAAAATTTTAAGCAGACATAAACATTTATATATAATTAGCAAAACCAAAGAACTAATTCCCCGCCTCCAATCATTGGTCCGATTTACGCTAATTTTTATTTTATGTGGAAGCATATGGTCTCTAGATATGTCAGTAATGGTCGCTTGCTGCACCCCCTCCAGTTCCACAGTTATTATATCGATTTTACCTATTTTTCTTTATTATAAAAAGCTTATGATTTTTAAATGTGTCGTTAATGGCCACCTGCCCTTGCCCTTTCGATTTTCGAGAAATAATGCAAAATAAAACTTTTACAAGCCTCTAGCTTCAATTATTGTTTGCCAATGGATTCTAAAACCCTCCGCGCTTCTGCGCATGCGTTAGGATGGGTTTAATTCAGCAAAATAGGGGTGGGAGGTAAGGAGATGTCTACATTTAACAGTATAGCAAATTCCGGAAATGGCGCACATCCTTCCGTGTGTCACACCCTTAGTGAGATAGACCACCGAAAAGTGGTCATCTCAGAATACTTAAACGAATAGTAACTTCACAGATTTTACCATTCAGAATGTCCTTACAATTATTGTGCTAGTATAATTTAAAACAACGCCTTCTTT
Source organism: Argiope bruennichi (assembly GCF_947563725.1). Lineage (NCBI taxonomy): Eukaryota > Metazoa > Arthropoda > Arachnida > Araneae > Araneidae > Argiope > Argiope bruennichi. The sequence goes on along the minus strand of NC_079154.1, from coordinate 97,028,116 downwards.
TGTTGTGATAAGATATATAGTCGAGCTGGCCAATTTTGATGAAATATTAATATAATCAGCAATACTTAGATGGTTAATGACTGATTAAAATTAGCTGGTGGCCGATGAGTGGTTAAGTTTAAATACAATTTCGGCGCGCACAAAGTAAGCATTGAGATATCATTACTCTAATCATATTAAATTGTGACATTTTTTTTTCTAATTAAAATTTTTTGTCATTCCCTTTTTTAGTTTCTTTATATAAAATGCATGTTTTGAGATACCCTTAATACCATAATAGTATAATTTGAGCTGCGGAATTATCGAATCGCCGTGTGAATATTGATTCTACAAATTTGTCATATTGGCTTGATCCTGTTTAAATTTGCAGTTGCAATGCAGATGTTTCTCATCTTGATGTGGCATTGAAATTTTGAGAATGGGGTACATATTTATATGTCTCACCCTTGTCATCTAGCCAAATAACAGAGGGTTTATCCTAAATCCGTTTTTCAGAACTCTAGTAAAAAAATTGGCACAATATGCTACAGAATATGTGGTGTATTTTCTATTACGTTTTTTATCATTATTTTTATAATCATTTTTTATTATAATATTTAATTGTTGATAAAATATTCTGAAAATGAAATTAATTTTTGCTTTTTTACGAATTTACTAAAAAGTTACCTAAAGAATATATTTTAAAAAATTACTTTACCTTTACATTAGATTCACATAAGTAATCATTTTGTTGAGAAAACATTAGAACAATACGATGAGAGAATTCTTTCTTGTGGTGAATTCCTTGAAGCTACTTTGTGGTCGAATAGTTCTTTTAATAACCAGCGAAAGAGTTTTTTGTCTTCTGTAAACTAGGAAATGTCCCGAAGTAAAAACCGACTGAATGACTTTCGCAAAATAATAATGAAAAATGCGGAAGTCACTTGTTAACACTCCCTATAAAATCATTCAACTGTTTCCATTCTTTACATCAGTATAGATATAGGCCGTGTTTTTGATAAGACATGCATGGTTTCAAATTTGATTCTGTAAACATTTCTTAAAGGAAAAATTTTGTTTATGCTGATATATGGGATCTTTTTAATTTCATATTTAAGTTAAAACCAATACTTTAAGCATGTGTCTAAAATATGAAGTATAAACTTGTATTTAACATGTCCGAATAGGAACATTCCTGTATTTGATTTTTAGATAGTTATATTAAGGCATTTTTATGTGTGGTTTAAATTTCTGAAACATTTCATTTTTATTATTTTGTGTTGATTGAACTAGTCGAACATTTTCAGTTGAATTTTTCCCGCAGTAGCGAAGGACCTTGCAGTAAAGTTTCGGTTTCAGCGCAGGAAATTCCCAGATTCAAAATCCTGATCAACTAAAGATCCGCGGGCGTCCTGGCATAGGGGTAGCGCGTCTTCCCCGTGATCTGGACGTCCCGGGTTCGAGTCCCGGTTTGGACATGGTTGTTCTCCTACTTCTGTGCTCTATCTGTGAGGTGTGTGAATGTGCCCTCCTGTAAAAAGGGGTTGTGCAAGCGAATGAGTGATGCGTGAGTAGTCAAGTCGTACTCTTGGCCCTAGTTGGCTCTACGATAAAAAACAAGAGACGCTCCCCCTTAGGCTTAAATCGGCTGTCTTCGAACAGCGGGTTTGTCCGTGGCAAGTGCCATAAGAAACAACAACAACTGAAGATCCTCCATGAAGGTGGGCCTCTTTCATGTTAAATCTGACGTCGGCATCCTCCAACTTGCGTGGCATAGAGGTTCTGATAGGGGAAGGGGAGGGGATTGTCTCTTTGTCGCCCTTGTCATCTGACTACTGCTCAGAATTGTTAGGCCCGCTTAAATTTTCAAAACTAGCGAAACAAACCTTATATTTCTAGCTTTGTAATTCAAATCTTCTATTTAAAATTGTTTTTATTAAATAAACTTAATTCTATGAGAATTACTGTTTACTTTCTTTGGAATCAGATTGTTGCAGCCTTTTCTGTTTTAAATTATATAGCAAACTCTAAATGATCTTCAAAATTATAGTAACAACTGTGTTGATTTATTAACAATCACAGAATGGAAGAGTTTTCGTTCTATATGCTAACAATATTTTTCCAAATATATATTTATTTTTCCACTTCGTTTATTATAATCTAGTAGTTAATCCTTTACAAGTTTTCACCTATTCAAACCTGCTTTCATACTTACAACATTTAAAGTGTTTGGAAACAAAGTCGCGTGATTTAAAAAACAATTTAATTATGCAATTACTTTTTGTTTTAAAAAGAGCATATAATTGCGAACTTAATTAAACGCGCGCACTCACACATACATTCATTCAATTGAAAGTTTACGTCTTCTCCAAAGAGTACTGTCGAAATAACAATTAAACATACAAACAGACATACACTATACATCATGTAGCTGATGTGTTGCGACATTTCTCTTTCAAATTTTTTCTTGGCATATTTATTGTTCGAATTCGTAGTTTATTGTAGTCATATGATAGGAACCTTATTCCTTAACATTACATCATTTTTTCATACCATTTCATATCTTTTACTATATTATTTCAATAGACTTGTTGCTAGTAAATAAAAATAGATGGATATTAGAAATATTTCCTTTAGCTATTGTGTTTTTAGCTATGGGAGATTATTTATAACATCTGTCGAAGCAAGCGACGCGCTGATCGTAGAACAGTCGGCTTCATTGTATCGGTTGATATTTTTTTGTTTGATTGAGCTAACGATAAAAACGATACTCATAACGTGCTTTGACATTTTTATTTTCTGTAGTTCGCTTCCCTTGCTTCTACATGTACTTTTATGTTATATAACTCATCTATTTTAGGGATCAATAAAAGCCTGTTAGAGTAAGTAGGTTTGCGTGTTTGGTAGTCTTCTAGCTCAAATTTGAAATGAAATCAAAGGTGCTAATGGAATTACTTTTTCACAGAAAACCAAAACGATTCCTCGGCTCATTCCTCTTTAATCAAAAATTATATTTATAAAGAAAAATTAAGAAGAAAAATATACAAAATGAAAACGATACTTATTCGGTTTTTATTCTGTTACCTGAATTATGATTTTAACATAAAGTTTATGGATTGACATACTAAATGTTAATTGAGATAGACTTTATTCAAAAATCTTACAAAACGCTGAACCCTGCTCTACCAGATTTGGCACGTAGTTATTTCTTAAATTAGTAAGTATTCACTGAGAGTGTCTTGCAGAATTTTTAGATTTTTAATTAAATTATTTAAAATTTAATGTTTTTCCTTCATAACTTCGGAGCATATTATTGTATAAAATCCTTTTTAAATAAAAAGAAAATTCAAAAAAATTGAAATTGAAAAAATTTAGTGGCACTAATTTTTTATTTTCTCATATACAAAATATTGGGACAGTATTGTAATCGTTAAAAAAATCGAACTCGAGATTTTGGCGAATCTTCACGTTTCTGATCGCCCTGAGTTCGAAAAACACATTTTTGAAAATTGTCCTTGTCTATGCCTGTGACAAAGAATTAAAAAATGCTTTGAGGCTAGACGGATGAAATTTGCTATGCAGTCTTTATGCCAAATTTGTAAATTTCTATAAATTTTAAACAAAATCTGTTCTGAGAAAGTCTGTCTACCCGGCTATTCAAATATAAGCTAGCATGATTACTACAAAGTGAAGAGTCATATGGATAAAATTCGGTACACAGATTTGACATCTCCATTTTAGACACTTGTCAAATTTTGTGCCAAATCGAACGAAGTTTTGAAAGTACAGAACAAAAGACCTGTATTACTCAAAAATACAGACTTAATCATATCAGATTTAGTGTGTGATTACACGTGTAGCTGTGTCAAATTTGTGTTTCAATCGGTTGGAGAAAACTCGCCTAAAACAAAAATTGGTTTTCTTTCACTTTTAACCGCATGCGAAGGATTTATCGCCAACAAACTCGCCAAGAATCACACGATAGATTCGGTAAATTCAATATCAAACCGAAGGTTAATATTTCGTATCTATTGTAGCCAATGGTATGCAAGGCGCTTTCTGGCTTAACACCTTTATTAGAGAGTGTGCGAGAAAGTTTTGGGGAGACTTCCCCACTGGTCTCGTTTTGTTACTTTTTTTTTAAATTTTATTTTAATTAAATGTTAAAGATGTTTTACAACAAAACTGTTTTCGTTATTCGATTTGTACATATACGTGTTGCGACGATATTAAATACATTTTTTTTCTCTGCCCCTGTAGATCTGTATAGTTACGAGTAAATTGTAAAGTAAAGATAAATGAATCAAACCTAATATGATGTTTCGGACTAGGGGGTTCGAATATCACTTTCATTCCCAATAAAATTTCATTTCATCTGTCATTGAATAATTTCTTAGTATATTTTACAATCTTTCCAATTTCTTAACGTTTTATATGCGCGCTAATTGAGATGATATTTAAAACTTTTTCCTATGTATGTCCACATTATTACTATTGCATAATTAAGAGTAAATTTAAACATATAGATAGACGAACCAGTTCTAAAATGTTATCATGCTGCCGTGTTTCTGACAATAGTTTGGAATTTCTATTAATTCCATTTCTGTAAATATTTCCTCAAAATCCCTGCATTGAAAATGCATATTTTAAGCATATTATCCGCCAATCAATAAAGGATGTAAATTTTTTTTAAACGCTATGTGTGGGTGAGTTTTCCTCGTTGGAGATACTTAATCAGCACTTAAAATAGTCTTCTAGGAAATAAATTTTAAAAATCAAAAAAACTTTTGTAATTGACCGTAAACTCTGTATGAAGTTTATGTTCTGTGCGTATAGATTGAGCATTTTATAATGATATTTAACTACCAAAAAAAAATGTTATCTGATAAATTTGAGGAAAATACAATGTACATAAATGTTGAGAGATCACGCGAGTATTGCAATGTTTTTTTAGACGATTCTGGACCAATTTGCGCGTTAATGAAATTATCAGTTAATATTTATAAAAAATAGGCCTTTTTAAGGCATTATCTAAACTGATATGAAGACAAGCGATAATTCATACTTCTTTTAAAGATTTATTGGTATGTTACAATATTTATTTTTGAATAAAGAAATGAATTTTAGCAGCTGTCTTTCAATTGAAGTAGGATTCAGCTCCGATTGTTTAATTCCAATTTTATATCTTTTGTCAATTGATGGATTTTTTTATGAATAATTTAAAAAGAATATCGAAAACAAACAAAGGATATGCTATGTTTTCATAATGATAAGTTTCAATAAATTTGAATCTTTTTATTTCTTAATTTCAATCAGAAGTTGGAATTTCGAGGAGATTGCTTAACGATGCTTATATAATAGCATAAATGTGTTGGTTTTTTTTCTTATTAATATTTTAGTTTTAAATTTAAAAAAAAAATATATATTAAAGGAATTTACTAAAAACAACTTTATTTAATACTTTCACGGATCAATCAAATGGATCAGTTCAATTTCTAATTAACGATAGAGAAAAGAGTAGAATTAAAATTCGTTTATTTTGTTAACATCGAAAATTGGCATCGATAAGGCGAATGAAACAATTTTTTAAATCGCAGATAAGAAACTGGAATAGAAATAAAAACTGATAAAATTGAGGATTAAAAAAAAGCTGCAAGTATTAGTATTCACATTTTATTTGAATTACTAAATGCGCATCAGCGAGATAAATTTAAGTTTGCATTTTACTTCTTCTTTTTTATTGACAAAAATCAGAATTTGATTTTATTTCACATTTTTATTTGTGGTGTGAGTTAATGTCGGAAATTTATCGAAATTGAAAAATTACAAATTATGTAACCTTAATGACACCTTTCATACATATTACTAATTATAATTCTTTTAGACGATTCTAGCCAAATATTGATAGTCATTGGATATTTCGCAGGATTAGCAATTATATAGAGAAAATAATAATAATTAAACAGCACTAAAATTATCATTATTCAAGTCAATTTTGTGTATTCAAAAATGTAAATACTGTTCCATAATTGTATATAACTAATCACCTTTGGTGACTCTCTGCTTCATCGAAATATTGACTATATTTAATCAGATCTCTTATGCATTACTTGATGTTCTTAAATCTCATAGTAAAATATTTATATGTATCGAATTGTGATACATATTTTTTCAATAACTTTACACCTATTCTGACTTTTGTGTACATGTACTTTCTTTGTTTAATCAAGTGCATTGACATTATAATGCCATGTCATTATCTTGGATTTATATTTCGTGGTACTGAGACTTCACTTTCTTATTCCATATAAGGTGCGTTTGGCAATCAGTCGATTCACTAGGAATGTTTTTAGGTTTGATTTTAGTTAAATCCCTTTTCTATAACATGAAGTTCCTAATACACTCAGCGAAGTGTTTTTAAGCATCAAAATATAATAGGTATTAAAGCTGTCCTAAGAGTCTGGGTTATCTATTTTCTAATTGCACTGTGTCTGTCATGGTAATATAATTTTATCTTCTGATGCATCATGTATACTGCCGGGGTAATAAATAAAGTCTTTCTCCTTCAACTTTCAACAATGGGAAAAGATTGAGCAAATTAAATATTTTTGATGAAACACTGAAAACTGTTTGAATGCCGATGCAACAATGAAAACTGTTATTAACCTGCGGGAGTGTTCACCCAAAAACTTTCTCTTATCCTTTCTAATAAAGGTATTATCCTCTTCACTCAGCATGGAATTATGAATTGACGTCATATTGGCGACGAATAGTTACGAAATACTGATATTTGGCATGTATCTAGCATTTTTACTGAATCTATAGTGCTATCTTCGGCAATTAACCCTGACTATGGTGAATGCAGAATACCCGAAAAATCGAATATTTATTTTGGACGCATTTTTTCTACCGATAGTTTGACATTAAATCTTGGTATAGAATAAAAAATGTAATCACATTTCAAATTTCATTAAGTGTCTGCGTTTTTTGAACTATCGTGTTTTACATGCTTGCAAAAGTATAGACCGGCTGACCTGTCAACTTCTTGTCGAATTTTGTTCAAAATGTGGTGCGGATCTACATTTTAGACATCAAACTGGTGTATCAAATTGGCTCTATAGTTAAGTTTTATAGTTATGATATTCATTTTTACTTGGACAGTTGGATCAGGTTTCCTTTCAGTGGATTTTGTCCAAAATTTGGTAGAAACCTACAAATTTGGTATTGGGTTCGTATGCCGAATTTGATCTGTCTTGATCAGAGCATTTTCAAATTATTGTGTTCACTGATTGACAGGTAGACATAATTTTAAAAAGTGAGTTCTTCGAGCTAAAGAAGATCTGAAATGTGAAGATTCATCAAAATCTCGGGTTTGAATTAATCAACACTTATTTTTGTATACAAAAATGAATAAATAAAACATTGTTGAAATTAAAGGAAAAAAAAATTGCAAGACACTGATATCATTAAAACATGGTTTTTAAAATGGCGCTATATACAGTTTTGTGCAGTAATATTTTTGGGAGTTATCGCTGGAAAGTATTATTGCTTAAAACTGTTTTAATTAAATTGTAAATTTTATTTCTAATTAATTTTTTTTAAATAATCATTATGAAGTTTTCCTTCCATGATAAAATTGTGCTTATTTGGCAGCTCTGGGTGAAATGAATTGACCCGTAGAATGTCTCTAGGCCTACAAACCAATATTCTCATTATTTTGTAGGGTTGGATTTTTTTGTGAATGAAAGTAACAAAATCTTAATATAAATGACAATTATGCCAGGAAGTCGATACTGTTTTTGTTATGGCTGAAGAACTTCAAGTTCCACACTAAAGTATTCCATTCAATGATGACAATTCAACATTCAGAAGCTGACTAATGCAGCGCATTGAATGTCCATTCCTTCATCACGGTTGTGCTAGCAACTGAACGATCTAACTTTGAAAAAATGAATAGAATTTCTTGATACGTATGTTCAAAGGTTGTGGCAGCTAAATATATTAATTGCAGGTAACTGGAATTTAGACTGTGCTCTTTAAACTTTGAAGTACGTGAAAATCTCTTCAAATCTTCATTTTTTTCATCTTCTGCTGATGCTGAAAATACCTTGCTGATAACTCTTTGCTCTTATGGAATTTAGGCCCCGGATTTGTTAAATTACGCTTTTGCAATCCTTTTTTTAGCTACAGCGATAAAAAAGCGAGATAAGACTTCAGAGTTCCAGCTACGAATTTTCATTCAGTCTTTTATCGAAAATTACTCCCGAAAGATATCTGCAGTGTAACTAATTTCATTTGTTCAATTTCTCCGAAAAAAACGGGAAGATAAAATTTCATTTATTTATAATAACAGTTTGCTTCTCATTTTAGATGTACAAAAAAATTTGGTACATGAACTGGAGTTTGTTCTTTTTAAATTGTATGCATTTAATTCTCCACTGAAGTTTTGTCCTGTTGCGTTTTTTGTTTAAAAATATTTTTCCTCTTCATTGGTGTGCTTTGCATTTTTTTCTTGTGTCGAGAAGATATCCTTGTACATGATGGTTCTCAAAGATTCGCGTACAGAGAAAAAAGGAATCAAATCCTCTAATGCTAGACGTAAGTTAAATTTTTTATTAAAATATTTTATTTGTAAGGACGACTACTGTTAGCTAATCCACTTAAGTTTAAAATGCAGAATGTAGAAATTTTCCTGATTTAAGAAGAATTTTAAAAAGTATTACTTGAAAATAGAAACTAAGGATAGTTTTCATTAAATTGTCTTGATTTTACTGTAGGCCATTAGTTCGGAAACATTTTTTTTAATTAAATAGTATTATTTGCTCTTTAAAACAATAAATATTACAATGATTAAATACGATAAGAATACATTTTTCCTTGGATAAAGTTTATTATGGATTATCTTATAAATTCTAATATTCTTTTGTTTTAAAACATAATTACTGTTGTTGAATAATATTTTGCAAATTGTCATAATTCATTACCAGCATGATTTAACCGTGCCATTTGAGATTTATTGTTTGAATGTAAAAGCTTAGTTGTTGATGGAAAAATTCATCTTAAATAAATAAAAAAATGCTAGATTATTTGATATGACATGATTAAAAATCTCCCCGCCCCCCGGCTTTTCCAACTATTCTTTAATTATAATTATTATCCTTCTTTTCAAAAATTTACCATCATAAAAATTGTTAGATTAAAAATATCAGTGAGAAAATTTAGAAAGAACTCCTAAATATAAATTGTAATCATATATAAAGAAATAGCACAACAATTTAAAGAATATTAACGGGGGGGGGTTTGTTTTTCCCCTTCTGTTGCTAAACTCATTAACAAAAAGTGCACAACTCACAAATGTACGTTTGGATGAAAATGTATTAGTTGACTCAAATAGCATTGTCTGTTTACAATTCATTTTTATTGTTTTCTACCAGTTATGTGATTGTGCTTATCTTGTTTTTAATGGGATCAACATTTTCCATCCACCAATTTATACATTCATACTAAAGGAAATAACAATTATTGCCCATTTTAGCGGTTTTGCCATAGGAAAATTAGCAAGGTTATCATTAATATGATCATGCTGAATTTGTAATTGCATTATAAGTTTATGCTTTTCACTTTTATTAGAAATATAAAAACACATTTTCATAATATAATTCTATTTAAATCGGATTTAAATAAAACACTGCAAGATGGGAATAAGTTACTGCAATAATGATGAATTTTTGCGAATGTATTAAACAGATGGCAACTATTTAAATTAATAAAATATTCATTATAATCATTATTTTTTATTATCCTGATCCCACTGTTTATCATTAAACGTATAAAATATTTTCAAAGTCAGAATTAAAACGAATAAATAAATTGAAATCGGCTATCTCAAATTTCAAGTTATCATGCGAGAACAATTTTTTAACTCATTGTTTGTGTTTATTAATTTAAGTTATGAAGTCATAAACTGGTTTGAAACAATCACGTGATTATAAAATTACGCATGCGTCGGTATTTAGTAAACGATGGTTTTTTTCCCCCCTCTTATCGCAAAATCCTTTGAGCTCCAAAACTCTTTTTACCAGCTAAAAAAAAATTGAAAATATATATACCTTTCAATACTTCTCCTCGCTGTTTCAGGTTCATTCCCACTTTCTTTTCTGTGCTTTTTCGAACAATAACTTCTTACATTTCTGCCCTTTATTGGCCAGACAGAAAAATCAGGTATTGTTTGCCAACGAATTCTAAAACCCTCTGCATTTTTGCGCATGCGCTAGGATGGGTTTAATTCGACAAAATAGGGGCTAGAGGAAAGATGAAAGGAAGAGATGTTTACATTTAACAAGAAAGTAAATTCCGGAATTCAACATCCTTCCTCCTCTTACCCTTTAATGAGATAGTATCGTTGAAAAGCGGTCATCTCAGTATAATGAAATGAACAGTATGGACATGGTGGACAATCGCGCCAAGCTGTAAATTTTTGTTAGCGATAAGTCGCCAAATGTGTTAACCTTCTGTTTCATTTTCTAATAACCCTAAAAGCGAAAAGTTGATGCCTCAAAAGCGATAAATCGCCAATTGCATTTTGAGGCTTCAAAACCTTCAAACCAAAACATCATGTTCTCACATGATGAAAGAAAAAAAAATGTACTAATTAACTTTTCCTGTATAATAGATTTATTCTTCAAGATTATTTTTATAACTGAATATAAGAGAAAATTTTTTTCAAAATATTATTTTTGAGAAATATTGCCTGTAAACAAATATTTCAGTCAATTACGGAAATTTTATATCGAAAAACATATCAAGTATTTAATGTTTCCAATGGCATCATGAAATAATATGGTATTTTCAGACGATGAGTGACTTACTCAATGTCGATGCAGCGATATCGTAATCAAATAGTTGTGTGTGGGCATCCTTGTATAGGATATCTTTAAACATTTCCTGTTAATTTACATCTGCATATCCTGTGTATCTTTCTAATCTTTGCTCTTTATATTCTTGACGCGTTTTAAATAGGAGAGTGGCATTTTCAATGTCAGTATGGGTCATCAGTTCAAAAAAATTTTGAAATGCTTTATACACTTCTATAGTAAAAATTTTAAAATTTGCCCAAAAATCTTTTTTTCGCTAAGAGAAATCGCTGGCTCCCTTTTATTCTGCTATTAATCTTACTATTTTTAAAATGTAGAAAAATCAAACTTTAGCATTTTAATCTGTCTATATATATATATATTAATTTCTTGACTGATTTATTGAGAATTCTTTTTAAAAATTCATTTTTTTATTAAGTGGTTTTCCAAAAAATGCAACGTATTAAAATTTACTTTGAGATAGTTTTGCAAATATTAGCTTCAAAATGCTTAATGTGCATATTTTAAATGTTTTTTGCTATTTATTATCCATAGCCAAATTTACATACCTAAATAGTACTGATTAATTAAAGATGGTTGAAATTTCAATGAAATATGATATTTAATTGGCACTATGTAAGTGAAGGCTCGCTTTAAATTCAAAAATTATTAAATAATATGCTAGTATTTTTATAGCACCAGTGTGCAACTAGTAATAGGAAAAGTCTGGGCTTTAAAGTCTTAAATCGTTGTTCTTTAATTTAGCTACACAAATGGCATGAAAGTAACAACAAAGTAAAGTGACTGATATTTAAATTATTTTAAGAGTTAATCAATGACTTGATATATTGAGGTAGAAAATGGAAAATTGAATTAAGAATATTTCTGGTAGATGACAGAGTGTGTGGTGTTCTACCGATCGCAAGTCTGTAAAATCATTCTGAAATTAGATCTCAGTAATTGAAGAAAGACTAAAAGGGGTAAAAAAAGTGGTTTCAAAAAAAAAAAAAAAAAATCAAACATTTTTTTTTTCTTTCTAGAATAGTATATTTTAGGCATTAGAGATGAAAAAAATATTTTAATTTATGTAAATTAATTTTTTAAATTTTTATACACTTTTCCAGTTGTACTAGTCATAAATAGTGTCGTCATAGTAATGTATTCGTGAAATATGTCTTACAGTCCTCTAATTAGTATAATTCAAAAGGGCGTGTAGAAGTCCCTACATTTTCGCGTTAGCACTTTATATATTTATAATTTTTAGTCATTAGTTCAACTGAAATGCATAATACATTTGCTACTGTACTTTTCTTCAATCTCTACCTCCCCCCCCCCCCCCTACACACATACACACATTTTTCTGGTTGGGAATGACTCTAAATATTTTTCTTTTTTTCATTGAGAAGTTTTTTATGTGCAGTTTTACCTAAGATTTATTTGCAGATTGTGCTTTTAAGCCGATGTTTTTGAGAAGGGAGAAATATTTATCATTTTTGTAATTGCAGTTATAAAGCTTTGGGATCTGGAATATTCATTAAGGGAAGCAGGATATGGCATCTCAAGGATATGCATATTATAATGTTACATGTTCTTGCTTTATAAGGTACATTGCATGCAAATTGTACTGCATATCTTTTAGACTTTTTTTCCCCGTGAAACACAGTTTGTGTATGCCCTTCTGCTAGTAATATTTTTCATGCCTATAACCTGATGTAACTTTAGTAATTATCATTATGCATTTTATCCTTAACTCATTAGGTATGTAATTTATTAGTTCTTATTATTAAAATTATTTTTATACGTAAATTTTCCTTTTTTTTAATCATTTCTGAGGGAGGGAGAAAAAAAAATGATTTTATTGGGTGAATTCGTCTATTATTTCTGCAAATTTGATTTCCTCTGTTTAATATTTGAATAAGTTACTCGAACTGATAAAAATGTTAACACATTTTGAGTTTACAAGGATATCAAGCACGGTTTGCCATCATTTTTTGGAGAAAGTCATTTCTGTTTTTTAAATACATGGAAAGAAGTGCGATTTGTTAATTGATCTGCCTATTTTAGTCTGTAAAAATATATATTTTCCCCCAAAATAACTTGCAGATTTAGAGGGGGAGGGGAGAAAGATTCGAACATCTGATTCGAAATGTCGTAGCATAATAATGTTTTAGGCTTGATTCTTCTATTTTAAAATGTTGCTCGTAATTATATAGCTGTGATAACGTTTACAAAAAGAAAATAAATAGTATTTTATATTGTTGCAACACGCCGTAATATAAATCGAGTAACTAAACAATAAAAAGTATTGTAAAATATTTGTAATTTTTTTAAAAAAAAAAATAGAAAAAAAATTAATAAAGTTTGAAAAGCTTTTTGAATTGTAAAATGATATAAAAATGATTTTTGTACATTATCATGCACTGAAGTTATTGAGAGAAAACGTTAAATTTTGATTGGCATTTACTTAAAAAGTTGAAAAAAATTTCTTGACAAAAACCTTACCAAGAAGTAAATATGTACTCTATTTAATATTTCTAGATCGAATGGTTTGGCCTGTAAAGTGTTTTGAACGCTTTTTTTTTTCATCATACATATCGCAATGATGTAGTGGTAGAATGATGTATACTTAGAATGGTAGGTAACCTATAAACATGTAACCTATAAATGTAGTTTTAAAAAATTGGTAAGATGATAAATTCTCGTACGTCTGATCAAGGTTAAATTTTTGATATCTCCCCCCACTGAATTAAAAACTTTATTTGCTTTCTTTTAAAATTATATATTCGTAAGCCGTTTTCGGAGGTCATTAAATAACACAGATAAAAAGTTTTTTTTTTTTTTTTTTTTTTTTTCCTCGTCTGTCACTTTATTTTATCGATTAGGCGAAAAAAATGCTACATATGCATTAAAAGAAATTTTATAAGTTTATTTTGCGGAAATGTGCTGGGAAAAAAATGCAATTGTTTACTATATACTTCACGTGAAATGTTTTGATAACAGCGTAGACGATTATAAGCAATTTCTGTTGTTTTCAGGAAATTTGTTGGTTGTCTTAAAACAGGAAAGAAAAGTATTTTTCTCTGTGATTTCAGGAAGTTGAATATATCTTAGTTCAGTTCATTTGTAGTTAGTTTTGATGCTCAGATTTCTAATAAGAATTTTTTCTTACTTTTTTTTCTTCGTTTTTTTTTTTTTTTTTTTTTTTTAATTTTGGTGTTTTACTGTTTCAACTTTAAAGAAAGAGTTTTTTTAATACTTAACCCAATTTTTATATTACCTTATATTAAATTATATATCTAAATATAGTTTATCTTTCGTTCAGATAGAATTTTACTGCCCTCTTATACAAAATTCATTCTTTGAATCACTCTTTAAATAAGTTCATTTATTTTTTGTTTTCATTATATAATACGATTTTTAACCAATAATTTGCTAAACAATAATCTTTTTTATTATTATTATTCTTTTGATTTGATAAGATAACAAAATTGCAATCATCCTTCAAAAGAATTATTGGTTTATTTGAAAGACCTTAAAAATGTTTGCATTTGTGCGTAGTACGCTGAAGTTTGATGTTATATAGATAACTAAGAGTGAAGATAGTAGTACTTTCTGAGAAAACTGCTAAAAGCATTTTGCTTTGAAAATCACTGATTGAGATATCTAAACAACCATCGAACAGGCATTTGTTTACGAGAGCCACGAATGGGCGAAATCGTCGACCGTGGCAACCCTCCTGTTGCGTCAAAAACAATTGGGAAAGTGAAGTCGCTTCGTCTGTTTGTTTTTTCAATGGAGTTTCGTATCCTCACCATATGTTCAATTGCTGCGCGCGAGCTATCATATTTGACCTCTAAACTCAATTTGGCGAGAGCTTATTAAGAGATAATTTTGTCATGAAGGCCATCACTGATTATTTCAACTTAAACAGAGTTAAGTACAGTGAAATGCATGACAAAAAAGAAAGCGGATGGAAGCGAAGCCAGGGTGCAAATTATCTACCGTTGCCAGGTGAGATTGAATATTTTGTTTCTTTTTTTAGTATTTTTTTGTTCCGGTCCCAGAAAGCTTTAAGCCGAAATAAACAGAGCGAAAGCGACATCTTAAAATTCAGTAATGTTATTCATTTGTAATCGTTTCAGACTATTGTTATGGAAAAAGAATGTGTAAGATCTTTTTTCCCTTTTTAAATGTTGGGAGTGGTCGCGTAAGTGTATTTATATACGTTGTGTTTTTTTTGTATGTTTTATGAAAATCGAAAACTCCGTGGTGTATCTATCACTGTTTGTTAGAGATAAAACTGTAATTGTGTCGTTTTAGTTTTGATATTGTAGCATTTTGAATGCTTGAAAATATTTATTGAATAAAACGGATTTGCATTTATTTATTTTTGCAAAATACAATTAATTAGTATTTTTATTAATTACAAATGTATTGTATTTTTCTTATCAGGAATTAAATTTATCATTCACGTCATGTGTAAATTATTAAAATCAATGAAAACGGTGTACATTTTTATCTACCATTTTAAATTGAAAGTTATGCATTTCATAAATGTATGTTGTTAAATACTTCTGGTAGGAGGGAGCTATACTTTGAGGATTTATTGTCTTGAACCAATTCAAACTAAAAAAACAAGAATCCATATTTTTTTTTTATAATAATTGCTTCAATATTTTTAATCAACACTTTTTTGCAATGAATGATTTTCTTGCAGTTATTGTTAAAATAACTAATTTCACATTTAATCTGTTCCTTTTCTTTTTTTAACTTCTTGCACAAGACTAGCATTGCAGTATTGAAAGAAAAAAAAGTCTTTAAAAAATAGTATTATGTATGCTATTTAAAAATATTGTATATATTTTTTATAATTTTATATTATTGAATGAGTTTTTAAGCTTTTTTTTTCGAGGGGAACTTTTTAAATATGAAAGAATGTTTCACATTTCAAAATAAAATATAAATATATATAACATTGGACTGATTTGAATTGAAATTCTTTTTATAGCCAGTTGTCATTTAGATAGCAATACTTTTTTGATTTATTTTAAAAATTGGTCTCAAAAAAATTTCTAATTTTATATTTATTTCAGAGGTTGATTTCTTTAAAAAATTCTAAATTCAGAGATTAATTATTAATAGAAAAATATTTCCTTGTGTTAAAATTTAAGATACTGATTTTTAAAGGTAGAAATAACAATTGTAACTGTAAAGAATGCAGGACCCAATCTGTACTTATTAGTTTATTTCTACCATAAATTTTAGAAGCTCATGAATATTTGTGTAATTCTCATAATACATGGATTTTTCAACAATGGATTATAATATATAAGAACTTAATTGTGTGTTCTTCGAAAGTATTATAATATAAAAAATATGTATCTTCTGTATGACATGCTCTTCTGTTGCATTTTTTTTTCCATGTTTATAAAGCTTATATTTACATTTTGTGAAAATTTATAGGAAATCTAATTAATATTATTTAAATTTAATTAATGGTTAAAATATTTTAATTATTTAAAAGCAGTTTTTTCCCCCCTATGTTCTCTTATTTTTGATGTTTATGCAATTTGAGATATATATATATATTCGTTTAAACATTATGAAAAGCATTAGTTTTTTAAAGGGGAGGTGTAAAAAAACAATCCCTATTCATTATAAGAGTTTTAAAAATTTGTAAGTACATGAATTGCTTGAATATTGTGATAGCTGAACTGGTTTTATTCACTTTAGTTCCCAAGTTAATTCATTTAAAAAATTACGAGAAAGAAATTCTCTTATTTTTATACCATTAAGTGTATTTAGACTTAAGTTTTATTTTACCTATTTAAATTAACTAATTTAATATAATTTTATGATAGAAAACTATTTTGTATGAGATTATCTGTTAT
This sequence comes from Argiope bruennichi, assembly GCF_947563725.1. Taxonomy (NCBI): domain Eukaryota; kingdom Metazoa; phylum Arthropoda; class Arachnida; order Araneae; family Araneidae; genus Argiope; species Argiope bruennichi. Next base: position 97,011,393 of record NC_079154.1, on the reverse strand, counting down.
CGGAAATTATTATAACTGTTGTGCAAGTTTGAGGTTCGAACTCGAAACGTTAGGGTTTATAGCCGAGTAACAAAGCTACTAGACAAAAGTGTACACTCTTTTTTGGAGGTTGTTTTCTGGCTTATGAAGTTACCATCACACTGTTTTCTTTCCCTCAAAAATTTATGAATAAACATGAAGACAAACTGATAATTACAGTTTGCTTAGTTTGATGATAAAGCTCTTATTTCAGAATCCAAAGTTTTGTTTTCAAAATCATTTTATACTCTAAAAATTTAATTGAGAAAGCAGATAGTAAACAGATGTATTAAAAGTTATTAAAACTATTGAACTTATATAATATTCCTTTAAGAATGGGTGTATCTGCTGTTCAGAGTTCCATGATTATAATTATAATCATTTTTCCCCCTTAAAGTTGCCTGTTTACTACTTTTATGTAGAATTTTAATATATTTGAAAAATGAAAGTTTTATGTATTTATTATTTGTTAGAAACATGCTTATCACAATTTTATTTGCAGATTATTCCCCTTCCCAAAATAAATCCAGTAAAGATGACTCAAGTTCCAATTCTGGAACTCTGGGTGCAACTGAAACAACTGGGCAATACGTTTCATTTTCCATGGATTCATCTGAAAATGAAACAACACCTGTGCCATCTAAATGGGGGCGGTAAATATTTTTCTCCTTATATTCTGTTTTCTTAATGCAAGGCATTATAACTATATTTATAGAGTTTTTGATATATCTATATATTAAAGTTCAATTTTAAAACTTGGAAAGTATATATTTTGTATACATTCTCTTTATTTCATACATTATTTGTAAAGATTCAAATACTTATTTTCTCCATATGAAAATTTGTTGGGTTAAAGCCAAATACTCTGATATTTCATATAATTGATAGACTTGATTTTGTATCTGAAGTCTGAAAATTTGCATCAAGATGTTATACAATATATTCAAGCAAATACAATAATTTTTAATTAGATTCATTTATCATTTATCTTTTCTTTATTTTTTTAATGTTTCTGGAACTTTGTCTTTATATGAACAATATCCTTCAATTTAAATTTGCTTTGATCTGCAAAGTATCTTTGTTTGCTTTTGTTAACAGTTCTAATATAAAAAATGCTAAATACAATACAAATACAAATGTGATTTGATTGATTATAATGGCAATATAATTTAATTCCTTTAATACTTGTGAGATCTTGCTTAAAATAAGTAACATATTTAAATGCATTTATTGAAAGTTTTAAAGCAGACACTTTTTTTTATTATCGCATATTTAAAAAATTTTCAACTGATATGATGCTTATTCACTCGCATGAAATGTCTATTTTATGTAATAATATTATTTGTATTATTATTAGTTAATACGAGAACCCAACTTTGTCAACATGTGTTCCATGTAAAGTTTGATCAAGCAATTAGTTATTTAAAGAGCTCACCATTATTTGAGTTTTCAACTTTTTCATGTGCATCAAAAACTTATTATTTGCCTTTTAAACAATTGAGGAACTAACTTCTGTAGATCTTATTTAACTTGAGCAAAAAATAATTTTCAAACATTTCTTTAATTAGATTGATTTTCTCTGTATCTGATAATTCAAATGTATTGGAAATTACTGTAATTGCCAGGTCAGCAATTGGTACAAAAGTACTGCTTGAACATCAATGTATGTTAAAAGTGTTGAAGTTGAAATAAACTTGAAATGTGCCTGCATGCCATCCATATGATGTGCATTTTGTCTTCATTGATATTTAATATGAGGAGTAGGCCAACAAAAACCTAATTATTTTTAAGCATGGTTAAAAAACACATAAAAGTTCTTATTATGTTAGTTAACTTTAATTAGAACTTTTGGTACTTTGTAATGATTTTTAAAAAGTTATTTTAGAGTAAATGCAGTGAAATGCAAAATATTTAATAGAAATTAGAACTGCATTATTAGTGATAAAAAAATATGCTTTGAATAAATGCATGTTACTAGAAATCTTGCAATATAAGAAATTTATCTACAGAGGAGTGTATTATAAATTTTTTATATTGTTCAATATCCTATAATTAATATTCATATAAACTGCAATTTTGTAAGTATATGGAATTTTGGTATTATTATATTATTACCACTTTACTATATTCAGTTTATTTTTACTTCTAAATATTCTGTGTAGTTCATAGCTCATTACAGGTACAAGATTTTTCAAAAAGATTGAACATATTTAAAGCATTTATTTCTAAAAGGAGAAATAGATAGATATAAACATAAATGTCACTGGATTGAGATTTTTATTTACTTGTGGATAATCCAGGTAAAACCAATATTGTTTGTATATGAGAGCATAGCAATGCCTCAGCAAAAGTCATTTTGTATGTTGAAGTATGTTAATGAATGAATTATATTGTTAATTACAATGTGTGCTTCATTGAAAGTTTAACAAAGAGCCACCTTTTCCTAACCAGGTTTACATTTGGGATAAGAAATTTATAGAAGACTATTATATATGCAACACAAAAAGTTTCTAGTTATCCTCACACGTTAGAAGAAAATGTTGTTCATCGTATCTGCATTTCTTTTGATCATAACCATAGAAAATCCATAAAAAAAAATAATAATAATAATAAAAAAAGCAGGTGTTTTTTTTTTTTTTTTTTTTTTAATTTAAATATTGCATTTAATGGCATGGCTTGTCCTTTAAACCAGTAACTATACTCTTTAAGATTTTTACAGCAGTTCTAATTCAGCAGGGATTGGTTACTTCACACATAGCAAAAAATGGGTTCCAATTTGATATTTGTCATTGAACTCATGTTGAATGCAGGGAAAAAACTTTGAACTTTCCTCTTTCCAGTGAATCAGTTGGCATTCATTCTAGGTCTTCATTGTCATTTATTAGAAATATTTAAAATTTGTTCCTTCTTTTTTGAAGAATGCTGTATTATTATAGGATACATACTTATATTGTAGAATTTAAGTATGTATCATATAATACCTATCCAATGAAATTCTACCTATAAATATGTGAAATTTCATTGTTCTCCATGATATATAAAAGTGCAATATTTCTTCTTTTTAGAATGACATTACCAGTGCCTCAATTCTCTAGAAATGATTTTAGCGTGTGGAGCATATTGAAACAATGTATTGGCAAAGTATGTTATTGATATTTTCTGTATTTAATTCAAATAATATAATTAAGTTTGATATTTTTTAATTTAAGTAAGCATTAAATGATTTTGTTTTAAATGTTATTTATTTTAATAAAGAAAGAGAAGAAATTAGTTTGGTTTTTGATTCCCATCGATTATTCCGGGAAAAGGGAAAAACTTTTGATTGTGCAAACTTTGCTGATCTTTTTATAAAATCAGTGAATTTCTTTACTATTATTTACCACATTATTCATTTGCAACAAAACTTGTGCTTATTTGTGAGGAAATGGTAAAATGTAATTTTTGATTAAAGTTAAAAGTACAATCAAAAATATTAAAATGCCAATCACTCAGTTAAGAGACAAAAAAGCATTCGTTTTAATAAGCTGTATAAAAATGTCTTTAATTTGTTAAATGTTTTGCAAATTATTTTTAAAAGGAAATAATGCAGCTGAAATTAATGAAAACTGAACAAATATATAGCTTTCAACACTAAATTTCATTATTGCAACGGAATTCAAGCTGACTCTTTTCATTGTTTCATTACAAATTTAATCATGTCTTTTTCTTTTATTGTTGAAAACTGAGGAAGAAAAATTCTATTAATTATCTGTACAGTTTACATATGTAATTCTAATATTAGAATCGAAAAATGAAATTACATCATTATTGAAGATAATCTGTTTTGAAATACGTTACCTGGTTACTTAAGATTTTGATGAAACTATGATAGCAAGGGAATCAATTCCATTCGTCAGAATAAATAGAATAGGTGTAATTCTATTAAAATAACATGATTTTAATATTACAGTCTGATGCTTAAAAATACTTTGAGAGGAATACATTGAGAGAATTATAAATATTCAGTGATGCTTAAGAGATTTAATTGAAACTAAACTGTTCTAAAATATTCCTTTTAAACTAAAATGTTCCTTTTGAACTAGCTGCTTACCAAGGCAACTAGCAGTGTTTTAATGTGTGGAAGGGAATAAATTAATTTCATTAAATTTTCTTCTCCACTGCAGCATTTTTCACGGTTGCCAGAATATCATAGTTTGAAAGCTTATAACAAAAATGGAAATAATCATATAGTGAAATACCTTTTTACATAGTTTGTTAGAAAAAATATTTTTATACATATTCTCGTATAAAATTTGCTCTGTACTTATATAAGTGACATTTTATAAGTATACATTTGAAATTATCAGTCAATAATTGTCATAAAATAAACTGCTTTCTGAAATAAATTAAATTCTGTACTAATTGTAATTTTTTTTTTTTCAGGAACTTTCAAAAATAACTATGCCAGTAGTTTTTAACGAACCTTTAAGTTTCCTACAAAGATTGTGTGAGAATATAGAATATTTTGAACTCCTAGAAAAAGCAAATACTTCAGATGATCCATTGAAACGGATGGAGGTAATATATATATATATAATAAATTTCCATGAACTGCTTTCTTATTTTATAAATTTTATTTCAGTTTGATCCATGAATAATTTTTTTAAACAGATATAATAATTTACATTATAAAAGTCAATATTTTTCATAATTGTTCTTATAATTCCAAATGTTTTGTTACTTCTGTACTGTCACTGTTTAAAAAAAATATCCAAAGCTTTAAGTTCCTTCAACTCGATCTATGTGTATCTAGTTCTGCTTATTTTTTTTAACTGTTCTTTGTCTGTACTAATCAATTTAATTGATGGCTTACTTTTTTCTTTTCCAAAGGACTTCATTATTTTTTTAAAGATTTAATAATGAATGTATACTGTATGATGCAAAGGATATTATTTACAAGATTATGTATTGATATCTAATTTTTTTTAACCAATATGTAACCTTTTTTTAGATATTGTTTAAAATAATATGTTTCCATTTAGGTTTTCAAATCTTTCTGCTTAACATTTTTAATAATTCTGGTTGTTTTGAAATAGTAATTTATTTATTTATTTTACTTTTGAAGGTTTTAAATTTTTAAGAATTGTGTAATCTTATTTGCATGTTAATCTGTTATTTTAATTTTAGTATGTCTCTGCTTTTGCTGTGGCTTGTATATCTTCTAATTGGGACAGATTAGGGAAGCCTTTTAACCCTTTGTTAGGTGAAACTTATGAACTTATTTGGTAATTATTGTTTCATTGATAAATTATAAATATTCATATTTATATTTCACATGCAGTTTATTTTTAGTCTTATTGGGATTTTTATTTATTTTTTTAGTAAAGAAAGTGATGGTTTCAGAATAGTAACAGAACAAGTCAGTCATCACCCTCCTGTAACTGCATTTCATGCAGATTCACCACATTTTATTTTCACTGGAGCAATACATCCCAAACTGAAATTGTGGGCTAGATCTGTTGAAGTTAAACCAGAAGGAACAGTTATTGTCAAACTTCTGAAGTATGTATGGTTATTATTAGTCATTTTATAGAATGCATGGCATTTAAAAAATGAGGTAGTTTGAAATTACCCTTAAACTTGAATTATTTTACCCATTCTTTTAATACAGATATTCAAAAATTAAGCTTTAATATGTTTTTTATGTGAATTTATGTTCAACTGTTTAAAAAAATGTGATAAATTATTATTTTCTCTGTCGTATTATTTATTTATAAAATAAAGCAATGTTGATAAACTTTTTAGGCATATTATTAACTTATTAAACATTCTAGAAATAGGTCTACATATTTTAGATTCAAGCAAGAATATGCAAGAAAGGATATAATTAAATTTTGTAATCTTTGCAGGAAAATAAAATTAAGTTGAAAAATTAATTTTTTAAATGAATATTTGCTTTTGATATCGATAGTAAAAATTTTAATCCTTTTGTATTATTTTTACACACTCAACATTTATTATTCTTTGCCTCTCATATATAAAGACTGTAGTATTATATTTTTTATTAAAAAAAATTGTAGATAGTATTTAGATATAATAAACGAAGTAAATTAAAAGCTCTAATAAGATTAATCTTTCTTGAGGTGGGAGAAGTGGCAGGGTTAAGTGCTACATTTTAAAAAAATAAAAAGGCAGATATGAAATGCTTTTTTAATTATGTAAATACCTTCATTTCATAAAGAATTTTTGTTGAAATTAAATATGATGTTTCAGGCATAATGAAACATATACGTGGACTGGTGTTACCACTTGTGTACATAATATAATAGTTGGAAAGCTTTGGATGGAGCAAGTATGTTCACTGATTTTTTCAAAAAATAACTAAAAATGGATTTTGTAGTTTAAATAAAGAATTTTACATCACTTTAAGCCTGTTCTATATTTTTATTTTATTTAACTTACTGACTTTTTTTGTTAGTGTGGAATAATGGAAATAACTTGCCATACGAATGGCTTGGTTGCTGAATTGAATTTTAAACCTGCAGGCTGGTACAGCAAGGATTTAAACTGTGTAGAAGGTTTCATTTTTGATAAACAGTAAGTTTTTTTATATGCTTTAATAGATACAGTATTTTTTAATAATGTATTGGAATTTTAATAGTCTATACAAAATTAGTTTTTAATAGTCTATATATAATGCTAAAGTGCATGGCACAGCAATTGCTCTTCTTACATATTGCCAAAAGCAACAGTTAAGAGTAAATAAATCATTATATGAACATTTCAGATTGTTTTATTGAATATTTTTACAGCTACATGTAGTTCCATGCTTCACTAATTGATGAAGAAATACTTCACAACTGTAAAATATTATTAGAAATACTTTAATACTGTGTGAATAGGGTTTACCAAAAACTCTGTTCATTCAGAAAAAAGAAAGTGTAAAAGAAATCAAGAAATAGGTATCAAACAAAGTTTAATCTAGCACGAAAATATGCAGAATCATTTCCCAGATAAGTAATTGCTATGACATATATAAAATGATGACCAAATCTTTTAAACTTAATGCAAAAACTTGTTTTGTGAATTGATATCTTAAAATTTAAAAAATTACCATTTTGATGGTATCAATTTTATTTCTGCACAATTTTTTCTTTATTTTAATAAATTTTTAATTCAATGTTTTGTTAATTTTATATTCTTATGAAAATAGCCATGTCATCTATCAAAATATTCAATCACTTCTGTTGCCAATATTAAAATGAATAATTTAAAAAGAAAAAATGCTTTCGTTGGACATTAATTCCGAAGTAGGATTTCCACTTCTGTTTTAATTTTGTGTAATTTATTCATTTTTAATTTGTTTTTATTTATGAAGAGTTAAATTCATGTTTTTCAATTTTATAAAAATAGCAAGATTAAAAAATATGCATTCCCCATTAATATTTAACTGCCTGAAAAAATGAATAATTTGGACAAGCATGCTATTCACCAAAGGTAGCATATTTTACATAAATTGTTAATTTAATTATTTTGTAGTTGCTATGTGCATTGTCACTTTTTTATCTATAGTTTTCATTTTTTAAACAGATATATTTGATATACAAAAAGATAAAACAGATGCAAAATTATTTTGTTGATTATATTAGTTCTGTTTCATAATATGAATTTCAGTATTTATCAGGTGAATTCTTTTTTATAGTCATGCTTTTAATTATGATCTTTGCCTATTAAGAAATCTTACTTTTGTCTCAACACATCTTCTAATTTTTTTTTCTTAAAAACTGTATTCAATTTTACTTTTAATAAAAATTTTATATGTTGCAATATAAATCGCTTATGGATCAAATATTTTGCATATCTGCAAGATATAGCATTATAGTCTTTTTTTCACATTGTTTGTATGAATAAAAACTTCATGCCAATTAATATATCTTAATTTAATTTAATGATTTTTCTAATTATTTTTAAAAAGATTATTCACTAATTTTCTTTTCAGAAAAACAAAACTTTCCTTTTTATACGGTAAATGGACTAGTTTTATTCGAAAATTGGATTGTCAATATTATGATGAATATCTTAGACTGAAAGATATAAATCCACAGAGTGATGGTCGAACTTCATCTCCTCAAAAAGAAAATAGTATTTTAAATAAATTTCAGCGAAAAAAAAGTGTGCCAGTAAGTATGATTTTATTTGATGCATTTTGGTTTTGAAACTTAAATTAATTTAGAGCTTTCAAGGTTACTATTTCAGATTTTAATTTCAATCATAATAAAATCAGTTGAAATTTAGAATAAGAATCCTCTTTATTTCTTTTTGTAATCTGCTGTGTGTATGCATATTGAATCAAACACAAAATTAAGTTTTTAACTAAAGAAATTCTATATTGATTTAATAACAAAAGATCTTTTTTTAAACTGTTCATTTTCCAGATTTTTAAATTTTAATAAGAATAAAATGATTAGTATTAGTATTGTTATTTAAATCTTAAAAATTAAATTCTTAGCTTTGATCATGTTGTAAAACTGAAGAAAAGGTAAAATTACGACTTAATAACGTTATTTCAAAATCTTTTCTATAAGATTCAAAATTATGCTTCTGTTACTTTAATGTTTGTAATAATTTTATTATAAGTTCTGTTTGGGTTTTTTTTATTGAAAATAATTCTTGCTATTTATTTATATCAATAATAATAATGAATGTGTATATGCATATGTGCATGTGTATATGATCTACAAGCCAGACTATCTGACCCACAGATATCAAATTTGGGACTATATATCTGGAAGGATACAAATTTGCATTTCAGAGTGATTTTTAAAAAATTTAATTAGAATTTTAATTATTTAAAAATTACATTTTTAATTACACTATGGTGTTATGGGACTATTTCCATTAAAAAGATTCAGTTGTACGATAAAGATTTAATGGAACCATGAAGTTATAACATACATGTCATAGAAAATGAACTTTAAAAAAAAAAAGTGTACTCCATAGATAAAAAATTTGATTTATAATATTTTAGTTTTTTTTTTTTTTTTTCACCTTTTTTTATAATGTAATACAGGTAATAATTTTACCTATTCTTTTTCAGGCTCCTGTGGAAAATGGTGACAAAACTAATGAATATCAGTCCCTGGAAGATTTGCCATATACAGTGGTATGGGAAGCTGATCCTCGTGCAGAATGGTCTTCAGAAGTAATTTTTTTTAATCAAATGCGTTTTGATGACTTTTATAATTTTTATTTGTATATAAACTAATAAGATAATGAAAAGGCAATATAATTACACTAGATAAAAGTAACAGCTGTGTTATACTTGCTGCAATTCATTCAGTTTACTTTCCAATTATCATTCACAATTTTTAATACAATTACAGGAAATTGATTTAACTTTAAATGGAAGAGTAATAATAAAGCTGGTGATTTTTTTTTTGCTTACAGGTATCAGAATTCAATTTGCGAAAACACTTTTATCAGTTCTTGACTATGAGAAGATACATGTGAAACTTATCTTCGTTACAAAACTAATTTTTAATTTCTCATTAAAAATACTATAAATACAATAGAATCAGTATACAATAGATTAAATTAAATTACAAAATAAATAAACATAGAATGTGATTAAAATATTGCCAAGAAATTCAGCACTTGGTGCTATAAATGAATGAAAACTTGTCTTATAACTTATTTGTCTGATTACTTGACATTTTGTTTAGTAAATATATTTTAACAATTTTTAAATACTAATAATACATTTAAAATCTTTACAATAGTTTGCTAACATTTAATCTTCAATATTGGTACATATATATTTTTTTTATTTTTAAATGACACCATTTAGTTTATTAAATAGAATATCTGATGATTGTGGGTGTTTTCATAATGAAAATGTAGGGAATAAATAGTTTTCATTGAATTGCATTATTTTTTAATAAATCTTTTACCCTACTTGTATTTTTAAGATATTTATTTGTATAATTTGTAAGTTTTTCTAATATTTAAATTAAAACTATGTGCCATTTAAATCAAATCACTTCTTCAAAATAAAATATAGACTTACTTTTTTTATTTCTTGAAAGAAACATTATGAATGTTGTTTTTTTTATAATCTTTTTAAAAGATCTTTCTTTTATTGAATCATTTTATTTTACTGAGCTATCTAATACAATGTTCATATCAATAAAAAGGTTTACATTATAACTTTTAAGATTATAATGAATAATTTTCTTTTCAGTATTATAATTTCACACAATTTGCTATGGCATTAAATGAGTTTCATGAAGATATGAAAGAAATTTTACCACCAACCGACTCTAGACTTCGACCTGATATTCGAAAATTAGAAGAAGGAGATATAGGTATATTAATTGCATATTTACTCTATAAAAATGTTTTAAATATTTAATAACTCTATATTAAATTAGATATAACTCTTGCCTTAATTATTACATATTACATGAAACCAAGTGGAATATTTTTTAAACTATCATTTTTTTAGATTCTTTTTGTCTTGTAATTAATATTTCATCTTTTTGTAGTTTAGTAAATGTATCTACATCTCTTTCTTTAGAATTGTAGAATAGCTGCATCTAAACTAAACTTCAGAGATAATTTATTATTTCAATCTCTGCGATCACAACATGGCTAAAGGATATTTGTATTATTCACGACTCCAAGACAGTAAAAAATAAACACCACAATTTTTCTGGAATTTGGATTAATTTTTCAAGTAATGAGAACATCTCTTAATCATACACATTTTCAAGGGAGGTGGGGGGAATAGATAATAGAACTATGTAGCCACAGTCTTCATAATTATTTATAATATTAAAATAATAATTTAAATTGAAATTAATGGGTGATTAAAATGGGTTTTTTCAAACATATGAATTATTTGAGCTGAAATTCCCCCCAGTATATTTGTAACAAGCTGTCTACTTTGTAAATTATGCATGTGAAAAGGCTTTTCTTATTTCTGTTTGTAATCTCAGTCTTGTATGACCATATTGGTTTTTTTTTTTTTTTTTTTTTTTTTACCTAAATCACAATAAAACTGAATTTTTTACTAAAACTATGTTAACAGATGTTTATATTTTGATGTATCCAATTCGATCATTAAATTTTTGTTTTAGGTCAAAATAAGCATTAAGGGAAGGCTTGTAAGAAAAGATATTCCTCTACGTTATGAATTGCTGTTAACTGAAAAATGTAATATTTGATAAGTTTTAGATTGCTTGCAATCCTTCATTCAGAAAGTTGATTTTGTGTGAAGAACTTAACTTTCTGTTAATAAATAAGGAGCCTTTTGAATATTTAAACTGCAAAAAAGGATATGATATATCATACATATATGTTCTTTTATGTTTTCTCCTCTTAGGTTTAATAGCATTTACATTTCAGTTTCAGCCAAAATAATTCATTGATAATATATAAATTTTTTGTTATTTTTATTGTCTTCTCTTCGTGTTATATGTTAAAAATTATAATTTTTTTTTCTTTATCTTTAAGATGGAGCAGCTTTTGAAAAGAACAGATTAGAAGAAAAACAAAGAGAAACTAGAAAAATTAGAAAGAGAGATAAGATTACTTGGTATCCATTGTAAGTAAATTTACTGTTATTGTATGATTTGAAAGTATTTTCAAATTTTAACACATATATTTAGAAAAATCTTATTTAATTTTGTAGTTAGTTTATTTGAATTATGTGGGGTTTGAGTTCTAGAAAACCTTTTTTATATACTTTCTTGTATAAATTTTAAATTCTACTCATATTCAATTTTCTTTAATACTTGTATTGTATAATGATTGTCTGAATTTTAATACATGATAACTGCCTTTTATTTTTCCTTTAAAATTAGCTGATAAATCAATATATGTGTAACTTCAGTGTTAATAAACATCTTCATATTAAGGATTAAAAATACAAAAGTAAAACTTTTTAAAACCAAATTCTGATTTTTGGACCCCAGACTCAAAACCATTTACCTTTTTTCTTTATATCTATAAGGCTCTATAAGAGTGCTGAAATTGTTATTATTTTAGAATTATTGTCAAAAAATTCTATATCTTATTTATATAAACTGTTAATATTCTGGCTGTTCATGTGTTTGATTTATGACAGTTTGAACCAATATTATACAGTTCATACTATGAAATTCAACAAGAATTCAGATTTACTTACTGTTTTTTCATGCACCATACAGTGAAAACCAATTCTTAGATAAGCATTAAATTAAAACAATATTGTTTGTGAGGTTCAAGAAATGGGAACATGCTAAAAATACTAGTGAATAATTTTGTCATTCAATATAAAATATGATGCTTAAAAAAAAGATTGCATATGAAATCATTAAGTATTTTTTATTATATTGAAATCTATTGTGTATAATGGAGAGAAAGGAAATATGAATTTGCTGTATGAAAAAAAAAAAGAATACATAATTTTATATTAAGTATAATATATGGTTGGTTAAGGTATTCAATAAAAACCCAAAACTTTTACACACAAAAAAAAACAACTGGATAAAGCTTTTATGAGTTATTCATTTTGTAAATTAGTCTTAAAAAATAGTTTCCTTTCCATAATATATGCTATAGATTGAAACATGATTATTTTTGATAAATGAGCACTATATTTTGCAAAATTGTTACATAGAAAATCATTTTTAGATAGATAGTGTACTTAATAATGATTTAATGTGAACCTTTTTTTAATCAAATCGTAATTAGAATTTAAATGAAGAAATTAAGTAATATTTTGGCATTTTTCCGCAATAATTTAGTAAAGATTATACACAAAATTGTTTTTTAATATTATTTTAAATTTTAAGTAATTTTCTTAAATTTTGGCCATATTAACAAATTTTCTTTTTTTACATAATTTTAAAAGATATTTTATTGAATTAAAATACACTGTTTGATTTTTAATCAAATATTTAATTGTTAGGTTATCTAGAATTGTTGAATACTAAGGAAGAAAGATTTTATTTAATTTGCATGAAAAATAAGAAATTGAAGTTACAGTGTTGTTAAAATCAGACATTAGGTCCTCTACATTAATGCTTTCTTCCTTAGCTTTCAACGATGGAAAAAGAATCTAAGCAAATAAATTTTTGATAGAACAATGAATGTTAGAATTTAAGGGGGATAATTGCTTTTCAACAAAATCAGCATCATTAAAAAGGTAATTTTTTAAGCTATCGAGTGATACAAAAATCAGTTTAGTGCAATGTTTTCTAGGGTTATCATAGAAAAATGTCAAAATTCCACTTTTTTTTAAAGCTTTTCCAAAATGTGCACTTTTAACCCTCCAAAATGTGCACTATTAGATATATCTAAGTCAGTCTATAGTGTAGAGCATCAACAAACATACACATTTTTCTTTGTTATTAGTAGAAATAGAAATATTTTAAATCTCTTGCCTCCAGTCATTCATAATGCTTAGTTAATTTTCGTGCCATTCTTTTAAAAAATTTATTTATAGGAAATTAGTGACTTTTTAAGAGTGTTTGTTAGAGTGCATTTTCTTAGGATTTGCAAGTTATAAAAACAGTATGATATAATATTCTCATTTCAATTCCAAACTACAAGATTTTTTATTTTATAATATTTTGTATATAAAAGTTTTTTTACTTAAATATTATATGAATAATAAATTATTAAGGTATTATCCTGAGCAGTGCAAGAATATCAAATAATATGAAATAATATCTAAATGATTTGTTATTGCCTTTTTTTAAAATCCTTAATATTTGCAATCTATATAAAGATTGTTATGTTTTGCAAAAATATTTGTTCACCTATCTATAGAAATCATTAGTTCTATTCTTGTCTTAATAGACAAGAATAGGAGAACTTTAATAAAATGAAAAAATTAAAAACTGATTAATTAATGTTAATTTATTTTATAAGTCCATATCCCAAGCCATTGTATAAGAATGTTTACATAAAATTGTAAAGATATTTATTTGTTATAATGCAAACTATAAGACAGTTATTTATATTTAAATAGATCAATGATAAGAATATTATTTTAATCAATGTATATAATATAAGCAATTTAGTCTTAACTTGTTGATGTTGAAAAATTACAATTATATTAGTTATTTTTCTTGTTCTTTGAATTTACAAATCCATCTTTAAATAATTATGCTGTTTATTTTATCTTCAGCTTCCATTTATACAATTATTATTATTATTTTCATTTTAGATGGTTTGAATCTAAACCACATCCATATGCTAAAGAAGAATTTTGGTCTTATAAAGGGACTTATTGGGATAGAAACTTTTCAGACTCTCCAGACATTTTTTGATTTTAAGCAAAATCAAAATTTATTTAAAGTGTATTTTAGTAAAATATTTTTATATAAAGTGTTTTTATGGAAACTGTAGATATTCTGTATGAATAGCTCTTGCTTACACATATCTCAGTGTGAGATTTGTACTTATAAAGATTGTCTATATGTTAATAAGTGTAAATTATTGTAAAAGTTGTGTACATATATATATAATTATAGATAAATAAATTTTTATGAAAAAATTAAATAAATCATATGACTAAATTTCTTATTTCAGTTTTTTATTACTAATAGATTGCAAGCAATATCAAAACTTTATTTTTGATCCATTATCATCCAAAAAAAAAATTGCATCCTAACTTTTATTTAAAGGCCTTTGATTTCATCATTTTATTCTCAAAATATGTCATAATAAAACTAAAAAATGAAAGCTTACCATGTTAGATAATTCATTGTAATACTGAACACTGAAGATCTATAAAAATGAAATTAAAATGGTTGAACAGTTAATTGTCTGATATTAATTTTTACAATAATGTCAGACAATTTTAGCAAATTATTAAAACCCAAATAGTATGGCTTCTAATATATATAAACCAATACATTTGGCAATTCATTTCAAACTCCATTTTTGAATAACTTTCATATATGAATTTAGAGGAAAGTATTTTATGGCACGATAACTTTTACCAATTATAACAATAAGTTTTTTAACTGATTTTATTCTAGAAACATTTTTCTGAATTGCACAAGTAAAATTGTCTGCAGCTGAAATAAGAATCACGTAATTAATCGGGAATTATGTGGACTTACTTTTTTTAAAAAAATATTTGTGCAGAATATTTTTCTATGTGATATTTTATAACCTATATCTTTTTCAATTGACTATATCTAAAATTAAAAATATTTTGGAAACAAAACTAAATAATTTTGGAATCGCAACTAAAAATTATTTCTTATTCAAACTAAAACCAAAAACGGAACAGAAAAAGCACCATAGTATTTAGAGAGCACAAATGCAGCTACTACTAAAACACAGATGAATTGAGGCCTAATTTCAGAGGATTTTCGGGTCACGAGGAATCGATATTACAGTTTAGTTTGCATTCCTTCATAGAAAAAATCCCTACCTGAGGGTGACCCTTGAGAAAGTTTTCAGGCCTCGATTTTTTTTTTTTTTTAATTTGGTTTAATTTTGATTTTTTTCCTATTAACTTAGCTTTTATTATCTTTTTCAATAATGTATATAGGAACTTGAGATCTAATCCATTTTAATTGTCAAATACATAAGAAAGGTTTGAAATAATTTTATCTTAATTCAACAGTTATAATTTTAAAAAGAAATGTATTTGAGTTTCAATTTCTTTATATCAGGAATCAAAAGAAGGAAGTTAAAGATTCAAGAAATGATTGCGAATTTTAAATATTTAATATTGGTTCCTTCTTTTTTTTTTTTTTTTAACATACAATTTATATTTGATATTAGTTTCCAAAAATGTCTATAGAATGCGTGTGTATAAATATATATGAATCAGAGATTAGAAATCAGCTTCAGGGAATTTTCATTTAAGATATCTGGAGAAGTGCAAATTGTGAAAAATCTTATATAAATGTAAAAATTCTACAAAAAAAAAGTTTTTGAAATTTGAATAATTTTGAAAACATTAAACTGAGGAAAACCCATGTTAACTGGACAGTGGAACAATGTGAACTAGAGTAATAAGAATAACATTTCTTTTTTTTAGCAGTAGCATAAAAGGATAAGAATAAAAAAAAGACTTAAATCCTCATTGCAATACCCTTACTTTTAAATACCTAGTTAATGTTATAATCTGAGGTTTTATAACAGCAAAAAATGTAAATGGAAATACATAAAAATGCATTAATGAAATACTTGTTCCTAAACTGCAATCTTCCAGATGTGATTGGAGAAGTTCGATAATGATGACGGACCTTTTTTGTATTTTAAAGATTTTATTGTTTCTCCGCTTTTGGGAGTTGGTTTGAGCTTTGCCTTTCGGCGTGCTGCTACGTCGATGATGTTACAAGGACTGATGGTTTTTTACATATACCGCTAGAGGGCGTTACAAGCGAGAGGCGGGGCAACATGCCTACGTAACAGTGATCATTTCCCAGATAATGAATTTATATTTCATCGACATTCAGCTCTTTGCCATGCTGCCACTGTATTAAATTATTGTTTCAAGACATTCAGATTTTATTACTCCAATGGTATGGGAAATAACCAAAATCTTAATCCAATCAAAAATCTATGGATCAGACAAAAGGAAATTATTATATAGAAGCAATCCAGGAATAAAACAATTAAATGAATCAATAATTCAATCATGGCAGACAATATAACAGTTAAGGAGCTAAAAGCACTGATGAAAACCATAGGATAGCATACAAGATCATGGACAGTATTAAAATTTATCCAACAATCTATTAACTATTATGTGAAAATTTTTTACATATGTCATTTTTATATTTTTTTTCTTTATAAATGCTGCATGAATACAATTATTCATCCTAAAAATTATTCTGTAAAATTCTTCATTTAATTATCTTGAAAAGGGCATATAGCTTTAATGTATTTGTCTTAATAAAACTGCTGTTGAGATCCATCAAATTTCCAAAATGCATTCTTTCTAAAAATTTCTACAATTTTGGCCACTATTGTTCTATGTTTGCATAATTTTCTAAATTCAACCCACAATTTGTTTTTTAAATGGTTTTTAATAATCAGAAATTCTCATATTTTAATTTTAGACAATCGGTTCAAAATAACCAGATACACACACACAAAAAAAAACTGTTTCAGAACATGTATAAGCAGCAAATAGGTCAGTCTATTAATACTTTTCTTTTCATTTTAATCTTTAATCCTTCTTAAAGCAAAGATAAGCATTTTTAATGTTTCCTGTTAAGAGAGATGAAACATGATTAAATAATTAATATTATATGATTTTAATTATATTTAATTAGATAATCAATAGTTAAATAATATTCACAAGAAATATCATTCTTAATAATCAGAAATTATGGATAAGTTTAGCTATTAATATTGATAAGACAAAGTTTAAAAGTTTTCTAAAGCAGCTGAAAATAAAAGGCGGGTACTTATTTCTTCAAACTTTCCCTTTATAACTGAAACATAAATAGCATAATGCATGTCCAAGTTTTCAACAAACAATATTTTATACTCAATAAAATAATCTTAAAAGTGCTTGCTTCTCTTATTATCACAAGAGTATATATATATATATATATATATATATATATATATATATATATATATATATATATATATATATATATTATATAAAGAACCATTAATTTAGCAAAATATTAAATATTTGTTCCATTTTTTTTAAAAGAAATTTTATCAGAATTTTATATTTACATGCAATTTTTTTTTATTTTATTCATTGATAATGTTTTATCCATTCATACAATTAACACTATATAAATTTATCTTTAGTACAGAATTTGGCTCCTGTACTTTGTATATTAATTAAAGATCTTGCAAATTACTTTTACAACTGTAATCAATTCCCATTTTCGTCCAACAATGCTTCACTTGAATTATAAGCAGAATAGAATGTTACATGTATAGATTTTTTTTTCTCGTTCATCTTCATATTAATACATACATATAATACATATAAATCTAAAGCAAATTTG
This sequence comes from Argiope bruennichi, assembly GCF_947563725.1. Lineage (NCBI taxonomy): Eukaryota > Metazoa > Arthropoda > Arachnida > Araneae > Araneidae > Argiope > Argiope bruennichi. The sequence goes on along the minus strand of NC_079154.1, from coordinate 96,993,406 downwards.
AAAGATTTGCTTTGTTTACATTCTCAAGATGATTGATTGAAATGGGATTTTTGGCAACAATGGCCATTATCCTCTAATGCCAAAAAACACTCCCAATTTAGCAATTTTTATTCATACTAGAGAATCCTGATGTAAAGTCGAAATATCTTTAAAAAAAAAAGTGAAAATCATTCTGTTCTGAAAGCCTAATTTTCATTAATATCTTAAGAACTATTGGGCAAAAAAAGATAAAAATCTGGAAAAATTATGCTTTAGATCTTGCTGCTTTGACTGACATCAAAATATTTATTTTCTATTCAAAAAAATTTTTTAACTTATTCTTTCTTATTAAATATTTGAATGTAAAATAATTATTATAAATTTGTTAGACTTTTCAATTTATTGAAAAAGTAGTTAAAATTATTATTTCACATCAGGAATTGAAATTTTCAGTTGTTTGTAACTCATAAACTGCTTACTTAAAATTACAAAGTATGAGTTGTTTTATTATGATTTTCAGATACGTATTCAATATTTGAAAAAAATCGAGCTTTTGCAAATCTAAATATAAAAACCATCCCTTTCAAAGAAATATATTTTATACACATATAGAGCATAAATTTTAATAGTAGTAGGCATTTACATTTTCATTGTGTGATAATTAATTTCAGAATAACAAGCAGTGTTCAAATATTTTTTTTTATAGACTGCACGATTGAACTGTTGAATGAGCAATCATTTCAATACACAAAGAGAAAAAATAATTTTAATTTTTAAATGGATGTGGCATTGTTGTATACTCGATTCAGCAAAATTAATTCATTCAAATAAGGATGGTATACCTTGTATTAAATTTGAATTTATAATAATTTAATATAGCCATAATAATAAATGATTATCAATTTTGAGAAAATACATATTATAATAAGAATTCCTATATTTACAGTAATAAATATAAGATTTTAATGGCTGAATAGTTTCTTTTACAATGATGATACAAAACATGATAAACTTGACATTTCGAAGAATATCGTGGAATTGGGCAGTTTCAATTCAACGAATTCATCAGATATTAAATTATAGGTAATTTTAGATCATGGATTTCATAAAAGAAATTTTCTTTAATATTTAAATAAATTTAGGGGAAAGGGAATTGCCTTGCGGCATAGATACCAACGATGTAAAAACACTGAAGAGAGAATGAAGAGAAGACAAATTTATAAAAAGAATGAATCAATATACAGAGGGATGTTAAGAAAGAAAAGTATTGAATGCTTTGAAAAGTTATGTAGCGAAATAACGAGAATGAACCCTTTTGAGCTACCTTATAAATTAGCGGCAGATAAAATGAAAAGGAAAACAGTTTTGCGCGGTGTCAAAAAACAGGATGGTACAAAAACCAAAAATACAAAAGAAACTATTGTGAGATGCCTTTTCAAAGAGGAACAATCCCAACAAGAAAGTAAAAAGCAGAAGAAAATGAGGAAAAGTATTGAGTTATATAAAACAAAAGAAAAAGATAAAATATTCACAATAAATGAAATAAGAACAACGATTAATAAAATGGCCAAAAAGAAAACACCTGGATTAGACAACATCCCAATGGAGATGCTTGCTGAAATTAACAGAAAGAATCCATTCATACTTTTAGAGTTATACAACAAGTGCCTAGAATTAGGTGCATTCCCTAATCAGTCGAAGGTAGCAAAACTGATTTTAATTCCTAAAACTAAAAGAGACTTAGAGGATCCTAAATCCTATAGACCAATTTGTTTGCTAACAACAGCAAGTAAAATCTTGGATAAACTGATAACTCAAAGAGTATAGCACTTATTAACGGCACAAAATAGACTGCATCATGATCAACATGGTTTTAGATATAACCACTATTGTGAAACAGCCCAAAATGCACTATGGAGTAAAATAAAAGGTGCGATGAATCAAAAACTAAAAACAACAGTTATATCTTTGGATGTAGCTGGAGCATTTCATTCCGTATGGAGGAAAAGCATTTTATATGCCCTTATAAAAATGAATTGCCCGAGCAATCTTTTTGAATTGATTAAAGATTACTTAAATGAAAGGAAATGTATTTACCAAGATGGAGAGAATAATTGGGAATTTATAATGGATAGAGGAGTGCCACAGGGCTCGTGCAGTGGACCGTTATTCTGGAACTTGGTTATGAATTCTGCATTTAAAATCAATCTTCCAGTGAACTGCTTTATGCAGGTGTATGCCAATGATGTGCTACTAATAATCTCGGGAAGAACAAAAGATGAACTGGAAATTAAAGGGAAACAAATAATTCATAGGCTAGTAAAATGGGGAAAAATTCATAAACTTGAGTTTAATGAAAGGAAAACAATTCAAATGCCATTTACATTTGGAGAACATTTAAAATTAACAGATCCGCTTAACATAAAAATGGGCAATAACAATATAAATGTGTCAAATCAAATTAAATACTTGGGAGTTACATGGGACAGTAAATTAACATTTACATCACATTTTAATAAGGTCAAGAAAAAAGTGGATGTATTAACATATAAACTAGTGACAGTTGCAGATAAATTTTATGGAAAAAGGAAATACCATCTAAGAAGAATCTACACTGGGGCCATTGAGCCATTTGTTCTTTTCGGGCATGGAGCATGGTGACATAGGCTAAATCTAAAGAAAATCAAACATTAAATTCAATCCAACGGTGCCCTCTCATCATTATGTCTGGGGCTTATAGAACCATTTCTACAGAAGCCCTTCAAGTGATAACGGGAAATTTGCCAATGGACCTCAGAGCAACGGAAATTTTCACTAAATTTCAAATAAGAACTTCTAGTAATAAAGTTAAAATAGGAAACAAATGCTTCAGCAAAAAAGATTATGAGATGTATTTTGACAAATTCGAACAACATCCTGCAGAATGGTTTATTCACAGTTTTCAAATTAAAATCCCAGATATGGATGGAATAGAAATTTTTACAGATGGTTCAAAAGATGAAAATAAAGTAGGAGCTGCAATAGTAGTATACTACTATGGGAAAGAGATTGATAAAAGTCTTGTGAAATTATCGAACCATGCCACAAGTTTCCCGGCAGAAGTGCAGGCTTTAAAGATGGCCATTGTATATTGTGAAAGGGTGGAGGACAGACAGAAGTGCTCAATTTTTTCAGATTTTTCAAGCCATACAATCATCTCACAATTGTAATAAGGAAATATGGACGATAAAAGAAAAGATAAAAAGTGTAAAAAGTAACAAGTGGATAGAGTTGAATTGGGTTAAGGCCCATATTGGGATATATGGTAATGAAAAGGCGGATCAATATGCAAAGTTGGCGGCACAGAAAGAGGGTGTTGATATGGTTGTCCCCAAATCAAATGGTGTCTTAAAATGGGAATTAAGAGAAGAAATAACGCAGCAATAAAGATGGTATATGTCCAAAAACAGAAGAGTAACTTTCGATTTGATTCCTAATCCAGAAATGAAAATAAGAAGATACCATCCACTGATAATTCAAATTATATCAGGACATGGGAGATTTCCTGCATATTTCCAAAGATTTGGAAGAATGCAGGACAATAAATGCATTTGTGGAGGAATCGGTACTGTTTACCACTATTTAAAGGAATGCATTGAAGTCTCGGAGTTAAGGAAAAATCTGAAAATTATAAATAATGACTTAAGTACAGTACTGATGGTACCAGGTAATCTTAAAACTCTGAAGGACATGATGTCAAAAATTGTCAGTTTTTTACCAACTATTTGAGAGTTTGTAGATAAGGAAGAAGGACAGTAATTGACCACTTTGTGGCCAATTACCTCGAGGAGAATATCAGTTTGACAAATTGGTCAATGCAAGGATGGACAATGCTCAAGATAGCAGTCGGCCACAACAAATCCTGTCGATACTGCTACGTTCAGTGGTGGTGGGGTGGTCGGCTGTATGGAAGAAGAAGAAAGGGGAAAGGGAATTATTGACTTCCAACACATATTTTGTAGTAGCAGAAATATAAATGTTATTAAGCAAATTAAAGTAGTATAAATAAAAATTGAAGCAGTTTTGTTTTTTTAAAGAAAAACCTTTTTCTCCCCATTTATTTAAGAATATCGTATAAATATATACAATATAAATTATATATACATATATTATTATAAATGTATATAACTTTTCTTATATACTTGCTTCCAAAACGAAATGTGGATTCAAATTGAAAATTCAGTTTAAATTAGTATTGCACAAGCAATTGATCTTTAATGTAGCTTAATAGATGTTGCTATTGCATTTAAATTTACATATAATAGAAGTATATAAAATTTGGTTTATTCGGGTAAATAATATATTTAATTAAATGAGGATCCATTTACTTTGTTTTTTAACCAAAATTGTTGTACAAAATAATAATAAAAATAAAATAGGCAACTTTTCAATAAACAAAATTTAAATAAACAGAAAATATATCTTTCGAAATTGAAAACAATATAATGATTCATATCCCCCCCCCCTATTGGACAGTTTTTTTTTTTTTTTTTTTTTTTTTTTAAATGCTGTTTGCTTTTTAAGATAAATGTCAAATCTTATTTATTTGCACTAATAATAAAGTTGCAAAGCTTGATTTATCCAAGCCTTTTTGATTTGGCAAAAAATTAATTTGTAAAGGACCTCATAGTTTTATATAATAAAAATATTACAATTAGCACCTTCAGATTTTTTCCATTAGACCAATACTAGAACACTTGACATATAATATTGGATTTAACTTGCACCAGAATTTTCACTAGAAACAAACTTCAAATTATTCAATTCTTTGACTCTTAAGTTGTTACAACCCTGTAGAGATCTTAGATTAAAAAGACTCCAATTTTTAATAAAAATGATGACTATGAGATTATATTCCCATAATCATTTTTTTTTTTTTCAAATTTACCATTGCAAATTAAAAATCCTTAGTTCATAAAGAATATATATCATTAGATTACTTATTAAATTTTGAAAAAATGTAAAAATGCATAGGAAATTATAGCACAATATATAATAATATAAAGTTCCTGCTCTTGTATATAACTCCAGCTTATTTTATAATTTTGACAAAGAACTAACTACCACAAATAATAATAATAATGAGTCAAATATAATAGAATGGAAAATTATAAACCATCATAAAATTTACTTTTATTTACCTTCAATTCTAAACAATGGATTGTCATAAAAAATGTGAACAAAAAGTAAGAGTATTGTACAGAAAAATAACTCAGCAAAATATGAGGAAAAATATAATTTTTGTTAACATTATAAAACATTCTTCATATCCTAAATTATGTATATCAAGGAAAATGCATATTGTTATACATTACTTATTTAAGCTACATTTTTCAAATCAGCACCAGTTTCATCACATATTGTCTAAATTTGCCTATTTCAAATCAAATCATGACAAAATATATATTAAAATAATTTGATATATTGATTAATATTTTATTGACACTAAGCAATTACTAATTCAATAAAACTGAATATAAAACTGCAAGAAAAAAATTATTGATATTTAACTGCTACAAAAGAAAGCAAGAAAGTTGATATATAGAACAGTTTATATATATATATATGAAATGTAACATGTATATATTTGACATACAAAATAATTTCCCCTTATTAAGAGATAAAGATTCTTATTAATAGATAAAGTCTCACACCTTATATGAAAATTTGAAAGACATGATTTTAAAAATAAAATTAATTATCAAATAATTATTTAACTTTTTTATAGCTAGCTGTGGATATTTTAATTTTTCCTGGAAGATTTCGAGAAATATCTTGATCTTTTATGCTTCTCAACAGATCTTTTTCTCTTTGTGTTGCTGTTTTTTCATGCAGAAAAATTTGCAGGGCAGTTTTAGCAGCTTTTCCCCTTCGGCTACTACCAGGAATAATTTTAACTTTATATTTGTAAGACAGCATGGAAGAATAAGGACCACAAACAGGAACAGCATATAATAATGTATCATCTGGAATAGGGCATCCAGTTAAAGAGTTCAGCAATTGCAATTCTTCAGAAAGTTGAGTTTCATCATCTTCATCAGATAATTCTGCATCGACTTCTTGAACAGGTTGAGATGGTGGATCATTTTTAATATCAACAATTGGACTGTTAGCTTTCAAAATAGTATCCTCTTCTAAGATTTCAATAAATTGCAAATTTTTCTTAGGGTTTTTCGTTTGATTTGTTTGAGGTTTTGAATCATTATTAGATTTTTTGTTTTTACCTTTTTTCTCCTCTTTGCTTTGACCTGCAGATGCCAAAATTTTCATCCTTAACTCTCTTTCCTCTTCATCTTGATATTTGTATTTTTCTTTAATTTTCTTCATTTTTCCACGCTGGCCTCTTTTTGGGGCTGTCTGTTTATCTTTGGCAACACTATTTTGGTTGCTTTTTTCTTCAGTATCTACTTTTGGGGGAACTTTCTTCTTATGTTGTTGGATAATAACCTTGTTTTTATTATCTTTAATTTGCTCTCTTGAATTTTGAGTTTCTAATTTCGGTTTTTCAGATAAAACATCTAATTTAACCTCAGTATCTGGAAAATTGATGGTTTCAGTGTTTAATGATACTTCAGAATTAGATGCCACATTCTTTAAATCCTCTTCCTCTTTTAGCGGAATGATTTCTTTTTCAATACTTTCATTTTTATTTGAAGAGTTATCTGAACTACTGCTTTGATCTGATTCTTCACCATCAGAATTATCTGCAACTTCATCATTCATTTCTTCATTTGGTTCAAATTTAGCATCTTCTGATTTCTCACACCTTTCATTTAAGTGATTTTTTACACTTTCTTCATCAAGTTTAAATATAAAACCAAATCCCATAATTAAATATGCTGGAGGTAAGTAGTTCTTTTTACCTCTGATCATGAAACTACCAGTTGTCAGATACTCACCAGAAGGAGCCGTTTTTGAAACTTGATTAGAGTAAACCCACCATGCACTAGTTACTATTTTAGCATCCCAAGCTGTACTGTTACAAACGGCCATAGTACCAGCTTCATTTAAAGTTTTCGGTGGCACATCTGTACCTTTAGGATTTTTTATGATCACACTGCTAGCACCATGCAAATCAGCATGAACATACAAATCGTTAGCTTTCATGTAGCGTTTAACAAGCAGTTCATTTTGTTGAACATCTCGACCAGCTATAACTAAATAATTCTCAGAACTAATAAACCACAGAAATTTTTCAAACCACATTACTTTTCGAGCTTTAGTAATGCTAGTTGTGACAGCTACTTCTTTTAATGCTTGTTTAGTTTTCTTCTCAGCATTTTTAAAAGCTTTTTCTGATGACTCAATAGTCTTTTGTTCTTTCTTGGCATGAGCTCTTTTCTTGTCATAATATTTACGAGCATTGGCATATGCAGAAAAATCCAAATCAATGTCAACCAACATAGGCTTTACCTCCTCTTCATCATCACTGTCAATGTGTGGATTGGAAAGTAACATAGTGAAATGATTTATATCCAGTTTTAATTTTTTAATAGCTTTTGCAACAGGGTCACCTTCAACTTGAGCTTCTTTGATAATGTCCTGAATGTCAGACCAGCTGATTTGGTTAGCAATAGCACTTCTAATTACCAAAAGAGCTTTATCAACCAATTCTAAATTCATCTCAATTAACTGAGCTCTTTTGGTATCTTCTTCCTGACTCTCAAGTAATTTCTGTAATCGCTTTTCATGGTCTTTCTTCACATTTTCCAACTTTTTTAAGGCTTCTTTCTCCTTTTGAAAAGCCTTCAAATCAATCTTCTGGCCCTCCATATTTGAAAAATATTGATCCACAGCTTTATCAAAGGATGGATAGTGAGTATATTTCTGATCTTGATATTGATGAAAGAGAAATGGATGAAATTCAATATTAGTAATAATTTCTTTCCCATCTTTATTGTTTTTTTCCACTTTATGAATCACATAACCTTCGGGTAGTTTTGCAATTTCTTTCATTAAGCCATTGGCCTCCTCTAAACATAAAAACAACCTATTAATGTCGGCAGGCACTTTAAAATGCTTATTCACAGCACAATTTTTAGGAAATCCATTCTTCTGTAAGACATGATCTAACAATGCAGGTCCAAATGCCACTAGTGGCATTAAAATTTTTTTCAAATTGTCTCCATCTTTTGCATTATTTAAAGCGCTAGATATTTCATCCCGTTTGAAACTGTCAACACTTGAAAGGGCTTTATCAATTGGATATTTTTCTCGTACAATAAGTTTCACATCTTCATTGCCAGACGTTCTTGGTCTCAATATATTCAATATTGTGAATTCAAAATCAGTCAGTACTATATTGCCTCTATCATACAACTCCAAAATAATATGATACGCTGCATCGTTAACTCCGAATTGTAAATCAACGATACGATCATTTCCCAGCTGACGGATATTTTCTAATCTTTTATTTTTGATGTGCTTTCTCAATTTCATTGAAAAGCCAGATGGTGATGGATTTTTTGGCCATTCGAATTCTGTAGTATGTATTCGCATACCTGATTCTAAAAGTATTACGATTTTTTCCTCATATCTATTTAAACGAATCAAATAAGTTTTGTTATCCACATCATAAATTTGGTTGACTCGCATACCAAGGTATTTCTGAAGTTCATTTACTTCAGCAACAATATCAATCGTGCTGAATCTAGTTTTCATTTTTATGCTTGAATGATTAAATCCACAATTTCCTCTCAATGATTATTATCATATAAAGAAGTTTTTCTGTCAAAGAATTTTCGTACTTACATATCGCTAGCCGATACTTCACAACTTTATTTTTTTTTACTCCTTATCAAAATACATATTTCTTCAGTTCAGTTGTGAAACTGTGGTTGAATTTAGTTTCCAACTATGCTTGAGCTACATCATATTAGAGAAAAAATTTCGATTTTAAGTCTTCCAATCTTTTAAAACAAAGGTTAATCGAAAAAACTGCTCACTAGTCATCTTTTAAAAAAAAAAATATTGCAAACAGATTTTTATCAAAATTATTCTAATATTCTAAAGTCTTTTCTAAGATGTGTCGCAATGACCAGAGTGGTGAAATGCTAAAAAATAAAATACACTAATTTTCTTACATTACGAAAAATATAATCATTTTGGGATAAATATCATAATTTAGTGATAATAACGAGAAGATCCTAAGCAAACATCATCTTTCGAAATTTCTGTGCCTCAGTTGCGAAGACAAGTTAAACGTATGTAAAGACGTCACCTCCAGTACATAGGTGATGTTAAAGGCCACAAGAAACATGCATGTGTATATAATAAGCTGTGGTTTATAATAAGCTATGTATGATCCTAATCCAAAGATTTATTTTTAAAATTGGCATGTGCATAGTATTATTCCAGTTTTCAGCCGTAGGGCAATGCACAGTCGCCAACAAAAAGGAAAGGGGCGTGTACTTTTATTAATCAAACATGTATTATCACATCTTCATAAATCGTTATCCATTGAAGTGGCTTAAAAGGCGGGTTTGTTAAGATAAAAAGGCTAATTATATTATTTAATTTTCAAAGTTGATTAGTATCTTTATTACCAATTTTTTTTTTTTTTTTTTCTGCTCAGTCTATCACTTATTATAAAATAATCCTCCAAATAAAGTTGTGTTAAAGTTAATAATATAATAAAGTTATTATTTTGATAAAAATTTCGACAGTTATGAGGTTTAAACTGCTCCCAAAGTAAATGAATCAAAAAAATTTTTGCGATACCTCAGAAACTATTATATATTTCTCTTTCTTCCTTTTTTTTTCCCCTTATTAAAAAACATAATTTTTACTATGAAAAGTCATGAAATAAATTCATCAATAAAAACAACAATTAATATATATATATATATATATATATATATATATATATATATATATATATATATTACAAACTTTTAAATACGACTATGTGAAAAAAGTAGACTGTTACGAGCGCCTTTGGCTAAAAACTAATTTTAACTTTAATCATACTAGAGCTATAACTTGCTTTTACAACTCTAAAATCAGAATTAACTGCGCGCGAAACCAATGTATGTTTTTGTATATGGCAACTAAATATAAATATAGCATGTAAATAGAATTGTAATTTAGATAGATAATAAAATGGAGTCAGATTAAAAACGAGTGGATTATTTCACATTACGATCCCACATCTTTGAATCTTATTAGCGGAGAAACGACTGAATGAAATGAAATTCAGGTAGAGTCTCAACATTGTGGTGAACCCGGACGTGATTGCTAAAAATACGGTACGTCTGTTTTTATTTGCAATAAGAATTAAGTAGTGAAATAAAAATGGAGATGTCCGTTAAGAAGCGAAGACCTATTAGATCTAACTTTACGAAAACGTATAATGTTTTAATTGAAAGATTAAAGGTCGATGAACCTCAGGAAAAAGAGATTAAATCACTTTTCGGCAATTTGGAACGAATTTATTCGGATTTGGCCAAATTAGATAATGAAATATGTAGTTTTCTTCTGGAAAATTCTGATACCGAAAAGTATGAAGATGAGTATATGAAAATCGAAGAATACAGCACAAAAATGATTGAAGCGAAAGTAAATGTGGACATATATTTGACTAAACTTTCTTACGCTGAAAAGGAAAGCGTTGGTTCTGTTTCTCCTAGAATTAAACGAAAACTTAAGTTACCTAAAATAGAACTCGTTAAATTTAACGGTGAAATTAAGAATTGGCTGGCTTTCTGGAGTCAATTTAAGCGTATTCATGATGATGATAAATTAGAAAATGAAGACAAATTTCAATATTTGATCCAATGTGTAAGTGAAGGAACTAGAGCTCGGGAAATTATAGACAGTTATCCTCCAACAAATGCGAATTATTGCAAGGCAATAGAAAGTTTAAAATCGCGTTTCGGAAAGGATGAGTTGCTTATTGAATACTACGTTCGTGAGCTACTAAAATTAGTTATAATAAATGCTTCAGAAGCTAAAAGGAAATTAAGCACGTCGCAAATTTATGATAAATTAGAAACTTACTTAAGAGCTCTAGAATCAATTGGTTTAACATCAGACAAGTATTCAGCAATGCTTTTCCCCCTGGTGGAATCCTGCATACCTGAAGATATATTCAGGGTATGGCTGCGTAATCCAATTATAATAGCAAATCATGACCCGGAAAGCAATGCTTATTCAGAAAAACTGAAAAACTTATTACTCTTTCTGAAAACAGAAATAGAAGGTGAGGAAAGAATTCGCTTAGCGAAATCAGGATTTGCACCTAAGGTGTGTAATGAGAGGAATTCTGATTCTGTGGCTACTGCTACAGATTTGTTTTCAGGAGGTACAGAAAAAAGAAAACATAATACCATCTGCGTTTTTTGTGAAAAACCTCACGAAAGCAAAGAATGTTACTATGCCAAAAAATTTGATTTTGAAAAGAAACAAAAGATTTTGAAAAATAAAAAATGCTGCTTCACTTGTTTAAAGCCTGGCCATAGGTCAAGAATTTGCAAGTCAAATGTACAGTGCCTGCTTTGTAATAAGAGGCATTGGACTTTGATGTGTCCAGATCTGCCAACAAACAAACCAAAAGTCAAAACACCTGAGGTGGAAGAGAATCTAAATGTCAATTTATCCAATCAGTGTGCTGCTGAAGAAGTTCTCCTTCAAACATTGCAAGTTAATATTAAAGCAGAAGGAAAAACACGCAGAGTACGAGCTCTTATTGACAGTGGTTCGCAGCGATCGTACTTATTAGAGAAAACAATTAAAGAAATGAATCTGAGGCCCATTGAAGTTAAAAATATCATACATTCGGTATTTGGTGGATCTACGTTAGAAAAACAAGATCATGGACTATATGAAATAACCCTTCAGAATTTGAATACGGGATTCACTTACGATATGCAAGTCCTCGATCAACCAATTATATGCGGAAAAATACCTCGGATCCACAAAGGAAATTGGCAAAAGGAGTTGAAGAAAAAGAATATAATACTCTCCGATCAAGGCAAAGATTGTCCGGACATTGAATTGCTGATAGGAGCTGACTTTTGCGGACAGTTATTCTCAGGAAATATATATGCTCTGAAATGTGGATTAGTAGCATATGAAACAAAATTAGGCTGGCTGATCATGGGTAAAGTTTTTGGAGGAAAAGAGGAAAATACTTCCGCTCAACTGGTGACTTCAATGCTAATACAAAATAGCTCTATCGCTGATCTTTGGAAATTAGAAACTTTAGGTATTATGGATCCAGTTGAAACTAAATCTAAAGAAGAAATGAAAAGAAACGCAATGGATCATTTTATGAAAGCAGTGGATAGAGATGAAAATGGCAGATACATAGTTAAGCTACCTTGGATAGAAGCAAAAGAAATTCTACAAGACAATAGATCCACAGCTGAACAACGTTGTATCCGTACTTCACAAAAGTTAAAAGATGAAAAGAAATATGCAGAATATGAGGCTGTTTTTGAAGAATGGCTTGAGGAAAATATAATAGAGAAAGTGCCCAAAATAGAGGAAGGAAATCCAAGTTATTATTTGCCGCACCGAGGTGTTTTTAAGGAAAACTCATCAACCAAAGTACGTCCAGTGTTTGACGCTTCTTGTCGAGTTAAGAAAGTTCCGTCCTTAAATGACTGTCTGGAAAAGGGACCAAATTTAATAGAGCAAATTCCACCCATTTTAAGAAAATTCAGACAAAATAACATTGGGGTAATTTCTGATATTAAAAAAGCCTTTCTTCAAATCTCAATTGCAAAAGAGGATCAAGATGTTTTGCGATTTCTTTGGTGGAAAGATTACGAAACAAGAAAATTTGAGATACTTCGTCACCGCCGTCTTGTTTTTGGCCTCACTTGTAGTCCTTTCCTCTTGGCAGCGGTTTTGATGAATCATCTAGAGGAAAGTAAAGAGTGCTTTCCTGAAACCTCCGAAATATTGAAGAATTCCTTTTATGTAGATAACTGTGTGACATCCGTGCGCAATGAAGATGATCTTACCCGATTCATTCAAGAAGCAAAGCTGTTGCTTTCCAAGGCTTGTTTTGATCTTCGAGGTTGGGAATATACAAGGGACCTAAGTCGGGACGAGCCAACTGTTCCAACCTCAGTACTTGGACTGTTATGGAATACAAATGAAGATTTCCTTTTCTGTGATTTACAAAATACAGAATTTAATTTTGATGTTTGCAGTAAAAGAAATATTCTGTCAACGTCTCAAAAGATATTTGATCCACTTGGATTTTTATGTCCTGTGACAATATGTTTAAAACTCTTAGTGCAAAATATTTGGAAAAGAAACTTAGGGTGGGATGAAATTCTACCAGATGACATTCAGAAAAAATTCAAAACTTTGATTGTTGATTTGAAATTGCTGTCTGAAGTTAAGATCCCTAGATGTGTAAAGATCAATGGCTGCACCGAAGGACTAAGTCTTCATACCTTTTGTGATGCCAGCAAAGTTGCATACAGTACTGTCGTATTTTTGAGAAATACCTTGGGAGAGGAAGTCAAAATATATTTTATAGAGGCAAAAAGTAGAGTAGCACCTTTAAAGGTTATTACAATACCTCGTCTAGAATTACTAGCATGCTGCATTGGAGCTAGGTTAACTTCAGATATTAAAAATTCTATGTCTTTGAGAGACGTACCTACTTTTTATTGGACAGATTCTTCTGTTGCTCTTCATTGGATTCAAAAAGAAGATCATTGGGGTACGTTCGTGAATAACAGAGTAGAAGAAATAAGAAGTCTTTCTTCAAAGGATGCTTGGAAGCATCTCCCAGGCACTTGCAATCCTGCTGATCTCCCTTCCCGTGGTTGTTCAATCCAAGGATTTTTGAAATCGAGATGGTGGGAGGGTCCACAGTGGTTGAAACTTCCAGAAGAAGAATGGCCAGCGACAGACTCTGAATACAATTTTGAAGAGGTTTTCCGGGAAAGGAAAAAGAGGGTCGTAACTTTAGTCAACTCTACAGATCTGAATAAATCCTGGTATTTGTACAAGTTCTCAAGATATTCCAAAATTGTGCGAATGATAGCATGGATGCTACGATTTGTACAAAATTGCCGAAATCCAATTAACAAGATGAAAGATCTTTTAACTGTTGCAGAACTAGATGCCGCCGAAAGAAAGGTGATACAAATCGTGCAACAAGAAACCTTTAATAACGAAGATGCAAGATCAAAACTTAAATCACTCTGTGTGTTTAATGATTCTGATGGACTAATTAGATTGAAAACTAAAATTACTAGACGAGATGATGAAGAAAATTTTAGATACCCTCTAGTATTGCCTTGTAAGCACCCATTAGTGGAGAGATTGATTTTCGAACATCATTTGATCTCTTCCCATGCTGGAGTTCAAGTTGTCCTAACAGATATCCGTCAAAAATTTTGGATTCTGCAGGGCCGAAAAACTGTCCAGAAAGTGCTCTCAAGGTGTATAAGATGCAAAAGATATACGAGCAAGAAAATTGAATCAATTCCTGCGCCACTACCGGAAGATAGTGTACGGGAAGCCTTGATATTCGAAGTCACTGGAGTGGATTTAGCAGGGCCGCTTCATTTAAAGGATGGGAAAAAGGCCTGGATCTTGCTTTTTACTTGCGCTGTATATAGGGCCATTCATTTGGAATTAATACAGAGTCTTTCAACTAATGGATTCCTTCTAGGTTTTAGAAGATTCGTCGCAAGACGAGGGCGACCTAGGACTATATACAGCGATAACGGAACAAATTTTACTGGAACAAATAATTTGATGGGTTCTCTTGATTGGGACAAGATTGTCAATGAAGCCTCCGTCTTAAGAATTCAGTGGAAATTTAACCCCCCAACAGCTGCTTGGTGGGGCGGATTTTTTGAGAGCATGATTAAGATGGTGAAGAAGCTTTTAAGAAGAGTTTTAGGAAAGGCATCGCTTCATTACGAAGAAATGTTCACTATTCTTTGTGACGTAGAAGCCAACATCAATTCTAGACCTTTGAATTATCTATCGGAAGATCCGAATGATTTAATTCCACTGACTCCCTCAATGTTCATTCAAGAGACTACAAAGGTAGGAGTTCCCGATTTGGATACTTTGGATAAAGTAAATATCTCCAAACGATATCAGTATCAACAAAAATTACGAGAGGACTTGAGGAAAAGATTTCGAAAAGAATATCTAAGCTTGTTAATCCAGAAGAAGCCAAAAGGAAAGGAATCTAGACAAGTGCAAGTGGGAGATATTGTTATAATTGAAAGTGATATCAAAAAGCGACTAGACTGGCCTTTGGGATTGGTAATCGAAGTGTTTCCTGGGAAAGATGGCTGCATCCGAGTAGTGAAGCTAAAAACAGCGAGTGGGGAACTTGTGCGTCCAGTGCAACGTTTATACCCCTTGGAATTAGACCATGACGATCCTGTGGGTGCGAGAAAAAACGAACCGGTTGCTTCGTATGAAGAAATCGAAATCCCGAGCTCGGAAAATAACGACTATGAAACAAAAACTAGAAGTGGAAGAAAAGTGGTTAAACCTTCACGTTTTAACTAACTTTTAAACTTTATTATGTACTTTTCAAATATGTGCATTTCATGTTTTGATTTCTAAATATTTTGAATGCAATATTTTGTTAATTTTGATTTTGTAACCTCCTGATTTAAAAATCAAAAGGTGGGAGGATGTTACGAGCGCCTTTGGCTAAAAACTAATTTTAACTTTAATCATACTAGAGCTATAACTTGCTTTTACAACTCTAAAATCAGAATTAACTGCGCGCGAAACCAATGTATGTTTTTGTATATGGCAACTAAATATAAATATAGCATGTAAATAGAATTGTAATTTAGATAGATAATAAAATGGAGTCAGATTAAAAACGAGTGGATTATTTCACATTACGATCCCACATCTTTGAATCTTATTAGCGGAGAAACGACTGAATGAAATGAAATTCAGGTAGAGTCTCAACATAGACGGTAATATAGTAACTTTTTTACATTTCGAATTATTTCCGTATTAGACGATTTTATAATTTCCTGTCTTGGCAAATATTATATATATACAATGAATTAATGTAAAATATTTTTTCGTATTAGAAGAAAAAAATAATTATGTTCCTGGATTGATATTTTTAATAAATCATTTATATTTTCTTATCTTCTTTCTCTGTTAAAAATTAATTGTTAATGGTTGTTTACGCAAATAATGCACATTTATGAAATTTTAAATGTAATTTAAGATCAGTCCTATAGTTGAAATAATTCAGATTTCGTTTGACTTAATACTTCAAATAAGGGTAATAAGCACTGTTTTATTTTTAAATGACAGTAAAAAATATTTACAATTTTTTTTTATATTGAAAAGCATTTTATAATCAAGGTATTAAACATAATGCTATTTTATATTAAGATTTTCTGCAAGTTGAAATTACTAACTTATCTGTTCTTTAAAGGCTATTTTATATTTTCCTTCAATATGCAAATTAATATGGTGTCAAAGCAATTTAATCATTGGATGAAAGTTAATTAATAATCAACCAATTACTATAAAGGTAGAAGTTAATAAAATTTATCTTCGCTTTTTCTGTAGCGTCTCTCTCCTGCGTCTCTCAGCCAGCCACACATTCTTATTGAATTTCTCGTATTGTTAAAAAAATACCCTTATTCATTCATCACGAATGAATTAAGCCAATTATCGTCAATAAATTGCCAATCCTTCACTGTTAACTAAAAGATACCGTTTTAGATCCATCTCTGATATATTTTTACTCTATAAATCCATCCACATTCTAAGATTTTTGAATTATCTAGTGGATCAACCAAAATTCAAACATTATGATCATTTATAACTTTCACATCGGATTCCATTGCTTCCTCTTCAAATTTTCATCCTGGGACTTTTTTGGAAAACCTCGGACTATTTTAGTAATTCTAAGCTATAAATTTAATTGCGAAAAATATTTGTTTCATCATTAGATAATAATTCACTACAATTATCATTCAGATTTTCATCTTGAGAATCATAATTTTGATCTTGGTTAAATGAAAACTTATAGGGTTCAAATTTAAGATTTTCTTTATCACAATATTTAATATCATTAAATGATTTTAACTTAGGTTTTCATGGCGGGGTGGGGGTAATTTTTTTTAATTTCTTGTTTTTCATAGAGAATCATAATTTTGATCTTGGTTAAATGAAAACTTATAGGGTTCAAATTTAAGATTTTCTTTATCACAATATTTAATATCATTAAATGATTTTAACTTAGGTTTTCATGGCGGGGTGGGGGTAATTTTTTTTAATTTCTTGTTTTTCATAATTTTTTTTGACACTTCAAATTACCACGTAATTTTTAGAATTACATCCAATAGGTTTGCTTAACTATTTAAATATCTACGAATTCGTAAGTTTGAAGTGCTCAGCAAAGATATTTTGTATCATTTATTAATGTTTGTTAATAGATATCTCATATAATCTCAATAACTCTCCTCTACTTAAATACCATACTTGATAACCTTCGATTTTTTTACCACATATCTTATCATTATTCCTGCATTTGCTTTCGGTTATAATTTGTTACGTCTTATTGTTATGCACAAAAATGCTTAAGTAATGGACGATACCCAAACCAAAATTTCAATTAGAGTTTTATTTCCTGTATGTTAATAAAACTCGTCTATTTTTAATATGCTCAAACGCAAGTAGAATTTCCGCCAAAAAGGTTAAGATTTTAATTAATGATTTTGCAATCTTAAGACTGTTCTATTAAGTCTTTCTGCTATGCCATTTTATTAAGAGAATTACAGAAGTTCGTTCCATTTTAATGCTTAAAGCAGAAAGTAATTGCTCAAAGGCTACTACAAAATTTTAATCCATTGTTAGTATCACACATTTTAATTCTATATAATTTTCTCTCATATCTATTATAGATGATTTTTGAAACAATACAATATTTCAGATTTCCTTTTATATAAACATCAATTTTAAATCCAAAATCCTCAATACCATATAAAGATTTCAGATTTCTACTTAATTATTTTATGAGAGCAGGATCCAAAATTTTCATATAATCACATTTAAGCATTTGGAAAAATAATCATTTTATTATTTTTCTAAATTACTTTAAAACCATCTATATCTAAATTTGTTCCTGCGCTTAAATCACGGTGCATATTTGGAGCATAATACACATTATTTAATTTAATTTGGATATTTCTATTGCTACATAAGCACAATATTACCTGTACAATCTGCCTGAGATGTAATTCTTTTCTTTCATCAATATTATTTTTTCGGTTACATGACCAAAAGTTGAGACCAGTTTCAATTGTTACAGAAGTATAATGCAGCTGTTGCCACTCCTAATAAGTTTTATATTTCCTGTTTGCTTTCATTTTAGATTTCGCGTTGCATCTTATTCCTACTTGAGATCTGGCAAACCAGTTTTGAATTTAAGTAAAATTATGTTTTGTTTATTTTAAGAAAAGGTTATATTAAATGTGCATTTCTCTGATGTACGGATCATTTGATCCATTTCAATCTACTTCATCTGCAAATACTCTGATCAATTTCTACCATCTGTATGTAAATAGCCCCATGAAACTCTGTCATGTGTTGCGCAAAAATAAATTGATTCTAAAATGAAAGTAGAGTTCTGAATCATAACAGCGGCTGTATTGCCAATAATGCTACTCTTAATTTTGTATTGTTAAGCAGCGTTCATACGAGATCAACTACTGCACGCAATAGAACATAGTTACCTCAGGAAGATCACGAGACCGTAAGGGTACAATGGCAAAAAATTGGCCAGACGAGACAACTATTTACCATTGTCCTATCAGGGTCACGTGATATTCATGATGTAGACGGGGTCTTCTAATGCGCACAATAGTTGGCCCCGTGTGAACACTGCTTTACACTGGATTTCCCTAGAATTCCCGGTTTTGCTGACAGCTCACTGTAGAAAGCATTTCTTGAATTGCATGGTTTTTGACTTCTCTTGTTTACCTTTTCCTTCAATGCGTGTGCAGTTCTTGGAAAAGATACTTTCTGACGGGAAATTCTCTACATATGACCAGGTATGGAATATCGGAAACATTCCAGGTGAGATGATTTTTCATTAGTGTTTACGGACTCCATTACGACTCAACTTCTAGTTCCGAGCGATTTACTATCTTTGACCTTACTGGAAATCTTTTTTAACGTACAGTGAATAAAAAAAGTTTCCAAGCAGCTTTGACTGTTAATGAAAGTTTAATTTTCAACACAAAATATTTTGTCAGGAAAATGAAAATTGGTTTAATATAATTTCATTTGTTATTTATGAATATTATATACGAAAAACCATAGAGGAAATTAAATACGTAAATTGAAAGAATCAAAAAATGCCACTAATAAGGAACAAAAAAGTTTCACGGAACAAAAAAAGGTATTTACAAAGTACATGAAAGATCATTTTCATGCAAACCAATTTGCATTTAATGATCGGTAGGCCTTCCTTTGGCCATTGTCACTTCCAGCAAATGTTGGGGCCCACAAGTTTTTTTTGTTGTTGTTTCTGGATAAATATTGCTCCAAGTGTTTTGAATGGCCCTTTGGAGTTCAACTTTGTTCTTTGTGTCACATTTTTTTTTTCGTCCACGACTGATTTCTTCCCATAAATGTTCTATAGGGATTAAACAGGGAGACTGGGGAGGGCTATAAAACTGTTGTTTAACATGATAGAGACATTACTCTTGACAAATCTTGGAGGTGTGCTTAGGATAGGTTGTCCTGTTAAAAAGTAAAGTCAGATCCAAGAGACAGTTTTTCTGCATTAGTTTAAAGGTTTTATTTTAGAATGTCAAGACACATGTACCTATCCGTATTTCCTTCTGTAGAACATACATTTTCGACACTAGCAGCACTCATACACCCCCATACCATGTTCCCGCTAACACCATGCTTCACAGTTCCACATAAATTCTTAATTAACATCTGCTGCTTTGGTTTACTCCAGACCATAACTCGACCATCTGACCCACGAATATTAAATTTTGATTCATTATTAAGGACAGATTCCCAAAACGACAGAGGCTTGCTTATATGCTTCTTTGCAAACTCGAGAAGCTTTTTTCTGTTGCAGAGACTTATAACAGGCTTCTTACGGGCCGCACGTTTATTATAACCTTTTATTTAATGACGTTTCTCACCATTTCACGTGCGACTTTAATTTGTAATAAACCATTAAATCAGTTGCAAGTTGTGGTATCCTAATCCTCGGGATTATGTTGCACTTTACACATTATACTTCTTTCATGCAAGCGATTTAACTTCGGAGGTCTTCCGGATCGATCTCTGTTCTCACATGTTTACAGCTCACGGTATCTTTCAATAATATACAGCACTGTAGACTTTGGTTTGTTACTGATTTCACTGATTTTTTTCATAGATAATCCATCTTTTCGTAACCGAATCACTAACTCTCGAACAGTTTTCTGGTCGTCTTTCTTCGGTTTTAAGACATCAGCTACAAAATGGAATTAAACAACTGTTGCTATGTCGTGTTTATTACTCTGACAAACCATTACACTTCGAATATTTACTGCGGGTCAGTAGTAAAACATGTCAGGAAGAATCTGCATATTGCGTACGGAAACTTCTTTTTGCATGACACTTCGTCCTTTATTTGAAATTGCAAAAAGACTTGCTGTGTTTTGTTCAAAAGAGAAATTTACTATGAAATTTCCTTTTAAAGACTGTTTATTAACCATATATAAATAGTTTACAAAGATAAAAAGCAAAGATTAGAAATTATGCTAGTTTATTTGTTAGTTTTCCATACGGAAACCTCTTTTACGCACTGTATGTATTCGCAACATTCTTATTAAGTATTCGCAATATTTTATTTTATGTTTTATGTATATTTTATGTTTCATATTTTATGTTCATATTTATGTTTTATGTTTTTTGTTGAATTCTGACATATTTATTAGTTAACTGAAATTTTATATAATTGATTGTAAATTCGTCTTTGTTAAGTCCGTATAAAATTTGCACAAGATTATAATAATCTCGAGGTAATTTTCTAATAAGCTGAAAACAAAAATACTTTTTTGTAATTCGAACACAGAGTTTTTCATGAATGAACCTTTTTTTCCCCGATTGAAATTGATTGCATTTCCCCTTTAAACTTTTTCTAACTGTACTATAAGAATAGAAAGATTTCGTATAAACATCCCGTAGCATCATATATTATACAAGATTATTTTTTTTAAGATAAAAAAAATCAATGTGTTTATTGAGCTTTAATATCCAGTTTTGAAGTTGGTAAAAGTGAAAAAAAAAAAAAAAAAAAAAAAAAAAAAAGCCTACTTGGCCGTTGCTGAGGTTACATCTGTAATTTCACAACCTTGAAACGTATGCCATTTATGCTTCACTTATCTCGCTATACATGTAATATTAATTTTTTATTATTTTAGTCTTCTTTAAAAGATTACGCTTATTCTTCATTGAATAGTTGTGCATCAAATCTCTTACCATATTTCTTTTTTCAGAAAATATGCGCTAAAATAAATAATTAAAGGATTCACTGTAGTATTTAGTATCTTGTGTTTAGTATCTTGATTTTTTTTAAAACGTTGTTTATAAAATAGTTTGCTATCTGTAAATTGCGACATGATGAAAAAATAGTTCAAATAGCTCTGCTGGTCTGCCCGTTGGGCCTAGAGTAACTATATTTGATATGCAGTTACTTCTTGGGTAGTAGGTTAGTTAAAATATTACAAAAAAGTATCTTACAATGTTTTAATTAAAAAGTTAATCGAAACTTAAACTTTTTTTCAGTAACTTCAAAGCATATTATTGCACAAAAGAAATTTTACGACACTTATAGAAATAAACTTTCAATAAAACTAATTTAATTTCTATACAATTTTTTCACTTTCATTATAATACATTTTCTAAGTATATCTTACAACAAAGCTTTTGATTTAGTTGCTGCATTTATACTCGTGGATTGCTACGACATTAAATGGATGCTACGTATGCACGTTATTTCTGTTATATGATTATATATAACATTTAAAAGTAAAGCTACAGAAGAATCAATCGTAAAATATGTTACGATGTTTCGGACTAGAGTCTCGAAACTCATGTATGCTTCCCGGAAGTGCAAGCGCTCACCTTCCGCCTTCTTTACTTAAATAAAACCATACACTTTATACTCACTGATTGAAATAATTAATTTTTTAAATACATAAATTCGCTAGGGGACTTTTCAGTTATGCAATGTAATTAAAAAAAATAATGAAAAGATTTCTTACTCTCTACTAGTATTGTGCATTTTATTTTAAGATTTCAATGCACAATTTATAATATTCAAGTTGATATGTATATATGGAATTTTTTTTACTAACATTGTAAAAATAATTTAATTTCAAAAATATGTTTTATAGCTTACTTTTATATTTTAATAAAAATTAGTTACTTATTCAATTATCTTTTTTTTTTAAGCTTCCATAATGGAAATTTTTTTATTACAATTTTTAGTTTAAAAAATATGAAATCTCTTCCTGCATACATTTCTTTTCTCTTAATTCGAATCTTTGAATAAATCTTTTATTGCAATTTCTTTAGCTTCGAATGAGCCAAGTTTCTTCGTATTCACCGCGACAAAAAAAAAAAAAAAAAAGTTCATATGAAAAAGAATTAAATAACTTTTTTTATTAAAGTTATTTAATTCTTTTATAAAGTTATTGCGATTAAGTAAATTGCAAGTTAACTAAATTAAATAACTTACAAATATTTTTTATCTTGAGATATACGAGTCAAGAATGATACCTAAAATAAGTAGAGAGAAGAAGAAAAAAATGTTGAAACATATTACATAAACACATTAACATAAACATTTTATTAAATAAGTTACAAAAATAGGTGAGTGTTCAAAATTGAGTAAATATTTAAACATCAAAATAGTTAAAGTTTTTACAATGTTATATCTTTAAGAATCATATGCAAATGGTGCTACAAAAACATTCAACATTGCATTAAAAAATAAAACAAAATAAAATATAACAACTTTAGAAAAAGCAATAAAAACAAAAGTTTAAATTCTCAATACCTCTCCCCCCTAAAAAAATTTACATTCCCTCAATATTCCCCCTTAAATATATTCACTTTTAAAAACGAATTAGTTTCTAAAATGCAATTAAAATGTATTTTTTTAAAGTTAGAATTTTTCAATGAAAGATTAACATCAAAGAAATAGCTTTAATATTTGAAAAGTAGAGTTACTCTCCCCTTTTATTACAGTAATTAATAATTGAATAACTTATTCTGGACGAATATTCGCAGTGCGATTCTGTATTCTAAAAGAATTCCAGTTTTAAAACTCGATAATCTTGAAATGAAAATTATTTTCGTTATTTTCTTATTTAATAAGTAGATTTATTTGAATAGGTAAATTTATTGATTACGAAAGTCAATAAAAACAATAAAAAATAAAATGATGTCATCTGAAAGCAAATTATATATTTTGTAAGTTTTTTTAAGTAAAAAAAAAATTGCTTTGATTGATGATATTTACATATGAAAATTTCAATGATTAGTTGATGGAAGGACTTTACAAAAGCTTGAACTTAACTTGGATTACACAAAAGCTCGTATATATTTTTTCTCACAGAAATCCATAAAGGATGGAAGACTTTTGTAGATTATTATTCTTCGATCACGGTATGGAAAATTCATATTCAGTCTCTTTCTTTGGCTTTCTTAATGAGATATGAGGTTTCTTGAATGAATGAAAAGAGCTGTCAATGCTTTTTTCCGATGGAAGTGCTGCAAATCTCTGAAGAATAACTAAGCTCTGCATCAAGTAGTTATGGTGCTGTTCGCCCAAGATGGAAATTCAGCGAAATCGAAAACCACCTTTCCATAAGTACTGATCATCAAGACTTCAATAGCGACGCAAGCAAAGTTCATCAGAATCCCTGGCTTCAGCTGAAAAAAAAGTCTTGTATCAAACGTGGCCTATTTGTAAATAGTTCTCGCTGTGAATAGCTATAATAAAAAGCATCATTAATAAAAAAATAACTATTCAATTAATTATGACGAAACCTTTCTTACTTTTCAGTATTTTTAAGCAAGATTTGAATTGCTTATAATATAAAATATACTTTTATCGTATATCATATTAATTACTAACTTCTGTTTGGCCGAAAATATTAATTTCGTTCTATTTTTAATTTTTTGTGAATAACGACATTTTTTCAATAAAATATTTGTAAGCACTACATTGCATCACACTTTAGTTTAAATAAATGTTATGTTAATAAACTTAAATCTGTTTTGTTTACTTTTAACAAGACACGTAATGTCACATTCGAATTAAAAATTAAGTATTCGAATCATCTGAATATTAATTGTACTAGATTATAAACAGCGTTATAACTTAATTTATTTCTCATGTAAAATAATTAAAAAAAAGCGATTCCAATATTAAACTACTGCTGTTCCTTTTACTTGAATTATACGAGAACATCTAGTAGCTGGTTAGTTCGATTGAAGCATACTGATAAAAAAAATCAAAGAATAAGCAGAATCTTTAAAAGATCATGGATCAATTACTTATATATCAATAAAGCCTTTTAAGACAATATCACAAAAATTTAAAAATAATAATAAAATTAAGAAAGAAAATCGATACATAAACTGAAGCTTCAATGCTCTGCTTTCAACAATGAAAAAGATACCATTTAATATTTACAGAAGCTATGAAAACAATTTAAATGTAATTGTAGCAATGAACAGCATTATTGCAAATTATGCATAAAAATATCCTTACAAAATTGGCGTAATTTAAGAAATCGGTAAGAAATGTTTTAAATTTTAAAATAGTGAAAAAATAATTTTTACCATTGTAATATTTTCGGAAGTTATCGTAGACAAAACACCGAAATTTCGAATAATTTTCAATAAATTAAAAATTTAAAAGACTCGTTTCAAGACGTACTCTCACATTTTCCAAGGCATGCTTGTGGCATTAAATATCTCAAGGTCATACCTTGTAAACAACTAATTCACTCAGACCGACAGACATTCTCTTTTACATTAAGTCAAAGATATAAAAGTTGGGCCACATTGTGACCATAAAGCATTTTTTATTCACGTTCCTCAGTTCATGAAAATGTACACTGTACTTACCATATCCAACGTACTCATTTCACCAGCTTCATAAACTATGGCATTTGGAGGTGTTGCTACGGGCAACATAAAGGCGAAAGAACAGGATATTGTCACAGGAACCATCAGGAACATAGGGTGTATTCTCATAGCAACAGCCTGACAGTAAAGAAAGAGAACAAGTCAAAGCTCCAATAACATGAAACTTCCGTATAAAAATAGAACCACGTGAATAGAAGGCAGGATAATATAACGAAGTTAAATAATTTTTAAACATTAATGAGCGGGAAGCCTAAAAATAAATTATGCAAATTATTTTTGTATCTACATGAAGTGAAGTACATATTTTTAAATGTCACGTATCAATTAACTGTTTGCTATTACAAGGATCATTCAGAAATCAAGATTTTCACTTCACCAGAAGAGAGGTCTGCAAAAGGCATACAATGCAAAAGTACATTGTGGTATGCCTATCCCTAACATTTTTATACGATAAAATAGTTTGAGCTAAATTTCAGGCCATTTTTTTTTTTTTTTCAAATTTCTCAAATAGGAGAAAATTTATATAAGCCATTTTTGCTTCAATGGACTGATTTATTTATCAAAGCAAATTTTTTTACAAAACTTTATTTTTATTCTTTATAGTTAAAATATTACACTATGTTTAACTAATTTAAGTACAATTAAAAGTAAACATTATCGAATTGTACTGATCCGAATAGGTTGATACAATTTAAAAAAATAGAAAATATATAATTAAAATAAAATCCTTTTTAGACAAATAACACAGAATCCTCACTACCCAAGTCATGAAATATCTAAACAATAATGTGATACTTTTGTTTTTCTTACGCATTTCAAAAGCATTTCTGGTTTCAGCGACTCGAAGAGAACAGTTGGGCTTTAAGAGACATGATTATTTTTATGAAATAAGATAAATGAGAGGAAAAAAACCTCACCAATTCAGCGACCACGGGCAGAATGACATTTGCCGTCGCCACATTGCTTGTGAATTCTGTGAGGATAGCAGTCATGATGCAGAGTAGAGAAACCACCGCCAAAGGAGAAGAAATGTTTAACAAGAGAAGCTGCTGTGTCACCCATTTAGACAGCCCAGATTTCTGAAATGAATATATAGGTTCATTTTATTGAATAAATATATTCTTATTAATGCAGAGGTTGACAAATTTCTAAAAATTGCGACTCCCTTTTTAGAAATTTAATCTATAGCAAACCACTTCATCCTCGGTGCATTGAATCTTTAACTGACGAACAGCACACGCTCTTTCCAAAAAAAAGTTTTGTGGGCCGTAAAGGAATTTTTGTGAATAAATAAGTTACCAAACATCCATTGAATACACCGATAATCTGAACATTGTGTTCAATAAAAGATTCAGCACGTTATTGGATTGACGTTCTTTAGTATCAAAGGGCTTGCCGAGTTTCGTGGGCTGATTGTGGTTTCTCTTTTGGCACCTGATCATCGTCATGCAGTATATTGTCATTTCTTCGATTCATCTGTGCACCACAAACTATTTCTTCTATAGTTCTTTCAACTATCTCCCAATTTTCATCGACACCGATTCAGACCTTTTAATATTCTTTAGGAATGTCGGCTGGCTAATCAAGGAATCAGAGTTGTTCTCTTGTTTGGTTCTGATAAAATTTCCAGCATGAACACTCGATTTTCGAAATTTATCACCACAAGCATACTGTTGCTTCCCGGCTATCTTCAAGGCCTTACACACTTTCGGGTAGGCGGGTCGTTGTGGGGCGAACCAAGGCCAAACCTATTGTTGATAACTGCAACCGACGCATTTTCTATGTATAGGGATTGATTGCAATATTGGACCAAAATTTCAATACCGGTATTCGGTATTTTTTAGATTTTAGTACCGGTATTAGAGATTTTAGAAAAAGAAAGAAAACACATTTGTTTCTTTGTTTTATTTGCCAGTTTAATTAGAGAGTGTAAATATCACAAAAATAATTTAACTTATAAATTATAACACTATATAAGGAATCACAAAAAATAAATAAATAAAGGAACACCTTATTTATTTAAATTACAGAAAAGTGTAAATATTACTATTCAGTCTGTGGTACTATTACAAATTTTTGAAAAGTGATCTTAGAAAACATAATGCATCAATTGTACTGTCATTAAGCCTGAAAAGTAATTTTGTGCAAAAATGACCAGCTGCCGAAAACGCTCTTTCGGCATTTACGCTAGTTGGTGGTACTGTTAGCAATGCGCGATATACTTTTTCCAAGTTTTTATCTTTAAATCCCTCATCTGCAAATAAATCGATTTCTCGTTGGGTGGTTTTGGATATAGCTGATTTCTGTATTGTATTTGGGTTCGTTGAAATTTTTTTGATTTATCGCTAATTCTAATTTTTGTTCAAGAGACAATTCATTTTCACCGTCGACATTAGTATCATCATAATCTTCGATAACTGAACCGAATTCTTCTGAATGTGATATGTTTGTGGGTAAAAAAATTTAAGAAAATTTACTATAAACTTAATCAGATTTGAATTGGTTATTTCCTTTTCTTCTTTTTCATTTTCATTTTTAAAATCATTATAACTATGTAAATGCTATAAGACATTTTCTATTTCGGTATGCCTTTCTTCTGTACGATTTTTCAATGTAATATATAATTCTTCAGATAGTGATGTGTGTTGTTATTTCAGTGACTGCAACATGAAATTTATTGTTGCATTAGCTGTTAATAAATTAAAATCTCTCTTACATAATGCTTCAATAGTCAGTTTTATTGGAAGTAGAGCTGATACAGTTCTGGATATTAAGTCGAATTCACTATCTGAAAAATTAATTTACAGGTTTAAGTAGATTATTGCTTTTTGGATTGGATTTCTTAGTTTCAAAAATCGTTCCATCATTAGCAGTAAACTGTTCCAACGTGTTTTAGGATCTAATACTAACATAACATTCTATTTTATTTTCAGTTAGCATATATTTCAGTTATATGTCATTTTTTATAGGGGAACGTTTGAATATCTTAACAATTTTTCGAACTTTATAAATTATAGGAAGCAATTCTTGATGGGTTAATATTTCATCCTCATTAGCAATATCTTCTTCAACAATTACATTGTCATTGTCTTCATTGTCAATATTTCACACTCTCACTCTCTTCTAAGTTGGAAACCGAAGTTTCTATATACGCAGTATTTGGATTCTTCTGTTCTTTATTTTTTTGGTATAATGCATCTTTTACTCCTAATTGAATTCCATGAGCATTGCACAATTCTTGATTTGCACCAATCAACTTTCCAACTTTTTTCATAACTGTTTCTCCATCAGTCGTTATGGATACAATAATCTTCTTTCAGGGATAATCCATGTTTCTCTGATTTAGATTTGAGCAATTAATTAAGCCATTAATTAGCTAATTAATCTCGCCCGTTAGGGAGACATAAAAACAAAAACGTACACTATTTTCCTATGTCGGCGATCCCTGAACATATAGTGGAGACAATTTTAAAAATTTCTAGTAAATACAGAAAAATAGGTATTTAAACTTGTGAATACCGGGATTACAAAATTGTACAAATGGCTCAAAATACCGGTATTCGGTATTCCGGTATT
This sequence comes from Argiope bruennichi, assembly GCF_947563725.1. Taxonomy (NCBI): domain Eukaryota; kingdom Metazoa; phylum Arthropoda; class Arachnida; order Araneae; family Araneidae; genus Argiope; species Argiope bruennichi. Next base: position 96,964,660 of record NC_079154.1, on the reverse strand, counting down.
GCAATCCCTATCTATGTATTTAGATACGGGAAATTCGTTCCATACTATTTTGATCAGTAACAACTGATCATTACATACATGATCATTCTAAGCGGCAACTACAGTACTTCATTATTATAAATATTATAGAACCTTGAGATGAGAAAAAATTTGGGAAAAGTTTCTCAAATTCACTATCAGGTGGCGCTTTTCGTATGGAACCACAATTTTACTGAAATTAATAGACTGATAAATAAGTTCTGAAAATTTTAAAACAATGTATTATCATCAAGAATACAAAAGTAAACACAATTTCAAACATACTATGAAGAGAGTGAAAAATGGATTATAAAATTCTGAAATATCAAACTTAATAAGTGTTTAAAAACTGATGTCTTTAGAATAGAATCAATCCACGTTATATCATAGTCACAGCACGAACATAAATAAAAATAGCTTAAAAGGGCTATTTGACTTCTTGTGATACATAGTGCTGGGGAAGACCGGATTAAGCACTGTAGGGGGCTCTTATGCAAAGGAAACTCCTATTCCTATACGCTACCAAAACAAAACAAAAAAAAAATTCATCGATTTTACTTTAATATCTATGTAAGCAATTTTTAAGCAATAAATATTACGACAAACTGAAGTAACTAGGAATTTAATTATGCATCATCTTTAAGAGAATTGGTTTCGTTATCAAGCGAATAAAACGACATAACTCCCCCAAAAATAAAACGACATAAAACTCCCAAACTTTCTTTTAATATTTAAACATTTAATAAAACTTTCACTTTTTACTCAGCCAAGCACAGAAAAAAATTATATTTATCATGCTATTTTTAAAAGAACGCTGTAATAATTTAATAGCATGGAATGGGAAACGGAAATACGTATGGTAAGTATTCCAGTACTTTTCAACTAGAATATTCTATTTAGTTAAATTTCAGTTCAGTTTGTAACAAAACACAGCTTTAAAAGAATCCCGGTGTTATTTTTTCCCCCCCAAGTTTTAATTTCGAACGAATGAAGAAACAAGAGAGTATCAATAATTTTCATAGTACCTTTCACTATTTTTCAAAAATATCTTTCATACATTTCAAGTTGCAATTTTCTTGACCGAATGACGAAACCGAAACGATTAGAAATGAAATGAAAATAAAAACTTTGAAGCAAAAATAAATAAAGAAAGAACAAAAATTTGGGTTACAGTTAATAATCCAAATGCTACAATAATATATAATTATTACCATTGCAATTTCAATATGTCAATCAATAAACAAGTTGTAAAATCGAGTATTTTCTAAAGATAATCTAAAAATAATTCCGTATAATGCTATTGGGAAAATATGCAATTGACTATTAAAAAGAAGATCGAGTATTCGAAGTTTGGTTCCATTCATGGAATAAAAACTGTGTTGTTGTGTTGTGACATGGCACTTTATAAGCCCGCTGACAGCCATCTGTCAGCGATTTAAGTAGAGCGAGCGTCTCTGGTTTTTTCAGTAGCCTCAACTAAGGCCAAGAGTACTACTTAGCTACTTCATGCGTCACATTCGCTTGCACAAACCTTTTTACAGGAAGGCACATTCGCACACCTCACAGATAGAGCACAGAAGAACAACCATGCCCGAACCGGGACACCCAGATCACGGGAAAGATGCGCTACCCCTATGCCAGGACACCGGCATAAAAACTGTACTCGTCAAATACTGTTTTTCCAGTAGCGTCAACTAAGGCCAAGAGTACTACTTGGCTACTTCATGCGTCACATTCGCTTGCACAAACCTTTTTACAGGAAGGCATATTCGCACACCTCACAGATAGAGCACAGAAGAACAACCATGCCCGAACCGGGACACCCAGATCACGGGGAAGACGCGCTACCCCTATGCCAGGACACCGGCATAAAAACTGTACTCGTCAAATACTCGTTATTCAGCATTTTTCAGTCGTACATGTTGATTTATTTTTGTGGGAATCTGGTGCCATCTTATTAAGTGGAAAGTTGATAATGCCGGGGATCATCACATTCTTGCTCGGTACTTTTTGCTTCGAATAACAAATAGAAACAGCTGTTGTGCACTCTCAAGATGACACGCTGGTGTATAAAAATAAGACCCTGATTTTTTATTACACATCATAGAAATTCATTAGTAGTGATGCATCTTGTATTAGAAGATGAAATCTTTAGGTTTTAATGATGCCATACATTTTCACTTTTTCTGTAGTTTAATGCACATTTTCATTAGAGCACTAAATCTAAAATCCATTTAATAGCAGTTGCACTAAGTAATTATCTGTCTCTAGTGATATAGCGATAGGTTTCCAACCAGGCAACTATCTAGTTTCTTGAGTTGAAGGCGGCCGTAGATATATTTAAAAATATTAGCTTAGCTGAAAATAAAATTAACAATAACTGAACAATATTGCGTGGGAATATTGAATTATTAAATTTACTATTAAATAAATTAAAAAATTATTTATAATTATTAAAATATTAAATGTTTATTAGTGGTTACATTTTATTACACTTGAAAATTTTATAATATAATGACTTAACGTGCTTGAAATTTATTCATTTATATAATCTATTATAATAAATATTTTTACTTGTAAGAAAATCAATAATTAATTTTGATTAATTTTTTAGAATTTTATAATTTTAGTTATTTTTTTTCTGTATGATATAAGTATAAAAAAAATTAAAAATATATTTTCACAAACTAAAATTAAGATTATTCTAAAATAACTCACATGTTGATTAAATATTCTGAAGTGAGATATTAAATTTATTATTTATTTAAAGAAAGGTTTCATAATGTGCACTGCCTTGAGATACAAAATATTTATCCATTATATAATCAGTGGTATTTACAAAAGAGTTCGTTGTCAATTTTTAAAGCTTTTACAAATATATGATTTACAAAATAACTCGTGACAAAAAGAAAAGCGAAATATCATAAAATAACGAATTGTGCAGGACAAAAACATTAAGAAGTAAAATAAGTACGATTGATTTAACCATAAAAATTAATTTATACAAAAGTGTTTGCGGTATTAAAAACATTGTAGAGTTCTTAGATATAAGAAAATTATTCGAACTCAACAATGACAAAATTCGATTCTAAAAATGCAGAAATGTGCGTTTCCATGAAAATGGGCCATATCTCTATCGTTTAAAGGATATAATTATCCTACAGGAATAGAAAAGGAGATCTGGCAGCAAATCATCTAGGAGGACAAAATATAATCGTATTAATTTATTATCATTTTTGATGTCCATATATTTAGACAGATCAACGTCTTAGGTCTTTTACGTCATATCAACGAATGAAGATATGTTTATGTAAAGAATATGTCCAAAATATTATATATGGTTAATGTCTAATTTGTTTTCGGAGCTCTAAGACTTTCTGTCACCTATATAGAAAAACTATGACAAGGGATATTTTCTTTTCATATATCACTTTCAATCATGATATCAGTTATTAAATATCGTTATCAAAATGGACAGAATTTTAAGTGAACTGCAACGGCATTTCAATCAAAAGTGCGTTCAAGAGTTCGGCAAAGAGACAAAATCTCATTAGTTTAGTATCATTTTTGATTACCATATATTTAAGCAGAATTGTCATTAGTGTCTTGGGTCTTTTACGTCATATCAACGAATGAAGATATGTTTATGTAAAGAATATGTCCAAAATATTATATATGGTTAATGTCTCATTTATTTTCGGAGCTCTAAGACTTTCTGTCACCTATATAGAAAAACTATGACAAGGGATATTTTCTTTTCATATATCACTTTCAATCAGTTATTAAATATCGTTATTAAATATATTATTTAATAACGATATTATTTATTATTATATTATATTACGATATTATATTATTTAATCAGTTATTAAATATCGTTATTTAATAACTGATATCATGATAACTGATTATCATATAACTGATCATCATGATAACTGATTGTCATATCAGTTATCATGATATCAGTTATTAAATATCGTTATCAAAATGGACAGAATTTTAAGTGAACTGCAACGGCATTTCAATCAAAAGTGCGTTCAAGAGTTCGGCAAAGAGACAAAATCTCATTAGTTTAGTATCATTTTTGATTACCATATATTTAAGCAGAATTGTCATTAGTGTCTTGGGTCTTTTACGTCATATCGAGGAATGAAGATATGTTTATGTAAAGAATATGTCCGGAATATTATATCTGGTTAATCTCTAAGTTATTTCTAGCTCTAAGACATTCTGTCGACTATAGAGGAAAAACTATGACAAGGGATAATTTCTTTTCATATATCACTTTCAATCATGATATCAGTTATTAAATATCGTTATCAAAATGGACAGAATTTTAAGTGAACTGCAACGGCATTTCAATCAAACGTGCGTTCAAGAGTTCGGCAAAGAGACAAAATCTCATTAGTTTAGTATCATTTTTGATTACCATATATTTAAGCAGAATTGTCATTAGTGTCTTGGGTCTTTTACGTCATATCGAGGAATGAAGATATGTTTATGTAAAGAATATGTCCGGAATATTATATCTGGTTAATCTCCATTTCCAGAGCTCTAAGACTTTCTGTCAACTATAAAGAAAACCTTTGACAAGGGATGATTTTTTCCTACATCACTTTAAATCATAATATCGGTTATTAAATCCATTATTAAAATGGTCAGAATTAAGTGCGCCGCAAAAACATTTCAATCAAACGTACTTACAAGAGTTGAAGTGAAACTGACCCTTTTCGAAACTTAATCTGGGTATTTATTAACAAAAACGCTTAGAGAAATTAGATTTCAGCAAAAGCAAGAAAAAGTACGCAGTAGAACAAGACATAAATAACTTCTTTATGAATTTTAAATATATAAAAACAGTAAACACTATTAGCTAATTCGCTGCGTCACGATAAAGAATGACAACTTATAATTGCTTTAGACATATCGGAACGTCAGAACGAATGAATTAAAAAAATCATTTTAAAATTTATTTTTGTCGTAAATTTTTATCTGTAGACAGATAAAAAAAATATAAGCACAGTAAATAATGACAAAACTTTACAGATCAGCCTATTAGAAAATACAAAATATTTTCTTTATATTTTGACCGAAAGGATTCTGGAATATGTATATATTTTTTAACGCCAGTTCGAGTTGTGCTCGTACTTTTTAAAATTAATTCGTTCACAAAAATAACAGACATTATCAAAACCTTTAAGAGTGATATCTTCAAAATTTGCACTCTAAAAAAAATTTCAGCCCCCCCCCCCTCCTAACCCGCACATTAAAATGCGGACCTCGGCTAAGGTTGCGATCGACTTACATAGCATTAGCAAACGACAATTACAAAATATATATCTTTGGCAAATCTAGCATTTTAAATGAATCTATCGTTTGATCTTAACTATTGGATTCTTGTTAATACGAAGGTTAATCGCATGCCAGAAGAGGCCACGGAAATCGAATATGTATTTTGGGAGGTTTTATTTAAATCGAAATTTCCCATAGATTACAATTACAGTCACAATATTGCATACCAGTTTCACTTAATTCATAGCATTTTTTCAGTAAATGCGTTTACAAGCATGAAAAAGCACAGCCCGATAAATGGCCAACCCTTTGAATGATTTGGTTCAAAATTTAATAAACTACACTTTAAATGCAAAACCTCGTGCCAAATTTTATTCACCTAGCTCTCTTCATTTCGCAATTATTGAGTTCACTTGTATGATTACAACCCTCAAATTACACATACGATCCTCTCCGTAAATTTCGCTTAAAATTTAATAAAAGTCTGCAAATTTGGTGTAAAATCCATACATCCATTTCATTCGCCTAACTTAGAATATTTTGAGCAATTGGACTTAGGCAACAGACAAGAGATAGGTATAATTCCAAGAATCGATTGTTCGGATTCAGGTTGTTTCTGAAACATGGAGATTCGTCAAAATCTGGTTTTCGAATTGATTAAAATGATTTTCTGTGTATAAGAGAAATTATAATAAATTCGTAAGCTAACTGCATAACATTAGAATTTTTACATTCTCATATAAGAGGTAAACAAAGAGAAAGTATCAATGTCAAAAATTATCCAGTCCTCTCAAAAAAGAAAAGGTAATCATAACTGCGCTCATTCTAAACAATTTATGTAATAAAAAAAGTAAGGAATGAATACATTCTAAAGTGGTATATAATTCGGACTCTTCAATTTAATTCTTATGTAGGGTAATTCGAAAAATGAAGAATTTATATGTCCGTTGCTAAAGTATTATATATAAGTGCTTTGATGGATAATCGAATTGTTCATTGAATAAGAGGCCTCAAATTATATTTGCAATTCTATACCTAACACGCTTTTATGCTAACCTGGTAGCATTCGAATTTAAAAGAAGAAAGAAAAGCAAAGAAAAAAAAAAAAAGCTGGTAAATACCTCAGATGCGAGAGCCAGAGAAAATCCTCCTCCCAGGAGTATGATCACCCCCCAAGGCACTTTGTGTTGGATCGTCCTCCATTCCAGTAAGGGGCGACTGCGGCCCAGCTTCAGAGGCTCTGAAGGAATCAGGAAGAGCAGAATTGGAATTCCGATGGCTGGAGTGGCATCAGATATTTTTCTGCACAAAAAGGAAATAGCTTTTTTTTTCTAAAGGTTTTTCTAAAAGTTATTTAGAAGCTTTCTCAAATCCTTTTTACCCCTTATGAGCTACGAAAGATTTTTCGTATACAATGTAGAAGGAAATATGCATACGGTGCCTGCTTTTACTACTAATACTAATTTGAAATAGAATACTACCATACTAATTTGAAATAGTTCGAAGAGAAATATTTTACTGCATCTTCGAAAGAAATCGAATCTTTCCCAATTCACTATTCATAAAAATATTCTAAACGGCTTCTGAATTCATATTTGAAATGCTCTTAAAATAAATTTTTGTGGCTTTCACAAAGTCGTTTATGTTTAGATGAAGTCATCGGGATATATAATAAAACAGATATTCAATTTAAGCAAACATACTAATGAAGTAGAAAATTTCAGATTAAAAAGTATTTTGTACCAGTTTTAAAATATGTATTGACAACTGTGCAAAATTTGACACGCTTAGAATTCAGACAATTAAACTTAACGGAAGCTAAAACATTAATAGAAGCATATTTAGCAATAGCTTAATGGTGAAAATTTTACTAAAAGAATTAATTTACTTAACAATTATTTCTCTGGATTCTTTAAAAAATTCTCCAATCATCGATTTCATTACCATATTTTTTTTCTCTTACTTCGGACTCATAATGTATAAAGTTTTCATTCATCCATTCAAGGATAAACATTTTATCAATATGAAATGCAATCAAAACTTTATCTTCAAAATAATATTGTCGAATACTCAACTAAAATTTTAGTAAGTCTTTGATTGTCTTTTGTTAATAAATAAGTGCTGTTTATCATCATGTACAAAGAATTAAATCCTAAATTAAATATTATTCCATATTTGGGAATGTATTTTAATTTCACTGTTAAAATCTAAAAAAATATTCTATCATCTTTACTTTCTTTCTTGAAGATCTTTGCCATAATATTGACAAATATATAATTTTTTTTTTTTTTTTTTACCAAGCCGTTCCTCATTTTTCATTAATAAACAAATGATCAACGGTTTAATAATGTTAAGTGATATTTAACATTACTTAGTTGTTAATAAATATTAAACATTATTTAATATAATTAGCTATATTTTTATGCATAATGTTAATTGACATTTAACATTATGCATAAAGAATTAAATTGTAAATAAACTATTATGTTACACTTGGGAATGCAATTACCTTCCTAGTAAAACGCGAATGGTGCAACGATTTTATCATCACCATGGGTTACGCCATGTATATTTAAATGAGAAAACGAATTATAGAAAAACCGCCGAAAAATAAAAATTCTAGCAAGTCCTTACACAGGAAAGTAGCTTCCCCAGCCGGTGATGAAATGTGGGTTTCTGAATATCCACAGCATTACGAGCAGAAAAAACAGGACGGACACACCTTTTTCTTGGAAGCTGAAATCAAAAGGAAGATAGAAAACAAGTATTAGCTTTATCATATGTACATTTGATAATTAAGGTAATTAATATGAAAATGAAAGTTTTGAAAAATTTGCCATTATGATATATAAAATTTTAATTTATTATTCTTAGGGGCAATATTCATTCGTGCTGTCAAGAATGAAAAAAGAATCAGCAGATATTTGCCATTAGAAGTAAACAACAAATTTTCTGATAGAAATCTGCTTATCAACAAATGAAAAAAAAAATCACCTAAGAAATTCAAAACTGTGAATTTGACATTTGATAGAGTTAAAAAAATAAGTAAAGAAATGATATGAAAGACTAATTTAAGAAAATCGTTTGATAAGGAAATGTCCAAGACTGAATTTCAGCTGTTTTGAACAGAAATAATTTTAAAAAAAATTTAGTTTGAAGATTCAAAATAAGCATTACATTTTTAAAGCGAATTAACCAGTTTTTCTGGCTGTTAAGCTATTAATATTGATTACATTCATTTCAGCTTTTACCTTGTTCTAAGACAGAAAAACATGAAATTAATTGAATCAGACTACTATAAATTATTGAGCAAGCAAATTAAAAAGTGCATATATTACGAAATAAAATCGGAAGTTAAAATTGTATTTTCGAATTGAAATAAAAAAAAAACAATTTTTCTTAATTTAAATAATGGCAGCAATACGCAATTTATTAGCTTGATGGAACACTGAAATTAATTCGAATTTCATCATAACAAAGAAAAAAGTTGTTACAAGTTGTACATCAAAATAAATCGATAAATTTACTAAAATTAGAAAAAAAAATTGTATAGAAATAAAATTGGTATTATTAAAAAGTTTTTATTTTGATATTTAAGATAATGCAGAAAAATTTAAGAGATAATGTTTTTTATGAGACATAGTTGCATAATGCTAAAAACAGTGTAATTTTTAATTTCTGGAATTTGGAAAATTGATAACGATTTTCATTTTGTCTTGATGAGCACGTAAGCCAAATTTCATCAAGACAGATCATAAAGTAAGGATTTGTATGAAACACATACAAATATTCATTTCCATAGTATAAAGATTGTTATTACTCTATCTTTTCATATTATTCAATTCTTAAGGTTAATGTGATTAAGTTGATTATTATTAATAATAATCGACTTAATCACATTAATAGTAATTGATTACAGTGATATATCAATTTTATCCCCTTTATCTATTATTAATATTAACTACGATTGTTTTTAATAAATACCAATTAATCAGTTTGATTATAATATAATCACTCTAGATAATTATTTATAATAGAAAATTTTTTATAAAGGTGATTTGATATTTCACAAGAAGGTGATAAACGCAAAGCAAACACGACTCCCTTATTTAAGGCAAATGGGGTGGTATGTGACCTCTTCCCATTTTTGAAAAGCCTTAAATGTGGATACTGTTCGTTTCAGTATTCTGAGACGACCACTTTTGGACGATTCTATCTCATTAAGGGGAGAGACGCAGAAGGATTAGCGCATTTCCAGAATACTTCGTCCTTCTTTGACCTTGATTTTCGCCCTATTAGATAATTTTAGTTCGATTTTTTTTCACGTGTAAGTGAATATGGTGTCGTTTCCGATCGTATTATCTTAATTCAGTCTGCGAGAAATCCGAGTTTATTTTATTGTTAAATGTAGGCATCCCCTCCTTTCATCTTTCCTCTCATCTCTGTTTTGACGAATTAAACCCATCCTAACCCATGCTCAAAAGCGAGGAGGTTTTAGAATCCGTTGTCAAACAAACAATAGTTGAGCTTAGATTAGAAAGGAATCAGTTGGAAGGCAGGAGAAAGATACTAGTGAGAATTAGGTACATCAAACAATGCCGAATATACGGGAGGGAATGTTAGGCACTGAGACTTTTTTAGTAATACGAATTAGGGATAGTAAACGAACCCCGTGGGAATGGAATTTAAACAGCGCTGAGGGTGGAATGGAACATGCTGTGAGGAAAGGTTAAGAAGGTGGCAGTAGAAAATAGAGGTAGATTTAGTTTCAAATGTAAACTCCATTCCTTCATCTGCAAGCAAGTAATCGGAAAAGTGTAGCAAAAAACCTTCATTCATTGCAAAATTGATGAAAAAAAAACAAAACACATAGCTATCTTGATTGAAAGATTTATAAATTATATGAGCAAATTACTGATGTTGAAAATTATAAATTGTCGTTTTAATTTCTTTAAAATAAAAATTCGAATTTCTTATTTGAATAGTAGGTAGTCGAAAAAAAAGTCATTTGGATGTATTCATTCGCTTATATAATTTTGCTTTTCCTAATATGACTTGAGAGTTTCTTATTAAATAAAATATTTTATAAAAAAAAGTGTGTGGAAGTTAAAAATAGTGGAAGTTAAACTGAATACTACAGTAAAAAAAATGTCTGGTCATGAAAAATAAGGAACATATGAAAGCATCAACTTCAAATTTAAAAAAAAAGGGGAGGGGGGGGGCACGAAAAATGAATTCTATGCATTAAAATAATTTTTTCATAAAAATTACTGCATAAAATATACGTAATGAATTAATGGATACTTTAGAATTATTTCTACAAAATAACGATAAAAATCACAACACAAGCTAATAGACAGTAATTAGAAAACAGCAGTAGTGCATTACTCCAATCAAACAGCGCATCACTCAAAAGAATCGAATCGTTTCAGCTTCTTCGCATTAACATAGATTTTTCTACAGGGCATGGAATTTCCTAGAAGTACTTCTGATCTCAGTTTTTAATAGAGATAGAGCTCTGATTCTTGTATTTTTTAGAACCTTCTGTCGTGAAATTCGTCACCAAGTCACCAAATGGTTGCCAAGGTTAGAGGATAACTGAATTGGCATGCATTAAGAATACCTGTAAATACTTTTTTTTACTAGAAAACTAACGATGTAAAAAAATAAGTATTACAGATTATTAACATTATTATATTAACTCGACTATCACAGTAGAAAGGATTTTTAAAAAAGAAAGAGAAAAAGAGAAGCTTTTAAGGTGACCTACGTCATAGGGCCCAGCTCCTCGTATTTTTTGTCTATTACTTGCTGCAGACTTTTCTTCACTGCACTGGTGTAAACCGTCGATCTAGAATTAGACAATCAAGGGTAAGAATGATAACAAAATATCACGTTCATGTTCTGTTAAACCTTTTCATAGAGAAAACACTTTAATTTTCATTTACTTACGCTTTCCGGACGTGAACGAGGCACAGATAACCCCAAGCAACAATGACACAGAGGAGCATGACCGGGACGTTGAATATCATCCATTTATCAAAGGTCAAATCATTCGACTCGGGAAAGAGTCTGAAAATGGAATTACGTTTTCTTATGAAAAAGTTGTTGTGACTTGAAAAAATAAATAAATCTTATATTTTTTTTACATCAAATCGATATTAAACGCATATTCAGTTTGCTTTGAAACATTTTTATTTTAAATTAACCGCCCCTTGGTGACCATCTGATTCATGGAGAATATTTGGTTATGTTCAATTACAATTATTCTTTTAAACATACTTGATGTTCATGATTCAACCAGCAAAATGTTTTTAAGCATCAAATGGTGATACCCATAAAGCTGTGTGATTTTAATGACCTTACACATGTTCCGTTTACTGAGCACTCGAACCTTCTTCATGGAGGAAAGTCCCATATCATCATAGTGTCATTAAAAGAATTACTGTGCAAAAATATGTTTTCTAATTGCGCGTTTTCTTCCGACATGCTAAATTTCCCTTTTTTATTCATCAAGTAAATTGTGCAGATAATAAGCAAAATGTTCTTCCCCGAATTTTCACCAATGGAAGAAAATTATGCAATTAGGTGTTGTACGAAATGATTTTAATTTCATTGCAAAAATGAGAAGTATTGTTTAAAGCTTCTCATATTATATAATTTTTAAAAAATATAGACATTCAGAAAAAAATTGCACGACAATTGAATTGATACCATTTTTTAATTAAAAAATTTGAATTTTAAAATTGTAAATGTTATTTTTGTGCATTAATATTTTTGAATACTATTACAAAAAACATAACATGTCTTTCTATTTTTAATTAGATGACGTAATATTTGCGCATTAAACGAGTTAAAGTTACAGAAAAGCAATTCATTTACAAAAAAAGTTAAATTTAAAACTGTAACCAATGTACAAACTTCATTTCAATTCCTATGTTAAATTCGGATAGAGGAGAATCCTAAGATTTTTGTTCCGAATAAGATAGCAGCTTCTACTTCATTTTTAATTTCCAATAAATAAAGAAAGCGTGTTTTACACCATTGTAGTTTTAACCTGTCTATTTCAATCCAAAAGATAAAGGGCACTTAGACAGTTTATATCCAAGTGTTTTTTTTCTTTCAAATTAATTGTATTTGATATATTTATCAATTTAAATATAAAAATTCTATAATTCGATGCACGAATCAGAGTCATATGCGAAGGGTTTAAAGGAAATTAAAACAGAATCTAAGTTTGGAAACAAGAGCATCTAAAACCTTTCGAGTATAAGATATTCTTTGAGCACCGATAAATCAACTATCTAACTCTCCGACCCGCCCGAAGGCACACGGATTTAAACCATAAAACTGAATGACCGGACCGCCGCAACAGCAATTGGCGGGAACTGTGGTTGAGTCCTAAGGGCCGTCACCGGCCACGGTACAACCCTCCCCGAAGAAGTACGCCCCGTCATCGATGAGAGGAGGCAGATCCCCCACCTATTAGTGTACCCTCCAGGGTGGCGAGATCCAACCACCATGCCGGAAGCATCTCATCCTCATTTCGAGGTCCCCCCCCCCCCGAGGGATTTTTGAACACCGATAAATAAAGCTATTCTGTAACTCTGCCTTAATAATCTTTAGATGCGCACTTTAGAGCCTTTTTTTTTGTTTTATTAAGAGAAAAATTCATCAATATCAAATTTTGTTCACTTGAATATTTTTCAGAACCTCATTTCGAGCTTATAATAAACACTGAGAGTATAGCAATAAATTTAGAATTTTATTTTCAAAATCTTCCAAGATTTTTCAAAACTACTTAATAATTAACAATAGATTAGATTTCGTATAAGTTGCATCGTAGTAAAAACCTTTGTGTGTAAAATTTATGCCTATTAAATTGATAAAAAATCGCATATATTTCATGTCTTTTAAATTTTGCCGCCAATGATTTAAATATATATATGCATGAACAGGCCTTTTGTATTTTACTAAAATAAAATGTTATACACTAGTAGTGATTAAAATGTTAAGATCAGCAGATACTAAATCGACAATGAATTATATATAAGGAATTTTAGACTGAATTCTGTGAATTACTTGGAATAATTTTAGTATCAACTTTTATATGCCCAAAAATAAAAATACTTCTTATTAAATGCATATTTTAAAAATCAAGTTCTTTACCACTACAAAAGAAATTTATTCTTTTTCTTCTAGGAATGAAACTAGTACCAGTGAACTGCAATTCATTAAGATTTCAAACACGTATCGAGAAGTGACAGAAACGTGAATCTCACGAATAACGAATGAAACTAAAATTTTCTGCATAGTTTCCATGCCTTTACTGTGCAGTATTTTCTCCTTCTATGAGCGAAATGTGCTCTAATTTATTATACACGTTTAAAAATAGCGACACCGCACGAATGTCACGCACGCTTATTTTAATACAATCGCAGGTTATTCACCCATTGTTCTTTAACTAAATGGTCTCAGCCGCATTTTTTCGAAAATCTGTGTGAAGTTAGAAGAGAGAAATCTCAATTGTCAGCAAGCATACTCACTTTTCAGTCACGGATTTGACGACAAGATTTGGACCCGTTCCCGTCAAGGTTCCAGTCCCACCTATATTGGCTGCATAGGCTACGCTTAAGAACATGGCACGTTTCAGCACTGCAATCATATGAAGACGATTTGGACTACTGGCGAAATTTTTTCAAAAAAAGCAAATTAATAAAGGATGACTGTTTAATTCAAATTAAATTGAATATCATAAAATAAATTTAAAAAATGCTGACTGTAAAAAATATATGCTTAGGATATTATGAAAATAATTATAACAGGCCAATAAAAAGAGTATAAAGTGTAATAGGAACAAATCATTTCATTTTTAACCCTGCTACATGCTTGGAACTTTTCTAAACATTCTTAGTATGTATTTAAATTAGATATCTAGAAAATATATCTAGATATACATTAGGATATATGCCTAGGATAATATTTAACATGTCTAGAAATCTATATTTAAATATAGTATATCTAAGCATATATTAGGATACATGTCTAAAACAATATCTAAACATGCTTAGAAGTTTATATTCAAATGCATGGCTAGGAATATATTTATACAGAGCATAATGTCGTCTCATACCCCCGCATCCGTGACCATTATGATCACTGAACGGTTTGATGGGCATGTTATGGGAATTTTATTTAATACCAAAATTTTTACAGTAGAAAAAACAAAAATAACTATGTACAGAATTTACAAAAATATAAGAAATGATAATAAACAGTTTACAAGGATTATCAACTTTGAAAATTAAAAAAATTTCTTATATATTACTTATATATTACTAATATATTTATACATAAATGCTACCCGTGTTTTAATGTGGTTTGCAGTTGATTCATGCAATGTTGAAGCACCTTATTTATTCCCGTGATTTAAAAAATGACGTAATGATAGCTAGTAGATTACAAATTATTACTAAACATTTTAATCTTGAAATCTTTTTTGGCAAAAAAGAAGGCAGTAAAACTGATTAAAAAAATGGAAAAGAGAGGGAGCGAGAACTGGGCTGAAAGGGAAATGAAAGAATATTTCTCAGTCAAATATGTAATGAATCATTGCGTATAAAAATGTAGCCAGAATACGGACTTTTATTAAATACTCGCGTGGGACAATTAGACAAAATTGCAGTTAATTCAAATATTAATTGCAATTTTGTCTTCTTTATATCCTTAAATCATATTAATAAGTTAGAAAGAATAGATTCACAACTAGAAAAAGAAAGTGAAATTAAGACATTTCAATGATAAAAATACCAACTAATCAGCTGAAAGATACTCATATAGGATTTTTAAAAATGTGAGCGTTTAATTTCTATTTTTTTTATATCAATTTAGGCCGGAAAAAAATACGTCATCCAGCTTAACATACAAGAAGGAAATCATTTACTTCATAAATTAAGATAATCTGCCTGAATCTTTTAATCGTATAAACGAATGATTAATTCTCTCCGTTGAAGAAGATAATTTTTTGAATACATTTTTGTCTATCACGACTTGTTTCATCTTTATAAATATGGAATTCTGTAATAATTTTTCCTTCTTTCCCGGATTCACACGAATTCTTAAATTTAAAAATAAAATATATATTATGGATCATAACGCACAATTTTTAGTTGTCTCTTAGTTACATTTTAGTTTCAAAGCTGCGACGCCGTCTGAAGGTGTAAAATTGATTTCAGAGTTCCAGAATATTTAAAATAATGAATTATAAATTTCAAAGCATTAAAAAATGAAACATTATTATTAAAGAAATACGACTTTTCAAGATACCAGAGAGAGTTTATAGAAATAAATTTTATAAAATTTACTGACGTTAAAGAATATCACATTCTTTCGGAGATAAATCAATAATGCAATAGTGTATACATGTTGATAGACATTTGAATTCGCCTTTCAAAAGGTTCATTACGCTTAAAATGGATTAACAATCATATATAGATAAGCGTAAGTCGATCATTTATCCCACCTGTCTCTTCACTTACGAGTGAAAAATGGATATCATCTCCACATCTGGGAAATTTAGATCAAGCTAAATTTTTTAAAATAAAACTGCTGTTTGAAAGAGATTTAAATGAGCTATCAAATGCAATCAGAATGTCAGACGAGAAGAATAAGAAGTGCTATCGGTGAAAAAAATGCGAAGAATATATAGCATTAAATAAAAACAACAACATATTTTTCAGCGAGTTTTTAAATTTACTTATACAGAAAAATAATATTTAATAGTAGAGAAATTTTAATAATGAAACAATGTGTAACTGCAGTTTGATTCCTTTTTAATACTTATATGTAGCATGAATAGTTTCTTTAAATTCATTTTTCATTTCTTTTCTAATGTGGTAGGCTATTAAAATTTTCTACACATATCGGCCTTTAAATTAATTTTTTTATTCAAAACCAATCATGTCATTTGGTTATGATCCTGAAGGTAGATCTTAGAAAATAATTAAAATAAATGTCGTCTGATTGGTGCTCAAAATAACCAACTGGAGTGGTCTCTCCAAAACTTTCTCACATGTACTCTAATAAAGGTGTCCCTACCCATGCTTCCATACAAAATTGCGGGCATTGGATATGACTATGATTTGCAGGGCATTAGCTAACAATAGTTAATAAATATTGATATTCGACGAGAGTTTAGAATTTTTACTGAATTTATGTTTTATGTTGATTAATTCCTGGAACGCTGTTAATATAGCAGAAAAAAGATTTTGTGCCTTAGAACGCGTTTTTTTTTTCACTTGATTAAGCTCAAATTTGACTCAGAACTACAACTGTAAACAAAAAAAATTACGTACTACATTTCGTACATTTAAGTCAATGACTTTTCAAGTTATCGCGTTTGCATGCTTGTGAAACTACAGTTCGATAGAAAATCAACACCTTGATAGATTCAATTCCAAATTTCATAGGCCCTTTAATTATTAAATCTATGTAACAAATTTCATTCAGCTAGTTCTCTTCCTTTTGTAGTTGTGATAATTTATATTTTAACAGTTGAACGGACAGAATTTCCCTCAATGAATTTCATTCAACATTTGATAGAAATCTACACATTTGGTGTAAAGGTCATGTACCAAATTTGTCTAGGTCAAAGCGTTTTTGAGTTAAGACAGACACATACTGTCAAAAATATATTTCCCGAACTCAGGAAGGTCCGAAACACACAAATTTGGCATAACTTGATGTTTTTTTTCTTGACGATTGTAGTACTTTCTCTCTATAATTCATATATGTAAAAGTAAAAATATTTTAGAAAACTTTTTTTAATTAAATTTTTATCTTAATTATACTTTACAAAAAAGAGAGTAATAATTAGCAATTACGATAGAATCTCGGCTATAAAATATATCCAAGATAAAAAAACATAAGCTAGTTATCTGTTCTAGTTAAAAAAACATAACTTTCTGTGATAAAATGTAGAATAATTTGGACTTGTAACTCTAGATCCTTTTTACAAAAACTGACATTCTTAACTTTTGAATCCTGCGTATTAAACTTATGTTTTAAATTTAACATACTCATTTTTCAACGGACAATAAATAATTAACTTTTCATAAGTCATTCACTATTTTTTCAATGAACAGTTTAATAATTTTTTGAAAGATTTAACCAAACGTCATAAGACAATGTTTTATTTATTTTGCAAGTATGTATTCAAAATCAGATATTAGAAAAGCATCTTAAAATGAGTGTAAGATTATTACTAATTTTTTTCTGTAGCAATTCTCTTTCAGTGTTCATTACACAAACTTAATAATCTCAAAATGTTTTGACATCTTTGAGTAAAATCATATTATGCTAATCACTCGATGCGATTATTGGTTATTATTGCTATGGCTGTTTTATTTTTGAAAATAAATGGCGAGTTAGTTATCTGTTAAGCAGCAATGCTCCCTACAAAAACTATTTTCTACATCATTCATAAATTAAAATTTTAAGAATTAGGTAAAAATAAATTTTAAGAATTAGGTAAAAATAAATTTTAAGAATAAGGTAACTGCTGTCAAATTTTTCAGCTTCATAAATAAAAACCACTAGTCATGGTTTTAAAATCTCAGGATTAAATTACTTTTGTCTCGCTCAGAAACAACAACTCAGTGATTTTTTTTCTAATGTTATTCTTCAAAAAAAAGCATAATATCATCATGATTATTAAATTTTTTACTGGTTTATGTTATGTCACAGTGAAAAATAAGCATATTTACAGTTTTTATTGCACAATTTCTTCTGAGAAAGCAGTTAATAAAATGGTAATTTTGTAAAAATTAAAATTAAAACTAAAAATTAAATTTTTATTCAAATGAAATGCTATTTCCTCTTACATTTTAAATATTAAATAATGCAAAAAAGTGTTTTTCCCTGAATTCTTTTTAATCTTTTATTACAACGTATAATTATATCCCAATATCGCCCAATAAAAAAACATGTAGAAATTCAAAATAAATTACCCCGTGATTAAAGTACCAGCATGCTTTGAAATATGCACATAACTTAATATTTCTTATCTCAAAATCAGAGGTATTTAAATATACAACAGATGATTCGATAACGATTCGATAAAGAGATTTCTCAATCGAAAATCTCTTTAAATTCTAAAAGTTCCTCTAGCTCTTTCAATTTTAACTTACGCATCTGAATTCTATCTTAAACTTATTCATTCTTTTATTAGATTTATTAAATAGGCGATTTGTATTAATTAGAATTTGGTCTCTTTCGGATTGACTGTCTAGTATTTTTAATACTAAGATCAAGCAGTTGCAGAGTAAAACCAGATGTCACGCTGGCGCAATTTCATCCACTGAAAGACAGCATTATTTCGACAGATATATTATTGAGATGAAGTCTCCAAAATAAGTCAGTTTTTAAAAGATAACAAAACATCCATTGAAATTTCAAATTTCATATTACGATCGAATTAGCATTCATATTGCAATCCATCTAAAACTCACCAGATCAATTATACGGCTGCTCCTCATTGACGAATAATAATCAAATAATTATATATAATTAAATTTTTTTTTGCTTTCACTATTTTAATAACTTTTTACTAACTACTTTTCCCCCCAATGCAAGTAACTTAAAGATTATTTTATTTAAAGTTCTAAAATTTATTAGAAGTAGAACTAAAACTGACTTCTCAAAAATATTTTTTGTTAGTCTATTAAAAAGATGATTTTTTTTTCATTTATTAGTTAAAAATTTTGAAAAAAACATGAAAATGCGATATAAATTTCCTAAATAAACTATAATTTCAACCTCCTTTATAATATATTTTTATTTTTTAATGCATATTTTGAAGTATGATTTCTCATAATTTTCATTGCAGATTAATTTTCTTACATTGCTTCCTCTTTTACACTTTTCCTTTTCTTTTTTAGAAGTTTATTTTCTACCTATTAGCTCATTAATATAAGCATTTCCTTAAAAGAAAAAGCACTTTTCCTTAAATATTCTCGAATCTCATTATTCAACGATGTTTTTATAATTTAGTATTGTAATTATTATAAAATCATGTATTCACTTTTTTCAGATTCACTACAAAATGATGCCACACGTAAAATTAAAAACTAATTATCAATTAACCAATTTTAATTAAATTTTGTAGATATTATAGTATTATTGGAAAATACATATCTGCGCAACACTTCAGAACTCTAGCTTGAAATAAAATGAATCGAAAATTCAATTATAAAATTTTCATATTTACAAAACCGAATTTAGGCAAATTAAAAGCGTATTAAGTGTGTATTGTTAGAACGAACAGGAGAACCAAACTGATACGGAAAGTTGTGTTCAAAATAATAAAAGAATGAGAATTATTTGACCGAATTGTCAAGCTTTCTATTACTTTGCAGCGTCAAAATTGAAAATATCATTCGAAAATTCTAGAAATTGATTGATTAAAAAGTATATTAGCCTTATTTACAACATTACGAAAAAAAAAAAAAAAAAAAAAAACGAATAATCTTTAAGCATGAATATCGGGTAAAATTATTAGTATTAATTATAAAAACAATTATGTAGTAATAAGACTAAAGGTTATTTACTCAGGAGCGATTGGCAACGGTGGATCGTTGGAATCCCTTGACTGTGATTCTGGAAAAACTCCATTTTCAGTTACAGGTTTAACGTCAATTGCAATAACAGAAGCTGTAGAGAAAATAAAAATCTTTAAATTATTAATATTTATAATAAAAATAAAATCAGCCTAACCCTCTAACGGCTCTTTTGTATCGCTATTTAGATGCAGTGTTTGTAGATAGATTTAAATGTTTTTGAAATGAAAAGAATAATTATCCAATTGTAACAATATACAGATACAGTGGAATTATCTTCGATTATTCGAGCTGACTGGATCCGGTAATCCTAATCACCTCGGATAGTTGAAAACAGTTAATAGAAGGTGAATTTTAATTTACTTCTTTTTTTCAATAAAGGTTTCTAATTTTTCTTTCTTTGTGTAATTATAAAATTATGTCTACAAATATACTTCCATATATAAGCCAACCAAATAAATTAATGCTATGCAATAATCTATCTAAAACTTAAATCTGAAAAAATTTTGTATCCTTCTAGATATCGCTACGAGCCTTTTTTTTTTCTTTTTTTTTAATAACAAAAACATCGAAAAGAAATTTAATGGTTTTTCATAAATAACTACGAAAGGAAACGTCAAAAAACTGTAAGGTATAGATTCAAATGTTCCTTTTTTTTTTTTTTTTTTTAAGATTGAAAAGAAATAATTTGAATCTTTTTATGAAGTTGATAAGAACAGAAAAATAATTTTTGAAGAATCAAATCTTTCATAAAAAAATGAATAAGGTTGCTAATACAATACATTAGAATAACAATTTGAGCATTGATGGTTTATAATTCTTTTTCCAAACTTACATCTGATAATTCATATCGATCTTTGCGTTGGAAATCACTTTTATAACAATAGTGAAAGACATATCCGACATACATATGCCAATATTTAAGAATAAAAATAGAAATTGAATAAAAGGGTTTTGGAGGCATTTTGAAAACAGATTTCCCAAGATCTAAGTCAGACCTCTTCCATTAAACTAGTGATGTATTTTCACCTCATAAATATCAATATTTTTAACAAAAATGTGATTTTCTGTTGAATATAAAGTTTGGAAGAGATTTTAAGTCTGTTCTCAATGCATACCTTCGCAGTGGCACATAGTGACGTTTCGAAAAACTATTTCAATTAAAAATTGTTGTCTAACAAAAATTTTCGGTGCATTTCCTAAATGCAAATTCTAAAATTTCAGTAAAAATGTGTATTAGGCTAATTTAAAAACGCGTTTCATACTTTTTTTCATCTCGATCATCTCATCTTTGTCATTCGTCTTTCCTCTCATCTCTTCCATGACTGCCTCGATTATGGGAACCATGAGAGCTGCAGTGGCCGTGTTGCTGATCCACATAGACAAAAACATGGACGTGCTCATGAAACCGAAAATCATCCTGAAAACAAATGTGAAGCGCAATTGAATTCATCAAAATCTAATTTATAAGAATCATTATTCTCTTATGCATAAGTTAACTTACCATAAGGGTGTTGGGCCTACCCATCTCAGGACATTTAAAGCGATTCGTTTGTGCAAATTGCATTCTTCGATAGCTACAGCCATAAAAAGGCCTCCTACGAACATCATATTCGTTCCCTAGATAGAGATATAAGATTAATAATGATACATGATCTAACGATGCCCGAATTTACAATAATCATAGTTTGAGAATCTAAACACATCTATAGCATATTATTTTCTCATTAAAATTAAAAATATATTGTTGTCACATTATGACGCTTACGTTACTTAATAAAACCAATTATATATTTATAAATGAATACGAAAGTAGATTATGAGGTTTCGCAACTGAGTATGTGAGCCACGAATTAACTCGTGAGTGATTAACAATACATTGGTAAAATAATCGATTGCCTTGAAATACTCAGTTGTTTTCATTTTGTCTTTAAAACAAATCTTTAGGAGAAAAAAAGCTTTGCAAATCTTTAGGAGATTAGGAGGCATTTTGCCTCGCAAATCTTTAGGAGATAAAAAGGACAACTTATTTGTGAGTGTTTTTATTCAATTTATTTACACTGACAGTTTTTTCTTTATATAAATTTTAAAAATAAATACTTTGAGCATCCTGATACTTGTCATATATCTTTCAAAGTTTTAAGTTTAAATGTCTTCAACTTTAAACTCATGTTTTTTAATTGGATGATTGTTTTGTTATGCTAGGTGCAAAAAAAAAAAGTATGTTTATTGCGTTATCTATTGCCCCTTGCTTTGCGTAAGCGTGTGTATTTCGCGTTTCACCGTTTATCTTTTATTCCGCCCTGTAACTGGATTTTTTTTTGGGAATTTGTCATTCTCGAGTAAATTAGTCACAATTTTCAAGGGCCGATCAGCATATTGATGATCAATTTAATGATTTTTATCTTACCATTTTATACTCATAACTAGGGATTGCAATACCGGTATACCGGGATACCGAATACCGGTATTTTGAGATATTTTTACGATTTTGTAATACCGGTATTCACAAGTTTAAATACCGGTTTTTCGGTATTTACTAGAAATTTTTAAAATTGTCTCCACTAAATGTTCAGGAATCGCCAACATAGCAAAATAGTATACGTTTTTGCTTTTATATCTCCCTAATGGACGAAATTAATGGCTTAATTAATTACTTAAATCTAAATTAGCGAAACATGGATTATCGCTGAAAGAAAATATTGTATCCATAACGAATGATGGAGCAACAGTTATGAACAAAGTTAGAAAGTTGATTGGTGCAAATCAGCAATTGTGTTATGCTGATGGAATTCAATTAGGAGTAATAGATATCAAAAAATAAAGAACAGAAGAATCCAAATACTGTGGATATAGAAACTTCGGATTCCAACTTTGAAGAGAGTAAGAGTGAGAGTGAGTGATATTGACAATGAAAATAATGACAATCTCATTGCTGAAGAAGATATTTCTAATGAGGATGAAATATTAACCCATTAAGAATTGCTTCCTATAATTTATAAAGTTCAAAACATTGTTAAGATATTTAAACGTTCCCCTATAAAAAATGACATATTACTAAAATATATACTAACTGAAAATAAAACAGAATATATGTTAATATTAGATTCTAAGACACGTTGAAACAGTTTACTCCTAATGATGGAACGATTTTTGAAACTGAGAAATCCAATTCAAAAAGCAATAATCGACTTCAACTCGTAAATTAATTTTTCAGATAGTGAATTCGACTCAATATCCAGAACTGCATCAGCTCTACTTCCAATAAAACTGACTGTTGAGGCATTATGTCAGAGAGATTCTAATTTATTAACAGCTAATGCAACAATAAATTTCATGCTGCAGTCACTGAAAGAACAGCACACATCACTATCTGAAGAATTATATATTACATTGAAAAATCACACAGTTGAAAGACATACCGAAATAGAAAATGTCTTATGGTATTTACTTAATTATAATGATTTTAAAAATGAAAAAGAAAAGAAAATAACCAATTCAAATCTGATTAAGTTTATAATAAATTTTCTTAAATGTTTTTACCCACAAACCTATACACATTCAGAAGAATACGGTTCACTTATCGAAGATTATGATGACATCAATGTCGATAGTGAAAATGAATTGTCTCTTGAAGAAAAATTAGAATTAGCGATAGATAAAAAAAATTTCAAAGAACCAAACTACAATACAGAAATGAGCTATATCAAAAACCACCCGACGAGAAATCGATTTAGTTGAAGATGAGGGATATATAGGTAAATACTTGGAAAAAGTATATCGCTCCTTCCTAACAGTACCACCAACTAGCGTAGATGCCGAAAGAGCTTTTTCGACAGCTGGTCATTTTTGCACAAAATTACGTTCCAGGCTTAATGACAGTACAATGGATGCATTATGTTTTTTAAGATCACATTTCAAAAATTTGTATCAGTATCACAGACTGAATAGTGATATTTACAATTTTTTTATGATTTAAATAAATAAGATGTTCCTTTACTTTTTTGCGACTCTTTATATACTGTTATATTTTATAAGTTACAAATTATTTTTTGTAACATTTGCACTCTCTAATGAAACTGGCAAATAAAACAAAGAAACACCTGTGTTTTCTTTATTTTTCTAAAATTTCTAATACCGATATTAAAACCGGTATCCCGGTATTAAGATCTGAAAAATACCGAATACCGGTATTGAAATTTTGCTCCGGTATTGCAATCCCTACTCATAACAAATTAAAAATGTTTATCCAGACGAATATTTTCTAGGAGAAAAGCATCGAATTTTTGTATCTGTGCTTGCAATTTTTATTCATTGAAGTGTAAAAAAACATTTGTCCAATTTCCTTCCTTTTA
Source organism: Argiope bruennichi (assembly GCF_947563725.1). NCBI lineage: Eukaryota > Metazoa > Arthropoda > Arachnida > Araneae > Araneidae > Argiope > Argiope bruennichi. The sequence continues at coordinate 96,940,380 of NC_079154.1, read as the reverse complement.
AACTCTAATCCAATGTGCCTGCACGTTATACAATATCGAATTATCACACTTATAAATTACTTATAAATGCATTGCATTCCAAGTACATTACTGACAATTACAAGTTAAAATTAAACCCTTCAAAATTGCTGTAATACGATGCAAAAATTATAAATAATCCTGAATATGCCCTCAAGCATTCTATGGATTTTTAATTCAGCCAGAAAAATCTATAATTCCCGAATTATAAAGTATCATCTATTTAGAAAATAAAATAAAAACAGTTAAGAGTTAAAATTTTAATATATCTAACGAGTTGATGCTTTTTTTTCTGAGCGAACAAATATTGAGCTTCATATAATTAAATCATGCATTTCTACTATGAAACGGGAATCATGTTTATTAGGCGGACATGGTTTTTTTTTCTTAAATGGATGCGATATGCTAACCTCTAAACTATTTCGTATTTCATATTATTTAATTAGAAAGACACATGTTTCGGGAATTCGCTGTATTACCGATTCAGGCTGTAATATTGAAATATTTGAGGAGTTTCATTATACGTGTGATTTTTGCATCGAATTATAGTGTTTTTGATTTTAGTTTATAAGTTTGAGCAGTGATAATTCATTACCATATGACGCACAAAGCGCGATGATTAAAGGGTTAATCGCAATCATGTTCATTCTTAAACTATTGGATTATATGAGCAGAAAAATTCTATAAATAATATATTTGGCAAAATCAGTAAAAATGTATAAACCAGTAAAAAATATCTTTTCTGCTTCGTACCAAAAAAGAGCTTTTGAAATTAAAATTGTTTAGTAAACTAAATTTGCAATAATTGCAAATTCTGCATCGATTTTAGAATAATATGATTGATTTTAAAATGTTTAATCTTGCCGATAACATTTCTAAAAAAAATCACAAATGCTCGAAAACGAATTAATGAAAATAAAACCGTTTTTAAAACAACTTTAAGTTCTTTCAACACCATTAAATATTTTATTAACTAACTATTCATATTATGATTTTTTTTTTTTTTTTGCATAAATGAAATGTCTTTAAAACCGAAAAATTATATGGAAAATCAATTCTAACTGGGAAATACTTTGCATTCGCTGTAAATTTCATTTTTAAGAAACTTCTGACAAATTTTTAAATCTTGATTTTTTTCCCCTTTTGAATGATACACTTTTATAAACAGTGAAGTAAAACCACCTACGAAGTATAAATTATCAGGTATATTACAATGCCGTTTTGAAGTTATACGATTGTAGTTTTGAATCCATGATTAAATGACAAGGACGGCATCTGCTCCTCTGATCACACCAAATATCTATATGCCTGGCGGTAAATATCCAAACTACACCAGCGGAAGAACGCTTCAACTTCTGATTGAATTTGCACACGTTGAGTTGACATAGTAAAAATAACGTTACTTTTGAAGGTAAAAATTTAGATCCAAAATTTTTACGCTCACGAGATTTACAAACTGAGAATTTGTGAAGAGCAGATATGGATGTGAGTGGGTATAAACAATTCTCTCTCTCTTAATAAAGATGAAATTAATGAATCTGTACTAAGAAAGGAAACAGAAAGTTGACGTTGATGTATGGGGAGTGAAAGGGGATAAAGACATCATGTTGCCAAAAAAGTGTTACGTGGAAGAAAGCAGACGAAGAAAGATAGTTTTTCATCTGATTCGTCGACAATACTCCTCTGTGTCAGCATTTATTACTACGAATACCGTTCTAATAAATTCACATTACTAGAAAACAATTCCCTTTTTAATCATTTAAATGCAACCTTATAAAACATTAACTTTTGAGTTATGCCGCTTTTCCACGGCCCTTGGGATCTAATAGCAATAACGTTGATTATTAAAAGAGAATATACAGGGTGGTTATAATTAAACTTCCCCTGTAAACAGCATCATACAACGCAAACGGGTGAACGGATTGTAACGAAATTTGGTATATAGACTATACATGAGATGCACTCACGGAATTTCGGAGAAAAAAAATAAAAATTAGTTCCAAAATGTCCACCAGAGGGCGCCTTTTACGGGAAAACTTTAAATTTAACACAATAAAGACTGAAACGGAAAAAAGAAACAATATTAACAATCCAGAACAAGAATTATGAGTAATAAAGTGAAAAACCGGGAAACGCTGGAAACTCCATAAAGCTTCGAGTGCGAAGCATCCCAACGGATCATTACGATCTGCTGTTGAATAATACACTGTCCGTCGACTCAAAATTTAGTTGGTGAATGAGATTGGTCACATGGATCACCTTTATTTACTTCGTCCAGGACACGATTAACAACTGCTCCTTTTGTGCAATTTCGTCCTGTCATTTTTTCCTTGCCTTTACTTAATGTGGTTCGATGACCAGGTGACCAGAAACTAGTCAATAAATGTTAATATTGTTTCTGTATTCCGTTTTGATTTAATGTGTTAAATTTGATGTTTTTTCCGGTTAAGGCGCCCTCTGGTGGACATTTCGGAACTATTTTTTTTTTCCGCAATTCTTTGAGCGCATCTCGTGTATAGTCTATATACCGAATTTCGTTGCAATCTGTTCACGCGCTTGCGTTGTAGGATGCTGTTTATAGGGGAAGTTTAATTATAACTCCCCTGTATATCTCATTTAAATTTTAAAATTGCAACTAGGTTAAAAACTTCTATGAAAAGCATTGTAATGATACCATTAACAGATCTAGAGCAGATGTGCATTTTTCATACTTAAAACCCATTTGGCGCTTTCTTCTTTGCACCCCAAAAGCTATTGTTTATAGATTTTTTTTATGTGCTCTTTCGCAAGTTTTGATTTATTGTTTAGCATCATATATTTTTGCAATAAATCTTATTTAGCTAATGTAAATTTATAAGTTGGCAATCAAAATAAGTAGCTATATTCGAGTTTTAGATTTTTTTAAAAAAGTAGTTTATTTACGGTTTTTTTTTTAAATGAGAATATTATGTATCGGAACCAAAAATGAAACTAAAAAGTACGTTTTTGTTATGGTTCCAGCCTTTGGTTTAATAGCGTTGCCTCGTCTTGTTTGGGACATATCGTCTTCATTTTCAGAGGAAATTGAGTGAAAAATATTTTTAAAAATATTCACTAGTCAAAGGATTAACTATTAATAACTAATACCATAGTGCCTTAAAATGCTGCTCAAGCAACTCTTGAACTTTAATTTCAGCTTCACTTCCGAAACGGGGGTTTTATCTACTGAGTTGATAAAAGGACAAAAGTTTCTTCTTTGGCCCTGTCTTTGTTTCAAAAATATTCGTCAATTAAATAACTTCACGTTTCTCTCCAATGGTTTTGGCTCGAACTCGCTAAAAATAATATTTGAATAGTATGTTCCTCTTTTATCATACAATTTTCGAGTTTATTTTAAAATAATTTATATTTTTCTCCACACCAGTATTTTTAAAAGCATCTTAGTAGCTAAAGTTTCGCTTATTTTTTACAATATATACATATAATATTTATAATCCGGAATCAGTCGAATACGCAGGCGGACATTAAATGTCTTTCCATTGCACTAAGAATACACCATTTTCACCTAGTGACTTAGAATAATTTTAAGAATTTTATTTTCTGAAAAATATTTTATTTAAATAATAAAAATGATTATATATTTGTGACCCTCAGATGGGAAAACATGGTAAAAAAACACAGGATGCTAATAATTTTTACAAATTGTCTTCACTAAGCACTAACAAAACTTTAAAAAAAACAATGATTCAATTAACCTAAAAATATTTTTTCCAATCATGGTAAAGGTCCTGAAAATTAAAAGGGATTCTACAGTATTTTATTAAATATGAAATATTACCAATAAATCAGAAATACGGCCCAAAATCTAAACCCTGGTACAAAACGAGTCTTGATCAATGAAATGCTTAACTAGCTTCTTTCATAAAGAAGAGAATTCTTTGCAATTTCAAGTCTTTTACTAATGTCTTCTGAAAATGGAAATTTTTTTCAACTTACATTCATGTACTCCCCACTTGCTTCGTTTGTGGTGATGACCCCGAGCAAAGGAAAGAGAACAACTGGAAGCAACGAGGTAGCGGCCACCGGAATCGGCTCTACAACCCAGTAACAGGCCATCAGCAAAACCACGTAGCCGCATCGTGCTTCCTATAAAGAAAATAAATATTTAAAGGAACACGGAAGAAAATTGGATACTTCAGTTCGCAGTAAAGAGAAACGACATGAAACAAGAAACATTTTTTTCACATATAAATATTTTTTCTTATTCATGAAATATAAACATTTCTTATTTCATAATATATATAATGATATTTTAAAATCTAATTTAAACTTAATTAATTTCCTAATTTTTAACACATGTTAACTTCATTCTAAAATATTCTCTTATTTCCTGATCCTATTCCACTTTTTTTATTTGATTAATGCAACAGAAAGCTCTGTAAAAATACTTTCGTCAGATGTTCCCACGCTCCGAGTGAAGGGATAAAAAATTGCTGACCTAAACAAATTCTTTTAAAAGATCCCTATACTTCCCTTACCTAAATTCAACACGTGTAGGAAATCTCTATCAGAATCTCATAGTATATAAGCACTGGGAAAAATATTCTCTTTCTCTTGCTCCTTTTCCGCTGTCTTGTGCCGCTCTATGAGTGGATGTGCTTTGTTCGAGTTGCTTGTACATACAGTGGGTAAAAGAAGTATTGGCAATTGCCTTAATTTATTCATATTGACAAATAAATAAAATGTTGTGCAATTTTAGCTGTCGTAATTAAATACAAGACATCTTAGATATATAAAAATAGTAAAACTTTTATTTTAATTTGCATTTTCTACGATTTTTTCTTTCAAACTCGAATATTTGCACGTCAAAAAAATATTGGCAAAGTTTTAATTGCTATGCAAATTTTGTTACATTGAAGTCATGTGTTTCGACTGATAAAAAAAAACTACCAGTATAAAGTCTGCAAAACTACTCCAAAAGTGTCTATGCATTATTTTGCGATTACTGCAGTAAAATGACTTCGAAATCGAAGGAGTTGGACGTCAGTGTTAAAAACATGATTATTAGGCTCAGAAATGAAGGCTTAACTTATCGTGCTGTATGAGTGCAGTTGAATATAAGTTTATTTACTGTCAGAAGTGTTATAAAAAAATTCAAGGAAACAGGATCAACGGAAAATAAGACTAGAAGTGGACGACCTCGAATATTTTCTACAAGAGAAAAACGTGCCATTATTAACAAGCTTAAGAAAAACCCTAAAATAAGTCCACCCCAGATAGCTAGAGATGTTTCTTTCACTTCGCAAAAGACTTTCAGCGTGCAGACTGTACGGAATGTTTTACACGAGGGACGTTATTATTGAAGGGCAGCTAGAAAGAAACCATTCAACTCGCAAATAAATAGGAGAAAAAGGTTAGATTTCGCAAAATCCCACGTTGATCCCAAATCCGAAGAGTTTTGGAACACAGTTATTTTTTCCGACAAATCAAAGTTTAACATTTTCGGCAGTGATGGACGACGATATGTGTGGAGGAGGCCAAATACTGAATTGGAAGAGCAACATTTAACTGCTACTGTAAAACATGGTGGAGGCAGTGTCTTAGTTTGGGGCTGTATTTCAGCTAATGTAGTTGGCAATCTGTATTTTATTGATAGTATTAAGACAGCACGTACATACATTGACATTTTGCGCCATAACTTAAAAATCAGTGCCCAAAATCTTGGCTTGGGAACATCATTCGTTTTTCAACAAGACAATGACCCCAAGCATACAGCGAATCTCACCGGTGAATGGCTACTGTACAATGCTCCTCGCCAGTTAAAAACCCCACCTCAATCACCTGACATCAATCCAATTAAAAATTTATGGCACCTGCTGGATCTAGAAATCAGGAAACATAAAATTTCAAGTAAAGACGACCTCAAACGTTTACTCTTGCAAGAGTGGCACAAAATTCCCAACAGTACAACAAAGACCTTCGTTTCCTCTATGAGAAATAGATTACAAGCTGTTATAGATGCAGAAGGTATGCATACAAAGTACTAAACATGTACCTATTTTGTTTTCGCTCATAATTTTGTCAATTTCATAATTTTGCCAATACTTTTTTTTATCATGTAAATTTTGGATTTTCTCGTAGATTTTGACTAAAAAAATATTTAAATGAAAATTTCGTTATATTTGTTTGTCTTTTCTCCTTCTGTAATCGCGATGTTAAAATAAAATTTTTAAACATACTTTGTTAGCAAATATGATCATTTATAGGCAATTGCCAATACTTTTTTTATCCACTGTACATCATGCCTCCCGGTATAGAATAAAACGAAGTTAAAAATTCAAAGTGTCTTCCATGTCTTCGGCCAAGACTCTGCTTCAAAAATTATGTTAACATATTATGTAACATTTCTCGCATATTCTTTAATTAATTTATCATGCCAAAAAACGCCTTGCATAGCATTAGTGTACAATAGTTACGAAATATTAACCTTTGGTGTGAATTTAGCATTTTTACTGAATCTACCGTGTCATCCTTGGCGAGTTATTTGGCGATTAATCCCTGGCATGCGTAAATAGTATCCAAAAATCGAATTTGTGTTTTAGACACGTTTTTCTCAACCGATTGAAACAAAAATTTGACACAAAATTGCCCTTCTAGTCACAAAATGCCGTATCAAATTTGATATATTTAAGTCATTTCATTTTTAAGTTATGGCGTTTATTTGTTTCTGAAAGTACCGACAGTATCTCAAAACGGAATTATATTTGGCTCAAAATTGGACAGGTATCTACACTGTAGACGTTAAATATGTGCACCGAATTTTGTATATCTAGTTCACTTCATTTTGTAAATATCGATTGAATTATACTCGAACAGCAGGGCAGGTGCACTTCCTTTGAACAGATTTTGCTCAAAATTTTATAGAAAGCTGCACATTTGGTGTAAAGACCGTATACTAAACTTCATCCGTCTAGTTCAAATTGTTTTTGAGTTATCTTTGTCACAGACAGACAGACGGACATTTTCCAAAAATGCGTTTTTCGAACTCAAAGAGATCTAAAACGTGGTGATTCGTCAAAATCTTCAGTTCGAATTTTTTGGCAACTGCAATACTTTCTCCATACTGCGTATATGAAGGGAAAAAAAAATAACGAGTAGGAATTTCAATGTTGCTTATTGGCCATGTTTTCATGCTTTTATGCATAAAAGAATGTTTATAAAGAAATTTTAATATGTCGAAGAAAAACTTAAATCCCACTTTTTTGTTTTTGGAATATGTTTTAAAATGCAAATATTACCCTTAATAATGTTTGTGGTTTCTTCATGCGTTTCGTCTGTTTCTAACACGTTTTTATTAACTGTCTTCCTTCTCTGTCGGTTTGTTTGTTCGGTGCAAATTCTGCCATCGATTTTGAACTGACTCCCGATGAGTTAGACTTTAAATATAGTTCTGAAAATGGGTAGCATTTTAATTTTAATTCTATTTCTTGTCTGTTCGGTACACCATTTTTATTCATTTAGAAACTTCCTTACCTACCGGTGGCGCCATATCAAGTCGTTAGCTCATCGTTAGGGTTGTTGAAAATGGATTGCAAAATTTCACTCATACAAAAACTAAAAAGGATGAAATAATGATTTGAGTAATTTTTAATATATTACGTGCTAGCCGCCTTTGGTAACCAGCCGGTTCGTCAATCTTAAGGTTCTTTAAAATTTTAATAATTAAATATTTTATGTAACTCCTATTTTAATAGCTTCTTCATCAAAATATTTTAAAACTTCAAATTTTGAGAGTCATATAATTCACTCATAATATTATAAAGGCCTTCAGTCATAACGTAATATGTATCTCTCTAATTTTCTGTTACCCCTCGTAGAAATTATGCTTTAAATTAAAGTGTAAATGATTAATCTGCAATTAATATAATAATATTTTTTACTGAAACAAAGCATTTTTTTTTAAATATGAGTACTGAAAACAGAGTCGCTGAGTATTTAAACCTTATGGGCATTAAAGAATATCTTTCTTAATTTATGTAATATCTCAAGAAGTTTACTACAAAATTTTCTCAGATTCATCATGAACAGATCAATTAATTAAGAATGTTTAGTTTTAAACGCATCAAACCACGTCCGTATCCGTTGAAAATAGAGTTGTCAACAATCAGAACACAATGCGCATGCGTGAATTTTCAACGCCAGTTAGGGTAACGCTATGCAGATTAGAAATTTTTAATTTCCTTTATTCTGTTTTATTTTAATTCAAAAGTACTTCAGAAGGAATCTGAAAGATCGATTCATTAACAATGTTTAATTTTAAATACATCAAATACTAAGAAAATAAACAGAATCGTTTGAAATAATCGGCCGAAAATAAGTTAGGCCTATCCTCGTTAGCGTGGGAAAAAAACTGAAGCCTTACTCATTTGGCGGTGGTGAAACGAAAAGATTTTTGGCGGGAAAGTTAGTTTTTAATTAATAATTAAAATTCTAATTAAAAATTCAAAAAAGGGACCCCAAGTGCACATTTCCGACCTCCAAGGTATGCATGTGCCAAATTTGCAGCTGTAGGTCGAACGATCTGGCCTGTAGAGCGCCAACACACACACATACACACAAACACACACACGACATTGGGTTGCTGGGATTACTTTAGGTTTAAAACACATATTCAATTTTTTATTCAAATAATATAAAAAAAGACTTTTACTGAGATCAAAAGTATTCATTTTGGTTGACAATCAAAATAATTGCACTGTGAAAATGAACGAAAAATGAAGGCTAAGGTTATCAATCAGTTCCTTTTAAACCGTCAATGACATCTATAAACTCGAGTTCACTTTGCTATTTCATTTTATCATTTGAAATGTCTCGGTAAAAGATTTTCTAAGAAACACACAAGATTTGACACTTGAATATTTTTCAACAGTTTTTCACCTGCTATGACAAGTTTTGAATGCAGGTAATCAAAATTTATGCACATGCTCTGAGTGTTTTTAAACTGGATGAAACTGCTTCCAGCTAGTCATGACAGTTTTCGCTTTTTCAACGGGAAATAGAATACTTCATTAATAGCTGAAAAATATTTTAAGTTCTTGAACTTTTTGAAAGCAGTAATAAATTACGGATTCTAGCTAATCGTTTCCGAATCAGGGGAAATCTTTTCCGTCCCTCAACCCTGACAAAGTGTAAACAACCCGTTTGTTAAAACTAGCTAAAAATATTTATACGAGACTTAACAACAAAAAAAAAACCGTTTCTTTATAAAATGAGTTACCGTTTTTTCAATTTCCTAGCTTTGTGTATGAGCGCAAGTGATGAAAAGCATTCAGTGTTTAAAATGATACATACAATAACTAAATAAAGTTCTAAAAGAAAGTATATTTTTTTTAAAGGAGAAAACATAGTTTTTGAAAAATATCGATAATTCAAAAAAGAAAAAAAAAATTGCTGATTAACAATAATTATACAGTAACGAATAACTTGACTAAATGATGTAGAAATCAAATTCTCTTTATTTTATTTTTTGCACAAATTTCCTTTTCTTCATATAAAACTGTAAGCTGTTACAAGACAACATGCCGATTGTTTTAACTACTGAAATGCAGCCTAATTCTTTATGTATGAAAAGAAAAGACGGAACACCCCCAATGTTTACAAAGCTAAATACAAATAGTATTTCGATGAATGTATACAAACAAATATTGTTCTAAAAAATTCCAAGCACTTTTTTTTCTCTCTCTCTCTCTTTAAATGGATATCTATTTTTGGACTAATTTTTTGTGACCTTGACTTGCCGCTTTTTCATCATAATTCTCTTTCTTCAAATGAATTTCTATTTTGGGCTGATTTTTCTTGGCCTTGACTTGCAGCCTATGGCCATAATTCAAAAGCGGGATGTCAACCCAACATATCAATCAACCAGACCTTGACTGCCATTCGTGCTTTTTATTGGATTCGTTGAGTTCAAGTTGAGCTGAAATTAAATTATGGGTCATTGGTAGAAATCTCGTAATATAGTTGCGATTAGACGACGAGGGCCATACCTGGATTGTCCCTAAATTTTTTACATTTGCATTTGTCTTTTACTAAATATCAAAATGCTATTCACTGCAAAATATTGAGTTCATTGCAAATTTAAAATAATATTTTGATTTTTTTTAGTTAATATAATATTTTTAATGTTAATAGTTTATATTTCCCTCTTTAACCCTTTGTACTGGAATGGTGCCTCTCATACACCATTCAAGACGGTGCACCATTTTGATGTTTTATTTATTTTTCAATTTTGATTGTTAAAAATGCCTACAGAATGGTAAAAAAGACGTAGATTAATTTTCAACTTAAAACAATTATATACATATTTTTTGGAGCAACAAACAAGCCCTTGTAAGGGAATAATTATGCATCGAATTACTTTTCAGAGTGCAAAGTGTTAAAATTTCCATTTAAGTTTAGTTTAGTTATATTAAAGTCCCGTTTGAAGCAACACTAGGGCTATTTTGGGACGGACCTCGTAATTTTGAACCGGGGTCAGATGACGAGGACGACACCTGATCTGGCACCCCCCTCTCCACACCACACCAGCGGGAGGACGTTTGGTCATGACGGATTTCACGTGCAACAGACCCCCTTACACGACGGTTCTTCGGAGGAATCGGTCTCGAACCTGGAACCCTCCGGTTCCGAAGCCAAGACCTTACCACCAGGCCACCGCAGCCCAAATTTCCATTTAATCGAACTTTGGTTTGATATCGAAAAATAAAATATCTTGCTTATATGAAAAAGTTTGCTCAAAATTAACCTTTTGTACTTGGAAAAGTAATTCAATGCATAATTATTCATCTAATACAAAGATTTGTTTATTGCTCTGAAAAATATACATAATATTTTAAGTCGAATTTATTTGAAAAATTAATCTACATTTTTTTTTTATCGTTCTGTAGACGTTTTTGACAATCAAAACTGTAAAATAAATAAAACATCAAAATGATGCTCTGTCTTGAATGGTGAGTGAGAGGCACTATCCGAATGTAAAGGGTTAACTGTGATAAATGAAGCGGTATATTGCGATCAAAATTTTCTCAAAACATTGTATTGCATGAAAGTTTTTTCCCTACAGGCAGGTTCAGCAAATATAGGTCCTATGTAATTTACATATTCACTGAATTCGCATACAAAATGGATTTTAACATGATTTTACTCCAAATCTGCTTTAAACTGTTTCCTTGAATATCATTTTGGAAGAGAATTAAATATCTTGAATTGCAATTTTATACAGATTTTATCAATTTATATATAAATATTTATAGATTAATTAGAGAAACTGGATTATTAAATTAGTGCTTGTCCTATTTTCTTTTAAAATATTTAAATATTCATTGCCAATGTTAAGTAAAACATTGACAATGAATTAATAAAGCAGAGGATTATATTTAACATTTCAACTAAGTACTTTAGAACTTCAAGCTGGAAGCTTTGTTCCCAGTAGTGCATTCGAAAATGATCCAAGAAGCCTTTATTAAAATATGTGAAAGACACCAGAATTTTTTTTTTCTCATTCGAAACAATGCCTGCAGCAAATAGCAAAATTTTGACTATATTTAGATCTTTAAAGTAGCTTTTTAAAGGACATGAATTTTCAACGCCATAATTTAACCTAGCTTAACACATACAAAATAGGCTTAAATTTATGTGTCTATTAATTTCAAGTACATATCTTTTTCTTTTTGATTTTTATTGCGAAATCACAAAGAAACAATGCATGTTAGACCTCGAAGTTTTAACAAATCAGACATTTTACATAGGAATAATATGATTTATTTGCAAGGTGTCAAAACACAATGACACAAACTGTTAGATTCAAATGCCATTCAATCAGATTCAATTTTAGAAAACAACAGTTTTCGTAAAAATCCGATTTACAAAATAGAAGTACTGAATTCATGGAAAAGGAAAAAGCGTGATATTTCAAAATAAGAGAATATATTTTTCCTTCGACTGTGAATAAACAATGAAATGCTTTCGGTGATTATTTAATTATGTTGAAGGAGATATTTTTAGTTGGCTTTTTTTACTTTCTCGTATAATAATAGCCAAAAAATTCGAATTCGATATTTTGACGAATCTCCTTGGTTTAGACCATAAACATATTGTTGGAAAATATCCGTCTGCCTGTGGCTCTGACAAAAATAACTCCAGAACACTTTGAGCTAGATGGACAAAATTTGGTATACTGTCTTTATACCAAATTTGTAGATTTCTATAAAATTTTGAGCAAAATCAGCTTGGAGAGAGTCTGTCTGTCCTGCTATTTGAATACAATTTAACACGATAACTGCAGAACGGAAAGAGAGAGATAAAATTCGATACGCATAATTATCATCTATAGTCTCGACATCTTTCAAATTTTGAGTCAAATCCAATAAAGGATTGACCGTCTGTTGGTTTGTACTTTCAGAAACCTGTAAACGCAATGACTTGTCTATATCAAATTTGGTACAAAGTTTTCAACATTTGGTACAAATTAAGATAATATCAACCTTTTGCTCTCGGATAGTGACTCTCGCTCACCATTCAAGACGGTGCATCATTTTGATGTTTTATTTGTTTATTTTTCAATTTTTATTGTTAAAAATGCCTACAGAATGGTAAAAAAATGTAGATTAATTTTTCAGGGAAATTCATTTTAAAACAATTATATATGTGGTGAAAGTTTATAAGCCAGTTAACAGCTACGCTGCACGAGCAATTGCTTTTGTATCGTGGTCATGTTACTGGGCTGCAACCAGAAGGTCCCAGGTTCTATCCTCTCTCATACCCATTCGCCACATTGGTGACCCGGACGTGATTTTTCCGTTAAATAAAGATGTTTTTTTTTTGTTTTAAAAAAAGATACAGATGCAATATAATAAAACGCAGTAGAATAATATCTCGTGCACGTATAATAAATCCGCTTGCAGGATCAAGCAACTTAAACTGTGGCGTCATTTTGATGAAAGTCCACCACATATATTTATTTTTCTGAACAATAAACAAGTCCTTGTATTAGATGAATAATTATGCTTCGGATTACTTATCCGAGAGCAAAGGGTTCATTTCTTTCAACCATAATTCGTCAAATTCCTATCTTTTTGCTATTTTCACTTTGTTACAACAATAATTATAAACTCCGTGCATTTGCGTGAAAAAAATTGTATAAAAATATAGATTCATTGCAATTATAAATAATAAATAAATAATAAATTTTAATAAAATTAATCTAAAATAAATCATGCTGATTACATAAAAATGGGTTGAAATATGAAAATAAACTAATCGGTTTATCAGAAGAATGTTCTCATAATGTTCACTGATCAGGGCCGTAAAATGTTTTAATCCGTCAATGCACTAAAGAACAAATTCTCCAAGAAATCAGAAATCTAAATGACAATTCATAACCCCTGAAATATTTATGATTTTAATATGGTAAGAGAAGTTGTCACCCAGACTGTTACTAAAAAGGAAGTAGGACATAAAGATATAAATTTACAACACCATCAGAATATAAATACAATCTAATATTTACATTTACACTAAATATAACTGAAAAATTAATTTTTCAGAAAGCAAATCTTATACTTCTCAGAGTTACAATCATGAAATTAAGAGTGAAATCCAAAATTTTGCAACGAGGATAATGATAATTTAATACTGGGGCACATTCTAACTCCCATCCGGAGTAGTTTCCCCCAAACTTTTCTCTCATACACTCAAATATTGTCATGCCATGGCTTTGGCGTACAATATTTACGAAATATTAACTTTTGGTGTGAATTTGGTTATTTTACTGAATCTATCGTGCCATCCTTGGCGAGTTATTTGGAGATTCATTCCAGCCATACATTCATAGTATCACAAAATCGGATTTGTATTGTAGACACGTTTTTAATTGTAAACACACTTAAAAGAATAATTTGACACGAAACTGCATTTGTAGTCATAAAATCCCATATCAAATGTGATGTATTTATGATATTGCGCTTTTGAATTATCGCGTTTAAATGTTTTTGAAAGTAAAGACAGGCAGACAACCCTTAAATGGATTTGGTTCAACATTTTACAGGTGTCTACACAAATTTCATCAACCTAGCTCTCTTCGTTTGGCAATTATGTTAAATCATATTTGCACAGCCGGACTTCCTTTGAACAGATTTTATTCAAAATCTAATAAAAATATACAAATCTGGCTAAAGACATAACGCCAGATTTCATCGATTTAGTTAAAAGATTTCATGGGTTATCTTTGTCAGAGACAGACATACGAATATTTTCTAAAAATGTGTTTTTCGTACTCAGGGAGATTTAAAGAGTGAATATTCATCACAATTTCGAATTCGAAATTTTTGACGATTGCTATACTTTCTCTATACTATGAAATAAGAAAATAAAAATGAAAATATTCTATTTCAAATTACATACAGATATTCAAAAAAATAAAATTAAAAAAAAAAAACTCCAAAAATACCAAGTAATTTCGCAAACTGCGAGAATTCCTATTGAAACGGTTATAAGTTACCGATATTCTCTTGTGATTTTTGTTCAGAAAACGATTCTCGAAAGAATTTCTTTAACCATTTGAAATGAAAAAATTTTATTTATTGGACTTTCCTGTGATGTAGACGTGCGATTCAAGGAGAAACAAAATCTTATTTTCAAAGACATTTTTTCATGTAGGACAGGTTGAATAAGAACAAAACTGCATCAATCAGAATTTTGAATATATTCTTCTCTGTATATTTTATCATTAAATAAAAGTTGAATTCATTTTGTTATAGATTTTTTTTCTGATAGAAATATATTGCTTTGATAAGTTATCTTGCCTCCTTATTATCTTTTAAGTTTTCTAAAACAATTATATTTTCTTTTTATTCCTTATTTATTAATAAAAAAAATGTCTTTATTTAAAAAAATTTCTATGGAGCTTCAATTGTATAAAAGCTTTGACCTCTTTCAAAACATATTATTTAAAAGCTTTCAAAACTTTTTTTCAATATAATTTAAGATTTCATTGTCCAATTAGAATTTTACAATTGTATTTGCCTTAGTTTTATGGCTAAAAAGAAATGAAAAACCGTTTTACTAATTAGAAAGAAATATTCAAAATGTTTGAGAACCAGCTGGAGTGCCCACCTCAACACTTTCTCTTATAAAGGTGTTATTCCAGAAAAAGCCTTGAATGACATTGGCATAAAATAGTTTCGAAATATTAACCTTAGGCGTGAATTTAGCATTTTTACTGAATATATCGCGCCATTTTTGGCGATTAATCCTTGGCATGCGGTTAATAGTATTCGGAAATCGAATTTGTGTCTCAGATGTTTTGAGTATCCGATTGAAACAAAAATTTAACACAAAACTACATTTGTGATCATAATTTCAGAAACTAAATTTAATATATTGTGTTTTTAAGTTATTGCGTTTATATATTTTTGAAAGTGCAGATCGATAGGTAATCAAGTACTTGTTGATTTTTAGCTTAAGATTTGGTATCTACATTACAGATATTAAATCTGTAGACTGAATCTTATCTCTCTAGTACTCTTCGTTTTGTAGTTATCATTCCATTTTATATTAGAAAAGCCGGAAAGATAGACTTCCTCTGGCCTGATTTTGCTCAAAATTAGATAGAAATCTATAAATTTAGTGTAAGGACCGTATACCAAATTTCATCCGCCTAACTTAAAGCGTTTTTAATTTTTGTCACAGACAGACGGACGGACATTTACCAAAAATGTGTTTTTTGAACTCATGTAGGTTTAAAAAATATGGATATTCTCGAGTTCGAATCTTTTGATGATTACTATACTTTCTCTATATTACGTATAAGAAAAAGGAAAAAAGGAGCTTCTTCCATTGAAAAATCTTTTTATTTTTAGGAAAACACTTGCTTCCTGAAAAAATTCCTTTCATGAAATAGTTACAAAATTAATTTAAGTGTTTGCCACTAAAATAAAAAATAGATAAAAAGAGTATTCTTTTTTTGTTTGTTTGTTTAGTAATAATGTGAATTGAATTATGGTACAGAAAAATCCCTGAAGAAAAAAGAAATACACAGTAGCTTAAATAGATAATTAAACGTTAACCTATTTCTCACGGGTCTAAAATAGATATTCAAATACCACAAATGTAAAAAATACTATAACACTATTAGAAGCAAAAATAGTTTATATTGATTTGTGTCGACCTTATGAAAATATGAGTAGCAACCGTAGATAACCCATTCAAATTCAATAAATTTGGCTTGTGTTTTAAATTGTAAAAGTCATATCTTTCACAGAAATTTCTCTATTATGGGTGCCATTTGAATTCAGATCATATAAGGTTCAGTTTCAATCAAACAAGGAATCAAGAAGTGGATTTTAATTTGCTTTAAAAGAATAAAATCGTGTTAATGGATTATTCTTATCAAAATAAGATAACGTCTATTTAATTTTTCGTGAAATCCATAGATTTGCAAACATATTTCATTTTAATAGAAGGTCGATCGAATAACATGAATGATTTAATTGGTTGCACAATTGTCACACACATATAAAAATGGAAACAAATGCCGAAGAAGCCCACAACAGCAATGCAACATGGACGTTTTATAAAAGATTCCGAGGCAGTATTTCAGATATTTAAATTACTGTGACAAATCTGTAAATAGATTTTGTGCGCAGTTAGTTTTAAAATAAGAAAGAAATGTTTAGAATACATTTTAATGAATGTCAGATCATTCATCCCCGTTCTTGGTAACAAAGCTATAGGTTCTGGAAAATATAAAATAACTATTAAGTGCTGAAATCAGTCGATCCTTCATAAAATTCCATGTCCTATTGGGAGACTATAAAAGGCGAAGCGCTCACTCTCAGAATGAATTCTCTTTTTAGATAATTGATCGCAGAGCGTGTTATCTTTTCTTTTTTCTTATATTGCGAGTTTCTAAAAGTACTGTTCTGTGCATACACTTCAGCTGCGATTTTCTTGTGTAATAAGGTTTTGTTTCCCCTTCTCCAACTGTTGGACTTTTTTCACCATACACCACCGAACAACTTCCATAACAATACTCATTGCCGATCTAAATCCAAAAGATCCTTGTTTATTTATTTCTCGAAATAGCTATGAAGGAATTTAGGGCCGGGATAGCTTGGTTGGTAAGGCGTTGGATTCGCGTTCGAACCCGCCGACCGAAGACTCCTCGTGTATGGGTGGCTGGTGCACGTATAAACCTGTCGTCGTCAGAAAGTCCTCCATGTCGAGAGTAATACCACTGGGGGTACTGGATTAGGGGTGATCGTTCTCTGATTCAGGTCTAAATTACGATCTGTGAATGAGTGAATGAAATGCATGAATGAAGTCTGCCCCGTAAAAAGGGCTGTGACGTGTGTGTAGCTAAGTCGTACTCTTGGCCCTAGATGGCGCTTCTGAAAAAACAAGAGACGTACCCTCGGTTTTATATAATTGACTTCTAAAGTCAGAGGGCTCGTCTATGACAAGTGTCATTAGAAACAACAACATGAAGGAATTTAAAGAATTTTGTTAAAAAAAAAACGAAATTAAGATTTCTAAACGATTTTTTCATACATTATTTAAATATCGAATAAGCATTATTTAATGATGTTAAGCACTTCTCTCGACTTCAATGACCCAGGTCCAGTTGAGAACAATTAAATTACGCATCCAAAAATACCAGCATAATGATTTTACTATAATATTATTCACAGTGTTTTTCGATGAAAGCACCAAAAGTTTTAAATATCAAAATAATATAAATTCGCCTTTAGTGGAATTTAAAACTCCAATCGGCT
Source organism: Argiope bruennichi (assembly GCF_947563725.1). NCBI lineage: Eukaryota > Metazoa > Arthropoda > Arachnida > Araneae > Araneidae > Argiope > Argiope bruennichi. Next base: position 96,922,552 of record NC_079154.1, on the reverse strand, counting down.
TTCGATAAAGGCGTTTTTATAAAGGACTAGAATTTATATAGTTTTAAATATTTTAATAAAATTTTACATTAACAAGTAATTTATTTCTAGGTTAAATTCGAAATATTATAACGGGGAAAAACACTATATAATTTTTCGGAGTAAGTTTATTAAGTAAATCAAGCATTATTATCCGGCAAATTCTTTTGCTTCAACAAATTGTAATAGTAACTAATATTAATTTTGTTCTAAGTTAAAATGTTTGTATAGATTCATGATTTCGTATTAAAATTTTTTAGGTATAAAAAATGCTGAATTTTAAGTGTATCAAATTTGCAGATTTCTCTGATTTTGAACAAAATCTATTCAAATAAGTCTAGCTGACCTGACGTGTACATAAAGTTAGGACCTATAGTTTTAGCATCTAAAATATGTATCTGTGTGAAATTTTGGTCCAAATTTGGTAAAGGTTTAACCATAGGTCGTATGTATTTTCTCACAGGAAGCAGACAAGATAACTCAAAATGGAATGATTTAAATAAGTGTAATTTGATACGTGATCTTTTGACTACAATTTATAATCCTATATAAACTTTGTTTTTAATCAGTGAGAAGAAAAGGGAGTTCAAAATGCATATTGGATTTTCTGGTACTTGTACATTAACCGCATGCGAGTGATTAAGCACCGAATTTCGGACGCTAGATTCCTACCAAGGATCGATCTTTCATAACTACTGTTAGTCAATGGCATGCAGTTAATACACAAGAACTGATATTCTTTACGAAGGACTTAAATACGAAGCTCATGTACGAAAATTAAAATCCGAGCACTTGTGATGATTACGACCTGGTCTAGGATTCACAATTTTATGAGGAGTGGAAGGATTCTTTACAGTTCACTGCAAGAGAAAAATTTCCGAAACCCCGAAAATGTTTAATACTTTTTTTTTTTTTTTTGAAGAAAGTGCTACCAGAATCAGAAATCATGAATTATGATTCATTTCTAGGTTATCTTAAAAAGTTATTTTTTAAGCATTACGTTATTCAATTAAATGAGGTCGTTTAAGTTATCGGCGTATAACATCTTTATCTTACCGTTTAAGTAGGAAATGAAACTGTTTGGTATAAAAGATATACATCTTGATGGGGAAATCGACAAGAGAATTATTACGCTTATGCAGAGAATGAAAAAAAAAATTATCAATATTTATTCAGGTAAATGAATAATATCAGCAAAAGCAACTGATTCAAAACCTTAAAAGGAGCATTGACTGAAGAATATTTGATAGATGGAAACAATTTAATTGCACGATTAATATGAAAGTAATTTTTAATAGATTGCAACGTTTTACTTTGCTGAACGTTTCCTGTTTCTAAAGGATAAATATTTAAATGTTTGTCCCAAATAGATTAAATAAATCACATTTTTTTATATTTTATTACGTTTTAAGAATTTATTGATTTAAAATATTTACAACTAAAAAACTTAGTGAGTGAAAAAGATTGCAATTTTATTTTGAAATCATATCACTTTTTTAATATTTTTTTTTTAATTTAAAGAAAATATTTTTGAAGTTTATTTTTAAAAGTGAACAGAAAATCTTTGGATTATTAGTCGTATTGTTAACAGTGGCAGATGTATGCATTTTACAGCGCTAGTTAGTGCATAGTTTGGACACCATTTTTAATAACTAATTAGTTAAGTCATTATTTTATATACTTAATTATTTTATTTGCATATTTCAACCCATCTTTAACCCATCTTTTTTTAATTGAACAAATGAATGATTCATTTTAATCATTTATTTATTTATTTATTTCAATTTCAGCTACTTGGAGATTACATATTTGTTCTTACTATTATATAGTGAAAAAACTAAAGTAATAAAATCCTCGAAAGATTAACTATAATAATTCATTAATATATAAAAGGAAAGAATTATCATAAATTATCGTTTCTTAACGATTAAATATAAAATTAAAAAGCATTATATAGGATGTAGCGAATAAAATTAATCAATTAAAATAAATTATTAATATTCCAATTTCAGGGTAAATAAATTACACTTCAAGTTATTTAGTAATAATTTTAATAAACTCATCATAAACACACATTTTAATAATTTATAATTCATATAAATCGTAATTTTTTTGGAAATTTATTTGGCATTTTTTGGTTAAATGACGTGTTTACGACACTTTTCAACCCACTGAGCACAGACTTCTATCTAGTCAGAAATTCGCCACTGATTGCTGATTAAATGGTTTAAATTTAAATTGGACTTTTCCTGAAAATTTTATAGCTTCATATTTTTTCTGGAATTGTAATACAAATAAATAGTAGCGGCTTGTCTACTCAAAAACCAACAGTGCAGCAAATTATATCATTCAAAGGCTAAAATATACAGAGTATATTTTAGCTATTGATTGGGACAAAAAGAAAAGCAGAATACAAATCCTGTATATGATTATCTAGCCGACACAAATTTATTCTGAAACTACAACTGTGCGAGTTTTATCTGGCAACAGCGAAAATTCTCCTAGTAATGAAATAACCGTTTGAGGGCGCTAGAAAGCGTTCGCTACAGTCATTATCAAACTGGCGCAATCTATGAAAGATAAATTGTTTTGTGTTTTGAATTATGTCAAAACACCTTCGTTTATCGCCGTTCAAAGACATTTGGAAAAGAGCCACTGCATCGTCATAAAATCGAACGGAGGGCGAAGCAGATCAACACCCTCTAAAACCATAGTGATTGAAAAAAAAAATTGTGGAACGTTTTTAGAATGTCCCGAAACGTCATTGGCATAAAAACGTATATCAATACCTGAATGATCATTATTGGATTGTTACGTCAAAAGATAACCTGTTTTCTTGGCCTCCGAGATCTAACCCCTTGCCATTTTTTTCCCTATGGAGTTTTGTATGTCTAGAGTACCAACCCCCCCCCCTCCCTCCCAATGTATTTTAGTCTATATTTACTGCACATTTTTTAACCGTGTATGGAATTGCTTTTATCTAATTTGTAGCATTTTTTAATTATCCATCTCTCAGGTAGACACATATCATTCCAAAAATATCTTTTTAAGATCCAAGATCAATAAAACATGCCGAGGTAGAAAATTATGATTATATTTTCTTTTAGTATAAAGTAACTGCTGTTTATACCAAATAAAAATTCTTACATTTAATGTGAAACTTTGGATTTTTGCATTTTAACAGCTTACATAATCATTATTTACTGTTTATTTCGATTTAATAGAATTAAAAGCCATATTGAAGAGAATGAATCGACAAGATAATTTAACAAACGTACTTAAAAATTGCTATCCCCTTTCTCATTGAACAGAACCTTAAAAACAGGTATATTTTTCCAGTCATTTAAAACGATTTTATATAAAACAATTGACTGATTGAAACAAAATAAAAAAATTAATGCATCTTTCACCGAAATATTAAAACGAAACGAATAAAATAAACAGAAATAAGGTAGTTAGGAAAAAAAAAAATAAGAGACCAGACTCATTTTTATTTTCCCTATAATTAAGAATGGGCAGGTCCGAAAGCAGGTCTGGAAACACCATTTTGTCCCCCCCCTCCTCCTATGGTTTAACTGGCAGTTCGCCCATAGAGTTGAAATAGTTATATCTTAGTTCTATTGGTTCGCCATATGCGCTAAGTGATTTAGGAGATATTCCGTGGTGTAAATCTGGTATTCCAAGCTTTTAAGCTTCGCACTCGGATGTCTCCTATCAGATGATGTTCAAGAAGATTCATTTTGATGTTATATTTCATTATATTTTAAATTTTAATTGTTAAACATACTTATAGAGAGTTAAGAAAATGTATATTAATTTTTACAGGGAATTCAACTTAAAACAATTGTATATATTTCTTTTTCAGGGCAATAAACAAGTCATTGTATTAGAACGACTCATTATGCATCGAATTACTTTTTCTGAATTCAAAGGGTCAATTTCGATGGGCGAAGATGTTCGATAAAAGGCAGTAGGTTCCGCGTGTTAACTCGATTACAGAAAATAGGATTAAGGTAGGATTTAATATGCATTTGTCTAAGATTATAAATTGTCGGGAAAAGAAAGTCATTGAATGTTGCGAAATTAATTAGTAAACAAGACTTTGAATTAAAGCAGGAGATGCTGCAGATCTGCAACCCAATAAACAATCCAATTCTGCATATTATGTTCGAAGAAGCTGCTCTTAGAAAAATAAATTTTAACTCCTTCGCATACAATGGAGTGCCTGACATGCGCATCAAATGACTGAATTTTCAGTTTTAAATCTGCAACTAAGCCAAAGAGTAAAGCATTTAGAAATACAAAAATCATTTTGGAACGCTTCAATGTCTCAAATGCCCCTTATTACTTTCTCGTATACGTAATATAGAGAAAGTATAATAATCATTAAACAATTCGAACTCTAAATTTTGACGAATCTCCATGTTTTAGAGCTCCATGGGATCGAAAAACACATTTTTGGGAAATGACTATCTTCTATGACAAAGATAACTCACAAATGTTTTGAGCTAGATAGCTGCAATGCGGTATATGGAGATAACACTAAATTGGCAAATTTCTGTCGAATTTTGAGTACAAGCTGTTCAGAGGAAATCTCTGTCCATCTGTTCGAATATAAGTTACACGATAAATACAAAACGGAGAGAGCTAGATAGATAAGAGATTCGGTACACACATTTGACGTTTATAGTATAGACGCCTGTCAAAGTTTGAGTGAAAACCAACAAAGGGTTGACTGTCTGTCGGTCTGTACCTTAAGAAATATGTAAACGCGATAATTTAAAAACGCAGTAACTTAAGTATATCAAATTAGGAATAGGATTTTTTGGCTATAATTGCAGTTTTGTATCAAATTTATGTTGCATTCGGTTGGGTTAACATGTCTGAAACAAAAATTCAATTTTTGTTAACCGCATGCCAAGGATTAATCGCTAAAATAAAACTCGCCAAGGATGACACAATAGATTCAGTAAAAATGCTAAATTCGCGCCAAAGTTTATATTTTGTAATTATTGTACACCAGTATCATGTTCTTTATCATGACAAGTTTATTAGAGAGTATGCGAGAAACTTCTGGAGAGAGCATTCCAGCTGAAATTATTATAGGAATCAAAATAATAAATGTCCAAAATAGGCAGTGTCATCTAATTAGAAAGTTAAGTAAGTTCGTTTGTCAAAGAGTTAGAGATCTCAAGTTTGTTTCGGTTCTAGAACCTTATTAGCTACATTTAATTAGATTAGTATATCTTTGATGCGAGATATTACACCCGTAATTTAGAACAGTGACCAGATGGTGACACCTAAAACATTATTAAAAATAGGATGTTGATTATCCATAGATATGTGTCAATCCCATAAAACAAAAGGAAGATCTTCGGCGGAATAAAATCTCAATACCAGGAGCATCCAGTTAAAAAATCGACTTGGTGTTCATGAAATCATTACCCCTCTCAAGGTTCATATTATTATATAATTATATTAACTCTCTGAGGCATAAAATTTTAGAAAATAAAAAAAAGCTCATGTTTTACACAAATTTTATTCTTTTTAAATCAGACAATGTTGATTTATAAATAAGAGTAATAATTAAATTAACTCTTCTTTGCATGATTTTTTTTGTGAAATAAATTAGGGTGATATATAATTTATGCTCTAGATTAAAGGAAAAGTGTTTAAAAAATCCTATAATAAATATATAATATAAAATAATTTTTAAAAAACAGTATGATGGTAATATCCATCATCATACAAATTTACGTGTTAAGCTCAGTACAAAATCTTCAATGTCGCTCTCTTCTAAGTTTCTCCACTCATTATTGCTTTAATTAGCAGATTAGGTATAAAAATATTCAAGAAATCGCACTTTTCTTCCAACCCCAACAAACATCGGAATGACTAGTTCAAACCCGCTATAATGATTGTGACATTTGATTTTGACAGCTACGTTTCTTATTACTCAATAGTCGTGAAAATAGTTGCCAGCAACAACCGACTTACAGTACACCTGTTTTGAGTACAATTTTTTGTTCAATAAATGTTATGATGGAAATTTCCATCATCATGCAAAGAAGGGCTAAACTTTCCGTTATAGAGCGAGATTCAAAAAGTTCAAGCGTTTATCAAAGAATTGAACTAAAACGATTTTTTTTTGTAAGATTATACTATTGCTTTTGAATTACTGTATTTTCTTTAAGACTGTCCTTTTCCAAGGCTGAAATTATTGATCCAACATTTTAAAGCTGGCTTTAAATTACTATATTTGAATATCAAATAAGTCTCCTTCACAAGAAAAGTAGATATTTCTCCACTGAACATTGTATATAAATAAAAAAATACAGCTTGTTAAGTGACAACTTAAAATGACAGCATGTAGGTAATCATATGCAATCTCATGCTTCAAGTAGGTAATTATGCCATTCATGGATGACGTCTGACTTCACTGATTAATGGCATGTTTTATTTCTATAATAAATAACTTCGTTAAATGAAGCAAATTTCATTTTCATTTGATGAACAACTCACTCGGATCTATTTAATGGGGAGTAATGATACGTCATTTAATTTTTTCTGTACTATATAGTTTTGGTATTATAGCCAATATATACGACTTCCTTATCAAATCAGAAAGGCCATGACAAAAACGGTTCGTCGGTCCGTTAGCTGCAAAAAATATCTATCAGGAAATTGCGATTTAAAAGACTCTTCTACCCATATATAATCTAAGATTTTTAGCTCCGACAGATATGAAAGACAGATTTAATTTTATTTATTTAAGATTCGTAAGATAACAAAATAATAAATTTTTAATAAAAATAATTTTTTAAATAATACATCCTTTTAAATGCAATACGCTAAGGAAATTTTTAAATGCAATATGAAACGATGGGTGATTTATACAAAACGGAATGAAATTTCCGTTTCAGAAGGAATTAACAAAATTCTGCTCTCTTTTATTTTACTTAACTTTATTATTTAATTCATTATTGTGAACCTACTTCTATTTCATTCCACCATTATTACCCATCGTGCTTTTTGTTCTGAAATTCTGCAGAGTTGTAATATCCCGATGACAATACAATATTTGAATCTTTTCTCTAATTAGATATTTATCATGATTTGGGTCCCATTATCCGTTTAAAATCTTTAAAGAACAAAATAATTATGGTACCAGCAGTAAAAACAAATAGTTTTGATTACAATAAAAATTTAACTGTTTTTATGAAAAATTATATAAAGCGTTATGAGACTACATTATACCTTGCAGATCAAGTTACTTTAGCTATAATAAGTGAATTAAAGGGTAAATATTTTCAAAATTTAAATTCAATTCAATATTGATTCCATATAATAGACGCCATCTAATAAAAAAAAATAAGAAATTAAGAAACAATGAATATCGGATATTTATGAAAGAATTTTCATAGATATTCATTTAAAATTGAAATATATCAATGCAATTAAAGTTCTAATTTTATTTTGTATTAGTACATAAGGTTTTTGCTACTTTTCCTTTAACTTTCAATTCTTATTTTCCTTCTATAAATTACCAATCTTAATATTCAAAAATTAATTCTTGATAGACATTATAATTAAACCCTTTAAAAGGCCCTTTTTTGCTAGTCATGGTATATTAAAACAGTTTTAGGATTAAGATTGGCTTAAGTAAAGTGATTCATTTAACTTATTAAATAAATTTAATTTGATTAATTAATTAATATGGTTAATTAGTAATTAAGAAACAAATCAAGATGCACCATTGTATGTGAGATAAGGAACAGAAAAGTCTAAGTTTTTGTCTAATCGCAAAATGTGTCATAACTTGGGCCAGTCTACTTAATTTCATACAAAAGCTGAAAAATTTGGTGGGAAGTATACTTCCCACGACCCCTGAAATTGTTAAAACATACTTTCACGTTATGCATGCAAGTTGACTTTTTTTTTTTTTTAACAGAAAATATTTAGCCGCAAAATCAATGGCTTCCACCTTGAAATCCTAAATATATGCAGCAGAAAAGTGCTTGACAGAGGAGTTTAGTTGCATTATTTATCAAGGAGGGCATCTGTCAGACAAGCGATGCAGGTAATTGATGCGCAGCTCACGGAATATTGTTCTGCAAACATTTCTCTCACAGCAGAGATTCAAATGTAAATAAATAAAATTCGAGAGCGAAAGAATACCTTTTGAAAAGCTTAACCTCCCAACATTATTTCAGTATTTGGATTTTTTCTGCTCTGGTATTATAAAAAGTTTGGTTTAGCTTTCCTTTTTAAATTTAAATAAAAATACGATGCCGTTTTTCTCAGGAATTTTTTTAAAAGTAGAATAATGTATGTAATTTTTTGTCATTCAATTATAGCCAATACTAATTTTCAGAAATCGGGTCTTTAAAACGGATTTTTTTTTGTATGCAAAGTATGCATAGAGAAAGTATTGCAATCGTAGAAATAAACTACTAAATTTTAATGAATCTCCATGTTTTGGACCTCCTTGATTAGGAAAAATAATTACGCAATAATTCATAAAATGATGTCTGTCAATCTGTCTTTGAGCAAAACTGAAAAATGAAGTGAGTTAGGCGGATGAAACTTGGTATATGGCCTGAAACTCAAACACCGTATTAGTTTAATTTAATTTAGTTATATTAACGTTCCATTTAAAGCAACACTAGGGCTATTTTGGGACTGACCTTGTCATTTTGAACCGCGGTCAGATGACGAGAACGACACCTGAGCTGGCACCCCCTCTCCACACCAGCGGGAGGATGTTTGGCCATGACGAATTTAACGTGCAACAGACCCCCTTACACAACGGTTCTTCGGTGGAATCGGGACCCGAACCTGAAACCCTCCGGTTCCGAAGCCGACACCGTATTAGTTGCTTTCTGCCAAATTTTGGACGGAAACCCCAAAAATAGTTTGAGTGTATATAAATATGACAACTTAAAAATGTAAACAGCTAGCCAGTGCCATGTAAGGCGTCCTCTGACATGACAAATTTATTAAAAAGTATGCGAGAAAATTTAGGGGGGACTACTGATGCTGGTTATTTGTATAAAATTAATTTTTCCATACCCATTAAAATCTGCAAAGTAAAAGTGGATTCATACCGTTCCTTAATTCAAACAAGAAAAGTTATTTCATGGCAATTCTGTATTTTGCAAACAATTCAAATGCATTTAAAATGATCAAAATTTTAATGAAAAAATTTCGAAGTATGAAAAAAATTTATTATTTTGAATCGTTAAGAACGGAAAAATTCTTATTCTTTCACTTTATTATATAAAAGCATACTTCATTGGTTGATTCTGATATAGCGTGAGATGCAAAAAGTAAATTGACCGCAATATCAAATCCAGACCACAGCCTCGTAATTGAATAGTCACAAAGAGATTATTATTTTCTGATAGTGCGATTTCAATACAAATACTTTTAGATTAATCTAGATATATACTTCGAATGCGATTGTATAACAATAGAAGGTTCCATTAGCGGTAGAATGTTCTACTTTATTTTTTTATATATTATTTCATATGTGAATATTATTTCTTTATGAAACACCGAGAATCAAATACTGATCTAAATAACGCAAAATAAGGCCAAAAAATAAAACTGGAAATCAGTTCTTACGCGTAACAGACTTTGTGTCATATTATTTTGTAATGTCTTTTTTGGTAACATTAACTAAAACTAATTTATCTTATTAACCAGAGGGAGTGGTCTCTCCCAAACTTTCTCTTATACTCTCTAATAAACTGTCATGCCCCCAACCCCCAAAAAACGCCTTGCATGGTAGTTAAGAAATATTAACATTTGGCTTGAATTTAGCATTTTTACTGAATCTATCGTGTGATCCTTGGCGAGTTTTTTGGCAATTAATCCCGGGCAGGCGGTTGATAGTATGCGAAAAACGAATTTGTACTTTAGACGTGTTTTTCTCAACTGATTGAAACAAAAACTACACTTGTAGTCACAAAGTTCCTTATTAAATTTGATGTATTTAAGTAATTACGTTTACATGTTTTTGAAAACACAGACTGATAGACAATAAATCCGTAGTCGGATTTGGTTCACAAGGTGACAGGTGATGATGTCGTGTCCGCGTTACCACGGAAAGGGGTGCAGTAGCTTCTGAGGGTAAAGAGCCCTGAGCACCCGAGGGCGGAAGTCTGACTTCTAGCTCATATGAAGATGGAACTCACACATTCGCTTGCACAACCTTTTTTACAGGGGGGGCACATTCATACACATCACAGATAGAACACAGATGAAGAACAACCATGCCCGAACCGGGACTCGAACCCAGGACGCCCAGATCACGGGGAAGACGCGCTACCGCTATGCCAGGAAGCCGGCAAGGTGACAGGTACCTACACTAAAAATGTTAAATCTGTGTACCAAATATCATCTATCTAGCACTATTCGTTTTGTAATTATCGTGTTAACTTACATTAGAACGCCGAAAGAAAGAATTCCTCGTGAACAGATTTTATTCAAAATTTAATAAAATTTTGCAAATTTTATGCAAAGATTGTATACCAAATTTCAACCGTCTTGCTCAAATTGTTTTTCAATTATATTTTCACAGACAAACAGACGGACATTTCCCAAAAATGTGTTTTTCGACTCGGGGAGGTGTAAATTCCTCAAAATATCGAGTTCGATTTTTTGACGATTATCATACTTTCTCTATACCACGTACACTAAAAAGTAAACTTATTAGTATACGTATAAACGTATACGTATATACTAATATAAGTATAAACTAATTAGTATATGTATACTAAAGATGTATCTATAAGAATAAAATTAAAATTCATGCAAGATATAAATCAGAGTGAGGAAAAACAGTTGCGTTTAAACCGAAAACATTATTTAGATGCCATGATTTCATTGTATGCACATTATTTTAATAACTTTGATAAACTTGGCTGCGATATTCTGTAGAGCAACCATAATAAAGTTAAATTTTATATCTAAACAGTGTAAATGGTTTCGCCGAAAATTTCTCTCATATTCTCCAATAAAGGTCTCTCTCCAGCATATTCCCCTTTCCGAAGCTGAAAACTGTAGCATTCTGTCAATTGTAAACTATACTAGAAATAAATTCTAGCTTAATTTCCATCACTTAATAGAACGAATATCACTTTTCCCCATTCTTTTACGTATTTATACTTATTTCTATTTTCTGAGAACATCCTGCATTTAAATAAAAGAAATTTAGATATAAAAGAACAAAATTCTTTAAAAGGAAAGCATAAAAAGTTTTTATAAAGGTTTAGTTTTTAGTTTGAGCAACATCAACGCCCTTTGAAAGCAACACTAGGCTTATTTCGAAATAGATCTCTTAATTTTGATCACCCGAGCTGATTTCTCCATTCATAAGTTTAGTTTAGTTTAGTTATATTAACGTCCCGTTGTAAAGCAACACTAGGGCTATTTTCGGAGGGACCTCGTAATTTTGAACCACGGTCAGATGACGAGGACGACCCCTGAGCTGGCATCCCCCTCTCCACACCACACCAGCGGGAGGACGTTTGGCATGACGGATTTAATGTGCAACAGACCCCCTTACACAGCGGTTCTTCGGTGGAATCGGGTCTCGAACCTGAAACCCTACGGCTCACAAGCCGAGACCTTACCAACAGGCCACCGCGGCCCTCTCCATTCATAAACTTCTGCACCACTTCAATGGGAGAACGCTTGAACCACGAAGTTAGATTTAACATGATATAAGACTACATGCACAATTGATCTTTAGTGGAAGCAAATCTGGAGTCCTCTGTTCCTGTGGCCGAGACGTTGCTTCAAGGCCGCCACTACGCCCCTGAAATTTTTCTTGGAGACATGCGATTCATCTTATGTTGGGGAGCATCCTATGATTTTTTTTTTTTATAATGGATTTAAATACTGAATCTCACCAGACGTTAAAAATGTTGATATTTGGTACGCAAATTCTAAAAAGGACGTTATCAAATATTTTACAATGTAACTATTACGATTTTTTATATATTCTTTGATAATTGTTTTAGTTACAAATCAATACACTTCATTCAAACTGATCAACCACATTTTTATCTCCAACAAATCGTTGAAAAAGTATTGGTAATAAATAATATGATTCATTTTAATGATAAATATATCGATACAATGTTCGGTTAACAACCATTTATATTATGCTAAAACGGTGTTACTTTCTCAAGTTAAGAACAACGACTAAGTCTAGTTGATTCAGAATTTTAAAAAATATGACTTGATTCTAATATATGTTGAGATTTCAAATTCCATAAACAGTCATATCCAACCACCTGTTCAAACAACTTTTTAAGAAATGTCATCAGCCTTGTTTTAATTTTTAGTAGTTATTCAACTTTGATATAGCCTTGACATTATTTTAAGTAGCTACACTTTCTCGATTAATAGAGGTCTTTATTAATTCATAAGTTTGTCGTTTGAAGCAAAGATATGTTTTTAGGATTATTTCAAGCACAAGATTCTCAAATTTTGCTATTCTTTGTCTTAGTTCTTAATTAAATTAATTTTAGAAATGATTAACTAATATAATAAGTTTTAATATCTTTTTTTCCCCAGAAGTCCAACATTTTTTTTGAGGGGGAGGGGGTGATGTTCAATTGATGCAATTTTTTTCCTGTGCCAAGACGAGTAAGAAATAAAATATATTTATGTGCCACTATTAATGATATATTTAAATGGACTATTTAAGTAAACGTCCTATATTGGGAAAATATATCATTAAATATTTCAAATCAAATTAATTTTCTGATTTATTTTTTAACAGATGGCCACAGAAGACGTGCCGTGTGTGCTGCCGAACTAGTGTACATTAAATACATCGAAGACCAAAACAGCCCTATTCTGATGTGACACGAAAATTTGAAGCGAGGATGCTAGCGTAGGTGCCATCCTCGCCGTCTGATCATACCTCAGAATTAACAAGACCCGTCCAAAATAGTTTTCATGTAACATAAAATGGGACGTTAATTTCATGAAACTAGGCCGAAATTTATGCGTCTTACTTGAGATTGAAAGTCACTGATTGAGAAACCGTGATCTTGATTCTAATCAGTGACGTAGCAACGGTTCATCCAAGAGTCCATTCTTTCGCAGTTTGGCAGAAATCGAAAATTACAGTTTAAGATGCAGTTAAGATTTAAAATTGCAGTTTAAGATTTAAATTTTGGCAAATAAATGAAAACATGTTTAAAAAAATATTTTTTTAATGTATTTCTATTTTATTTTCACTTAGAAATTTTCTAACATCAAGTTTTCAGATTTTCCAAATTAATGATGATAATTCAGATTTCCAATTAATGATATAAGATTTCTCAGATTAGTGATTAGTAAAATTAACCTATCTATGGAAGCTACAAAAAGACTGTTTTGGGGTGAACCTTTTAATTTTTAACCGTAATGTATGAAAGAGGCGGCATCTGTGTCAATATTTCTTTGTAAACAAGGAGTCATCAATGGATTTAACACAAATCAAGCAGCTGGAGACATTTTTTTTAAAAGCAGAATCGGCATTATAGATTATATTGTAGATTTCCTGTATAAAATCCAGATTTCCCAAAGCAATTCCAAGAAATATATAATGACTCAACATTAGTATTTGTATATTATTAAAGAAAAATGAAGTTTTTGAATGATGGACATTGACTTCTTCATATACACAATATTCGAATGTATTAACATTCTATCTTAAACTTTATATTTGAAATTCAATCATTTGAAAGCTTACAAAGTTTTTAAGGATGGATCTCGTAATTTTTAAATTTGGTCAAACGACGAGGACCTTTCGAATGATGAAGATTAATGACACTGCGTATTCTTCACATAAGCAACATTAATAAAGGCTTTCTTTTAAAATGTTATACTTTTCTTGAAATGTAATATTTTTATTCCCAGACTATGCTGCTTCTAATAAACCCCAGGAACAAGCTGGAGAAAATCTTACTGAAATAATTTTCAACATGGCTAGGTTAGGATTGTTTCATTTTTGTTTTAATTTTTTTTTTAAATTCCACTGACGGAAATAGAAAAATTCTTAACTTGAAACTCATCAGCGCATGAATTCAAAGAAAAGCGTGAAAGCAATTTCAGCAATTCTTCGAAACGATTATTTTTTAAAAATTTAAATATGCACAAAAAACAAATGAAAATATGAAATTCAATGTTTTAATTCAGAATGCGTTATGCATTTCCCGATATAACGAAAAACCATAAATTTGCTCTTTAGTACAAGATTAGCGTACAATTTATTTTATTTAAAAAAAAACATATGAAGCATCAAAGCAAGGAATTTAGAAAGTTAAGACGTCCATATTGATGTACTTAAAATTTTGAATTTACTTTCTCTTTTGCATTGGGAATAATTGTTTTACTGGCTTTATAGGAAAAGGAAGCGGGAAAATAGGGGGAGGGGGGAGTTCATGAAAATTATCTGAAGATATGAAAGTAGAATTGTATTTAATTGCTTTCTTTCACTTTAGACTTTATGCTGCATGCTTCCTAACCAACTGCGTTTCGAAAATTATATACATTAATTCAAATTTCTATATTTTAAACTTATTATGCTGAAATATATACAATTCCGCAATCATGATTCATTTGCAAAATAAAAGGTGCGTTATAATAAAATAATTTATTTGAACTAACTTTCGGAAGTATGTTACTATTAACACAAAATTTAAATTTTGTTTAATCATAAATGTTCAATTTATTGCACAATTGTAAACTTCTCGTGATAAAACTTGATGCCGGAAAACAAATGTTAAAAATAATGGAATAATTTCTCACTTATCAAACCCAGACCCAACTAATACTGATTTGATATCTTATATAACATCAGCAACCATACAAAAATTATAACTACTAAAATTCAAAAGAAATAAATAAATTATTTGATTAAATAATGCATACACTAACATTAAAAATGTTTTGAATATACATTTATGATCATTAATATTATGACTGACAAGTTCCAAAATAGCATTAATGTTTCTTATATTAATTAGCTACTTAAAAGCATATAATCGAATCAATAATTGTTGAATATAAGCCTTTTCGATCCTGTAAATCTGTTTATAAAATGATAATATTAAGATTTTCTCATAAAAATAAGTTCCCAAAACTTAATTATCAAAAACAAAAAAATCCCTGTTTAATAAAAATGAATATTCAAAAATGGAAAACATTCAAAACAAAACATAGATATTGACACAAATCAGAAAAAAACTTTCATATTTATTTTGAATCCTTTAATACCTTTATTCACTTTAAAAATTAATATTGCAATTTGAAACTTTTTAGAATATAGAATTATTATATAAAAGAAATAAAACTATTATAATCTCTAAGCGGTAATTTTTAAATAATGCTTTTACTCAAAATGTTATATTTTGGAACTAATCCTTTCGTTTGTTTTTAATCCCATAAATCTAAAGCACGCGAACGCAAACATACTTCCCATTCGTGCATGAACTAATTGAAATTCCTTACCTTAGAATCCTTTACAAGAATCAAGGGTAACAAAATAATAGGGATCAGAAATCCAAAAATATATTTAAAAATATTGATTCGACTCGAAGCAGGTCTTCTGGAACCATCCGCTTTCACCATTTTTTCGTAGATCCCGCTTCTTTAACACAACCCCCAATAAGATGGTATTCTATTCGCTCACGTCGAATCGCGACTGGTTTTCGAACACACTCCAGTGACAACCAAACAGAACCCAGGTGGCGCTGGGTTCTTGGAAGGCTTGAGGTCGAAACACAATACTTCCAGGTTTACTTCGTTACTCAAGAAATCGGGAAACGTGAATGAAAAGTTGCGAAAGGGAAAATACAAATCGCGTGTGTTAATATCAAATTCCGAAGTGACACAGGTGAAGAACATGTTAAATGACGTTACATTTTTGTCATTAAAAACAAATTTTCATGGGGAGAAAAATAGAATATGTGATTTAATATTATTAAATAAATTGTGGGAGAGATTAATATTTTTTATCGTTCTGATTTTTGGAATTAAAAGAACAACAGCTTTAATTATTAGAAGATGAAAGTATTACCTTTCAAACGGGAAATTTCATTTTACATTCAATAGTTTCCTGACCTATTAACTATTATATTGCTTACCTCTACAGATATCTTTCTCAATCTTACTAAAGGTCGTTTTTTCAGTATGTTTTAATAAGACAAAAGAATAGGAAATTACAATTCTAATGGCAATACTTTTTTTGTTAGTGCAAACGATTTCATAATGTATCCATCAACCATTAGAATAATCAGACAAAGTAAATATTAATTTTAAAAATTCGGTATATATAGTATTGCAGTCATTATATTGAAGTATTTAATTTTATTATTAAATTATTTGCAGACTATTGTCTTTTTAATATGATAATTTTTAAATCAGTTAAAAAATTGTTCTCAATGCTATTTTTTTCCCGGAAAATTTAATATTCGCACAAAAAATATTCATAAATTCTTGAATTTTCAAAAATATTTTCTGTTATGTGTTGAAATATTTGAAAAGAATATTATAATATATTAACGAAATGTAATTTTATTTTTTAATTCGTATAACACAAAATAGCTATTTCGCAGATTTAATATAAAAATACTTAACAAGTTACTAAAAAATATTTTTATGATTTTTATTGAATAAATAACCATATATTTCATTTACAAAGAATGTTGTGTTGTGACTTATGGACTTTACAAGCCGGCTGACAGTTATCTGTCAGCGATTTCAGCCGAGTGAGCTCTCTCTTTTCAGTAGCGCCTACTAGGACCAAGAATACGACTTAGCTACTTCATACGTCACATTCGCTTGTACAACCCTTTTTACAGGGAGGCACATTCACACATCTCACAGATAGAGCATGAAAGAAGAACAATCATACCCGAACCAGGACTCGAACCCGAGACGCCTAGATCACGGGGAAGACGCGCTACCCCTATGGCAGTACGCCGACTTTTACAAAGGATAACTACAGAAATAGTAAGATTTCAATATGAAATTGCAAGCATGTTTATTAAATGAATTATGAGTAATTTTAAAGGAAGGTTCAAATACAAAAAATAAGACTCAATCAATACAGCATTCATAGTTATAATCTATGGCTCCGTTCATTTATTGGAACGGAGCCATAGATTATAACTATTATAAGATCCAGGGAATATTGACATCCCATTTTAGAGTAATCAAGTGTTTGTATTAAAATCAAATATGCAAGGCATATCCATAATGAAGGTTCATATTTCAAATTAAATGATTTCCAAGCGTTTCGAAATGGAATTTCCTCCCGAAAAACGTTACAGTGTGGAAAATCCACCTGCAATAAAGCTGCAACTGTTTTCGGTTTAAAAAAAATGTATAATAAGTAGCTTACTAATTTTGGAAAGAAGGGAGTTATTCAGATCCGTTTTATTTCACTGTTTTCATATTTTTTATGCAATTGAAACAAGTAATAACATCAAACAACTTTTAAAGAAATTATTAATTCCAAAATTTTTTCTGACATTTCTAGCTCTGAAGTTTCTATCTTTTGAGCATTATAATTAAACTTCGAATACGAAAATTTTAACTATTTCTTTAAACTAATTGCTGCCAATTAATTACATTTTTAAAAAACTACCAAGACACAAAGCGTCTTGGTAATCTGTTGTAAATTTATCAAATGATTCTTATTTTTACTTTAAATTATGAATATTAAAATTTTAGAAATTTATTTTCTAGAATAAATTTTCATATTATGATTATATTTTCTTTAATTGAATATTCATTCAAAACAAGGTAGTAGTAGTTTATCGGATTCCAAACTGGAATGCCCCAGGAAACCCAGATTCTTTAAATATCTACCATTTATATGGACCTAAAAGCGTCCTAAGTTTGACGCTGAGGTCCACACCCCTGATGTGTTGTAATGCGGAAGTTTGAAGAGTGGGTGTCAGCTCAGGCGACATCTTTGTCATCTAATCATGATTCAAAATTACGAGATCTATCCCCTAATAGCCCTATGTTGCTTTTAAAAGGGACGTTAATATACTAAACTAATACTTTTTATAATGAAATATTTTTTAAAATCAGATTTTGCTTAATAGATAAACAATGAATGAAGTTCATGAATTTTTTAAGGTTATATGAATTTCCTTACAGATTTTATTCAAACCAATTTTCGGATGCCAAAATACATTCTGAAAACTCTAAAAGTAGAAGCCATATATTCTGCACATATGTTGTTTTTATTTGTTTATTTATTTTATTTATTATTTATTTATTTTGCTTTTGAAGATTAAAAAAAATTCGTTTTAGTAATGTATACGATAAGTGAGCTTTTATTGTTTCATCTAGAAAACAATTAAAACTTTAAGATTTCTTGAACTGAAAAACTATTTTAAAAATTCCTACCAACAAGCTGGACTGCGAAAATAGATTAGTTTTGTCAGAAGATAGAGAAAAAAAAATCACACTTCGTTTTCCATTCATTTCTCTGCTTTTGTGAGGAGGATGATGAAAGAGAATGCAATTGTTGAAATCTTTTAAAGAAGGATGACTGGTCTAAAAGGCAAGAACTTAGGGAAGAAAATCACTTTAAAATCCCTAACTTTTAAGTTATTTGCAGATGTCGAAAAATTTTCAATGCAAAAGTTATTCGAGAAATTTTACCAAACTTTCCAGACACACTTTAAGCTAACTGGTCCAACTAAGAACTCTGTCACTTTTTATATAAAAAACCCAATCAAAAGTAGATATTAACATGAGCAAACTGTAATTTTATTTTCCAGACCGAAAAAATATCTCTTCGGGTATATCTCGTATATATCATATATAAAATATCTCTGCAGGAAATTATGCATATCTTAAATATACATAATTTCGAATTCAGGTCACTTTATTTATTCAGACGTTTGCTGCTACATTGAGCAAGGTCATTTTAGCTACTTCAATATCACATCTGTTTAACTGATATTTGAGTTTAACATGGTTTTTATATTACTATTAGTATTATTAAGAAGTTATATATATATATATATATATATATATATAGAGAGAGAGAGAGAGAATGAGAAAGTGTATGAGAGAGTATATATGTATGAGAGAGTGTGTGTGTATATATATATATAGAATGAGGGAGAATGAGAGAGTATATATATATATATATATATATATAGAGAGAGAGAGAGAGAGAGAGAGAGAGCATGGTGTGTATGCAGAATTTTTTTAACTACTATTTTGAATAAAATAAAGCACAAAAAAAAATGAAATTGTTTTCAAAAATCATCATTGGCAGAAACCATAAAAATTATGGAAATTATTTACTTTACTTGATTTTTTTTATTTAATAGAGAAATATAGTAAATGAAATAATATGAAACGTCAGCAGGAAATTAGTTATCGGCAAAATATAACCGTCTCCCAAATTCAAAAGAAAAAAAAAATTATTGTTTTTTTATTTAAAATCTACAAACGATGTTTTTAACTGTGCAGTAGGCACTTCCTTTAACTTTTATGAATAACTCGGATAAAATTAGAAAGCGGCACGACCTGAATTTCAATAGACCAAAAAGGCATGCTTTTAAAATGACTTATCCTTATTCTCAACAATTACTGCAATTAATTAAGCAAAACATGCTAAAATGATATGCATATTTTTAAGAAGTACAATATTCCAATATTGCATATCGTAAAAAGGGAAAGATTTATTTGACGTGAAAAACATTTACTTACCGGTTGAATAGGTTTGCCTAAAGTAGCGATTAGCAATTATTTTATAATTTTTTTTTTTATCTTTTATACTCTAGAATTGAAAGAAATTGTTGAAAGCAAATTTTCTATCATTTTGCATTTATTTATAATTTTGAATTAACCCTTTAAAGGGCCATTTTTTTCTAGTCATATTATGTTAAAATATTTTTAGGCTTGAAATTAGAATAAGAAAAGGGATTCATTTAACTTATTAGATAAATTTAATTTGATTCATTAATTAACTTGGTTAATTAATAATTAAGTAACAAATCAAGACGCATCATTTTATGTAAGATAAAGAACCGAAGCATCTAAGTTTCTGCCTTTGTAATAAAAGTTGTCAGAACTTATGTCAACCTACATAATTTCATACAAAGATTGATAAATTTGGTGGGAAGCATACTTCCCACGGCCCTAGAAAGGATTAAGTAACTCAAAGATATCTGGATTAGCGTATATTATAAAATCATTTGATTAGTATTTACAAATATAAAAATATTCTTTGATGTAAGATAATTAAGAAGAAATAGTACCTGTCATTCTTATTTTCACTACTATTTGTGTATAATTTGCTAATTAGTTATTGATTATATAGGGTATATAGGTTTGCTAATTAGTTTTTGATTACATGCTGGCTCATGTATAATACACGTTATCTGATTCCGTGTCAAATTACGAGATCCATCCTAAGCTCTTATGCTGACTGGAAATACGACGTTAATATAACTAAACTACATTATTAAACAATTATTTATGTATTTTATTATTACATAAGCACTGAACATAACAATTTCTTACTGGTTAGTTCCAAAAATTCGATTTCCAGATTTTATTTAATTTTTAGGTTCTAAGTTCTCTGCGCACATTTATTTTCGATGCGCATTTTACAGGAGATTAAGGGTTGTGATGTCACACTGCATACTTATGACGACGCATAGTCAGATATTAGACGAAACGTGACATTACTTAAATTATTCTAGACTCTCTACAGACAAACGTCTTTTCATATCTTCTGCAAACGCGAGCGTTATTTAAATCAGAAAGCAAGCTTTTAACTGCATAAATAGATGAAGTATTGAATTTTAAGTGTTATATGTGTTATCGATATTACTGTATAAAATCAATATTCTAAAAGAAAAAAAAACACCCACATTTAAAAAATATGCTTATCTACATTCAAGAAATTAATGGCAAATGCAGTTGCAAGTTATGTTGTAGTGCAAAATTGCAAACCGTTTAATCAAAATCAATGTTTCATGAGATCTGTTATTTGTTTTGACAAGCTTTCCAACTTTTAGGTTAATTTAATTACTATAAATTATAACCACTTTAACTCACAAAATGCAACTTTATTTTAGCTAAAAAGCATAAAATGGAAATGGTTATGGGTCGTCCTAGCTTTTACACGTAATGCTTCAAAAATGGAACGTTAGCAGTTTCATAAAGTGTCATGCAAAATATAAAGATGTCAAACTACATTTTGACTTGATCATCCAAGTCGTCGTTCTATAATCTGACAGGGTCAATGTTACAAGGGTCAATGTTGGTGACACACGCCAGGCATTTTGGTCGTTTTAAAATGTGCTAGGATTATTAGAGTTTTAAAAATAGGATAATAGGTCAATGTAGAATATTTTCTCCAAACCGATATTTTTATTACTTTGTTTATGAAAAATATCCATCCGTATGAAAGAGAAGTGCACGCAAGGTCTAAAAATTTAATTCATAGTTTTTGTTTTTTTTCCCACCTTGTAGCAACCTTTTTGAATGCTTCGCGGCGATGATTAATATTTTGTACTTGAATAAGTCAGAAAATGTGGTTAATATCATTTAAATTATTTTATAATTAAATTACGTAAGAGATTCTGTTGCGAGGATTGGACCTTTTAAATGAGTTAAAAGTCGTTGAAATCCAGAAATCGATTTATTAATGTCTTGATATATTATTGAAATCGATTCATAATTATATTAAAATCATCGATGATAATTTTATTTATTTCAATCCACGACCATGATTTAAGTCTTGTACATAAATCCAAAACTGAAATATCAAATAATGAAAAAAGAAAATTGAATTTAAGCTGGAATCGAAATGGAAATTTTTCCTTAATTTTGTTTGATCTGCAGTTTTCTGTGGTTTTCAATGCTAGCTGATTTATACTAGACTATAAAAGTTACAATAATTAAATTCTGAGATACATAGAACTTATTTTAAAACCTCTGATAAATTGAAGGTATTGCAATTCCTTTCATATAGCTGAGTCAGGTTTACTGCAATGGTAGGTCTAATATCAACTAAAAGGATGAATGCAATTATAACTAAAAGGATGAATGCAATCACTAATAATAATAATATATGTAATGATATTTTAAACTCTGATTTCAATTCTAATTAATTTACAAAGTTTTATCTTAGTTTAACCCATAAAGTCATTATAAAATATTCTTTTATTTCCTGATCCGATTCCACTGTTTCTACTTAATTAATTCATGAGAATCTTTATAAAATTTCTGCATCGGCTAAACGCCGACACATTCTCACGCTCCGCACGAAGGGCTAGAAATTCTTTTTTAAAAGCTCCATGTGTTTCCCTTACTTGTGATTGACATGTGTCAGAAATCCCTATTAGAATCTTACTAATATATTAGCACTATGAAAAAATATTTTCCCTATCAATATCTCATGTTATATAAGACGAGCTATAATTTATTTCGTTCTCTTCCCGACTTCTGCTTTTGTGCCGCACAGAGAGTGGACGTGCCTTGTCCGCGTCTTCCTGTAAATAAATCATGCCTGCCTCCCGCGAGAGATTAAAACGAACTTAAAGATACAAAATCTTTTCACTGCTTGTCGCACCTGTAAAGATTATTGCAATTATTTCCTTTCCCCATTTTTTAAATTTTGTATCAGGCATTTATTATTATTGCTATTGCTAAGGGATTATTTATTTGTCTCAATCCTATTTTAGTCATTAATATTGATTTGAGTGTTTGTGAGCGTTATGAATAGAGAAGACCATAGCGAGGAAATAAAATTTCTAATGTTATTAAATATTTACATGTAAAGTGTACAACAAATTGTATACATATATTTTTTTTTTTAAGATCCCTGCATGGTATTTTCTACTACAACTTTCCAATCTGGATTATCTTATGAAAATCAGATCTGGGCGGCTGTGATCGTATCATGAAAAGAGCGTGTCTAGACGGGCGCAACTTCTAATTTAAATATAAAAGCCTAATATTTCCTTAAAAATAAGTCAAATTTATGCTCCATTTTACAGATATTTCGTGAGATCTAAGGGATTATCGTCACCTATCTGAACTACAATTATATGATGCGCACGGTAACCGGCATTTAATATCAGATCAAAACGAGAATATTCGTGTCATGAATAAATTTAAATAAGTCACACAAACACGCAATTTCAGTTATATTTAAGAAAAATATATCATTTTGGTGTTCACGAGTTTTTCAATTATAAAATGTAATACTAAAGTGCTTTAATAATGTTACATCACGAAAAATTGCGCATCATTATTGATTTTTGCATCATTGTTTTTGTTATAGAAACAATATTTTAAAACAATTAAAATCTACTAGTTCTTTTTCCTTGATTATTTTTGACTGCTCGTTGACCAACGACGGATTTAGAAATTTTGCCGCCGCCCAAGTGAAGTTTCCTCTTTTAATAAGATGATTCATTTAGTTTCAGATTTCTGCAAATTTTAACACATTAATGATTTATCATAGAACGATTTTTTTTATTTTATTAATTTTATGAAAAAATATTTGTCTTTATCTAATTATGATTCTAGGCTAGGCATCCCCATTTGCAAGCAACATTATTGAAACAAAGTTCCGACATTTAAAAATATTTTAATAAATAAGTGAACATACTGAAACATATAAGAATCTAATCAATTATATTTGATTAAACGTTAATGTTATCTTAATATTTTATCATTTCCACAATTTGTATTTGTTACAAGCTAAGTTATTTGATAGCAAGGAAATAATTTTTAAATCGACTTTCTTGCGGCCCTAAGTAACTGTCTAGTTGAAATTCCGTTACTGATGTTTTGTTTGTATTATTTCTGATTTTTTTTTCTTCTCTTTTCTCACGTAATTGTGTAATTTTGTTTTTTTCCAATAATTAACCGAAATCGCTTGTGCTCAGACATATATAACTTACTAATGTAACACACAAAAGTAACCCAGAACAGGAAAGTTGAACACGAACTTAACCTTCTTAAACATTTTATGTTAAAACATTAGAATAGAGGTATTAAGATTCTGGTTAAAACCAATCCCTCAGGAAATGTAATTTATCTTCTACTTAATGCCCGTGGTGTGTCCAACTGTTACAATAACACTAAAGGTTACAATTGCAGGGGGGATAGAGTGGTACTAAGCGTCACAGCGATTTTTTTTTCTTCTTTTTTTCAGCTAATATGGCCGAAACCGAAGTTACAATGCATAGATGAAAAGGATAGAAAAGTAACTGAAAACAGAGGGAGGCTGGTTGAATCCCTTTTCTTCTACAAAAAGGGGAGAAGAGACAGAGCACATAAATTATGCTAACCACAAAATCGCCTATAACTGTGTCGGTTGATTCTGCAAGGTACAGATGGAGAAGGTTCCCGAAAAGGGTGGAAATAGCGACCCCCCCTCCTTCTGGATGTAGCTTTCTATTAATGTCCGTACTTAGGATAACCGAATTATTTTGCTTGGGTATTAATTCTATTATTATCTTTTTTTTTTTTAATTTCGTTATCCATTTTATGTCTGAATCTCTGCCTGGAGATATTATGAGCTTCTTGGGATCCAAAATTCAAAACCATCAGTTACACACACACTAAAAAATCTCATTTCATTTATAACATACTGGGTAATTTTCCTAGACACATTGATGCATTCAGAAGACGAATATTAAAAATAAAGTATAATGATTAATCAACTGGCTTTGCTTTTACCTGCATTCCGATGCCACAAGCTCCTAAAGGTAAGTTTATAAGTAAGGGTTTAAAAAAAAGAGAGAGACAGAGAGAGAGAGTGAGAAAGAAAAACTCACATAATTCCACAAATTTTATTACATAAAATAATCTCTCATGCCATTGAAACACAGCAAAGCAATTTTCTCTCTCTCTCTCTTTTTTTTATTCTAAAGTAAACCCTTTAGTTCCTTAGTTCGAAACCATATAGATGTGCTTACTTTTCTCAGACTGTAGACAAACTAATAATCATATTACGACTGCTAACTTGATTCTTCTTTATGCTACTTTGCTATAAATAAAACTCATTGCGGTTATGTATGTATGTTCCACATCTTCTCCAGAACAATTGGATTGAATTCAACAAATTTTGAACACTTATTATTTAAGACAAGGGAAAGCTTACTATAAACATTTCAAACTTCAAAAATTCATTAAATATTCAGTTAATTACAAACTAACAGAAATCTCACTCCCCGCCTTTAACTTCAAGGGAAATTGTTTCAAAAGAAATATTTTTACACCATCTAAAAATTCAAAAGTTTCCCATTTCAAAGATATCAGTTTTATTTCTATATATTATTTCTTTCAATTGTTATTAATTTTTTTCGAAAAAAACATTTCACCACTATTTTTTGTACTACTCTGTTTTATATTAATATATATCTCCCCCCCCCCCAGGTTTTCATTATCTTCAAAGTAATTTTTTAATAACTAAAAGAAAACGTAAGTCAATCGCTCAAATGGAATTAAAAAATATAAAGTTTTTGGTAGTAAATCTTCAGGTTATAGAAGTTAATCGATATTTTGTCTAAAACCTCGAAGAAAATTATTACGAAATGAATGTATATCATCTTAAAATTAAAAATGTTAACAGTTTTATTTTTGTACCCTTTTCTCTTCTATTGCTGTTAATTCTTTACAAATTTAATTAATTACAGTTAATTTTGAAAAAAAAAATGTGTAGAAACTCTTTTGCTTCCCAACTTTAAGACTTTTGGCCACACTCCACTGCTAATTTTTAATTTCTTTTTTATTTCAATACATACGTCTTGATGAAAAATCTTGTATATAATAATATTTTTTTATGAAAGATAGTTTCTATGTTAAAAATATTATACATGAAAGAATTTTAATTCTCAACACCACCGGCTGTATCAAGTATTTTTTTTTATAATTTACTGTTGATTATATAGCGATGATAAAAAGCATATAAAAATGTATTTAACAGCAAAGCGCCGCAGTCGTATTTAAATGAGACAACTGAGAAAATGAAACTTATTGTTATAAAATTAATTAATTTTTTTAAATTTGAGTACGAATTGCGCGGATATAAAGTTGGCAACACTTGAAAGCATGTTCCCCCCCCCTCTTCTTTCATTTTAAAATATCGTAAAAATTGTTTTTGGGGGATAATAGGACCCAAAATTCTGAAAATAAAATTTTAATTTTTAATTGAAAATTTAATATGAATTATGAAAACTCTTTCTTATTTACTATTTTGTCGCTAGGAAATATCATCAGCGTGCAAAATTTTATGGCTCTAGATGAACTGCTCTGCCTTGTATAACATTTTTTGTGCAATTTGCAGATCGTTTATGCTGCTTATCACAACTTATAGATAACACACAACTTTTCAAATGTCAAAAATATTCATATTAAAGCATGATAAATACTTTAATTCTGTCATATTTAAGTCAATAAAAATAATCAATAAATTTTGTAATGTTTTCCATGTGATTAAGGATTTTTTTTCTTTCCCAATTTTCAATTTTTTTACATTTTTGAACTGCAATTTTTTTTATTTGCCATTTTGTAAGAAACAAGATTTGTAGAAAATAAATTCATTTAGACTGTAGAAAAGAATCGGTTTTAACATTTATTTTACTCCCAAACATATTGTATATTCATAAACATATTGTAAACAAATATAATTAAATTAGAATGTACAATCCCTGTTTTTGAACAAAAGCGGAAGCATACATGCTCTTATTTAGATTCAAAAAAACATAATTGCTTCACTACAAGCAACGATGAAACTGCATGTGTCACTAGCATCACATTGCAATGGATTCAAATTAATCACTCAAATGACAAACAAAAGTAACGAAATATGAGAGGAATTTCAACCTTCCGCTCACAGATTGTTCAACAAGTTTTTATTTCCCAGATTTGGTAACCGAACTATTAATAAAAATAATGTAATACATTATTCGGAAAAGAAAAGCGATTATTATGCATTCACTTCATTTTAAGTAAAAAAAAGTTTTGAAAAGTAGCTTTTTTTTTATAAAATATAAAATTTATTTCAATGTATCAAAATTTGGCTAAAATAATAATTTAATACCGAATAATAAAAGAAAACTATGCAACATTGTTACAATTTTTTTTTAATTTAGCGAAAGTGGCAACGCTGTTGTAATATTCCAAAAATAAAAAATAAAAAGATGTCGATTTAAAAAAAAATGGTTGTTAGCTTCTTGCTTTTATTAAGAATATCTACTTTTTGCGTAGAATCTGGGATTCAAATAAAGTGAGTGACATTAACAATCAGATAATAAAAAACAAATTTTATTTTGAGATAAATATCGTACGAGTTTTTTGTGACTGTTTAGTAAATGATTTTTTTGATTGTACGTTAAATAAAATAGATCAACACCTAATGGTGGCTTTTTGTCCGTGAATTAAGTAAAATAAAAGGATGCTCTTCATAAAAGTGTACAACACAGCTATAATGGAATACAAATTCACAATGGCACAGCAACACAATATGTAAATGGGAAATAGCAACATGTAATGTGTGCATTGCTGCAGACGGCGAGCTGCAAATATTTGTTATTGAAATTGCGTTGTATTTACATTGAATCTGTTATGCTGAGAATTACATAATATCATGTATATGCCTTAAATCTGTGATGCAAATTCTTTCAGTGAATCCTTTTTCATTTGTTTAATTCACAAACAAAGAACTACTTACTGCAATTACATTTGAAACACCTTATTGTATCTTGAAAATGATTAGATTTTGTGTGTGCAACCTACCTGTAAAATTTGCCTGAAGACTTTTGAATCATCTTGCAAATTGATAATAAGTTTAATCGAGATTTAGCAATATGTAAATAAAAGCGAGTAAAAAACTATGCCATTATTCTGAAATAATTCATTTTAATGTTCTTCATTTCCTTTGCAATGCAGCAAAATGACGTAAAATCATTTGAAAAATCTTAACTAAGCACGCCATCTTACACCTGACTACACATTATCTAATGTTTTACTATGAATTGCGACCTTTCTCTTCTGACTAACTGTATAATAGATTCCTGATTTATATTGCACTTGAAGCATGTCATATCTTTTACATCGATTAGAAATTTCCAAAAGGATACTGCAAATTTAAAATTTTAGAATTTTAAGTTCAAAGTTTTTTTTGGTTTAGCAATATTTTTGTTGTAAGCGATTCGAAATTATATGGATTAATTCAGTTTTATTAACGCTATGTTTTAAAACATACGTCTTCATTTTGAATAGTTTTCAAATGAGACACGACAAATACGTTTGATTCCTACTTTCACTCTTTAGCCAGGTAGAATCGTCGAAAAATGATAATCTCGGGATACTGAAACTAACTGTACTTTGATATTGTTAAGAACCTGTGGTGCTGCTTCCCAGCATAGTTCGTTCCATAGGAGGTCCCAGAGCTTGGCGACAAACTTGGCGAAATAGGTTATACCTGCAACATCGAAAATTTTCCCGATCCGTCCAGTAGGAACCGAGTTACGCCTCGAATGTTCCCGATTGGTTGAGAGGCTCCTAGCCCCGACTCCTGAGACCTATAAAAGGAGCAGCCTGCAGCTGCCGAGTCGTGGTGAATTGAGTAGTCGTGGACCAGTGGAGTCGAAGAATAGTCGGAATCGACGGTAAAGAACCGGCCTTCCAAAGATAAGCGGAGCAGCGACGGAGTGAAGGTAGTGCTGAACTAATCGGTGCGCTACTGTCTGCAGTAGAGACTGTTGTATGCTGCTGTGTATGCTGTTGTATGCAGCACGTCTCGGCTGAAGATAATCGTCTTTTGTGCTGTATATAGTTGTCGTCTTTGTGCTGTCCTGTGTGTGATCGTGTAAATAAACGTCGTTGTTTTATTTTCTACTGCCGCCTGCTGATTGAGTGTTCTCCACACCATATAACTCCCACTATCCAAACGAACCCCGGAAAATTTCGTAACAATATAAATAGAAAACTGCTGAGTGAAACCGGAAAGGCAAACATGGTGAAATCTTCGCGTCTTATGTATAATGAAAGTTGGAAATGCATTTGAGAGGATTTCTCGAAAGTCATTAGTTGATCTTGGGAAATCTGAAAATCATCAAGTAATTCTCTGGGAAAAAACTAGTACCTGCAAAAATCTCTAAACTACATCTGCAAAAATCCATCCAACTCGCTGTGTTTTTCAATGAATGTTTACACAAATAAATAGATCAATCTAAAAATAATCTTTTCAAATTGGCTCATTTAATCCTTCTTTGCATGATGATGGAGATTTCCATCATAACATTTAATGAACAAAAAATTGTACTCAAAACAGGTGTACTGTAAATCGGTTGTTGTTGGCAACTATTTTCACGACTATTGCGTAATAAGGAACGTAGCTGTAAAAAAAAAGAAAAAAAAAAGAAAGAAAGAAAATCAAATAACACAATCATTATAGCGGGTTTGAAATTGTCATTCCTATGTTTGTTGTGGTTGGAAGAAACGTGCGATTTCTTGAATATTTTTTTATAATGAATCTGAGATTCTTTTCCTAATTAAAGCAATAATGAGTGGAGAAACTTAGAAGAGGAAGATACTGAAGATTTTGTACTGAGCTTAACATGTAAATTTGCATGATGGGTATTTCCATCATATTGTTTTTTTAATTATTTTATATTATATATTTATTATAGGATTTTTTAAACATTTTTCCTTTAATCTAGAGCATGAATTATATATCACCCTGATTTATTTCACAAAAAAATCATGCAAAGAAGGGTTAATTGAATTATTACTCTTATTTATAAAAATATAAATCAACACTGTTTGATTTAAAAAGAATAAAATTTCTGCAAAGCATGTGCTTTTTTTTAATTTTCTAAAATTTCATGCCTCAGGGAGTTAATATAGAGTTAATTTAATTATATAATAATATGAACCTTTAGAGGGGTAATGATGTCATGAACGCGAAATCGATTTTTTAACTGGGTGCTCCTAATAATGAGAACCTATTCCGCCGAAGATCTTCCTTTCGTTTTATGGGATTGACACATATCTATGGATAATCAACATCCTATTTTTAATAATGTCTTAGGTGTCACCATTTGGTCACTGTTCTAAATTACGGGTGTAATATCTCGCATCAAAGGGATACTAATTTAATTAAATGTAGCTAATAAGGTTCTAGAACGCAAACAAACTTGAGATCTCTATTTAACTCTTTGACAAACGAACTTACTTTTTTAATTACATGACACTTTCTATTTTGGACATTTATTATTTATACTAAGATTTTTTTTAACATTTTCCCTTTAATTTAGAACATGAATTATA
This sequence comes from Argiope bruennichi, assembly GCF_947563725.1. NCBI lineage: Eukaryota > Metazoa > Arthropoda > Arachnida > Araneae > Araneidae > Argiope > Argiope bruennichi. The sequence goes on along the minus strand of NC_079154.1, from coordinate 96,892,192 downwards.
TCACCCTGATTTATTTCAGAAAAAAAGAGAGGAAAAATCATGCAAAAAAGGGTTAAATTATAAGATCAAACTTTTTGACTGTAACATTACTTTCTCTCTACATATTTAGCGTACAAGGAAAAAAAATATACTTAATTTAAAATGTAATACATTACTAAAAAACACGAAAAATATGGAAATTTGCAAAGCTATAATTAAGGTGGTTCATAACGTATTTTCATTCATATTTAATAAATATCTTGCGGACAATGACTTTGTCATTATTCACACGATGACATCCTTACAAATTCTTGAGAAAAAAAGAAATCCCTTGCGATAGACGGGAAATGACTTGAATTTTTTTTTATATTATTGATATGAATAAAAGAGCCAGTTAGATGTCTATCTCGTGCAATTTTTATTTAGTTTTTCGTTTCCATTTGCGAGTATAAATAAAATGAAGTTTTGTATTTCATGAGTACGTTAAAAGGAGACAAAAAAAATAAAATGAAAAGAGACATCGGAATATTTCCCTGTCATCCAGCAAAGAGGCCTAACAAGGGTTGAAATATATGACAAATGATATTCATATGGTTCTGAAAAATGCCGCATATCTTGAATGTGACAAACGTTTGAGAGAAATATCATATTTCATCCGAAAATAAAAAAGAAGAACGAATTGGTTTTTAACAAAAAAATTGAAATGTTAGGAATGTCATTAAAAATCCCGCTTTTTTTTTTCTTTTCTTATACTTTTTCTCACATTTTATGAATGTTCCTTTATGATACAAAAGTGTTGCTCATTAGATTTGCCTTTTGATATAATCAATCTCATGAAGTAATTTGATACCGTTTGACTTAGAAGACCCGATCTTAGAATGCACCATAAATTCTGCGAAACAAAATTAGCGGAGAAACAATTTATATTTGTAGAAGTAATATGAAAAAATTTCAATTCATGACGTTACAGTTACATACAAAAACAACGCCGATGGTTATTTGACGTTGCAGTATGGTTTTCATACTGCAAAATTAAAATTATAAATAGCAAAACGAATTGAAGGGAAAGAAATTTAAAACATTTGAACAAAGAGAAAATCTAGCGGGAGTGGTCTCCAAAAACTTTCTAGCATAATATCTAATAAACTTGTCATATAAGAGAACGTCTTGCATGGCAATAGCGTGCAATCGTAACGAAATATTTTTTGGCATTAATTCAGCAATTTTACTGGACTATCGTGTCATCATTGGTGAGTTATTTGGCGATGAATCCTTGACATGCCCTTAACAGTATCCGAAATTCGAATTTATGCTTTAGACACATTTTTCTCAACCGATTAGAACAAAGATTTGACACAAATCTGCACTTGTAACTACAAAATCCCGTACCGAATATGATAAATTTAAGTTTTTGCTTTTACATGTTTCTGAAAGAGCAGACCGATAGACAGTCAACCCTTTGTTTGATTTGGCTCAAAGTTTCACAGGTGTCTACATTATAGATGTTAAATCTGTGTACCAAATCTTATCTATCTAGCTCTCTTAGTTTTGTAGTTATCTGTTAAATTATATTAGAAAAGAAGAACTTCCCCTGAATAGATTTTACACAAAAATTTGATAGAAATCTGCCAATTTGGTGTAAATACAGTACACCAGATTTTATCTGTCTAGTTCAAAGCGTTTTTGATTTATCATTTTCACGGACAGACAGACAATTTTTTGACGATTACTATGCTTTCTCTATACTACGTATACGTGAAAGTAAAAAATTAAAAAAAAAACATTAAAAAAAGGGATAAAATTAAAAAAAAACCATTTAGCGTGTGCACCAGGTATATCATGAACTGATTCCATGACTCATATTCTATTGTAAATTTTGTAAAGAAAAATCTCTTATGAAATACAATCAAGCCAAATCGTCGACTTAAGTTAGATTTATACTCTTAAGGTAAGCTGGGTGGGCTTGTAAAATAATGATAATAATAATAAAAACGATTTGTTAAAGCAAAATAACTTCCTCTGTTTTCAAAAATACTTTAATATACAAACCAGATTTTTTTTCTTCCGAATTTTGAAAACTGAATTGCTGGCATTTTTATATAGAAATCTTGACCAGTATAAATATCTCAAAATAAAAGTTATTCACTCTTTTTATTAATAATATTCCTTTTTTTAATATTTTGAATTTAAAAAAACCCATTATGTCAATGCTTTCAGATGAAATTGCAAATTAAGTATGTAGAAAAAAAAATAAAAGAAAATATAGTAAATAAAATTAGGAAAAGAATAACAAAATAACGACATTTTTTTTTTGCTAATAAACTGCAGTTTTGTTCTTTAACATGAAAATGACAGATAAAACTTGACATCATTTCGATTTTGTGACAGCATCTGTCTACAATTTCTGTTTCATGTTTACGTATTTATTTCAACAGTTGTTTACATTTATTATCGCTTATTTGCGAAAGGATTGACGTAAGAATATGCATGATTAGATGCTCCTTACAAGATATTCCTTCGGAGACTTACGATTTTTAAAAACAAAATAAATATAAAAGACGAAAGACTTCATGGTGTATTTTCAAAACTATTGTTTCATTTTGATAATCTATTCTTATATTGAAGAATATCTTGGAAACTAAAGCGGAATGAAAAGTTGATAATTTCGAATAATTCAAAATATTCATCTGATACGCTTTCTCACTTATTCAAATTTTGTTTGAATAGTGAAGAAAAAAATATTAATGTATACTCTACTTCTATGTCTTTTCATGATGGTTCATATATTTCCACTTTCATAAAACTCAAAATAGAATAATTGCTGAGTTTAGCAGTTTTTCGAAATAATTAAATTCTGAAAATTTCTGCATTTGTATTTCTTTTAATAAAAATAATTGAAGCAAAGATAAGAAAAATACGATTCTTGATAATGAAATGTTAATGTCATCTTATCATTCATCTAGATTCTATATTTAAGGTTTCATACATTTTCCGTTTCACAATTTGACTCAATTCTATTGTTGCAGTAATTAAATTCTAAAAATTTCTGAGTTTGTATTTTTTGAGATATTAATGTTATGTTGAGCCTTGTTTCCAAACAAATTGGAAAGTGAATGTATTCAAGAGGTAGACATAAAAACGATAGACTAAAGGAAGAAAAACCAGTTAAAGATTTCAGTAAAGGATTAGACTGGGAGAGGTCAGCAAGCAGGTTGATGAAACAACTTTTATTTTTCAAGGTTGCTTAATCAATCAACGGTAAGGAATGCAAACTATATTAATGATAAAATAACAGAATAATATTAACATTTTATGAAGCATAATTAATCGATTCCTACATGTTTCATTATGTTTATTTAGTTATTAGAATGTTTATAAAAAGAATATCTGTTTCAATAATATTGTTTACTAACACGGATATCCGGCGGCTTGGAGTCATAACAGTTAAATAAAAATAAATAAATATTCACACAATCAAACAATATATGAGTGTGTATAATGATATATCTTAATATAATTTAAATTTAAATTAATTTCCTAATTTTTATCTTAATTTAACCCATATTAGTTTCATTCTGAAGTGTTCACTTATTTCCTGATACAATTCCCATTTTTTATTCAATTAATTGTCCACGCGCTCTATAAAACTGCTCACTCCAAAATTATCCCACGCTCCCAGTGAAGGGACAAAAATCCTTAATATTTCCAATATTCTTTTTAAAAATATATAAAATTCCCTTTCATAAGACTATATGTGTCAAAAGAAATCCCTATCAAAATCTCAAATCAAAAATCTCTAAAAGGAAAAACTTTGGTCTCTTCTGCTCTTGTGTCACGATGTAGACTGACGTATCTCGTCGCTTCTTCCTTGTAAATAATATGCCTCCCACGATAAAATAAATCGAAGTTGAAATTTCAAACGTTTTTTCTATTCTGCTAATCAACTGCTAAAACATGTTTATATATATACATAGGCCTTGGCCCACATAGGGCTGTCGTGCCACTGAGTTTAGTATATAAGATGGATTAATGGGCGAGAAAATAGGCTCAATTATTGGTTAATCGCTATGATTTAGCTATGGAAATTGATGATCATATCTTCCAAGATTATTATCTCACAAAAAGGGGTTTTGCATCATTTTGAAACTCAAAGCATTACATTTTTATTTTATTGTTATCTATTTTATTTCTGTGCATTTTTATTTCTTTATTTTAATTTTAAAAAATTTAATTTCATACACAAACACTAACGATTGTTTTAAAGTTAAGAGGATATAAAATTCATCAAAGTATTCAATTCCGTTCTTTTCTCAAAATTAAATTTTTTTTCTTTCTTTATTTAGACAATATTTTCGGAAATAGGATTTTTACTTCCACTTTTATTTTACATTTCACATAATTTTCAATTTGCAAATGAAATAATTCGAGTAGATTAAAAACAAAAACAAAAAGTCTTTCAATCTTATCATATAGCAAGGTAAAATTCATTTTAAAAAATGCATTCGATATTTTTAATTTAACCCACTAAAGAATAATTCTTTGGGTGGGCAATCTAATCACCAAAGGCTTAAGTTCGACTTATTTTTCCATTTAAATGAAATGCCATATATGATATTTGTTTTAAATAAAACTCTTGAAATTTTGTTGGAACTAAGGTTTAACTTTAGAATCAAACAATGGTGAAAAAGTTTTAAAGTGCGCCAATTTTTAAATGTTGCTGTTTTATTTTCTGTTTTATAATTGGGGATTTAACCACAACTGACTACTCCAACCCGCCAGAAGACACACGGATAAAATTGAATGACCAGACCACTGCGATAGCAACACTGGCCGGAACTGTGGTTGAGTTCTAAAGGCCATCACCGGCCAAGGCATAAACCTTACCTAGGGAAGTACGTTTCATCATCGATGGGAGGTAGCTAACTCCTACCTCTTAATTGGAGGTATAAAGATATGGACAGAAAATTGGGGATTTGCGTATAAATTGCGTATTGCAATGAAACGAACGTTATGGACTTCTAAAATAGTACGAGTTAAAAGTCTATTAAAATTTGAAATTTACAAATATTTTGCAGAGGAAGTCATCAGAACATACTAACACATAACATTTAATTGAAATTTTTAGCAACCATTGATATCGATGGGCTAAGAAATCGCCAAAGGCAACTATTATTCAATAAAATTAATATGTGATAAATTGTTTACAAATTTTAACTTACATTTAAAAAAATATACAAATTTGTTAATTATTTAAAAGATTTCAAGAATTTTCTTTCAAACTGGCTGTTGATTATTTTTTTTATATATATATTTCTCTGAATATGCCATCGGATGATTTGACTATTACCTCTCATATTATTATCAGTATTAAAAAGTAACTGAATGACTTTTCCTTTTTATTTTTGGTTCAAGGTAAATTGTATCTTTTGAGACATAAATCATTGATTTCACGATTTTTAATGGGAAAAAAAAAACTGAATCATGCATAACAGGGCTAAGATATACAATCTTTCTTTTATATTTTGTCATGCATTTCTAAATAAGCCTTATAACAAATTAAAATACCTCTCTTTTTTAAAATCTAGTCTCCAATGACAGAGGGCGCTATGATAACCTAATATACCTTATAAAATAGTTTTCCAACAATCTAATTTAAGGTTGATGTTTATATGCTGGATATTCACTCTAATCCTGAACCTATGATCATGGCTGAACTGAAAAGTATTGGCACATAATTTCCAAATAAAAAAATAGTTTAAATGACATAAATAATTGATTGCTTCCATAAGTGCAGTACAAGGGGAGAAAACGAAATTTAATTTTTTTTAGAATCGTCTCCTAGTTTTATTGGTCACAGTTAGTAAAATATTCTTAACAGACAACATTTTAAACAAAAGAATGTAGTTCTTTTCTGCGTGTAAAATTGACCAAGTTATGAAGCTATAAATATTACTCTTTTAAATCAATCAATAGCCGCTTCTGGCAAACATCGTCCATTGATTCGCAGATCTTTCTTGAGACAACCATTTAAATGATCTTAAATAGAGATTTTTCAAATCTTCACACCTCAAAGAATAAAACTCATTTTTTTTTAAATTTAAACTACTGCCGTGTCTAAAATATTTTATTAAATATGATTAATAGATCAAGAGGACTGTGTAAAACTGAAATTTCACTATTTTTTCCACACTTCTTTATTGATTCGAAGTACATAAATATAATTATTTGTGTCATTTAAAGCATTTTTCCAGTTGGATGTAATATCGAAACTTTAGACCACGCTTACAGTAAAACCAGAGAACAGAACCAGAGCTCTAGCTTGCTTCTTCTGTTCAGGGGACTTAGTGCCATTAGATTTTAGAGAGAAAGCATCAGTTATACAAGCTAAGCATATTAATATTATCTCACCCGAAATTGCTTTTTTTTTCCCGTATTTCTGAGTTTTATTGGCAATTCATTTCTTGCAATTCAATAAATTTAAGCTGAATGTTTATGAAAAATAATTTCTGATTTAAAGTTGCAAGTTTTATTTCTTATTTTTTATATTTGGAGTTTAGAACAATTTCGATAGATAGTTAGATTCTTTATGAAGTGAGGAATGTGTCAGTTTTTATTAAAATCATAAGAATGATCTTATTTAATTTCCAAATTTATCTACTTTTAGATATATGCGTTGAAAAACATCCCTATTTCTATTACAATATACTAGACCATTTAATTTAAAACAATCAAATTTAATAAATTTCCAAAATTTTTATTGATTAAAAATGAAAGGTTTCGGTGAGAGTTTTTTTTAAAATATTTTTACACAAAAATAATTTGTACATCGTTTTCAAATTCAAAAAAAAAAAAAAAAAAAAATGTCGTTATATTAACACTAGTTTAGGTGTCTCTTAGTAATTTTCTTGAATTTTAGAAATGCTTTAAAGTATTTTTTGTATAATTTTCAACATAGATATCAAATTTAAATAATTTTCATTCCTTTCTTTATTGCAATGAAATTCAAATAATTCCCATTCCTTTCATTATTGCAATCAAATTCAAATAGTTTTTATACCTTTCATTATTTCTTTTCGTTGTTACAATCAAATTAAAATAATTTTCTTTGTTTCATCAAGCATTTAATTGCTTGATTGTTGAGAGTTAATAAAGGACGATTCTACTCATTAGCTGTGCAGTTTACATGAGAAGTAAGAAAGGGAAATCAGCCACTCCGCAAATAATAACGTGCGATTGAATGCTATATAGTTAGACAATTTTGTTTTTAACGGCACTGTAGTGTCTTGCGATTTGAATTCATTAAGAAAGTTCATGAAACGATAATCAAAACAGTTAAAAGGTTATAAAAATAAAACGACTCTAATATCTATTACATTCACAGTAATCATATTTAATGTAAATAATTAATTCAAGAGCTCTTATAAATCCATATATTCATCATAGTTAAGTTTGGGAGGAATAAAAAATTTGTTTTGCAAAAACAATATATGTCTTCAAGTGATAATTAAAATAATGCGATACTATAAATGAGAGATTATATGAAAGTCATATGTAATTTATGAATATTAAAGAATGTAATAGAAAAGATGTTGTAAGAAAGTTAATGTATACTTAAAAAAATGAATTTAAAAATCAGGTGTTTTTTTTAAATTTTATTTCATTAATTTTTACTTAGACAAATCAGCTAATTTAGACTTAAATGACATGCCTTTTTTTTTAATTGGTCCTTCAGCTCTTTTTAAAAATCAACCTTTTTGAAGAAAAAGAAAATTCTATAAGATAAACATTTTAAAAATAAACTCGTTAAGAAGAAGCAGTTTATTTTCCCTCTTAATTTTCTTTCAAATGGAAATGATTTGAAAAATTACAGGTAAATGAAAAATTTGAAAAAATAAAATTTTTTTTAATTGTGCATTGTGAATGAATCATTTAAATTTTTATTCATTTAAAAATATAATATTTGATATAAAATACCGGAAGTAATATTTTAAAAAGAAATTATAAAGTTATTTTATTAAAAAGATTCAAAATAAATGCATTGTCTCAAAATGATGCCAAATTTTCACTGATGCATAAATTTTTTTTTTAATATTTATTTCAGTCATTAAGCTATTTCTCTTTTGTTTTGTAAAATGTGAAAAGAATCTGATTTATCGTATTTTATTAATTTAAATATATTTTAACAGTTGAACTGATTTCTGTTTTTTTAAAAATATTTATCATGATATGTTTATGATAATAAAAAAAGAGGATTTGAAAAGGCATCGAAATATAAAAAAGAAAATTACAATTAAAAAAATCAAAGTTTTATATATATATTGGATGAAAATAATAAGGTTTAACTAAAACTGTTGGCTCCTGGTTTTGGTAAAAAATAAGTTAATATTTTTAAGGCTTTTGGGATTAAATAACCTATTAATTAATCCTTTTATACAATGAAAATATACTCAGAATTAAAATAAATGGTTTTAAAAATATATTATTTGCTGATTTTTAAAGATTCTACAAAGCAAAACAAGAAACCCGTCTTTTTGTTAACCGTTAATCTATATTATAAAGTTTATCAAAATATTATTTAATATTTTGAAATAAAAATTTCGAGATTTTAAAACGATAAGGTGAATTTGAATGCAATTACTGATATTAATTGTATTAGTTTTAAATTCTATATTTATAAAAAAGGTGAATGAACTTTCAAATTTGACTTAGATATATTCAGGAGAGTTAGAATATGCATCTCGGAAAATGAAAAAAAAATTGTTAGAATTTTAATTAATTAAAAAATAAATTAAATTTTAATTTTTTTTTATTTATAACTCCCAAAAATATTCCTGCACAAAAATGATTTTTATACAATATTAAAGTCCAATCTATTTGTAAAATCCTTTAATCTAAATTTAATTAACTTATAAACATATTTTTATGTACATTTCACAAAAATGTTTTCACTATTGTGAATGAAACAGAAATCGTTTTCATTGTGTCCTCAACTATTTAATCGCGTAATTTTTTTCCATGGTTGAAATCTAAAGAAAGATCCTGTTTTATATCTATATATTTTATAGAACAAATGAAAACATCGAAATTATAATATTGATAAATAAATGTTGAGATGAATCGGACATAGTAGCGCTAATCGTCATAGGACTGGTTTCCATTAGAAAAGTTCATAACACAATGAAATGAATATATGCAATTCTATTAAAATGTCTGTGAATTTGATGGAAATTCTATACATGAAGTTTTATCTAAATGATTTAAATGAAATTAAATATAACTATTATCTGCACCAAGCCAGTTGGTCACCAAAGGTGACTAATTATGTAGTAAATGTGCGTAACGGAATCAGTTGATGCTCATATGGTATTAACGAAATGCATCTTGCCTATTAATTTTCGAATTAATAGTACATCTCTGAAAATGAAAAAGGATATAATTTTATAAGATAGCATTAACAACATATATAAATATTAAAGAAGATGTGCATTTACTTTGTCGTGTGAAAAGTAACGTCATATAAACGACTTCGATACAGTAGTTTAAAGTTAAAGTAAAAGAATCTCTTGTTCCTAGAATTCATTACCATCACGGTATTGAGCTTCTTTAATTACAATTAAAGAATCTTAAAAATTTAAAATAATGAAATTATTAATAAATTTTATAATTGTGAAAGGAGAGTATAAACAAGAATTATATCAAGTAATTTCTGTCATTTGCCTATAAATTATTAACACATATTTCACGCTTCTTATTACACTTTACATTTTACGCTATTTAATTTGTTATCAAATTTCCTCAAATTTAAATAAATAGTTCAAAGAACAACGGCTTAGGTTCAAATCATTCATTCAGCATCTTTTAAACAAATTTAGTGCATCCCTTTACGCAGGCGCATTACACATATATAAAGAATATAAGTTATAAATTATAAAATTAATGATTATATCAATAAAGGAGATAAAAAATTATACAGCATACTTCTAATTAAAAGAAATTTGAGGATATTATTGATGTAAAGGGTGCCTCAAAATTAATGCAAGATTTGAATTTGTCACCATTTGTGCAGTAAAGTGTTGGCAACCCTATAAAGAAACCATTTGACAGTTGATAGTTTAGGGTTAGTAAAAATAGGAGTGTTACACGAACAACGTGTAACGCTCTAATACAAGATTCGAAAAAAGTAAGCAATGCAAGATTCGAAATAAATAAATGCACAGTTAAATTAATGCAATGATGCAAGATAATGCAAGATTCGAATTAAATAAAAGCAAAGTTTTTTTCTTTAAATTGTTATATTTTTATTGAATTGTAAAGTACACACTATAGGGTTAAGCACGGAATAAGACATAAGGTAAATGGCCACCATGGCTTTGCTGGCATATACGTACTCTTTTGTCGAAATTTTCCATGCCTGTTTTAGATAAAGGGGCTGAATTTCGTTGATGCAGTGTCGAATTTCCTCCTTCAATGCACGCCTGCTTGTGGGCTTGTTGGCGTAGGTCTTTGATTTCAAATTACTCCATAAAAAGAAATCCAATGATGTTAAATCACCATTGGATTTCTAGGGATCATTAAATCTGGGGGACAAATTCTCAAATTTTTGAACTATCGCCGCCAGACTTTCATTATTTTTGAAATATTGTTCAACAATGTAAACACGTTGTTCTATCGAGTAACGCTCCATTTTACTAACCCTCAACTATCAGCTGTCAAATGTTTTTTAAATAGGGTTTCCAACACTTTATTGCAGGAATGATAGAAAATTCAAATCTTGCGTTAATTTTGGAACACCCTTTACTATCTTTGAATAATACTATCAGCAAAACGCAAATTAGAATGTTTCGTTTGTTTTTGTTAAGATTTTTCGGGCAATTGAGTGAGTCCATTTTGAAAATTAGGAAAATGCTTTATATATGGAATATCATTTTTGCTGCAGCAGAACAAAAATACTGCACTTTCTAATACTTTTGCCTCAGTTCTGCGTATAACAGTTGCTTTATTTCTGCAGAAAAGAATTCGAACAAATAATTGCAGTTTGAATTCTGTATAAACAAAAAGGTTATAAATCAATTTCATTTCATGCTCCTTTCTTAAATAATTCTCTCCAGTCTCATTTCTACGGTAACCCTGGAAAACCCAAACAAACGTTACTAAATGAATTGATTCACCTGTATTTGCGGAATGAAGTAGACTCACAGGTGGGAAACAGAATTTGTTTTCATTTCGATTCTAGACTAATAATGGTGGGAATTTACTAAAGCTTGCCAAGACGAATATTTACATATATTTTGCAACTAATTTAAATTTTCATTTTTTCTTATTTTTTTTCACATAATTGTTATTTAATTAATTTAATTATAGAATTAAATGAGTCACTTAACCCTTTAAAGGCCCATTTTTTTCTAGTCATATTATGTTAAAATATTTTTAGTCTTGAAATTAGAATAAGAAAAGGGATTCATTTAGCTTATAAGATAAATTTAATTTGATTTGATTAATTAATAATTAAGTAGCAAATCAAGACACATCATTTTGTCTTAGATAAAGAACTGAAGCATCTAAGTTTCTGTTTTACTAAAAAAATTTGTCAGAACTTATGCCAACCTACATAATTTCATACAAAGATTGATAAATTTGGTGGGAAGCTTACTTCCCAAGGCCCTAGAAAGGGTTAAAGTAGTCCTGTCATACATAAGTCATGCTTTTAATAATTTTTTTCAGTTTTGTTCTACACGTTGTTTTGCATTTAAGGTTTAATTTCAGAAGAAATGGTGATAAAGTTTTTTAAATATGACCATTTTTAAGCACTGTTGCTTTTAGGTAGATCCCCATAGGAAAATTACCTATTGCAATGGTTCTCATGACAAGGTTTCGGGAAAATTTCTTCAGTTTTTTTTTTTACTGATCATGGTCCCTAGAATCCAAAACCACCTATCGTTCAAAAGTAGTATATATATATATGCATATAACGCTTTGTCCATGTTATCTTGTGAACAGAATAACTACAGCAATTTTGTTTGGATTTTAACTGGCTTGGAATATATTGTTAGTAATGTAAAAATCTCGAACGAGTTCGTAAATGGCTCATCTAGCACAAAGAAGGAGGAAATTCTCATTCGATATAATTTTCTTAATTTTGAAGATAGAAAAATAAATCCAATTACTCAAATCAGCGCCTCATTAAGATGAACAACTTTTGTGTTCCAAGTGTTTCGATAACTGCAATATCATTGAATCAGGAGCTAAAAATTGATTAGCAATAATTTTGACTTTTTTCTAACATTAACAATTTATGTTGCCAGATTGTAACTTAGATATAAAGCAATCCACCTTTTATCCCGTCTGGTCACCAAAGGCGGCTAGTAATATAATAAAGTATTATATTGTTATTTTTAATATCTTGTACAGATAAACGTTGGAATTAATCAGCTTATTGTTGCATTCAATTTAATGCATATTTTCTCATTTATTATTAAATATTTTGCGGATGGAGTCGCATGGAATGCATGCAATATGTTTAAAAAAGTTTTTATATTATAGTCTTTTTTTTAATCAAAATGCATTATGTCAAAAAATTACATATAATAAAACATTTGGAATTTTTTTTATAACAAATGGCGTTACTGGCGACAAACAGCATTTCGTGAAGACAAATAACAATCATATATTACATACAACAATTTGAATGTAAATGTAGTTAACTGATGTAAGTATTTTGTCTCTATAAACAGATTTTCAAGTTTAACGTATGACATTTTCATACAACTATAAAATTATTTTTATTTTAAGCGCGAATTATTTTTAATTTTATAAATTATTATTATTATTATTTTCAAATTCTTCTAAATCAGTTGAATTGGAAATCCAAATTCACAAACCGGTAGGAACAATGCTTGGTTTGTACATACTTTAATTCTTTACGTTGTGATGGGATTATTCTTTTATTATGAATTGAGACATTTTCTTTCGGTTTCATATATTTGAACTATGACTTTATTTTATAAGTAACATTTTTTAGAAATATGTTAAGAGTTTAAGGTGCACAAAAAGGTTCTGCAAACGATAGTTTTCGAGATTCACACGATTAATTTATAAGTTCTGTAGTTTAATTTTTTTTTTTTTTTTTTACAAAAATCCTTTTTTTTTAAACGGGTACACACCATTTCCACATTCAATTCAAATAAAGAAGTGCTTGTTTTTATTAGAAAAAAAAATTCCCACTATACATCTGTTTTACTTTTCTTTGTTATTATTGTGAAATTATTGTTTTATTTATCTTTGTTAAATTTTTTTTCATACTTCCATAAATCTCCGCATCTGTCTTCCGTATTGTTCAAAATATTAATGAAATGAAATATAACATATATAAAAATGCACAGTATAGATATTTGAATAACTTTTTTAATAATTTGTTTAATAATAGAAATTAGTATTTAATGAATGCACATCATTATTTTCAAGTGCTATATATGAGAGTTTTTATATTTTTTTCATTTAAATATATTTTCATCACAGTTCCAATTCATTCATAATCATCATCATAATCATAAAAATGTCATTTATATGACGTAATGGAGAAAACTCAAGAAGGAAAAGAAAGGTTTCCTGTTTAAAAAATTAAATATCGGAAAATAAAGTGAAATCACTCATGCAATTACAAAAAGCAAATGCGAGAATTAGAATAAAAGTAAATGCGAAATATCGTTTGCGGAAGTTGAGAAGAATACTTAGAGAAAAATAGACTTGAAATGATTTGTCATTCATTTCTTGTCATCCGGATGTGTTTATAGAAATCATTATAAATAAACCCTTATTTTAAAGTTCTATGGCTCTTAAAATGTTCGTTAAAGAGCAATAATAAAATGGACATGTTATTGACAAATCTGAATTATTTTAAATTTATTAAAGAAAGATAAAAAGAATATGTCTAATTCAGGTAAATTAAAAGATTTGAAGACTTTTTATTTTCTCGTAAGCGAAGTATAGAAGTATTGCTGTCTTCAAGAAATTCGAACTCGTCATTTTGACTAATCTCCACGTTTCGGACCTCACTGAGTTCTAAAAATTTATTTTTGCCATTGTGTCTGTCTGTGAATACCATAAACTCAAAAACGCTTTCAGCTAGATAGATGAAATTTGGCATATGGACTGGCGACCACATTTGTAGATTTCATAAATTTTAAATGAAATTCATTCACAGGTAATAAGCCTGTCTGGCTGTTCGATTACAAGTGAAGATAACTCCAAAATGCGAAGAGCTACGTAGATTAAATTTGGTACACAGGTTTGACATCTAAAATATAGATTCTTATCGAATTTTAAACTAAACATATCATGTGATTGGCCACCTGTACAGAATAACTCATAACGGAATGATTTAAATTAATGGAATGCACTGTATCATCTTGTGACTACAACTGCAGTCCCCAGTAGCACAGCCTGTTGCACAATATCGTGCGATATTATATGATATGAAACAATATTCCACAATATTAAACAATTTTGTACAATATTTGTGTGCTACTAGGGGTTCATGGTGAAATTTGGCTCCATCCAGTAGACATAAAAAGCATTTAAAATAGATATGTGCATGATAGAATCAATAAAAATGCTGGATTCATGCCAAGTATCTATATTTCGAAATTGTTGCTTGTTAATGCTGTGCAAGCCATTTGTAGGTTTACCCAGGGACCATAATTTCATGAAAGGAAAGGGGGATAAAAATTTAATTGGACAATATGTGTGAAAGATTCAGGGAGACCATCTCAGTGATTGATAGATGAAAGGATGTAGAATTTTAATTGTCAAGGTTATTATATGAAAAAAAATGTGCACAATCATTGCGTTTTTTATTCAACATTGTGTACTTTAGCCACGTTTATTACGCAAGACATACAACAAAAAAACACAAATGCCCATTTTTTTTCTTCTTTAGGTTATTTATTCAGGCAATGTGATGTAATGACAAATCCATTACATTCTTGGAAATAACAAGCGAAAAGTGCAAAGGAATTCCGAAATTCTGCGACTGAAATAAGGAATTGCTAACCTTAAATTTAGGAATGTTTATAAGGTAATTCCCTCCATTTGTTCTATTGTATTCGTGAGATTATTGCGACTGAAGTTGCAAAAATTCTTCCCTAAATTACCACGCGCATGATTGTATGAAGTAATTACATAGACAATCGTCGCTAAAGGTGAAAATGGGTTACAAATCAAAGACAGATTTGGACCTCTAAAATGTATGCAGGACCTTTAAAATAATCAGAATCAATATTATTACATATTACTTTACTTAAGTGGGAATAAATAGTGAATTAGGAGCTCTTAATTCACTAACTTTTTCATCCTTTCAATGATTAATTTTACTTCTGATTGTAAACACTTTCAGAATTCTTATCTTTTTTTTCTTTTCTTTCTTGTTTTTGTATAAACATTTTAGAAAATGATTTTTTTTTTATGAAGTAAAATTTTTATTCTGAAAAATGCAATCGATTTTTTCTTACAGTGCTAATGATATACTTTTAGTAATGGGGCTCGTATCAGTGTATGTGTGTTCTTTGATCTATTGCCTTTTTACGCATTTAAGTAATAATTAAAGCATTCATATGTTATTACTGTTTAACAAAAATTGATAGAAGTAGATCAATATTTAAAATATCATATGGTTTCTGATTTGAATTAAAATAACGAAATATTTATAAAACAGAAGATGTCATCAAAATACAAATTATATATTTAAAGAAAAATACATCATAAATGGTTAAGTCAACCATCTAACTCTCCGACCCGACCGAAGGCACACGGATTTAAACCATAAAACTGAATGACCGGACCGCCGCAACAGCAACATTGGCGGGAACTGTGGTTGAGTCCTAAGGGCCGTCACCGGCCACGGTACAACCCTCCCCGAAGGAAGTACGTCCCGTCATCGATGAGAGGAGCCAGATCCCCCACCTATTAGTGTACCCTCCAGGGTGGCGAGATCCAACCACCATGCCGGAAGCATCCCATCCTCATTTCGAGGTGCCCCCGGGGGGTATCATAAATGGTTAAATCAAATTTCCAAAAAAAAAAAAAAAAAAAAAAAACTGTTAGATTTAAGATGGTAGGTTCGAGGCCAATTCTATCAAAAATCCTTCTTCTATATAGATTTGTTTCATTGTATATGAAATTAGTTTAACTTTGACATCTTACTTTTCATGCGGTGTGGAAGTCCAGAGAGGAAGGGCCGGTTTAAGTATCGCTCTCAAAATCAGACTATGTCTGGCTCAAAATTACGAAAATGATGCTCAAAATTAACATTTCAGCATGATTTTAAGTAAATAAGGTTAAAAGAAAATTGCTTTTATATCTCATTAATTTTTGAATAAGTATACTCATTTGTTTAAAGTTATAAAATATTGGATAAGATTATTTAAAGAAATGAGTCATAATAAAACTTATATCAACAGAGATAATTCAAACAAAAACATAAAATAAAAATTTTAATATTTTCATTTAATGGCTTTTCCCAGCATTTCCAAGAATAGAATTTCATGACTGATATGTCTAGATTCGAAAAGTCTTGATACCAGAATAGCCGCATTTTCAAAATGCGGCAGAGAATTAGGATACTAATTTGTTAAAGAGGTTTACGGCAAAAAATATTAACGATGGCATTTAGAATCAGTTATTTTTTCCTCTGTTATTATCAGTTCGGGCGTAGCACCCTAACCAACAACTCTGTTGGTCAATAACCTTTAATCACCGCTTCGGATTAGCTGCCAGTCGTGACGTAGTTGGCACGTAGATGTGCTTCTGAGGGATTTGCATTTCCAGCACAATTTCCGCAATTTGCAATGCCCAGAAAACCCATATCGATTAGAAAAAACAAAAAGTACAGAATTCTTACTTTCATGATTCTCTTTTTCTAGTTCACTTGGGAAAAGAAAACCTCATTTATTTATAATGTGCAAGATTTGACGATAGCCATTGCAATTTTTAAAATTTTGCATTAATGATATTGAATATCAGAAATATTTCCCTCAATCAGTTTTTTTAAACTTATAATTAAGAAATCAGTTTTACTTTTAGGCTTGTCGAAATTAAAATTAAATTGATCAGAAGTTTTAAATCACCCTGGATGATACTGGTGAAAGCTAAGATAAAGAGAATTCTTGAGTTTAGTTTAATTATATTAACGTCTCGCTTTAAAGCAACGCTAGGGCTATTTTGGGATGGAAATCGTAATTTTGGATCACGGTCAGATGACGAAGAAGACACCTGAGTTGGCATCCCCTCTCCAAACTTCCACACCATACCAGTGGAAGGATGTTCGGCCCCAACGGATTTAACGTGTACCAGACCTGCTTACAGGACAGATCTTTGGTGGAATCGGGTCTCGAACCTGAAATCTTCCGGTTCCAAAACCGAAACCTTACCACCAGATTATCGCATCTCTGTGAATTCTTCAATTCGGATGAATAGATGCAAAATAAAATCTTCGGACTTTTATTTTATTTAAATATTATTTTTTCATGTCATCTTAAGTATATTTTATAAATAATTAAAATTTATAACAATCTTACTTAAACTTTTACTCTATGCCATGTCTAAGAGAAGAAAAAAATCATGAAAGAGAAAATTATTTTATTTAACGCGAATGTTGTAAATGAAATGATTAAGAATTACATTGTTCCATTAATTTTTGCAATTAATTCTATAAACAATCACATCCTGAATTGTTTTTTTGTTCTTCGATCATTTCCCATAATTTTATGACAATTAATTTGTGTAATCCTTTCTTGAATTACATTTTTCAAAAAAGGCAATTTAATAAAGTATAAAATTTTTAAAATTGTGTTCAGATAAAAATTAATTTATTGCATATTTAATAATTAATCTATTACATATTTTATAATTAATTTATTACATATTTTATAATTAATTTATTGCATATTTTATAATTAATTTATTACATATTAAAAATATTAACTTATCCGATTCATACAATTCTGTTAATAAGAAGGTTTATGAAATTCTTATAATATTGTGAGATACCTATAATGTAATGTTTGTAAAATGCATTAATTTTACTAAGAATATGTTTATTAGAAACAGATTTCGACCGTATAAACATTGAAATAAAATCTTATAGTTAAATGAAAAGGAAAGTCTTTCAATGAATAAGTTTAATAATAATATTTTAATTTCCTAAAGAAGATACATAAGAATTTATTATAATGAGAAATATGGAGAATATTGTATCTATACTATTTTCTTTACAAACATGCATAATAGACTATAGATTATTCATTTTTTTCAGTACTTCAGAAATTACTTTTATCTGCCACATATATATTTTGAAGTACTCCTTGAAATAATTAAGATTTGTGATTTTTTTTTCTGTTCATGAAGATATTGATGTACAAAATTAATTTTTACGCCTTTATAAAGTTTACAAATTTTTTTCTATAATATCTGGCTTAATTGCTGTGAAATCCTTTAATTTTAATTTAATTAAAAATATCTTAAAATATAATTTACTACAATATTTTCTTCATTGAGAACTAAATCTATTTTCATTGCTAATACTAATATTTATTCTAGATTTTTCTTCCATTATTGACTATCAAGTTACGAAAATTCAATTTATTTTTCTACATTGTTTTTTTTAATAATAGCCACTAATTGCCCTCAGAAATAAGAAATTATTAATTTTTTTTTAAACAACACTAAAACTACATTTAGTGTTTTTGCATGAGTACCACAGCACAAAAAAAAAAAAAAAAAAAAAAAAAGATCAACGCAATTTTTTTATGTCTTTCAGTTTCTATTATCTGAAATGTACACCATTCAAGTTTAGTATTCTTATGATTGTTTTTTTGTTTTTTTTTTCGTTTTATCCAGATTCTTTGAACAAGGTATTTGAATTTTAATCACTTTATACTCAAAAAATGGTGATTTACTAAGCCATTTTATTAATAAATACCATTATTTGATGAAAATCTTTTATGAATGTTTTTTTAGCTACTTTGCAATAGCTTTTTCTTATAGATAGGATATAGATTTTCTTATAAATATTTTCTCTTTCTTATTCTCTTTCTTTTACAATAGCTTTTTCTCACCACTTGCTAACATATTAAATTGATTTGACGACTTCCAAATACACTAAAATTTGATACACAATTCCAAAAATTTGATTCTTAAAAAAATTATCTTGTATTTAAAAAAAATTTACATTTTAATTAAACTAAAAAAAAAATCAGTTTTTTTTTATTGATTACTTTTTAAGCGAAGGTAACTAAAAAAGTAAAGACTGAATAGTCTGGGATTCAACATGTTTTGTCGACTATTTGTTTGCGCATTTTTAAGAATTTCATTTAAACAAGACATTTTATGCTCTCATTTTTATGAGAAAAACAATGTGTGCAATAATTTCATATGCCAAGAAAAAATTTATCTCAATTATTGGAACAATAACATTAAAAGAAAAATTCTTACATTTATTATCTTTTTTTTTTTTAAATAAAAGAAATCTGAAAATGAAATTTATGCAAACAATGAATAGAGAATGAAAAAAATGCCTGACATCAGCATGACACAATAATGGAATGGAAAGCATATTATTAACACTATCTGAGATAATTTTTGACTTGTCATTTCATAAGTCGTAATTCTAATTGAGAAAAAAACTTATATTGCGTTAGCATGACAAATCTGTATTAAATTGCATCACCACAAAGTTTAGCTTTTTTAATAGACCAAGTTGTTCTAGTTCATATCTCGTTTTTTATACACATATCATATTTTAATATTTTTCTGAAAAAATGGTTGCTAAATCACGCGCATGCTAAATTTGCGCAAATCTTCTTCAGAAATCTAATTTTTTAAGGGAACCGAGACATATTCAATTCCCATAAAAAAATTACGGCATCAAAGAAGGACGAACCTATTACAAAACATTGAAAAAAATCGCCGAAATTATAAACAAAAAAATTTTTTTTGAAGTAGATATTACAAAAGATGTGAAACAAAGTATAAATATCAAAAATGTTAAAAAGAAATGTTATACATTGGAAAGATGTCGCAAAACAATAGGAAAATGTTGATTTTTTAAAAAAATATTTATAAAATTTATTTGTTATTATAAAAAAGTTGTTATTCTTATAATAACAAATAAGAAAATGGGATAACCTGTAAGTTCATAACCACAAAATATAAGATAAGGAAAATACAGAGTGTTTATAAATAAATATCCCAACTTTGTAGTTCTATTAATAAATTAAAGAAAGTACAGTCTTTTTGTACATAGAAAATCAAAAGTAACAGTTGAAAGTTTAAATTCAACATAGTTATAAGTGTACAATGTGAATCCTTCCAGAAATGAGACAGTAATCGAACAATTTTTTCCTATATGTTTGGTGTAAAGTTTAGACAGGATTGGATATGCGTGTATGGAAATATTTGATTTTTTTCCCATCAAACAGCAGGTTTTTGTCCTCCCCCCCTTCATCTACCAACAGACGTTGACGGAATTAAGACATCTGTTGGCTTTTAAAGAATCTGCAAATGAAAAAAGCGAAAAAATATGGGATGGTGTCTGAAACGTTATGGATCTACCAAGTCTGAAATAGTATGGGATGGTTATCGTATCATTTTCATATCATTCGTATTTTTGGAGATGCTAAATATTATCAGAATAACCGTAATGAATTTAAATTTTCAACTGTTATTTGTAATTTCCGATGAACCACAAGGTTGTACTTAGTTTGTTTTCTTTTAATAGCCTTGAAAAGTTGAAACATTCATTTAAAAAGAACCTTTACAGTTTTGAAGAAAATCGTTACAAGCAGCTTAATATGTGAGTAAAAGCTCTATAATTACATCTATTTTAATTTCAACATATATTAAATAAAAAGAGCTTTAAAAATATTGAATATCATTCAAATTGAAAATCAGAATTTTCTGAAATTTTTGAAGTAAATATTATTATTGATGTAAAACAGAATAAATGTAGAAAAAAGTATAAGAAAAATGAGTACGTATAGAAAGAAAATGTTGGTTTCTTGAAGTATTTATATTTATGATAGGAAATCAAATTGTGTTGCGATTTGATAATATGTATGCTCATAACCATAAGTCAGCAAGGCAAATAAAAACACCCCAAACTTTGCAAAATTTCTAAGTAAAAGCTCACTAAATACAAAAAACTTAATTTAATTTTAATATATTTAAAATAAAGAAATATGAATATCCTTTAGGATTAAAATCTGAAAAATACATAATATTCTTCAATATAAAATACCATTTTCAAAATTTATTAAAAAGTAGAAATAAGTAATAGTAGATTTAATAATGCTCATAAATATAAAATTATATAAATGCAATTAAAATATTTTATACATGCTACCTAAATTTGTAAAGACATGTTTTGAAACAAAATACGAAAAAGCTTTTTATTTTATCAAATATGATAAATTTTTTTGCACTTTTAAAAGTTAATTTATCAATTTACAGTTTTTTAATCAATGCAATTGTAAACCTTTCCAGAGTTGGTGTCCACTATTTTATAAGGTTAAAATTAGGTTTGTTTATCTGTTTTTTTAGATGTTACAAAACTACTTTTAAAATTTAAAAAAAAAATTATTTCAGAGTTGTTAATTTTTCATAATTTATCTATGTACTGTTATCAATTCTCAAAAAAAAAAAAATCTTAGAATTCTTCGAAAATTTTTTTAAAATATTTTATCATTTTTTTTATAAATTGTATAAATTGATTTCAAATCACTTAATTAGAATAATCTTTATCACAAGATTAGAATTAGAATGTTCTTATTATAAGTATGGAACTAAAAGACTTAATATCGCCTATCTCAACGGTATGCGTTTAAGAAAATGGGAAATGGAATGATACATGGATAGGAAATGTTTACCTTTAGATTTTATCTTACCTTCCCACAACATGGACCTTTTTGTGTTTAACTTCCTATTAAAATGAATAAAATCAAAAATATATTTTTGATTTGTTTTGGACCAATTACCTGATAAAGATCCACAGTTTTGTTCCCAAACTCATATATCGACTCGTTTCTTTCTTTATTTATTTTGTTGTTTTTATAAGTTATAGTAATATCGCAATAGGATGATATACGCTTTAATAGACAGATGGAGAGGCAGTCGACCTACTGATAGATTAAGTCCAGTGTTTTATAAGTTTCTACAATTCGAATGATAAAATTTATGCTAAATTTCCTTACGTAATTCGTTTTATTTTTGAGTTAATGATGTTCATGCATAGAGATGGATAAATAAACATTCTGCACAAAATTTGGTATAAATATACAATTTTGATTTATAGATCATATACCAACTTCATTTCTTTATCTAATTTTTTTTCAATAATCTTGTCATAAACAAATATTTATTTCTCAATCTGGATTTTTCAAGCTCAAAAAAGTTAAAAAAAAAAAAAAAAAAAATAAGGAAATTTATAAGAAAAAGAAGCACTCAGAAATTCGATGCCTAATAAATTTATCCAAACTTTTATGTTCATTTTCTAGCTTTTTTTCATAATCGAAAAAATATTTTTATTAATTCTATTATATGTTTTATATTTCCGAATATTTTATTTTCACTTTCTCATTATGTTTATTTTGTTATCTAGAAAACTTTAAATTTAGAGATTTTACCTAATTTTATAATTTGTAGGTAAAGTATTGTGACAGCACCTAATGAAAAAATATCTTTAATTTTTACTAAATATGAAAAAAAAATTAATTGATTTTCCACACATTATCTGCTCTTTTCATACTTTAATTTCATAAATTTTCGTTACATAACTAGAAAACATAATTTTCATTTGTTTAAAAAGAATGTGTACCTATTTTTATGGACTCAATATTTATCGTAGTTTCTGATAGTAGATATCTGAATCTTTCAAAATATGACCACTTTTTTACTTTCACTTAATATTTTCATTCGGTCATACTTTCTCTTCACTTCATAATCCTTATCTAGTTCCTAACAAACTTAATTTAAGTTATTAAGTAAAATTCAGTGATTATAATCACGCTTTTAAAGCGTTCGTTTTCCTTTAATTTCTGAATATTCAACTGAATTCTATATTATTATTCTGATCAAAGTGCGTAGAATTTTACGTACTTTTAAGGATTTAATAGTTATCACCAGTACCTAATGGAATAACCCGAAATTATAAAAAATATGAATCCCTTTTTTTAAAGTTTTTCATACATTATATGTGTTTTTCATATTTTCATATTTTGCTTTCATTTTCAAAATTTTTATTCAGTTATCTTGCAAACTTTATTTACAATTTTTTTTTAATAGAATTTTCCTATTTTTTTTTCCTGTGTCCTATTTTTATGGACCTAATATTTATCACTTATAGCTTACCGCAAGATTCTGAAACCAGGTTACCAAATGAGGTCTTACTCTTTCAGCATTGACACCTTTTTCATTCTTATGATCGTTTTTACTATATTTGTACTTCAATCACCTACCTATGTATCAAAACGTTTCAATAGTCGTCACTGTTTATTTACATTTGATGTCAACAGCACACACTTTAACAACGTTACCAACTAAATATTGACACTCACTCATCTTTGAACAAAGTGCGTACACAAAATGTACTTACGCGAGTACCAATCAGAAGGGGAACCGGAATCAACAAAAACGGTATAACAATGCCCGCCACTGTTCGCCACTGATAGCGGAGGAAAGAGCAAAGAGCCATGAGGGCAGAGATCTCTGGAAAGTAACAGTGAAAAGTCTGAAACCAAAGTTCTATTAAAATGATGATATCCCTTCGTTCTTTGTACTTGCGATTTTATGGTTCAGTAGCTCAAAAACACGATGATAAAATTTAAAAGGGGAAATGTCATAAATAATGAAGTGGATTGTGTAAGATTGTTGCACCACACTTATAAAGTGAGGACACACAGAGTAGGATTTTAAAAGTTCGCATGACGATGATCGATTATTTAAGTTATTAAGGAAAATTCAGTGATTATAATCACGTTTTTAAACCATTCTTTTTCCTTTAATTTCTGAATATTCAACTGAGTTCTATACTATTATTCTGAATTTCAAATATTCAACAACACACTCTTCTAATTTAAATATCATGATGAATCTGCAAAAGTTGACAATATAAGGCAATAAAATAAATGGTTAACTATCAAACAGATGTTAAGCGTTTGACGATTTTGCAATGAATTTATTATTATTTGACAATGCTTCATTTCAAAAAAAAAAAATGATTGTGTGTTTTAAGCTTTTTTTTTCTAAGCTGTCATTCTAATAAAGCGACAGAATTAAAATATATATCTAAAATCTATTCAATGATTAACCAACTTTAAATTACCTTTGCCTTATTATTGCGATATTATATGAATTTATTCTATTTGTTACATTCAAAATTTAACTTTTCAATCAGGGTCGTAAAAAACAGACACGAACTCTTATCGAATATTGCATGGAACAACGGGATGAACACGGAGACGGGAAGTTTTGAGTGAGATTTTTTTGTTTTTTTAGAGAAAAGGACATGAGCATTTCGTGGAAAGTTAATATACACATAACAGCGCGACAAGAGTGAAAGGCATGCGATGGGTAGCATATTTTTTCCGTCGTATTCTCACGGTATATTCTTTCAAAAGTGAAAAAAAAAATCAATGGCAATTTTTTTAGTTGCTCTATATTTCCTCTCCCCCATCCCACTGTAAGCCGTCACTATAGCACTTGCTTTTCTTAAAAGCAATTACTAATATTTAAAAGCCCACACTTTTTATGGACGGATATATAAAAGGATATTTATGTTTTAAAGTTTAGTTCATTTTTAAAAAAAAAAATTTGGAAACATTTTCTATATATCTAAAGAATATAAACTTTTGGTCAATAATACTAACTATTTTTAAGTTTAGCTTTGAATTAATTAATTACCAAGTTGTTTCCATACGCCTTTCATGCATTATGCGAGATGCATATATATTTACTTGTCATTATATTTATTAATGCATAATTGCGTTAGGTGAACAGCTGGTTCGCCAGGAATATTGGTCATATATGATTTCAGATAAATCGTTTAGATAAAACTTCATGACTACGATACCGCCAAATTGTGACATTAATGCCGTGTTATTATGTTTTATTGATTGTGCACATGAACCTTTTCTAACAGAAATAGTTCCATAATATCATAGTGCTAGTAATAACGTAAACATTAGGGCTGTGGTGGCCTGGTGGTAAGGTTTCGGCTCGTGAGCCATAGGGTTCAAGTTCGAGACCCGATTCCACCAAAGAACCGTCGTGTAAGGGGGTCTGTTGCACGTTAAATCCGTCAATGCCAAACGTCCTCCCGCTGGTGTGCCGTGGTGTGGAGAGGGGGTGGGGTGCCACCTCAGGTGTCTTCCTCGTCATTTGACCGCGGCTCAAAATTACGAGGTCCGTCTCAAAATAGCCTTATTGTTGCTTAAAACGGGACGTTAATATAACTAAACTAAATTAAACGTAAACATTCGATTCATCTATATTCTAAATGTCTTTTTCGTATACGAAGTATATATTCGAATTCTCTTTTTCGTATATATTCGACTTTTTCGTATTTACTATCTCGTATAAGAAGTACAGAGAAAGTAGTGTAATGGTTGAAAAATTCAATCTCGAGACTTTTATGAGTCTCCATGTTTCAGACCCTTCTAAGTTCAAAAAACTCATTTTCGGAAAATGCTTGTTTGTCTATGACAAAGATAAAAACGCTTTGAACTACACGGATGAAATTTGGTATGCGGTCTTTATGCCAAATTTGTAGATTTCTATTAAATTTTGAGCAAATTTCTTTCAGAGGAACACTGTACATCCAGCTGTTCGAATATAAATTAACACAATAACTACAAAAAAAAAAAGAGAGAGAGAGAGAGAGAGAGAGAGAAGGTGAACAAAATTCGCTACGAAGAATTAATACGATTTGAGTTTCAGGGCAACAAGCTTTACTAACAATAAAAATGAAAGTGTATGTATGTGTGTCTTAGCGATGTATAGGCGAGACCGATTGATTTAGAGCCACCCATTTTGGCACATATATTTGGAGAATAGAAATGGGCACCTGGAATGGATTATTTTGAAATTTTAATTAGGATATTAAGTAATTAAAAATTAAGCGAAATTTTGGCATCTTTGCGCAATAACTTCTGAAAATATTTATGCATAAAAATAAATTTTACATCGTTTCAAAAATGTAAACTTTTTTTATTAATACCAATTTAATGGCCCTGCGTGTTATTTTTTCCTAAATTTTGGTAACTATTTTAAAATTTAATTTTTTTTTTTAAATTTGGTAATTTTTTTCTCTGATTTCCAATAGTAGGTCACATTGTTCCTCGCAATACAAACCTATTTTCCCCGAATTTCAAATATATTATTAAATGCATTTCATAATAATATTTTCATTGTCGTGAACACCCACACTTCATCTCTATTACTAATAGAGATAAAAAGGAATACATGCATGCCATTTGTCAGCTGGAATCTTATAAAAACAGACCACTTTTTTAGAGCTACCAAATTTAGTTAAAATGTAATTTGAAATATGCCTGCGATTGTTTTTTTTTTTTTTTTTCGAAATTTCCACAAAATTTCATTTTTACTAATTAAGAGAAATTCTGGTCTTTAATGCAGATAACATACAAAAATAATACTGCTCAAAAATAAGATTTTATGATCTTAAAATTGAAAAAAAAAATCGGAAATTTGACTGTATGGTATTTTTTTTCTTACTCTAATTTTAGTAATTTTTTTAAAAAAATACTTTTGTATGTTTTTTTACAACTTTGTATGCATTTTTACAACTTTAAACATGAGTTGTAAAAATGTATCCCACTTTTAATGATGGAAATCAAACCCATTCTTTGTTTTATTCTACATTTTCTCATACTGAGTGAGAGTTATTTTGTGAGATAACTTAGAATATTACAGTAAAGTATCTCATGACATAACTCATAACTTTTATGTTTTTACTTACTATTTTATATATATTTTTTTTCACAACAAAAAAAAATTTTATGAAGAAAAGCACAAACCTTATCTTAATTTTACGTTACTGGCAGTGAATCAGATTTGTATGTTGAATAAAGTTTATATTTCGTGCAGGCATAAAGTTTATTCAGAACTATTTTTGTTTGAAAAATCAGGCAGGTGGTCGTAAGAGGTCATTAAAACAAATAATTACTTCTGACTTTTTTTATCACATGAATAAGATAAGAATGTAAATGAAAAAAAAATCACCGAAAAATCTTTCACTCAATTATTTTCTTTCCCAAACAAATTTATATAAATCTATAAAACTGGATTTAAAAGAGTAGAGAAATCATTGAAACTTTAATTTAGAACTTAAATTTTTAATTAAAATAAATCAATTTGAAATATTAATGAATTAACTAAAATTCTCTCTAAACTTTCTTTTTTTTTTCAATAAAATTT
The DNA here is from genome assembly GCF_947563725.1 of Argiope bruennichi. Taxonomy (NCBI): domain Eukaryota; kingdom Metazoa; phylum Arthropoda; class Arachnida; order Araneae; family Araneidae; genus Argiope; species Argiope bruennichi. The sequence continues at coordinate 96,864,730 of NC_079154.1, read as the reverse complement.
TTTGAAAATAAATCGTTTTTCTTATTTAGTTATGAAATGTATTAAAATTACTGGAAAAAATTAGGGAAATGATTCTATGAATACTGTCTAGTTTAAAGGTAGACATATGATAACCTTATGACACTTGTATTCACTAATGAATTAATTCAACTCGATCTCTTAATGAAATATTGTGGGTTTTTTTTTACTTCATATTATGAAACATTGCAATTAATTAGTAAAAGTATGAGAAGTTAAAAATAAATTTTATTCTAAAAATATACAAATTCTGAAATTATGATAAGCTAAATATAGAGATTTGATTCATTATTATAAAGCTGTGCATATTAAACAATTCAAACTGAGTATCTAACATTTCTTTTAAAAAAATGTAAATAAAAACATTCAGAATAATTAAAAGAAATATTAAAAGAAAATTAATAAGGCAAAATAATTGAAGAAAGTAAGGAAAATTTTAAAAAAAAGTAGAACTAAAAAACAAATTCATTGCTTTCGCTTAATTCAATAATTCATTCATTTAATTTCACTACTAAAGGAATCAATAATTAACAAATGTACATATGGCCATAAAGCATAATATATTTTAATTAAATAATATGTAAATTATAAATATATTACAGAAAAAAAATGACAATAAATGTAGAATGAAATTGTTTTGCTATATAATATTTTACTTGCTTTGTTTTACTGATTACTATTTTCTAATCTTAAAATGAGAGGTGATAAATATTAATCTAAACGTCTGGATATCGCCTTACTTCGAGTTGAGAATAAAATCTTAAAAAAATTTTGATTCTGCATAATTAGCATAAGAAAAAAAAATATCTATTGGTTCTCCATCTATAAATACTGAAGTTTAAAATTTACAAATTTCATTTAAATAAGAAATGAAAAAAATAAATTTAATTTGGAAAAATAAGAAGAAACTTCTTATTTTCATCATCAACAAAGAAAAAAAAATCCTGGAATAATTTCAACGATGCAGAAATAATTTTCGGTCTTTTAGATTTTCAGAATTTATGGAGAAAATTAATCCGAACATTGTTTAATTTTTAATTAATTAAAATTTCCAAGCAATAGCTCCAAATGTACATTGACGCTTTCCAAAATATTGCAATATTAAATTTGGTAGTTCCGAATCTAATGGTCCGTACTTTAAAGAGCCAGAACATACACAAGCATACATTTATCTTTATTAAAAGTAAAGGTTTATAAATTGATTATTTAACTATTCTTCGTTTGCTTCCGGCAAAAAAAAATCACTCTTTATAAAAAAATTCGTTAAAAATTTTTTAATTAAAAAGAAATTGGAACAATCAATGTTTACCAACATTTCATAATATATATCACATTCTTTCAAGCAGATTTTAACATACAAATATCTTTCAACGATCTAGTTTACAAAGCTCAAGGCAAATATAATAAAAAGTGATCACTATTGTTGATCGAATTGGTTTCCACAAGAACAAATTTTATGCTAAAAATCAACTTGAAAGTTAAATAATTAGCCTGCGTATGTGATTACAATGCAATCATCAAACTTGTTGCTTCTTCAAAAGGTTTAACTGATTGCAAAAGCAAAATGGGAAATAAAAATTTCTTGAATAACGAGCTTAAAGAGGGAATATTATAAACGATATTTTAACACGAAAAAACATCATTTCCTGTAAACAATAATAGCTAAATTTTCAAAAATGTAAATCAAAACAAAGGAACGTTGCGTTTGAAGGAAAAAGAGCAAATTTGAGTAAAATTAAAGATTAATTCCTTGAATGTAAAATAAGATTTTAAGCAAATATTTAAAAAATGTGGAAAAACGAATGATGACAAAAAATACAAATAGTAGTTGATTATATAACAACTATCATTAAATACTCTATGCACGAACGAACTTTTCCACTTAATTCTAAAAACTACAAAGTTTGGTTATGTGATTTCACAATTGACTGACATTTTTAAAGGCATATTCTTGGTAAATAAAAGTTCCTACGAACGATTAGGCCTCAAAAATTCTTTTAAAAAATATCATAAATTGATTCGAAAAATTAAATCAATTCATTAAATTCATCCCCCCCCGAATTCTAAGAAATATCAATTTGATTTATCTTATTTGCATCATCTTAATAATTAACGATAGCATATTTAGAAGCAGCTATTCGTATATCTGTTCATTTCTTATCATAATTTTATCAAGCATATTTTTAAAAAATTTTTGTTAAATTTTAAGCATTTGCAGACTTAATCAGTTTTGTTTCGAAATCTCTAACAAATTTGATAAGCATATTTAACTCTTATGAGCTGAAATGAAAAGTAAAATTATATTTCCTACATCAGAATCGAGATTTTAAAGTAAAAAATAATTGATTGATTTGTTAATCAAAAATTTAATCAATTAATCGGTTTGAAAAGAAAATTACCAGTGGTAAGTTTAAATTGTTAGATCAATGTTTCGTCTAGAGGCTAAACGGAGTTAACTTAGGATGGATCTTGAACCGTGGTCAGATGATGAGAGCGACTAGAATCGGATTTCTACTGCAGACTAGACAGCAACTTAGAAATATTGGCTTGAGGAATTTGCAATCAAATCTATTAGATTAAGCAGATGTTATTAAGCTAGTTAGTTCTAAAAATATATTAGAATAATAATTGGTAAGATTTCTATCCATCTCAGAACATTCACTTAGTTATTACATTCTTTATAAACACTGAGCTTTATATACACAAATGTCGATACCATGCAGTGATGAGCTATAATAAGCAGCTATCCAAGGAAGACACAGTAATTTTCCCTAAACTATTGAATTTTTTTTTAAAAAATATCAAAAATAAATCATTTATTTGTTGCTAAGTTGAAATATGTCGAAATGTGAAATTAGATTGATCATTTCAACAAGAAAGGGGCTTTTTAATGTAATTGCTTAAATTCGTCACTGAGGAAAATGCCCGAGAAAGAATCCCCTATCGCTTTATGAACGTGAGCTCTAAATCAGAGAAGGAGGAAGAGAAGGGGGGAGGAAAGGAGCCCTTAGATATAAAGTGCAATAAATCTAAACGTAGGGGAGTGTCGGTGAGGAAATAATATATTCTTTCTCCTACATTTGTTTTTAAATAATCAAAAAAGTATGAATAGAAGAAAATACAATTTTTTTAGATAAATTACTAATCTGACCATAAAAATCGACACAATTGCATTGATATTTTGTTGACGTTGATGAGTGAGGCACCTTTATTTTGCTCTCCCCTTCTTAATCCTCCGTCGCAAAGCTCATTGTACGTGACTGGTTTCTGGCGGAATCGGATTTCAAATCTGCTACTCAGGCACCTTATTGCTACAATGAGTGAGCTAACAACCCTATCTTGCAAGGGCTTAAGGGGGCATCACAGTGATAGTCGTTACGATATAAACACGGGAACCGAGAGTGCAGTTTTAAAAGCTCTCACCGGCGAAGGTCCAACTCCTTGCAGCAGCAGATAAGCTCCCTGTTCGAAATAAAATTCATTATTATTCCATCTGGGGAAGCGAGAATCCCAATACTCGTGGTAGTCCAAGTACTTCTGGTAGCCCCAGGTTGGAAATGCCTTATTGTTGAAAAAAAATATTGCATAATCAAAATATTACTTAGGTACTTACGTACTATCGCAACCATATTGGCGATATTGAATAAAATTCAATGTTACCAATATTAAAATTCAGCACCATAGTCACGTTCGAAATCGGAGTTGCCAATTTGGTGAGTTATCCTGGCATCGTTGTGATAGTAAGCAAGTACCATTACTTCTTCTATCAGATGTGTTGAAGGGTTACTATAAATTTACAGAACAGAATAAAATACAAAAAATACTCACTAATTATAATATATATATATCTTTTTAGCAAAAAAAAAAAAAAAATGTCAAATACATTACATTTTTTTTTCTCGATATTTAGTTCTCTTGAAGTAAATATTCTATTTCTCTACTGTTCAAACAAACCCGATGATTCATTCACTGCCTCAATTGAATTTGCGTACTTCCATTCTTGATTAGAAGTAATAATAAGAATGTCCTGAAAATCATTGAATATTTTATTTCTATTTTTTAATATTTTCTGGAAATATTATCTTCCATAGATAATCAATCAATGAATTTTAGTTTGATGGTTTTATTTCACATAATTCCGAAATTATTAAAGGTAAAAAATAAAATGCATCATAGCATAAAAAATCTCCAAAATAAAATAAATCCTTATCATTAAAAAATATTCAATAAAACAGTTTTAAATTATAGTATTAAAAAAGTATTCAATTTGAAATTTAATATTTATTGCTGTTTATTCGCATGAAAGCTATTAAAAGGTACACACAGATTTTACCAACTTTTGTTTTTGTACGTGGCATGTTTTTTTTGTACAGATCAGACTGATATATTTGATTTAATACTAACCAGTCATTTGATTTAACAGTAAATTTTTTTTGGATAAATTGAATTTATGATCGCCTGATTGCGATGCGCAAATTTAATTTTGAAATCCATTTTGTTGCAAGCAAAAATATATCACGTTACAGTATAAAATCAACTTACTTTTAGATACAAAATAATCTATGCAACTGCTATCGTAATACTTGCTAAAGAAATATTAAATTGAAAATGCAAAACTAGAACATTCGTTAAAATATCATTACATATATAAATATATATAATTCTAAATAAAATTCAGTAAGATTTATTTGATACTAGCCGCTATTGGTGGCCAAGTGGTTGATTCGGGAGTAATTACAATTGAGTCTTTTACACCTAGTTCTATATATTTTTAAGTATCAAATTATGTCAGACACCAAAGCAGTTTATTTTAAAAACCTTAATACTTGTTCTCTTTATTACGTACTGGAATCTTCCAAAATCAGTGACATGGTATTGCTATTAAAAACTTAAATGTGTTATTAATCTCCCTCTAACTGCACACGTTGTCTTTCGCTCTAATGTCATTTCACTTGCTGATTCCACATGTAAACTGTGATGATGATTATCAGTTACTTTTTTTCTTTAGCTTTTAACACTGGAAGATCAAATGTTTAATTAAACAATGAAAATGAATGTTGAATTTTATTCCAAAAATGTAATTTTAAGTCCAATTATCTGTCCTGTACAGATTAAAACATATTCTTACACTTTCTTTTTTATTACTCTCTCGTATACCTAGTTTAGGGAAAGTAAGGCAATCGTCAAAAAAAATTTCCGACTCGAGATTTTGACGAATTTTCACATTCTAGACTTCCCTACTTAAAAAAAAAAAAAGGAAATGTCCGTTTGTCTGTCTGTCTGTGACAAAGATAACTCAAAAGCGTTTTGAGCTACATGGATGAAATTTGGTATAGGTCTTTACACCAAATTTGTATGTTTCTGTCAGGTTATAAGTCAGATCCGTTCAGAGGAAGTCTGTCTGTCCGGCTGCTCACGAAAAATACAAAACGAAGAAAGCTAGATGGATAAAATTCGGTAAGATGAATTAACATCTGTACTGTATGGATTTTGGGAAAATACATCAAGGGATTGATCGTTTGTCGGTCTGTACTTTTAGAAACATGTAAGAACGATAGCTCAAAAATGGAATTATTTAAATATATGAAATTGGGTATGGTATTTTGTGACTACAAGAGTAGTTTTGGGTCAAATTTTTGTTTCAATCGGGCTGTAAAAACGCATCTAAAACACAAATTCGATTTATGGTTACAGCATGCAAGAGATTAAACGCCAAACTAACTTGCCAAGGATGATACGATAGATTCAGTAAAAATGCTAAATTTGCGTCAAACGTTAATATTTCATAATTATTGTACGCCAATGTTATGCTAGGCGTTTTCGGGGTAACACCTTTTTTGCGAGAAAGTTTTTGAGAGACCACTGCCACTATTGTAAATATTAACAATAGAAAAAAGTACTTATTATCGATTATTAATAAACAACAATCATGCATATATTTTTCATTGAATAAATTTAAATTCCATCACTAAATATAACTTTTTTTCTATTTGATGCAGTCCCCATAAAGACTTTAGTCTTTTTTAGAAAGTGGATTTGTTAACAAGAAATATATAAATTTTTAAGTCAATTCCTTCTTATTTCAACAAAAATAATTTTATTTTAGTTACTTTTTATTAAATAATTACAATTAATATAAATATGTATATACAAACGACAGAATTACAATATTAAGTAGCAAAATAGAGCTTGGCGACAAACTTGGTGACGGATTTGGCGACTTTGGCCATCAAATAGAAATTATTGGACAAATTTAATTAATTAATTAATATTTGAAAAAAAACTGTATTAACATCGTGTCATCTACTACAAGTTTTAAAAAAATGAACTTGAGTGAATGAATAAAAAGTATTTTTATTAACGATTGAAAATGTGAAGAAGATATATATATAGAGAGAGTGTGAGCTAATAGTAGGAATTGAAAAAAATCGAATCTGAAATACTATCGTAATGGTCGAAGTATTCTAAGAATATCTGATCTTAGCTCACATTTCAAATATCCTATTCGCTTATAAATGAACCATTTATACGGATATCCGAAAACTTTTTATCCTTCGACCTTGAAATGAAACTCACGTAAGGACGTTGTTATCCGCAGTCAGCTGTATAAAATGTAAATAATCCACAGATTTATAGAAAGACGTAATCCTTCAAAACTCTCAAGAAAACCTTCGTTATTCTGACAGCTTGGAAATAAAGAAACAACCACATATCATAGCATTATGGCATTGCTGAATATCGTTAAACTCTCTTATCTTTTTTGTTAAAAACTTTTATTCAAAAGCATGTATTGGTAGAAAGTGCTTCAACTATTTATTTTATTTTTTTAAATTTATTTTTTAGAACATTGGTACGCCGGTATCTGCATTAAAATATTTAAGAAAATTTATATGATATTTCGTAATGTGCTAAATGTTTTAATACTTTGCAATCAGATGATTCCTTTCAGGCACCACGATGGTGCATCGTTTTGGCGTTTTATTCATTTGTTTATTTTAATTTTGTTTATTAAAAATACTTACAAAATGGTAAGGAAATGCAGATAAATTTGAGATAATTCAGTTTAAAACTATATATTTCGAAGCAATGAACAAGTCATTGTATTAGGTGAATAATTATGCATCGAATTACTTTCCTGAGAGCAGAGGGTTAATATATGAAATATTAACCCTCTGTTAAACCCTCCCCCTTTTTTACAAAAATTATTGACATATTTATCAGGTTTCTCGAGGCAACTGCGGTGGTAACAAAAAGCATATTTTAAAGTAAACCTGTATTTGCTTTTTTTGTAATTTCTCGCATATGAAGTACAAAAAGTGAAAGTATTGTAACAGTCAAAAAAATTTGAACGCAATATTGTGATGACACTTTGGTTTGGCTTTTGGGACCATCCTGAGTTCGAAAAACACATTTTTTAGCAATTATGTAAATCTGTGAAGGAGCACGATAATTTAAAAACACTTTGAGCTAGATGTATGAAATTTAGTACGTGATATTTACACTAAATTTGTAGATTTAGAGAAGAAATATCTGTTCATCTGGTCATCCGAGAACAAGTGAACACGATAAATTTAAAATGAAAAGAGCTAGATAGATAAAATTTGGTATACATATTTAGAATCCTAAGAGTAGATATGTGTCCCATTTTGAAGACAGTTTCTCAAAGAATTGACTGCATGTCGGCCTGTATTTTCGCATATATGTAAACAGGCTAACTGGAAAACGCATTGAATTATTTAAATAAAATTTAATATGCAATTTTAGCATCTAAAATGTAGACTCATATCAAAATTTGAACCAAATGTGTTAAAGGATTGACTGTCGGTCAGTGTGTACTTATGCACACTTGGCTTAAATCAATAAAATTTGTTAATTTTTGTTAGCTCACATAACTCTGAGTGAAATTTTAGTTTGAATCTGCCGGAACTAAAGATAGCAAAATGCATATTTTATTTTCTTTATTATATGACAAAGTACAAAATTATCTTGTCATTTTTTAAAAGAGTCATTCTTTCGTGTCGCAAGAATGAATTTCTAGATTAGATGAATCAACTTATTCATCCGTAGACAGAGATACCTCGGCGTATGATTAGATTTTTAATCTGCATTTTGATACAATCAATTTTTACAATAATTAACTAGGCCTTGGATGCTGTACTACCGCGAAGTCATACGGTATATGTTTCACTGCGAAATAAAATTGGAGTCAAGTAATTGATAAATTTCTTTTCATAATGAATTAATTTCATATTAAGATATTCGATGATTAATTATAACAAAATAAGATCATATTCAATCCACGGTTTCATTTTATAATTTCATTAATGAAATAAACTATTATTTACATTTAGATTAAAAACAAATAAAGTGGTCTCTCCGAATCATTCTCGCATACTCTCTAATAAATATATATTATCGATCCCTACCTCCTTTCACAATAGTTATGTATCTTTGAGAAAGCAATGAATACCAAGAGTCTTGCACATAAGCGTTTTATGCCTCGCAGTATATTGAAGAACACCGAATATGTATTTTGTCGGGATTTTTTTTTTCGTCTGAATGTAACCAAAATTCGACACAGAGTTATAATTTTAGTAAAAGAAAATTACATAATTTCGTTTACCTAAGTAACTCTTTTTTTTTTTCCTTCTTAAATTTGCAAAGATGTGAATGAAGAGACAGACAGCCGGACCACCAGAAGATGGTTTTTTTTTCCCATACTTTCTAGAAAACTAATCGTTTTCTTAAGCTTCAAACTATAGCTTGCAGAACATCTTAAAATCTTAAAACTAAAATAATACTCCAAGCAATTTAGAATTCCATCGGCTTGTTTATTCTTTCAACATAACAGCGTATCTTACAAACATTGCCAGATTCCAGAAGGTTTACAATTGATTATCAGCTATTATACAAAAAATAAACGAAATAATATTAACAAAATATGTTTATCAAAGAAAAAAATCGTTTGATTTTACTTTTTAATAATATTTTAATAAAATAAAAATAGTAGCAGTTAAAAAAATGTCTGAAAAGGAATCGTCTGCTAAATGTCTATTAACAGATTTAGATTACAATATTTACCGAACAGGTTTGGTTCAAAATCTGACACGGATTTTACACATCAGTTGTTAAATCAATGTGTCGGATTTCCTTTATCTACCTACTTATGTTTTGATTTATAATGTTCAATCGGATAGACAGACAAGCAAGCTTCCTTTGAAAGGATTTCGTTCAAAATTTGAACGAAATCTGCAACTATGATCCAAACACCATGTAAAAAAATTCTTCCATCCAATTCAAAATTTTTAGTTTCAGTTCTGATGTTCACAAATAGGTAGATATTATTCCAAAAATGTATTTTTTAGATTCAGGGAGATTTGGCATTCATCAAAATCCCGAAATCGGCTTGTTTTACGATTACAATAATTTCTCTTTGTTTGTTTTGTGTATCAGAAAGTAAAAAGGTATTTTAAGTTCCACTGATGCCGTATATTTACTATTAAAACTATTTCCGATATATTTCATCATAATGCAAGCGGATAAAATCTTCCAAACACATGAGACAAATTTAAAATTACCTTTTTTAACGCAATTTGATGTCAATATTTTAGGATTCAAAATTACTTATTGACAGATTCAAAGTTTGCTGCAACAATTTATGCTTCTTTCAATTGGAGCAATAATTTTAGTCACCCAACTGAATTTTAAATGGACACTGACTCTTAGGACACGCAGTTCTTTTCTTTTTACCACCTCTTCTCATGTACGACCACCTGTGTTTTATTTATTGCCCCGTCATTTAGTAAGCCCAAAGGTTTCAATGCCGTTTGCTGCATTTCTTGCAGGTAATCACCAGTACCAGGTGAAGCAGAAAAGAAAATGGCTTTATTACCCGACTGTTTTTCAGGATTCGCCCGACCGCTTTTGGCCAAGCGGTAAAGGCATTCACCAAAGAAATAAAAGTTAAACTAAATGTGAAGATATATAGTTTTCGGTGAATATATAGTAATAATGCCATCAAGCAATAAATGAACTCTTTTCTATTCTGTTTATTATTATTACTGCCAACAACTTAAAAAATAGAACAAGTGGGAGTGGTCCCTGCAACATTTTTTTGCATACTCCCTGATAAACTTATCATGCCAGAGGATGCCTTGCATGGCATTGATGTACAATAGTTATGAAACATTTTTTTGGTTTGAATATAGCATTTTTACTAAATCTATCGTGTCATACTTGACGAGTGGTTTGGCGATTAATCCTTGGCATGCTGTTAATAATATTAAAAAATCGAATTTGTGCTTTAGACACGTTTTTCTCAACCAATTGAAACAAAGATTTGATACAAAGCTGCAATTGTAGTCACAAGATGTCATACCAAATTTGATGCACTTAAGTTACAGCGTTTTTGAATTATCTTGTTTTCATGTTTCTGAAAGTACAGACCGACAGATGGTCAACCCTTTCTTGGATTTGGCTCAAAATTTAATAGAAGTCTTACTATAAATGCTAAAATCTGTGTACCTAATTTTATCTATCTAGCTCTAAAGACCCTATACTAAATTTGAACCTTTTAGCTCAAAGCGTTTGTCAGTTATCTTTGTCACAGATAGATAGATGGTCATTTCCCAAACATGTGTTTTTCGAACTCGGAGATTTGAAACGTGGAGCTTCGTCAAAATCTCCAGTTCGAATTTTTTTGACAATTGCTGTTCTTTTTCTATATCACATAAACGAGAAAGTAATAAATATAGAAATGGGATATATATGATTATTGCAGATATTTATGCTTGCTGTTCATAACTAATAATTTCTAGCTAATGTTAATCTTTATAATAGTTTTTATAATGTTCAACTTGTATCAAAAAATTTAACTAATAACTTACGATTTTATACACTTCTTTTAAACACTCTCTTCCACTTTAATGACCCTTCTCTCTGTTTGAAGGTACTGTTTGCTATTTAAATAAGAAATGATTATTGGTATATTTATCACGATGGCGTGAGGATTATTTGGGCGGAGCACTTGGACTCATAGTCCTTCATCTCCGAGACGTAATAGTTAATTTATTTGTACTTATAAGAGTGATTTGAACCTAGATAATTTTAATACCTTTCTGTTTAATATCTGTAAGAAAATTAGTTAGGAAAAAAATAAAATAAAAAAATAATAAATGATATAAAAAAACAAAATAAGTTAAATAAAATAAAGTATTGTAACATAATATAATATGAAAGGAAGTGACATATTTATCAAATGTAGAATCAGTTTTCCTTTAACGCTAATAGGATTCAATTATACAGAAGGAACCAACTCGCATTTAATGGGTTTCGAAGTCACTATTGAAAAGTATACTTAAATACATGAAATGTGTTCTCCTAAATCGAAATTCATAAATTTCCATTCATAATTTTTGCATTCATAAATTTTGATTTTTTTTTGGTAAATTCATTCATACTATTGTAAATTTTGAAAAAATTCGTAATTTCATTAGATAAATTCGTTGAATTTTTCTCGATAGCGTTTTGTGACAATAGCTATTCTTTAATAATTCAAATATATTAATCGGTCGGGAATCGATCCTATATTACATAATTATGTTCATTTGTTTCATTTCTAACTTTTTGAAAGATGCGAGTCATTCCGAAAGCGACCCTGTTTGAATCACAGTTAAATAGGACATTAATCTAACAAATCAGGTCAAATATCTAATTTTAAAGAGAGGAAAAGAGGAGGGGAAAATGATCCAATATATTTGAATTTTCCAATTTTTTTATAAAGTTTTATCAATTATTTCTTTTAACAAATTTTTAAAAAAAAAACGCTAAAAAAACAATTCTGAAAAACCACAACATTGTTTTACCTGTATTAGCTATTATTTGATTAATATACTTTTTAGATAATCCATATAATGTATTACACACAATGGGGGGGGGACTTTGAAAATCAACAAATTTTCCAACTACTTTTCAAAGTTACCTTCCAAATATACAGAAAAATCCCTACTTTACATGGATAACATATTACTTCACTTTCTGTTAACCCCTTGACATACGAATTTACTTAACTTCCTGGTTAGATGACACATCATATCTGGGACGTTATTTTAATTCCTATAACAATATAAAAAGCTTTGATATATTGAAGTGTTTCAGTGAGATGTTTGCATTTTTAATTACTTAAAACCTTAACTTCAGATTTAAAACTAAAAATTTTCTGTAAATTGATGCACTTGTCAGACACGTTATTGTAAGAGAAGGGATTAAGAAAACTCTTATAAAAACTGAATATTCGCCACTCCCTGAATATTCAGACACTCATATGCTAAAAAATCTCAGCCACGCTTATGCTAAAAAGTGCATATGTTTTTATTTCTTTTTGGTTATTTAAAATTTAAAAAAAAACGCTCAATTATTTATTTTATAAAATTAGAAGAAAAGCTTTCTTTTCTTTTTAACCCAGTTAATCACTTTGCATTTTCTGCTATCCATTTCATGATGCCGTGGTGACGCTTTATAAGCCAGATAACAGCTACGAGACATGAGAAATTTCTTTTGTCTAGTGGTCTTGTTACTCGGCTACGAACCCAAAGGTTGCGAGTTCGATCCTCGCTTATCGCCAGCAGCAACATTGGTGACCCGATGACGTGATACGCAAACTTCATACAACTGTTGTGGCGCCCTCTACCAGAAATAAATGAAGCTGATAAATAATCAGCCAATAAATAAATGAAGCTGATAAATAATCAGCCAATAAAAAATGAAGCTGATAAATAGTCAGCCAATAAAAAAAAAATGCAGCTGATAAATAATCAGCCAATAAAAAAAAATGGATAAGGCGCAACAGCCAATATATCACCACTAATAACAGCAAAAACAGGACAAAAAAATCGTTCGTCTCACCTCCGACGAACTGAAGGGGGAGTAATGTGGTGACGCTTTATAAGCCAGATAACAGCTACGAGGTTTGGTTTGGTTTTGTGTGTTTTACTGGCGCAAGAGCCATATTTGGCTATACTGCGCCAATCAAATGGTAAAAGTATAAAATTTGTTAAAAAAAAACCACCCATTTATTTAGTTAACACAGACATATAAAGAAAATTTCACCCAAAAAAATGACGTAAATTTTAACATCTTAAAATTTAAAAACTATGATTCATAAGATTTTGTTACAATGATGAAACGTACAACTACACAAAAAGGAATGTTCAACGCAAAAAAGAATGATTAAAAAGTCTAAATACAAGTTAAAAAGCCAGTAGCTCTTAAGAATTTAAAAATATTTGGGTGGTATCTTTCACCCACTAAGTCCTGCAATGTTGAAGACAAGGTAAAAAAACGAGCACGGTATGAATTAAAGACAGGACATTCAATTAAGATATGCCGAATAGTAAAATTAACTTTGCAGCAATTGCACATAGGCGCATTTTCCCCAAATACGAGATGTTTGTGGGTAAAGCGCGTATGTCCTATACGGAGACGTGTCAATTTAACATCCATCTCACGTATAGGATGAACAGGCCAAGGAACAATATCCGATTTAATAAAATGTAATTTATTTTCGGTCTGCCGATCCCATGACTTTTGCCAGGTAGAAGAGAAGTGATGGGCAATGGACCTTTTAATATCATAAAAGGGGAGGTCTATGCTCAAAGAAGCCAATGCAGATTTTGCAGCCAAGTCTGCCTTCTCATTTCCCGAGATGCCGACATGACTCGGAACCCAACAGAAAATGACTTGAAATCCATCTTTCTGAAGCAGTCGCAAAGTGAACAAAATTTTAATGGCAATCGGATGTATCCGATTGTGGTAATGCGACAGTGTCTCCAGTGCGCTCATGCTATCAGTGTAAATAATAAATTTACGCTGAGTAAAGGATGAAATTTTCTCAAGTGCGCAGAAAATTGCCACCAACTCAGCAGTAAAAACTGAGCAACAATTATGCAAACGGTGGCTGAGTGTATCAGATGGAAGTATGATGCCGCAACCAGCATAACCATCCAATTTTGAGCCATCCGTGAAAATTGGAACAAAGGAAGAATACCGAGAGCGATGATACAAAAAGAGCTGTTGGAAAACAACTGGGGCAGTTAATGATTTATCGAATCCAGTGAAAGGGTTCAAAAACGAAAATTGCGGTATATCCCAAGGTGAAAAACTAAATGTGTCAACAACTTTAACATGAACAGCGTTAAGGTCCGAGTCTTTCAGAAGTAATTTAGTTCTCTCACAAAATGGGAGGATGTGAGAGAGACGCGCGCTATAAAGTCGACTAAGACTAACTGGTAATGACATTTGGTTCAAGGGATGGTTCAAAATAGATGTGGTTCGAAAATAAAATAGGGCAGACAATTTTTTTCGCCTTAAACAAAGGGGTAGCTGATGGCAAATTACATAAAGGCTTTCAACCGGAGAAGTACGAAATGCTCCAGAACAGATGCGCAATGCAGAGTGGTGAATAGTATCCAGTCGCCGCAGAACTGATGGGCAGGCGGAACCATACACCATACACCCATAATCGATCCGGGAAAGAATTACAGCTTGATAAATACGGAGTAAGGAGGTTCGATCAGCACCCCAGGATGTTCTGGAAAGCACCTTCAAAATATTCAAAGACTTCTCACACTTCTTCCGCAAATAAAAGATGTGTGGAAGGAAGGTGAGCTTCCGATCGAGAATCACTCCCAAAAACCGTATTTCGTTCACCACAGGAATTGGAATATTCCGAATATGTATATTTGGATCGAAGTGAAGCTTTCTTTTCCGACAGAAATGGACACAATGGCTCTTCTCCGGAGAGATAGTGTGCCCATTGTTATCGCACCAAGCCAACAGTTTATTTACGGCGATTTGCAACTGCTGTTCAATCAGATTAATATCACTTCCTTGGCATGATATCTGCAGATCGTCAACGTAAAGACTGGCATGTACAGATGAAGGTAAAATTGTTAAAACCGTGACTAAGATGGATGATAAAAAGTGTGACACTGAGGACACTTCCCTGAGGGACACCCTCAGCTTGTATAAAATATTTTGAGTAAAAATTCCCAACACGAACTCGAAATGTTCGATAAGATAAAAAGTTAGTTAAAAACATGGGTAGGTTTCCTCTAAAACCAAAGTTAAAAATTGTTGAAAGTATGCCAAAGCGCCAAGCACGGTCATATGCTTTTTCTATATCGAAGAATATAGAGACAAGGTGGTTCCTCTTTACAAAAGCGTTGCGGATCTGTGTTTCCAGTAAAATGAGATTGTCAAATGTAGAGCGACCTCTACGGAAACCGCTCTGCAGGGGGTGGGATACATCCTTGTTTTTCCAGTTCATTGATTAGACGAGCATTGACCATGCGTTCAAAGGTCTTACAAAGGCAACTCGTCAGAGCAATTGGCCTGTAGTTCAGAGGATTTGATGATTCTTTGCCAGGTTTTAAGATAGGAATCACAATAGCTTCGCACCAATGCATTGGGTATTTCTGCTCTGTCCAGATTCTGTTGAACAGCAACAACAGATTGGAAAGTGAAGTTTTATTCAAATGTAGAAGCATATTATATGTGATTCCATCTGGCCCGGGACTTGTATTGTGGGATTGAGACAAAGCAGTTTCCAATTCAAACATCCTGAATTTACAGTTGTATGAATGAGTGCTTGGGTCATTAAAGTGTAGAGGCAACCGTTCCGCGGGATTCTTAATTGCCAGAAACTCAGGACTATAAGAATCGATTGCGGACACTTGTGCAAATGCTTGTCCTAGAGTATTGGCTACGTCTAATGGGGCGGAATGCATCTCACTTCCTGTTTTTAATACAGGGATGGATGATTCATTATAAATCCCATTAGCAGCCTTTACCTTTCTCCACAAGGTTTTACTAGAAGTGTTGGATGTTATGGAAGAAACAAATGATATCCATGATTCCCTCTGACTTCGTCGTCGAATGCGACGAGCAAGCGCTTTGGCTTTTTTAAAGGCTACAAGATTCTCTGTTGTTGGGTACCTTCGAAATTTGTTCCATAGTCGTTTTTGACTCTTATGACTGTCGCGACAGGCTTCGTTCCACCATGGTCTACGAAATTTTTGAAAACGTGGTGAAGTTTTTGGGATACTGCTGTTTGCAGCATTTATTATGGTTTCAACGACTAGTTGTACAGCTTCCGAAATATCTGCAGTTTGGACCATAGTCTCGGTGATATCTGCTAACTGTGAAAAACCAATCCAGTCTGCCCGCTGAAATAGAAAACGTGGTGGACAATAAGTCGCACCGCCGCTAGCAGCATGGGAGAGGATGATAGGAAAATGATCACTATTGTATAAATGTTTGCTCACTGCGAACGTTAGCAGCGGTAGAAGTTCAGGAGAACATATGGCCAAGTCAAGAGTATGGAAGCTACGTGTGGGTTCGTGGAAATAGGTTTTCTCTTCATTGTTAAGTAAACAGAGACAGTTATTGGCAATAAACTGCTCAATCTGTCTTCCACGAGAGTTTGTACTATTCGAACCCCACAAAGTACTATGTCCGTTGAAATCACCAAGTATAATAAAAGGTGAAGGAAGCTGGTCCACTAGGTTGTCCAGATCTTGCTGACAGATTACATCACTAGGCGGTATGTAAATACAGCAGACTGTAACCAGCGTTCGTATGTGAACCTGTACGGTCACAGCCTGAAGAGAAGTATGCAAGCTTAGATGATTGCTTGGATACATATTTGGCGTGAAGACACAGACACCCCCAGAAGGATGGGATGTTGTGTCTGTATCTTTCCGAATACAATTATAACCGCGCAATTTTATAGGAATATTTGGTGTTAAAAAGGTTTCTTGAACACCAAGACAAACGCGATGAAAGTGGTTGATGATGGACTTGATGTCAGAAAGTTTGGATCGAATGCCGCGACAATTCCAAGAGAGAAAGGTACCCATTAAGAGATTTTTGTAATAGGAGAAATTTTAAGACTAGTCGTTTGAGTTGACGGAGTATCGCAACTCATGTCTAATTCTTCATCATCCCCTTCAGAAGGATGGAGGGCAATGGTATCGGGACATTTGAGTGTATCACCAAAAATGGAAGTTAAATCCTTTTGGACGATACCCTTCGTCGCCAGTCCCAGTGCGACGGAATTTTGTGTTTTTGATAATTTCATTTTTGAATGCAACTGTGTCGAGGTAAGGCCACGTTTCGCAAGCTTTAGCTTTAAAGAATTTTTGGATTTTGTATTTGATTTAGATCTAACTTGTTTGATATTTTCGGGAATAGTAGTTTTTACAATAGTATCGGTATCAGAGTCAGAAGATTTATCTGTAGTTTTGTTTTGGGTAGTATATTTAGCACAATTGCTGCAAGAACAGTTTGCACAAAAGGGTTTTTTCACAACGGATGCATATGTTAAGCCGGGTGTGGGAGTTTGAGCTAGAACTTTTTTCCTAGCTTCAGGGTAGGATAGGTTTTCTTTAATTTTAATTGATGTTATTTGCTTTTCTAACTGCCAGCGTTCACAATTACGAGAATATGAAGTATGATTGCCCCCACAGTTTACGCACTTTTCTGGTGCGCAACACTGCTGGCTATCATGGCCCTTTTCTGCACAGCGGGCGCAAGTGAGGGTCCCGCGGCAGTTAGCCTTAGAGTGGCCAAAACGTTGACATTGGAAGCAACGCAGAGGGTTTGGTATGTATTGTCGTACCGGTAGTTTTATGTAGCCTGCATATAAAAATTCTGGCAATTTGGGACTGTGAAAAGTAAGGATGTAATGTTTAGTGGGAAGGAGTTGTCCATCCCGCCGAATATTAATCTGGTGTACATGTGTCACTCCTTGTGGCTTTAGTTCCATGGTTATTTCCTCCAGAGAAACGTTAAAAAGTTCTCCACAAGTGATTACACCCTTTGAGTAATTAAGTGATGTGTGAGAATTAACTGTGACTGGAATATTTGCTAAAGCTTTTAATTTTATGATTTGCTGGGCTTGCTTTTTGGAGCAGACTTCTACCAGCAAATCACCTGAACGCATTTTACGTATTGATGAAACCTCGCCGACAACTGCTGCAATGGCTTTTTGCACTAAAAAAGGCGAAACAGAATTAAAAGTATCA
The DNA here is from genome assembly GCF_947563725.1 of Argiope bruennichi. Taxonomy (NCBI): domain Eukaryota; kingdom Metazoa; phylum Arthropoda; class Arachnida; order Araneae; family Araneidae; genus Argiope; species Argiope bruennichi. The sequence goes on along the minus strand of NC_079154.1, from coordinate 96,846,629 downwards.
TGCTTGTCTGAGACTCGTTTAATAACGAAAAAAGTATCAAATTGATTAGGAGAAGTAAAAAATACATGTTTCTTATGCCCACTGAAGGGAGACTTTTTGGAAGAGCCCATGCGATATTCAGAGAAATTCAGGCCCGACGGCACCGCCCACCACGGAGCCCAACAAGGGAAGGCAGCCACCGGCTCTGGCCATTCCCAGCCTCGGCGCTTACCTTGGTGCTAGCCGGAACCTATACGCTCGGAGTTACCCCCGGGGACAGTGACCACCCTTAACGCCAAGCCCAAGGAGTAACCCCTTCGCTTGATCCCTAGCAGACTAGCCACTCAGGTGACCAGCTACCAGCCGATTGATGCACAGGGGACCACAGTACACCACCCGTCTTTCTAGTGGGTTGCCACGCACGGCCAACACGTGGGGTTTTGGCTGTCCATGAGAAGCAAGCAGCAAACAGAGCGGCGACAGCTTCTCATGGAGAGCTCCCTCGACGGCAGGCGAGGGAAGGAAAGACACAGCAGAAAGCAGAAGGCGTAGGGGAGAGCGAACTGAAAGGGAGTATAGATCCCTGGGTACCTCGGGATTGGGACACACGTACTCACCTATAGTAGGTGAGCCCCTGAGGGGTAACAGCTACGAGACATGAGAAGTTTCTTTTGTCTAGTGGTCTTGTTACTCGGCTACGAACCCAAAGGTTGCGAGTTCGATCCTCGCTTATCGCTAATTGCAACAATGCCTTATAATTTAGGAATAGATTTTAAAATATTGATTAGAGCAGCTAACATAGATTCACTTACCTGAAGGGTTAAGAACGCTTACTTTCCACTAAAGTCATATCGATTGATTCAATTTAAAAGCTCATAAAATATGTAGATTGTTTATGGTTCCATTTTTCTATCAAATTATCAAGTCTATGAAGGACGCAAGGACACAACAGTTAAAGAATTAACCAAAACTATTAACTGAAGTTTATGGTAATTTAAATTGTCTGAAATTTAAATTATTATAAATTTTAGGTAGTAATATCAATTTTATTTCGTCTTAAACATTTGCAATGGATAAATGATAATCTTTCCATCTTTGGATTAGAAGGTCGAAAATTGCAGATTGAAGATTCAACAGAATATCAAATATGTATGGAAGCTGATGTACATTAAACTCGTTCCGCTTATGTAGTGTACATGAGATTTTTGAGTGGAATTCAAATACGGGCACCTGTTCAAAACTCTGGCTCCCGTCTTGTAATAAAATTCGCATAGCCTTAAAATTAAACATTTAGCTTTTCAATCAATTGAACACAGGTTTGATTCAGAATTCAAAAACATTGTAATTGGATAATTTTGTTTCTATAATATATGCATCTTTTTTATTTTAAATATTTTTCCATCAAACACATAAGCAACATTATAGCATTCATTTTTTTTTTTTTTTTTTGGTCCTTCAGACTGTTTTTTGTCATTGACATTGAAATCGCCACTCTTAAATCGTTGAAACAGAAACCAACAATTGGGATATGACGGAACAGCATCATCATAAGTTTCTAAAAGTACCTGATGGGCTTCGGTAGAAGATATCCTCAAATCAAGGGGGAGGGGGAAGCAATGAATGTAGAAAATGCGATTTGGAGCGTTCCATGATTGGGTTCTTTATACACTGAATAACTCAATAATACTAAATGGAAAACTTTCAAAATGATAACAATAAAGTAATAGGAAATTGGCAAAACCCAAAAGCATTGTTGTTTATATAACTTCGCATGTTTACCAACAGATGTCGCTGTTTGAAGTTATTTTTTTTTCTTAAGATATGATTTTTGAAAATTTGACACATATAAAATATTATATTTTAAGCACGATTGATTATAAACGAACCAACACAGCCGAAAAAGAAAAAAAATATATATATTTTTCTTACAGCGAAAAAAGTTTTTTTCAACAATTTATTTTCAAATGTTTTAATTACTAAAAATATTTGACGGCTAAGAAAAATCATTTCTACATTTAAAAATCTATATGAACCATCTTTTCCAATCCTGGATTTTTATCTATTTGTTTCCACTAAATAATTAAAAGAAAATCAATTTTTTTTTAATATTTAGTGACTATTATCCATGTAAAGTATTATTACAATTCGATGTTTAAAAAGAGCATCATGATATCTTACGAATTACAAATTCGTAAATCATTCTATGAACTCTGGTCTTTTCTTATTACGTTCATTCTATTATTTTTTCGTTGTTCTACTTGGAGACGTATACTCCTAATGATAAGATACTAAATTGCTTTGTACATTTTTTGTCCTGTGTAGTTTTGACTGACAAGTTCTCATTATGAAGTGCGCAGATGATTTATAAGTTATCATTCACAAGAATGATGCTGCAACATTTAGTAAATGATGATGGAAACCATGAACTGTTTAGAATAAATAGCACAAACGTCAGCAATCGTCACACTAGAGTTGCCAAAACAAGTTTTAGTCGCTATTTCTTTTGCATTTTGAAACATTAAAAGATAATGAATTATGAATAAATATTTATTTGATACAAGTTTTTGAAACAAAGATTGAATCCAAAAGCAATAAAAGGTAATTAATTAAGAAGATTCATTTGCTGGGCTTAAGGTTTGGAAAAAATTTGCATTTGATACAGCAAAGCATAGTCGGCTTTGAATGTGTTTTTATACTATAATTTGTGCTTTTGAAAAGGAAACCGCATTTGAGACAATCGAAGATTATCGATTGTTTATATTCATTTACTCGATTTATGTTCTTGAAAAAAAACATTTTAAAACAATAAAGCATAATCGGTTATGGGTACGTTTTTATTTATTTTATATTTTTGAAAAAAAAAATAGCATTCAAAATAATAAAAGGTAACCGATTATGAATATGTATTTATTCCGTTTATGCTTATAAAAATATATATAATTTTAAAGCAATGAAACATAGTGGTGTAAGAATATTTATTTATTCGGTTTATGCTTTTGGGAAAATTTTTAAAAGAATAAGATGTAATCATTTAAGAATATTCCTTTCAGTTAGGCTTTTGAAAAAAATCATTTTAAAGCAATAAAACATAATTGTTTAAGAATATTCTTAATTTTGCTTATACTTCTGAAAAAAAAATCACTTTAAAGCAATAAAACATAGTCGTTTAAGAATATTCATTTGTTCGGTTTGTGCTCATTCAACCATTTAGTCGCCATAAAGTTAATTGGCTCAGAAGTTCCAAACGACTTTTTGTCCACAATACATCATCAACTTTCGCACGATAATATTAAAATTTTAATTAATACATTTTACTTTCAGTCAAATGAATTTCTTTTAATAATAATAAAAGAGCATGAGTGAGCATCAGTCTGTTAGCGTTCTGCAAACTGATCATTTGACCTGAAATATGAAATTTATCGCAAATATATTTTAGAAAATGGAAATGTGCTTTTCGGAACGTTTTTAAAAATTTTAATTAGAATTTCAGCTAGATTTTGACTTTAAATAAATGACTTTAGAAAAATTATCTTCACATGAGTTTAAAATTTAAAAAAAACTGTCTATTTTTTCCCCTGAATTTTGACAAAATTTAAAATATTTCTTTGCACAATTTTTAACAATAGTTTGAATTATTGCAATGAAATTCAAGTATTTTTCGCTTTTTATCAAATATTTGATCGCGTGATTTTCTTCTATTGCCAAAAACTAAAGATAAAATCATTATGTTTTTTATCTACGCATTAAACGAGAAAGTGAAATTACTGTTCGTAAGGAACAAGAAAATAAAATTATAGTTCCGCAAAAGACAAGTGCAGTTAGAAGACAGAATGACCCTGGAAATTACATTTTAATGGCATTTTGATGTCATGGACATCATCCATTTAGATGACTCCATGTTCGTTATAAATAGAACAGATGTAAGGTTATTAAAATATGATGATTTTCATGTTTTTAACGATTTGATGCCGAAAAGCACTTTGTTGCGGAAATCATGAATTTCAATTTATGCATAAGAGATTTAAGGAAACGATATATAATCAATATTTCCAGCGAATCACCAAATCCGGTTTGTTGGTGTATTAATCTTAAAAATTATAAACAAAATCCATATATATAAGACGCTAACGTACGTGACACAGAAATGGCTCTTATTACTTATTACGGAATGGCAGCAATGAAATGTAAACATTATAATGTACGAAAGTTTTAATAGACTGCTTTATTCAGCGTTTTTACAGCTGCCGTGTCAAACCATTGAGTCAGAAGATGTAAAAAATATGAAGAAATAAACTTTATTCGGAAAGTGTCAATAATCGAGAGTCAAAATAGGCTTAACCATAACTATGGATTTTCGTTATGACTTACGTACTGGAAAAAGAAGACTTCTATTTATTTCCCCCAAAAAATTCTGCATTATATTAAAACTCAAAAAATTATCTCTTTAATGGTATCGATTTCATTTCTATGAAATTTTTCCTTTAATTTTAATAAATTCTTCGAGTTTAATTTACAGTGTTACAATGCTTTTAATATGAGATTTGATTTAGTTTAGTTTGGCTTTAGTACTTCTTAAGAGTAATATTCACTTCAGTTGCTTTTTTTTAATATTATGAAATTCAAACTCATTCAAAATATTCAATTTGCATGCTATAATGTTAAAATTAAGATAAAAATTACATTTTTTTTTTTACCTTAATTCAGAAATAGGATTTTCACTTCTACTTATATTTTATAATATGTTGTACACTTTTAATTTCTACCCACAAAGAATGATTCAGCTAAATTTCTATTTTTAAGTTCTATGAAATAAACTGAAATTTCAAAGAATGCATTCCATATTAATTGTTTAATAACTGAAAAAATCAGCAATCTTGGCGAACAAGCTGGTCTCCAAAGGCGGCAAGTATTTAAAACTTAAGAAAAAAGAAAAGAGCGAGTATGAATTTAAATGCTCATAACATCTTTTTTAAACCAGTGAGAATATTTTCTTCTCGATTTCCTCGTGAACTCAGACAATTTTGCGAGTTTTAATAATTATAGTAAAGTGAGAAAAAAAGCTTTCACGCATTTTGGATCACTTCCCTTTCACTGATTAAATTCCAAAATTTGATCAGATCTATTACTTTGATGATAAGATCTCATATTATATTTCTTATGTCTAAATCCTCGCCTTTATTAGGTTTTAGTTTCCACATACATATAAATAAGAAGATTAAAGACGGTTAACTTCTTAAAACCTTTTTTACTTTCTTGTATACGTAGTATAGAGGAAGCATACTAATCATCAAAAAAAATTCGAACTCGGCATTTTGACTCCACGTCTTAGACCTCTATTAATTCGAAAAATACATTTCTGGAAAATATCAATCTGTCAGTCTGTCTGTAACAAAGATAACTCAAAAACGGCTTGGGCTAGACAGATAAAATTTGGCAAATGGTCTTCAGATCAAATTTGTAGATTTCTATCAAATTTTGAGCAAATATCTTTCAGAAGAAGACTATCTGTCCGGCTGCACGAATCTAATTTAACACGATAACTGCAAAATAAAGAGAGCCAAATACAAAAAAAAAAAAAAAAAAAAAAAAAAATGGTGCACAGATTAAACATGTTTTATAAAGACCATTACCAAATTTTGAGAGAAATCCAACAAAGGGCTGATTCCATCTATTGGTCTGTATTTTCAGAAACATATAAACGCGATAATTCAAAGATGCAATTACTTAAATATATCAAATTTGGTATCGGTTGGGTTAAATTATCATATTTTCAGACGGTTGGAAAGAACGCGTTTGAAACCAAATTCGATTTCCGGATTACTTCGGATTTCAAGGATTACCAGGGATTAATAGTCGAAACACTCGCCAAGAATCACATGATAGACTCAGTAAAAGTCAAATGCATTATTGCACGCCAATACCCTACAAGGCGTTCACTAGAATAGCATCTTCATTAGAGAGTATGCTTCGGATTTCAAGGATTACCAGGGATTAATAGTCGAAACACTCGCCAAGAATCACATGATAGACTCAGTAAAAGTCAAATGCATTATTGCACGCCAATACCATACAAGGCGTTCACTAGAATAGCATCTTCATTAGAGAGTATGCTTCGGATTTCAAGGATTACCAGGGATTAATAGTCGAAACACTCGCCAAGAATCACATGATAGACTCGGTAAAAGTCAAGTGCATTATTGCACGCCAATACCATACAAGGCGTTCACTAGAATAGCATCTTCATTAGAGAGTATGCGAGAAAATTTTAGAGAGACCACTGGTTTAATTATTGCAAGCCCATGGATGGACAAATTTTCTATTGTCGAAATTTGGCATAGACCCGGACATTTTTTTGAAAAATTTAAATTTAAAAATTGGAAAACTTAAAATAAATTTCATTCGTATAATTAGCACTATTTCTGTGTTATCGCATTCAATGTGGATTAATCTTATTAAAGGATTATAGCGTTGGAATTTTTGGGGGTGGGTGGGAGTGAGGGGAGTACTTAGATTGCAACACAATTATGTATTTGTTCATCTTGTTGCTAGTTATCACTTTTTCAAATAGTAAAATTTTGAAATAATTTTAATCATTATAATTTCATTTTTATTAATATTTGTAATATTAATAATTATTATTATAAATGAATTAACTTTTTGTTACTAAAATTTTTTGAATTCAACAACTATTATTTTCAATAATTTTTACATTTATTTTTCAATTCCTACTATTAGTTCACACTCTCACTATATATATTTGTATATCTTGTTCAAATTTTCAATCATTAATAAAATACTTTTCATTCATCCACTCACGTTCAAATACATTTTTTTTAAACTTGTAGTAGATGACAATTGATGTTAATACAGTTTTTTTCAAATATTAATTAATTAATTAAATTTGTCCGGTAATTTCTATTTGGTCACCAAAATCGCCAAATCCATCGCCATGCCGCCAAATGGTTGCCAAGTTTGTCGCCAAGCTCTGAGATTATTGACGCGACACCCGATCATAAATAATATAAGATATATATAAATAATATAAAAAAATAAGTAGGAATTGAATTTTAAAAATTTTGCCTCTTAATATTGTAATTTTGTCATATGTATATACATATTTATATTAATTGTAATTATTTAATAAAAAGTAACTAAATTTTTTTTTTTTTTTTTTTTTTTTTTTTGTGGATCTAAGTAGGAATTGATTTAAATTTTTATATATTTATATATTACTTGTTAGATCTGAAATACGCACCTCAAATTTTTATCAAAAATATTTCTTTGCATGAAAAAAAAATCCCTTTCCTTTACTTGCATAAAATAACCTTTCATATCAAAATGGCTTCATACATTATTATTGAATTAAACATTTATTATTTACAATTCGACATTTAATAAGTCGGAAATACAAAATGAGATTAAATTTATATAAATATTTAAAAATATATTTGATTTTAGGTTTTCTATTCAATTCAGGATCTCTGGTGTGTACCTACTGCATCTTACCTTTCATTCAAATTTGATCAGGTCGTGTTTTCAAACACACAAACATATTTAAAAAAGTTTTTTTTATATTTATTTTAAAGAAAGGAAAATCTAAATCGTAAATTTCCCTTTCCACGATATTCAATTTTTTGACAACTATAATATTTTTTCCTTGTATACTAGTACTTCTTTTTATATTCTCTCTCTTTTTCTTTTCTTTTTTTTTTGAGTAAAAATAAATAAATATATAAAAGAAATCGAAAAAAAACCTTTTTTTACATACGGTTCTTTAAAATGGTTGTTATATGTCTATCTGTAAGTTTTTCGAATAACTGCATATTATATATACAGTTTTTTTTTTTTTATTTTATACTCTTTCCTGATAACTTGTTGACACACATTGTTGAACTATTTGCAATAAAAAAAAGAAAGAAACTTAACATTGAAGCTTTTTCTTAAATGTCTTGAATTAACAATGTGTGACAAAGTTATTCGCAGTAAACATTACAGAAGCGGTTGCGAAGAAATTATCAGCGTAACAGAATTTCTCTCTACTCACCAATTGAGCAGTGAATATGCAATGCTTAGTGTTCTTTCTGTTCCTTCAAGTTATTTGAGCAGCACCCTATCTACATAGAAACAATAGCTGTCGACATTCACTGTGAGATTTATAAAGTTTTGGAAACCTTTGTCAGAAAGATCAGTTCCGCTTTTGAAATCTGTGATATACTTGGTAAAATTTTGACGTAATAATGTTTTTAGGCTGGTATTTTTATCTGTACATTAACTAAAACTTATTACAAAAAAAAAAAAAAAAAACGTTTATAACTCTTTACAGGGCAGATCATTGGACTTAGGGATTGCAATACCGGACCAAAATTTCAATACCGGTATTCGGTATTTTCTAGATCTTAATACCGGGATACCGGTTTTAATACCGGTATTAGAAATTTTAGAAAAAGAAAGAAAACACAGGTGTTTCTTTGTTTTATTTGCCAGTTTTATTAGAAAGGGACATATCACAAAAAATAATTTGTAACTTATAAATTATAAAAGTATATAAAGAATCATAAAAAAGTAAAGGAACAACTTATTTATTTAAATCACAAAAAAAGTGTAAATATCACTATTCAGTTTGTGGTACTAATAAAAATTTTTGAAATGTGATCTTAAAAAATATAATGCATCAATTGTACTGTCATTAAGCCTGAAAAGTAATTTTGTGCAAAAATTACTAGCTATCGAAAACGCTCGTTCAGCATCTACGCTAGTTGCTGGTACTGTTAGCAATGCGCGATATACTTTTTCCAAGTATTTACCTCTAAATTCCTCATCTTCAAATAAATCGATTTCTTATCGGATGGTTTTGGATATAGCTGATTTCTGTATTGTATTTTGGTTCGTTGAAATTTTCTTATTTATCGCTAACTCTAATTTTTGTTCAAGAGACCATTCCTTTTCACTATCGACTTTAGTGTCGTCATATTCTTCGATAACTGAACCGAATTCTTTTGAATGTGGATAGGTTTGTAGGTAAAAAATTTTAAGAAAATTTACTATAAACTTAATCAGATTTGAATTGGTTATTTTCTTTTCTTCTTTTTCATTTCTAAAATCATTATAATTATGTAAATACTGTAAGACATTTTCTATTTCGATATGCCTTTCTGCTATGCGATTTTTCAATGTAATATATAATCTTCAGATAGTGATGTGTGCTGTTAGGAGTAAACGGTTCCAACGTGTTTTAAAATCCAATATTAACATATATTCTGTTTTATTTTCAGTTAGTATGTATTTTAGTAATATGTCATCTTTTATAGGGGAACGTTTAAATATCTTAACAATTTTTCGAACTTTATAAGTTATAGGAAGCAATTCTTGATGGGTTAATATTTCATCCTCATTAGCAATATCTTCTTCAACAATTACATTGTCATTATCTTCATTGTCAATATCACTCTCACTCTTACTCTCTTCAAAATTGGAATCCGAAGTTTCTATATCCACAGTATTTGGATTCTTCTGTTCTTTATGTTTTTGGAATAATACATCTATTACTTCTAACTGAAGAATTCCATGATTTTAGCACAATTGCTGATTTGCACCAATCAACTTTCCAACTTTTTTCATAACTGTTGCTCCATCAGTCGTTATGGATACAATTTCTTCTTTCAGGGATAATCCATGCTTCTCTAATTTAGATTTAAGCAATTGATTAAGCCATTAATTAGTTCATTAATTTTGCCCGTTAGGAAGACATAAAAACAAAGACGTATACTATTTCGCTATGTTGGCGATCCCTGAACATATAGTGGAGACACTTTTAAAAATTTCGAGTAAATACCGAAAAACCGGTATTTAAACTTGTGAATACCGGTATTACAAAATTGTACAAATGGCTCAAAATACCGGTATTTGGTATCCCGGTATACCGGTATTGCAATCCCTAATTGGACTTATTGATACAGTTGCCAGATTTAGATAGTCACTTCTTGGTTATTAGATGCTCATTCAGAAACGAATTTTAGAAATGATGTTTCTTAAAAATGAAAGGAACAACACTCTTGCAAAAATTGCTACAAGAAATAATCTAATTAGCACTGTTTACAATAAATCGTACATTCAAATTAAAAATGAAGGCATGTTGAAAAAAATCAAACTTTCAATCCGTTCTGTCCCACGGAGGGGGGGGGGGCACCTCATAATTGAGGGTGAGAAACTTTCGGCATGGTGGTTGGTTCTCACCACCCTGATAGGTATACAAAAAGGTGGGGGTCTGGCTCCTCCCATCAATGACGGGACATACTTTCAAAGGGAAGGGTTGTACCATGACTGGGGAGGTCCCTTAGGAATCAAACGCTGTTCCAGCCAATGTTGTTGTCGAGACGGTTCGGTCATTCAAGTTTTTCAGAGCGCCTTCTGACGGGTCGGAGTAGCTAGTTTAAAGTTTCAAATTGAACGATATCCGTAGAAAGGAAATCCAGTGTCTATCGGTATATATGTGAACCCGACATCTCGAAATAAGCAAAGAGATATATAGATGAAATTTGTTACACAGATTTATCATTAAAATTTTAGATGCATATTAAATTTTGGACAAATTCTGTCAAAAGGGTAACTATATCTTGGTCGATATATTCGTGCATACATAAAAGCGGTAATTTAAAAACACAACAAAAATTACTCAATTCATAAAATTTCTATGCGAACTTATAGCTAAAATCACAATTTTGTGTCAAATTCAATTGGTAAAAAAAATGTGGTCCAAATTGCTTATTTAGTTTTCTTCAATGTATTAAGAAACACAAAGCGCACATCACTATACGCAGAAATCCGGGTATGGGAATGTGACACTCAAGCCTGTGACCTTCAACATTTTGCCGTCTCGCTTCTTCACTACCCAACCTTGCTGCCTGTTCAAGGGAGAGCAAAAAATGGAGGAGTTAAATTTTCTAAGCATACAAGAATGCTGAAGTGAAAACATTATTCAAATTTTCTCTTTAAAGTCAAAATTTCAAAAAATGTGTTGTTGTTTTTTTTTCAGACTTAGGGAATGTCTAAAATATGAAAATTCAAAAAAAACCTCAAGGTTAAATTCTTTGATGATATATTTTCACTTTGTGCGTACTTTAAATGCAGAAAAATAAAAATAATGGCAATCTAATTCAAGCGTGAAATACAATCATCCAGTTAAGCAAAACGCTGGCAAAGTTGTAACATGATATTCAATGCGTAATGTTCGAGTACAATTTAACTGAGTCTCAATTCGCAAAACGCGTGTATCTCGAGGGCATTCAACTGAATTGCGAAAAATGACCATGGCAGCTATTTTTAACTTTGAAGGTCTTGAAATTTTCCACATAAAATACATGAAGCAGAAAAACTAATAACCAGGATTGGATCAAACCCTGCAAGCGATCCTAAGGCAATGCAAGTTTCGATAGTTCTTCACCTCGGTAAATTCAAATACCAATTTTTTATTGTTGATTTTGAATTAAACTCTAGGCAAGCAATTAGTAAGTAACAAGCCTCATGACCAAATGAAATAACAGACATTCAATTGCCAGTTAATTTCGAGAAAAATAGTTCCATTAATAGTTACAAAAATTAATATAAATAATGAAATCCATTCCAATAACAATTTTTTTAATGCTAAGTAAACTATAGAAATTTTTGAATAGAATCCTGTTATTCTATATGAAGCTTTCCGAATCTGCTGACATGTAAATTAATCCGTCAAATGCGAAAGAAAGGGTCATGTAAACCTGTATGTTAATTTGAAAACATGAATAAAAGAATAATAATTAAATATAATTAATTAATAATAATTAAAAGAATAATTAATTTGCAATTAATTTGAATTATTGCAAACAGATAGTTCTAGTGATCCAAATGTAAGCACAAAGTAGTTTGTTCTAAAAAATTAGCAACAACAACAAAAAATTAATAAGAGTTCATACCCCCTCTAAAGCTGCAAGGCTTTTAGGCAGTTCCATATTGTATTTATTTGGTAATCCAGGCCTGCTTATAACCATACATTTGAGAAATAAAATCGTTGACAAAGAAACGTGTGATTTTTTTTTCCTCCCTTAACACACCGTAGACGAATCACGAATGTACTCGTGCTTTGCGAGACATTGATTAAAGTTGATCACGAGATAACTCGGATTTTCTGCTTTCCGTCTTTAGATGCCATAGACAATGATCAAATGTAATTACTTCATTTATTTAGATATCAAAACCAGTAATCATTTAACTTTACTAATGAAATCAGCTCATTTAATAACTGTCATTAATAAATTATTGTTTCATAATACTTTCCAGAATCATATTCTAAAAATACTTGCCAGAAATTGGAAATGTGCCATGTATGTGATTTGATATTATACATTTATACGTTTAAGAGAAAAATTAGTAGAATTTCTTCTATTCGAATTCCAGCAAAATTTTTAAGTTGTTAGAATTAGGCTAGCTGAAATATACAAACTGATTGAAAAATAAATGCATGTACATTGGAAAATATTTTCTGACGCATTTGTTAGTAAAATATTCAATTTTGTTTCTCGTACAAGGGCTACAAAAAAAAAAAAAAAAAAAAAAAAAATTTGAAAGAGCATTTCATTTCCAGTCTAACATATCATAGTATGATAATATTTTCGGCTTGATTTGTCAATCATTACTTAGTTATAAAACTTCTTAATTATATAGTATAGGTAACGTGCTCACACAAAAATAGTATTTAATATTATTAAAAAGTGCAAGAGTGTAAGTCTAGCAACTAAAACAATGAAATGTAAAATATATTTTTAGTTATTTTAAAAAAAATCAAAAACTAGAGACAAACATTATATGGAAATAAAAATTAGAATCGCTGTACAACTCATTGTTTGATTTTAAAAAGCTATACGCTGTTTCGAAGTTATTGGAAAAAAGCAGTTAAAAATTAATTCCTTTTTTTTAATTAAAAAAAAATCGACTTAAAATTTCAAAAAATTCTTTCTTAGAAAGCACCTATTACTCAAAAATTAAATTTTATAAATTTGGTGGCTCTAAATCCAAGTCTGCTTTGTAAAACATTGAAATTTTTTAAAATCTTGTTTATCACTTGACACACAGACAATATATTATATAATTCACTATATTTATCTCTAGGCAATTAAGTAATCGTGCACTTCTGTAAAAATAGAAATGAAATTCAAGGTTGTATTATTAATGGTTTAAAAATCATTAGTCAAGACGTTAGTTCTGCTGTTTTTCCAAAAATGTGTCCCTTGACCTTGGTTTCACGCTTCACGAAATTCGGTTTCGTTTTTATTCCATTGAAAGGTAAAAAATAAACTTTTAATTAATTCAAATAAAGTGAAACAGATAAAAAAATAAAAGGCTTTAAGACTCATTTTATTTCATTCCTTTAAAAGCCTAAATTAAAATTGTAGGGAAATTTTTCATGTCAACGTTGCACATTCTATTCTTTGAACTTTATACTTTCATGGTAATATTAAAGAGAGAGAACGAGAAGACAAGAGAATTTTTGTTTAAAAAACAGTTTTAAAAAATTAAATCGGGTTCTTTTTAATGATATCAATAGCTTGTTTGGAAGCAACAAGAGAGCTCTCATAGTTTTGAACCCGGTCCGATGGCGACTAAAAAGCTGAAACATATCTCATAGATTCTATAAATAACTAGTCGCCTTTGGTGGCTAACTAGTTCTCTTGAAATAGTTGTTATACTTGAACAGATTTTTTTCATGTGTCATGTTTATCATCCTCTAAACAAAATATTTTAAGCTTCAAAATATGATAGACATTAAAGACATGTTATTTTAGTTACAGACACAGAATTATTAGTTATTTAGAGCAATTTATTCTGTTTGGACACAGTTAGCAGAATAACCCTTTAACTATTATGTTAACTATGTACACGAATTTTCGCAATGAAGCCAAATCCCTGCACATCGTAGTGTTATTAAAAATAAAACATCCAGATAATGAATCTCCTAAATGCATATTCTTTTAACTATATAACTTTAATTTCTTATTCCTCATTGTAAACAACCCGAATAATAAACAAAATATTATCTTTCTTGCTTAACTTTCAAGAAATTCACGGAATTAAAAATTCGACAAAAAAAAAAAAAAAAAACGGTATAAATTTTATTGCAACAATGAAAAGTATTTTCGAAAATTATGCAAATATATATATATATATCCTTAAAAATTCAGAAAAAAATATCTGTACTGTAAAATTGGTATTAAAAAGATAAATGTTTTGAATTTAAAATGATGTAAAATTTATTTTTGTGCTATTATATTTTCACATGTTATTGTTGAAAAAGCTAAAATCTCGTCTAGTTTTTAATTAATAAGTTTTCAGTTAAAACTTTATGGCTACCAAATAAATACGTTTGTAAAAATATGAAAAGCATGAATAATAAAATATTAGAATAATATTAACACTTAATCAAACATAATTGGTCTGATTCATATCTACTTTATTATATTAATCAATTATTAAAATATTTATAAATGCCGAACGGCTACTTTTATAATCTGTATACAAACGTATATACCCTGCAATTTGGAATCATCGTAAACATAAACAAATATATTTCACAAAGTTAACAAAATAAAAGTAAATTAATCTAAAATAAATAACTAACATGTTGAAAATGTGTGGGAATGTAAAACTAGATTGATCATTTTCTTGCAAGGTTGACGGAGTACCCGCCCATGATGGGCTACCTCCAGTCCTGGGAGTTGTTGTAGGAGACGCTGCTTCTGATAGACGGATAGACTGACTTGGTCTGTTACCTCTTCGTGGTGGTATTGAGGGGTGGGTGAGTGAGGTTGTAAAAAACTGCTTTCCCATTGGTTGCTGTCGAAGGGGAGATATGGACGTTAAATTTGTACCTGTATTCTAAAATATTTAGATTTAAATTAATTTACATTTTCTGTTTGAGAAATATAAATAATTTGCGTTAACAAATATAAATAATTTGGCCATTGGGTCTTTGGCATTTTTCATTTCTTTGTTTGAGGCGAAAAGTTATAGGATTTCAGTGAAGAGTTTTTTAATCTCATTAATGGCTTCGAAAAGTTCAGCGATTTCGGTAACATGGTAATTAGTGTTTACATTTGGAAGGTTGTAGTTTATTAATGGCTCAGTCTGTTGGGGGGTGTTGGGTTTAACTGCTTGTGCGTATGAGAAGTTTGGTCTGATATAGTTAGTTTTGAATGCCTTAAAATTATTTCTATTTAATTTATTATTTTGCGGTTTGAGGAATTTAAGCAGATTAGGGAATTTAGATTGATCTTATGAAAAGAGAGGTGTCATAATATGCGCGGCCGTGGACCATAAAGTACTTCAATCTACTAATATATAGAAATTGATAATTTAAATCGTAAGTCTGTACTAAACTTCTATCTCATATATTAAAAGGTCTGTATATTTGAGATTATGTGAATGTCATAAGTCAAAAAACACAAATGCTTAGACACGTGGAATACTGCATTGTAATCTTGTCACAATATTGTGCAGAATATAAATTCAGATTATACAAAAGGAAAGGCAGGAATATTTGCCAGAGATACCGCAACTTTAGGAGGCCTAAGCTTTTTTTTTTAAAGATTTTTTTTTTTAATTTAACTTTTTGCTTGATTTATAGAGACTGAATACTTGACACTGATTTATAGACACTTGACACTTGTTCTTGACAAAAAATCTTAAGAACAATATTCTTAAGATTTTTTTGTTTTTAAATTTGCTTGCAAATAATTTGTAATTGATTAATTTAAAAGCAAATACCCTTGACTTCTGCATTAAATTATTTTAGTTCTGTTATTGAATTGTTTAAAAATATTATGATTGTTTAAAAATTCATTGAAAATTATTTTTGAATATAGTGAAGACAACTATCTTGAAAATTACCATTAATTAAATTCTTTATTATTTTGATTTATTGTAATATTTGTTACTTAAAAACTAGAAGATTCAAAATTATGTATGAAGTTCCAAAATAGCCCTTGAATTATTTCGAAAAATAGGCATAAATATAATAAACTAAACTTAGTTAAACTGAAAGCTTGAAAATAAACAAGAAAATTAAACTGAACGTGGTTGAATCTGAATGCGATTGGATTCCTTGATTAATGTTTGATCATCTCTTTCCCAACACAAATATGCACTTCACATAACATTTGAACCTAAAATAATTTTGTTAACTCAAGATCTGGTGCATATAAATTAAATCCATAAAATAATACAGCTTAAGATTTTAAATAATACAGCCTAAGATTTTAAATATTTTTCAACAGTCTGTAACATATGAAAGTAGTTTCAAAGCACAAAAACTGCTGCAACCCTTTAATTAAAAAAATGGACTATTAAAATAATTTTAGTTGTATTAACACCAGTGCTATTTTGGAAGCACCCTAGTAGTCTTGAATCACAGAATGAGGACAACGCATTGCCAGTACTCTGTGGTGAATCGCATATAAGCCAGTAACAACTCTTCTACCCGAACGATCGTTTTGGTATAATCGTTAAGTTACTGGACTGCTAACCTAAAGGTCCCAGGTTCTATCCTCACGCGTCTCAAACCTGCACATTGGTGGACTGTGGTGAATCGCATATAAGCCAGTAACAACTCTTCTACCCGAACGATCGTTTTGGTATAATCGTTAAGTTACTGGACTGCTAACCTAAAGGTCCCAGGTTCTATCCTCACGCGTCTCAAACCTGCACATTGGTGGACTGTGGTGAATCGCATATAAGCCAGTAACAACTCTTCTACCCGAACGATCGTTTTGGTATAATCGTTAAGTTACTGGACTGCTAACCTAAAGGTCCCAGGTTCTATCCTCACGCGTCTCAAACCTGCACATTGGTGGACTGTGGTGAATCGCATATAAGCCAGTAACAACTCTTCTACCCGAACGATCGTTTTGGTATAATCGTTAAGTTACTGGACTGCTAACCTAAAGGTCCCAGGTTCTATCCTCACGCGTCTCAAACCTGCACATTGGTGGACTGTGGTGAATCGCATATAAGCCAGTAACAACTCTTCTACCCGAACGATCGTTTTGGTATAATCGTTAAGTTACTGGACTGCTAACCTAAAGGTCCCAGGTTCTATCCTCACGCGTCTCAAACCTGCACATTGGTGGACTGTGGTGAATCGCATATAAGCCAGTAACAACTCTTCTACCCGAACGATCGTTTTGGTATAATCGTTAAGTTACTGGACTGCTAACCTAAAGGTCCCAGGTTCTATCCTCACGCGTCTCAAACCTGCACATTGGTGGACTGTGGTGAATCGCATATAAGCCAGTACTCCTTTTAGCCAGCCACCATACTAAATCATGGGAGACGATATCTGATCTTTCATGTTAAATTTAATGCGTATCAGATCTACATAATGTTAGACTGTGGTTTTGAATCTTGAAAAACGTTGGTTGGTTGGTATATGCTGGTTACTAACTTTTGAAATTTAAAGTTCCCGAATTAAGAATCAGATTCAGATCGTTTGGACGAAATGACAAAAATTCCAACCATATGCCATATAAAAATTTTCATTAAAATAAAACTTTTCTAAAATAGAATTTTTCTCTGAAAATAAATAAAAAATTATGGCAAACAGAAACAAGTGCATTAGTTTAGATAGTTATTTGGCGGTTATTCCTTCCATGTCGCTTCAAAAATGATAGTTCGTGACAGAAGTTGTGAATAGAATATTAAAATTTGAATTTTTTGTGATTTTGAGCAATACTGCCAGACATTGACCATAAATTATTTGCATTTGAAATAGTCCTGTGTCATTGAACTGCGACACGATTCCTATATTGAAAAAGGGAAGTGCAAGATTTATTAACGTCAGAATTGAAATAAAAAAATGCACGAAAACAGAAGAACGCGCGCTTTTGTACTGAAAAATTGGAATTTTTACACTGCATCCAATTTTTGTTGATAGAATATAAATCTTTTATTCTTTTCGTTATCAAATGCTGACCTTAACACTCGTGGAGCTTAATAATTAATTATGAAAGCCATAGCCTTCAAATCAGATCGCAATAAAGAACTATTTTTCTGTTCAATATATTTTACATCAATTCCTCTATTTCTTTCTGTATGATGAAAATTCTTTTCTGTATCCTTTTTATAAAACTCAACACATTACATTGTATAACATACCATCCGAAGAAATAACATTGCCAGAAAAAATAAATCAGCAATTCAAATAAATTATTAATGATGTATAACATTTTAATAAAAATTAAAGAAAGTTGTTTCTTGGAAAATTTTATAACTCCATTTATATGCAAACAATTAACAAATAATTTTATAAATTCCTCAATCAAAAGAATTCTGACAGAATAAAGCTGATAATATGGCAGATTCAATACCCATTTAACTTTGATACAACACCAGGGGTACGCCTAATAAAATAATAAACCGTAAATGAAATGAATTTGTCCAAGTATCTTTTACAGTGTACAGTGAATAAATCTTAAAATTATATCATTGTAGTTTAGTAAATTTATTATTAACAGCACGAAATGTCTAATAATTTTTTGCGATATCTCCATGATACTTTACGGCATTCAGAATATTAAATAATTCCGTGAAGATATCGCATAGCATTGTGAGTAACTAGGTTGGTAATTCTTTTTATAACATTTTCAACACTCATTAAATTTGACTTACTTTGTGTCTGTAAAAATGCAATGTTGTAGCCGACATTAAACTCGCATCCTAATATGTTTTGAAATTTCGCCTGCTCGTGCATTTTCAGAACTTTGAATTAAATCATTTGATTTAGATTTTAACTTTGTATTGTAGCGCCATCTAGTAATGAATTTAGGAAAAAAATTGATATCAAAATGCCACAAAATTGTGATAATGATTAATACATAAAAAATCTTAAAATCAAAAAATAATTTTAAAGTAAGAAATTTCTAGTCCTTGCATTAATGTAATCACATTTTTGAAAATTGATTTTATTAAACTCATTACGTAAGGAATAATAGAAATTGGTTATTTGATAAAGAAAGTAAAGTAAGGATGTAATAAAATTTTAGATAACTCCTCTGTAAATAATTTTTCATTCTATAAAATGAAAGTAAAATTTATTAAGGCAACGCAAACCATGCATTTAAAATAAAAGCTTGCAAATTGTTGCATTATTGTAGGTTTATCACAAATATGCTCAAAGTCATCCTCGAATCGACCAGTTTTAGTAAGAAATTATGAAATGTCAACCAGATATTTGATTTTTTAAATCAGACAATGGACGTATGATATATCAAACAAACAAACAAAAATGCATTAAGACAACAACATCCAGTTGACGTACTAGAGAGAAACCACCAAATGGAAAATCCTTTTAATAGACCAGGATTCATTTTTCCGGCTGTAAAATTGCAATGCACAGACAACATCCCAGTCACGATTTCTACCCTATTAGCACACAGTAAACATGGCTAACATATTACACGGGAGTGTTGTGAAATACTGCATACGAACATGTGTGTAATGTTAGGCAGAATTATAATCCTGTCCCTTAATACTAAATGTTCAACGATATTGCTACAATATTGTGGATATATCTTATAATATCTTGTGCTAGTAAGGAATGAGTTAATATTTAATTTAATTTTGTTACTAGGAACAACGAAATTAGTTTCGAGAAATAAGTTGAATGATCAGACGAATAAAATTGCAATTTCTAACCTGCTTTTAAACAAAAACGATTTTTTGGAAAAGTGAATGCTTAAAGAGTCCAGTTTGCAGAATATTTGAATGCGCATGAATGCTTTTTTTAACTCTTTAACATCCAAGCACTTTTCAAGCGGCACTCCCTTTAACATCCAGACTTTCTCTGCGTGTTTCTGGAAGACATGGACTCTTCCAAGCTGAGGGGCAGTTACCCCCAGCACTCTGAAGTAATAAAACTGTCGATGCTTTACCTTGAATAATTGCCTTGCGGTTTTCGACGACGAGAATCATTTTCCATCAGCTTAAGAGTTTTATTCCAATGTGTTTACATTTTTTAGTGTGAAGCGTTTCGCTCTCGTATTTGTGGGGTTTTTTTGTTTTTTTTTTACAAAAAAATATGAAATTTATTCTATAATTGAGAAAATAGGGTTTTTTTGCAAGTTTTATGTTATGATTCCAAACCATTTAAATAA
Organism: Argiope bruennichi; assembly: GCF_947563725.1. Classification (NCBI taxonomy): domain Eukaryota; kingdom Metazoa; phylum Arthropoda; class Arachnida; order Araneae; family Araneidae; genus Argiope; species Argiope bruennichi. The sequence continues at coordinate 96,826,476 of NC_079154.1, read as the reverse complement.
AAACTGGCTTTGCTAGCAATTTCAAAACACCTTTTCATCTTATTTTCATTAGGCTTTTACATTTTGTTTTTTGCCATAATTAAATAATATGTCATATATTAGAATGTAATTTTTTTTTTTTTTTTTTTTTTACATAGTAATGCGGAACATACATTGTGCATATATCAATGCAATTAGTACATTTGTCTACATAGTATAGATGTCAATGCAATTCCTTGATAGACGAGATAATGTTTTAAATCTTCATTGAATACCAAAATAAAAACTTTCGTTGAATAAACAAAAAATGTTACTGCACTTTTTGAAAGACATTTCGAAAATAATACGTTTTTTCAACACTTAGCTAAGATTTTTTTTATTGCCTTTAACATTTTTTTTTTTTTTAGTATAAACGGTTATCTTCAATGAAATTTTAAATGTAGAATATTATTTTGCATTTTCGATTGTGATACTAAGAGAAAAGTTTTAAAACTTTAATTAAATTTGTAAAGAAGTTTTCACATTTTGTTTCCAAAACCTTACGCATTCATGCTTTACCATTAAATAATCGGAGTAAATATATATTTCAAAAATATCTTTGTTTTGCCACTCTTTTTTACTAATCTTTTAAAATATAACTTAAAATTTTTGTCTAACCAAGGGAATATATTACGTCAGACTTTATATATCTCATCTATCGAAACAACTCGATAGGTGAGATAACATATTTTTTAAACTTTATTTAATACTGAAATACAAAAATTTATGAAATAAAATTCGGGGGAAAAATTACTCAGCGAAATATATTTTGAAAATATATTCCTTCAGTTTTCAGCTTGGACGTTTTACTAAAACATTCATCACTATTACATTCTTCATTAACTAAACATAAAGATTTAACACATTTATTATTACATTCGTCATAAATATTGCGTTTTTAGTATAAACTGTCATGCTGAGAATCTGCCTTTAAAACGTTATGGGATGTTTTCTATATTATTAAGTCAAGATAAAAATTTGAAAGGAAGTTTCATATTAAATTTCCACAAATTTACGCATGAGGGAATCATTTGCAGATTTTTGATAATAAGTAAATTATATAAAATTTTTTGACTCCTCATCTCCATCTCTCTCGTTTATCTGATCCTCATTAGTTTCATCTCCTGCTTCTTTGTTTAGAGTAAACGAGAGCTGAGCTAAAGTATTATTTTTTTGGCCAACCATCATCTTCGCTGATAGATCACAGTCATTTTCATCAGAAGCAAGTAAAAGTGCTTTAATTTCTTCTTCAATGTGTTCACGATTTCTTTTACTCATAATGAAAAAAAAAAAAAAATAAGCGTTTCAATAAAAAAATTACTCTGATAATCCAAAAACCCGATTCACAGTACGTAAAATAAAGAGTAGAAATTCACAACTGAAGAGAAATTTTCAGAATGGCATTTGAAAAAGGAACTCAGTATTTATATAACTTATCTCACTATGTGAAGGGGGAAAATAAAGAATACTCCCAATTTTTTTCTGGTCTTTTATTGCTATTTTGAAAGCTGAAGTTTGTACTTGGCCTCAGAAATTCCACAGTCCTTTGATGACAGAATAAGACGCTTGGAGTGTAAAACTGCTTCCATCTACAGTAACAAGAGTCGCTACCCATTTTGTGAGAAAACTGCGATGTGAATAGGCTGCAGTGACAATGCAATAGTTTGTCTTTATATCATTACAATAATCTTAATACTGAAAAGAGCTTCTGAGGCTTATCCGAAAAATAAACAGCGTGTCGGTATCATTATATATCATTCATCGTTAGCAGAGCACTTCAGTGGAAAATTTCTTTTATAAATGGCCATAAAATCTTTCCAATTTTGAGCTAACACATGAAAATAGAAACTAAAACCCTTTCAAAATACAAAATATACGCCAACAACCTATTTACTGAATCCCTCCTCAACCTTTTCCGCCTTAAGGCACAAGGGGAACTACTGTGAAAAAGTCGCGATTGTCGAAGATAACGAGTACCACCTGGAATGTTTAGTAGAGTAGCCGCTTTTAATACCCATCTCCCCTAAAATGGCTAGTAGCCGCCCCAAACCGCCCCACTTGGATGTTATAGGGTAAATTCTCAAATCGCCCTGCTGGAATCGAGAGGGTTAAACATTCATGGGGGGAAGGGGGGGGGGTATTACAGATGTTTATGTTTTAATAAGGCACACAGGTATTAGAGTTGCAATCTGTTGTAAAACTATTCAAGTGACATCTTTGGACTGACTTTCTAATTTTCGACCATGGATCTGTGGCGTATTGGAATGAGCGAGGAGAGAACCCGGGACCTTATGGTTCGCAGTCCAGTAACATGACCATGATACAAAAGCAATTGCTCGGGTATCTTAGCTGTTAACTGGCTTATAAGCTTTCACCACAGACTCTCCCTCCAGTGAGTCGAAGGGGAGACTAACGATATGGCTGTTGTGTTGTAATGTATTATGTATTAGCTGCTGAGTCTTATGTGTCTGTACCCATCTGAGTAGCGCCAAGCGTTATGGCGAACAAGTGTGAGTGAGTGGTTGATGATGCTGTTGCGCCAAGTGAGTCTGGCGACTTTGTGTTGCTGCGGGTAGATGGCGCCACAACAGCTTTACGAAGGTTGAAGGTTCATCGTCCGAGGTCACCAATGTGGCTTATTGGAATGAGCGAGGATAGAACCTGGGACCTTAACGTTCACAGTCCAGTAACATGACCACGATACAAAAGCAATTGCTCGGGTAGCATAGCTGATAACTGGTTTATAAGCTTTCACCACAGATCTGTGGAATCAGTTAATTTTTTTCTCTTTTTTTTTTAACGTTGCGAGCAATTCGCTTGTGAAAACGTGGGTAAGTAGCGCTCGGAGCACAAAATTTTATCACCCCCGGTGGCTTTTGGGCCATGATATTCTACCGCCTTATCCCAATATTTTTCTTTAAATAATGACATAAATGCATTAACATTTTATTTCTTTCATTCTCTAAATACCGGCATCCGGGACACTTACACCCCCTTGCTCCCCCAGGCAGGTATACCGATGCAATTCGCAATTAATTGTTTCCAATGGAGATTCCATGAATTATTGCAGTTGTTCAATACAATTTATAGTGTGAAGGTGCTGTTTCCGATTCGACATACAATACTGATTCGTTTTTCAGCAATCTATCTCATTATTTTTTTTAAAGCTTTATTGCATAAGAGCCATATTTGTCTATCAAGGGGTGAGAATCTGGAATTCAGACCAGATCATTAAGATACCTAGGGATCATGAAACCCGTCACACCTGAAGATATGCCCCTCAGGAGGTCCCTTCCAGAAGTGTACAAGATACAACGGAATATCGATCGCCATTTCATTTACAGTTAAATTTATTTTTTTGAAAACAATTGAAAAACATCAATTAATCAAATTATTTATTCACTCATTTTATTGAACATGTTTACATATAAAAATTAAAAATATCTATGAATATTTGTCTATTAAAGGAATGTCAACAGTAACAACATGAAATTGGTACATGCCATTCTCATGTCCATTTCTATGTCAACTGTACTATAAGTTATTTAATTAAATAACAGAAAAAATAAGTCAAACTTTCGACGTGTTTTGTTCCATTTGATTATCGCAAGAAAATTATTTATGGGTCATTTTAAAGAGCAACTTATTATTTTTCCCCAGAAATTAGTTTAAATACTGTTTTGCGACACTATATTTAATTTTTACAAATCTTTAGATGATCTTAATCAGTGTGTAATGAGCCCTGTTTTTAGAAAAAAAGTAGAAATCACTATGCGATATTTTTCTGGCTAGGCATACAACACCAAAAGGAAGAGAATGGATTTTTGAGATATGACAATAAAAGTCATCTCATGAAGAAACTTCTGTTGAGGTTATAGTTAATGACAGAGAAGGAAAGTGGAATGTCAAAGATTAATAAACTTAGTCATTTGGTTCAAAATAAGAAGGGAAAAATGCTAATGATTGAGAGATCAGACGATATGGAAGAGCGCCAGATAAAATCAACAAAAGCTGCTGGCATGAAAAATGGTTTTATAAAATTAAAAATGTTATAAATACTTCACTTGAAATATTTGTATTCTTAATAACGTCAGCTAGTTCATATACAAAAATTTTACAATTTCTATTTTTTTTTATGCATTTGCATTAGCAGAATGAATTATAAAAATAACTGCACTCTGTTCATCTATTTCATATTTAGGAGATAATAAGAATTTTCTATATAGCAATAATGATAAGAGATATTAAAATAAAAACTTATTGTAAATTTCAGGGAAGTCAGGTCATTGTATTTGGCAGCTATAGCTCAGAGCTGACAAAAGATTTGCTAGGCACCTCCTCTTCAAGCAAATAGTATACAATCTGCATGGAAGTTAATATTAGAAGATAAGGAAGAAAAAAAAAATGATATGTGAAAGAGTAAGTGAATGTAAATAAGATTTACATCTGTATATATATAATTAACTTCCCTGGCATTTTGCATACAGCTTAGTAGAACAATAGAAAATAACCAGGATAACTTATCCACTCCTGATTAGAAAAAAAATAAAATAAATTGATAACGAAATCTTCAATGAAGCAATAATACCATCGACTGCTTACAATTATATTAATCTATATCAATAATATATAATATTATAATACATTTTATTTAGAGTGATACAAACTAAAAATAGAAAATGAAGGGAAAAAATATAAACTATTTTATTTTATTCATTTTAAAATTTCTCTTTGAAGCTTTACAATATATTTAAAGCATTTTTTTTAATTCTAAATTAAAATAAAATCAAAACACTCAATCTAGTATCTTATTTTCCAACTTCTACAGCTGTCCAATGGTAAAAATGTTATAATCTCAACAAAGCAGACACATCATCATATTTAATTTTTCATCATATGCTTTATAGTCTAAGACATTTAATATGGATTCAAACTAAGTTGTGCAGTTTAAAATTTATGTAGAAGAGGAGGAGAAAAAAGGCTACACTCAAAATATTTCTGAAATAAATCCTTTTTATTTCCTGATACATTAACAAGAAAATCAGTGGCTGTACATAATATACAAGAAAATATATACACATAATATATATATAACAATGTTTACAACAATAAGATCTTTTTATAAAGAAAACTGAGAGAAAATTTTAAAATGCATATTTATAATTTAAAAAAAAAGGAATGAAAAGGATCACTACTAAATTGAACTTTCGTTAATTTATAGAATCAAATATATAACTAAAAGAATATTTTGATTGCAAATTATTATTATTTTTTTTTTTCCTTTTCAAAAAAAAACATGTAATTTTTTTAGCAATTAATATTACAAACAAAGAATTTCTTTAAAAAAAAAATAGAAAGTTAAAGCACTCATAATAAAAAGAATATTTTATCAATTAAAAAAAAGCATACATTTTTAACAGAATATATGTGTATATTCCAATATATGACATTTTAAGATAAGTGTGAAATGCAACATGAAAAAAGAAGTATGCTCAAAACAGGAATGTAATTATAGATTTTAAATATCACCATTTTCTTTTAATCACAAATATGATAAATTCTAGCAAAAGAATGAAGATGTTACATTCTCTAAGCATATAATTAGAATGTAACAGAGATAACATTCTCAAAAATAGGAATATTTCCACACAAATCTAAGCATTAAATCCTTCTGAAACTTATGAATATCAAAATATTCTTCCTTTGCTGACATCATCATCAAAGTGTTTATATGGAAAAGAAAAAAAGATCTTCACAAATTATTAGGTATATTGTTTCGCCACTATGCAAAGTCTAACTATAAAAAGCTTTGTATGGTTCTGTAATAAGATATTATAAGTATTTATACGAATAAAACATTTACTTCAGATGATCGAATAAAACAACCAGAGATTCAATAAACATTATGAAAAATTTGTTCAATTTTTTAAAAAAATTAATTTACTTTTTCAGTTTTTATTTCACATTATTAATAATATATAGTAGTGCTTTGATTTTTTTTCAAATACATTTCAATAAAATAACAATTCCGAAAAAAAAAAAAAGATAAAAACCTACAAAAAATAAAGTTAAAGATCCTCAACGACTGATAACAGAGTACATGATTAACTACAAATAGCTAAACAACTTCACTTTTATAATTAAATTTCTGATTAAAAAATATTTTGTACTGAATCAACGGCTATACAAATTAGATGGAAACTAAGTTATTTTTTAAAGCAAATTTTTCAAAAATATTTCTATAGTATAATTTGATATAATTAATCATTTTGTACTTCACAAACTTCACAGCGCATATATTTTCCTATATAATAATAATATAGGAATGACATTATTCATTCACAATGGACATTAACTTGATCATTAGCAACATGAAATAGAAATGTGTTGGAAATGGAATAGCCATAAAGAAAAAAGTCAACCGTGAAAAAACATTCAACAACCCTGTTAGAACAACATATTTTGGCACATCACTTTATAAAATAAAAAAGAATTTTAAAAAAATGTTTAGGTTTTAATATTTTTACCAAAGTTACAACTAAGTAACAATGTTCCAAACTGTAGTATTAAACTAAATTTATAGAAGGAAGGTGGGGGGACGACTAACTTAATTTTTTATCAGATTTGAGAACTGAATGTTTTCACTAGATTAAAATATTTCAAGAATAAACTGAAAATTACACACATAAAAATTATCAAAGAAATGCTTAAATATAACAAGGTAAGGATATTAAAAACTTCAGCTATAAGAATTCTTTTAAACTTCAAACTCTTAAAATTATAAATTTATCAATTATAAACACAACCATAACATAGTCTAGTACTTATTCATGTGTCATTATTACTTATCTTCAATATCAAATTTAAAACATCTAAAAATCAAAAGATTTATGTCATTTTTAAAATAATATCTTTTAATTAAAAATCTACAAATTAAATAAATAAATTAAAAAAAACTGGAGGAGCAAAAACAGAAATGATTTTCATATGTAAAAAATAATTCAAAAATATTTTTTCCTTCTGCATTAACTGCTTAAAATCATATAAATATTTTCTTGACAAACTGGCTGTCATATCAGTATGCATTGTTATGTATGTCATTTTTTATTGTGAAGGATAACTAAAACATAATTTTGATTATAAAAGTATTACTATAGGGTTGTGGTTGATCTGATTTGTTAGTTCCAAAACCGTATGAGGGCTAAAAGGGGTGTTTTATTATTTTGAATGGGAGCCAAAATCATCAAATCAATCCCTGAAAAAACACAAAAAATTTAAACAGTCCATTCCACAAAAATGTGGAAAATTTGACTCTAAATTGTAAACTTATTATGTAAGTGCTCACAAGTGAATGAAATTATTCAATGGAATCAAATTTTGAAGCAGTTTTTTATGCCAACAGGCTGTAATAACTTTTATAGGTTTTGGAAAGAATGAAAATTTTCATTCATAAGAATTCAGGGGAGTTGGGAGTTTAACAATATTTGCATAATCTTTATCAGTTTTCAAAACAGATATAACTTTTTTAATAGTTACTACCAAAAAAATAACATATTCTTAATGAATATATTGAAAATAAATTCATTAAAATCAAATTTGAAATGGAAAATAGCAGAAATCCTTGTTTAAAATAGGTAAATAATACATCATCCAATTCATTTTTGTATCTTTAAGGAATACAAATTCTGAATAAGAAATGATTGTATGGCTCTTTAATCTTTCTAACAGCCCAGGGAAAAGTTTCTATTTACATATTTATATTTGAGAGAAACTATATTTTTTTCAAGCATTTCTTTTTTTAAAAAATTTGCATTTAACAACTTTTTTTTTAATGTCAAAGTTTAGATCAATGCAAACAAGAGTATAGCTTGTATATTTCAAAGTTTATTGTTAAAATTTGAATGCAATTATAAATCAAGGTAATTACCCATTTGGAGGATTAAAAAATGAAAAGCTCTTTGAAAAACAAATGTATCATAAAATTTAAGGATACAAAAGCTCAATGGAAAAAAATTATATACTGAATAACGAATGACACTGGAAATCATAAATAAAAACTCATTCATCATAATAAATTAATTTTGATTTGCTTGGTCTTCTTGGTAACTCTTCAAAACTTCCATCAGATTTTGAAAGCTATAAAACAAATTTCCTCATAGATGAATCGGTAATATAAAGAACAATGATAATGCCAAATCTAATAAGCATTATAAGCATTCAATAGTCATACAAAAAATTAAAATTATTTTGTAGATACAAATATGAAATCTAAATACTTGTTGGTTGCAATTATTTATAATTGTTTTTAAAGAAAATAACTTCTTTCCCAACAACAAAAGCACATAACAGTAATAAGAATCTACATAAAAGATTTTTTCAAGAGAAATTTTTAAAAAGTCAGCAGTAAAAGTGTAAATTATTAAATACTTCATATAAGTGGTATTAATGCAATAAATTATTAAGTAATTAAAATATTATAACTCACAAGAAATAAAAAAAAATATTCAAACATATATGTAAAGTATAATTTATTAATAAATACATATTTTTTATATTAATAAATTGATTGACCAACAAATAAATTTACTGAATTTAAGATAACAAATTTATTGAATTATTTTGAGTAATATTAGCGATGAGAAAATTTTATAATAGGAAAATTCTATAATGTTCATAAAACTGATTGTAAATAATCATTAAGCGATTTAATGATAAGTATGACTAAAATCATTAAAGAAACACAAACTGGGACAGGGAAGGAGAAGAATACAAACTGTACCTTAATACAAAAGAATTTTGACAGAATATAAATCCTTACTAGTTACTACAACATACTATTTATGTATTCTTTATAAAAATTTACCTTTCTACAAGAGTTTCATTTTCTCTTTTGACACGTCTACTATCTTCTGTAGTTTTTGTCAAAATTTCTGACAAAGAAGCCATACTATTATTTGTCATAGAAGTAGGATTGAACCTCATCTTTGGAAGAGCCCCATCACCATTTGAAAATGAAGAACTGAGAGTCAGTGATTCAAGTCTACCTGTGGGAATGCAGAATAAAGAACAAATAAGTCATTATTAAAAAATCACCTTTAAAAAAGTGAAGTCTATACTTCAAAAATTATATAAATATAAAACAAAAAGGAAAGAAAAAGACTGAATATTGGATTTTTTTTTTTTTTTTTTTTTTTTTTGTAAACAGTTTAAAATCTTATGACAGATGGTTGAAAAGATAATCAACTTTGAAAATTTTGTGCAATAAAAAATAAACATAAGATACAAAGTTGACAACAAATAAAAAGAAAGTTTTTAAATTACAAAAGTTTCAATTATTATTCTAATCTTTTCATTAGTTTTATAAAGATATGATTTGAATTTCAGATGATTCTCATTGTATTCAATTATAGGAATTTAAGTAAATTTTGTTTGGTTCATTTTTATTTTCAGTTAGGGACAAATAAGTATTAAGACATCATCTTTCAACTTAAAGTACATAACAGTGATACTAAAGTAGGATTTTTTTTAAACACACACACTGGTTGTTTTTTTAAAATTTACATTCTGTTCTTGATATAAAAAAAATAATAATAACAGTTTTACTCATTACAATTTAAAAATATCTCACAAAACTATAATTAATCCAAAAATATTCTTTATAATACTACTATTGAAATTAGCATTGTCAGATAATTTATTTTTTTACAGCACATAGTATAATAAAAACACTTCATAATTTATTGGATTAAAGCGATTTAAAATTGAACTGCATATTATCAAGTAAATGATTTGGGCAATTAGACTGAACATCCAGATTACTGATTTTGTTTAATATTAGTCAAATCTCTTATGTATAATTTAATATTAACAATTCTCTTAACAAAGTTAACTTCGAATTCAGATAGATATTTCTTGTTCTTTTTTTTTTAATAGCCATGTGTCTGTTTTGATCATTATCAACATGAACGTTTTTTAAAGGAATCAAATAACTGGCCTTGTTACCTAATATCTAATTGCATGTTTTCAGCATCAATTTTACTTTCTTACTCCTCATGCAAACATGCAATTGATCTCAATATTAAACTGACATAACATATATGCATTAATTGCTTACCAATTAAAAGAATTAACAATCAGCAATTATAATTTTTGAGTATACCAAAAATATTTCTAAACAAATTTGTTATCTTAGAGGACTTTAAGATTTCACAGAAAAATTGATGAAATAAAAATAATAAAATGCATTAAAATATCATCTTAACTTTGAACAATGGAAGAGAAGCACAAAAATAAATATTTAATATAAAAAAATTATACTTTTAAAAATTTCATAGCAAAATAAAAGTTTTGTTATAAATTATGTATAAAAATGTGCTTGAAAATTTAGTAAAATTAGAAAAAGAAACTGAGCAACAAAATTAATATTATTAAAAGAATAATTATGGGAATTTTAAGAAAACCCATTCTTTTTTTTTAGTGCTAACATTTTTATTGAAAAGAAATTATTGACAAAAGTATCAGAATTTTACTTAATTCTTTTTTAATTAAAATTTAAAAAAATTACTCCAGATTTGCACCAAGATCATTACAGATAATTTCAGTATAATCCTGTAGTGGCCATAAAAGGTTGACATATGCTCTAGCCAGTGCAGTTGTATGGCAATATTTATGTTCATTATTAAGCATTGCCTATTTTCTAGTTCAGTTGATCCAATTTCATTCTGTATTAAATATTTTTCTTTTTAAAGTTTTTTTTTTAATTTCTTGTTCTTGAATTTTTTTCAAGTTTCATGCAAATTATATTCTCTTCAAGGCACAAATTCTCCCCCTCCAAAGCATGTATGTACCAAATTTGGTAGTTTTAGATTTAATGGTATGGCCAGTAGAACATCAACAAATACATACTCATTTTTATTTTTAATAGAAATAATATATTTTGGTTATGAAAAGAATACAGAAAATTTTTAAACATTAAAACTTAGGAGGGAAAAAAAATGTTTACTTTGCCATGCAGGAGGTGTGATAATTGGAGGTGTTCTCAAAAGTGTAGATAATCTGGGTGAATCTGGAATGTTTCGAGCTCCCACATCTGTCAAACCTTTTGAAAGCAAGGAAGATCCAGGGCTATTACTATGTTTCTTCAATAATGTAGGTTGTGGAGAACTTGAGAGTTCCAGAGGTGAAATGGATCGCTCCACATTGTGAGCTTTTTCAAGCTGTAAAATTTTGGAAACAAGAAACAAAAATAAAGATTTCTTCTTTAAATATGAGAAGTAACATACATTCAATTTAAAATTCTGACATAAATTTCTTTTATTTACTCAACATACTAGGGCATCAATAACTTTCCAGAGAGCCTGCTGACGTCGAGCTTGCCAGCTCTCTATTTGAAAATCCCAATCAGATATTTCTTTAAGAACATTGTTGATTTGTGGTAGAGAATCATCTATATCTCTTTTGACTTGCTTTATGGTTCTAAAATAAAAGAATAACTGTAGGTAACTATCATTCTGAATAGTAGCTTTTTTTTACAGGAAAGCATATCAGAAACTAAAAACTTTAAATAGATAATGTGATCTTTTGAATTTTTTCACTTTACAATACAAGAAGTTACAAAAGGGAGAGTTTATTGTTGATATATATACATAAGAATATTTACTTAATGTGAGAGACAACTTCTTGGGTATGAGTATGACTGTGCTGCAAACATAAACACAATAATCTAACAATTTCAGTGTTATCATGAGGAATTCTTCTTTCATCTGAAAAAATTAATTAAATAAATAAATGAATTTAATAAAAAAATGAAAGAAATAAAAAGCCAAGCAACAAAAATATCAAAATCAATCAACAGATAAAATCCAGTTTTGGCATCATAAGATTGTAATAAAAATTGTAAGCAATATTTAATGTTCATGTTGAATTCAAAAAAAAAAAAAAAAAAAAAAAATAATGTTGCTAACCAGGCAAAGAATGTGAATAGTATGTTATAAAACAATAGTTTTGAAAAATAAAATAACTACTGTAAATAATAAATCGCAAAATGCAAAAATCTTTTTATGAATCAAAGATATTTTTACTTAAAGCAACTGAAACGTCAGTTTTTCTATGGAAATAGCAATTTGCTTGCAACTGAAATAATAGAAGAAAAATATGTATTCATAATAATAATAATAAAAAAAAACTTTTTTTTTCCAAAAAATTTAGTGCATGGGTCATGCATATAAGAAGAAAAAATATAGTTGGTCTGTTATGAAAGGACATGAGGTTGGAAATACATATTAAACTTTAAGTATTTAAAAATGTACAATTCCCTTTTCTAAAAGTCATGTAAGTAAACTATCAGATCTCTAAAAATATTAAGACAGCCCATAAAATTCTCTATACCTAACTGGAAATTAGGTAACAAAATACAATACAAAAAAAAGTTTTATCAAAATTTCCATTTTGAAACACCTTTTCATATGAAAAATATTTTTGTAACAATGCTTACATGATACAAATTTTGTTGCAATCATAAAAACCAGAAAATAAATAATTAGCAGAAATTATTGAGATAAAAAGCAGCTCAATTAAAAATAGCCATTCAGTAAACATTATGAAATGCTCCGAATAAATTTTGATTGGGAACATCAACATAATGAAATTTTTGGGATCTACATTATTGTTCTACAAAACACTAACAGGTAATATGCAGTTTATGAAACACTGCCAAGACTGTGTCACTAATAAACAAAGATATATGGAAATTTTTTTTTCTTTTCTTTTCTTTCATGATTTTGCAGCGTAAGAAAAAAATAATATAAAAAGCCAAATAATAATCATTTTAATTGATATATAAAATAATAACTAAACAACAAATGTATATATATATATATATATATATATATATATATATATATATAAGTGAATTCAAATGAAATAACATTTTTTAAAAATAAAACAAAAGATTAATATCTTATATTTTTTCTAAAAATTCCTACATGAAAGCACCCAAAGTTTTAAGCATAAAATTTCTAAAGTTCATACAGCAATGCTTTAACACAATTTTTATGAAGTAAAAATAAAACTTCCAAAAGGATTAACTGTTATGTAAACCACTCGGAAAACACTACATTACGAAAACAATAATATTTTTTACATTTAAAATTAATTAAAAAATGAGCATAGAACTTATAATTCAAAACCTCTGAGTAATTCCTAAACACAGTTCAATTTCTTCTTTTGTTTTTTAATTTAGTCTGAAAGTACAGTTTACATTTCAAAAATATGTAAAAGACCCCAAAAAATACTAAAGAATTTTAATGCAGATTTTTATTTGAAATAATTTTATAAATAAAAGTATATAAATGTTAACTAATACATAAAATTAATTTGATATTTCAATCTCACATGTAATTTTAAAAAATTCTTGAATTTCAAGTTTATAACATTTTTTAAAAAATTAAAATAAAATTAAAAATACACACCTGAAGATCGTTTTCGCAACTCAGCATAGCTTTCTAATATTTTCTGATGCCTAAGTTATAAAAATTTCACTAAATATATGTCAAAATAAAAATGTACTAATAAAAATAAATATTTAACTGGTTTAGATTTTTCCATAAAGAATTTGTAACTACTTGAAAAAAAAATTCATAATTAAAATAGAGGTGATATTCAAATTTAAAAAAAACCAAAAATCAGAAGTTTAAAAACATTGTCAAAATAAAACAATACAAAAAATGTTGAAGAATTGCTGTTGTTATTGTTGTTGAAAAAATGTTGAAGAAACAAATACTGGCATAAAAAATTTACAAAGGACATGCATAAACTGATAAAAAAGAAATAAACTCAAAATTTAACCCAGAAAAAATATACTTTCAATATATACATTCATACAATCATACATTCATATATACATTCAATTCATCAAGAAAGATATTTTGAATTACATATAAAAATGACTATAACGACAAAATAGAATAGAAAAAAATTTCTCAAAAGGGAACTCTAGAATAGAAATTTTTCATTTATCCATAATTTAATTACACTTATAGAAAATGATTGCTAAAGCCAGTAAAAATAGTTCTGAGCCCAGTGGTTTGTCCTTTAGAAATTTTGAACAGTTTTTTTTTTTTTTAATCACGTATATTGCAATTAACAAATGCTATGCCACTTTATAATCGTCATAAATTAAAAAAAAAAAAAAAAAAAAAAAAGACAAATAGACACAATATGAAATTTTTCAAGAGGAAAAAAAAAAGAATTTCTTTATAAATTTTATAAATTCTAATGCAAAAATATTCAACTTCTGGTGTGATTTTCAAACAAAAGTAATTCTATTATGAAAACTCATTCATAAATATGGATACTATATTTGAGAAGAATTTGAACAGTAAATTATTTTAGCAGGAGCAATTTAGATATATATGTTCAACTCAAATGAAATGCTCAGAATTTTCTTTTTATTCACCTGCATTTCAATGAAAGGATTCATTTATTACTTTATAATTTAAGAAAAAAATACTTACACATCCTCCAAAGCTGTAATTAACTTGGATCTTGCATAAGGTAGTTTCTGTAATTCCATGGTCTGTGAACAAAGACTTGAAGTGCAAGCTTCAAGATTCACAATCTTTTGCCTCTGTAACATAATAATAATAATAAATAACAAAGAGAGAGAAAGATATATGTCATAACTTTTTCACTAGTTATATATAAGATACCTTATAGAATTACGAAGAAAAAAAATATACTAAACAAGTAAGAAGTGCAAAGTAATAAGTTATATTATATCATATTAATTAAGCACATATTTCACAAATATATAATATAGTAGAAAATTTTAATTCAAATTATTTTTAACTAACTGGAAAAAATAAATTTAATAAACACTGTATGAAATTGATACAGTTAAAGGTATAATTAAAAGCTCTTACTTACTAAAATATCTACTTTCTTCAGATTTTCTAAAGTATTTTTCCAATCTTGAGATAAAGTTTCTGAGGCTAAAAGTATTGGAAAAATGTTATGTAAAATCAGATAAGTTAATAAAAAAAATTAAAAATAAATTTTAATATAACAAAAATATGCACAAATGCATCATCAATGTGAAGATCACAGCTATTTTAATTAGCAATTATTTATTTTATTTTGAAATTGCATAGCTAAATACTTGGCAAACTGGATCAATAAACAAATGATAAAACAATTAATGAAGTTTTTAAATTTTTATATGAGATGTATTTTCTTCTAAAGTTGTGCCCTCTTGTATAAGAGTATAAGATTTGCTCTTTGTAAAGTGAAAACCAAAAGCAGATTTGTTTTCCATAAAAATTTAATTTGTAATCTATACAAAATTTCTGCATTTGTTTTCTATCATGACATGAAATAAAACAAGCAATGATGGGAATGGAGCAGGAGGGTGATAAAAGATGGTTAGTAGCAATGATTGCTTAGTACTTACAAAAATACTAAGTACTAGACAAAAAAAAAAAAAAAAACTGTACTAGTACTAGCAAAAACAAGCCGATGTCTAAGAAGACTATTTGGCAGGTATGTGCATTATAGTTTTAAACTATCAAAGATAAGAAATTTTAGTTCAAATTAAAAAGCTGGCATGTATTTCACAGTATTGAAAATATTTTAAATTCATCAAAGATTTAAACCACCAAATTAAACCATCTACTTTAAAAATTACAGTAAAAATTTGAAAAATTATTACTTACAAAAACCACCGTTTTCATATTGTTTCTCATAGCTTTTAATATCTTGCTCTAGACTAAAAAAAAGGATATAATTAAATTTCGATAAATGCTTTGAAGCAAATAATTGATGAGAATAAGATGTAAGCCATAAACACTTACCTGTTTTTGAAAAGAGCACTTTTTGCTAAAAGTTTGTTCATTTCAGCTGTCATTCTGGAAATACACTTTCGAGTATAGGATGTTTTGGTAAGCAGATTCATTCTGAAAGAAAAATTACCAGGCCAAATGAATATATAAACTATGACAATAAATCATAAAATTTCTTAGAAATATATGAAAACATATTGATTGTGAAGGCTGATTATTTTATTGCATTATCTCACAGTTTTTTCTTTTTTTTTCAAACTCACCATGCTGTTAACTTTAAAATTTCTTAACTGATAGAATGAAACAACTTAGAAAATAATTTAAGAGCATATTCATCCCCCCCCCCCAACTACATCAATATATTGTATTTAATAAATTTTGAGAAACACATGAAGCTTTCAATTTTGCCTTCCTACAAAAAGTTTTATATATTTTAAATAAAAAAAAATAATCTGTCATTCCACATTAGAGAAAAATTAAATTTTAGCTATTAATAATTCGGTTAGAACAAATTTTACAAATATTTGATAGGAGAGAAAAAAGTGCAAGTCTCGGAAAAAAGATATTGCAATTTAAATGCATAAAAAAAATTATGAAGTGAAACTTACAGGTTTGCTTTAAAAGCTTGAACAAGACGATTGACAAGAGAAAACTCTTGATGACTCAAGAACACCGCCTGAGACCAAACACTTCGTTGTGATAGATAATCTACTTTATCATGTGGATTGCGCATCATATTTTCAACATCATTGGGTATAACAGTAGATGAAAGAGATGACACTGATGAAGATGATTCATTCTTATGAAACAGGAAAATAACTAACTCCTCTTCTTCCTTTCATAAAAAATAATAATATCATACAGGGAAATAATTAAATGCAACAATAAGAATATTAAATAAAAATTATTATTGATAACAACAAAAGATATGAATAATTTCAGCAAAAAGAAGCTAATTTAAGAATTTTGGAAAACTTTAAATTACAAATTATATAAACAATGAGAGCTCACCATATCAGACATGAATTGAATGGCTCCTTTTTCTGGATTTGGTGTGCGTCCATCAGGAAAGTAGATTTCTTGCTGATTAACAGGAATCTTTGAATCTAATTCAAGTTGTTTATAAAATTCCTCAAGAGACATTGTCTCATTAACAAGGAAGCTGTACAGTTTCAAAGTATCAACACAAAACACCAAAGAGATCTAAAAAAGGAATAATATCAACTAAGTATTTTAAGGGGCAAAATTATCAGTTATTTGATACTATAATAAATAGGGTGTGTAGTGACAACCTACAATAGGTCATAGTGTGTAGTGACAGAAAGTGCTTAAAAATTAAGCCATTTTTAAGTACCGTAGCCAAAACAAATTAAGCACCTTTGTACATGCATATCGACACAGTCCCACATATTTTTTAGGTAGGATTTTTTCAATTTTATAAGCTTTCATAGCTTTGATTGAAAAATTTATATATAATTTTTATTTCTGCATTTATCCAACATTTCTATTGCAAAATACAGGCTGTCTTTTTGGTTTGACAAAAAATAAAACTGATATTGAAAATTGTCATTACTAAAAAATTAAGTTAACTTTTATAAGATTAAGAATAAAAATATATTACTTTCTACGATATTTCATAAATTTAACAAATTGTTAGTCAATCTGAATAGACACATTATTTCTAACAAATGCTGACACTGAAGTAAAAACAGAACATGACCCAAAAATTTTCCATCATGTTTATATCAAAACATAATTTAAAATGTACAAAGAAAGCACTTGAAAAAATTAATTAATATTTTACCATGTATAAAATATATTTCAAGCATCTTTTAATATAATTTTTTATTATTAAAGTATTTTTTAAATCTGAATAAATTTGGTATATGCATATAAATCTATTAAAATCAATTCATTATGAAAACAATAATTGAAAAATTCTTTCACAAAAAATAACTTTTTATACTTTAAATGAGATATTCTAAAATGATATGTATTTTTCTAAAAAAATATTATAACTAAGAAGTTCAGTCAAGCTCATCCATTATTGAGAACACTAATGTAATAAATAAAATAATAAAATTTATAAAAGAATGAAAAAATCATGAAAACTTGATTTATGAGACATTCATTAGAAACCATCTCCCTACTTACAGATATATGTAAAGCATTGTTTTATTCATAGAATATCAGGCATGGAATTCTCTAACAGTATATATATTTTTTAAATTCTTCATGATATTAAAGAAATAGTCCAAGTTCCAACTATTATCAAGATTTATTTACAAAAGCCTTGATAAGGGCAATGCAAAATACCAACTAGAATAACAGAAAATAGGAAGAGAGTTTACGAAAGTATAGATTCTAAATTTATATAGAATTAGAAAGGAATGAGATAATACCATGTTTTGATGACCATAAGAAAATAAAAGTCTGCACAGTTTAAAAATTAAAATGAAAACAGAGTTTGAATGATTAAGAAAATCTTGACATGAAAGATAGCTATCACTTTTTTTTCTTCAGATTTTGCAAGGCCATTAACTTAGTTCAGGTTAAGTAAAGTTATAATCCTAAGAATACAATTAAGAAAGAAAAAAGTCTTTTACAAATCTGAGTTACAAATACAAAGTTGAGAATGGTTCCGACTACAAAATTTTCACTTTTACACCAGAAATAAACTTTAAAAAAAAATTAAAAACATTTTAAATATATAAAATAAAATGTTTATATTTTTCACATTTTACTAGTTTACTATTAGTTATCAATTTAATTATGTAATATAATCAATAAATATTATTTCATTAAATGTAAACCTTTTTATCAAATATTTCTTCCAAAAAGGCAAAAGCTGATCCATCATTAAATCGGCCCCTTTTTTTGGGATCCCATTCTAGCATAGATTGCAACCATCGCTCCATATCTGATTTGAATAAGCTAAAACAAAAAAATTAAATTATAAACAAATTTATTTTTATTTTGCATCAAAGAATTAAAAAAAAGTAACTGATTGAAAAAAATTAGCAGAAATTTCAATTTTTCACAGCTAGGATACTACCTACAAATGTGATGGAAAGGAGATATTTCATTAGAAAATATGATATTTTTGTCAGCATCCAAAAATGCTCTAATTACAGTTGAGTCTTTTCTTTTTATTATAGGAATCCTGAAAATAAAGGAAAACACTATTAAACAAACAACACTATTAATAACATTTACAATCAACATAAAATATGTGAAATCAATCAATCATTTTCATTATTTGACTTTTCACTAATACTCTAATAATCTTAATAAATTCAAATTGTACATAATTAATATTTCAAATATTTGCAATATAACATAAAAATCTGCAGAATATACAAATAACTAATTGAAGAATTCAGAACATTCTCAATTTTTCTACTAAGGCAGAAAGATCTGAAAGAATTTATTCAAATAACACAAAATGTAAGTAAAAAAAAAATTAAAAAAAAATGATGAAATGTATTTTAAATATAAAAATAAAACCATTAATAATTTCAACTTAAAATGGTTAATTGAATTTATCTGTTCATCCCACATAACAATTGAGATCTTATAAATGGCAATGCATAGTATATTCATCCACATATAGGATATATCTGCTAAATAATGCAACTTCATTCATAAAAATCAATATTAATGAGATGGAAAATAAATTTATTTTATTTATTTATTTGTTTTTGTCTGTCACAAAAAAAATTGTTAACTTCAGCTCAAATTAATTTTTATTGCTAAAAAAAAATTCTTACCATTCAGCTGGGGATTTGTCAGGAAGAAAAGGCCTTGACCCAGTAATTATTTCATGAGTTACAAGACCCAAACTCCAATAATCTACAGTACATGTATACTTTTGAGACATAAATAATTCTGGAGCCTAAAAAAATGTTTTATATATCAATATTGATCACTCAAGGGAATAAATGCTATTCTTTTTTATTTTGTCATAACATTTGATTTTTTTTTAAACAAAGGCATTAGTTTAGAGTATTAATTCAATGGATTAGATGATATTCTGACAATGATATAAATAACAAATTCAGATTATATTAGAATAAATCTTATTCAGTGAAAAACAGACATGCAACATATAATAAGGCACCTAAGAAATTACTAGTAATTAAAACATAGTTATAATTTCTTCTATTAAAAAAACTATTAAATTTGCATCAGAAAAACTAGAAGTTTCAAAAATTTAATCTGTTCTTATCATCAACATGAAAAACACTTTTTTAGGAAAGTGAACAACAATAACAACAAAATTTTCTGAACAAACCAGATATTGCAATGTTCCAACAAAAGACGTGCAAAAGCTTCCTTGATCCAATTCTTTAGCATATCCAAGATCAATCAGCTTATAAACAATCTGAAAAGAAAACTTAAATTAAAACCTCAAAATGAAATATATTATATGAAGTGCACGAAACAAATACAAAAAGATTATTAGTATTTTCTAAAACATTATTTATCATTTAATAAATATAAATGCAGCTGAGAATCAAGCAAATTTGCACACTTATTCATGAATTTATGAACAAATGAATATATATCTAGCAATCTTCCTTTCAGCTATGTATCTTAAGTGAATATATATTTCACAAAAAAAAATCAAGGGAATATTATCATTCAATACGGATTAAAACAGAAATTCTGAATATTGGGAAAGATAAATTTTGATATTAATTAATGAATTATTGTATGATATGGATTACTATCTTCATAAGTGCTATTATTTTATAAAAATTTAAAAGTATATAGGAAAGTATATTTAAAGAAATGATTTCATTCCTTTGTAAAAACTTTCTAGCTGATACAAAAAAAAAAAAATGATATTGATATAAGTATAGAAAAAACCCAATAAAATGAAAGCTTTGAATAAAGTGAAACAATCATTACTAATCAATTACTTGTATTTAAAAGGAATAAATTTAAAGCCATATCCACTTTCTTCCATAAAAATTATTTATTTACACAACAAATGTTTAACCGTAAAAATTCAATTGGGAGAACTAAACTTTTTTTATAAATATTTATATCATCTTTGAATACAAAAATTTCATAAATGGGCTAACTACATAGTAATAGAATATATATATATATATATATATATGGGAAAATTCTATAACCCCACTCCAATATATTTCACTAATGTTACAATTAAATACAAGAGAACTTTGATTACCAGACATGAATTTGGCTGTAATCCTCTGGAATAATCAAAAACTTTGTTAATAAAGAAGACTAAATTTAAATCATGATTTACTTTTCAACAGAGGTTCCCAAATTTGAAAACATAAAAAGTATTAGTATATTAATATTTTTTAAAATTCTATTTTTAATTATCAGAAATACATCCCTTTAACATTATTTAGTTTTGATAACAAAATTTACAAATGTTAATGATTCTTTCTGTTACTTTTGCATTTTCTTTAATGTTCATGTAAAAGTATATTTAAAAAAATAATTTCCCTCTTTCACCAAAATAAAATTTTACTACCATACTTCATTGAAATTTTAATTTCTTTTCGTTCAAAATGCATGGAATTTATTCCTCTCATTAATGAAGTGCTTTAAGGAAGGAAAAGTGTTTTTGTTTCTCATCCTAAATAACTTCTTGATTTATAAAAGATCACTTCTTAGTGACATTTAAAAAATCTTAACATAGATAGATATTATATTTGATTGAGTAAGTTAATGTTGAAAGAATTTTTTCAAATCTTCATGACATAAAAATTGGCTAAAATGCCAATTTCTATTGAAAAATTTAGTGAATTTATTAAAAAAGGGAAAATACATCTCAATTATTGAAATATCCTTTGTTATAAAACCCAGAAAATTGAGATTTGACACTATACTGTAACTAAATATATAATGTATCAGTATGTGATTGAATAGTACAAATAATAGTATGAAAAACAATCCTTAAAGATAACATAATACAAAAAGAGAAATGGAAAAACAAGGAGAATTAAACAGAAAAAGGGAATTAAAAGATGCAACAAAGGGAAAAAGAAATAAACACAAAATTTTATATTAAAAAAAATAAACATCAGCATTTAAAAAATAAACACTTTTATCAAAATTAAGCATTTTAATTAAACACCGTTATTTTAGAAATACATTCAAAATGAAACAAAAACTTAAAATGATATATTAAGAAATATTCTTTAAATTATTACATTTCCATTTTGGTCTTGTATCACAATATTTTCTGGTTTCAGGTCTCGATGGATTATTTTTCTGGAATGTAAATAATTTACAGCAGAGGAAATATGCTTCATAATTAAACGCACATGTTTCTCTTTCAATCCACAGCAATTTTCTGGTCTGTTCAACAACTAAAAATTTTTTTTAAAAATTAAAGCAAAATTAAATACATTTGTTATTAATTATTCAGAATTATATTCTTAAAAAAAGTACATTTATTATCTACAAACTGAATACTGTTCCTGACACCAATAATGCATCATACATGTTATAATATATTTACTTAATTTCAAAAATATATTTTGCATCTATTGTTAAATATTTTTTTATTAATAACAAATTATCAAACCAAAACTTGGATTAGAAACTAATGATATATAATAAAACAATTCATTAAAGATCATATTCATTAAAAATTAAATAATTTTTGGTAAACTTTATTGTTCAGTATATTTACAAATTATTTATTATGATTTAGAAAAGTGCAATATTATTAATATAAAACTTTACTGCACAAACAAAATAAATTTTAAATAATGCATTTTTTACCAAACACAAACAAATATTGCTTTTAGTGAATAAAAAAAAATCTTTGGTGAAAAAAATCTGATTTATATAATGATATATATTATGATTAAAGTCACACATGCTTCAAACGGTTATTACAATAACTGTATTTGTTAGATGATTAAAAATTACTTTTTAATATATTTATATCAGAATAGTAACAGAAATTTTAAAATATGGAAAATTGCCATTTTCTCATGAAATGCACTGTTAATGGTATCCAAAGCTTTGGAAATTATAAAGGCATTTAAATAGTTCAGGCCCACATAATAAATATCACATGTAAAATTTAATCCAGAAAGAAAAACAAATGTTTTAAAGATTTGCTAAAACAGTGAAATACATCTAAATTTAATTTTCTACAATATAAACAACAATTATAACAAATATTTAAAAACATTAAAAAAAATTTTGTTAAAATTACAACACTCTCTTCCTAAAAAAATGCACAATAACTAAATTTATAAATAATGGCAAGAATTATTTTTTAATAGTTTATCTTTTTGAAGTAAACATTCTAGTTCTACAAGTATATTCGTGCTAAATATGTTAATAACTTAAAGTCAAATGATCTATCCTAAAATGTAACAACACATTCAACATGTCTTTTAATATTAATAAAGATAATAGGACAATACATATTAAATATGGCTTCTTTTTCAATTAAAGGCACAATAATGGTATGTCACAGGAAAATTTATAAAAAATCTTATAATATTTCAAATTATTTTATTGAAGTTTTACTACATTTGCTCAGATAATTTGATATATTATGACTTAAAATAAGATTTTAATCTTTATATATTGATAGAATTCACAAGTTTTATTAGTTCCCTCATTCCATTATATTAATTTAAATGCATTATGACCCATTGTAACTTTAAAGTACAGTTCTATGATGTAATACCAAGATGAATGCTTAGGAGATTGAAAATCAATTGTATTTTCATATATAAAATTACTTATTTTAAAACTTAATAAGCCATTACTTTTTCCCTATTATATATTTTTTTATATCAAACACAGAATTATTTGAAAAAATGATTGTTTAACTTTTTGTATCTTTTAAATTATCAATTACCACAAAAAATGATATTATTGTAAACAAACTAGCACTTCTGTAAAAGTTTTGTTAGGACTTCAAAGTCCGAAGCTATTTTCCATGTAATTAATGACTTAGGTGATTGTTTATAATGAAAATTATATTATAAGATGTTTGATGAAATCATTCATATCTTTAAAAATCTGAAAGTAATTCAGTAAATAAAGGCTTAAGTAAGAAATTTGAACAAATATGCATTTCTTCAATCTCATATTCAAACAACTTTTAAAAAATTATACAATACACTTGAATTAGTAAAAAAAAAAACACCTTAATACGAATAATAACAAAGATTATATACTTTACTATTTTCTCTACAGAAATTCTAAATTGTAATAATTTAACATTGTTTACTTGAAAACAAGAATAATACTTTATAAATAATTTTCACAAACTACATTATGAATGCTACAACATTTTATCTTTCCTGTGGAATTAATAAATATACTTTCTTTTTTCTAAAAGGACCGGAAGATCTTTAGCAGAGGGGCTTTGGTCAACAGATATAAATTCAATATTTATAAGAGAAATATTTTTTAAAAAATGTAGTTTAAATTACATCCTAGGTTTTAAAAAGGATTGCAATCTCTATGCACTTCTTAACTGATTGGAATCTAATTTTTATCGATCTAGAGGACAAGAAATAATAAAAAAAAATTATACTTTATGCAATTACTTTATACTAGATGCAATTAACAGATTCCTCAATTTTGCTGATAATGATATCGAGGGTCCTGTACTTCACCCTAATTTGTACTGGATGCCTTCCCTTAGTTATACCATTTAAACAAGCATATGACTAAACAATTCTAGAATATAATTAATTCTAAAATTTTATAGTCATATATTAATACTATTATCTAATTGCATTCTTTGTCATACATTTGGGCTAAATATATACAAAATGACTATCATTATAGCCAAAGCAAACCTTTCTCAAATCTCCATTACTACAGTATTCCATAGCCAAAACAGGTAACTCAGTGGAAGGAACATCAAGTTCAGGAGGAACTGCAATAGCAGTTACAATATTGGGATGATTTAAACGAGACATCATATCTACTTCCAGTTTCCAATGGTTACGATGCTTGGGTGTCATCATGGGATCATGGCCCCAGCGGCATTCTTTTAAAGCAATTGTTTCATTTGTTACCTAGAAAACAATATTTTTACTATTTTTAGTTAAATTAAACAAAATATACACAGAAATATAAAGCAAACAAAAACAGCATCTGAATAAATTTGGATTAAATCTCTTCCAGATTCAGGTAAGTGCATATTAGACTGATTTCTATGCTTCAAAAAGTAAACTTTCTGAAATTTATGATTATATTTAATCATTGATTCCAGTTTCTAAAAAAACTAACAATAACACTTGTTTCCCATTTTCTCAAAATTCAATTCAGAAAATTAGCAGGAATCTTGTTTACTGCATTTATAACCATTGCTTAAATGCATTGTTTTATTGGAATAAAAGAATACCAAAAAAATGTATTTCCCATTCAGTATGTATTATTAGAATGTTTTAATAATATTTAAAAATAAATGGATATTTTTTGTTAGTAAATAATCATGATATTTAACTATTTCATTTAATGTGGAAAAAAAAAATTCTTCTGAAGTATAGGGAGGAAGAGAAAAATAAATAAGTAAAGTGAAAGAGTGAATAAAATTCCTAATTTAATTTCCTTAAAAATGAATAACAACTATATTTTTTTATCAGGAAGAAGAAAAGTGCTTTTAAATGATATTAAAAAAAATTCAGGTTTTAAATCAAATGACATATGAAACAATAAATAAATACAAAATGTTATACGAACTTTGTGCCTCCATAATACAACATAGCCAAATCCTCCAGCGCCAAGAACCTTTTCTTTCTTCCACTGCCCAATTTCTTCAAGTGGATAATCAGTAGACATTTATTCTAAAAATTTATTTTAAGAGGGGAAAATGAAATATTTTAAATCACTTAATATTTTAATATTAATTTCTATAATTTTTATGCAATAAAAACTATTGTTTACATAATAATAAAAAAATTAATTAAATGACAAGATAATGAAAAACTGCATCAGCAGTTGATAGAGTTTATAATTTTTCTTTATTTTCTTCTACATAAATTTGAGAAAAATAAAGAAATAAGAGGATAGTTTCAAGTTCTTGCAATAATATAAACTTTCCATATATTTGCTAATTGTCTCTTAATTTTACATTTTATATAATTGAGTTCATGACATACTAAAAGCAGCATGAAAATATCAAATTAATGGTATCATAAGCACTTCATATTACATATATCAAATTAATGGTATCATAAACATTTCATATTACATAAAATTTTCAAATCTTTTCTAAAAAAACAATATTTTAAAATTAACTCTGTAAATATTTAATTTTTTCAAAAATAGAGTTGAATCAAATTTTATAAAGACATTGTTTCAAAATAAATCTGAACATATGATTGAAATGCAAAAACACAATTCACATAATAACTCTCAATCAACTGTTTTTGAGACAGAAATTTAAAACAAATAATACAGATATCTGCTGACAAAAGCTGTTACAAAAAGAATTTATTATATTACCAAAAGAAAATGCTAAATAATTTACAAAAGAGAAATTAAAAATATTATAAAATTATAAAGCTGAAAAAAAAATAAAGTTTTTAAAATAATATATAATGAAAGAATTCAATTAAAGCAGTCTAAAATGAGAACATATATATTTAAATTTTAATGAAAATATGAACTCACTTTATTAAGAAATTAAATAAAAAAAACTGCAATAAATAGAATGTCAAATGAAAAACAATATGAAAAGGAAAAATATTCTACTTTCTATTCTTTATATATATATCAAGTATAATTTTCAATATATTTGCATCTGAGAAAATCAATATTTTCTTATATGCATTAAAGATTTAATTATTATGTGGATTTCTCTAAAAAATAATTTGTTTGAATAATCAAAATATTTACAAAAAAAACTGTTAACAATTTGAAATTAATGCGACAATGAATGAGTTAATAAGAAATGAATTTAAATTGTCGACTCATATTTCTATATTTTAATCTTGTCATTCATCAAGTGTATTTCGAATTGTTTACTTAAAAAAATTTTGGTTTCATACTCACCCTTGAAATTATTGTTCTTAAATTAAATTGTTAGAAGAATCTGTGACAATCAAACACTTTGTACACATGCCACATGACTCAGTGGCCCCCCCGACTAGCGATAATCATAGATTAGGACATAAATAAAGAACAGGTAGGTATAAGTTTATTTACGGTTGAAACGTGAAGTTGCATTCGGTAAGAATGAGTTCGGAAACAAAATTACATCATTTCCGTTTCCGTGCTCTTCGGTGTCTAGCATATTTTAACAGTACAAAAATGAAAAAAAGAAAAAATGTGAAAGAGAAAAACCAGCTAACTCTAAATATATTTGTTTTTTAATCACCTACGAAAAAAGTAAAAAAAAAAAAAAACTATAAATGAGAGTAAAAAAGTACTCCTTGTTTTTAAAACTCTAGTTTTACTCTCGTCTTGAGCCCGGATAGCTCAGTCGGTAGAGCGTTAGGCTTTTAACCTAACGGTCCAGGGTTCGAGTCCCTGTTCGGGCGGTTTCGTTTTGCTTTTACAGATGTCATATCGTTATGTTTAAAAACTCTGAAAAAAATACTGCTTCGTAGTTTAAAATAATTTCCGATTGAATAATTAAAAGTTATTTAGATGTGTTTAAAAACTTTTTTTTAATTCGTTTAACATTTTTTATTAAATTTAAACCTTGAATTTTTTTTTATAAATGTGAGATACTGAAACCATTTTTTTCAAAAGCGGCGTAATTAAACATTTTGTCAGTTTATCAAAATTTGCTACATAAAACTAATTATATAACGAATCAAACAAAATAATTAAAATAATCTAGTGTAAGAAGTTAGAAAGTCAGAAAGTGAGATCCCAAGAGGGCCCAGATAAAAAAGATTCATCTGATTAAATGTAAGGTTTTTTTTTGCGTGTTTTGAGGAAATAGTTATTTATTTTTAAAAAAAATTAATCTACCACTTTTTAAAAAACAGACTAAAATAGTATAAAAATTCACAATCACAAATTTTTAGGACAGTCTGCATGGGTTATGGAACATTATTTTATACTTTTTAGTCCAGTTTAAAAGCGAGTTTTATTAATTTTTCTATTTATTGTATTCTTATATATATTTCTAGTATTTAATATTTATTTCTAATTGATATTCTATAGGTTAGAAAGTATACATTGCCCTACCGAACTTGGCTCCTATCTATTTTGGAGGGTAAAAAAATGCACTTCGATATTTTTTTTTTGTTAGAATTTTCATAAGAATTTTAAATTGATTAAAAAATAAACGAAATTTTGGCGTTTTGCAGTTCTAGCTTCCGAAAATATAGCAGCACAAAAATATTTTTTTACATTGTCTTAAAATTAAAAATATTTATAGATCTTTTCACTTGTACCAATTTTTACCATATACTTTTTTTTTTCTATTTTTAATCAATATATAAAAATATTTTACAGAATATATTTCATTGTTGAAGTGAAATTCAAAACGTTTTCATTATTGTTACTAATATTTCTTCCTGTCATTTTTTTCCCATTTGCTGATAAACAAGATAAGAAGATTCGGTTTATTTTCCCATGTTGAGTAGTATTCAGTGTACGGTATGCTTTTTTTTAATAACATTTTTGAAATTTCGTTGTACTTATAATTAAAGTTTAGCTTCAGAATCAAGCAATATCGACAAATTTTTAAAGTGGATGCATGGAATAAAAATTCGGAATGAGAGGATATTTTAGGGTTTTCCTGGTGAAAAATCTTTTTTAAGAATATGTGTGTTGAAATCAAGGTGGTTTGAACTAAAAAAACTCAAAATTTTAAACACAAAATTTATAATTAGGGCATATATCCTCATGTAAACCATATACATAGTTAGATAAATCTGTCCTGCTTAACTTTCAGAAATGGAAGAAATTCAAGCAATTAATTATTTAATGAAACAATTAAAATATTTCATTTTACTGCAATACTGAAAATATTTTATTTTAATTGCAACAATGAAATATTATTAAATTTATGCAAAAATTATCAAGAATTCAGAAAAAAATTACTAGACAGTTAATTCGATATCATTAAAGAATTGAATTCCACAAATTCAATTTTTTTTCATTTAAAAAAAGGTATACAAATTAATTTTATGCAATAATATTTTCGGTGCTATCGTCTGAAAATAACAAAATCACGTTTAATTTTTAATTAATTCTTTAACTTCAATTAATTAACATTCTAATTAATAAAAAAACAGCTTTGCGGTGCACATTCCTCTCTCTAGTGCATTTTGACCAAATCTGGTAGCTTCAGGTCGAATAGTCAGTTCTATAGAGCACCTCCCCTCCTCCCATTCTTTTTTGTTATTAATAAAGATGGTGATAGATATGGCTGCCCGAAAGTGGAAGTACCTTTTTCATCTTCACTAGCAAAGGTCTTGACTATTATAATTAAAGAATTTTAAAAAAATTCCTTACTCGATATAGCTGGAGTACTCAAAACTCTTGTTTCTAAACTCTAAATGATATGATTTAAGGTTGTTTCTCCTAGTTGAATTTCTTTATGTTTTGTGGATTTTTCCATTATCTTCAATTTCACTGAAATTCTCTAAAGCAGGATAAAATTGAATGACCATATTAGTCCATTCATAGAATTTTCATCTTTAATAATAAAAAGAGAAAAAAAAAAAGCTTGCCCTCGAAATTGACAAGATGCTCATTAAGTAATGATAAATCACCGATAACGGTCGATGCGTTTTCGGGGAACCCTCTGTTAGGATCCGCGGAAGAGCTGAAATGAAATATATCGATATCGACAGCATTGCCAAGCTTTAAGTCGGGCCTAAGCTTTTTTAATGTCATTCGGTGAAATAAATGTCTTTTAATATTTAGGAAGGAAGGATTTTTGTATTTTCGAAACAAAAAAACAAGATTATTACTCATCAAATTCGCCACATAAAATATTTGAAATAATTTTTTAAAAATTTTTATTGTAAAGAATAATAGTTATAAAAAATTGTCCTTAATTCTGTAAAAATTACCATGCTTAATATCTTAAAAATAATGATTTGCAGCAATTACTTGCAATATTGCAGTTTTGTTTGAATTGTTAACAACAGTCACACACAAAAAAGAAAGTAAGAAACAGACATTTATACGTTTACTAGTTGATGCTAAAAACATATTACCTTTAATTAGCACTGAAATAAATTATCCTTACTCTAAAAAAAAATAGCAAAAAAAAAAAAAAAAAAAAAATCGAACCTTTAGTTTGAATTATTGTAGCATGATAATGTCTAAGTTACATTCATCTATTTTTATTTCATTTTTGCGCATATACACACCCAAATGCAAATGTTTTCAATATTGCGCAGTGTCCGTAAAATAAATCCAGCAATCTAAAGCAATGAAAAATGCTGCAAAATAAATGATAGATCCAGATAAGTTGCTGTTGTTGTTTCTTATGGCACTTGCCATGGACAAGCCCGCTGTTACGAAGACAGCGATTTTAAGCCGGTGAGGGAGCGTCTCTTGTTTATTTATTAGCGCCAACTAGGGCAAAAATGTACGACTTTGCTACTCACGCATCATCCATTCGCTTTCACAACCCCTTTTTACAGGAGGGCACATTCACTTATCTCACAGATAGAAAAAAGGAAGAACAACCATGCCCAAACCGGGACTCGAACCCAGGACGCCCAGATCACGGGAAAGACGCGCTATCCCTCCGTCAGGACGCTGGCCAATAAGTCGCTTAATGTATGTAATAGAGGTTTTTGTTTTGATATCTCACAAAAAATTAAATAAAATAAAACAATAAAGTAAAAATCATTATGATATAGCTAGAAATATAAAAATATTTTATAAAAAAGACAAAAATCTTCATTCCTCTTTTAAATACTTACAGAAACAATGAAACTAGTTATATTTCATTGAAACACAATAAGATTGTTGCATAAAAAAATGCATGTAAAAAATTGTCAGCATTAGGAAGAAAAACTGCAGGCCAACTTAATAAAAGTCAGTGAAAAGATAATTTTTAAATATTGAGATGGTGCTAAGATCCTTTTTGTGTAATAATATTCTCAGGCATTATAAGGAGGAAATTTAATTTTTTATCAATAAATATTATAGTTAAAATTTTGGAAGCTCTAAAAGAAATGTTCGCCATTTAAATTAGGTTTATGCCAAATTTAGTTGCTTTAACTACAATGATTTGCTTTGTAGACTAATATTAAGTGACAAATAGACGCCCACATTAGATTTTAATATTAATAGAGATACATTAATATGTTATTAGTTGGTTGTATACTTTATTGTAACGTTGTTGAATGTATGTTATATTTTTTCAGCGCCATTTGTAAAATTTTCCGCTTACATAGACAAGTCTATGTAAGCCACGAGTGTTTAGATTTTTACTTTCAGAACCCCGTATAAATAAGTGTTTTGGGCTTAATAATATAATAACGAAAACCGAGTTGACATTTTGTTTTCCTCAACTGAATGAAAACAAAAGTTGACCTAGAATATTATTTTAGTAACAACATCGCATACCAAATTTTATTTATTTTAGTCGTTTGAATTATAGCAGTTGCATGCATACGAACGCAGAGACCGATAAATTTGTTATTTGCTCTAAATTTGTTATGGATTTACACTTCCAATGTGTACTAAATTTAATTTATCTAGCTCCTTAACATTTTGAACTTTACGTGTCCATCTGTTTTCGGAAAAACAGAAAAAATTCTTGGGAATGAAAATTTAATAGAAATTTACAAATTTGGTGTAAAGACCTGTTGAGAATTGGGATGAACGAGGATAGAACCTGGGACCTTGTGGTTCGCAGCCCAGTAACATGACCACGATACAAAAGCAATTGTTCGTGCAGCGTAGCTGTTAACTGGCTTATAAGCTTTCACCACAAAATCATAAGTCGAATTGCTATGATTATAAATCTTTCAATAAATAAATAATGGTTCTCTTCCCGGCGACCTTCAAGGTCTTGCACCCTTTCGGGTAGGCAGGCCATCGTGGGGCAGACCAAGACCAAGTCGACAGTTATGAAGTGAATGAAATAAGTCATGAGACATGCATAGCTACATTTTACAAATGATTATGGGTCACATATATTCACAAAACACAACGAGCAATCATTTGTGCTAAAAGAAAAATAGATAATGTAGTGCATTTATTCTTGTAGATGATGATTTGAATTTTACATCTTGTAATCGCGAAGCTTCTACAATATATGTTTCAAGCTTACGCTCTTTATTTAGAGATATCTTAATAATGGTCATATGATTATACTAAATTTCATCACTCTAACTCATATTTTTTCATTGTTGCGTTCACAAATAGACATAATTCTCTCTTCCTCCCCCCCCCCCTTATTGTTAGAGTGAAACATGGAGTTTCTTCAAAATCTCAATGTCAAATTTTTCTGACAAAAATAATATTTTCTTTTTACATCCTTCCTAAGAGAGAGAGAGAGAGAGAGAGAGAAGAAAAAAGAAGAGGCAACTAACTCATAATGTAATAAAAATCTCTAGAATAATTGATGACTCCTTGTTAACGTGGACGACAAGATTAGGACTCATCAAATACCTTTTCTTAAATGGTCACATCTAATCCATAAATAATTAGCAGACAGAGTTCTGTTCATTTTGAATGAGTGAACAGAGAAGAACATCTCAGATGGAAATATGTTGCCATTATCCTGGTATTTGAGTGGACTTTGTTGACCATTGTTCTTGCTTCTGCGTTTGTTTCTACTTTTTATGAATTTAAATTTACTTAATACTTAGCTTAAGTTGGCCTACTTGTATTATATGCGAGCCTGCGAAATAGTGGAAAACCTGCAAATTATCGGAACACCAATCATTGCTAATTATATACTCTGTTGATAGAGAATAAATTTTAAAAATGACTTCTTTTCTTTTGATATTGTTTATTATAAATCAGCTAACTCCGCAAGTATTTCAAATATAAACATTTTAACATATTCTCTTATAGGCTATCAAATTTCTTACGTGCATTTTTCGAAAGATAAATTAGTTTCCATAAAGTCAGTTCTTTTTGTTTTTGCTCCATGCATTTGTAATTGGATCAGTCGTCACATTGTCACATCACACCATTGTTTGACCAGCAAAAAAATCCTTCCACATTGTCTTAGGATATTGTACGATATCTCCGTGATGTTGTTCTGCTGTTTCTAATGGCACTTGTCATACACAAGCCCACTGACTTTAGAAGTGAGTGATTTTAAGCCAAGGGTGCGTCTCTTGTTTTTTCAGTAGAGCCATCTAGGGCCAAAAGTGACCCTTTTTACGGGGTGGACTTCATTCATGCCTTTCGTTTACTCGTCCACAGATCGTAATTTAGACCTAAATCAGAGAACGGTCACCCCTGATCCAGTATCCACAGTGGTATTACTCTCGACATGGAAGACTTTGTGACCACAACAGATTTATACGTGCGCCAGCCACCACACATACACACACGGAGAGTCTTTGGCCGGCGGGGTTCGAACTCGCAACCCAAGGGACACGAATTCAACGCCCTACCAACCAGGTTATCCTGGCTTACTACGCGATGTTGTTCTACAATCTGAATGATGTATGAAAACAATGAGAGCTAAATAGATAAAATTTGAACATCTAAAGTGTAGATATGTATCAAATTTGGCACCAACCCATCAAGGGCTAGATCATATGCCGTTCTGCTATTTCACAAGAATGTAAACACAATAAAGCCGACTTCAACATATGAAATAGATATGTGACTTTGTGTCTTCAATTGTAGTTCTAAGTCAAATTTTAGTGTCACTCGGTCTGGAAAAAATGACGTCCGAAATACATATTCATTTTCTGGTACTTATATATTAACAGCATTCCATCGAATCTTCACCGCTTTTAAATAATGCGTGCTTCTCCAAGATGAAATAAAACGACGTCACGAAATCGAAAGTATCTTCACTGTTTTCGAAGCTGCATTCTGCCTCACATAAAATAATGTTTACATATATATATATAGAAACTGAATTTTAAATAATACACATTAAATGTATCATTAAAATTTAATTAGATGTGCTTATACGATTCTGGTCCCTTAAAATCTGATGTGGTTTTTTTTTTCTTTCAGAAAGTTTCTACAAAATACATTAAAACAAAATTTTGCATCGGAAACAACAACAACAAAAAAACAATCTACACGCTTGATTCGAGCTTTCACATTATGCCGGATATTTTTAAAGATCAGACGATTCTTTCGTTTGTTCCAATCACTTTCGATTTCATTTCTTTAAATGTTATAAAGCTTTTCCTTTTAAACCAGCTTGTAATTTTTCTGGCTTTTAGCATCTCACCTTCTCAAAAAAGACTTATTTTTTTTTTAAATATCAATCTTAATAATTGTGATGCGCTTTAATAATAATAGAAAATTGCATGATGGCTCATGTCTATACATTCACATGCAGGCGACTGTAAAAAAACTAACGATTTAGATAATGAAATTTGATATGTGATCTTGTTATTAAAATCACAAATCTGGGTAAATTTTGATTCCAGTTCCAAAAAAAGTTGTTAAAATACAAATTCTGGTTTCCTTACTATACTATGAAACACAAAGCGCTCATGCGTGAAGTTCTAAGTAAAAATCTGTGCCTTGGTTTTGTCCATAAATCTTAATTTTATGTAAGAAGTGATAACACTTTTATTAGAGAATATGTGGGAAAGTTTAGGGTAGATTACTCCAATTGTTTGCAAATGAATGGCTAACTAAATGAACTAAATATGAAACAAAATTTAGCATGGAGTCGATGTCCAAAAAATAGATGGATACCTGTTCCCTAAGTGGTAAAAATGCGTGAAATGTAACGTAAAATTTCCAAAAAGCAATAAAGTCGTTGTTGAACAACAGTGAAAACTAATGTTACAAATTATTTCTAAAACTTATTTCAGAAATTTGATTAAAATTAAAAATAAATCTCACGATAGTAAAACGTGCATCATTCAAAAAATAATTTGTTTTGATTTGCGAGATAGAACAAAAATCTTTGTCACAAAATATTACGTCCGGAAGTTATTGAAGAAAGATGTCGACATTTCAGCGAAATTTGATAAAAGTCAAATTAAAATTTGGTTCTAAAGTTGCTCATGGTGTCACCTTTTTAAATATGTTTAGATGAAAATTAATCCATCGATCTGTCTTGAAAAATATCAACAGACAAACGCATTTTCGCTATTACGATTATAATTAAATTAATTATTCAATTATTTTCATGAACGTTCACCATTTAAACATGTATGAAATAAATCATGATCTCAAAAATTTGGCGACATTATTATTGAAAGAAAAAACCCATAATCCTTCCAAATACGTTAGCCAATCTTTTTGATCTTTGACCGGCAACAATTTGCAAAGATAAATCTTTTTACAGAAAACTAACAAGCTCCACTTGAACTAAGGGTCTCTCTGTAAATAAAGGCATTTTGTTCTTCGATTTCTTTTAAAAATAACTCTCTTTTCGATAAGAAAGTTGGAGGAAACAAACTTGGTTGCTTATTATTTATTATTAACTTCCTGGTCCGATCGCTGCGATTCTGAATTTCTGCATTTATGAAACTAGGTGTTCGTTAATTATTTAGCATTGATTTCCGTTTGTCGAATTGAATTGGGTGGGTTAGAAATCGCGGATTTCCCACAAATAGTCGGAAAATGGATGCAAATTAATTCACAAATGTTTTTGAACGATTTCTAAAAACCAAATGTTTACTTTTCGTATAAGAAGTATTCGAAGAGAATTTATTGTACATTAATTATTCAAAGAGAATTTATTGTACATGAAGTATTCAAAGAGAATTTACTGTATACGAAGTATTCAAAGGGAATTTATTGTACATGAAGCATACAAAGAGAATTTACTGCATATGAAGTATTCAAAGAGAATTTATTGTACATGATGTATTCAAAGAGAATTTATTGTACATGAAGTATTCAAAGAGAATTTGCTGTATATGAAGTATTCAAAGAGAATTTATTGTACATGAAGTATTCAAAGAGAATTTACTGTATATGAAGTATTCAAAGAGAATTTATTGTACATGAAGTATTCAAAGAGAATTTACTGTATATGAAGTATTCAAAGAGAATTTATTGTATAGATAAAATATTGTAATCGTCAAAAAATTCGAACTCAAAATTTTGACGAATTCATATGTTTTAGATCTTCAGTTCGAAAAACACATATTTGGAATTAAGACTGTCTATGAAGACGATAACTCAACACCGCTTCCAGCTAGAAGCATGAAATTTCGTATATGAACTTCACACTAAATTTTTCAGTGAAAAAGTAAGAAAAAAATAGAGAGTTCGTTCTTTTTGAAGCTATCTCACATAGTACTTAATAAAGATGTTATCCCTCCTGCTACCTCGCATTAAAAATTTTGGAGGTTAGAAAGTCTTTGAACACCACGATGTTTCAGATTTTTATTTTCGAACGACACAATATTCCAGATTTTTATTTTCATAATTCTGCTTGCCAGTGTTTTCGGTTTTGTAGTATAGTGAAGAAAGCTGAGTATGCATTATGAATCTTTTTTTCAACTGACTCAAATGAGATTCGACATAGAAATACAATTTTACTGATGACAATTAATACTAAATTTCATTTACTTAGGTCATGCAAATAAATGCACTTTGAAATATTCAAAATACAAAGGATATACCTTTAAAATATGCTTTCCAAAATTTTCAATTAAACCAGTGGAAGTGATTTCCCCAAAACCTTCTCGCAATTTCTATAATAAATTTGTTATCCTAGAGAACGTCTTGCATGGCATTGGCGTACAAAAGTTACGAAATATTAACTTTCGGCGAGAATGTAGCATTTTCACTGAATCTATCGTGTCATTCTTGGCGAGTTACTTGGCGATTAATACTTGGCATGTGGTGAATAGTATCAAAAAGTCGAATTTGTGTTTTGGAAGCGTTTTCCCCAACCGATTGAAACAAAACTTGACACAGAACTATAATTGTAGTCACAAAATGCAACACCAAATTTGGTATATTTAAGTCATTGCGTCTTTGAATGATCATGTTTACATGTTTCTGAAAGTACAGACCGACAGATGATCAATCCCGTGTTGGATTTGGCTGAAAATTTAAAAGTTATTTAACTATAGATCTTCATTCTGCGTATCGACTTTTATATATCTAACTCTCTTCGTTTTGTAGTTATCATATAGGTCGAACAGCCGGGCAGACAGACTTCCTTTGAACGAATTTTGCACAAAATTTGATAGAAATCTATAAATATGTTAATATGGTGTATATGTAAAGACCCTACACCAAATTTCATCTGTCCAGGTCAAAGCGTTTTTGAGTTATCTTTGCCACAAATGAACAGACAGATAGGCGGACATTTTCCAAAACTGTGTTTCTCAAACTCAGGAAGATCTAAAACGTGGAGATGCGTCAGAAACCCGAGTTCGAATTTTTTGACGATTACTATACTTTATCTATACTACGTGTACGAGAAAGTAAAAATGTTTTGAAAGAATATTTCTTGTGATAAATTTCACTATATAAATATATTTTCTTAAATCGCAATTTGTATTTTTCTATTCCTTAAACTGGCACAAATACAAGCTCCTTTAAATGCAAGAATTATTGTTAAAAACACATAGAAGTTTTCATAAGTAACAAAATTCATGACAGTTTCTTCGATAACACAATGGTGTGTGAAAACGTTTCACCATAAATTTCATGTCCTTTAAAAAGCAACTGGAAAAAATGTTTAGTTTGTAAAAGTAATTACAGTGTTAAAATTAAATTATAAATTACGAAAATAGCTTCAATCAGAATTTCAAAACAAATGTTAAAATTACTTCTATTTCTACAGTCAATTGAAAAAGTGCCCTTTCCCCTCCCCTCAGTATTTCAGCTAAGATACGATAGCAACTCATGCATTTATTATCAAAATAATATATTGTAATATATTGTACCAAATATATATACACAATATATATACAAATATATATACATGGAAATATATATACACCATATTGTATCAAATATATTATATCAATAATATATTTTATCAAAATAATATATTGTATGGATGGGATTGTTTTCGAATCAAGATGTAACAATCGATTAAATTTCAGATAGCTGAATTCATTTTCCCTTTATATTTAAAAACGAGAAACTACGTATGATATAATTGCCCAGAAAGATAAACATTAAAAAAATAATGATTTCATCTCAAATTTATTTACATTTACCTATCGATGATTCCAATTGGGAACATATAAAATGAATCAATCTTCAAAAGCTTTACATATTTTATAAATTGCTCAGATAATTTTAATATGTAATTGCCAAAAATAATAAAATGTTCTACATAAATAGAATATAGTGAAAAAATCACTATATATACTAATAGAGAAAAATTCATTATATGAAAAAGTAAAAAGCATAAATTATTATTTTTTTAATTAAAAAAATTTTAATCTGAAATGCACAAATAAAAAAAAAGAGAGTAAAGTTACAAAATTAAAGAGGAAACTACGTCTTTTTCATTTTTTTATATAATTAGATATAAATTAAAATAATTAGATATATAATTCATATAATTAGATCAATTAGGATAAAAAAGCTGTGAAAGGGTTAAATTTTACTGCCAAAAGAAATTCTTTTTCTAAATATATGGTTTTTGAAATTCTTTCGAAAGCATGAACTCAAAAATCCCTTTGAAATTACTCAAAAGGATTTTTACCCAGACATTCGTTTTAAGAACGTATGAATAACATATAAGAAAATGTATAAAAAACAGGACGGGTCCTTCCGCTGGTGTGGCATGGAAGTTTGGTTAGGGGTTGCTAATTCATGGTGTCCTCCTTGTCATCACCTCGATTTAAAATTACGAGGTCCATCCCATAAATAGCCCTAGTGCTTTTAAATGGGACGTTAATATAACTAAATTAAACTCTATTATGTATCATATATTTAAGAGCAAAATTGCAGACGAGTTATATTTTTTCTATACTTGATTTTTTTCAATTTTAGAATAACAACGTAGACATATTAATTAACAAAAGAAAAATTCCTTTTGCTAATTCTCGGACTTAAATAGAAAAAAAAAAATATTTTAGTCAAATATTATTAAATGAAATTCAAAACCAATGCAATTTCAACATTTATACAATAGATTTGCAATTACATATTGGATTAGCAAAATATTTTTTATGAAATTCACTTTTATTGATTTAATCAGGGATTTTCTTTCGGACGAGATTCATATTTTTAAACTTCGAATCGTCATCATATTTTAAAGTACACAATTAAAAACCGAGAAGCAAATACATCATTTGTTAAAGACTAATTAGAGACACCTGTTAAACAGATTTAGGATTCTTGTATTTCTGACAGTTTTTCTGTAGCAAATATTATGCCAAAAGCGTATCTAAAAATTCGACAAAATGTGTTTTATAGTAATTGTTTTTTTTTATTGGAAAAGAATGTATTTTCATAGAAATGAGTATTAAGTTATGATTCAAAGAATGGGAAATTATAACTTTTCTGAATATTATTTTCAAATTACTTCAAACTAATAAAAAGTATTATAAATTATATACGAAACTGTTATGTTTTGTATTCCAAATTAGTTTAAAGATTTTTGGAAACTGTTTTCAAAAAGTATCGGGAACAGACTTAAGTGCCTGGGAATATACTTTTTAATGAAATTTTTTGGTTGCTTTCAATAAATTTTTCTTGAAATTAGATTTTAAATGTTGGATTTAAATTCCAAACGAGATATAAAAATATCTAAAAAGTCATGTTAAACAGTTGGTTTTGGGAAGGAAAAATATATTATTGCAATAAATTAAATATTTCCAAACAATAATTTTTTAGACATATTATTAGCTATCGAAACAAAGCAACATCAAAATGAAGGGTTGCCCCATCTGGAATAAGGTTTAAATTCAAAAATGAATGATATCTGTTTATTCGTAGATTAAAAGGAAACTTTCAGGAAAAGATGATATAGTTAGTAAGATTATTTCGCAAATAAAAAGTCGTTTTACATTTAGATTTCAAGAAAAAAAAAAATTCCAAATATTTTATTTTTTTGAGAATAATTTACTGTGTGGTTTTTTTCTGGAGAAGTATTTTCCTTTGAGATTTGTTTTTGTGTAATAAGGAAAATGTATTAATTTTTTTTTTTAATTTCACGTCTAATCTTTTTCGATTATTTTATATTGTTAAAAGTCATGCTGATCTCTAATATTGGAAGATAAGTGTCTCTACTTTTTGTAGCTATATAAACAATATAATTCCTTATACTTTCATGCACTGTCGACCGATTTCATTCGAAACATTATTTAAATATATAAGCTAAAATTACGCAATTTATTGGCCTTGCATATAATTTCAAAATCATAAACTTGCCAATTATTATTATGTTTCATTTTGTTGTTACTTATGGGACTTCACAAGCCCGTTGACGAATTGTCAGCGATTTAAGCCGAGTGTGCAGTAGCTTCTGAGGGCAAAGGCCCCTAAGCACCCGAGGGTAGAAGTCTGACTTCCAGCTTATATGAAGATGACACACATTCGCTTGCACAACTCCATTTTACAGGAGGGGAAGAGGGGTATTTCTCATATCTCACAGATAGAACACGGGATAGAGAACAACCATGCCCGAACCAGGACTCGAACACGGGACGCCCAGGGCACACGGGGAAGACAGGCTACCCCTAGTCCAGGTAGCCAACAGGTTTCATTTTAGCAAAATCGATACAGCATCTTTTTAGTTAAAAGTTAAACTCCATCAATTCAGATCAATTCTTTTTTTTTAATGTATTTTACTCATGCTTCTTGAAGCACACTCAGCATCTATTGATTTTTCAAAGAATTACTGTTATCTCAAAATCATACTGAAGTGAGGATGAAATCACTTATTTTCAATCTCCCCTTCTTTTAGTATTATAAAATTTTGAAGCCTATAAAATTCCTGAAATGTGAGTATATTTTTTTCCCCTAATGAAAAATTAGGGGTCATGTTCATGAAAAATTATTAAAAATATAATATGTATGAATGATTGTTTTTTCCTTCCATTTTTGCAATAAAATTTGTTTTAATGACAATTTAGTTTTTAATTTATTTGAATATTTCTTGTATTATTTGTACATGAAAAAATTGTACAAATAGTACAAGTTTGTACTTCTGTAAACCTAGAATATTTTTTTTTTCATTACGCTCCAAGCATGTAGCAGCCTTCAACGCGTTTTTCTGGTTTTAGATCGAATACATTTGCGATTAATGGATTGAAATTTCAAATGTTGAAACGATATTGGTATTTGAAGTCAATTAATTCACTGCATGATATTCAGCTTTTGATATGGCTAGATTCGAACATACTTTAACCCTTTCTAAGACCGTGGGAAGTATGCTTCCCACCAAATTTATCAATCTTTGAATGAAATTATGTAGATTGGCATAAGTTCTGATAAATTTTTTTTAGAAAGACAGAAACTTAGATGCTTCAGTTCTTTATCTCACACAAAATGATGTGTCTTGGTTTGTCACTTAATTATTAATTAACCAAATTTATTAATTAATCAAATTAAATTTATTTAATAAGCTAAATGAATCCATTTTCTTATTTTAATTTCAAGCCTAAAAATATTTTAACATAATATGACTAGAAAAAAATGGTCCTTTAAAGGGTTAAAAGACAAATGGCCCAACTCTCTACTGGGATTAAATGAGTATAACTTAATTATATGTATGAATTTTTGCAGCCAAAGGAATTATATTTATTTTGAATTTTAGTATATTTGTAAATTTTATTAACGGAGTACATGCTCTTAATAAATGTAGGACAATTTTAAGTTATACAATTGATTCTAAAAATGTGAATAATTGAATGTCATCCCTTTGACAATAATTATTTTAATTGGTTTCATTTGTATAATTAAAGTACATCAAATAATTTCTTAGGTTTAGAAATACTTTCTAATCATATAAATATTACAAATAAACTGTTCTTTTTAGCAATGTTTTGTTCATTCAATGTTCATTTTGGTAGCATTAAATATAAAAAAAAACAATCCTTTGAAAATTTATCCTATCTTCATTTGATTTTCTAAAAGTATGTAACCATAAAGAATCAACCTTTCAATAATTTAATCATTCGAAACTCTGAAAAAACAAAACGCAGAGATCATAACTCTGGACTGTGGACTAATGAGGGATTGCAGAATGTTTTGTCTTCAGTATCTTGCCGTGCCCATCTCCGAAGCAGAAAGGCAGCTGACTTTTTACATAAAGTGTTCGGGAAAATTCCCGTTTGACATCGTTTATCATTTCCCAAGGTTTGTTTCCACACTCCAACATGGCTAGGGGAAAAAAAAAAAAAAAAAAAAAAAAAAAAAAAAACATCTGCGTTTGCAAAACTGTAAAAGGTTCTCACATTCGAATAGTATCGTCTGCAGAGTTTAGACTATTTCTTGCTTTGTGATCATATGGATTCGATTCAAAATTTTATACTGATATTTCCGAGCGTTGAAATAACTTTATTGATTAGTAGTGAACTAATCTGAACTGTTCTATTACTATTATCATTTGCTATAGTATAAGAAGACTGACTTTCTTTTTGATTGCATAAAAGTGTTGTTGCTTATGGTACTTGTTACAGACAAGCCCGATTTTAAGCTGAGATTTAATGTCTCTTATTTAGTAGTGCCTACAGTACATCTTAGCTATTTATGCGTCACAGCCCTTTTTACAGGGCGGACTTCATTAATTCAATTCATTCGCAGATCATTAATTTAGACCTGAATCAGAGAACGATCGCCTTATCATGATCTAGTACCCCTAGTGGTATTGTCTCGACTTGTGATTACGATAGAATTATATCTGCAACAACATCATATGCATGGAGACACTTCGGCCGGCGGGTTTCGAACTCACAACCCAAGGGAAGCGTATCCAAAGCCCTACTAATTTAGATCTTATCTCGATTTGAAGGATTCTGTGACTACGACAGAATTATATGTGCAACAACCACTATGCGCGCGGGGAGTCTTCGGCCGCGGGCTTCGAACTCACAACCCAAGGAAAGCGAATCCAACTCCTTACCAACCAGGCTAAATGTAAGCACATATTTTATATGAAACTTCTGAATTATGATGTTTAAGAACTGTGTTTGACTTTTATTCGACTTAAGTCATTCATGCTTAAAATCGTTCTATCGTAATATCAAGATTTCTGACAAATTTTAAAGATAAGCTAGAGAAATTAAAAACATTAGAATATTTGTAGAATTTTTTTTATAAATTAATTTATTTTCTAGAAATAAAAATAAAATGTAGCTTATATTAAAAACTTGCAGAAAGAATGAAATACATCCAAGATTTCACAATTAAAGAGCCATTAATTTATATATATATAATTTTATTAATACTTTATATCGTTATATATTGAATTCAATACATTATGAACAGTCCAAGGTAATTATTACTTGAATTTTCATTTTGCAATAATTGCATCTTGCTGAAAACGATCTAGTCAGTTAAGACTTTTCCCCCGATTTAGATTTTTATTTTGTTTCATTAATACAAAATTTTGGATTTGAGAGAGTTGTTCTTTGGACAGGTTAAACCATTTCATTATGCACAATGAAAAAAATTTGGAAGTTTGTATATTTATTACAATCTGCCGATAGGTTAGTTAAGCTTCTTTTAAAAAAATTCTAATTGAACTGTATAAATGCATTTATTAATTTCACCACTGAAAAGTAATTATTTCAAAATTAATGTTGCTTTATAATTTTTTTTGATTGTTGAGAAATGTTATTAATGTGAGTATATGATAGTTAAACTAATTTTTATTTATGTGAACTCTGATTTTCCATTCAAACAAAAAATGAGTTATAAAAGTTAAAACTATATTGTATTGCATCTTTAATTACTGTATTTTTAACTGTATAATGCTACTACTATGTACTTATACACTATTATACATTCTATATGATACTTCTTCTTTGACTACTACTGTACATTCTATGGTTCATGGAGCCTATTGCTCCATTGATCACATCAGAGGTCTCATGTATTTTTAGGAAAACTATATTTACTTGATCCCAAATGATTTCCTCAAGTTGTGACTTAATTTTTGAATTATTGTTGTTGTTACCACTGTTTGAATTTTGGTCATAAGACCTATTGTAAGAGGTATTTTTTCAAATCAAAACCATTGTAATGATAGACAAACGTTTGAGACCGAAATATATATTTTTTTCATTTGGATTGAAGGTTAATTTTTAAAGGAGTGAGGAATTAAAATATTTCTGAGTTTTAAACATAATTCTGTCTATAATTCAATATACAAAATGATACAATGTCTTACTTATGAATAGTTTAGACTTTAGATTATTAAGTAAAA
Organism: Argiope bruennichi; assembly: GCF_947563725.1. Lineage (NCBI taxonomy): Eukaryota > Metazoa > Arthropoda > Arachnida > Araneae > Araneidae > Argiope > Argiope bruennichi. The sequence goes on along the minus strand of NC_079154.1, from coordinate 96,782,202 downwards.
GTCATGTTACAATGATATTTGACCATATCTTATTACATACTTGATCTAATCAAAATGCCAAGTATTTATACCTAGCTGGTGATCGATTATTACCAAAACCAAATTAGAATTTATTTAGGCAGCATATTATAAAATACACTGCTATTACTTCTGAAATTCGTTTTGCTAATAAGTTTGAGGTTGAAAAAAAAGAATCATTAATTGGTATCATCAATTTGATATGTTACTAATTTTTCATACAAAATTATGTTCATTCACATGTTAGTGGAATTTTAATTATAATTAAATTTTTAAACGTTAAAATATAAATATAACTATGAAAACGATAAATAATTTAAATAATTATTATAATCTTAAAATACGAGAAGTTTTAAATTTTTTTGATTTCAATAAAGTTAAATTATTTTTTCTAATTCAACGAAACTGTATTCATTATGAAAATTAGAAAGCAGCCGATAATTCATTAAATATGATCTTCCCAATATTAAAATCGAAAAGAAACGGAAAGTAGGCGTTAAGTTATTGAATGCAAAGGCAGATGGTTCAAAATTTTTAATAACATAATACAACAATAACATAGTACATTGCCCAGCTTTCTGACGAAAGAAATATTTTTTGATGCAAACGAATCCTGTTTTCTTATAGATCTATTTAATGTTTCTCATGTGAATAATTTTTAATTATTAATTGTGCAGAATGTTAAGATATATTTTTGTCACTAATGATTCTAAGATAAATACCATTTCGGTTGTTTTATGTTATTGAAAATAGGGTACAGTTCTAGAGACGGGTACAGAGAAACTAAGTAAATTTTTTTCAAAAAAAAAATGCGGTTATATTTATAATTATTTTTTTTCAGAATTCAATTATAATTTGAGTATTGAGAGAAAAATATTAATTTTTATATACCGAAGTAAATAACAATGAATTATCGATAAATTGATAACTTAAATAATTTTGAACATTTCAAAAATATATTTAAATTTATAATTATTTTTCTTTTAAAAACTAAATTAGGGAAATAAAAGTTTATCTTTGCCAAAAAAAAATTACAAAAAATTAAATTAAAACAAATAATATTAAAATTAGTAATATATTAAAGTGAAATATCTGTAAGTTATTAATTCAATTTAAATATTATTTCTATTAAAAAAGACATCTAAATTTAATTTTCTGTTAAAAAAATTAAATTATAATTCAAGAAATAAGAGAATGAACACTTTATATGCATTAAAAATTTAAAGCATACTTATTAAAATTGTTTGCAAATTGTGAAATATTTTTGGAGAGACATGAAAAGAGGGGAAAAAACTAGTCCAGAATTGAACACTGGTTTCGCAGGTAAAAAACAGATGCTCTCCTGATTGCGGCATCAGGACTTGAAATTACAAGCTGTGTTCAGAGTTTGAGGGTTATTTTCTCGAAGTGGCTGCATATTTCACTTTAAAATTTCACTGAATATATATTTTAATGGTATACTACTATCATACAAAATCCCATCCGAATTTTTCAAATTTTTTTGCAACGAAATAAAAGTTTTACTTGCAAAGAAACATATTAATTGCATTTATGGTATCTCAAATAAAATTAGATTCTTGTAAAAGTTTATATTAAATAATCACTTTGCATTAGATTGTAATAATTCATTAATTTTTAAAGAAAGAACTTTATTATTCTCGACTTTCTGTTATAACTTTTTGATATGCTGATTGTAAACCATACCTGAAGTTAATTAGTTACTTGAATTCCGTTAATAATCGCATGTTAACATGGACTGAATCTTTGATGTAGTTATTTTTTAAAAAAATTCCTTATCACATTTGCTTCTGAAATATTTTATTGAATACCATCATTTACTGAATTTAATAACATTTAAAGTATCTGAATACACAGTTGTGGCTTAAATAGAAAGCATAGATAAATATTAGAATTATTGTAAAATTATTTTATAAATTTTTTTATAATCATGTGTGTTCTCTGCTTTCATGTCGTATAATAATTGAATGTAAAATTTATATCAATATTCGAAAAATTTCTTGGATTTCCATTAATAATTAATACTGATAATAGATATAAAATTATTTTCAAAATTTTGTTTCTTCTCCTTTTCAATTTTTTTTACTAATTTCTATACATTGCGCTTATATACAGTGGCTCAAACAATTGAGAGTACACCTTACTTTTATTTGATAAATCCGACTTTCAATATAAATGACACATTACCGAGAAGTGCAAACATGATTTTATTTTTACGCATAACAAATGGTTTAATTTAAAGTAAAAATAAAAAAAATCAACAAAAAACCTCTAAACTGAAAAATTTCAAAAGCATTTTAAATAAACATACGCAGATTTTTACCTCAAAAAATTGAGAATACAAAAATGAAATTTTTGTAATATCTCACAAAGGAAAAAAATGTCAATATTTAATTGCATGTCTTTTGGCTTTTATAATGGCTTTTAAACGTCCTGGTACCGATTCGAACCATTTTTGGTGTTATCTGAAGATATTTTACCCCAGTCTTCTTGCAATACCTGTTTTAAATGGGTTTTGTTTCTAATTTTGTGTTTTAGAACGACTTTTTCTGGTATGGCCCAAGAATATTCAATATCATTGATGTCGGGTACTGTGGTTGTGTGTGTGTAACTGCTGTTTACAATGAAAAAGGCACCATATTTTGACGTTACGTGCATTCTGTTTGGGGTCGTTGTCCTGCTGGAAAATGGAATCCATTTAATAACACATTTTTACTCTTTCCTTTAGATTGCTGCGACCATATGGTTAATCCAACTTGTTGTAGAAACTTTTCAAATCATAGGCAGGAGTGTAAGTGTTGCAACTGTGCGAAATGCCATTAGACAAGCTGGATATAAAAGTAGCATTGTTAAAGAGAAACCCTTCATCAGCTTGCAAATTCAGAAAAAGCACCTGAAGTTTGCAAAAACTCATCTATTGAAGACCAATAACTTTTGGAAGAAAGCTATATTTAGTAATGAAAGAAAACTCAACATTTTTGGCAATGACAGCCATTGTACTGTATGAAGAAAGCCTAATACTGCTTTGGATCCAAAAAAATATACGTCCTACAGTTAAACATGATGGTGACTCCGTCATGATTTGAAGTTGTATGGCTTCATCCGGGGTAGGAAATTTAATTTTTATAGATGGCATTATGAACTATTTGGTTTACTTAGATATACTTCGCAGTAACCTAAAGGAAAGTGCTAAAAATTTGGATTTAGATGGAAATTTCTTTTTCCAGTATGACAATGACTCCAAACAGAATGCATATAACGTCAAAATATGATGTCTTTTTCATTGTAAATAGCAGTTACACACACCACCACAGTACCCCGACATAATACCATTGAATATCTGTGGGCCACATTCGAAGTATTGGTCCAAAAATACAAAATTAGAAACAAAACCGATTTAAAACAAGTAATGCAAGAAGAATGGGTTAAAAGATCTTCAGATGCCACCAAAAATTGGTCGAATCGGTACCACGACGTTTAGAGGCCATTATAAAAGCCAAAAGATATGCATCTAAATACTGGCACGTTCTTTCTACGCGAGATATTACAAGAATTTCATTGGTGTATTCTCAATTTTTTGAGGCAAAATTCTGCGTATGTTTATTTAAAATGCTTCTGAAACTTTTCAATTTATAAGTTTTTCGTTGATTTTTCTTTATTTTTATTATAAATTAAGCCATTTGTTATGTGTAAAAATAAAAACATGTTTGCACTTCCCGGTAATGTGTTATTTATATTGAAAGTCACATTTAACAAGTAAAAGTAAGGTGTACTCTCAATTTTTTGAACCACTGTATATGAAAACTGTTTGAATTTTCATTCAAAGAATTTTTGTAGAAAAAAATTGCTCTGATGAAAATCCATAGAAAACATTACAGTAGCATTTCTGCACTGAGTTTTCATATAGGAGCCTGGTGAGTTTGACTGATTTCACAATGATAAATAGCATATTGTTTACTGTGTTAGGAGTTAATTCATTATTTCCATGAATAGTAAATTCTTACTATTTAAATACATGCCATTTATGAATGTTTTTGAAAAAACGAATGAGTAGTATTGATTTTATTTCTGTTTTAATTCTTAAGAAATTAAATAGACAATATAGTTATGAACACTATTAAATGCATTGTTACATCAACAATGATGATCAGTAATAATTTTTGATTCTATAATTCTTAGCTAACTATAGGCAGCAGAGAATATAGTTCTGAATACTATTCAACACATTGTTAAATCAACAATATAAAAAGCAACAACGAAGAACAAATGATATAGCTGAATAGGAGCATTAAATTCTCTTTATCAACAAGGTGTGATGATTTTTACTTCATCGAAGGAGAATCATAATTAGGTAAGCATTGCGAGCTCATGCATTGCAAATATAATTTGAGATATACAACGGAGAATAATAGGCGTTATTAATATGCTATTGCTTTCTATATATTCCGGGAATTTTCTAAAAAAACATTCTAAAATCATACTCATAGAAAAATGTTTTCATTTCTCTATAATTTGCATTACTAGCAATCTTCGATGTACGAGTTGGCCTCGGCTTGTGATAATATGCTATATCAATTGACTGTTCTTAAATCGAGTTAATACTTTACAGCATTATCTTTTTTTAAATTATTATGTATATTAAGAGAATAACAATATATAAAATTCTTAGTACATTCTAATAACATAATGTGTTGTTGATATTTAACAGAAAAAAGTCAGTTAAGGATTTAAAAATACAAAATTCAGTTCTTTAAATAATTATTCAATTACAAATACTTCTCTAATAATATGTGAAATAAAAATCGTGATAAAGTATGATTAATTTCGTAGTTTGTTGATGAATTATTTCCAGGATATTTTAAATCCACTAAGCATTAATTCCATAATTCATTGTTAAAAAGCTTTAATCGTCGGTGTGGATCAGAAAGGATACCAGTCTTTTATTAAAAATTAGGAATGAGGTAAATAACTGCCCGAATCCATAAACAAGGTAATCAAAAAATAAAAGACTTAGCAGCTTCTATGGAACTTATAAGATTTTTAAAAAATAATTTTGAATCAAAACATGTTCTTTCCTTTTTTGTTTTAATAATTGGTTGTGAGTGTTCTTTTATAGTCTATATTATGTTATAGACTATAAATAATTTTCGCTTAAATTTGAGGTTTTAATTAATTTTTTTTATTTCAATAAAAATGATGTATCTCTAAAGCCTCCATTTCAAGGGATTTTCGAATCACGAGGGATCCATATTGTTGGACAAAAGTCAGATCCCTCACAGGAAAAGTACCTCGTTTGAATCCCTGCCTGAGGGTGACCCTTGAGAAAGTTTTCAGGTCTGATTCTTAATTTCTTCCTTTTTGATTATGTTTTTATTCTTTTTGCTAATATTAACTTGGTATTTTTACTAATTTGGTTAAGTTCGTCTGTGTTTTAGTAGTAACAGCATTAGCGCTCTCAAAATACAATTGTATCTTTTTTAGTTTGATTAAGAAATAATTTTTAGTTTTTTTTAGTTGTCTCAGAAATAGATTTTAAATGGAATTTCCTAATACTTATATTTTTGATTATATATATATATATATAAGAATCTCACAATTTTTTTTCTGATTCTCAGTATTTCGTGTGCTTACATTTCTCATGCTAGGATTGTATTTATTAGTCATTGTCGTTGGAGGAATCCTTGCTGTTAATGGCTTTATTAATCAAGCAAAAGACCAAAAATTTCATAGATTTTTATAAGTTAATAAAAATATTAAATGCAAATTTATGCCTTTTAATTAATGGAATTATTATTCGCATTTATGTTTTCTGTTTGAAGTAGTTTAAAAGACAATTAAGTTTTCTTATATTTCTCTTTTGAAAGCACTATCTCCTTTTACTTGATTTATGAATTTGGATTCTAAATTTAATGCATTATATATATTTTTTTGATTTCACGAATACTAAGAATATAAAGTGATGAGAAATACAAAGTACTACACAAATATTGTAAAAACAAGTACTCATATAATGAAGAGTGAAAATATTATTCGACTGATTGCAAGAAAAAACTTTTCTCTAATAAAAGTTGTGATTGCATTTTTTTTTATTTTTACCTCAACACAAATTTTTTTGGAATTTCTTTTGAAAGGAAAGATAAACAAAAAGAGTTAATGAAAAATGTATATTTTATTTCATATATTTAAAAAATATTTTCAAGCAATCTTTATTTATGAAAGATAAATCTTTAAATACGAAATCGATGTTTAAATGTTAAATGAATTTTATTTCATATATTTTAAAAATATTTTCAAGCATTTTTTGTCTATGAAAGATAGACCATTAAATACGAAATCGGTGTTAACCCTTTCTAGGGCCGTGGGAAGTATGCTTCCCACCAAATTTATCAATCTTTGTATGAAATTATGTAGGCTGTCATAAGTTATGACAAATTTTTTTATTAAGTCAGAAACATAGATGCTTCAGTTCTTTATCTCACACAAAATGATTTGTCTTGATTTGTTATTTAATCATTAATTAACCAAATTAATTAATTAATCAAATTAAATTTATCTAATAAGCTAAATGAATCCCTTTTCTTATTCTAATTTCAAGCCTAAAAATATTTTAACATAATACGACTAGAAAAAAAATGGCCCTTTAAAGGTTTAAATGAATTTTGTTTCATATATTTTGAAAATATTTTCAAGCATTCTTTATCTATGAAAGATAGACCTTTAAATACGAAATAGGTGTTTAAATGTCAAATGAATTTTTTTCTCTTCTAAATAGATAACTAACGTTCTCTCATTAAACTCAGGGTTAAAATGTTTCGAAACATTTTTTATTTCAACAACAATTATTTTTATTTGACAGTTATATGGTATTTTCAAAAATGGAGAAATTACGATCGTGTATCTCTCATAATTCTGAAACGCTATTAGGTACCAAAATAAGTTTTTAGCCATCGATTCTCTCAAGTACGTTTGAAGACTTGCATAAAGCTTCTATCAGATATATAACATGTGGGAATCTGATGCATGACGACACATTTGACACACATCAAATCCACACACGTTTCTTACTTTTTTCTGGGGATTTCCCACACAATCCCTGAAACCTCTAAGCCAATTGAATGCGGATGTCTGAAACTTTGTATTTGACCCTCTAGGTAAACCATATCGATGAAAGTCGGCAAATAAATGCTCCGGGGAAATAAATAAATGTCGGCAAATAAATGCTTCGGTGAAATCACCCCGAACGGGTGATTTCACCGACGCTCTTCTCACATATTCGCCAATAAAAGATCCTATCGCACTTCTTTCTCTTATTATGGAGCTTGGTCAAAGCCACGAATACCTTACATTTCATTGGTGAAATATAGTAAAGAAATGTAGATCCATACCATGAAGGTATCATCATTGCTGAATCTTTTTTGAGAATATGTATTTTGGACGCTTTTTTGGCCGGCCGATCATCAATAATTGACACAAAACTACAGTTGCAGTCTTAAGACAGTATATTCATTGATTTAAATCGCTACGTCTATGAGTTATTGCGTCTACATGCATGGGAGGAACAGACTGCCAGAAAGATAACCATTTGACAGATTTCGCTTGAAATTTGTTTCTACGTTTTAGATGCTTAACTTGCGTACCAAATTACCTATCTCTTTGCATTTTGTAGTTATTGAGTTCACGTGCACACAGACAACTAGACAGACAAACTTCCTGTGAGTGGATTTCGTTCCGATTAGATAGAAATCTAAAAATTTGATCTTAATTCCGAATACCAAATTTCGACATACAGTTTCGTTAAAACTTCGAGTTCAAATTTTACTTCCTGAAATTATGATTACAATTATAATTACTTTAATGTAATTATGATTACAAAACTTCCTCTTTATTAGAAATTAGAAAAAGGAAGTATATTATGCATATGGAAAAATAAAAAAAAAATCCATATATACCAAATATATGTTTCAAAATCTTTATTTTAGAACAGCATTTTTCATGCTTTAAATATGTTTTATAAATTTCCCTTCCAGCAACTCTTGAATGCTGGAAGAGACGAGACCACTCGATGTTATTAGTGTAGTATTAGTTGTGGAAACTGAGAATCATGCGAAATCAGGAATGAATAGATATTCTGCCTCGAATTCTGCCAATTTTTTTTAACAATTACTTTTTTATATAAGAACAAAAACTTTCTTGAAATATTCAAGCACTTATTATATCGATTTTGTTGAAAATGAAACTGGAATAAATCATATACTGTAACATAAGTTATTGGATGTTATTGAATGGTGTATGTCATTTTTGCAGATGATAAACTTGCGATTATTGAAAATATTTAGTTCAAATAAAGCTTCCATTTATAATCTGAATCAAGGTGATGACCATAGTATAATAATATTACAATATTCTTCTTCTGGAATTTATTACAATACAACTCTTTACTTTATGTTTATTTCTGGAAAACAATGAATATATGTTATAAATAATTATGACTTTAACTTATTCTGTGATAAACATTCCTTTTATAACTTACTTCATCTTTGAAATAAATATTTGTTTAAGATATTTTCTTAATTAAAATTGGAACTGATCGTAGAAATCTTAATTAATTTCTTTAATTCAATAATAGTTAGAATTAAATTAAGAATTAGTTCATGTAAAAATGAATGTCATTTATTAATTTTATTAAAGTTCCTAACTAATGGTAAAATTTAAATTTGTTTAGATTGCTTTTCCCAAGAGAAATCTAAGATACGAAAGGAGGATTAAAACATGTTTTAATCTAAAATCCATTTTGTTTTGCTACATATTTTTTCATTGACATTTCATTTCTTCTCTTGGCAATAGCATTCCCAGAAGATTCAAGTAGAAATATTTTCCTTTTCGAAGAAAAATGCTTGAAAAATGGAACAGCAGTTTAGTTAAAATGATTTAGAAACAGAAAAAAGATTTATATAATTTAAATCTGTTTATGGCCATAGATATAATAATCTTTATCGCACTTACCTTGAACATGTCGTTTTATAAATGTGTTTGTCATTCTTTTAATTTTTCATTTTTCCGTTAGATTTAACAAATCTACGCAGCAATAATTGATATTGTAGTTCAGCTGAATGATATAATGAAGATATATATGTCAGACCAGAAAAAAGATGGGAATCTTAAAAAAATCTTAATTTTGAGAATCTAGAAATTATAGTAGTGACACTCTCTGGTTCCAGAGAATTTTATTTACATTGCACTATGGATTCTAGATTTATTATCAAATATTTTTTATTTCTGAGCTGGCTATTATTAAAAAACGTGTTTTTTTGTAAAAATATAAACATTACTAGAAAATTAGTAACAATATTACGTTTTTCAAAAAAAAAAAAATGGTTTAAACTTATTTCTAATAAATCAAAAATATTTTACAATTAAATAAAAATAATGCGAAGAAAACGTGTTTTCTTGCATTACTTGTTTCAAATAAGAAAGCGGCATATTTTACAATTATCTGTTTCTAATATCATAGCGATCAGAATATTTTTATAATGTAGATGTATGGCCAGGAAACCAGGCCTGCATTTGAAACAAAATATCTACTAGACTGTTTCTCATATTGTTTGCTTTGAAGCCTCCTCTTGTAATATTCTCTCCTTGAATATCTACCAATCCTATAATTGATATTGTATTCTCAATCATGTATCCACTCTATTTCTAACATAATTATGAAGAATAATACAAGCTTTAATAATATCATACGCAAATTGTGGTAGAACATTAAAAGGATGAATGGAATATTTTCCATTAATTGCTGAAAATATCAAAAGCGCATTCTGTGTATCTTCTTGCTTGACAAATCGATAAATTAATATTTTTTTTTCAACTTTCAAATGTGTTCCAGCATATGGCCTTAGCAATTATTTATGCAGTCCAAATGCTTCATCTTCAACAAAAAAGTACGGGACATCTGGATTTTCTTGCCTAACAAGCACAAAATAAAATAGTATTTATTGGCGGCAATGCCCATTAACACAACCGAATGGTAGTACTAATTTTATAATTAACATATATTAATTGAATTGTATATTTATGTGTGTAAAACGTATCTAAGGTTTTCTTTTCATATTTGTATGTTTTAATGAGACTGCATCAATAAACAAATTTACCTTCAAAACTTTATAATAGCAGTGTACGAAAATCATTGTAAGTGAAACATTTATTGTACTTAATGCGATTTAATACTCCAACTTATAGATTTCAAAAGTTATTGCCAGCATTTTCACAGGCTGAATGAAATTCCTTATTTTGGTATTTTTGTGCTGATATATTTTAGCCACCCATGTAATCCACCAAAGGGAGTCTTTGACACTCTGAAGTATTTGAAGAATTTCAGTGCCAATTTCTTTTGCCTCAAATCATCAAATAACTTGTAAAAAGCTTCTCTTTTTTCATTAATTGAAAAAATACAAATAAGTTTTTTACCTTTTCCTCTTCATTCGTTGACAAAATAACAATACAAATTGAATCTGCATTCTATTCATTTCAAATTGCACTTAAGCAGTAAATAGTTTAATTCAAATTTCCATAATGAAATTTCGATCCAAATGTCGCTTTTAAAATAAAATATATAATATTTTAGGCTTTAGATCTATCGCAATAATTTTTGCCTACTGTTTATTCGTTAGAAAATAAGGAATGGGTTACTTAAGACTATTATAACTTTCACCCGTTCGAATAAAAGTGGTATTTTTAAAACTTAAATATTTTTCTATAGTTTCAAAAAAGTCACTATAGTAATAGCATTCCAGATATACGTTAATAATGCCTTATATTTGGAAATACATGGTAGTAATTTAATTATTATTTCCAGACAATTTATTTCCTCTATGAAATAAACATTTTACTAACTTATTTTCTCAATAGAAGTTACTAGAAGTTTAGTTTAGTTATATTAACGTCTCGTTTAAAGCAACACTAGGGGTATTTTGGGACGGACCTCGTAATTTTGAACCGCGGTCAGATAACGAGGACGACACCTGAGCTGGCACCTCTTCTCCACATCACACCACACCACACCACACCACACCAGCGGGAGGGCGTTTGGTCATGAGGGATTTAACGTGCAACAGACCCCCTTACACGACGGTTCTTTGGTGAAATCGGGTCTCGAACTTGAAACCCTCCAGTTCCGAAGCCGAGACCTTACCACCAGGCCACCGCGGCCCGTAGAAGTTACTAGAAAAGTTTATAATTAGTTTAATTAATGAATATTTCAGAAACCTTAATTAGTTCTGTTATTTCAATAACAATTATTTTTTAATTAGGAGTTAATGCATGAAAAATTAAAATGACATTAAAAAATTTAATTAAAGTTTCTAATTGATGATAAAATTTAAATTAGCTTGGATTACTTCTGATAGATGTGATAAAGTGATTCCAGTGATATGACAAGAGGATTGGAACAAGTTTTAATCTATTTTATTTGTAACATACTTTTTCTTCTACAGTTACATTTATTTTCGTGGCAAAACATTTATATTTATTCCCAGACGATTCATGCAGTTATCCTTTCAATTTTTTTCAAAGAAAATGTTTAAATTAAAACATTTGAATTTTTTGTCATATATATATTTATATTTCTTGATAATTATTTTTATTTCTTATTGGTTTTCAGTGATTTTTTTTTACTTCCTTTTATCATTTATAAGTTTTTAAGTTCTCTCACAAAACATTTCATGTTCATTTTATTTTACTTTACTTGTGCTGATGTTATTGCTAACAGCTTTGTTTATTCAAAAAGAATTCACCGCAAAAAGCTGTAGATAGATGTTTATAATTAATTTTTTTATTGAAATTTAACTATATATATTTAGAAAGGTTCGTCTTTTAGTTCAAGTCGAATACATAGCAAACTGTTCTCATGTGCATTTCTTAAAATTTGTAACAACGTATTAAGCATTATACTCAAGTTTGGTGTGGTTTCTTGGAGAAAACATTTTCAGCCGTGAATCCTGTGTGTAAGAGATGAGTATAAATAATTTTTTAATTAAACATTTAAGTTGGAAGAAAACACTGTTATGTAATTAATAATACAAATGTGCGTTTTAAACATGCAGAATTGAAAAAAAAAATATTAAATCTACTCTTTGCATTTGAATGCGAATCCTATCTGTATTAAATATTCTAATTTCTAATATTTTCAGTGTTACTGAGGCCTATTTATTTTTATATGGGTGTTGTCTACTTCCAATGTTTCTTATTTCATAATTTAATGTCTTCGTTTACCCATTTTTTATTTCATTGCAATTTTCTTTCTATTTAGCCTTATACTGCAGTGCATTCTTTGATTCTTTTAAGAATGATGCATTAGAAAATGCAATTTAACAATGAAATCTCATTTGGTGTCCTCTCATACATATAGGGAGGAGAAATTTGTAGCAGAAAACATATTCTCGTTTTCCTCTTCGGCCCAATAATGGTTATGTCGCTGCTGGGCCCATCGGCGATATGGGTCTACCTAGGTATGACAGATTGTATGAGCCACTCGTTGCGGTGGCTACTGTTCGACCCAATGTTATTTGCGTTGCGATTACATCATGCCGCTTACTGCTCTGGGTTTGGCATAATAGAGATAATTATATGTTTATCAACAGAAGTGAGTGCATTTTGGAAATCTTTATTGTCTTTATGGAAATCAGGAGAAATTTTTGCTGTAATTTAAAATTCTTAAACCAAACATGACATATATATATATATATGTATGAAGTGATATTGGCAGTAAACTTGTTTTCAGGGATGGTGATTAATTGAAGTATTTAGTTGGGTGCGATTGTAAGACATGGCGGCGCCAATCATTTCATGTGAATCGTGTGACGTCAGAGCGCCTGGTAAGCTATAAAGAATAATCACTCCAAGTCCTTTTTCTTCCGGCGGAGAAGGACTCTTTTTAGGTTTAGCCATGTTTTGCCGTCCCCATCTTAGGTGAACTCTTCTAATTAAACCTTATCCCATTTTTATAAATATTGAAACGTTTGTTTATATGAAGTCCTAATAAATTAATTATTTGCTTATTTCTGATATTATGATTCCCTTTTTGCTAAATTCTCCTCTCTTTTCAGGGAATCAACGAATTAATTCAAGACTGCTTGCATCTCTTCTAGACACGACTGGATTATTCAGAAACAAAAGTGTACGTCTGGATATACGACTAACCTTACCGTCGGTTTCTCTTCTTCAAAACGAAAGTAACTACACGTCTGGTGTGAAAACAAAATCCGTCACCATCATAAAAGTATTCTCTTGCACAGCGGTCATCGCAGGGATATTATTTTCCGAAACAGGCCTGACAAACTTCCTTTCTTTCAAAACCTTCTATTTTTTCATTTGAATTAAATAGAAATGTGTTGTTTACAGTGGGTAAAAAAAGTTTCCGTACGCAGCTATGACTGTTAATAAAAGTTTAATTTTTGCCATAAAATATTTTGCTATAAAAATGAAAATTTTAAAATTGGTTTAACACAATTTCATTTATTATTTATGAATATTATAAAGGAAAAAATATGAAGAAAATTGAATACTTAAATTGAAAAAATAAAAAAATGCCACTAATAAGAAACAAAAAAGTTTCCGTACGGTATTTACATAGTACATGAAAAACATTTTTTTTTATGCTGACCAACTTGCATTTAATGATCGGTAGGCCTTCCTTTGGCCCTTTTCTCTTCTCTCAAATGTTGTGGCATAACCCCCATCAATTTTTTGTTGTTTCTGGAGAAATACTACTCCAAATGTCTTGAATGACCCTTTTGAGTTCAACCTTGTTCTTTATGTCACATATTTTTAGTTCACGACCGATTTCTTCCAATAAATGTCCTATAAGGATTAAATCGGGAGACTGGGGAGGGCTATGAAGCTGTTTTTTAACATTATAAAGACATTACTCTTGACAAATCTTGGAGGTGTGGTTAGGATCGTTGTCCTCTTGAAAAGTAAAGTCCATTCCAAGGGACAGTTTATCTGCATTGGTTAAAACATTTTGTTTTAGAATGTCAAGATGCATGTACCTATCCATATTTCCATCTATAAAACATAAATTTCCGACACCAGCAGCACTTATATACCCTCATACCATGTTCCAACCACCACCGTGCTTCACAGTTCCACATAAGTTCTTAAGTAACATATGGTGTTTTGATTCCCTCTAGATCATAACTCGATCATCTGACCAACAGATATTAAATTTTGATTCATCCCTAAAAAGGGTCGATTCTCAAAAAGATACAGGCTTGCTTATATGCTTCTTTGTAAACTCGAGACTTTTTCTGTAGCAGAGACTTATAACAGGCTTCTTACGGACCCACATCCATTATAACCTTTTTTGAAATGATATTTCTCACAATTAAAGATGCGAATTTAATATTGTAATTAATCATTAAATCAGTTGCAAGTTGAAATGCACAAATCCGAGGGATTATCTTGCACCTTACACATGATATTTCTTTTATGCAAGCTATTAAACTTCGGAGTTCTTCCGGATCGATCTCTATCCTCAAATTTTTACACATCACTGTATCTTTCAATAATATATTGCATTGTAGACTTTGGTTTGTAAGTCATTTCACTGATTTTTTTTCATAAATAATCCATTTTTTTCGCAACCGAATCACTAACTCTCGAGTGGATTTCTGGATTTCCATTTTAAGACGATCAGCGAAATATTGGAATTAAACAACTCTTGTTATGTCGTATTCTTCACTCTGACAAACCATCAAACTTCGAATATTTACTGTGGATTAGTTGCAGAGCACGTCAGGAGAAATTTGCATATTGCGTACGGAAACTTCTTTCGCATGATACTTCGCCCTTTATCTTAAAAATTGCAAACGGACTTGCTGAGTTTTGTAAAAAAGAGAAATTTATTATGAAAATCCCTTTTAAAGACTCACATTAACAATATATAAGTAGTTTATAAAGATAAAAAGCAAAGATTAGAAATTATACTAGTTTATTTTTATTTTAGTCTTCCGCACGGAAACATTTTTTACCCATTGTATTTATATAAAAAAATAACTATTTATTATTTTGAAATTTCATAAAGTTAGCATTTTAAGAAGAATTAATCTTTGCATTTCAATTAATCAATAATTGTACCTTTCAGTATTTTATTATCCTAATATTCTGAATATGAAAAATGTGTAATATTTTCTCATTCATCGATTTATAAGAGGTAGATGGTTGCTGAATCGACTTGTCCGCTATACCAATCGTTGCTCTAATATAGTGGCACTCATCGAATTAAAAAGGTATTGATGGTTGTTAATTTGACATGTCCGCTACTCTCTTCAGTGCACCAATAGAGTAGCATGAGTAGCATTCGTCCATATATATTGTATCAGGTTGATGGTTGTTGAATTCACTTGTCCGCTTCTCTCCTCATTGCTCCAATAGAGCAGCACGAGTAACACTCATAGATTTACAAGAGGTTGATGTTTGTTGAATTGACATGTACGCTACTCTTGTCGTTTCTCCAATAGATTAGAACTCATTGCTTTAATAAGTGGTTGATGGTTGTAGAATTGACATGCCCGTTAATCTCGTTGTTGCTTCAGTAGAATAGTGCGAGTAGCATTCGTCGATTTTTAAGAGGTTGATGGTTGTTGAATTGAAAAATAGGCTACACTCGTCATTGCTCCAAATAAGTTGCACTCATCGATTTAATAACAGGTTGATGATTGTTGAATTGAAAAATAGGCTACACTCGTCATTGCTCTAATAGAGTAGCACTCATAGATTTATAAGAGGTTGATGTTTGTTGAATTGACATGTACACTACTCTTGTCGTTTCTCCAATAGACTAGTACTCATTGATTTAATAAGTGGTCGATAGTTGTTGAATCGACATGCCCGTTAATCTCGTTGTTGCTCCAATAGAAAAGTACGAGTAGCATTCATCGATTTTTAAGAGGTTGATGGTTGTTGAATTGAAAAATAGTCTACTCTCGTCATTGCTCGAAATAAGTAGCACTCATCGATTTAATAACAGGTTGTTGAATTGACATACCCTCTGCACTTGTCGTTATTCCAGTAGAGTAAGTGTTCATAGAGTTAAAAATGTGTTGATGGTTGTTGAATAGATTTGTCCGCTACTCTTGTTGTTGTTCGAATAGAGCAGCACGAGTAGCGCTCATCGATTTATAAGAGGTTGATGGTTGTTGAATTGACATTACAGCTACTCTTGTCGTTACTACAATACACTGACACTCATCGATTTTATAAGTGGTTTATGGTTGTATATTTGACATGTCCGCTAATATCGCCGTTGTTCCAATAGATTAATCGTTCATCGATTTAATGAGATATTGATGGATTTGATGCCCATCAATCTCGTCGTTGTTCCAAGGGGGTTGGCGCTTTCCACTCTCGTCGTTGTTCCAATGGGGTAAGCGCTCACTGACATGGCCTCCACTCTCGTCGTTGTTCCAATGGAGTAGGCTCTCACTGACATGGCCTCCACTTTCGTCGTTGACCCAATAGAGTAGGTTCTCACTGACATGGCCGCCACTTTCGTTGTTGTCCCAATACAGTAGGCGCTGACTGACATGCCCGCCACTCCCGTCGTTGTCCCAATACAGTAGGCGCTGACTGACATGCCCGCCACTCCCGTCGTTGTCCCAAAAGAGTAGGCGCTGACTGACATGCCCGCCACTCTCGTCGTTGTCCCAAAAGAGTAGGCGCTGAATGACATGCCCGCCACTCTCGTCGTTGTCCCAATAGAGGAGGCGCTGACTGACATGCCCGCCGCTCTCGTCGTTGTCCCAATAGAGGAGGCGCTGACTGACATGCCCGCCACTCTCGTCGTTGTCCCAATAGAGTAGGCGCTGAATGACATGCCCGCCACTCTCGTCGTTGTCCCAAAAGAGTAGGCGCTGAATGACATGCCCGCCACTCTCGTCGTTGTCCCAATAGAGGAGGCGCTGACTGACATGCCCGCCACTCTCGTCGTTGTCCCAATAGAGGAGGCGCTGACTGACATGCCCGCCACTCTCGTCGTTGTCCCAATAGAGTAGGCGCTGAATGACATGCCCGCCTCTCTCGTCGTTGTCCCAAAAGAGTAGGCGCTGAATGACATGCCCGCCACTCTCGTCGTTGTCCCAATAGAGGAGGCGCTGACTGACATGCCCGCCACTCTCGTCGTTGTCCCAATAGAGTAGGCGCTGACTGACATGCCTGCCGCTCTCGTCGTTGTCCCAATAGAGTAGGCGCTGAATGACATGTCCGCCGCTCTCGTCGTTGTCCCAAAAGAGTAGGCGCTGAATGACATGCCCGCCACTCTCGTCGTTGTCCCAAAACAGTAGGCGTTGAATGACATGCCCGCCACTATTGCCGTTGTCCAAAAAGTGTAGGCGCTGAATGACATGCCCGCCACTCACGTTATCGTACCAATAGAGTAGGTGCTTACTGACTTGCCCTCTACTCTTGTCGTGTTTCAATACAGTTGTAATAGTAGCGTTTATCAGTTTATAAGAGGTTGATGGTTGTTGAATCGACATGCCTGCCACTCTCGTCGTTGTCCCAATAGAGTAGGCGCTGAATGACATGCCCGCCACTCTCGTCGTTGTCCCAAAAGAGTAGGCGCTGAATGACATGCCCGCCACTCTCGTCGTTGTCCCAAAAGAGTAGGCGCTGAATGACATGCCCGCCACTCTCGTCGTTGTCCCAAAAGAGTAGGCGCTGAATGACATGCCCGCCACTCTCGTCATTGTCCCAAAAGAGTAGGCGCTGAATGACATGCCCGCCACTCACGTTATCGTACCAATAGAGTAGGTGCTTACTGACTTGCCCTCTACTCTTGTCGTGTTTCAATACAGTTGTAATAGTAGCGTTCATCAATTTATAAGAGGTTGATGGTTGTTGAATCGACATGCCCGCCACTCTCGTCGTTGTCCCAAAAGAGTAGGCGCTGAATGACATGCCCGCCACTCTCGTCGTTGTCTCAAAAGAGTAGGCGCTGACTGACATGCCCGCCACTCTCGTCGTTGTCCCAAAAGAGTAGGCGCTGACTGACATGCCCGCCACTCTCGTCGTTGTCCCAATAGAGTAGGCGCTGAATGACATGCCCGCCTCTCTCGTCGTTGTCCCAAAAGAGTAGGCGCTGAATGACATGCCCGCCACTCTCGTCGTTGTCCCAATAGAGGAGGCGCTGACTGACATGCCCGCCACTCTCGTCGTTGTCCCAAAAGAGTAGGCGCTGAATGACATGCCCGCCACTTTCGTCGTTGTCCCAAAACAGTAGGCGTTGAATGACATGCCCGCCACTATTGCCGTTGTCCAAAAAGTGTAGGCGCTGAATGACATGCCCGCCACTCACGTTATCGTACCAATAGAGTAGGTGCTTACTGACTTGCCCTCTACTCTTGTCGTGTTTCAATACAGTTGTAATAGTAGCGTTCATCAATTTATAAGAGGTTAAGGGTTGTTGAATGGCAGCTCTCGCCATTGTTCCAATAGAGTAAGCGGTCATCGATTTAAAAAGGTGGTGCTTATTGAATTGACTTCTCCGCTACTCTCGTGGATGCTCCAATAGATTGGCACGAGTAGCAATCATCGATTTATAAGAGGTATATGTTTGTTGAATTGACATGTCTGCTGCTCGCGTCGTTCCTTCAATAAACTAGCACTCATTGATTTAATAAGTGGTTGATTGTTTGTTGAACTGATTTATCCGCTACTCTCGTGGTTGCTCCGATAGAGTAGCACGAGTAGTATTCATCGATTTATAAGAGGTTTATGACTATTGAATTAAAAATTAGTCTACTCTCGTCATTGCTCCAAATGAGTAGCACTCTTCGATTTAATAACAGGTTGATGGTTGTTGAAATGACATGCCCGCTGCTCTCGTCGTTATTTCAATAGATTAAAGCGTACATTGATTTAAAAAGGTGTTGATGGTTGTTGAATAGATTTGTCCGCTACTCTTGTTGTTGTTCGAATAGGGCAGCACGAGTAGCGCTCATCGATTTATAAGAGGTTGATGGTTGTTGAATTGACATTACAGCTACTCTCGTTGTTCCAGTAGAGAAAGCGCTCATCGCTCTAATCACAGAGATGGGTTTTAAATTGGCGTGTGCGCTACTCTCGCCGTTTTTTTAATGGAGTAAGGTTTCAACGATTGAAGGAGATATTGATGGTTGTTCAGTTGGCGTATTCGCTACTCTTGACGTTGTTCCAATAGAGTAAGCGCTCAATGATCTGTTGAGAGATTGATGGTTGTTCAGTTGGCATGTCCGCTACTCTCGCCGTTGTTCAAATAGAGTAAGCGTCCATCGATCTGTTGACCGATTCATGGTTGTTCAGTTGGCATGTCCGCTACTCTCGCCGTTGTTCCAATAGAGTAAGCGGTCATCGATCTGTTGAGAGATTGATGGTTGTTCAGTTGGCATGTCCGCTCCTCTCGCCGTTGTTCCAATAGAGTAAGCGTCCATCGATCTGTTGAGAGATTCATGGTTTTTCAGTTGGCATGTCCGCTACTCTCGCCGTTGTTCCAATAGAGTAAGCGGTCATCGATCTGTTGAGAGATTGATGGTTGTTGAGTTGGCATATCCGGTATTCTCGCCGTTGTTCCAATAGAGTAAGCGCTCAACGATCTGTTGAGAGATTGATGGTTGTTCAGTTGGCATGTCCGCTACTCTCGCCGTTGTTCCAATAGAGTAAGCGTCCATCGATCTGTTGACAGATTCATGGTTTTTCAGTTGGCATGTCCGCTACTCTCGCCGTTGTTCCAATAGAGTAAGCGTCCATCGATCTGTTGAGAGATTGATGATGGTTCTGTTGGCATGTCTGCTACTCTCGCCGTTGTTTCAATAGAGTAAGCGTCCATCGATCTGTTGAGAGATTGATGGTTGTTCAGTTGGCATGTCCGCTACTCTCGCCGTTGTTCCAATAGAGTAAGCGTCCATCGATCTGTTGACAGATTCATGGTTTTTCAGTTGGCATGTCCGCTACTCTCGCCGTTGTTCCAATAGAGTAAGCGGTCATCGATCTGTTGAGAGATTGATGGTTGTTCAGTTGGCATGTCCGCTCCTCTCGCCGTTGTTCCAATAGAGTAAGCGTCCATCGATCTGTTGAGATTCATGGTTTTTCAGTTGGCATGTCCGCTACTCTCGCCGTTGTTCCAATAGAGTAAGCGGTCATCGATCTGTTGAGAGATTGATGGTTGTTCAGTTGGCATGTCCGCTACTCTCGCCGTTGTTCCAATAGAGTAAGAGGTCATCGATCTGTTGAGAGATTGATGGTTGTTCAGTTGGCATGTCCGCTACTCTCGCCGTTGTTCCAATAGAGTAAGCGTCCATCGATCTGTTGAGAGATTGATGGTTTTTCAGTTGGCATGTCCGCTACTCTCGCTGTTGTTCCAATAGAGTAAGCGGTCATCGATCTGTTGAGAGATTGATGGTTGTTCAGTTGGCATGTCCGCTCCTCTCGCCGTTGTTCCAATAGAGTAAGCATCCATCGATCTGTTGAGAGATTGATGGTTGTTCAGTTGGCATGTCCGCTACTCTCGCCGTTGTTCCAATAGAGTAAGAGGTCATCGATCTGTTGAGAGATTGATGGTTGTTCAGTTGGCATGTCCGCTACTCTCGCCGTTGTTCCAATAGAGTAAGCGTCCATCGATCTGTTGACAGATTCATGGTTGTTCAGTTGGCATGTCCGCTACTCTCGCCGTTGTTCCAATAGAGTAAGCGGTCATCGATCTGTTGAGAGATTGATGGTTGTTCAGTTGGCATGTCCGCTACTCTCGCCGTTGTTCCAATAGAGTAAGCGTCCATCGATCTGTTGAGAGATTGATGGTTGTTCAGTTGGCATGTCCGCTACTCTCGCCGTTGTTCCAATAGAGTAAGCGTCCATCGATCTGTTGAGAGATTGATGGTTGTTCAGTTGGCATGTCCGCTACTCTCGCCGTTGTTCCAATAGAGTAAGCGGTCATCGATCTGTTGAGAGATTGATGGTTGTCCAGTTGGCATGTCCGCTACTCTCGCCGTTGTTCCAATAGAGTAAGCGTCCATCGATCTGTTGAGAGATTGATGGTTGTTCAGTTGGCATGTCCGCTACTCTCGCCGTTGTTCCAATAGAGTAAGCGCTCATCTATCTGTTGAGATATTGATGGTTGTTCAGTATGCATGTCCGCTACTCTCGCCGTTGTTTCAATAGAGTAAGCGCTCACCGATCTATTGAGAGATTGATGGTTGTTGAATTGGCATGTCCGCTCCTCTCGCAGTTGTTCCAATAGAATAAGCGCTCATCTGCCTGTTGAGAGATTGATGGTTGTTCCAATAAAGTAAGCGCTCATCGATCTAATAAGTGGTTTGGTTCATGTATACGCGTGTACGAAGCGGGAGTCAGATGAAAAAGTAGGTTATTGTGCTTTTTCTAATCCCTGTTAGCCTGCGCTATTGCTCCTGAGTTTATCTTTGTATATATATATATATTGTCTAAATTTAATTTTGTATACGTATTCTTTTCTGTGTCTTCTGTTTTTTAAAAATATTTTTCAGGATCGCTATGGATGTGAACGCTGATGATGCCAGTCCGAAAATTAGAACAAAGAATGGTTTAAGGACGTGTTATGTGTGTGAAATTCCTGGACAAGTTTTAGTCGAAATCCCTCTGAAGCAATTAGTATATTTCCTTGTATAGTTCCTCTCAAGCAAGAAATTTCTCCAGCATTTAGTATATTTGCATATGTATATGCGAGGTAACTTTCGTTTTTGCTTTTTTCTCAGTCAGTACATACTGTTCATCATATGGATTAATACTTCAACTCGTATAACTGTATTTTAAAATTTGGTGAAATGTGATTTATGTTGATTATAAATATTTTATGTAATATTTTTCAGATACAAAAAAGGGTTCTCAACCCTAAAATGGAACATTCCACCAGAAAAATTAAAGTACATCTTAAGGAATGCCAGAGATCGTAAGAAACAATTATCCAATTCCTGTTTTACTAGCACGCCGAAGAACAGATTAAAAAAATTTGAATGGAACTGCTACAGAAGTAATATCTACAGCAGGAGTTGATTTTTCTTCATTGCCTTCCCCCGAATCTGTAAACTCTAAAACAACATCAACACGTGATGACCTTCAGTCTCTAGCTGTATCCAACTGCTTATCTGTTGAAGATAGTAAACTTCTCATATGTACTCCAGTAGTATGAACCTATGCCACAAATACTCGTCTGTGGAAGACTCCCAAAACAAAGAAAATAAACACTTTGCTTTCAAGTGTTTGCAAATTAAAGAAATGTCTATATGAAAATCTGATTTCTTTCCGCCTTTTGGGACAGCTACAAGTAAAATTGGCAGATAAGCTATATTCGTTTGAATTTATTCTATCGGAACTGCATATGCAAGGGAAACAAACATCGAAAACAGAAAAGTCATTTGCACTCAATATTTATTAACACAGGTCAAGTGCATATTGGTTGCTACAGAAACACTTTTCTTTTCCAAGCAAAGCAACCGTACACAGGTAAGTTGTTAATATTGCCCAAATGTATATTAATTAGTTTGTTTAATACAGTATTCTGAGTTTGTATTCTTCATAAAAAAGGATACTGCATTTTGCTTCATTTCCTTGCAAAACTTTTTACATCCTTTAATGGCCATTTCAAAGTGGTCACATTAAGCAAAGCCGACTGTAATGAACAAATATATGCCTGGGAAAAACAAAAATATTAGTCCCGATTATTTCATTATTTATTATTATTTTTTATTATTTCAGATATACTTATAATGTTTCTAAAACTCCAAGAGTTTTGTCCAAATTTGATCAAGTGTTAAAAAACACAATTATCTCGGTTGAGTGATTCGTAAAAATTGTGTTCTTTCATTTGATGTAATGTCGATAAAACCAGGATTAACATATGCTACAGACTCAGATTGTGTTGATGGGTTCACCATGTTCAGACAGGAAAACAGTGATAAACTACATGTGCAACTGAGGTACTTGTATTCATGGCACGAGTCAAAAATTGCAAGAAGGTTATTTTGAAATCTTTTTATAAATTTTTAATATATATAAGTAGAATTATATACATAGGAATATAATTTTTTACTCTTAAACCTGTAACTTAAGCAATAAATTATATTTTTTGTTAATTTCTGGTATTAGGTTATTATTTCGCCTTCCCTACAGACAATTTCAATTCTTTAAAGAGTTTGGTAATAGAAGCAATCTACATTTTACATTCTTGTCACTTAGAGGTCTGTAATGTATACTAACAAGATTAGCAGAGTTTTATAATTTTTAATACTTATATTTTAATGAATCTTTACACTACTGTGTAGTCTTTAACTACTTTATAAATATTTTATTACACATTTTGTTTCATTTTTCAGGTCCAAGAAACAAAGGGCTTTTTAAAAACGTAAATGTGACAACAGTATGCAACGTAAGATCTCCATCACCTTCTAAAATCTGTAAGAAATAGCCTGATGAATCACGGTGATTATTATAAAGACACGTCTGTTGGAAATGGCTCCGAAAATGATATTTCTTGTATAGCCTTTGGAAATTGGAAACCTATCGTGGAACTCTATCAGGTAGATTCAAAAGAAATAAGAAAAAATCATTTTAAAAAAACACACATTTTATTAATGCACTTAAAAAAACAAAGTTTTTTTTTCTCTTGCAGCTTTTATTAGGTCTTTAATTTTTACAATTTTAACAATTTATTATATTTACAAAAACCAAAACTTAAAGTTGTGTATTATCAGTATTAAATCATTTTAATAATAAACATTATATTTTGCATTAAAACATTGATGCCTATATATAATATTTTCTTATATATTAATTGTAATTTCTTTGTTTCAGGAATTCAGTGCCTGCAGAAGGTTGACAAAGAATCACATTGTAGTAGTATCAGGACTTAAGAAGATGAATATGAAACTTCCAGATCAGGTAAAACTCATTTTTTTTCTACTCGTTGAACACTTTTTCTATAAATAGTAATATTATAATTTCAGTTTTTAACTGAAGTATTCAAGCATATACTGATAAACCATTTTTATTCTTTACCTTTTAGGTACCAAGTCATACAGTTGCGTTAAGTCTATATGTCGCCTTCCAGAAAATTGAAAGTAATGCAATTGATACAACACGTTTCATAACGAAAATGGATGTACTGTTTGACACTGTAAATTCTAAGACTTTGAAACATTTAAAAAAATGAACTATGTGCAGTCACAAAAGATAGATACCACATAAAGATTTGGAAAGAAACTAAATCCTGGATTAAAACATAGGAAATACCCTCAAGTAAAGAAGAAAAAAAAATTTATATGGATGGATTTTAACCATAAATGTATTCCTGGGAATTTCTGAAGATTTACTAAAAAATAATATATTCATAATAATTAATCGATTTAGCCAAGACATGCCAGAAAATACATTTGCATTCCATAAAGCGCAGAGGAGGATTTAGGAAGAACCCAAATACATACGAATATAGGCATACTATTCAAAAATTTATCATAACAAACTTTTACAGACACTCGAGTGTAAAAAATTGCCAAGATGATAATGCAAATTCGCTTATAGATTTCAGTACATTTAATAAAACAGATTTGAAATTATTAATTCTGTAGAATTTTCAAAAGATGTGGATACCTTAAGTTTAACAACCACAAATAGTGTTGAAGAAAATATGTTATGTTATGCTTCTGGTTATTTTGTTATGAAATATTTGTCATCTGATGATTGTTTGACATGTCAAAAATTATAAGGAGATAAAGACAAAAATCTTGAATAATCACACATTTTTTTTACATTTGAAATAATATGATTATGTTAAATCTGGGTTAAACTGGCCAGTGAATGATGTACTTCAATATCTTGTCAAATTACATGAATGTTTTATGACGAACTGCCGCTTATTTTATGAAAAAGAAGGTATTAGTAAAAAATTTGTTGGTGCTTTGTATAAAATAAATATGTACTTTGATAATCATGAAGTGGACAAAGTGAAAGTATTTTTTATTTCTTATTTTTTTTATTGTATCACAAAGTCAAAATGATGAACAATGATTTGAAACCCAATTTTAATTATAAAAAAAAGGTGAAATATTTGTGACGTTTTTTGGAATGTTTCTTATTTGTATTATTTTATTATGTGTGTTCAATAAATTTGTTTTTTGGTATTTTAAGTCTGACGTTTATTATAACACTTGGTGCAAAAGCTAAATAACATTTTTTTCCATATAGTAAAAAAAATGATAAATCAACTTAACAACTGAATTTTCTTTTCCATAATTACATTCCATAAATTTTTATTTCTTTAAAAAATACATGAGAAATTAGAAAAAAAAATTAAATTAGTACTTCAATATATTTTGAACAGATAGTACAAAGTTAAATTAATCTCCCTAAAAAATAATTTCCTGGAGTTAATTTGTTAAAAATAAAATTTGAACAAAAAATTTTTTTTGAGAAAAGAATAAAAAGGAATTAATTTAAGAAATACTTCGTAATTCTTAAATTCTTAATCTTCGTTCTTTAAAATATTCATACTCTACGAAAGGGGAAATTTAAAATATTCATACTCTACGAAAGGGGAAATTATTTTCTGTTCATATATAAAAAATGAATGTGATTTTATTTAAAATAAACTTAATACTTTTTAAATGAAATATCCACATGCATTAAATTATTAGTTCTCTACAAAAAGTGAAGCTCAAAATAGTGAGGGAAGGATGCTGGATTGGAATTTTTGTGATAATAGTCATGGAATGGATTATTCACACGAGGAATGAGGAATAAAACTAGCTAAAGGTTTCAGCCCGTCGATATCTAAAAAAATTAAAGAAGAAAATCTACTCCAATCTGTTGAAAAAAGCTGAAAGTCGCTTTACATTGATGACTAAAAAGTAATTTTAAATTAAAAATACATTAAAAAAAAGACTTCTGCTCGTAAATCTCATAATAGTCGAAATATGATAAAAATTCAGAAAAAAAATAACGTTAGTAATTGCAAAAACGTTTCACATCGTTGTCATGGCGACAGGCATCCGCTCCTGTCGTGATGACGTAGTCTGGTTAGTTCAATTGCGAGAATTTGGTGGCACTACTGTCTATGGGAAGCGCATTGTTAAAAAAAGTTGCCATTAGCGTCTATGAGAGTGAGAGATCTGTTTCTCCTTCTTTGTGGTTTTAAATTTAATTTATTGAACTAGTTCTCTTCTAGCCTCTTCGTCCAGAATTTTGGCTGTTGTCTAGAATTTTCAACTAAACTAATAATACGGCATATAATATGTATTTCAAATGCTTCATTTATTAATTGATACCATTTTGTGTCTTCATACCAGATATAAAAACCTGATTTCATGTCAATTTGGGATCAACATGCATGTCAGTTTCATGCCCCGAAGGCATCAAACTGACACCGACTTGCTAGAATCTGCTATCTTTTCCTTCACCATCTAATTGCTTATTCTTTAATGTAATTTAAGAAGCGACCTTCATATCAGAATATGTGATAGCATTAAATTTATAATAATAAAACAATATTAAACTTGGCATGTATAATGCTATAATAATTAAGGGGAAAATGCAAAGCAGTTAACTTATAATAAATATATTTATTATATGAAACTAATATGCATGCATCAGAATAAGTTTACAAAGATAAATATTATATAAAGGGTTTTCAAAACCTTGGTAGTTTAATTAGGAGAAGACAGATCACAAATTGTGTAGCAAAAATGATCTGGTAATAAATATATGGAACTGAATCAGAGAATTTTCCGATTCCTTCCCAGAAACCTGCTGCAGGTTATTTTGCGAATGCAATTACTGTGATAATTTTGATTCAGTTTGAAAGGGCAAATAATATAGCGTAGGAATGATTAAAAAAAAAAAACTCGTCCGAATTCAAAGATGGGGGTATAGGTCAATAATGTATGTGAAAGTAGGAAAAACAGAAATTTTTAACGTTAAAAAAAGCTTAATAATTAAGGAAATTTGTTTTTAGATTTTATATATATATATATAATGTGTGTGTGTGTGTGTAATGATAATTTAAAATCTAATTTAAACTTAATTTCCTAATTCTTTGCTCAATTCAGCTCATATTAACTTCATTTTAAAATATTCTCTTATTTCCTGATCCCATTCCACTTTTTCTTTAATTCAAGAGTAGCTTTGTGAAAATGCTTGCATTTGCACTTTCACAAGCTCAGCGTGAAGGAATAAAAAATTGTCGATCTAACACGTTCTTTTCAAAGATCCCTATAATTCCCTTATGTAATTCGACACGTGTAAAGAAATCTATCAGAATCTCATTATGGATGAAATAAAAACGAAGTTAAAAATTCAAAGTCTCTTTTCTGTCTTCGACCACGAAACTGCCTCCAAAAAATTTGTTTACACACACACGGCATACATTTTCATTCAATTAGTTGAAACTGAATAAAATAGAAAAAAAAATGCGTTGCTTCTATCTATTGGAAAACGAAAATCTAGTGGTGATATAATAGATTTAATGTATCGAAGATGGCAAATATCGTTAGTTATGAGTTATTCAGCAATAAATAATATCGAGTGAGTTGATAAACTTCTTAGATTAATAAAAATTTCCATAGATTAATAAAAATTATAATGAAAAATTTAAAAAATGGTTCAGAAAAAAAAAGAACTAGACTTAAGTTAAAATGATTTAAAAAATGTTTTTTTTTTAAATTTAAAGCAATAAAGAGTTTAATTTCAATGCAATAATAAATGGTGTTTTTGGAAATTATATGAAAAAAAAAATAGTTTAAAGGGGGAAGGCCAATATGGTGGCCAATGATGTTGACGCATCATTTCGGTTTCTTGAGGAATGTTTCGAAACTTTAAAAAACGTGTTAAATTGCGCAGCGAATCCGAGCAAACAAGTCGCTTGTAGGTGCAAGGACTGCCTCGGGTAAGTTGAAGTTACATTTTTCAAAAGTCTCGAATGGATCTACTGGTGCAGAAAATAGTATATTTATCGTGATACTGCAGCGTCGGTTAAACAACCATATGCTAGTAGGGCGCCATCTATCGTGGAGAAAGAGATTCATTCAACGGACAAGAGTGTCATTGTCTGTTGAAATGAAAACAATTTTAAATCCGAGAAGCACGTAAAATCATTAAAACTTAGTTAAATCCGAGAATAACTACAAGTAGGAGTTGAAAAGATGAGAACCGTCAACAACAACCGCATGTTTGTTCAATGTGTCTCAAAAAATGACAAAAAGATTTTTGAATGCTGTTAACAGAAATACTAACACTGCATGCGTCTTCCCCGAAGCGGAAAAACCCAAATCTGATTTTTAAAAATCTTTCAAATGAAATTGGTTATTATGAAATTCTTCAGCTTTTGTAAGAGCAGAATCATGAATTGGAAGAAAAAAAAAAGGAATTATGCAAGGAAACAAAAAATTCGTTTTACTCTTAGAAGATTCGATAACTCTAGGCATTTCGTTTTAGAAGTCAACCAGCCTGAGAATGAATTTCCTTAGAGCCAATTGGAAAATTTGCAAAATAGAGAACCTCCTGGCCACTAATCGCCGCTTTAAATGTCTTGGTTATTACCACAAGTCTGCTGATTTAGAAACACAAATCACCACAAGTCTGCTGATTTTTGTGTTGGAGAACACAAAAGTAGCGAATGCTATCTGTCTACTCAGATATGCGTGAATTGTATAAGACTCAATAAGAAGAAAAAAGCCCCAAACAAAAAAAAGCTGATGGGAATCAAACCTTATTCTAGCTACGGTAAATGTCTTCAAATTATGCAGAAACTTGTGGTGAAAGGTTATAAGCCAGTTAAAAGCCACGTTACACGAGCAATTGCTTTTGTATTGTGGTCATGTTACTGGGCTGCGAACAACAATGTCCCAGGTTCTGTCCTCGCTCATCCCAAACCGTCACAAACTTATTGATATGAATAGTTTTCTTTCTCACAACCACATTTGCGCATTCTATAGCTCATTTTGCATAAACCAAAAAGTACTTCACAGCAGCTTATATTGAATATGTAATCTTGGATTATAAATATCACATTGGTTCAATAACCTCATTCGTGTAAAGGAACTCTCCCTGGATTTCCTTCGTCTGATGCAGTATGCGCCAAAATATACAGTATTGAAATGAAAAGATGAACAAAATTATATTATTATCTGTGAGTTTATGTTTCCCCTCAAAAGAAATTAACATACATACACATTAGTAGCACGGTATGCGTATTGTAAGTGTTCAAAGTTTGTACCCCTTCGCTGTAGACAGTGCTCATATCGTTCACTCAGATTATCAAATATATCCTGAAACAAAGGTTGCTGTGTAAATTATCGTTGCGTTTCTTGATTGCACAATAATTTATTCGATAGTGAAGATTGTGTTCTGGAGTGAAATGACTTGAAGACACATGTTGTCTTTTCTGGGGTTTATTGGTAACAATAACAACAAAAGGCACGTGAATACGCCTTAGTGTAGAAAGCCTAGAGAACTACACATAAAACTCTCGGAAAGAGCCGGGATCCGAGAGCCGAGATAACACTCCCTCAAGTACAGGAGTCCAGTTCGCTTCTGCTAAAAAAAAAATATACTAAACAACAACAGGGAGACCACGTGACACATGATTGGCAGCTAGTTCCACCCAGGGAGATCACGTGGTCAACTGAATTCTCAACATCCTGCCCCCGGATGAACCAGGGGGTTCATCAAAACTTCCTAGAGAAAACAATTGTATTTATATTTCATGAATTGTAAATTTAACTTCAAGAAAGTTACCTGGTAATTACTAAAAAATATTAAATAACAATTATATTCAAGAGAAAATATGATAAAAACATACTCCAAGAAAAAATATGATAAAAACATACTCCAAGAAAAAATATGATAAAAACATACTCCAAGAAAAAATATGATAAAAACATACTCCAAGAAAAAATATGATAAAAACATACTCCAAGAAAAAAAAAATTCAAATAACAAATACAAATTACAAATAACAGATATACATTTCAAATAATAAATACGCATTTCAAATAATAAATACGCATTTCAAATAATAAATACGCATTTCAAATAATAAATACGCATTTCAAATAATAAAATATATACATTAAACAATATTCAATAATGTTACTAGCTAAATAATTAATATTCTAGAAATTAAGTACATGATACATATAATAAAATTATTATCACAATTTTACTTCTTAGTCCTGGATTTCTAAATTATACAACAATTGTACAGGACGTTTAATAATTGATGACTCGGTTTTAACTTGGCAAGCCCGCACTTTGCCATCTCTTCCGGGAAATAATTCAAGAATTTTTCCTAATTTCCAGAAATTTCGAGGTAGATGATCATCTTTGATCAAGACTACATCATTAACTTTAAATGGCGAGATGTTTAACAAAACTTGAATGGGCCGATCTCAAATTCAGCAAATACTCATTTTTCCACCTAGACCAAAATGATCTCATTAATTTTTCTAGGTAATTAAATGCTTTTATTAAGCATTTCCTGGAAGAGAGATTCGAATCAAGGTGAAGTCTTACAGAGGGCAATGAGGTAACACGTTTCCCTAGAAGAAAATGTGCTGGAGTCAGAGCAATCGGTTCTTCAGTGTCACTACCAACATATGTGATTGGCCGAGAGTTAATCATGCCTTCAATCTCGGTAAGGACAGTCAGCAACTGCTCAACAGTGAGACATGATTTTCCAAGTGTTTTTCGCAGTGCAGTTTTCACAGTACGTACCATTCGTTCGTAAAAACCACCCCACCAGGCGGCTCTTTCAACAATATATTTCCACTTAATTCCGTTAGCAGAGTAAAAGTTTTTTACATCTGCATGATTCAGAACATTCCAAATGAGTTTTATCTCTAATTCTGCACGTTTAAAGGTGCGTGCATTATCAGAGACCACCACAGAGCACAAGCCACGTCGAGAAATGAAACGTCGGAAAGCTAGAAGAAATGTATCGGTAGTCAAATCACTGACCAGTTCTAGATGAACACTTCTTGTCACTGCACAGGTTATCAACAAGATATATTGCTTGTTAATACTATCTTTAACGAAAAGAGGGCCAGCAAAATCAACACCGATGATCGTAAATGGAGATGACTGTTCTACACGAATGTCTGGAAGTGGCGCGATCACTTGATTTCCGGGAGAAGAGTTGAATCGTTTACATATTGTGCATTTTCCAAGAAGAGATTTGATGGTTTGTCTGGCTTTTAAAATCCAGAACTTCTCTCTTATTTGCACCAACGTATGGGATACACCAGAATGAAAGACTCTTTTGTGAGATTCCCAAATTAATAACGCTGTTAATTTAGCCTTAGGAGGGAGTATGATTGGATGCTTTTCATAGGTCGATAAATGGGTTGTTTTTCCTAGTCTTCCTGTGACTCTTAGGACATCATTATTATCAAGAAAAGGGTTTAAACATAATAATTTAGAGTCTCTTGGGAGAGGTTTATTATTTTTCAAGCACTTAATTTCGCTAGAGAAACAGTCGTTTTGGACTATTCGCACCCAAAACATTTCTGCGTCGGAAAGTTCTTCTGAAGTAAGAGGACCCTTTTCAACATTTTTCCTTTTAAGAGTATTTACAAAACGCAATATCCAAGAAGTCACTCTTAGCAATTTAAGCAAGCAGCTAAATTTTTCTGGATCTATTATTTTTTCTTGAACAATAGCTGTGTTAATTATAACGCCGGATTTAAATTCAGATGCTATTTCTGGCTCTTTAGAATCATATTGAAATCCCTTTGCTTTGGGCCAAAGGTTTTCCGCGTTCCTCAACCATTCAGGACCATGCCACCAGCTCTCAGAGGTGATTAAATCCTTGCTACTAATCCCTCTAGTTAACATGTCGGCTGGGTTTTGCTTACCACTACAATGCCTCCAATTACTGGGGTCTGTAATTTCTTGAATTTCTAAGACTCGATTTGAAACAAATTGTTTATATTTAGATGCTGAACCCTTTATCCAGTGGAATACACTCGTCGAGTCACACCACAAAATAATTCTTTCAATATTTTTGAAAATTTCCTTAAGATGTTTTGCTATTCTTGAAGCAATTATAGCAGCCATTAACTCAAGTCGAGGAAGAGTCAATTTTTTAATTGGTGCTACCCTAGTTTTTGAAATTACAAAACTTGTCTGAAAAGAGTTCTTGGATGTTTTATACCTTAAGTAAGCAACAGCTCCAAAAGATCTTAAAGAAGCATCAGAAAATACGTGTAACTGTAAATCTTCCTTATTTATGAAGTTTGTGCCGGGAAAATAGTAACGTGGGATTTTAAAATTTTGCAAATCTTTAATTTCTTTACACCATGCATGCCAATTTTCTTTTAATTGTCCGGAAAACACTTCATCCCATCCAACACCAGCTTGCCATAATTCTTGTAAGAGACATTTTATTCGAATCAGGAACGGAAATATAAATCCAGAAGGATCAAACAATTTTGCAGCAGTATGAAGCACATTTCTTTTTGTGCATTCGTTGTCATTCAAGTTTGACAACAAAGATCTTAAATCTAGTCCCAAAGTATCATCGATATTGTTCCAAACAAGTCCTAACACTTTCAGATGCGAATCAGCCTATTCATTAGTTTCAATCATGGAATCAGAGTTACGCCACAAATTTTTTAATTCTTCAGAATTAGTGTCGAATTTTCTCATGTTCATTTTCGCATCTTTCAAGATCGATACAGCATCGGAAGACAATTTTAACGCATCTTGTACAGTGGAACTTCCACAAAAGAGATCGTCAACATATAACGATTCATTTAACATTTCATATGCAAGGGGATATTTATCCCTGTATTCTTTGATATGTGTTTTAATAGTTGCAGCCAAAACGAAAGGTGAGCAAGTTACACCAAAACAATGTCTATTAAAATGATCCATTGTTACTGGTTGAGATCTATCACAGTTTTTATAATACAAGAAACATAAATAGTTCCTATCCAATTCCGCAACTTCTATTTGTAAAAAGGCCCGAGCAATATCTCCACAAAATCCAATTTTATGCTCTCTAAATTTTAATATAACATCAATAAGGTTAGGATTTAAATTTTCTCCTGAAAGAAGGCATTCATTTAAACTAATATTATTACCTTGCTTACTGCTGGCATC
Source organism: Argiope bruennichi (assembly GCF_947563725.1). NCBI lineage: Eukaryota > Metazoa > Arthropoda > Arachnida > Araneae > Araneidae > Argiope > Argiope bruennichi. Next base: position 96,749,013 of record NC_079154.1, on the reverse strand, counting down.
ATATACTATCCTAGTTTTTGTGCTGGAAGAAGTTTCCCTGAAAACCTCTCTATGCGGCATTACATATCCAATAAAACATTCGCCATGACACATCTGAATTATGCCTTCGTTAACTTGCTCTTGCATAACAGCATTATACCTCTCAAACAACGCTTGATCCTTATTAAATTTTTTCTCTAAAGCAATGAATCTCTTTTCCGCAACGTCAAAATTATTACTTAATTTTTCTTTAATTTCGTTTGTTTTCCATTGCAACGGTGCTTCATATCGTCCGTTTTTTATTTTAAGCTCTTTTCCGAAATCACCTAAATTATCCCTGGACTTATTTTCCGAAGTCCCATCGAGCAAGAAAGAATCTAACTCTCACAAGCGCTTCAGATCAGTTTCCACTACAGCACAAGATACAATAAATACGGAAGAATGTTTTCTTTTCTGCAAGTCTGGGATTTGTCCAATTAAAGTGTCACCAAAGAGTGTCGGCTGCAAGAACAAGTTTTTATTTATTTTTCTTGCTTCTCCCCTTAGAACATTACACAGGAAGTCCGCCCCCAACAGGATCTGGATAGGGGTGGAATTTTCGAGGGAGTCAGAAAGGTTGCAGGTGGCTGGAATGACTTTGTTTACATGTTTGAAATCAACGTTCGAGTATACGTCCGCGCCAGTTATTTCTTCTGAAGCCAAAGCCTCAATGTTTAAGAATTGATAAGGGGGAAATTTGCTCCTTATTCTGAATCGTACAACATCGAATATTTTCTCGATTGGTTCTCGGTTCGAGAAAGTATAAACTAAAAGCTTCTCTTGGCGTATTGATTTTAAATTTAAAGCTTGTTTCAGATCACTGCGCAAGAAGGACTTTTGTGATCCTGAATAAAATAAAAGTCTAGCCATGATCTTGTTGGCACCATTTTCTGCCTGGACGTTAGCCGTTTGAAGTAAGGTCGCGTAACTGCCAGGGTTCTCTTCTGCCTTTAAAATGGAAGAAATTACGACTTCCTGTCCGTGGGTTTCGGTTTCAAACGAGCTGCTTTCAATTTTATTTTTTGGGCAAAACAAGGAATTGTGCTGAAAACTCTGGCATGTCTCACAGGGTGGAATTTTTGCCTTGCATTGTGAAATTATATGTCTATGAGCCATGCACCGATAGCATCTACCCTCTTTCTTTAATTTGTGACGTTTTTGCCCATCCGATATTTTTTTGCATTTTAATGCAGTGTGCGTGTCGGAGTTACAAAAGGCACATACATTTTTAACTATAGTATTTAACGCGGCAGATGAAGACAATTTATTTTTAAATTTAGTATTTCCATGATAAACGGAATTTCGTGAAGGATATCGGGGAATTTCTGGAACCTGACAATGTCCAGTAGCAATATTCGCAGATTCGCGCGATTCAATTTCGAATTTTATAAATTTTATCAATTCATTGACGTCACCAATCTTAGAAGAATCTCTTCTACGATGGAACTCTATGACTAAATCTTGGGGTAATTGCTTTAATAAAATAGGTATAAGTAAATGGCCATAATTTCCGGATGCAATTCCCATTGAGTTTAAATTTCTTATGCTTATTTCACTCTCGTCATGCAGTTTTCGTAATCCCTTGAGATTGAAAGAGGATTTTACGGGTTCAGTTTCTAATAGGCGATTCATGAAATGACTAATCAAATGGTCTTGCTTCCCATATCTGTCCTTTAACAGAGATAAACACGATTTGTAATTTTCTTCAGTAAGAGAAAAACCAGAAACAATTTTGTAAGCTTCGCCGGATAAAAAGGACTTTAAATATATGAATTTATCAACATTACTTAAAGAATCATTAGAGTCAATCGCATTATTGAAGCTATTGATGAATTCTAGAAAAGTACTAGCATCTCCACTAAATGTGGGAATTCTTAGTTTTGGCAAATTAATGCTTGTTGCAGGACAGTGAATTCTTACATTAGAACCATTAGCAGCAAGTGGGGGGATAGGTTGTTGATCAGTTTTAAACTTTTTGATCTTACTTTTGATTTTGAACTTAGCTTCATTTATTTGCTCTTTATATTCAAAAGAGCTTTGAATTTCTATATCAAACAATGCACTATCAGAAATTAAATCCTCAATTTCACTATTAAGGCTTTCGAGGTCTAATTGTTTTGCTTCTAAACTAGATAAATGTTCCGAAAGTTGTTCTTGATCACTTTCGCTTTCAATATCACAACTTTCTAATAACAAATAAGCCTTGTTAATCAATTTTGTACAAGCAGTACGAATTATCTTGCGTTTCGCCTTTAACTTATCAAGAGTTTCCATTTTCATGCATAAAATAAAGTTTACAGTACCTTTTTAAATGTCCAACGATGAGTTATAATCCTTGATAAATGCAGAATTTCAGGAGTACCACGATTATTCACCAATTCAAGAGCATAAACACAATCTTCACCCAGTATACTATTTCCCGGGTTTCGGCACCATGTAAATTATCGTTGCGTTTCTTGATTGCACAATGATTTATTCGATAGTGAAGATTGTGTTCTGGAGTGAAATGACTTGAAGACACATGTTGTCTTTTCTGGGGGTTTATTGGTAACAATAACAACAAAAGGCACGTGAATACGCCTTAGTGTAGAAAGCCTAGAGAATTACACATAAAACTCTCGGAAAGAGCCGGGATCCGAGAGCCGAGATAACACTCCCTCAAGTACAGGAGTCCAGTTCGCTTCTGCTAAAAAAAAAATATACCAAACAACAACAGGGAGACCACGTGACACATGATTGGCAGCTAGTTTCACCCAGGGAGATCACGTGGTCAACTGAATTCTCAACATGCTGTAGAATCCGGCAAAAAGAGATGATTTTCTCGCGTAATGCAGGCACAATTCTTGGATCTTTACAGTTGAAATATTACCCATTTTCTTTTGTCGAAACAGTTATTGGTTCCGTTGACTGAAGCTACCGCTATCAAAATGGCAAAATTTCGTAACAATATACAGCATAACTTGTAACATAAGCATGTGTTGCTTGGTGTTGTCTTATTCAACATTTCTTGGAATTGTTCTGCCACATTTATCCAATTCCGTCCACCTACATGATCGCTTTCGTATGAGCGGAAATAATGCTCAACCTACAAATACTTTTTCCTCCGTCAAGAAACCCATTTCCAAGAACAACTGCACAATGCAACTTCTTTTTCACTACTGCGAGCACGTGCAGCTGAATCTATGCCTCGTCGACAAACGCAACCACGTGTTAGAGCTTCAGTAACATGCTGTAGTTTTCTTTAGTTAAAACTCTGATTTAATTAAAGCAGTTATTATAATCAGAAACAGAAATCTTTAAACTATTTTGGATCTAAATTACATAAATTATAATATGGTGACAATGCGTTCAAATATTAACAGAATTTCTTATTTATTTGTCTCTTACTACTTCGAATCTCCAAGAATATTGACTCGGATTTACAAAAAATAAACCGATTTTTCTCCAACGTTCCCATAAACATGCTAGTCTGGTCTACGGACATTAATAAAAATGAAATATGGTCCAGCCCCTTTTATAGGAATCAAACTCACCGAATTTATTAGTGTTCCTGATATCTGTCATTAATGATGACTGCGGTCCTACATTTTGTGGACCGCAAGGATCTAGTTCCATTAACGTAACTGTTGTTGGAACGGAATGCAGAAGATGTTTCTTGTTGGGATTTGCGTATATATGATTCTGTTTGACTACAAATCAATTGAATTTGAAGTAATTCTGAATTCCGATTCTTCAACAAAAGAAGGCGACAATTGCACTTAATTCATTTTTAAAAAGCGAACTGGAAACTCTTATAACATATCCAAGTCAATTGCTGTCAAGCATCGAGATCTTGGAAAGATCCAAAAAACTCTACACGATTTCGCAGATGAGCTCATTTCCATTATTCAGAAGTCTTCTAAAATGTCCAGCCCGACTAAAAAGGAGAAAGTGCACAGTGTTTCTTGGTGGACAATAGAAATTGGTTGTATAAGAAAGTATGTTCATGCTGCAAGACGGAGATTTTTAAAATGTAAAAATGTCTCTTTAAAAGAAATGTATAAGAATAAATACCATGAATTAAGGAATAAATATAATTTGAAACTTTTGGATGCAAAAATAAACCCAAGGAAGAAATTTTTGAATGAAATGAACGAAAATAATGTGTGGAAAAAAATTTATATATTTGGAATCAAACAGAATTTTCAGAAAAGAGATGAACTCCAGAGGCGACGTTAGCAGGGGAGCAACTGCTTGACTCCCCGTCGGCGAGAGATTGAGAATTTCATCGGCAAAAATCTTCACCAATTCAGTATTGTTGTAAAGAGCTACACATTCTCGAATATAATAATTTAAAAACTACCTTAATATGTTGTAAACAGTTGAAATATTCAAGTAACGTTTAAAGCAGTTTGATTATTTTTGGAAAAATAATCGTTAGGATGGCAGGTCAATAAAATGCCGCATTTTGTGGACAATGTTTGATCGGATGACTGTGAACGCAATTCAATGGATGTCGAAGAAGTTAAATTCGCAGATTTTAAGGCTTTTGATTGTTCATCAAGCTCATAATCTGCATTACTTTTGGCAGTATATCGGGCAATTTCTGGGCTGCCAACCATGAACTAAATGCGATGGAAGTCAGATTTTCGGAAATCTGATTCAAATATCGTTCATTCAGTTTATAATTTGTACTATGTTTTGCATTATAACCGATACGGTGACAGGTGAATGAGATACCACAATTTGCCAAAAAAATTTTATCACTCGACTTAGAACTCAATGGAATGAATGCCGACGATGTTAAGTCCACAGATTTTTAGATTTAAATGCCGTTTATTGAGCTTATAATTTGCGCTACATTTAGCAGAATAATCAATAAGCTGACAAATGAATAAGATGTCGCATTTTTGCTGACAGTTTTGCGGCTAAGTTGTTATCATTGGTTAGGAGAAAAAATGGTTTTCTTCGAATGTTTCGATTACCTGCAAACGGAATTAGGGAAATATACACTTTTATATTAATACCAGTACTTAAGTATAAGGAAGGTTGTCTTCGTTTAAGCTATCGACAGTTTAGTTAAATCACTAAGACCAATGAAAACATTAAAAAAACATTTTAAAATAAAAGGGGTATTTTTAAAATTTATGCTCGAGTAGTACAAAGGGCGAAAAATGCCAAAATTGTTATTTTTTAATTAATTGAACAGTTAATTAATTTTCCCCTTTTTAAAATTTGGAAGAATTCGGACTAGTTACTTAGAAGCGGATGCTTAACATGTGAGAATATGTACAGGCATATATAGCCACAAAGATTTTTATTTGAGTTCAGATGAATAGAAAGGCAGACAGCCAAGATTGCGAAGAGTATATCTATCTGCCTTTTTATGAGCACTTAACTACTTTTGGGAAAACGGGTGATGTTACATCTGGCAGGAATGAGAATTACCATGTGAGGAAAAAGAGGAAACGTTACAGTATGTCTAGAACAATATCGATTACCCCCTACAAAACATAAGTTTATTATAAATTAAATTCAATACCGTCGTTTTCAGAAACAAAATTATTTTGCACATTATTCTTATTTTCGAAAATAGCTTCAGAATTGTTTATAAAAATTATTAGATTTTTGATAAGCTATAAGTTAATTTTCATAGGAAAAAGGCAGCTGGAAGTGAAGGAAAAAGGTTGTGTTTTCTTGGCTCTCGCGTTTGAATTATCCCTTGGTGCGACTTGGGTTCTTTTTGGTTGTTCAGTTTATTTCTTTCTTCATGTTGTGGCTGTTTGGGTAATTATACCTTGTTTCTGCGGTCTTCTTTTGTTCGGGGAAACTTAGAAGGAGGCATTTTCCTTTTTTGGTGTTCGACGCCAATTTTCACAGGAGTTAAGTGGTTGTAGAAAGGTGTATTTTTTTTTTCAGAGACTTAAAAGTAAGTCTTCTATGCTTAAGATTATTTGTTATTTGTAAATGTTTTTTTTCTGTCTGACAGATGCCAGCCAGTGTATTCGTTGAGGATGACGAAGCGTAAACCCGATACCCTATGTCTGAGAGCTGCTGCAAAGATAGAAATATCAGCTATACTTTGACAAATGAGTTCCCAATTGTAGACAAAGCTAGGGTAGCACTTCAAAGAGGCTACTGTTAAATTGTGTATAGACAGCAATGCAGACTCGTCTCCATGGATTAAGTCAACTGACATGAACGCCAAATTTGGACCCATCACTCAAAGTAACGATACCTTTTTTCTAAATAAACATAAAAAATTAATTCTTGTTACGCGCCATCTAAACTTAATTGAAAAAGCGACGAATTTTGTCATGAGTTTTCCAAACGCTTGTGTCCGAATTATTGATACGAATATCGTCACCGAATATATTATTCGTGATGGTGACACTGACATGAGTAACGCAGATATCAAAAACTAATTCTCTGTTCAAACTATCACTTCAGCTAGAATTGTTCAAAAAGAGGGGAACATCAGATCCCATTCCAATTGTGCTATTCGAAGAAATAGGCACATCGAACCGCAAAGAAATAAAGGGTGGCCGTATTATATTTAAAGTTTCAACATTTATTGAGAACCCCAAAGAGTGCTATAATTGTCTGAAATTTGGACACACACAACTTCATTGTGAAAACAACAAAAGATGTAAAAATTGTGGGGGCACACACGCTGAGGAATGTGTTCGACCCACTAAATGTTACCACCCACTAGAGGCGCATGACGCACTCAGTAGGGATTGCCGATTCTATTCGATAGAAAAAGAAATTATTAATTTGGTCAGAGGCAAAGACATCTCTTTTCAGGCAGCAAGGAGATTAGTGACGTCGCCCACTTTCGCGCAAAAAGTGAAGAGTGATTCGCCAGTTCATATTCTTGACAACACCAACAAATAAACTTCGGACCTCAAATCAGCCCTTCAGGAGTTAACAAAGCTGATTACTGGTCTTATTCCACAGGGAAATAAACTTTCAAAACTTCAGGAAGTGAACCGCCAGAGCGTGGCTCGCCTTTTGGAAATCCAAAACAACTGCGACAAAAAAAGTAAAGTAGAACAATACTCTTCGCAACATAATTGAAAATCAACAAGTGGCTATAGACTCTTTAAATAATAAAAGAGCATTGCTGGAATCAAATTTTGGTTACAGCCATTCTCATAGCCCAGGTCTTGTTCTTGAGAAAAGTTCCCTTGCTGAAATAAATAATCCCAGTGGCGAAGAAGAGACATTGGACATAGGTTAAGTCTCTTAAGTTTTTTTCTCTCCCTTGTTTGTTTTTGCCCCTTTCCTTTTTTTTTTCATTCTCAATGCATCTTATTCAATGGAATGTCCGGGGGATCAAAAGTATGATCCCGTGATTGCTCGAACCCCCTTTTTCTCTTGCCTAGTGTCTGGTGTTGCAGGAATCTTGGCTGAGTGTATCGGACTCGTTTTCACTTTAAAAAAAATTCGTATTGAAAGACAAAATTCGACTAGGGGCGGCATTATTACAGCTGTTCGTCAGGATACCCCGGCACAGTTTATGGTCCTCGCACTTCCTCCATCGGTTGTGGAAGTTTTGGCATTAAAGATTTGGCTTGGTCCGAACTCGGATTTCGCAATCACAATTATTAACCACCTAGTGGCAAGTTTGAAGCTTCCTGGCCGGATTCTTTTGTATTTCAGATTACTCCTCCTTCCTGTTGTTGGGCGATTTCATTTTAAATCACAAGGCTCTCGGGAGCTATCATACATCCTCCGATGCTAACTTGGTTTTAGATTGGATTAGCTCTAATCAAATGTGCTTACTTAATATTGTTACGAAATTTCCAGGGTTCGTTTGGATAGTGGGGGTTATATGGTGAGAAGAACGCTCAATCACCAAGTGGCAGTAGAAAATAAAACAACGACGTTTATTTACACGATCACACACAGGACAGCACAAAGACGACAACTATATACAGCACAAAAGACGATTATCTTCAGCCGAGACGTGCAGCATACAACAGTCTCTACTGCAGACAGTAGCGCACCGCTTAGTTCAGCACTAGCTTCACTCCGTCGCTGCTCCGCTTATCTCTGGAAGGTCAGTTCTTTACCGTCGGTTCCGACTACTCTGCCCTAGCAGCTGCGGCCGCTTCCTATTATAGGTCTCAGAATTCGGGGCTAGATGCCTCTCAACCAATCAGGAACGTTCGAGGCGTATCTCGGTTCCTACTGGACGGATCGGGAAAATTCTCGATGTTTCGGGTATAATCTATTTTGGCGCCAAATGGTCGCCAAGTTTGTCGCCAAGCTCTGGAACCTCCGACGCGACACAGGACTCCGTCCAGTACAGATGACTGTAAAACATTCTTTCCGATGGTGGAACCAACTACGCTGGGAAGCAGCATTACAGATTCGTAACAATATGAACAAGTTCACCAGATATCAGGGGATCCAAATCCCCTTTTTATTAGATTTGTCGATCTGTTCAACATGTATAGTAAATAAAATTTGGATAGAGATCTATACGACAGTGATTACTGCCCCATTTCAATCTCGGTCGGTAACATCGGCACGAAGTCCCTTCATACTTGCAACTACATAAATTGGAATAAATTTTCTAGAAAGATAAAGTTCATTCAAAGGCAGGGCTAACTTCCGTCCCTCGATAGTTTAACTCAAACTTTTCAGGAAAGTGTTACTGCATCCTCTTACTCTCTTTCTTGGTCTAGTCACTTACTCTCCTTGGTGGGATTTAAAGTGCGATTATCTCAAGGCAATGAAAAGAAAACTTCTTAGAAAGGCAAAATCATACCCTTCCATATCGAATTGGATCACCTATAGGAATATGGCTTCAGTTCTTATATGTAAAGAGGCTTAAACGCGAGTATTGGGAAAGAACATAGAAGGAGGCGACGTCTTCACATTGCGCTTTTCGGTTCATTAAAACTCTTCTGAACAAGGATACGTTCCATGCACTAATAATCTCATTCTTAACTCGGGCGTCACTCTTACGACGACGCTCGCTCAGGCTAATGCAATCGCCTATAGCTTAATCAAGAGAGCACCGAACGAACGACTTCCTTTGGATTTCTCAATTGAATTTGCCGAGACAGTTGAATAGGAAAGATTGAACCGCTCTTTCTGAATTAAGGAGCTTCGATGCGCTCTCTCAGAAACGCGAAATAAATTCCCAGGTTTAGACCAGGTTAATAAGAAAATGTTGTCATACCTTTCGGAAGAAAACACGATTATGTTACTTGATGTGTTAAATAACTTATGGGCAAACAATACGGTTCCTGAATCCTGGAGAATATCAAAGATAGTACCAATCTTGAAACCTGGGAAAAGTTCATAGGAGGTCTCATCCTACAGACCCATAGCATTATAGGAAAACGGATAATATTGAATCGGCTTCTACGATTTTACTTAAATAAAAAATTCTTTTCCCCGTTTCATGCTGGGTTTTTACCATACAAAGGCAATGACAGCCTTATATCATCACTCATTGTGTTATATACAACGGCACTTTTTTTCTTTCTTAAATAATCATTTCGTATAAAGATTAAGCAACAAAAATAATTATACAAACAGTCAGTAATCTGAAATAACTCTAAGATAAATTTGATTAATATAATAATTTTCTTGCCTTTTTTTGTATTTTTAGTGATATTCTCATTCAAAAAAATACTGGCATCTCGCTAGAGCATATTATTTCTATCTCTGATGAGAATCGAATGTGTCTGATGCTACGATTCACACCTTTGATTCCAATCCTCTACTCTGCCTGTTTTAACTCTAGAAAATATGATTAGAAAGTATGTGTTATCAGGCGATTCACATGGTTCAACGTATTAACTTTCCGAGTGGATTGTGTATATTATTCCGCTTATGGATTCATGAAAAAAGAGGAGGAGGAGCCAAAAGATACGGCCATTTTCGTGGTACCAATTATTGTTTGCCAACGAATTCTAAAACCTTCCGTACTTTTGCGCATGCGTTAGGATGGGTTTAATTCTTCAAGATAGGGGTAAGAGGATATGTTTACACTTAACTATAAACCAAACTCAGGTTATTTGCAGTTTTATGAAGAGTAAACATTGCAGATAATTCGCAATACTATCGGAAAAAGATACTAATTCATTATAAAATATTTCAGAGCAATTTTTATTTTCCGTAAGGAGCATAAACGTTAAATTATAATGAATAAATGGAAGATTTCTGCTCTTAAAATTTGGTAACTCACTTTTCCACAAAACAATGATGATTTTTAAAAAAATATTAAATACCTTTATTATATGTTGTTGAATTTGACAATATTTTGAGATTAATATCGGTGGATAATTGAGATTTTACTCAATTTAAAGCAATTTTTCCATTTAAGTAGTTACTTTAAATATCTTAAAAATATTACAAATATTTTTTAAATTTATGGTAGTTTTAAATATATAATTTAATATTTTAAAAAATATTATTAATAATGCCTTACTATCATTTTAAATACAATAAATTAAATAATTAGGAAAATTTGAACCAGCATTTGAATTAGCCATATAAGCAATCAATACGCAATTCTAAAAACGCACAATTGAAATAAGATGCAGTCAGAAACGATACGTGAAAAAAAATTGAACGAAAATTATCTAATAGGGTAGAAATCAAGGTCAAAGAATGACGAAGAATTTCAGAAATGTTCTCGTCCTTCCGCGTCTCACCCATTAGTGAAATAAAATAGTCGAAAAGTGGTAGTCTTGGAATACTGAAACGAACAGTAGATCCTTTCTCTATGCCACTGACTACAGACATATATCTGCATTTATTTAACAGATTAGGTTTGGTTTAGTGCTGGAATAATTTTTCTACACTGAATCAACAGAAAATTCTGTTTGATATTCACTTCCATAACGATGTTCGTTCAGATGCAACTGAGGTGCTTTAATGGGACACTGAAATGGTATATCTACCCATCTGAAATTATTGCAGAATCTGCTTACACTTTGTCCAGCTTAAACTTTCCCGTTACACCAGTGATGTTACATTAGATGCACTGAAACCTATTACCAAGGAAGAACTTTCTTGCAAGACGCAAAAAAGACTAATAACAAAAACTGGCTTAAACGCAATATTACATAGAATTATATTTTTTATACCTAAAGTGTACCAGTTTTTCGAATTCAGTTTCGTTTCGAGTATTCCGAGTCATCTATTAAAAAAAATTAAAAAGTAGTGAAATATCTTCGAATAAAATTTACACCTATTTTTAAATATTTCATTGATTTGTTGGTTTTTTGTAGACTTATCTGAAGTGCGAAGTTTATGTATAATTCAAATGTAACTAAGATAATGCACAGCATGTTTATAATTGTTTTTAAATGAGGTCTTCAATATAAATATAAAAGAGCTACAAGTTTCTAATATACTCTTTGTCTAGCATAATAACGGCACAAATAAGAGCCCTATTTAATTGTCAATGTATATTGCTGATTAGTTGCTCAGCAAACACCATTGGCTGTTTAGCGTAATCAGACCTTGTAAACCAACCGAACGGCATGCATTTCTAGAGGTAATGTGCAGCGCTATGCCCCTTGTTACACAAAAAATACCGCCGTACTTGAGCCTCTCTTGGAAAAAAGAAAAAGCCTACTTGAGGCCTCTGGGCCTGTAGAAAATAACAGAAGAACTGCTATCAATAAAAGATCCAGATGGAATGAGTTGTGCAGTAAAATTGATCCTAGAACTCCACACAATAAACTTTGGAAAATCATCAAGGGTATCTGCAAGGAACAGATTCAAAATGAGGAATGCAATTCAATCAGGAACACCGACGGACAAATCTTCCCTGACGACAAATCAGCGGCCAGTGGTCTTGCCGCTCACTATCAATTGACTGGCAGGCTTTATTTTGCGAACGAAGACAAACCCATTTTAAGTAAAGCCAGAAATATCGTTCACGGTTGTTGCAGCACTGATTTGGGTGATCCAACTCTAACAAAACAATTTTCCATGAGGGAATTACTTATCGCATTGACTTTTCGTGATCTCAACAAGTCTCCTGGAACAGATGGACTTTCTGGCCGTTTGCTTGAATTCTTTGGAAGTTTGGGAAAACAAAGACTTATTGGCCTTTTCAACTTATCTTGAAAGAAAGGACGCTTACCACAGGAATGGAAAAAGGGCATCATTATTCCAGTTAAAAAGTCTAACAAGAATTCTTCCTCCCCTGAGGAGTTTAGACAAATAGCACTTACATGTACAACTAGCAAGGTTAATGAAAAAAATGATCCTTATTCGACTACAATTCTTCCTAAACCAAAACAATCTAATGCCTTGTGAGCAATATGACTATCGGAGGGGCCACAGTACCATTGACCAAGTTCTTTACTTTGCACAGACTATCAGAGATGCTCATAACCACAAGCCAACGCATCATACCGTGGCTGCTTTTTTAGATCTTACAAAAGCCTTCGATAGAGTTTGGAAACACAAATTAATCATTAAGCTGCATAATAGCTTCAACATCCGAGGCAATACTTTGGCAGGGATCTCAGATTATCTACAGAGATCTATCAGGGTTAGGTTCAATAAGACACTTTCAAACAATTTTCATCTTAGCCAAGGTGTCCCACAGGGTACAGCGCTTAGTCCAACACTTTTCTCTTGGTTTTTAGCTGGTGCAGAAAAAGTTCTCTTTTGGAACACGCATTGGTGCTTGCTGATGACATTGCTCTTTGGAGCTCTGGATTCGATATAAACCTTCTAGAGATCAAACTCAATGAGTCTTTGAAGGCCTTGTCCGAGTTTGCTCCGGAACTTAAACTCAAATTTAATCCTTCCAAATCAATTACCACCTTTTTTACAACCAATAAACACTTATACAACTACAAACCAAAATTGATGCTTAAAAATCAAGAACTTGCATATGAAAAACACCCAAAATACTTAGGATTTGTTTTGGATTCTGAACTTACAAGTAATAAGCACAATGATTACATAGTCTCAAAAGCAAGAAAACGATTTAACATCCTTAAATATATTGCAGGTAGAGACTGGGGAACTGACGCGACTACCCTTAGAACTACTTATCTAGCTATCATCAGACCTTTACTTGAATATGGATTCCCAATTTTTTGCTGTGCCACCGTTTCCAACTTGAAGAAACTTGAACAGGTACAGCTGAGTGCAGCTCGTATAATAATTGGTCCGAAACGAAGTTGCCCCTCAGATATTGTCCTTTATGAAGCTGACCTGAAGCCTCTCCATGTTAGAAGACATGCTAACCTTATCAAATATTACAAACTTTTCAGTTATGGCATTCGAAACAACACCTCAAAATACCCAAGTAATTGGAATAACCTCCAGAGACTCAGAAAAATAGTCCCTTTAGTCAAGTCTTGGCTCAGAATATAATTCCTAAAAATATAGAGCCACATTTTCTTCATTCCTGTATGAATCCTACTGAAGAACTTACCAGGGTTCACTTTCATTTCAACCTGCCTGTTCCCATTAATAAAAAGAAAAATGTGTCAGAATACCTTAGACAATTGGCCTTAGAAGTCATTAATAAAATCCCTAAATGTGACATTAAATTGTATACTGATGGCAGCAAAATCGACAATTTTGCAGGTAGTGGCATCTATATTGTAACTCCTCAGTCTAGTTTTTCTCTATGCCAACGAAATCCAGACTTCTGTTCCGTTTTTAGAAGCGAACTTCTAGCAATCGATGAGAGACTTATGACCATTTTACACGAAAATAATTATAAGAACCTTTGGATTCTTACTGATAGCCGCAGCTCAATAGAACACCTTAACAATTGGACCTATGTTGAAGATAAAGCAAGTTCGTCTATTCTTTAGAAGTTGAATATCATGTTGGAGTGAAATCAGCTTCATTTCCAGTGGATCCCATCTCATGTGGATCTACTTGGTAACGAAATAGCAGACAGGCTTGCAAAGAAAGGAAGCAGCCTAGCGACTTCATCTTCTGTTGAGCTGACACACTTAGAACTGTTCTCTCAGGCGAAATTCCTAAATAAGAAGAATTGGATGGTTCCCCCTACTCGTGATTGGTATAGAGCCAATAAGCCGGGCCAGTCCTTAATTCTTCCTTGTGACAGAAAATTCAACATTTGCCTGTCGCGCCTTGCCAGTGGCCAACTTAAATGTCTTTTCTTTTGTCAGGGTGAAAAATTTTACCCTCTTTGCCCGAAATGCTGCCATCATCAGGCCTCTGCTGAACATATTCTAGACTGTTTAGTACTTCATTGGAGAGAAATTTATTCTTTTCCCTTCCTCGTTTTTGACTTCTTGTCAACAGATTTTTGGATTTGGTCTGACTAAGTCAGGCTATGGAGATTAACAACAACAACAACAACAACAACAGACATTGTCATGACAGACATTCAATAACTCAAAACTAAATTAACATTGCAAAATTACATGCCGGTTAGTAAACCTTTTACAAAATTGCATGTCTCAAATATATTCGTCTAATAACCCTCAGCAATTTTAAGTTAACATCGATTGACAAAAAAAAAAAAAAAAGAAAGTAATGTTACTGCTATACAGATTTATACAGATTTTTTTATACAGAAGCTATACAGATTTTGCTCCTTTGCATACAGATTAATACAGATCCTTAATCAGTAATTCATCAAGAATTCATGCTTTCTGTCCCCCCCACCTTTCCATTCGGAATTAAAAATTGATACACCAATTACCCATTCGATTGTTTTATTACACATTTCTTTCATGCACTTCAAGAGAGAAGAGATAATTGAGTGTAAGTAAAGTCCAGATTTTATGGTCCCTCATGCATTTATATCTTACAAAGTCATAAAAAAGGAAAAGCATTTACCCATTTTATGCGATATTCATGTTTTAAAAGATTGGCATATTTATGTGCCCGAAAAATTTTGACAGAAGTGGGACAAGATGAACCATTAATTTCGAAAAAAGAGTCACAAGAAATTTCAGAAATTCGACCGGCAAGAAAAATTTGTACAAACATTTTGATCATTCTGCTAATTATCAGCATTAAAGGCAATTATTTTTAAAAATGGGACATTAACTGATTGAAAAATTTTCGAATTCCTATTGACATTCCATAGCGACTTCGCTATAAACATTTAAATTGTTTGTTAGTTTACAATTCAAAGAGTATTCAAAAAATTTCAGGTGATTTACATTTATGAAGATTAAACTCATTAACAGGACATTAAAGTAAGGCAGATTTCTTAAATGAGAAATATTTCCACATTTTAATGACAGACTTTCTAATGAAGCTGTTTAAAAATATCAAAAAAAAGTCATTTTAATGTTAACCTTATGCCGTCCGGCGACAGCACAGTGATGTCGTACATAAAGTATCGCTCAATAGCCGACGGCACCACAGTGGTGTCGTACGTAAAATATCGACAGCTAAAGCTTGACAATTTATAACCTCAAAAACTGCCGGTGCCAAGCGAAGAAATTTTTAAGAGACATGCGGACGGCAAAGAGTTCATGTCCAAGATTAATTTAAAATTAATTTTTTCAGCTATTATATTTTACTGTCACAATCTTTAATACAATGATTCAAAAATATGAAAGCATTCAGTTATTATATTTTATCAAATATTTAAAATGTCAGTGTGTAACTATATTTTTTGGGGAGGGGGAGATGTTTATTTCAGTAATAATGTTCCTTAATTTTGACGAGCCTGAGACAATTATAAGAAACTTTCTTAAGTTTCAAATTAATTAAAAATAGTTAAAAAAAACTTTTTATCTTAATGGATTGAATAATCTTTCAATTAAGCCTACTTTAATTTTTTCTCGAAGTATCTAATTAGGCATATGGCGCAAATGCGAAGCCTCATTCTTTCTTGATACATTCCCCATACTTTAAAGCTTTTTAAAAATTAAAAAGGAAGGATTTCCAAACTTCTGAGAAGGCATTTATGAAAAGTTATCAAAATCTGATCAAAGTAAAATTTAATTTTTGTTGTTTCAGGGAAAAAAAAATTGATGACCAAAAATAAAAGCCAAAAATTGGCAATAAAATGAGTATAAGGCATACTTATGCGCAATTAATATAACTCATCACTGGTTGCCTAAATGCTTATTCTGAAACAATTTTAATTCAATTAGAAGGCCCTAAAATAATTTAAACAATCGAAAAATACATCTTCAACCATATCTTATGAATGTACCCACACATATACAAGGGAGTTTGGGAGAAATGGGATATCGGATCCCAGACTCTAATTCATTAAACTACAGCAACATTAAATGTCAACAAAAGATATTTAAAAAATGCTTTCTTTGAGTGAGAATCCATTTTTTAATACCATTCAGAAAATCGTACAGGCTATTTAAAATCGTTTTTATCTCAAACCGACGATCAGAATCATTTGTTCGTGGTGATTCTTAGCCATACATATTTTATGCGGAAATTGTACAATACTAAAAAATAGTGGAGTTTCCTTTATTTGTTTACAATTGTTATAAAATCGTGAAGGAATAATAACATAACGTTCATTTAGAGACTGTCTGTACTTTTACTAATGTGTCAAGATGCGTTTATTTAGTCAAAATAGGAGTAAGGAAAAAAAGTTGTTTTAATTTAACAATAAGGCGAACTCGGATTACTCATGGACTAAAAAAGTGAAAAAATTGCAGATATATCGTAATATTGTGTCAAAAAAGATTCTCATTCACAATAAAATGTTTTAGAACAATTTGTATGTACTGTAAGGGGGGCTAAATTTTAATCATGATGAATAAATAGAAGATTTATGTTCTGAAAATTTGATGATTCACTTTTTTTTTACAGAATAATTTTTTTAAATGTTAAAATACTATTTAAAAAATTATTATTGAATTTTTTTTCACAAAATTCTGAAATTAGCAACGGTAGATAATCTCGGTCACATTTAATATTATATAAAATATTCTTTGGAGGTACTCCTGAACTGACTCCTTTTTTTTACCACTTGAATTAGCCATATAAACAATAAGCAATTGAGTTAAAATAATACGTTTAAACACGATGCGACCCTAGCACACATGTAAGGAAAA
Source organism: Argiope bruennichi (assembly GCF_947563725.1). NCBI lineage: Eukaryota > Metazoa > Arthropoda > Arachnida > Araneae > Araneidae > Argiope > Argiope bruennichi. The sequence continues at coordinate 96,731,992 of NC_079154.1, read as the reverse complement.
AACTGAATTAATACATATATATGGTAGGGAAATCAAGAATAAAGAATGACGAAGTATTCGGGAAATGTGCTCATTATTCCTCGTCTGACCACTTAGCAAGGTAGAATCGTTGAATAATGGTAGTCTCGGAATACTGTAAAAACAATACATTCCGAAAAACACTTGCGGCAAAGCAACATTTTTAGAATTACAAAAAGTGTTGAAAGCGTCGATAGAAGATAGCTGTCCAAAAATTATTGCAAAACCAAAAATAAATATCTCAAAACCACATTATGAAAGGCATGCGATAACTGAATTTAGTATTACGAAAAATGACATATGATCACCAAGAAGAAATATCCCACTCAAAACATGGGAAATCGGTGAACAATAGTTTTAAAAGCAAGAATTTTGCAGCAATAACAAAGTATAAAAAACAGTAACAAGGTATTAACTGCGCATGGCAACGAGATGGAAAAAATCAATACGAGGTCCGAAGCAGTTTTCAGTAATGACTCACAACAAATAAATGGAATATTAGCAACCATTATTCACTCAATAGTTTAGAACCAAATCTCTGTACAAAAATTGAATAAACTGATCATCTCATAAGCTATATATTTAAAACAAAACCTATAAACTTAATTCTTTCCCATGCGTGAATAGGAAAACTATGTTATGTCCTAACAGTGATGAATATGGGGTTTATGAAATGATAAAGCAATGATCCTCGCAAAGCAGTGATGATATGCTTTTATGAGTGCAGAAAATTTCTAACTATCTATATCAATGTTCACACTAAGAGGTGAATATTCGTTTCAATTCAAGCTATTCATTCAGCTAACATTTTTGAGAAATGTTTCTATATCCTTTGCAAGTGAAAGATTTTGAGAGAGAACGAACATCTAAAACCTATTCTAATATTCCAAAAAATAGTGTTCGTTTTGAAATGATTCAACATAAAATGATCATGTATATTTTATACAGTACTGCGATATTAATCTATAGCTGTTCTTTAGCCAATGATGATTTCTTGGAATTTAAATGACTCTACGGAAAGTTGCAAGACTTCACATCTGCAAACATGCAAAATAAAAATTGTGAATTTCACTATATCCATCTTTTACAGCCAAGACAAGAAGGGCATCTTTTGAAGGTTCAACTTTTCCTTCTCATCTATTCTCTCTCAACATATTGCTTTTTATTTTCATAAATTATATATAAAAAAAAATTAAAGCTCAAACTAAAATTGATCAATTTACATTTTAATAATCCTGACGACTCGAAACAACTTTCGATCAAGCACTTAAAAATAAAATTCACTCAAGTTTTCAATTTATTTTCTTTCTCAAGCCGAATTTATCATTCCAAACTAAATTTTATTTGTATCTCAGTATCATTTTGTTTTATCTTCTGTAATGTAATCGTGCTTTCTCATATTTTACTTCTCGTGAACAACTGCATAAAAGAATGTAAAAAAATCCAAAGTTTTAGTTCATATCTGCAGATTTTATTGAAAATCCAAAACGAGAAAAATAAATCACTCACGAGTATGGAAGTATAAAATAAAATTTATTCTGCGACTCTTAAATTTTAAAATGAGAAGGAAAGTAGCAACTTACTTTCTCATTAAACAATTGAATATTTTATTTCTAAATGCCTAGCAATTTTAAGTATAAACTGTAAAGAATTAATTAAACTTTATATCAATTTATCATGTAGGGCCATTTATGTTTCTGTAGTCACTTACAGAAGAAAAAAATACATTTTTCATTAACTTTAGCAAATATACATTCCGCACAAAGGAATTGAAGAGAGTAAATTCATTTGGAAAAAAATATTAGCGGCTTCAATGAAAACCAAGTAAACCAAACATATTTACTTTTGAAAATTTTCGGTTAATATCTTCATTGAATTTGGGTGCAATTCGCCACATCTTTATCTGCTTTCGCACTTCCGACTACATTTTTTCACGAAAAAGAAAATGTCTACTGACTATAGTTTCATTAAAACTAATGAGAAAAATATTCTTTTAGTGTGTAAATGACGCAAGATTTTAATTTCTGCAATTTCAGAATGGAGAGCAATGATAACAAAGTTAGTTGCCAACAATTTAATAAAAAAAGTAAAAATAATTATGAATTAGATTTGGCATTTGATGTATATATTTAGAATACGAAGTAAAGTCAAAAATTTCTTATTTATAAATTTAGTTAACTTTATATTTTTCAACTATTTCTCCTGCATTCTTTGCTCTTATTAAAAATTGTGAGACTACATTTAAAGAACTAGGATTGAATAAAAAAATTTCCAAGCTGTTTATAAGCTGCTGGAAAATAATTTTCATATTTATAAGTGTAATTTACTTAAAAATACTACAAAAAATCAATAGTTACAACCTAATCTTTCACTGTTTCACTTATTTTTCAATTTTTTTTTTCACACAATAAAATTAATCACAGTAAAATAAAGTTAGAAGGGGAGTGTATAAAGTCATTTAAAATTAAGTTTTTCAATAACCACTTCAAACAATATGAGGGGGAATTTGCGTATTGTTATTTTTGCCACATAAGAATAGATCGAAATTGGGACTACGTCAATAATTTAATTAATCTACGTTCTAAAAATATTGTTCTAATCATTCAAATTACGGCTTAACTTCTGAGTTGTGTGGGCTATTATGTGGGCTGTTTTCTACCTCTCTATTCAAGGATATTCTCGCCATGAACTTAACGAAATGGTCCAATTTTTTTTGTCAACTCATGAACATACATTACTGATGAAGTTCGGCAGTACCTAAATAGAAGCTTCCGAATTGACATAATTCAACTGAAAGATAATGTCCACAGCTTGAACTGTTTTTGAAGATAGTTTTCCAGTATGAGCAAACTATGGAATGTATTAGAACAAAATGATTTCATAAACAATTCATAAAGTAAAATTCTTTTATGCTAATTTCATTAAACTAAGGGATTTTAGCAAGTTTTTGATATTTTATTTTGCCCCCAAATTTCAAATATTCCTACGATTTATATGATACAAATAACACGAATTCCATTCTCAAAATTTATGATACAAAAAACACTATGATATGAAAAAAATACAAATCTATATACTAATGATTTTTACTTCAGTTTAGCATCCTAAAACGAAGCATTTAAAAAATTTTCCAGCACCGAACTTGGATACCACAATTTTACAGTAATTAAATACTTCATCGTATTTCTAATTTAAATAGTTTATATCATAATCTTGTATTATATTTGTGCGGCGTATGGTTTAAATTGCAGCAATTTCGTACAACAAAAATTGTTTTTATTAAATAGCGTTTGAAAATTTCGTTTTAGTGCCAAGTCTGTTACTCAATAAGTACAAGGAAATTCAACTCGAAGAAAATCGTTTGCCATTGAATAATTAAATATTTACTTGTAATTCAACTACAGTCTACGATTGTAATTTAACTACGAATTCAAAAATATATAATATTAGCATCCGTGAAAGTTATCCGACGACAGATAGCGCTTAAAGCATTATTTGAACTAAAACAAAATTAAAATTTGAACAATACTAATGCATTATAAAAGATTTATAAGCGATAACAATACAGGAGGACGATAAACTTAAATGCCTTCATCTTCTTTTAGTTACAAAACATGATATATAATAAAAATTGGATTACATTCATCGAAAGGACAACTAGTTTTGAAATTATTCCAAGGGCTACACAAAAAAACCGTGATGTAAGCCTAATATAGACAGTAATGTTTCAATAACCTAAAATCTGAATTTATTTAATTACGAAATCGCTAACTGATTATACACACAAATGTATATATGTAATTAATATTACTAAAACAATTTTAAAATGTTTCAATCATTCTTCTTGCATTTTTAGTTTCTCGTATGTGAAGAGAGTATGTAACCATCAAAAAATTCGAATGCGGAATTTTGACGAAATCTCCACATTTCAGACTTCCTTGAATCTGAAAAACACATTTTAGGATTCACACTTATCTGTTTGAACACAATAACTCAAACACTTTGAGCTAGACAGATGAAATTTCGTATATTGTTTCTACTCCAAATTCGTGGATTATCAAATTTTGAAGGAAGCCTCTCAGAATATAAATTAATTAGTTGGGTAAAAATGGGTACACAGATTTAATATCGATTGCATAGATATGTGTCAAGTTTGGAACGAAATCGTTTTATAAGGAGGTCACCGTCTATCGGTTTGAACGTTAGCAGTCGTGCAAAAGCGGTTATTCAAAATCGTAACGACTTAGAATATATGAAATTAGATATGTTATTTTGCAACTGCAGATCAGTGACAAATTTTGATTTCGGTTGGTCGGAAAAAATACGTCCAAAACATGCATTCCATTTTCTGGTACTTGTGCATTAACCGCATTTCAGTGGCTAAACCTCAAAGATCGTACAGTAATATGCTCTTTCGTTGCTATTATAATCTAATGGCATAGGTTAATAATGCAGAAGTACGTTTATTAGAGAGTAGGGAGGAAATATTTACTCTTACTGATTTAATCCTGATGAGAACTAGAAAGGTTTGAAACACACAATTGGTCAAATCTGGAATGGATCTCTTACGATTGATTGCATAAGAATGAATTTTAATTATTTTATACTCTTTAAAGTATACTGGAAAATAAACCATATTTAAGAAGAGACATGAAATACCGCAAGCGCTAGGAAAGGACTCAAATACTACCGTATCATTCAAGCCTACCAGAAAGATCAAAACAATATTTTAATACTAGATTTTTCCGTATTACTAATATTAAGAGAAATAAATGGTCTCATTAAGAACTGTTGCTTAAAAAAAATCAATGCCTAGATCAATATTGCAGTGAACTAAATTTCCAGCCAAAGAAATGGATTAAACTCTACCGAAATTGAAGTTATAAGACTAAAATTATTATATAAAATATTTGATGTTTACATGTTCATTTATTTAATTGAAAAATGGATTTATTCCAGGAATGTTGAATACTCTTATCTTTGATAATGGAAAAAATTTCACATTGATAAATATACAATAATTTGCAACATTTTTTTTTCTATTTGACCTTACCTTAGCTATTAAGATGAAACTATATTGCCGACGTGCAATATAGTTTTACCTTCCTCCGTTAAACTAGACTGAAGTGAATGTTTATTATTACGTACAGCACAATGTCGAACACGAGTAATAGATAAGTGACTGCAAATCAATTACTTAATAAATATTGCAACACTACAAAAATTCCAGTTTGCTCATCCGATCATTAGGAAAGAAAAATGAATCTAAATAAACATTCTAAAACTGATGCTATTAAAAGCATGTAAAATTTAGCTCCTTTTACAAAACTTAGTGAATGAATACTTTATTCAGTTTTAATTCACTTATCGTTAAAGATTTACTAAGATAAAAATGCCTTTAAAGAAAATGCACACACAGCATAATGTGGAAGAAATAATCATAATTCATTTATAGAATAGGATTAAGGCGTTTCTTCATATGCAAATTTTTTCCAAAGTTCTATTTGGAAAATTTAAATTGCACTAATCTTATTAAATAAATTGCAAAATTAAAATATTTTTTATAGGGATTTTTTTTTGCACCATTACTTTGACAATTAACAAAAAATCTTAGATATCAATAATTTTAACTAACAATAAAAGATAAAAGTATGCTGACATTAATCTGAAACAATTTATAATAATATTCATTTGCATAAGGATGATAAAAGATCCATTATTCTTTGACACTTAATGTGAATAATAATTATTAATAAAAGATTATGTACATTATACAATATTATTACATCCACTAAACTTAACAATTTAGTGGCAATTTATGTGCTAAAAGTGCCATGACACAAAGCCATTACACAAAGAGTATTATAAAATATGGGTTATATACAAAAAGTTTACATCAGAATCTGACAACAGAAAATATCAAAATATAATATACTGGTTACAAATATAAGCATTTTAAAAGGGGAAATTCTCATTTTTTCCAATTTTCATTTTTATATATTTATTTAATTCTTTTTCATTCTTTTATATTTTTTCTTCAATTTTCTTCCATAAAAATTTTTTAATAATTTTTTTTTTCATTTTTTTTCATTTTTTCAATTTTTTTTTCATTCTTTTTTTTTCCATTCTTTTATTTTTTTTCATTTTATTTATTTTTTTTCGTTTTTTTTCTCATTTTTTTCATTTTTTTTATTCTTTTTTTATTTTATTTTTTCATTTTTTTCTTCATTTTTTTTTTATTTTTTTCATTTTTTTATAAAATTCACTTTTAACAATAAAAATGCAGTTGAGAAATACACAATAACAGACAGAAAAATGTATCCTATTAACAGACATTTCCAAAAAAAATTGATAAAACTTAACCCCGTATAGCGCAATTAATTTTTTAACCACAACTGTTCAAATCGAAGTAAAAGGCCTTTAGAATACATACAATACTGATATTAATTTATCAGCTTAATTTTATAGAATTAAATTTTAATAAAGCAATAACTCATTCTAAATCTTAAAATGTCATTAAGATTTCTTTATAAAAAAAATCTTTACTACTCCAAAATAAAGTAATAAAATGATTTTACATTTATATTCAGAATCTAATCGCAATATTAAAATATTTTTATATATTCAGTAAAATTATTGCGCAACATAGAGTTAATATACAGATTAGGATATCAAATAATGTCGCATTAATTCGTTTCAACACATTTTGAAACCAAAGTGATGATCGGAGAAATTTCTGGGCATAAACTTTCTAGTTCAGAAATTCAATTTTTCTGCATGGACTTTCACTTTAAATGCAATTCTTAGATTTAAGATTTTTTCATATATAGACAAAAAGAAAAAAAAAATGAAATTCAATAAAATACTGCAGCCTTTTAATTTTAAACTCCTAAAAAATTTAATATAAAATTTCCACGGAATAAAGTCAAACCGATTTTTCAAATTTTACGAACTTAAACAGAAAATTAATATTTAAAAACAGAAAATATTTTCCGTTTTTATTAATTCGGTATAAGATTATAGCGACGTATAAAATTTTACGACTTTGCATGTCGCATGCATTTCATTAAGCATTTTCATTTGAATTGAAAACTTGAAAGACGTTCATGGCACTTTCACATGTTTGAAATTAAAATATTTACTTGTAGACTGAGACGCCAAAAATATCGCTTTCAATATATTCATACTTCCGACAGCGCTTAAATTATTCATGTCAGATTAATAATAATCTTATTGTTAAATTTTATTTAAATTTAATTTCATAAATGTAATTCACTAAAGCAAAGTTTTTAGTCTGAGAATCAAATTCCAATTTTTAAAAATTTAATTAACATTTTGCATAATTTCCTGCTAACAGTTAAATTTGAAATCATTGAGAAAAATTGAAATAACGAAGTTTTATAAATAACAAAACTTTGATAAAAATAGGAAAATGTTGAATTAACACACATTTTATCTTCAGAAAAAAAGTCTCCAGAAATTTTACAAAGTAAAATTGTTTATCCGATGTTGAAGCTAATATATCCACGATAAATTATTTGCACCAATGTATTACCATTGCATTTGTCAAACAAAGAATTTATTTACTAAATAAAAAATTTAATGAACATTTCCTTTGGATCTCTTGTTCAATTCATCATTAAACATATTCATTCGATGATTTATAATAAACGCGGGAAACCGTAGTACTACTTTCATTCGAAATTGCAACATCACAAATACTTGGTATGGCTATCATGGATTTCAATATACACAAATCAGTAACACTAACATAAGAAATGTAATTAATATCTATACAATAAATGTATGTAAATGGTATAAACATATGAAATAAAAAATTATTAGAAGCAGCAGTCAATATTAATCAGATCTTAAAATAGCCATTTGAAGACAGCAACACTAGTAGCAGAACGCTGTGCAATTCAACTGGGGAAAAGAGTTCAAATGGGCTTCACAAACTGCTTTGCTGCTTTTTTCGCCAAGACCAAGGAAAAATGTGCGACTAGTCATTTGAGTCTGAATACACACATCCGAGACTTTTATAAAGGAGCATAAGGTATTATTTTCGATGCTGTGAGGAACGCAACAATCAGAAAAGATGTCCAGTAACAGCCCACGCAATGGTAGAGTATGTTCGCAGTACAGTTGGTTTTGATGACAGCATAGTGACGTCTTCATTACATTTTTTTTTTTTTTTTTGTAATAAGAGGATTCCTTTTTCACTTAAATGTTTCTTTATACACCGATAACTTCAGGTAAATTTACAGCCTTGAAATAATCACTCGTGCAATTAGAGGCATTCTCCTCCTGCTAAAAGAAAACAATGTTCGTTCTTTTTCTTTTTTCAAAAGGCGTCATAACTTGGTATTTTTTCTCTCTCAAACGAAATTTCCGAGGGAATTTTTGGTAGTTCTTTTTTCGATTGATTTTGTGTGGAAGATTCAATCATGAAGAATCAGTTTTTTGCCCAGAAAAGTATCTGCAGTAAACAAAGTTTTTCCCTCCATTCCACAGCAATTTCTTTTTAATTTCAGCATTTGAGTAATAAGTTATTTTTTTCCAAATTCAATATACATGAAATTTTTCATAATATTTTTGCATTTTTTTTAAAGAGGGATAGTTTTATGATTTTTTAAAAAATAATTACTTGCAAGCTTCATTTCTTCTCTTGCAAATGTTTAAAATTTTTCCTTTTCTTATAGCAAGAATTTTATTTTTTTCTGCAATTCTTTTATTTCTTTCAAGTGTTTGCAAAAGTTCTTTCATTTCATCAAAGAGCTTTTTTTTTAATTTCTTCGTTTTTTTGTTTTTTTTCCGGAAGAGTCGATTTTTTTGCAAGACTATTTCTTCTTGCAAAAGAGGTTATTCATTTGAAAAATTTTTTCTTAGGAGATTTTTTCCCCTCGCAATAATATTTTTCTTGCAATAGTTTATTTTTTCTCGCAATAAGTTTTTATTTTTCTTTCGCGTAAGAAATTACTTCTCCTCCGTGCAAAGGAATTTAATTTTTCATAGTATTTTTTTTTTTATTTATTTATTATTTCTTCTGCAGGAAATTTTTTTTTTTAAATTTCTTCTGCAGGAAGGGTTTTTTTTTTTTAATTTCTTCTGCAGGAAGGGTTTTTTTTAAATTTCTTCTGCAGGAAGGGTTTTTTTTTAAATTTCTTCTGCAGGAAGGGTTTTTTTTAAATTTCTTCTGCAGGAAGGGTTTTTTTTAAATTTCTTCTGCAGGAAGGGTTTTTTTATAATTTCTTCTGCAGGTAGGGTTTTTTTTTAAATTTCTTCTGCAGGAAGGGTTTTTTTTTAAATTTCTTCTGCAGGAAGGGTTTTTTTTAAAAAATTTCTTCTGCAGGAAGGGGTTTTTTTTAATTTCTTCTGCAGGAAGGGTTATTTTTTTAATTTCTTCTGCAGGAAGGTTTTTTTTTTAAATTTCTTCTGCAGGAAGGTTTTTTTTTTAATTTCTTCTGCAGGAAGGGGTTTTTTTTTAATTTCTTCTGCAGGAAGGGTTTTTTTTTTAATTTCTTCTGCAGGAAGGGTTTTTTTTTAATTTCTTCTGCAGGAAGGTTTTTTTTTTTAATTTCTTCTGCAGGAAGGGTTTTTTAAAAAAATTTCTTCTGCAGGAAGAGTTTTTTTTTTTTAATTTCTTCTGCAGGAAGTTCTAGTTTGCTTTCCTTTGTTGTATATCTTCATATGCATTCACTTATCACAAAACTGTAAATTTAGATACTCTGCCCGACGTAATCAGTCATTTATACCAGTATTGGTTATCACAATGCCAGTGGTATGGATACAATGACTACAGCAAATTGATTTTCTCAATGGAATGATGAAAGTCCCGGAAAGGCACAATGGTGCAGTCAAAATAGAGCTTTGCAGAACTGAATTCTCTTCTAATAACGACTACACAACTGTTAAGAAGTCACAAGTTAATATCACAGAAAAGAAATATATATGCATTTCATTGAGACATTTGAAATCAGTTATGATGTTGCAATATTCGAAAGATAAAAAAGTACAATCTATTTCAAAGACATAAAACTAAAATTTTCGAAAATTGCATTATTAACAATGCTATGTAGAATTTTTTAAAACTACTTATCCCTATTATCAATTTTAAAATAAATAGCATCGTCGAATTTTTTTTCCTTTTGAGAGTCATACTACATGAATATCATTTTAATTTTATGCTTGCAAATTATCATCTGTTATAACTTGAAGTCAATTAAAGGAAATGTTCGAACCGTTTCAATCTATCTGTATAAATATATGGATAGAAATAAATTTAAGAGAACAAGAATATTAAATTAACTTCAATTATTATGTTAAGTTGACAAAGACTTAATATTTCACGATTGAAATTATAATAGCTTTTTTTACAATCACAATTGAAGAAAACTATAAACACATGTAATGCTTTTCTGCAAAATAATTTTATAATGATATAAAGAAACAATTTATCACGCGTTTATAATAGCAGATTAAATCAATTTCTCTTATAACATCTTATTTCAGACATATTTTAATCACGTTTTTTATTTCAACAAAATAATGCTTCAGAAATTGTACTGAAATGTTTAATACACTGGTGCAAAGCATATAAAAATTTCATTTCCGTTCTAAAAAATATTTTTGAAGTCTCAGTCTTTACAACAAGAATTATGCACATATTTAGCGGACGTAAGTCACTTCTCATTTGACAAACAGTACTTTGTCTGCGATTTATAAAAAATCTAGTGTCCGTAAAGGGCAAAATTATATTATTCATATCATCAAATGAATATAACAATATGCATACTTAAAAAGAATGCATTGAAAAGCTGCAAAAACAGAACATTACAAATAGCATACCAATATAACTTCATTTATAATTATCTTGAAAAGAATTTATTTTTCAAACATTTATTAACGTAAATGAGCTGCATTTCTAGAATTAAAGTAATAAAGCAATCTGATGCAATATATACAGAAATAGGAAATAAATGAAATGGAAAACAATGTTTTTTAATATTGGCAATTTGAAATGGTATCTAAAAATAGATGCCATAAAAATGTAATTAGAAGAATAATAAATTAGAAGAATTAGAATTAATTTCTAGGTTGGAATTTTTTTTAGAATTACTAATTTAAATATAATATTTTTTCATTTAAATAAATTGTAAGAGAAAATATTATTGTTTAAATTTATTTAATAGTTTAATTTGATGAGCAAACTGGAGATACATTTCAATAGACAAAAGTCATCCTAACTGCATTTATAAGTTTTAGCAATCTGCAGTATTAATTATAATTACTGCATATTCTGCTGTAATTATTATTAATACTGTACATTAAATTAATGATAAAGAGCAATCGATAATCGATAACAAGCATAAATTAATAGACTTCATGAAATCGTAATTTCAAGACATATTTGATTTTGTTTTCTAAAATGAAACATTTCATACAAATAAGCAATTGTTTTAATTGCAATTTAGATTTCATATTAGAATTTATCTTCGTCTACAAATCGAAACTCGGACCTAATAGGACAAATAAAATCTTCAGAATAACAAAATTTTAATTGAATTAAACAAGAAACTAATAATTTGATGTGGAAATAAAATATCAAAGCTTAACAATCAAATACAATTGGGATAACAAGGAATTTCAAAAATTCTCTTACATTTTTATAATAAGAAAAAGTAACCTTAATAGCTAGCTTAAAGTTTTTATTTTATTACCCAATCGGAAGACTTCTGGATATTATAAGCATTAAAACACTCGATATTGAATATTCTACATATTCTCGATATATGTTACTCGCCAAAACCTGCGCCAAATTTCAAAAAATTAGCAACAAATTATACAAGAATGGATCATTTCATGCCTATTGCATGAATTTGAATTAAATTCATAATAGAGGGAGAAATTTGAAATTAAATTTTCAAGCTCACTGCAAAAGTGATAGGCGTACTGGGCGGCATATCATGTTATATAAATTTTGGGAATTCATACCATATTTTATATTAACCACAAATTAAGGTAAAAAAATGAGAAATACAAATTATTGCTTAATGGGCTATTGTTTCCTTGACCATAGCGAGAATTTGCAAAATTTCGATGCAATCTGTATTTGCCTTTTTTTCTTTAAATATATGAATGAGCAGTTAACTGAAAATTAATCATTCATAAGCTCATTACTCTCATTTGTGAAGTGTCGAAATCACGAGAAATCACACAGAATATTTGAAAATTTGAACTAGATTATTAATGTGAATCTCGTGCCACTGTCCAATTCTGGAATTCGTTTAGAAATTCAATTTCAATCGAATCATTGAGCCCCGTCCCAGATTTTTGTTTTAAAAAACTTTATCGTAAATAAAAATCCTAGAAAGTCATCCAAATTACAGAAGATTCTTATATCAAAATGAATCTCTGCATTAAAATTTTTAAGAATTTCTGTACTTGAATAAAATCAGAAAATGAATTTTAGTAAATCGTTAATATCAAAATGAAATATATTCCTCCTTTTGAACTGTGTCGTTCAAACAACCAACTAGTTTCTTTTTGTTAAATATGCAAGAAGAATGTAAAGCGAATCTGATTAATAACTTGAGATACACATGCAGCATCATTGTATTAAATATACTGCCGAAAATTTTTTTTTCGACTGTTACCATAAAAACTGTTTTCTTCTATTATCAAAATGGTTCACGCGGTTTGATAGCAATATAACATTTCCATGAAAAGCCTATTAATTTTTGATATTTATTTTTAAAAGCCATTATTAACGCGACCTGTAAGTGACTTAAAAAAGGCAGTGTTTAAAAGGATAGAAAACTGGAAAATAATTTAGAAAAACAGAAGTTAACTTCCTCCGACACTGATCATTTTTCCTGAAGGATTTTTTTAAAGTAAATATTGTAATGAAAAAAGCTAAAAATTTTTAATATGGAAATGCCTTATTTATGCACTTAAAAAGAAACTGGAGAAATAATTTTAAATATTTTTGATTCATTGGCAAACGATTATGAATTCCTTGCAATAGTTTAATATTTCACCGTAATGAATTTGGTTCAGTCCACATAAAATCTATAAATATTTCATTCGTCGCGAAGTAATAATAAACATAGATTTCGGTAGTTGTTTATTTTTATCAACAGCGATAAATTCCCCCAAAATTGAAATCATCGCCAAACAACGTAACGATATCTTGACATTTGCATAACCTTGGTGATCTTGGTCTAAACTAAATATTTCAAAGTATTTAAGAAATTGCAAAGTAAACTTGTGGGACGCAAAAATAAGTACCAAGATTTCTTATTCTCTTTCAAGGAAAGGATGTGTCGGAAGTTTCTAATATGCATTATTTTTCATCAATTGGATTAGAATATATTTGTAACTACACAAAATGAATATAAAAAAGTGAAATAAATAGAGATGTGAAATGTATTTATCCTTGTTCAAGATTTTCAGCTTATTGATTGCGATCTAACTTTACTTTCAGCAAAATTTGTTCAAGTTTTTTTAAGATTAAATTTGTAAAAAAGCATGCCCAAGTTTTTTTAAGAAATACATTATAATTAATCAATTGAATGACTGCTGATTCTGAAAAATTTACAAGCATTCATTTCTTTACAATTGCGTTTGATTTTAGGAAAAAATGATATAATTCTTCGGTTGGCTATTAAAATTTTAAAACAATTGTCTTGATAGATTGAGAATGGTTGCACTTAGTTATATTAGCATTCTATTTCACAGCATAAAAGCTATTATTGCGAAATGAATCTCATAGTTCTGGAATGTGATTAGAGGACGAGGATGATACCAGGGTCAATAGTTTTCCCTCCAATTTACGGACATGACCATTGGGAGAACTCATCTTGCCCATTCGATTTTAATTTTACTAGATTCGTATATACTTGCTTCCAGTTTCGAATCTTGAATTTTGATGTTGGATATCAGAGAATAAAGATTTTGTTAGACAGAACTTTTCTGATATTTTCGGTTATGTATCACTTAAGTTTTGATAAAAATTTATATATGCTTCGCTTTGGGTCATTTCATCAGTGTGCCCTTTATCTACTTTTGCTGGTTTATATATAAAAATATTTCATCAGCGCAAGTTTCCCCCCCCCCATTTACAATTTTTCCTAGTAAGTTTTGGAAGATTTTTTTTGTCTTTATTAATTTACAATGCAAGTAGTGTCGCACAATTTCTTAGAATAAAATATAATCATCGTATACTTTAAGGTTTTTATACTTTAAACTAGAAATACGCATTCCATAATGGATTTGCATCATAATTATTCGTAATTTGATGATCAGAAATTCATGATTTATTAGATAAATTTTCATTAAAATAGAGAAACGATAAATTTATTTAAATTGTTAGAAATTCATAGTCTATTGGATTTAGAGAGTTTATGTTGTTCATTTTTCTCATTAGTTTGAGAATAAATTTTGATGCATTTGTCAGTTCCATTATGATGTGCATTTTGCATTACTTATGAAAATTATGTCTTTAGATTTTCTACTGACATCCAGTCTTTTCGCTACAGTAAAGAAATTAAATTTTCCCCCATCAGGGAAATTAAATATTGGAAAGGTAGAGAATGTAGAGAGTATTAAAAAAAAGTCGCTGAACTAATCCGAGACATTGAGAGGTTTGGGTTAAAAAGCGTGTTTTTTCCATTGCATTACTTACGCATTCAAACACCCTCCATGACAGTAATTTTTTTATTCGATAAATAAAGTCATGTAAATCTATGTCATTTAATGTAAGGAATGCAGGGAAAATAATTTTAAGAACTAAATTTAAAAAGGTTTAATTATCAACATTTTTTTTTCAATTACATAAAAAAATTGCAGATTAAATGTAGTCAACGTTAAGAAGTGGCGAAAGCAAATGTGGCAGGATATTACAATGTTCACGATTTTAACTAGCCCTCTTTGCGAAAATTCCATTACTTGAAACAATAAGTTTTAATCTGGATTAGCACTGGTCATCGATACTAAAAAAAAAAAAAAAAAAATTCAGAAATGCATAGACCATTTATTTACATGTCGTTACATAATAAAAGGTACCAGTTAGCCATTGTGCAAAACACTAAAATTACTAAAAGTGGTGCACAAGGTTTGAAGGGCTTATACAAGAGGAAAAAAACCCAATGATCGGCTGCGTTTTAATTAACCAAAATAAAATATTTAAGAGTAAAAATTCCATTTGATGTCAAATTTTTTGTCTTCGCAGTTCGATTTCGTTGTACACGAATATATTGATATTTAGGTCTTTCTATTTGTATATCATTCGTAATCCACATTTAATAGCTATATGTCAAGTGGTCTTTCAATTTCTAAAAGGTAAATTTTATATTCGTAACTTTTGGCATTCCAATTTCCGACTGCATTTTAAGTTAAGTAAGAATTTATCACAATAAATTATTGCTTCCAAATATAAGATCAATTTAATAACGAAATTTTTTAAAGAGGATGAGAGGATAAGACTGGATGTACTCGCAAAGAAAACTAATATCGAAATTTAAAACTGAAAACAACATGTATTTTCTTATAGAAACGCTTTCATCATTTTTCCCAGCATTTTACACATTGAATGATGAATAGCATTCCGGTTAGGTGCAGGTGGAATTGAAATGTTATTGCTGGAAATATTTTTAACAGTAATTTGCATCTGATAAATTCGGAAATTCTACTATTCTCTGTAAAATATTAACTCAGCATTAGAAATTATTCTACAAATTTAGCATTATATCATAATTATAACATTTTTTAAAAGTTTGAGCAATTTCAGGGATTGAACATAAGGTCCTTTTAAACAAACATAACATCTGGTCTAAAATTAAATAATTCTTATGAATATGTTAACATATTTCTGCATTCAGCTTGTGCTTTTACCTAGTGACAGTATAGATAATATTTCCCCATTATAGAGAGGTGCGTGAATTTTTACTTCAACATTTCTGAAAACTAAGATAATAAGCATCCAAAAGATGAAAAATTGAGTTACCCAGACTATTGCAAGAACATTTGCATTTGAAGGCAAACAGAACTGTAACCGTACAGAATATTTCTTCCGAGATTTTGTTGATAGCACAAAAAGAATCACCAGTAAAAGAAAAGAACAGATTGTTATTTGTTATTTTCTTTTTAATTCAAAGACGATTAAAAGATTATCATTAAGAACAAGAAGTCATGATCTCAAAAATTTAAAACCCAACAAAGCTCTTCAGATGAAAAAAAAAAATCTGAATAGATTCAAAGCCTCGTAATACATCCTTCAATCACTGAAAAAAAATATATGATGACACATTTTACTGTCCAAATTCAAGTTTAAATCTGCAAAAAAATAAGAATCGGAGTACTGACTTCGAATCGAACTCACAAAAGTTAATGTTTTTATTAATAAAATGATGCGACTTTCTTCACGTATTTTTATTTTATATCTCAACAATTCGGTGAGGTAGAAAAGAAATGTATTCTTCTAAATTTATATTCAAGATATTTTTTTCAATCAAAAAAAATTTGAATCTAACAGAACAATTTTTATGCAAAAGCAAAGCTAAAATATTTGTCAATATTCTTGATCCTAAAATATGAACTAAGCCAAAACAAAATTAGCTTTAAAATATATAAATAAAGAAGTAAAAACCATTTGCGTAAATGCACATCAAACTACTTCACATAGATTTCAGAAGAATACAACAGTTATCAAATTCCAAGGAGGTAGGAGTGAAAAATGAGCGACACAGTTTTAAAAATGCTTATTCAGGAGTGCATTATAGATTTAATCTTCAAAACGAATTATATTTTTTTTATTTTCCGAAGCTAAAGTCAGAATACAGTGTGATATTTCTTTCACAGTTAAAATATGTATGAACATATAAAAAAATTTCAATTACTGCGTGTCAGTTAAAAATATCATTAATTTTTTCTAAGGAATTTCATTTGCTGTGCCATTTCGGAATGAAAAAATTCTATATGCAGATCAAACAAATAGGAAACTCCCAATATTTTAAACCATTATTTTTTAAACTAGCGCAATGAAACAAATACTAACTAAAATTTGACAAGGGGCTAATTTTGACGAGGGACTAGCTAAAATTTGAAGTAAAACTGATCTGAAAGGTCAAATATGTGGCAAAATTAATTCTAAATAGAAATCTTATTTGATAATATTTCATTTATATTGCATAGAGTGAGTGGTATATAAATGATCTCATCGAATGTGTGCTATATAAATGTTCGCGCATCGAATAACAGTAAATTCATTAAGGTAAATCGAAAGCATATCGCTGTTTATTTTCTCATGTACGAATAAACATTATAATTATCAAAATATAATCATTAAAAAAAATTCTAACTCAAAATTTTCATGAAACTCCATGCTGTAGATCTCCCTAAATTCGAAAAAAACTTTAAAAAAATATCTGAGACAAAGATAACTCAAACATGCTTTGAGCTAGACGGATGAAATTTTGTATGTAGACTTTACACCACATTTGTAGATTTCTATCAACTTTTGAACAAAATAATTATAGATTTAATAATTTGTAAATTTCTATCATATTTTGAATAAAAGTTGTTACACAAATTTAACATCTTTAGTGTAGACATTTGTCAAACTTTTCTGGAAAATCGGTGAACAATAATTTTGAAAGCAAGAATTTTGCAGCAATAACAAAGTATAAAAGACAAACAGTAACAAGGTATTAACTGAGCATGGAAACGAGATGGAAAAATTCATCCCACTGAATATAGGGTCCGAAGAAGTTACCAGTAATGACTCCCAACAAATAAATGGAATATTAGCAACCATTATTCACTCAGCAATTTAGAACCAAGTATCTGTACAAAAATTGAATAAATTGATTATCTCATAAGCTATATATTTAAAACAAAACATATAATCTTAATTCTTTCCCATGCGTGCATGTGAAAACTATGTTATGTCCTAACAGTGATGAATATGGAGTTTATGCAATGATGATAAGGCAATGATCATCACAAAGCATTGATGATATGCTTTAATATGGCTGAAAATTTCTAACTATATATATCAACGTACATGCTAAGAGGTGAATATTTTTTTCAATTCAAGCTATTCATAAACATTCGTGGAAAATGTTTCCATATCCTTTTTGCAAGTGAAAGACTTTTAGAGAGAACATCTAAAACCTGTTCTAACATTCCAAAAAATAGTGTTCGTTTTGAAATGATTAAACATAAAATGATCATGTATATTTTATACAGTACAGCGATATTAATCTATAGCTGTTCTTTAGCCAATTATAATTTCTTGGAATTTAAATGACTCTGCGGGAAGATACAACACTTCACATCTGTAGACATGCAAAATAATTGTGAATTTCATTATATCCACCTTTTACAGCCAAGACTTGAAGGACATCTTTTGAATATTCAACTTTTAATTCTCACCCATTCTCTCTCAACATATTGCTTTTTATTTTCATAAATTATATTTTAAAAAAATTAAAGCTCAAACTAAAATTGCTCAATTTATATTTTAATAATCCTGACGACTCGAAACAACTTTCGATTAAGCATTTAAAAATAAAAATTCACTCAAGTTTTCAATTTATTTTCTTTCTTAAGCCGAATTTACCATTCCAAACTAAATTTTATTTGTATCTCAGTATCATTTTGTTTTATCTTCCCTAATGAAATCCTGCTTTCTCCTATTTTACTACTCGCGAACTCATATTTGGAAAAAATTCCAAAGTTTTAGTTCATATCTGCAGATCCAAAACGAGAAAAATAAATCACTCACGAGTATGAAAGTATAAAATAAAATTTATTCTGCGACTCTTAAATTTTAAAATGAGAAGAATAGTAGCAATTTATTTTCTCGTTAAACAATGAAATATTTGATTTCTAAATTCCTAGCAATTTTAAATATAAACTGTAAAGAATTCATTAAACTTTATTTCAATTTATCATGTAGGGCCAATTTTATGTTTCTATGGTCACTCGCAGGAGAAAAAATACATTTTTAATTAACCTTCAACAAATATGCATTTCGCACAAAGGAGGAATTGAAGAGAGTAAATTCATTTGGAAAAAAATATTAGCGGCTTCAATGAAAAGCCCAGTAAACCAAACATATTTACTTTTGAAAATTTTCGATTAATATCTTCATTGAATTTCGGTACGAATCGCCGCATCATCTACTTTCGCACTTCCGCCTACATTTTTTCACGAGAAGAAAAAAAAAATTAAAGCCTATTGACTATAGTTTCATTAAAACTAATGAGAAAAATATTCTTTTAGAATGGAAATGACGCAAATTTTTAATTGCTGCAGTTTCAAAATTCAGAGCAATTACAACAAAGTTAATTACAAACAATTTAATAAAAAAACTAAAAATAATTACGAATTAGATTTTGCATGTGATGTATATATTTAGAATACACAGTAAAGTCAAAAATATTTATTTTAAAATTTAGTTAGCTTTATATTTTTCAACTATTTCTCCTGCATTCTTTGCTCTTATTAAAAATTGTGAAAGACTACATTTAAAGAACAAGGTTCGAATAAAAGAAGTATCAAACTGTTTATAAATATGAAAATTATTTGCCAACATCTTATAAGTGTAATTTTTAAATACTTTCAAAAATTAATAGTTATACCTAATTTTTCATTGTTTCACTCATTTTTCAAATTTTTATCACACATTAAATTAATCACAATAAAATAAAGTTAGAAGCGGAGTGTATAAATTCATTTACAATTAAGTTATTCAATAAGAACTTCAAACAATATGATGGGGAATTTGCACAAACAATATGATGGGGAATTTGCACAAACAATATGATGGGGAATTTGCATATTGTTATTTTTATCATCATGTAAGAATAGATGGAAATTGGGACTACGTCAATAAATTTAATTAATGTACGTTCTAGAAATATTGTTCTAATCATACAAATTACGGCTTAACTTTTGAGTTGTGCGGGCTATTATATTTTCAAGTAACGCCGTGTAGGCTGTTTCCTACTCTCTACTGATGGATATTCTCGCCATGACTGACAAAAAAAAGCGAAAACATAAAAATTGGACCATTTCGTTTACTCATGAACATACATTACTGATGCAGTTTGGCAGTACCTTAAAAGAAGTTTCCGAATTGACATAATTCAACTGAAAGATAATGTGAACAGCTTGAACTAATTTTCAAAACAGTTTTCATGTATGAGCAAACTAAGGAACGTATTAGAACAAAATGATTTCATGAACAATGCATAAAGTAAAATTGTTTTATGCTCTTTCCATTAAACTAAGGGATTTTAGCAAGTTTTTCAGATTTTATTTTGAGCCCAAATTTCCACGAAAATTCCTATGATGTATATGCTACAAATAACACGAATTCCATTCCCAAAATTTATGATACTAAAAACACTACGATACTAACGAAACCAAAAAAAATACAAATCTATATACTAATGATTTTTACTTCATTCAAACATCCTAAAAAGATGCATGTAAAAATTTTTTCCGCGCTGAACTTCGATACCACAATTTTACAGCAATTAAATATTTTATCGTATTTTTAATTTAGATTGTTTGTATCATAATAGTGTCTTACATTTGTTCAGCATATGGTTTAAATTGCAGCAATTTTGATCAGGAAATTTTTATTAAATAGCGTTTGAGATTTTGTTTAAGTGCCAAGTCTGTTACTCAATTAGTACAAGGAAATTCAACTGAAACAAAATCGTTTTCCAATGAATAATAAATATTTACTTGTAACTCAACTACGAATTTAAAAATAATTTAAGCGAATTTAAATTTCCATGAAAGTTATCCGACGGAAGATAGCACTTCAAGCATTATTTGAACTAAAAAAACAAAATGAAAATTTGAACAATACTAATGCATTACCAAAGATTTGTAAGCGATAACAATACAGGAGGACGATAAACTTAAATGTCTCCATCTTCTTTTAGTTACAAGATATGATATACAATAAAAATTTGATTACATTCATCGAATGAACAACTAGATTTGAAATTATTCCAAGGACTAGACAAGAAAACATTGATGTAAGCCTAATACAGCCAGTAATGTTTCAATAATCTAAGATCCGAATTTATTACGAAATCGCTAACTGATTATATACACAAATGCATATATGTAATCAATATTACTAAAACAATTTTAAAATATTTCAATCATTCTTCTTGCATTTTTAGTGTGTCGTATGCGAAGAGAGTATCATAACCACCAAAAAAATTCGAATGCGAGATTTTGACGAAATCGTCCACATATCAGACTTCTCTGAATCTGAAAAACACATTTTTGGATTCATACTTATCTGTGTCTGAACACAGTAACTCAAACGCTTTGAGCTATACAAATGAAATTTCGTATACTGTTTCTAAGGCCAAATTCATGAATTATCAAATTTTGAAGGAAGTCTCTCAGAATATACATAATTAGTACGATAAGAAAGGGTACACAGATTTAATATCGATTGCGTAGATATGTATCAAGCTTTGAACGAAATCGTTCAAGGAAGTCACCGTCTATCGGTTTGAACGTTTAGCAATCGTGCAAATGCGTTTATTCAAAATCGTAATGATTTAAAATATAAAATAAGATACGTTATTTTGAAACTGCAGAGCAGTGACAAATTTTGTTTTCTGTTGGTCGGAAAAAATACGTCCAAAACATGCACTCAACTTTCTGGTACTTGTGCATTACCCGCATTTAAGTGGCTAAACCTCAAAGATCGTACAGTAATATGATCTTTCGTTGCTATTATAATCTAATGGCATAGGTTAATAATGCAGAAGTACGTTTATTACAGAGTAGGGAGAAAATATTTACTCTTACTGATTTAATCCTGATGAGAACTATAAGGTTTAAAACGCACAATTGGTCAAATCTGCAATGGATCTCTTACGATTCATTGCTTAAGAATGAATTTTAATTATTTTATACTCTTTAAAACATACTGGAAAAGAAACCATGTTTAAGAAGAGACATGAAATACCGCAAGCGCTAGGAAAGGACTCAAATACTACCGTATCATTCAAGCCTACTAGAAAGATCAAAACAATATTTTAATACTAGATTTTTCGTATTACTAATATTAAGAGAAATAAATAATATTATTAAGAATTGTTGCTTAAAAAATCAATACCTAGATCACTTATTGCAGTAAAATAAATTTCTAACCTAATTACTAATAACAAGACAAAAATTATATAAAAATATTTGATGTTTACATGTTTAAATATTTTATTAGAAAATAGATTTATCCTAGCCTCGAGGAATGTTGAATACTCTTATCTTTGATAATGGAAAAAAAAATTCACATTGATATGTAATAATTTGCGACATTTTTTTCCATTTTACCTTACCTTAGCTATTAGGATTAAACTACATTGCCCTTCGTACAATATAGTTTTATCTTCTTTCGTCAAACCAGAATGAAGTGAATGTTTCATTATTACGTACAGCACAATGTCGAACACGAGTAATAGATTAGTGACTGCAAACTAATTAATAATATTGAAAAAATTACAAAAATTCCAGTTTGCTCATCCGATAATTATGAAAGAAAAATGAATCTAAATAGAATAAATATTCTACAACTGATGCTATTAAATGCATGTAAAATTTAGCTCCTTTCACAAAATTTAATGAATGAATCCTTTATTCAGTTTTAATTCACTTATCGTGAAAGATTTACTAAGATAAAAATGCCTTTAAAGAAAATGCACACACAGCATAATGTGCAAGAAATAATCATAATTCATTTATAGAATAGGATTAAGGCGTTTCTTCATATGCAAATTTTTTCCAAAGTTCTATTAGGAAAATTTAAATTGCAGTAATCTTATTAAATAAATTGCAAAATTAAAATATTTGTATAGGGATTTTTTTTTTTGCACCATTACTTTGACAATTAACAAAAAATCTTAGATATCAATTTTAACTAACAATAAAAGATAAAAGTATGCTGACATTAATCTGAAACAATTTATAATAATATTCATTTGCATAAGGATGATAAAAGATCCATTATTCTTTGACACTTAATGTGAATAATAATTATTAATAAAAGATTATGTACATTAAACAATATTATTGCATCCACTAAACTTAACATTTTAGTGGCAATTCACGTGCTAAAAGTGCCATGACACAAAGCCATTACACAAAGAGTATTATAAAATATGGGTTATATACAAAAAGTTTACATCAGAATCTGACAACAGAAAATATCAAAATATAATATACTGGTTACAAATATAAGCATTTTAAAAGGGGAAATTCTCATTTTTTCCAATTTTCATTTTTATATATTTATTTAATTATTTTTCATTCTTTTATATTTTTTCTTCAATTTTCTTCCATAAAATTTTTTTCATTTTTTTTTTATTTTTTTATATTTTTTTTCCATTTTTTTTCCATTTTTTTTTTTATTCTTTTATATTTTTTTTTCATTTTTTTTTCATTCTTTTTTTTATTCTTTTATTTTTATTTTCATTCTTTTATTTTTTTTCTCATTCTTTTATTTTTTTTTTTCATTCTTTTATTTTTTTTTCATTCTTTTATATTTTTTTTCATTCTTTTATTTTCATTTTATTTATTTTTTTCATTCTTTTATTTTTTCATTCTTTTATTTTTTTCTTTTTTCTTTCTTCATTTTTTTAATATTTTTTTCATTTTTTTATAAAATTCACTTTTAACAATAAAAATGCAGCTGAGAAATACACAATAGCAGACAGAAAAATGTATCCTATTAACAGACATTTCCAAAAAAAATTGATAAAACTTAACCCCATATAGCGCAATTAATTTTTTAACCACAACTGTTTAAATCGAAGTAAAAGGCCTTTAGAATACATACAGTACTGATATTAATTTATCAGCTTAATTTTATAGAATTAAATTTTAATAAAGCAATAACTCATTCTAAATCTTAAAATATCATTAATATTTCTTTATAAAAAAAGCTTTACTACTCCAAAATAAAGTAATAAAATGATTTTACATTTATATTCAGAATCTAATCTCAATATTAAAATATTTTTATATTGTCAGTAAAATTATTGCGCAACATAGAGTTAATATACAGATTAGGATATCAAATAATGTCGCATTAATTCGTTTCAACACATTTTGAAACCAAAGTGATGATCGGAGAAATTTCTAGACATAAACTTTCTAGTTTAGAAATTCAGCTGTTCTGCATGGACTTTCACTTTAAATGCAATTTATAGATTTAAATTTTTTTATATATAGGCAACAAATGAAATTCAGGAAAATACTACAGCTTTTTAATTTTAAACTCCTTAAAAAATTAATAAAATAAAATTTCCATCGAATAAAGTCAAACCGATTTTTTTCAAACTTTACGAACTTAAACAGAAAATTAATATTTAAAAACAGAAGATATTTCCTGTTTCTATTAATTCAGTACAAGATTATAGCGACGTATAAAATTTTACGACTTAGCGTATCACATGCAGTTCATTTGAATTGAAAACTTGAAAGACGTTCATGGCACATTCACATGTTTGAAATCAAAATATTTACTTGTAGACTGAGACGCCAAAGATATCGCTTTCTATGCTTTCAATATATTCATACTTCCGATAGCGCTTAAATTATTCTTGTCAGATTAATAATAATCTTATTGTTAAATATTATTTACGAATTAAATTTTATAAATGTAATTCACTAAAGTAAAGTTTTTAGTCTGAGAATCAAATTCCAATTTTTAAAAATTTAATTAACATTTTGCATAATTTCCTGCTAACAGTTAAATTTGAAATCATTGAGAAAAATTTTAACAACCAAATTTTATAAATTAAAAAACTTTGATCAAAATAGAAAAATGTTGAAATAACACACATTTTATTTTCAGAAAAAAAAGTCTCCAGAAATTTTACAATGTAAAATTGCTTATCCGTTGTTGAAGCTAATATATCCACGTTAAATTATTTGCACCAATGTATTACCATTGCATTTGTCAAACGAAAGGTTTATTTACTAAATGAAGAATTTAACGAACATTTTCCTTTGGATCTCCTGTTCAATTCATCATTAAAAACATTCATTCACTGATTTATAATAAACGCGGGAAACCGTAGTACTACTTTCATTCGAAATTGCAACATCATAAATACTTGGTATGGATTTCAATATACACAAATCAGTAATACTAACATAAGAAATGTAATATCTATACAATAAATGTATGTAAAGGGTATAAACATATGGAATAAAAAATTATTAGAAACAACAGTCAATATTAATCAGATCTTAAAACAGCCATTTGAAGACAGCAACACTAGTAGCAGAACGCTGTCCAATTCAACTGGGGAGAAGAGTTCAAATGGACTTCACAAACTGCTTTGCTGCTTTTTGCGCCAAGACCAAGGAACGAAAACGTGCAACTAGACATTTGAGTTTGAATACACACATCCGAGACTTTTATAAAGGAGCATGAGGTATTATTTTCGATGCTGTGAGGAATACAATAATCTGAAAAAGTGTCCAGTAACAGCCCACACGATGGTAGTCTATGTTCATTACATGAATTTTTTTTTTTTGTAATAAGCGGATTCTTTTTTCATTTAAATGTTTCTTTATACACCGATAACTTCAGGTAAATTTACAGCCTTGAAATAATCACTCGTGCAATTAGACGCATTCTCCTCCTGCTAAAAGAAAACAATGTTCGTTCTTTTTCTTTTTTCAAAAGGCGTCATAACTTGGTATTTTTTTTCTCTCAAACGAAATTTCCGAGAGAATTTTCGGTAGTTCTTTTTTCGATTGATTTTGTGTGGAAGATTCAATCATGAAGAATCAGTTTTGTGCCCAGAAAAGTATCTGCAGTAAACAAAGTCCCCCCCCCCCATTCCACAGCAATTTCTTTTTAATTTCAGCATTTGAGTAATAAGTTATTTTTTTCCAAATTCAATATACATGAAATTTTTCATAATATTTTTGCATTTTTTTAAAGTGGGATAGTTTTATGATTTTTTAAAAAATAATTACTTGCAAGCTTCATTTCTTCTCTTGCAAATGTTTAAAATTTTTCCTTTTCTTATAGCAAGAATTTTATTTTTTTCTGCAATTCTTTTATTTCTTTCAAGTTTTTGCAAAAGTTCTTTAATTTCATCAAAGAGTTTTTTTTCCCCCGGAAGAGTAGTTTTTTTTTTTTTTTTGCAAGACTATTTTTTTTTTTTTTTTTGCAAAAGAGGTTATTCATTTGAAAAATTTTTTTTCATGGGAGACTTTTTCCCCTCGCAATAATATTTTTCTTGCAATAGTTTATTTTTTCTCGCAATAAGTTTTTATTTTTCTTTCTCCTAAGAAATTACTACTCCTCCATGCAAAGGAATTTTAATTTTTCATAGTAGTTTTTTTTTTATTTAATTATTATTTATTTCTGCAGGAAGAGGTTTCTTTTTTTTTTATTTCTTCTGCAGGAAGGGTTTTTTTTAATTTCTTCTGCAGGAAGGGTTTTTTTTTTAATTTCTTCTGCAGGAAGAGGGTTTTTTTTTTTTAATTTCTTCTGCACGAAGAGTTTTTTTTTTAATTTCTTCTGCAGGAAGAGTTTTTTTTTAAATTTCTTCTGCAGGAAGAATTGTTTTTTTTTAATTTCTTCTGCAGGAAGAATTGTTTTTTTTTAATTTCTTCTGCAGGAAGAATTGTTTTTTTTTAATTTCTTCTGCAGGAAGAGTTGTTTTTTTTAATTTCTTCTGCAGGAAGAGTTGTTTTTTTTAATTTCTTCTGCAGGAAGAGTTGTTTTTTTTAATTTCTTCTGCAGGAAGAGTTGTTTTTTTTAATTTCTTCTGCAGGAAGAGTTGTTTTTTTTAATTTCTTCTGCAGGAAGAGTTGTTTTTTTTAATTTCTTCTGCAGGAAGAGTTGTTTTTTTTAATTTCTTCTGCAGGAAGAGTGGTTTTTTTTAATTTCTTCTGCAGGAAGAGTTGTTTTTTTTAATTTCTTCTGCAGGAAGAGTTGTTTTTTTTAATTTCTTCTGCAGGAAGAGTTGTTTTTTTTTTAATTTCTTCTGCAGGAAGAGTTGTTTTTTTTAATTTCTTCTGCAGGAAGAGTTGTTTTTTTTAATTTCTTCTGCAGGAAGAGTTGTTTTTTTAATTTCTTCTGCAGGAAGAGTTGTTTTTTTTAATTTCTTCTGCAGGAAGAGTTGTTTTTTTTAAATTTCTTCTGCAGGAAGTTCTAGTTTGCTTTCCTTTGTTGTATATCTTCATATGCATTCACTTATCACAAAACTGTAAATTTGGACACTCTCTGGTCGACGTAATCAGTCATTTATACCAGTATTGGTTATCACAATGCCATTGGTATGGATACAATGACTACAGCAAATTGATTTTCTCAATTGAATGATGAAAGTCCCGGAAAGGCACAATGGTGCAGTCAAAATAGAGCTTTGCAGAACTGAATTCTCTTCTAATAACGACTACACAACTGTTAATAAGTCACAAGTTAGTATCACAGAAAAGAAATATATATGCATTTCATTGAGACATTTAAAATCGGTTATGATGTTGCGATATTCGAAAGATAAAAACGTACAATCTATTTCAAATACATAAAACTAAAATTTTCGAAAATTGCATTATTAACAATGCTATTTAGAATTTTTTAAAACTACTTATCCCTATTATCAATTTTAAAATAAATAGCATCTTCGAATTTTTTTTCCTTTTGAGCGTTATACTACATGAATATCATTTTAATTTTATGCTTGCAAATTATCATCTATTATAACTTGAAGTCAATTAAAGGAAATGTTCGAACCGTTTCAATCTATCTGTATAAATATATGGATAGAAATAAATTTAAGAGAACAAGAATATTAAATTAACTTCAATTATTATGTTAAGCTGACAAAGACTTAATATTTTACGATTGAAATTATAATAGCTTTTTTTACAATCACAATTGAAGAAAACTATAAACACATGTAATGCTTTTCTGCAAAATAATTTTATAATGATATAAAGAAACAATTTATCACGCATTTATAATAGCAGATTAAATTAATTTCTCTTATAACATCTTATTTCAGACATATTTTAATCACGTTTTTTATTTCAACAAAATAATGCTTCAGAAATTTCCCTGAAATGTTTAATACACTGGTGCAAAGCATATAAAAATTTCATTTCCTTTCTAAAAAATATTTTTGAAGTCTCAGTCTTTACAACAAGAATTATACACATATTTAACCCTTAGCGGACGTAAGTCACCTCTCATTTGACAAACAGTACTTTGTCTGCAATTTATAAAAAAATCTAGTGTCCGTAAAGGACAAAATTATATTATTCATATAATCAAATGAATATAACAATATGCATACTTAAAAAGAATGCATTGAAAAGCTGCAAAAACAGAACATTACAAATAGCATACCAATATAACTTCATTTATAATTTTCTTGAAAAGAATTTATTTTTCAAACATTTATTAACATAAATGAGCTGCATTTCTAGAATTAAAGTAATAATGCAATCTGATGCAATATATACAGATATAGGAAATAAATGAAATGGAAAACAATGTTCTTTAATATTGGCAATTTGAAATGGTATCTAAAATAGATGCCATAAAAATGTAATGGAATAAATTAGAAGAATTAGAATTAATTTCTAGGTTGGAATTTTTTTTTAGAATTACTAATTTAATTATAATATTTTTTCATTTAAAAAAATTGTAAGAGAAAATATTAATGTTTAAATTTAATTAATAGTTTAATTTTATGAGCATACTGGAGATACATTTCAATAAACAAAAGTCATCCTAACTGCATTTATATGTTTTAGCAATCTGCAGTATTAATTATAATTACTGCAAATTCTGCTGTAATTATTACTAATACTGTACATTAAATTAATGATAAAGAGCAATCGATAACAAGCATAAATTAATCATGAATTGTAATTTCCCGACATATTTGATTGTTTTTTAAATTAAACATTTCATACGAATAAGCAATTGTTTTAATTGCAATTTAGATTTCATATTAGAATTTATCTTCATCTACAAATCGAAACTTGGGTCTAACAGGAAAATAAAATCTTTAGATTAACAATATTTTAATTGCACTAAACCAGAAACTAATAATTTGAAACTGGAAATCAAATATCAGATCTTAACAATCAAATACAATTCTGATAACAAGGAATTTCAAAAAATTTCTTACATTTTTGTAATTAATAAAAGTGCCCTTAATAGCTAGCTTAAAGTTTTTATTTTATTACCCAATCGGAAGACTTCTGGATATTATAAGCATTAAAACACTCGATATTGAATATTCTACATATTCCCGATATATGTTACTCGCCAAAACCTGCGCCAAATTTCAAAAAGTTAGCAACAAATTATACAAGAATGGATCATTTCATGCCTATTGCATGAATTTGAATTAAATTCATAATAGAGGGAGAAATTTGAAATTAAATTTTCAAGCTCACTGCAAAAGTGATAGGCGTACTGGGCGGCATATCATGTTATATAAATTTTGGGAATTAATACCATATTTTATATTAACCACAAATTAAGGTAAAAAAAATGAGAAATACAAATTATTGCTTAATGGGCTATTGTTTCCTTGACCATAGCGAGAATTTGCAAAATTTCGATGCAATCTGTATTTGCCTTTTTTTCTTTAAATATATGAATGAGCAGTTAACTGAAAATTAATTTATCATTCATAAGCTCATTACTCTCATTTGTGAAGTGTCGAAATCATGAGAAATCACACAGAATATTTGAAAATTTGAACTAGATTATTAATGTGAATCTCGTGCCACTGTAAAATTCTCGAATTCGTTTAGAAATTGAATTTCAATCGAATCATTGAGCCCCGTCCCAGATTTTCGTTTTAAAAAACTTTATCGTAAATAAAAATCCTAAAAAGTCATCCAAATTACAGAAGATTCTTATATCACAATGAATCTCTGCATTAAAATTTTTAAGAATTTCTGTACTTGAATAAAATCAGAAAATGAATTTAAGTAAATCGTTAATATCAAAATGAAATATATACCTCCTTTCTAACTGTGTCGCTTAAACAACCAACTAGTTTCTTTTTATTAAATATGCAAGAAGAATGCAAAGCGAATCTGATTAATAACTTGAGATACAAGTGCAGCATCATTCTATTAAAAAATATACTGCCAAAAGATTTTTTCGATTGTTACCATAAAACTGTTTTCTTCAATTATCAAAATAGTTATCGCGGTCTGATAGTAATATAACATTTCCATGAGTAACCTATTAATTTTTGATATTTATTTTTAAAAGCCATTATTAACGCGACCTGGCAGTGACCTAAAAAAGGCAGTGTTCAGAAGGATAGCAAAGTGGAAAATAATTCAGAAAAACAAAAGTTAACTTTCTCCGACACTGATCATTTTTCCCAAAAGAATTTTTAAAATAAATATTTTAATGAAAAAAGCTAAAAAAATTTTAATGTGGAAATACCTTATTTATGCATTTAAAAAGAAACGGGATAAATAATTTTAAATATTTGAGTCATTGGCAAACGACTATGAATCCCTTGTAGTAGTTTAATATTTCACTGCAATGAATTTTGTTCAGTCCACTAAAAATCTATAATTTAATATTTTATTCGTCGCAAAGTAATAATAAATACAGATTTCGGTAGTTGTATATTCTCATCACCAACGATAAATTCCAGCAAAATTGAAATAATCGACAAACAACGTGGCGATATCTTGGCATTGTTTGCATAATCTTGGTGATCTGGGTCTAAAATATTTGGAAGTATTTAAGAAATTGCCAAGTAAACTTGAGGGACGCAAAAATAACAAGTACCAAGATTTCTTATTTTCTTGCAAGGAAAGTATGTGTCGGCAGTTTCAAATATGCATTATTTTTCATCAGTTGGATTAGAATATATTTGTAACTACACAAAATGAAGAATATAAAAAAAATTGAAATAAATACAGATGTGAAATGTATTTATCCTTGTTCAAGATTTTCAGCTTATTGATTAAAATCTAACTTTATTTTCAGCAAAATTTGTTCAGATTTTTTAAGATTAAATTTGTAAAAAATAAAGCACGCCCAAGTTTTTGAAGAAATACATTATAATTAATCAATTGGATGACTACTGATTTTGAAAAATTTACAAGCATTCACTTCTTTACAAATGCGCTTGATTTTAGAAAAGAAAATTATAAAATTCTTCGGTTGGCTATTAAAACTTTAAGCAATTGTCTTGATAGAGTGAGAATTGTTGTACTAAGTTATTTATATTAGCATTCTATTTTACAGCATAAAAGCTATTATTGCGAAATGAATCTCATAATTCTGGAATGTGACTAGAGAACGAGGATGATACCAGGGCCAATAGTTTTCCCTCGAATTTCCGGACATGACCATTGGGAGAACATTTGATCTTGCCCGTTCGATTTTAATTTTACTAGATTCTTATATACTTGGCTTCCAGTTTCGAATCTTGAATTTTTATGTTAGATATCAACGAATACAGATTTTGTTAGACAGAAATTTTCTGATATATGCGGTTATGTATCAATTAAGTTTGATAAAAATTTATATATGTTTCACTTTAGGTCATTTCATTAATATGACCAGTACCTACTTTTGCTGGTTTATATATAAATATTTCATCAGCGCAAGTGTTTTCCCCCATTTACAATTTTTCCTAGTAAGTTTTGGAGGATTTTTTTTTGGTATTTATTAATTTACAATACAAGTAGTGTCGCATCATTTCTTAGAATAAAATATAATCATTGTATACTTTAGGGTTTTTATACTTTAAAATGGAAATATGTCTTCCATGATGGATTTGCATCATAATTATTCATAATTTGATCAGAAATTCATAATTTATTAGATAAATTTTCATTAAGATAGAGAAACGATAAATTTCATTTAGGTTGTTGGACATTCAATGTCTGTTGGATTTAGAGCGAGTATGTTGTTCATTTTTTTTTTCATTAGTTTGAGAATAAATTTTGATGCATTTGTCAATCCATTATGATGTGCATTTTGCATTACTTATGAAAATTATGTCTTTAGATTTTCTACTGACCTCCAGTCGTTTCGCTACAGTAAAGAAATTAAATTCTTCCCATCAGAGAACTCTAAATATTAGAAAGGTAGAGAAAGTAAAGACAGTAAAAAAAAAAAAAAAAAAAAAAAAAAAATCGCTGAACTTATTTGAGACATTGAAAGGTTTGGGTTAAAAAAAAGCGTGTTTTTTCCACTGCATTACTTATGCATTCAAACACCCTTAATGACATGAATTTTTTTATTCAATAAATAAAGTTATATAAATTTATATCATTGAATGCAAGAAATGCAAGGATTATTTTAAGAACTAAATTTAAACCTTTTTAAATCTAAAGTTAATTATCAATAATTTTTTTCAATGACATCAAAAATTGCAGATTAAATGTAGTCAACGCAACAAGTGACGAAAGCAAATTTGGCAGGATATTGCAATGTTCACGATTTTAACTAGCCCTCTATGAGAAAGTCCCATTACTTGAAACAATAAGTTTAAATCTGGATTAGCCATCGACACTCAAAAAAAAAAAATAATAATAATTCCAGAAACGCTTAAGCCATTTATTTACATGACGTTTCGAAGACAATTAGGCACTTTAGGCAGTTATTACATTTTAAAACATCGTTCATTACCGCATATACTTTACTTTAGCGAGCAACACAGTCTTGGATAATATAATAAAGGTATCAGTTAGCCAGTGTGCAAAACATTAAAATTGCTAGAAGTGTTTCACAATGTTTGAAGGGCTTGTATAGAAGGGGAAAAAACCAATAATCGGCTGCCTTTTAATTAACCAAAATAAAATATTTAAGAGTAAGAATTCCATTTGATGTCAATTTTTTTGCCTTCTCAGTTCGATTTGGTCGCACACGAATATATTGATATTTAGGTTTTTCTATTTGTATATCATCGGCGTCCTTGCATAGCGCGTCTTCCCCGTGATCTGGGCGTCCCGGGTTCGAGTCCCGGTTTGGGCATGGTTGTTCTTCCGTTGTTCTATCTGTGAGATGCGTGAATGTGCCATCCTGTAAAAAAGGGTTGTGCAAGCGAATGAGTGATGCGTGAGTAGCTAAGTCGTACTCTTGGCCCTAGTTGGCGCTACTAAACAAACAAGAGACGCTCCCCCACCGGCTTAAAATCGCTGTCTTCGTAACAGCGGGCTTATCCGTGGCAAGTGCCATAAGAAACAACAACACATATCATTCGCAATACATATTTAATAGCTGTATGTCAAGTGGTCTTTCGATTTTTAAAAGGTAAATTTTATATTCGTAACTTTTGGCATTCCAATTTCCGACTACATTTTAAGTTTAGCAAAAATTTATCAAAATAAATTATTGCTGGCAAATATAAAAAATTTCGTTATTAAGTTGATCTTAAGGAGGATAAGACTAGATGTACTCGCAAAGAAAACTATTATCGAAATTTAAAACTGAAAACAACATGCATTTTCTTATAGAAACACTTTCATAATTTTTCCCAGCATTTTACACATTTAATGATGAATAACATTACAATTAGGTGCCGGTGAAATTGAAATGTTATTGCTGGAAATATTTTTAACAGTAATTTGCATCTGATAAATTAGGAAATTCTACTATTCTCTGTAAAATATTAACTCGGCATTAGAAATTATTCTACAAATTTAGCATTATATCATAATTAAAACATTTTTTAAAAGTTTGAGCAATTTCAGGGATTGAACATAAGATCTTTTTAAACAAACATCTGGCCTAAAATTAAACAATTCTTATGGATATGTTAACATTTTTCGTATTTTTGCATTCAGCTTGGACTTTTACCTAATTACAGTATAAATAATATTTCCTCATTATAGAGAGGTTCGTGAATTTTTACTTCTACATTTCTGAAAAGTAAGATAAGCATCCAAAGATGAAAAATTGAGTTACCCAGACTATTGCAAGAACATTTGCATTTGAAGGCAAACAGAACTGTAACCGTACAGAATATTTCTTCCGAGATTTTGTTGATAGCACAAAAAGAATCACCAGTAAAAGAAAAGAACAGATTGAATTAAAAAGAAAATAACAAATAACAAAGACGATTAAAAGATTATCATTAAGAACAAGAAGTCATGATCTCAAAAATTTAAAACCCAACAAAGCTCTTCAGATGAAAAAAAAAATCTGAATAGATTCAAAGCCTCGTAATACATCCTTCAATCACTGAAAAAAAATATATGATGACACATTTTACTGTTCAAATTCAAGTTTAAATCTGCAAAAAAAATAAGAATCGGAGTACTGACTTCGAATCGAACTCACAAAAGTTAATGTTTTTATTAATAAAATGATGCGACTTTCTTCACGTATTTTTATTTTATATCTCAACAATTCGGTGAGGTAGAAAAGAAATGTATTCTTCTAAATTTATATTCAAGATATTTTTTTCAATCAAAAAAAATTTGAATCTAACAGAACAATTTTTATGCAAAAGCAAAGCTAAAATATTTGTCAATATTCTTGATCCTAAAATATGAACTAAGCCAAAACAAAATTAGCTTTAAAATATATAAATAAAGAAGTAAAAACCATTTGCGTAAATGCACATCAAACTACTTCACATAGATTTCAGAAGAATACAACAGTTATCAAATTCCAAGGAGGTAGGAGTGAAAAATGAGCGACACAGTTTTAAAAATGCTTATTCAGGAGTGCATTATAGATTTAATCTTCAAAACGAATTATATTTTTTTATTTTCCGAAGCTAAAGTCAGAATACAGTGTGATATTTCTTTCACAGTTAAAATATGTATGAACATATAAAAAAATTTCAATTACTGCGTGTCAGTTAAAAATATCATTAATTTTTTCTAAGGAATTTCATTTGCTGTGCCATTTCGGAATGAAAAAATTCTATATGCAGATCAAACAAATAGGAAACTCCCAATATTTTAAACCATTATTTTTTAAACTAGCGCAATGAAACAAATACTAACTAAAATTTGACAAGGGGCTAATTTTGACGAGGGACTAGCTAAAATTTGAAGTAAAACTCATCTGAAAGGTCAAATATGTGGCAAAATTAATTCTAAATAGAAATCTTATTTGATAATATTTCATTTATATTGCATAGAGTGAGTGGTATATAAATGATCTCATCGAATGTGTGCTATATAAATGTTCGCGCATCGAATAACAAACAGTTGCAGTAAATTCATTAGGGTAAATCGAAAGCATATCACTGTTTGCTTTTTACTATCTCATGTACGAACAGATATTAAAATTATCAAAATATAATCATTAAAAAAAATTCTAACTCAAAATTTTCATGAAACTCCATGCTGTAGATCTCCCTAAATTCGAAAAAAACTTAAAAAAAATATCTGAGACAAAGATAACTCAAACATGCTTTGAGCTAGACCGATGAAATTTTGTATGTAGACTTTACACCACATTTGTAGATTTCTATCAACTTTTGAACAAAATAATTATAGATTTAATAATTTGTAAATTTCTATCATATTTTGAATAAAAGTTGTTACACAAATTTAACATCTTTAGTGTAGACATTTGTCAAACTTTTCTGGAAAATCGGTGAACAATAATTTTGAAAGCAAGAATTTTGCAGCAATAACAAAGTATAAAAGACAAACAGTAACAAGGTATTAACTGAGCATGGAAACGAGATGGAAAAATTCATCCCACTGAATATAGGGTCCGAAGCAGTTACCAGTAATGACTCCCAACAAATAAATGGAATATTAGCAACCATTATTCACTCAGCAATTTAGAACCAAATCTCTGCACAAAAATTGAATAAATTGATTATCTCATAAGCTATATATTTAAAACAAAACATATAAACTTAATTCTTTCCCATGCGTGAATGTGAAAACTATGTTATGTCCTAACAGTGATGAATATGGAGTTTATGCAATGATGATAAGGCAATGATCATCACAAAGCATTGATGATATGCTTTAATATGGCTGAAAATTTCTAACTATATATATCAACGTACATGCTAAGAGGTGAATATTTTTTTCAATTCAAGCTATTCATAAACATTCGTGGAAAATGTTTCCATATCCTTTTTGCAAGTGAAAGACTTTTAGAGAGAACATCTAAAACCTGTTCTAACATTCCAAAAAATAGTGTTCGTTTTGAAATGATTAAACATAAAATGATCATGTATATTTTATACAGTACAGCGATATTAATCTATAGCTGTTCTTTAGCCAATTATGATTTCTTGGAATTTAAATGACTCTACGGGAAGTTGCAAGACTTCACATCTGTAAACATGCAAAATAAAAAATGTGAATTTCATTATATCCATCTTTTACAGCCAAGACATGAAGGGCATCTTTTGAAGGTTCAACTTTTCAATCTCATCTATTCTCTCTCAACATATTGCTTTTTATTTTCATAAATTATATTTTTAAAAAATTAAAGCTCAAACTAAAATTGCTCAATTTATATTTTAATAATCCTGACGACTCGAAACAACTTTCGATTAAGCATTTAAAAATAAAAATTCACTCAAGTTTTCAATTTATTTTCTTTCTCAAGCCGAATTTACCATTCCAAACTAAATTTTATTTGTATCTCAGTATCATTTTGTTTTATCTTCCCTAATGAAATCCTGCTTTTTCATATTTTACTACTCGCGAACTCATATTTGGAAAAAATTCCAAAGTTTCAGTTTATATCTGCAGATCCAAAACGAGAAAAATAAATCACTCACGAGTATGAAAGTATAAAATAAAATTTATTCTGCGACTCTTAAATTTTAAAATGAGAAGAATAGTAGCAATTTATTTTCTCGTTAAACAATGAAATATTTGATTTCTAAATTCCTAGCAATTTTAAATATAAACTGTAAAGAATTCATTAAACTTTATTTCAATTTATCATGTAGGGCCAATTTTATGTTTCTATGGTCACTCGCAGGAGAAAAAATACATTTTTAATTAACCTTCAACAAATATGCATTTCGCACAAAGGAGGAATTGAAGAGAGTAAATTCATTTGGAAAAAAATATTAGCGGCTTCAATGAAAAGCCCAGTAAACCAAACATATTTACTTTTGAAAATTTTCGATTAATATCTTCATTGAATTTCGGTACGAATCGCCGCATCATCTACTTTCGCACTTCCGCCTACATTTTTTCACGAGAAGAAAAAAAAATTAAAGCCTATTGACTATAGTTTCATTAAAACTAATGAGAAAAATATTCTTTTAGAATGGAAATGACGCAAATTTTTAATTGCTGCAGTTTCAAAATTCAGAGCAATTACAACAAAGTTAATTACAAACAATTTAATAAAAAAACTAAAAATAATTACGAATTAGATTTCGCATGTGATGTATATATTTAGAATACACAGTAAAGTCAAAAATATTTATTTTAAAATTTAGTTAGCTTTATATTTTTCAACTATTTCTCCTGCATTCTTTGCTCTTATTAAAAATTGTGAAAGACTACATTTAAAGAACAAGGTTCGAATAAAAGAAGTATCAAACTGTTTATAAATATGAAAATTATTTGCCAACATCTTATAAGTGTAATTTTTAAATACTTTCAAAAATTAATAGTTATACCTAATTTTTCATTGTTTCACTCATTTTTCAAATTTTTATCACACATTAAATTAATCACAATAAAATAAAGTTAGAAGCGGAGTGTATAAATTCATTTACAATTAAGTTATTCAATAAGAACTTCAAACAATATGATGGGGAATTTGCACAAACAATATGATGGGGAATTTGCACAAACAATATGATGGGGAATTTGCATATTGTTATTTTTATCATCATGTAAGAATAGATGGAAATTGGGACTACGTCAATAAATTTAATTAATGTACGTTCTAGAAATATTGTTCTAATCATACAAATTACGGCTTAACTTTTGAGTTGTGCGGGCTATTATATTTTCAAGTAACGCCGTGTAGGCTGTTTCCTACTCTCTACTGATGGATATTCTCGCCATGACTGACAAAAAAAGCGAAAACATAAAAATTGGACCATTTCGTTTACTCATGAACATACATTACTGATGCAGTTTGGCAGTACCTTAAAAGAAGTTTCCGAATTGACATAATTCAACTGAAAGATAATGTGAACAGCTTGAACTAATTTTCAAAACAGTTTTCATGTATGAGCAAACTAAGGAATGTATTAGAACAAAATGATTTCATGAACAATGCATAAAGTAAAATTGTTTTATGCTCTTTCCATTAAACTAAGGGATTTTAGCAAGTTTTTCAGATTTTATTTTGAGCCCAAATTTCCACGAAAATTCCTATGATGTATATGCTACAAATAACACGAATTCCATTCCCAAAATTTATGATACTAAAAACACTACGATACTAACGAAACAAAAAAAAAATACAAATCTATATACTAATGATTTTTACTTCATTCAAACATCCTAAAAAGATGCATGTAAAATTTTTTTCCGCGCTGAACTTCGATACCACAATTTTACAGCAATTAAATATTTTATCGTATTTTTAATTTAGATTGTTTGTATCATAATAGTGTCTTACATTTGTTCAGCATATGGTTTAAATTGCAGCAATTTTGATCAGGAAATTTTTATTAAATAGCGTTTGAGATTTTGTTTAAGTGCCAAGTCTGTTACTCAATTAGTACAAGGAAATTCAACTGAAACAAAATCGTTTTCCAATGAATAATAAATATTTACTTGTAACTCAACTACGAATTTAAAAATAATTTAAGCGAATTTAAATTTCCGTGAAAGTTATCCGACGGAAGATAACACTTCAAGCATTATTTGAACTAAAAAAACAAAATGAAAATTTGAACAATACTAATGCATTACCAAAGATTTGTAAGCGATAACAATACAGGAGGACGATAAACTTAAATGTCTCCATCTTCTTTTAGTTACAAGATATGATATACAATAAAAATTTGATTACATTCATCGAATGAACAACTAGATTTGAAATTATTCCAAGGACTAGACAAGAAAACATTGATGTAAGCCTAATACAGCCAGTAATGTTTCAATAATCTAAGATCCGAATTTATTACGAAATCGCTAACTGATTATATACACAAATGCATATATGTAATCAATATTACTAAAACAATTTTAAAATATTTCAATCATTCTTCTTGCATTTTTAGTGTCTCGTATGCGAAGAGAGTATCATAACCACCAAAAAAATTCGAATGCGAGATTTTGACGAAATCGTCCACATATCAGACTTCTCTGAATCTGAAAAACACATTTTTGGATTCATACTTATCTGTGTCTGAACACAGTAACTCAAACGCTTTGAGCTATACAAATGAAATTTCGTATACTGTTTCTAAGGCCAAATTCATGAATTATCAAATTTTGAAGGAAATCTCTCAGAATATACATAATTAGTACGATAAGAATGGGTACACAGATTTAATATCGATTGCGTAGATATGTATCAAGCTTTGAACGAAATCGTTCAAGGAAGTCACCGTCTATCGGTTTGAACGTTTAGCAATCGTGCAAATGCGTTTATTCAAAATCGTAATGATTTAAAATATATGAAATAAGATACGTTATTTTGAAACTGCAGAGCAGTGACAAATTTTGTTTTCTGTTGGTCGGAAAAAATACGTCCAAAACATGCACTCAACTTTCTGGTACTTGTGCATTAACCGCATTTAAGTGGCTAAACCTCAAAGATCGTACAGTAATATGCTCTTTCGTTGCTATTATAATCTAATGGCATAGGTTAATAATGCAGAAGTATGTTTATTAGAGAGTAGGGAGGAAATATTTACTCTTACTGATTTAATCCTGATGAGAACTATAAGGTTTAAAACACACAATTGGTCAAATCTGCAATGGATCTCTTACGATTCATTGAATAAAAAATGAATTTTAAATTATTTTATACTCTTTAAAGTATACTGGAAAAGAAATCATATTTAAGAACAGACATGAAATACCGCAAGCGCTAGGAAGGGACTCAAATACTACTGTATCATTCAAGCCTACCAGAAAGATCAAAACAATATTTTAATACTAAATTTTTCGTATTATTAATATTAAGAGAAATAAATAATATTATTAAGAATTGTTGCTTAAAAAATCAATACCTAGATCACTTATTGCAGTAAAATAAATTTCTAACCTAATTACTAA
Source organism: Argiope bruennichi (assembly GCF_947563725.1). NCBI lineage: Eukaryota > Metazoa > Arthropoda > Arachnida > Araneae > Araneidae > Argiope > Argiope bruennichi. Next base: position 96,691,771 of record NC_079154.1, on the reverse strand, counting down.
TTACAAGACAAAAATTATTATATAAAAATATTTGATGCTTACATGTTTAAATATTTTATTAGAAAATAGATTTATCCTAGCCTCGAGGAATGTTGAATACTCTTATCTTTGATAATGGAAAAAAAAATTCACATTGATATGTAATAATTTGCGACATTTTTTTCCATTTTACCTTACCTTAGCTATTAAGATGAAACTACATTGCCCTTCGTACAATATAGTTTTATCTTCTTTCGTCAAACCAGAATGAAGTGAATGTTTCATTATTACGTACAGCACAATGTCGAACACGAGTAATAGATAAGTGACTGCAAATTAATTACTTAATAAATATTGCAACATTACAAAAATTCCAGTTTGCTCATCCGATCATTAGGAAAGAAAAATGAATCTAAATAAACATTCTAAAAATTGATGCTATTAAAAGCATGTAAAATTTAGCTCCTTTTACAAAACTTAGTGAATGAATACTTTATTCAGTTTTAATTCACTTATCGTGAAAGATTTACTAAGATAAAAATGCATTTAAAGAAAATGCACACACAGCATAATGTGCAAGAAATAATCATAATTCATTTATAGAATAGGATTAAGGCGTTTCATCATATGCAATTTTATTTCCAAAGTTCTATTAGGAAAATTTAAATTGCACTAATCTTAATAAATAAATTGCAAAATTAAAATATTTTTATAGGGACTTTTTTTGCACCATTACTTTGACAATTAACAAAAAATCTTAGATATCAATAATTTTAACTAACAATAAAAGATAAAAGTATGCTGACATTAATCTGAAACAATTTATAATAATATTCATTTGCATAAGGATGATAAAAGATCCATTATTCTTTGACACTTAATGTGAATAATAATTATTAATAAAAGATTATGTACATTAAACAATATTATTACATCCACTAAACGTAACATTTTAGTGGCAATTCACGTGCTAAAAGTGCCATGACACAAAGCCATTACACAAAGAGTATTATAAAATATGGGTTATATACAAGAAGTTTACATCAGAATCTGACAACAGAAAATATCAAAATATAATATACTGGTTACAAATATAAGCATTTTAAAAGGGGAAATTCTCATTTTTTCCAATTTTCATTTTTATATATTTATTTAATTCTTTTTCATTCTTTTATATTTTTTCTTCAATTTTCTTCCATAAAAATTTTTTAATAATTTTTTTTTCATTTTTTTTATTCTTTTATATTTTTTTTTTCATTTTTTTCATTCTTTTTTTCATTCTTTTATTTTTTTTTCATTTTTTTTCATTCTTTTATTTTTTTTTCATTTTTTTTCATTCTTTTTTTTTATTCTTTTGTTTTTATTTTTATTTTCATTCTTTTATTTTTTTTTCATTCTTTTATTTTTTTATTTCATTCTTTTATTTTCATTTTATTTATTTTTTTCGTTTTTTTCATTCTTTTATTTTTTCATTCTTTTATTTTTTTTTATTTTTTCTTTCTTTATTTTTTTTTTTCTACTTCATTTTTTTAATATTTTTTTAATTTTTTTATAAAATTCACTTTTAACAATAAAAATGCAGCTGAGAAATACACAATAGCAGACAGAAAAATGTATCCTATTAACAGACATTTCCAAAAAAAATTGATAAAACTTAACCCCATATAGCGCAATTAATTTTTTAACCACAACTGTTTAAATCGAAGTAAAAGGCCTTTAGAATACATACAGTACTGATATTAATTTATCAGCTTAATTTTATAGAATTAAATTTTAATAAAGCAATAACTCATTCTAAATCTTAAAATATCATTAATATTTCTTTATAAAAAAAGCTTTACTACTCCAAAATAAAGTAATAAAATGATTTTACATTTATATTCAGAATCTAATCTCAATATTAAAATATTTTTATATTGTCAGTAAAATTATTGCGCAACATAGAGTTAATATACAGATTAGGATATCAAATAATGTCGCATTAATTCGTTTCAACACATTTTGAAACCAAAGTGATGATCGGAGAAATTTCTAGACATAAACTTTCTAGTTTAGAAATTCAGCTGTTCTGCATGGACTTTCACTTTAAATGCAATTTATAGATTTAAATTTTTTTATATATAGGCAACAAATGAAATTCAGGAAAATACTACAGCTTTTTAATTTTAAACTCCTTAAAAAATTAATAAAATAAAATTTCCATCGAATAAAGTCAAACCGATTTTTTTCAAACTTTACGAACTTAAACAGAAAATTAATATTTAAAAACAGAAGATATTTCCTGTTTCTATTAATTCAGTACAAGATTATAGCGACGTATAAAATTTTACGACTTAGCGTATCACATGCAGTTCATTTGAATTGAAAACTTGAAAGACGTTCATGGCACATTCACATGTTTGAAATCAAAATATTGACTTGTAGACTGAGACGCCAAAGATATCGCTTTCTATGCTTTCAATATATTTATACTTCCGATAGCGCTTGAATTATTCTTGTCAGATTAATAATAATAATCTTATTGTTAAATATTATTTACGAATTAAATTTTATAAATGTAACTCACTAAAGCAAAGTTTTTAGTCTGAGAATCAAATTCCAATTTTTAAAAATTTAATTAACATTTTGCATAATTTCCTGCTAACAGTTAACTTTGAAATTATTGAGAAAAATTTTAACAACCAAATTTTATAAATTAAAAAAAACTTCGATCAAAATAGAAAAATGTTGAAATAACACACATTTTATTTTCAGAAAAAAAAGTCTCCAGAAATTTTACAATGTAAAATTGCTTATCCGTTGTTGAAGCTAATATATCCACGTTAAATTATTTGCACCAATGTATTACCATTGCATTTGTCAAACGAAAGGTTTATTTACTAAATGAAGAATTTAACGAACATTTTCCTTTGGATCTCCTGTTCAATTCATCATTAAAAACATTCATTCACTGATTTATAATAAACGCGGGAAACCGTAGTACTACTTTCATTCGAAATTGCAACATCATAAATACTTGGTATGGATTTCAATATACACAAATCAGTAATACTAACATAAGAAATGTAATATCTATACAATAAATGTATGTAAAGGGTATAAACATATGGAATAAAAAATTATTAGAAACAACAGTCAATATTAATCAGATCTTAAAACAGCCATTTGAAGACAGCAACACTAGTAGCAGAACGCTGTCCAATTCAACTGGGGAGAAGAGTTCAAATGGACTTCACAAACTGCTTTGCTGCTTTTTGCGCCAAGACCAAGGAACGAAAACGTGCAACTAGACATTTGAGTTTGAATACACACATCCGAGACTTTTATAAAGGAGCATGAGGTATTATTTTCGATGCTGTGAGGAATACAATAATCTGAAAAAGTGTCCAGTAACAGCCCACACGATGGTAGTCTATGTTCATTACATGAATTTTTTTTTTTTTGTAATAAGCGGATTCTTTTTTCATTTAAATGTTTCTTTATACACCGATAACTTCAGGTAAATTTACAGCCTTGAAATAATCACTCGTGCAATTAGACGCATTCTCCTCCTGCTAAAAGAAAACAATGTTCGTTCTTTTTCTTTTTTCAAAAGGCGTCATAACTTGGTATTTTTTTTCTCTCAAACGAAATTTCCGAGAGAATTTTCGGTAGTTCTTTTTTCGATTGATTTTGTGTGGAAGATTCAATCATGAAGAATCAGTTTTGTGCCCAGAAAAGTATCTGCAGTAAACAAAGTCCCCCCCCCCATTCCACAGCAATTTCTTTTTAATTTCAGCATTTGAGTAATAAGTTATTTTTTTTCCAAATTCAATATACATGAAATTTTTCATAATATTTTTGCATTTTTTTAAAGAGAGATAGTTTTATGATTTTTTAAAAAATAATTACTTGCAAGCTTCATTTCTTCTCTTGCAAATGTTTAAAATTTTTCCTTTTCTTATAGCAAGAATTTTATTTTTTTTCTGCAATTCTTTTATTTCTTTCAAGTTTTTGCAAAAGTTCTTTAATTTCATCAAAGAGTTTTTTTTTCCCCGGAAGAGTCGTTTTTTTTTTTTTTTTTTTTTTTTTTTTGCAAGACTATTTTTTTTTTGCAAAAGAGGTTATTCATTTGAAAAAATTTTTTTCATGGGAGACTTTTTCCCCTCGCAATAATATTTTTCTTGCAATAGTTTATTTTTTCTCGCAATAAGTTTTTATTTTTCTTTCTCCTAAGAAATTACTACTCCTCCATGCAAAGGAATTTTAATTTTTCATAGTAGTTTTTTTTTATTTAATTATTATTTATTTCTGCAGGAAGAGGTTTCTTTTTTTTAAATTTCTTCTGCAGGAAGAGTTTTGTTTTTAATTTCTTCTGCAAGAAGAGTTTTGTTTTTAATTTCTTCTGCAGGAAGAGTTTTGTTTTTAATTTCTTCTGCAGGAAGAGTTTTGTTTTTAATTTCTTCTGCAGGAAGAGTTTTGTTTTTAATTTCTTCTGCAGGAAGAGTTTTGTTTTTAATTTCTTCTGCAGGAAGAGTTTTGTTTTTAATTTCTTCTGCAGGAAGAGTTTTGTTTTTAATTTCTTCTGCAGGAAGAGTTGTTTTTTTAATTTCTTCTGCAGGAAGAGTTGTTTTTTTTAATTTCTTCTGCAGGAAGAGTTGTTTTTTTTAATTTCTTCTGCAGGAAGAGTTGTTTTTTTTAATTTCTTTTGCAGGAAGAGTTGTTTTTTTTAATTTCTTCTGCAGGAAGAGTTGTTTTTTTTAATTTCTTCTGCAGGAAGAGTTGTTTTTTTTAATTTCTTCTGCAGGAAGAGTTGTTTTTTTTAATTTCTTCTGCAGGAAGAGTTGTTTTTTTTAATTTCTTCTGCAGGAAGAGTTGTTTTTTTTAATTTCTTCTGCAGGAAGAGTTGTTTTTTTTAATTTCTTCTGCAGGAAGAGTTGTTTTTTTTAATTTCTTCTGCAGGAAGAGTTGTTTTTTTTTAATTTCTTCTGCAGGAAGAGTTGTTTTTTTTTAATTTCTTCTGCAGGAAGAGTTGTTTTTTTTTAATTTCTTCTGCAGGAAGAGTTGTTTTTTTTAATTTCTTCTGCAGGAAGAGTTTTTTTTAATTTCTTCTGCAGGAAGAGTTGTTTTTTTTAATTTCTTCTGCAGGAAGAGTTGTTTTTTTTAATTTCTTCTGCAGGAAGAGTTGTTTTTTTTAATTTCTTCTGCAGGAAGAGTTGTTTTTTTTAATTTCTTCTGCAGGAAGAGTTGTTTTTTTTAATTTCTTCTGCAGGAAGAGTTGTTTTTTTTAATTTCTTCTGCAGGAAGAGTTGTTTTTTTTAATTTCTTCTGCAGGAAGAGTTGTTTTTTTTAATTTCTTCTGCAGGAAGAGTTGTTTTTTTTAATTTCTTCTGCAGGAAGAGTTGTTTTTTTTAAATTTCTTCTGCAGGAAGAGTTGTTTTTTTTTAATTTCTTCTGCAGGAAGAGTTGTTTTTTTTAATTTCTTCTGCAGGAAGAGTTTTTTTTTAAATTTCTTCTGCAGGAAGTTCTAGTTTGCTTTCCTTTGTTGTATATCTTCATATGCATTCACTTATCACAAAACTGTAAATTTGGACACTCTCTGGTCGACGTAATCAGTCATTTATACCAGTATTGGTTATCACAATGCCATTGGTATGGATACAATGACTACAGCAAATTGATTTTCTCAATTGAATGATGAAAGTCCCGGAAAGGCACAATGGTGCAGTCAAAATAGAGCTTTGCAGAACTGAATTCTCTTCTAATAACGACTACACAACTGTTAAGAAGTCACAAGTTAGTATCACAGAAAAGAAATATATATGCATTTCATTGAGACATTTAAAATCGGTTATGATGTTGCGATATTCGAAAGATAAAAACGTACAATCTATTTCAAATACATAAAACTAAAATTTTCGAAAATTGCATTATTAACAATGCTATTTAGAATTTAAAACTACTTATCCCTATTATCAATTTTAAAATAAATAGCATCTTCGAATTTTTTTCCTTTTGAGCGTTATACTACATGAATATCATTTTAATTTTATGCTTGCAAATTATCATCTGTTATAACTTGAAGTCAATTAAAGGAAATGTTCGAACCGTTTCAATCTATCTGTATAAATATATGGATAGAAATAAATTTAAGAGAACAAGAATATTAAATTAACTTCAATTATTATGTTAAGTTGACAAAGACTTAATATTTTACGATTGAAATTATAATAGCTTTTTTTACAATCACAATTGAAGAAAACTATAAACACATGTAATGCTTTTCTGCAAAATAATTTTATAATGATATAAAGAAACAATTTATCACGCATTTATAATAGCAGATTAAATTAATTTCTCTTATAACATCTTATTTCAGACATATTTTAATCACGTTTTTTATTTCAACAAAATAATGCTTCAGAAATTTCACTCAAATGTTTAATACACTGGTGCAAAGCATATAAAAATTTCATTTCCTTTCTAAAAAATATTTTTGAAGTCTCAGTCTTTACAACAAGAATTATACACATATTTAACCCTTAGCGGACGTAAGTCACCTCTCATTTAACAAACAGTACTTTGTCTGCAATTTATAAAAAAATCTAGTGTCCGTAAAGGACAAAATTATATTATTCATATAATCAAATGAATATAACAATATGCATACTTAAAAAGAATGCATTGAAAAGCTGCAAAAACAGAACATTACAAATAGCATACCAATATAACTTCATTTATAATTTTCTTGAAAAGAATTTATTTTTCAAACATTTATTAACATAAATGAGCTGCATTTCTAGAATTAAAGTAATAATGCAATCTGATGCAATATATACAGATATAGGAAATAAATGAAATGGAAAACAATGTTCTTTAATATTGGCAATTTGAAATGGTATCTAAAATAGATGCCATAAAAATGTAATGGAATAAATTAGAAGAATTAGAATTAATTTCTAGGTTGGAATTTTTTTTTAGAATTACTAATTTAATTATAATATTTTTTCATTTAAAAAAATTGTAAGAGAAAATATTAATGTTTAAATTTAATTAATAGTTTAATTTGATGAGCATACTGGAGATACATTTCAATAAACAAAAGTCATCCTAACTGCATTTATATGTTTTAGCAATCTGCAGTATTAATTATAATTACTGCAAATTCTGCTGTAATTATTACTAATACTGTACATTAAATTAATGATAAAGAGCAATCGATAACAAGCATAAATTAATCATGAATTGTAATTTCCCGACATATTTGATTGTTTTTTAAATTAAACATTTCATACGAATAAGCAATTGTTTTAATTGCAATTTAGATTTCATATTAGAATTTATCTTCATCTACAAATCGAAACTTGGGTCTAACAGGAAAATAAAATCTTTAGATTAACAATATTTTAATTGCACTAAACCAGAAACTAATAATTTGAAACTGGAAATCAAATATCAGATCTTAACAATCAAATACAATTCTGATAACAAGGAATTTCAAAAAATTTCTTACATTTTTGTAATTAATAAAAGTGCCCTTAATAGCTAGCTTAAAGTTTTTATTTTATTACCCAATCGGAAGACTTCTGGATATTATAAGCATTAAAACACTCGATATTGAATATTCTACATATTCCCGATATATGTTACTCGCCAAAACCTGCGCCAAATTTCAAAAAATTAGCAACAAATTATACAAGAATGGATCATTTCATGCCTATTGCATGAATTTGAATTAAATTCATAATAGAGCGAGAAATTTGAAATTAAATTTTCAAGCTCACTGCAAAAGTGATAGGCGTACTGGGCGGCATATCATGTTATATAAATTTTGGGAATTCATACCATATTTTATATTAACCACAAATTAAGGTAAAAAAAAATGAGAAATACATATTATTGCTTAATGGGCTATTGTTTCCTTGACCATAGCGAGAATTTGCAAAATTTCGATGCAATCTGTATTTGCCTTTTTTTTCTTTAAATATATGAATGAGCAGTTAACTGAAAATTAATTTATCATTCATAAGCTCATTACTCTCATTTGTGAAGTGTCGAAATCATGAGAAATCACACAGAATATTTGAAAATTTGAACTAGATTATTAATGTGAATCTCGTGCCACTGTAAAATTCTGGAATTCGTTTAGAAATTCAATTTCAATCGAATCATTCAGCCCCGTCCCAGATTTTCGTTTTAAAAAACTTTATCGTAAATGAAAATTCTAAAAAGTCATCCAAATTACAGAAGATTCTTATATCAAAATGAATCTCTGCATTAAAATTTTTAAGAATTTCTGTACTTGAATAAAATCAGAAAATGAATTTAAGTAAATCGTTAATATGAAAATGAAATATATACCTCCTTTTGAACTGTGTCGTTTAAACAACCAACTAGTTTCTTTTTGTTAAATATGCAAGAAGAATGTAAAGCGAATCTGATTAATAACTTGAGATACACGTGGAGCATCATTGTATTAAAAATATACTGCCGAAAAATTTTTTTTCGACTGTTACCATAAAACTGTTTTCTTCTATTATCAAAATGGTTCACTCGGTTTGATAGCAATATAACATTTCCATGAAAAGCCTATTAATTTTTGATATTTATTTTTAAAAGCCGTTATTAATGCGAACTGGAAGTGACTTAAAAAAGGCAGTGTTTAAAAGGATAGAAAACTGGAAAATAATTTAGAAAAACAGAAGTTAACTTCCTCCGACACTGATCATTTTTCCTGAAGGATTTTTTTAAAGTAAATATTGTAATGAAAAAAGCTAAAAATTTTTAATATGGAAATGCCTTATTTATGCACTTAAAAAGAAACTGGAGAAATAATTTTAAATATTTTTGATTCATTGGCAAACGATTATGAATTCCTTGAAATATTTTAATATTTCACCGTAATGAATTTTGTTCAGTCCACATAAAATCTATAAATATTTCATTCGTCGCAAAGTAATAATAAACATAGATTTCGGTAGTTGTTTATTTTTATCAACAGCGATAAATTCCCCCAAAATTGAAACCTTCGCCAAACAACGAAGGGATATCTTGGCATTATTTGCATAATCTTGGTGATCTTGGTCTAAACTAAATATTTGGAAGTATTTAAGAAATTGCCAAGTAAACTTGAGGGACGCAAAAATAACAAGTACCAAGATTTCTTATTTTCTTGCAAGGAAAGTATGTGTCGGCAGTTTCAAATATGCATTATTTTTCATCAGTTGGATTAGAATATATTTGTAACTACACAAAATGAAGAATATAAAAAAAATTGAAATAAATACAGATGTGAAATGTATTTATCCTCGTTCAAGATCTTCAGCTTATTGATTACAATCTAACTTTATTTTCAGCAAAATTTGTTCAGATTTTTTAAGATTAAATTTGTAAAAAATAAAGCACGCCCAAGTTTTTGAAGAAATACATTATAATTAATCAATTGGATGACTACTGATTTTGAAAAATTTACAAGCATTCACTTCTTTACAAATGCGCTTGATTTTAGAAAAGAAAATTATAAAATTCTTCGGTTGGCTATTAAAACTTTAAGCAATTGTCTTGATAGAGTGAGAATTGTTGTACTAAGTTATTTATATTAGCATTCTATTTTACAGCATAAAAGCTATTATTGCGAAATGGATCTCATAATTCTGGAATGTGACTAGAGAACGAGGATGATACCAGGGCCAATAGTTTTCCCTCGAATTTCCGGACATGACCATTGGGAGAACATTTGATCTTGCCCGTTCGATTTTAATTTTACTAGATTCTTATATACTTGGCTTCCAGTTTCGAATCTTGAATTTTTATGTTAGATATCAACGAATACAGATTTTGTTAGACAGAAATTTTCTGATATATGCGGTTATGTATCAATTAAGTTTGATAAAAATTTATATATGTTTCACTTTAGGTCATTTCATTAATATGACCAGTACCTACTTTTGCTGGTTTATATATAAATATTTCATCAGCGCAAGTGTTTTCCCCCATTTACAATTTTTCCTAGTAAGTTTTGGAGGATTTTTTTTTGGTATTTATTAATTTACAATACAAGTAGTGTCGCATCATTTCTTAGAATAAAATATAATCATCGTATACTTTAGGGTTTTTATACTTTAAAATGGAAATATGTCTTCCATGATGGATTTGCATCATAATTATTCATAATTTGATCAGAAATTCATAATTTATTAGATAAATTTTCATTAAGATAGAGAAACGATAAATTTCATTTAGGTTGTTGGACATTCAATGTCTGTTGGATTTAGAGCGAGTATGTTGTTCATTTTTTTTTCATTAGTTTGAGAATAAATTTTGATGCATTTGTCAATCCATTATGATGTGCATTTTGCATTACTTATGAAAATTATGTCTTTAGATTTTCTACTGACCTCCAGTCGTTTCGCTACAGTAAAGAAATTAAATTCTTCCCATCAGAGAACTCTAAATATTAGAAAGGTAGAGAAAGTAAAGACAGTAAAAAAAAAAATCGCTGAACTTATTTGAGACATTGAAAGGTTTGGGTTAAAAAAAAGCGTGTTTTTTCCACTGCATTACTTATGCATTCAAACACCCTTAATGACATGAATTTTTTTATTCAATAAATAAAGTTATATAAATTTATATCATTGAATGCAAGAAATGCAAGGATTATTTTAAGAACTAAATTTAAACCTTTTTAAATCTAAAGTTAATTATCAATAATTTTTTTCAATGACATCAAAAATTGCAGATTAAATGTAGTCAACGCAACAAGTGACGAAAGCAAATTTGGCAGGATATTGCAATGTTCACGATTTTAACTAGCCCTCTATGAGAAAGTCCCATTACTTGAAACAATAAGTTTAAATCTGGATTAGCCATCGACACTCAAAAAAAAAAAATAATAATAATTCCAGAAACGCTTAAGCCATTTATTTACATGACGTTTCGAAGACAATTAGGCACTTTAGGCAGTTATTACATTTTAAAACATCGTTCATTACCGCATATACTTTACTTTAGCGAGCAACACAGTCTTGGATAATATAATAAAGGTATCAGTTAGCCAGTGTGCAAAACATTAAAATTGCTAGAAGTGTTTCACAATGTTTGAAGGGCTTGTATAGAAGGGGAAAAAACCAATAATCGGCTGCCTTTTAATTAACCAAAATAAAATATTTAAGAGTAAGAATTCCATTTGATGTCAATTTTTTTGCCTTCTCAGTTCGATTTGGTCGCACACGAATATATTGATATTTAGGTTTTTCTATTTGTATATCATCGGCGTCCTTGCATAGCGCGTCTTCCCCGTGATCTGGGCGTCCCGGGTTCGAGTCCCGGTTTGGGCATGGTTGTTCTTCCGTTGTTCTATCTGTGAGATGCGTGAATGTGCCATCCTGTAAAAAAGGGTTGTGCAAGCGAATGAGTGATGCGTGAGTAGCTAAGTCGTACTCTTGGCCCTAGTTGGCGCTACTAAACAAACAAGAGACGCTCCCCCACCGGCTTAAAATCGCTGTCTTCGTAACAGCGGGCTTATCCGTGGCAAGTGCCATAAGAAACAACAACACATATCATTCGCAATACATATTTAATAGCTGTATGTCAAGTGGTCTTCGAATTTTTAAAAGGTAAATAAGGTAAATTTTATATTCGTAACTTTTGGCATTCCAATTTCCGACTACAATTTAAGTTGAGCAAAAATTTATCAAAATAAATTATTGCTGCCAAATATAAAAAATTTCGTTATTAAGTTGATCTTAAGGAGGATAAGACTAGATGTACTCGCAAAGGAAACTATTATCGAAATTTAAAACTGAAAACATTTTTTAAAAGTTTGAGCAATTTCAGGGATTGAACATAAGATCTTTTTAAACAAACATCTGGCCTAAAATTAAACAATTCTTATGAATATGTTAACATTTTTCGTAATTTTGCATTTAGCTTGGACTTTTACTTAATTACAGTATAAATAATATTTCCTCATTATAGAGAGGTTCGTGAATTTTTACTTCTACATTTCTGAAAAGTAAGATAAGCATCCAAAGATGAAAAATTTAGTTACCCTGACTATTGCAAGAACATTTGCATTTGAAGGCAAACAGAACTGTAACCGTACAGAATATTTCTTCCGAGATTTTGTTGATAGCACAAAAAAAAAAATCACCAGTAAAAGAAAAGAACAGATTGAATTAAAAAGAAAATAACAAATAACAAAGACGATTAAAAGATTATCATTAAGAACAAGGAGTCATGATCTCAAAAATTTAAAGCCGAACAAAGCTCTTCAGATGAACAAAAAAAAAAAAAAAAAAAAAAAAATCTGAATAGATTTAAAGCCTCGTAATTCATCCTTCAATCACTGAAAAAAATATATGATGAAACATTTTACTGTTCAAATTCAAGTTTAAATCTGCAAAAAAATAAGAATCGGAGTACTGACTTCGAATTGAACTCACAAAAGTTAATGTTTTTATTAATAAAATGATGCGACTTTCTTCATGTATTTTTATTTTATATCTCAACAACTTGGTGAGGTAGAAAAAAATGTATTCTTCCGAATTTATATATATTTTCTATCAAAAAAAAAGATTTTTTCCACCAAAAAAATTTGAATCTAACAGAACAATTTTTATGCAAAAGCAAAGCTAAAATATTTGTCAATATTCTTGATCCTAAAATATGAACTAAGCCAAAACAAAATTAGCTTTAAAATATATAAATAAAGAAGTAAAACCCATTTGCATAAATGCACATCAAACTACTTTACATAGATTTCAAAAGAATACAACAGTTATCAAATTCCAAGGAGGTTGGAGTGAAAAAGGAGCGACAGAGTTTTAAAAATGCTTATTCAGGAGTGCATTGTAGATTTAATCTTCGAAACGAGGTATGATTTTTTTTTTCGAAGCTAAAATTAGAATACAGTGTGATATTTCCCTCCCAGTTTGAAATCAGTATGTATGAATATATAAAGAATTTCAATTTCTGCGTGTCAGTTAAAAATTATCATTAATTTTTTCTAAGGAGTTTAATTTGCTGTGCTATTCGGAATAAAAAAAATTGTGTAAGCAGATCAAACAAATAGGAAACTCCCACTATTTTAAACCATGAATTTTTTTGAATCTAGCGCAATGAAACAAATACTAACTTAAAATTTGACAAGGGGCTAGCTAAAATTTGAAGTAAAACTGAACTGAAAGGTCATATATGTGGCAAAATTCATTCTAAATAGAAATCGAATTTGATAATATTTCATTCATATTGCATAGAGTGCTATATAAATGATCTCATCGAATGTGTGCTATATAAATGTTTGCACATCGAATAACAAAAAGTTGCATTCAACTCCCGAGGCTAAATCGAAAGCATATCGCTGTTTATTTTCTCATGTACGAATAAACATTATAATTATCAAAATATAATCATTAAAAAAATTCCAACTCAAAATTTTCATAAACCTTTCTAAATTCGAAAAACACGATTAAAAATATCTGAGACAAAGATAACTCAAACATGCTTTGAGCTAGACGGATGAAATTTGATATGTAGACTTTACACTAAATTTGTAGATTTCTATCAAATTTCGAGCAAAATAATTGTAGATTTAATAATTTGTAAATTTCTATCATATTTTGAATAAAAATTGGTACACAGATTTAACATCCACAGTGTAGACATTTATCAAATGTTGAGTCAAATCCAATAAGGGGTTAACCATCTGTCAATCTGCATTTTCAGAAGCATGTAATACGGTAACTGTAACTCATGATGTAAATATGCCACATTAAGTATCTAATTTTATGACTACAATTGCAGATACGTGTCAGATATTTGTTTTCAATCGCCTGGGAGAAGCGCATCTAAAACAAAATTTGATTTGCGAATACTATTAGCCGCATGTTAGGAATTAATCGCTAGAAAACTCGCCAAAAAATCACACGATAGATTCAGTAAAAGTATTAATTACACGCCAAAGTTTTATATTTATTAACTGCTGTACGCCAATGTCATGTAAGGTATCATCTGCCTTACAGAAGGTCTTAATTTTTAGGGTTTGAGAGGATAACATTTAATAGAATATGCAATCAAGTTTTGAGCAGATTTTTTTTCCATTAGGTAGATTTTGAAACTAAAACGTTATCATTTGTCGGTATGGAGTGGAGAGCGGACGGGTTGTTTGCTTCTGCGATGATGCAAACAATTTGATTCTTTACTTTTAATATTAAAGTTGTATTTTAAAATCGTTTTAATGTATATTTTTGATAAATTTTTTTGAATGACCTTTTAATGGTTTTTTTGATAATTTTCCTGAACATTTTCCAAACTATTGACCTTCAGTTTTTTCCCTTCATATTTTAATTTTACTCAACAATCATCGGCATGATTTGGCATTCCTCTTTTTACATCTTTCACTTTACGACCAGATTTCACATTTAGCAGATATTATACACACAATGAATGTTCGGCTTTAGCTTTAATCATATTTATGTTTTATTTCAAAGCTACGTTAGGATTATTTTAAGACGGATCTCGTGATTCTGAAAGGTAGACATAAAGTAAGGACAACATCATAGGAAGAATATTCGTGAAAAATAAAAACTAAGATACCACTTAATGCATTTTTTGAATTAAAAAATTACAATTACTATCCGCGCTAGCATATCCCGTGACCAATTGATAATTTTTAAAATTATACTGGTTAGATGAATTCGCCAATAATGCCTATTTGTTAAAAAAAAAACAGAATAAAACTTGCATGTAATCCACTGCAGATATTTGTAGATCCAATGTAGCTTTGACGTGAAAACGCCACAGTCGAAGAAATTCTCTATAGCACCATCCAACCTGCAAAGATACAAGAATTTTACTTTTGGATATTGGGAATTGTGGAAGTTAAAGGGCGAAAAGGGATCGCTAAACTACATTCAAAACAATTTATTTTACAAAAAAGGGAAATATTTTTTAATCGTAACTGCGCACGTAAAACTGAAAGCACTGAAATCAATACTATACTATAAATAAGCAAAATCTCAATACTTATAATTTATTTATTCATTATGATGTAAAATGTATCATGGTAATTCTAATTTATTTCAATTATTTCGAACAGAATCTCAAGAGCATTGCGATTTTGTTTACAAGTTCTAGATAACAATATTCTCTATTTTGTTCACTCAAAAACATTTTTAAAAGCTTTTAAATTATTCATTGTTTTCTGTATTGCTTTTTATAACGTTTTAAAAAATACCTTAAAATATAATTTAATTTTAGATTTTTTTAAAGCTAAAAATTTAATCGATTAAGTTCTAAAATATTAAAATGGCATATTCTCATCCAAAACACAAAATTATACAAAATTCAATAATATATCAGGAAAGGTTTAAAAATTTAGTTACGAAATTAAAATTCAAAAAGCTTATTGAAAGTTTGAATAACTTGCGTTTAGAGCGAAAAGATTACTAAGCATCTTCTTGTGAGGAATAAATAAGAAATGTATTGTAATGAGATTACATTTTTATATATCAAGTCTCAGTACTAAGTTTGTTATTCGCCGTACGTGAAAAGTACTAGACTCGGCAAAATTTGCTTTGGTGGATTTACGGTTAATTTTTTTGAATGTCAAATTACACTGAAGGCTTCAGACATTAACAAGCCACAGAGTTTAGCTAAACCAACTTTTCTAATCATCAAATCAAGGTCAGAGGAGATGTTTTCTCTCACCAGCTGCTTCTCTTTCGTTATTTGAAGCGGTCATTTATTATATACTCGCTAATAAATTCCGCCATCGCTGAAAGCGAAAAATATTTTCGGATCTAGTTTCAGTTTTGCAAACCATGAACATTAGATATCGAAATATTATAAAAAATACATTTTTTCATATGTAAAGAATCTTTAATGTAAAAGGAAAACTTATGATCTATCATCTCCAACTTCGGTTTTATTTATAGTATGTCTCCATTTAAAAAAAATCTCATACAAAATGAATTTAAAAAAAAAAATCAATGGAATCTTTTTAATATGATAAAATTTATATAACATTATCTCTAAATTATTTGATACCAAAACTATTTTATTCACTTTGCAACATTAGAGCAATTGCAATTAGAATTATTGCAATTAGAACAAAAGCTACCAAATTTTGGAATTGATTATTAACTGCTTAAAGATAGTTTTAATTAGCATATATACTTACAAATGAACTTATTAACAAATTAACTTCATACATAGGAACAAAGGAACGTTACATAAGAACGAATTAACTTCAGCTATGGACCCTTAAACGGTGAAGAAATAATTTCTCAAAACTTAATTCTATTTTTAATTAAAAATAGAAATTTACGCTAATGGCATTTAATTATTACATAAAAACCATTGGTCAATGATTTTAAAAATACTAAAATTGTTGGCTTTTTCAAATACCAGTTTTATTAGCTGTAAACTTTTAAATTAATAAAAACTTTCAAAGTTAATTTAAAATACATTTTGTTTTATATAATCCCATATAAGAAAACTGACAGTTATCAATATAAATATACTTCAATTGCTACCATGCTAAACAAAAATTTGTATCGGATTCATTTCACTCTATTAGTACTAATTTGAAAATCAGATTTTTTTTAACATGAGACAAAATATTTCAATCTAAATGATTTTCAAACTTTGGTGTGTTTTTTTTCTTTTTTCTGTAAACTGCTTAATTTACTAACTACTACATTGGAGAAAATGCAACGGTTGATCTAATCAAACTAGGCGAAGACAAGAGACAAATCAAGCTAGTAACATTATTGTTATGTTTTGGAATAGAACTCCCGTGATTCATAAATAACTTTTCACCATTAGTTTTTTAAAGCACTTAACATGCATGATACAGGCTTAAAACAAAAGCAACTGAACTTCATTCAATAATGGTGTCAAATGCTTGTAGTAAATTAAGTACGATTAATTGAGAAATAACATGAATAAATTTACACAAAATTGGTCTCAAGATATTAGAAATATTATACAATTATTGCATAAAAAATAATCGCACGAGTTATTAAATTCAATTTCGAAAACTATAATATCCGTATTAACGAGAAAAGGCATCTTATTTCATTTAAGTAATCAGTGCAAATGCAACTTAGAAGAAAATACAATATAAAATATTCATAAGATTTTTATTAAAAAAATAACAAAAATGCGTAAATTTTTTTTGTATATTGGAAACCTTTAATAAAAAGAAACCATCTGTCGCAAAACCAGTATTAAAAGTCCTTTCTTCATAACATTGAATTTCATTGATTAGTAGATTATTAGCTGTAGTTTTATCATAAAGTATGCGAAATTATAAAACAGGACGCTAATATAAAAGATGATAAAATAAATCCTGCAAATATTAATTTGAATCGTTTTAATTCTTAAACCAATCGAAGTCGTTAACTTTTTATGAGTTTACTTTTCTGCAAAGAAAGCTGGGTTTTTAGAGGGAGGGAGGATATACTGTCGCATTCAAGGGGTATGGACGGAATATAAATAGAGAACAGCTGAAATAGAGTTAGTGAATCTTTATTTAGTCTTCCTGTTCGAAATGTTTTAAGTAACAACTGCAGCTGCAACTTTTAAAATAATACAGTATAATCCGTTTACACAAAGACGTACATTGTCTTGTTTAATATGTTAATGATTTATAGCTAAAGCTGGAAGTGGTAATGATCTAATGATGTTAAAAATGTATCTCAAATTTGACAACTGAGAATAATTTATTTTCATATCTGCTGACTGAATGTTTGTAAAATCCTTTTCACGTGGAACTTGATCAACAATCGGGGGAAGGAGGGGAGGATAATACAGGATCTTAACAGTCGGTGCAATGGAATCAATGGGGGGAGTGAAAATCAGCTTCCATTTATCAGTGAAGAATTTATTATTTAACAAAATTCATAATGCTGAATATTAGGATATCAGTAACAACCTGCAGTACTAAAAATCGCCATAGTAAATAAAATAAATTCTTGAGTAAAATGAATTTAGAAAAATATATTGTTTCAACAATATTCAAATGAGGATCACCAAGAAGTCTTAGATTCAAAAATCGGGAATGATGGTTTTTGACAATCTTGAAAGACTAAATATTTCTGAAAATTAACTTCCGGATTCTTCGCAAGTTTACTAGAGTTTAGGACCCAAATTCATTACTAGAAAAAAAGCGCACCCCCACACCCTTTTCATTAGCGAATTTGATAAAAAGGCATTTTATAAATATGGTACACGCGCAGTATTAATAATAAGAAGGCAAAAATGTAATAAATTGTTCAGCCTTTGAATTTCTTCGTAACTAAAATAGTTTGAAAATTTTCTAGATTGAATATAACGAATAAGGTAATCACAAGTTCCACGATAATTAGTTTTTAATATTTAGTAGCAATTTCTAAAATATCCAGCCTTTGAATGCAATATTTACGACAGTACTTACAATTTTTAATTTACAAGAATATAGTTCACATTAAAAAAACAATCACTATTTTATGTCAAGATCCCTTTTCTTTCTGTACCTATTAAGTATCAATTCTTTTATGAACATGAATTTAATGTAAATTTCTATGATAATAATTCTTTCTACTAATAGCTGTGCCACTTGTATCCGATATGATTGTGCTTTCGATTATCTGTTTCAATTTGACACCCAATCTCCTTAGAATCCAGAAAATCTTGTTTTGAAGCTCAGTAAAAATTTCCATTTAATCACCAGTCATAAACCTCATTTTATGCATTGCTCATGTCCCATAACATTTTGATAGACAAATTGTTTATAAGCCAATTTAAAAACAAAATTATAGTAATTTTATAATACGAAAAATAGAGGAATAAGCAAAAAAATCTGATAAACTTAGACATTTCATCCAACTCTAGGACGAGAAAGTCCAGAAACAGGAATGTCAGGATCCAGAATTAAGTCATTTGGAACTTTGACCATTAGCACTCAGAAAAATAATTCGATGCATAATTATTCACCTAAAAACTTGTTTACTGCTCTTAAAAACATATATAAAATTATTTTAACTTAACTCTCCCATTTAATTAATATGCATCTTCTTACTATGCAGGTATTTTTAACAATGAAAATTAAATAAAATGTCAAAATGATGCACCGTCTTGAACGGTGAGTGAGAGTCACCATCCGAGTGCAAAGGGTTAATTTAGCAAAAACTTATTGCATGCAAATGTCTTCAGATAAGAAAACCCCTTCAATCTAAGAAATCGTGCAGATGATTGCATACACTATAATTTAAATCCACAAAAAAATTTGGTAAAAGGAAATTACGCATATAATCAATCTTATTATAGAATTGCATATATTTTGAGCTACATCACCTAACGAGCTGATTGCCGATCCTGTCTTCTCCTGTGCTTATAAACGGAATAACTCAAAAATCAAGGAACCTGAGTAAATGGAATTTGGTATGTGATATCCTATCTCTAATTATACGCTTGGACTCGAATGAATAAACAAAGCTAAGTCCAAGTTGCATAATATAATTTCTTTCACATGATATACGTAAATTGTCCTATTAAAAAGATATTTTTATCTCTAAAATTAGATTTCATTCCCAATTGGCTTGGTTCTACTCAGCGAAAATATTTAAATATACGAAAGAAAGGCCCAAGTTAATAAAAACCATAGATAGAGGGACGGGATGAAAAATGAAGATAACGAAAAAATATAAGAAGGAATCAATTTTGAAAAATAGTTATTGAAACATTTTTTTAATACGTTTGATATACTTAACTTCTTCAGTTATTAAATATGCATTAAATACTTTTAGCAAGCAAATAATGAAGATTTTTCAATATGTATAATTTTTTATTGAAAAATTTATGCATAGAACATACGGGTATACAATTTGAATCAAGAATCTATTCTTCAGCGGTTCTATGGTGTATCCGGGAATCAATCAAATTTTATGCATCAATAAAATAAATAACATTAACAGAAAATTTCTTTAGCATTTAAATTAATAAATTCTGATTATCTATCCCCCCAAATCATGACTGCACATGAAATATGATTGTAGAAGGAAGGAAAAACAGTAAAAATAGTCTTTTTATATGCTCTTTTTATACGTGAATTTTAGAAATTTAATTACATTTTATTTTCTAGTTTCGTTATATTTAAACTCTCCATCAAGATCCCTCGGTAAAAGTGTAGTTTAGTGTGCCTTTGCTGCGCCAAGGATGTCAAGTCGCTAATTATGATGGCGGACAAAATAAACACTTCTGGAAAACAGTTACGGTTACCACATCCTGCATTAAAATTATGATCTTTACTGATAAGTATTGTTTTATCTGCGATTTTTTTTAACCTTTGGGATCACTATTGCTGTTTAACAATTTTGAAATAAAGAAATTTTTTAAACTGGCTGCCCCGGTTTGTTGTGCAGAGAGCAAAGTTTAGAGCATGCGATGCCTTCGGCATCTAAAGAAAGCACCGAGCAGAATTTAAATTAAAAAAAAAAAAACACAACTTACGACTTTGCCAGCAGAGGGAGCAGGATCCTCGTAGCTTCGCTAGCTCATTGAGTATAAGGCCTGTATGGATAACAGGAACAGTATACAATCAAAAGAAAAGAAGCAATTAAACCATTCTCCATACAAAATTTAGAATAAACACCCTTTTTCCCAACTTCATAAGCTCGTAAATATATATATATCCACTCGCCTTTCATCCATTCTGCAGGTTCAAAATATTTCCTGCCATCCAATTCACCACACATCCGTTCTTGAACAATTAGCGACATAACGACTTATCAAGAAAACCGTCAGATCAGAAAAAGAAATACAAAAAGTGCAAGGAATTCCATTGCAGACGATTTTTTAAATTAATAATTCAAACAATTTCTAAAACGCATATCGACAGTTAAGCATAGCAAAATAATAAATATTTTCGGTTCGTAATCACATTAAAAATAGCATTATTGTGTCTTATTAGCAACAAAAAAACTTTGAATTATGATATAAAATTAAAATCTTTAAGTGATATTTATTATTTTTTTATTTAACGTTTTTCATTAAATAATTGTAGTTTATGTACAACTCAATCACTGTAAAAAGCAGTAAGCAAAACAGTATTAGGTTTGCTATAAGATCGTTTCGTTGAGTTAACATATCGGCGGCAAACTCGGGGATACACTAAACTACATTTTAACCGATCCCACTACTTGGTGGGTTTTTTTCCCCAAGCTCGAATTAAATTGTTTCAATAATTACGCAGAACGAGACAAACTGATTAATAATTTATCTTTTGGGTAAAGTGAAGAATCGCCCTCTACTTGGCGCCATTTTAAAAACAAAGTTATATTTCCGATTGAATTTTTATTAATTTTTAAACATCATTCCTGACTGAGAAGTAAACAAGGCGTGAAATTTGACAATTCTATGCACAACATTCTACCTTGTACAATTTTTTAAATGATCCTTGCATCAAAGTTTGCAAATAGGGAACAAACCAAACCTTATGTAAAAATTAAATTGATAATTATTAAAGAATAGTTAATATATCTATTAATATAATATTAAAAAGGATTTTAGGTTTCTTTTTTGTAAAAGTGAGTTTATTATTGCTTTGATTAAAGGATGCTATAATCAAAGTAAACAGCAATCGATATGAATACCACAATGTAATTAAATATAAAATTTAATTATTAAAATAAAAAATAAGTGTTATTCAAGATCCATAATTATTCTTTCATCAAATAGTATGTTATTTAAAAAAAATTTGCAATATACTAAATTGTATGAATATTAGAATTTACATATATAAACACAATAAAAAATACATATAAAAATAGCATTAGATCAGAAAAAATATTAGTTCGATAAAATTTAACTAAATTTTTCGAAAAAATTTATCAAAATTGGATTAATACGTTACACTCATTTCCAAACTAAACTACATAATCATACTGTTCAAATGAAATCTTTATTCATTTTTAATAAAATATATGCTCGAAAACAATCGAATCGTAAAAGTATTTTGTTAACCGTATATTATTTACACATTTAAAAAGAAAAAAGAATTAAAAGAGCTTTAATGATGCATTAAATGAGCTCATGCGTCATCGAAGCAGAATAGAACGCAGACCCTTGCTCTAACAAGTGTTAATTTGAGGGCGCGTAGGGAAGACGCCATCCTACGAACTTTTATCCAAAGCTCTAAGGCGAAAGCTAACTTGCATTAGTCCTAAACAGAATTACCCGTTATCAATGTTGACACCGCACTTGGATTTGAATCTGTGAACACCTTCATTACAGTTGCGGGTTCGAAAGTTCCAATTCGAAAGATTAAGGCCAAAATTCATAAAGAAAATCCCATCTTAATCAAACACGAAACAAAACACGTTAAATTAAAGCAATATGATGAAACTAACTAAATTGATACAAAAGTTAAACATATACAATAGAAGTTTAAAATTAGAACTTTCCATTAACACTTAAAACCTTACGAAACTAGACAATTCAAAACGAGTGTGAGATGATAGAATAAACATATTTATAAGTTTTATTTCAATTCATACATGTCAGATTCTCTGATAAAATGGAATCATTTCCATCAAACCATACTAGGCAATCTAAAATTTTTATTACTCACCAACACATTTGCTGTATTACATGAATTAGATATAAATTTTTAGCAAGAAAAATAAGTCGAAAATATATTTGCAGAATATCTATTAGCATTTCAAACTTATCTGAAATGGTATATTAGCCAAAGTCTATCATGCAACAAACATTCATGGAAGACCCGATATCGCGTCCATAATAATGCAAATACAATATTTAACAAAAACTAAATAAATAAACTTACCCAATTTTCTTTCTTTAAAAATAAGGTTGATAATGGTTATGGAAAAATCATCAAATTGTGAATGGTGGTGATATTGCTGTTTCACAGCAAACTTCCCAGCAGACGACGAACTGAACAAAAACTGAGATTCAATCAACCACAAGGATGAGTGCGCGCGCATACTTAATTGAAATATGCAAACTAACTTAAGTGGATAGCCAATCAAAATTAGTCTCTATTTATATTTATTTTTGTTTAAATACCGAATGTTATGATTCGTTATCCATTTGAACATAATGAAGATTTCAGTTTTGGTGAAGATTGAAAATTATTTTCTTCGCAGATACTGCGATGAAGACTTTCTTATTTTTTTTCATTAAATGAAAAGAAATTGGAAAAACTTCTACATTAAATTATGATTGGTTATAAGAATTTCTAGATTGTTCCTAACTTAATGTTAAAATGATCGTTCGCTCTAGATAATTTTTTTGACTGTTCCGATTAAAAGAATTTTTATCATAGTCAGGATAAACATTACGCATTTTTCATGCATTTTTGTAAAAACTCACAAATAGCGTTTTTCTTTCTTTTACTTATTATTTAATCACGTCTTTTAAAAAAATTAAGTGAAATTTAACTGTGCAAATTAAGGGAAATCGCATAATTTTTTCTGATTCTTAATATAAGAAAAAATAGAATATTGTTGCCCTTTTTTTAGATATTAATTATATTTCCATGTAACAATTCTTTTGAATGCCATTATATTTTAATAAGAGTCTCGAATTATCATTAAAGTCAATTGTCCAGATTAAGTGAGGTAATGCTTATTCCGATTTTTATCCAATAATATATCTAGGTATTTTGAACTCATAATATGTGTACGCTATTTTCTTTTAAATCTCATGTTAGATGTTATAGGATATATCGTAGACGCTGTTGCATGAGCGCAATGAAAATCTAGAAAATCGTAAAGGATTCCAACTATAGAGCTATGGATATGCAATCACTTTCTACATCTGCAAGTGGTTCGAAAATAAAGTAGCAGCTAAAGCAATTGCATTCCACAATTGGAAATATTCCGAAACTTTTCTTCATTTCCAACAAACTTCGAATTGATTCCATTAGAGATAATAAAGATTAATACTTTTTTTAACAAAACTATTATTATTGATTTAACTAGACATTCGATCAAATCACTTTTTATTTTGAAAAAAAAAAAAAGAGCGTGTTTTTCTTTTGCGCTAAAACACTTCTTTTTAATTTACAACTAGATGATATACATTTAGCTGTTATTAAAGATTTATGAGTAATTTTTACTTTACGTAAAAACTACTGTTTTATTAAAAAAAATTATATTTTCTATAAAATACAATACATAATCCATTTATTGTTTGCAGTACTATACATATCAATTTTCACTACTAATAAAACAAAATCTTTTTAATTAAAATTAAAATGTATATATACGTCGAAGCAGACGATAATAAAAACCATTTGCGCAAATTTTGTGCCACTGCTGATGTATTTCAAAATTCTTCTTGTACATTTTGAGAGAATATTATTTAAATAATTAATTTTCATGAATAAGAACCTTAAATGTAAACTGCATCAAAAGTGTTCATCATACAAATTGATTTTCATATAGTTGATCATAATTGATCATACATGATGATTTTCAATTTCATTTCTTTCATTTTTTTACGAGAACGTAATAGCACAAACATTTACCTCATTGTATAAGCAATTGACAGACGATAATTTCCTCTGACAGACGATTTCTCTTACAGATGTCGTGAAAATCGGCTAATTGACTGAATTCCGATTTTTGCACCAGCTCTACAAAACAAAATATTTTTACTACATTTTTAAGTTCGGTTAGTACTTATGTGGGAATACAAAAATTTGAACATTTATTCCTTTCAAGACCTCGCTCCAAGGTACTTAATTCCATGTGAGAGCGTAGTAGATAACACTGTTACTAGAGAGTATTCTATGTGATAGGGAAGGATATAACATTTTTATTAAAGAATATGCGAGAAAATTTTCGGAAGCCCATTTTTGCTTGTTTAATTTTAATTAATGTTTCATCATAAAAACATTTAGAAAGATTAGTTGTGATAAGTTTCCTCTCTCATTTTTTATGTATCGAATATAATTACTTCATTTTGCTGAATAATCAAAATTAAATATCAAAATTCTTTTTAATATCAGCCACGATAGCATGTGTGATTTCTTGCTATCACTATTTGAAAATGAATTAGCCGGAGTTCTGCATTTGCTTTTCTGTCTCCAGTTTTTAATTCTTCTGACACATCTCCATCTTTTTTAATTGAATTTAAAAAATAGCAAATCTCTTAAATTTTCCAAGCAGTTTTTAACACGTTCGTTACTCTGATACATGCTTGGGATTCGAACCGCACTATCTAATAAGATGCTTACTACAATTAAGCTACAGAAAAGAAGATATCTAATTAGACAGTAGGATTATAAATGTTTAGGTTTAGTTTAGTTTAGTTAATGTCCGGTTTTAAAGCAACACTACGGCTATTTTGGGATGGAACTCGCAATTTTGAACCGCGGTCAGATGACGTAGAATTATTTGGGATATCTATTGTTATGTTTAATTTTATAATAATGTAAGGGGCATTTGAGATGTCAAAGCGTTTCTAAGTGATTTTTGCATTTTAAATTACAATATTTTCATTGCTTCACTTTCAATTATCTATTAATAATCACTGATTTAAATCTAAAAATTCAGCAATTCCATATGTGTGATATGCGAATGAGTTGACGGACAACAGATGAGGCATGCAAGATGAATGTTTGAAGGAATCGGTTTTTCGAACTGAACTGACTGTCGTTTATTACTATGCCAACAGGAAACTATGCTTTGAAACTGAAACTGACGTTTATAACTATGCCAACAAGGCTTTCGAAAAAATAATTATCTACTTCTCCATTTTATAACAACTCTCCCAAAATTGTTTGATTTTTTTAATTTAACAGTAAAATATTTATTTTTTAATGTTTTTTTTAATGTTTATTTTCTATACCTATTGAAATCGCCTGAGATCGTCTGCAAGTTAAAATAAGCTCATTTTAGATTTGAATCCAAATATCGACCTGATAAATTATTTTGAATTCCAGTTTTTTTGGGGGCGATTGCTTGATATAAGTTTTTGGAAGAAGAGAACGATGAATGACGGAAGTCTGTATAAACAGGTGTCAGTAAAACACTCTTTAGTTTCGACGTTCGTCTCATAAATTATGCAATTTTTCAATGAAGTCTCAATTTTCGTCCTTAATATTTTTATCCTTGGGTACAAAAGAAATGGAAATTCCTTTTTTCATATTACTGATAGTAACAAGGTAAGAAGTTTTACTTGAATTTTTTGAAATATTTGCTGTTGGTGAAATTCATTTTGATTTTGGTTCGTTTTAAAATACTTGTTAACTTAGAATATTATCGGCATTAATTCGCTGCATTTTGAACTAAAGCATTTTAGGAAATAAATTAATTTTCTTTTTAGTTTATATATAAAGACCTTCCTTTACGTGAATTCAAAGCTGCGCAATTTCTTATTTTCTTTTACCGTATCGAATATTTATCCCCTTTTAATATGCGAAGTTCTGAGACAATCGGCAGGTAGATAAAGTGGTTAATATTCTAAGATAATTTATATTTGAAAGTTGATTGTACAATAGTCACGGGAGGACTGTTTCATCAAATGGAGAAAATAGGTAGTTGGTTAAGTACACAAAGGTCGCATTTTTTCTTTTTCTTTTTTTTTTTTGCGATATTAAGATAATTTAACTCTTGCTTTTATCAGATTTATTAAGGTTTTATAATGAGAAATATTAAAGTTAAAATAAAATATCTAAAGTTTATAATGATATTATTAGGAATATTTTGTTTTCAGGTTTTTTTTTTTCTTTCTTCTGCTTGATTCGCGAACCAAAACCATGACTCCGTTTTAATGGAGAGTATTTAGAATTGTTCAAACGCTTTGAAATTTCTTAAGTTTATTTGGTTTTTCTTATTTAAATTTTTTAGAAAATATTTTAAAGGTGAATCGCAGTTAAATGTTTTGTTATTTTAGTATTTGTAACTTAAAAATGCATATAAAAATATAATAAAATACTTTTTCTTTTTTTAGGCGAAAGTGAGCTTCAGAAATTTTTTGTCGAAGATTACACCCTAGTTATTGCATCCAATTAGCTAACGCTGACAGGTGATGAATTTAGGGATATTATGAAAGCTGAAGTGTCGAATCTAGCATATCAAACCGAGATTCACCTGAAAAGCAAACAACGTTTTCACAACCCTGATAAGAGTCGGCTCGCTTATAAAAGGATTCAACATATAAAAGAAAAGGTAAACATCTAATAGTTTCATAATAAAAAATTAGCATTTAGAAAAATAATCACTATGTATCAAACAAGTTTGCTTTATTTTATTGTCAGAATAATGGCTTCCTTAAATCGTTTTGTATAGTATTTTTATTAGCATTATTTTGCATCGATATTTATAAACTATATTTTATCTTTCGTAATTTTTTTCAATTGTCTTCCGAGCCATTCTCAAACTTATTTATAGTATAGAAACGATCACCTCTCATTTTATTTCCATTTATAACTTACAATCTGAATTCAATGTCATAAGCAGCAAATGGCAAAAACTGTCTAGATATTACCTAAACTTTTTACCTAGAAAAAAATCCCTATAATTTGCCTACCCCTTTGGCTTGCAGTTATGTTCATTTTTTGATAGACAATCTTTAATCGACTTCATATGAAATTTAGACATGTCTATAAATATTGCCTAAAGGCCATGTATTTGATTTCACTTCTTTAGTTCAATGCGTTTTTGTCATCTTGATAGACCAATAAATACGTCTATTGGACCAAAGAAGACCTGAAAATACTGAGGTCCTTTTATTTGACCATTACAATACTTTTTGTATTCTTCTTATGCGAGAAGAAAAAATATCACTTCAAACAAGTATTGTAAAATATCCGTCAACATCTATGCTTGTTTCGTTTGTCTCGTCTTTATTTCACTTGATTGCATCAGTTAATGAATTTTGTATGTAACATCGCACACTTTACTGAAAGAATTCTTGTCGCTGTCAGTCTTGCAATAGCACTTTACGGTTCCAATTTTTCCATGTTTCAAAAATGAATGGTTGCCACATCATTCAGTTTTGTATAATGCATCACAAAATTTCTAGAATACTTGCCTATAACTATTGGTAATTAACCAGTTAAAGTATTTAAAAATGTGCTATCAAGGATTATCAGCCAACTGTCCTGTTATCCACGATTTCCCATATTAATTGTTTAATCTAAATGCCTAGTTTCTAAATTCACCCCCCCCCCCCCCCACACACACAATTCTTTCAAATTCCGCAAGTTCATTTTCCTCTCGGAAATCAATCTTTGATTCTCTAATTTAATATCGCATAACTACGATTTTAGTAAAAACTTTCAAATATTTAACATAGACAATATTTTAATTGGATTAATACTATAACTGCATAAAAATCGATGCGTAACATCTTTCTTAAGCTGAATAATTTTCTATTCCATTAACAATAGTGTCCGTGTAAAATTTAAATAATAAAGGCAAAACTCATTGGCTTAAAAAGCCATTAAAGTATCATTTATCGGCTAGAAAAAACGAATTAACAGTTTTTCATTAGCAATAAAATTGAATGTTAATTTTTTAATATGAAAACGATTAAGAGTTTAGATTATAAATTGATTTCAAAATATGGAAATAAAATAAAATATTTAAAACTTGGAAATTAGGCTTGTATTAAAAATAAATCTGAATCGTGTTTGAATATTTCTCTGAAATTTTAGAAGGAACAGAATGTTTTTGCTGCTATTAAAAGGACAAAATTAGCTTAATATGCAATCCCAATGAGTTGGGTTTTTTTTTTTCAAGCAGTAAAAAATCTTAAATTACTAAGGATTTGGTAAATAATTTTGATACACCTATATAAAAATATTATAGGATCAAAATAATTACTCTCTATTGCCTTAGTGAAAGAGTTCCAGATTATAGTGTATAATTATTTATGCTCGATTATGCTATACTTACCTATGCCATCATTAACTCGATTAGTTTGTCGATTGAAAAAAATGTTTCTTCGAGTAATTGCCATGGACACCAATGCGATGTCAAGATGCAATGCAATGTCAAGATGTGATAAGAGATATCATAGTTAGAAGTGACTCAATTTTAAAACCATTGTACAACTGAAAAAACTTAACTTCCTTGCTTTTAAATATCGATAAAGATGCTTCTGATTGAAACAAAATAGTTTAATACTTAACTATATTTAGTGCTTATATTTGACTTGTGCTGTAACTTTGACTTTTTTTTATTAAATAGCAATTTTAAAATGAGTTAATTGTGCATAAAGACTAAGCTATAGGTTTTTGCTTCAAAACGACTCACGCAGATTTGTTCTTTTCAGCCTTCCAGTCTACAGACAGTTTTCAACATAAAAAGAAACCAGTTGTATTTCTGTACAGTATTAAAGTCGAAAAGTTATAAGTTTATGGACTTTATGGCATAAGAGATGAACAAGGTTGCATATGAGCTTTACAAGTGGACGGTTCAAATATCAGTGCTGAATGAAAATGGACGATGAAAGGACAATCGATGTGTTCGTGATGCAATGAATCCTGCTTCTATAAATAGGCTAAAGAGCAAAAAGTTTCTTAAGTCCCATCACATTCGACAAAAAGTAAGATCGCATGATTTTGGAATCTTGGTAGATCACACCTAATTTTAAGAGCAAGCTAAATTAAGTCATCACATTGTCTTAGTATACGATTGATTTTTTTAATAATTATGCTTAGTAATTAAGAGTAATCGGATTGTCTTTCTAAAAAAATTCTGGAGTTCAGAACCAATCGAATAACGCGCGAATAATATATATAATTGTATAATCTCCAAATTATCAGCTGAAAATATGTTCATTTATAGGAAATGATTCTTTTACAATTGAAAGAAATTTCAGTATTTCTCTGCCCGTTTAAACGAATTAGAATATTTAATAGCAATGTAATTTAATTTAACCGCAGTTTAATTATCGAACGATTTTATTCTAAATTTTCACGTATGTCCCTCTTCAATTTAGACATCACCCATCTCTTCTATTCCTATTTTCAAACATGTTATTTCTGAACTTGCAGAAAGTGAGAATTTATTGAAGAATCTTCAGCTGTTCCTATTCCATTAAAAAAAAATATTAAATTTTTTCCAAATTGGTACACCTAATGTTCTTTTCATGGCTTAAAGATTCTTGGGTTAGGGATAAGTGAGATCCATAAAGGGAGATGGTTAATAGATACGGTGGAAAGCCTAAAGAACAAATCCTAACAAATTTAATTTTGACCTGGAATAATGAAATCAAGACTGTAAAAGGGCCACAAGTGCTTCCAAGCATTTTGAAAAGATAATTTAGTCGGTTTACTTCAGAAACAAACAAAAAAAAATCGCATTTCTAGATTTTAAGAACAGTTTTTAAAAAAATTAACACATTTTGTATTGTAATTTTGAATTTTGGCAGTTATGAATGAACTGCAACATAATTTGTTCTTAGTAAAATATTTATTTTCGAATGCTAGTTATTCCTGTCGGATGAATGCATGATAAAGAAATAACACCAGTTCAAAAAATTCTATCGGCTGTTTTATGAGTCGTTAAATTTTGTCAATCTAGAGATTTCACAACTTGCTTCCTCATAATCAGTTTAGAAAAACTAAGTATATCTACAGATAAACTAAATTATTTAGAAGAGAAATTCTGCATATCTTTCGGTCATCCCTGAATATTGTTTTCAAAAAAATGTCAAGTGTCGAGTTATATTTCGAGAGCTTCACATTTATTTCAATCATTATAGCTATCGAGTGTAATTATTAAAAGTTGATTTTATTTGGGAACCTAAAGCATGGTGGGTTCTACCATTTATTGCCACATGAACAAAATTTTAGAAACAATTCTGTAGACGATTTTTCTTGTGTAACGTCTAATTTAAAAACAATTTATTGAATTTCAATTTCTATAGTTAAGTTTAGAGAAGTTGATATTGATTTGCTTTGGAAAATATTTAATAAAACTTCAAATGCCATATTGGAGAATTAATGATATTAATCGAAGTATTGCACTGCTTTATCATTAAATCTAATTAAAATTTTAATGTAATGCTGGAATTTATCTATCTTCTAATGATTAATACCGAATTGCAAAGAATTTATCAACTGATATATTTAAACATTTACTAAGGTCTAAATTTCGAAATCTAGTTTTTCCAGCAGTCTTCATTCTGTGCTCATCGCTTTTTGAGATTAACCTTCTAAGCTCTCGATTATTTTGACAGAATAAATTCGTTTCTAGAAATTGAATCTTAAAGTGGATAAATCAATGTACTATACTTCTTGATATGTAAAAGAAACTTTGAAGTTTAATTTTTCCCATTGAATTTGTAAAAATCTGCTTTTAAACTAAATATGAAAACCAGGAAAAGCTTAACAGCCGCTTAGAATAATAGCTTAAAGAAAAATAATAGATTGTTTTGTTTTTCAAGCAATTTTAGATTTGCAGCAATTAGACTTCTTTCATTGAGATAATGCAGATTGTTTAGTCTATCGCAAAAGACGCGTCTATTACGCGTTTGTAGAGTGCATGATTTGATGCACTTCAGTAAACGCTGAAAAATGAATAAAATATTTTTCAGAATAACTCTCGGGGTTTACAATGATTGTTAGTCCTTATCAAATATTTTTAAAGTTTGATGGGCGTTCATATTTGAATTTTTTATCGTTCTTTTATTTAGGAATTAAATTTTAAAAAATTAGAAATCTTTTTTAATTTAAAATTTCAGAAAGAAATGTTACTTTATTCATCGATTATTAATTGAAATTTTAAAATGTGTTTTTATAGTAAAAACATAATTTCCTACTAAAACTTCCAGATTAGCTCATTAAGAATAGAAAAGGAAAACTCGGGAAAACTAATTTAGCTAAGGTAAAAGTTAAATGCTAGAGCGAAAGAATGGACAAATTTTGATGCATTCAAATAGATTTCAACTTGTGAAACTCAATCAGTAAATATATGTTACAGTTGAAAATCTGCAGTGTTCATTTCTTTACTTCTATGCCATTTTCTAAAGACGAGGGGTGGGGTAGGGTAAATACATAAAGAATCGAAGGCTTGCAAACCAATCAAGAAACTGTAAGATTTCAAATTGCATTTGCTATTTTTCTAAATTTTTAAAAATTAAAATAGCCTGCTGTCAAGGTGTGTATGGGGCTTAGTGAAAACTGGTACGATGGCATATGAATAGAGAATCTTGTGGCAGACGGTGTCCAAATTGGAAAGAGAATTTCCCGAAATGCCCGCATGATAAATTCCATTTATTTAATGGAGTGGTATATATTCATTATATGGTAACAGCTGTAGGTGTTAGTGAATAGGT
Organism: Argiope bruennichi; assembly: GCF_947563725.1. Lineage (NCBI taxonomy): Eukaryota > Metazoa > Arthropoda > Arachnida > Araneae > Araneidae > Argiope > Argiope bruennichi. Next base: position 96,659,512 of record NC_079154.1, on the reverse strand, counting down.
AAAAGATGTGGATGTGCAATGGGCTGTACAAGAGTAAGAACTACGGATTGTGGTGGTGGATTATGTGTATGGGGGGGGGAGGGAACTTTGAGTATTAGCAATAATGTATCAGTGAGTACGACACGGTGCAGTGGAAATGCAAGGAAGTGCAGTGGCTGTGATTTAAAATATATGGAAGCTGAAAAAAAAATTAGTAATAGTTGTTGGAATGTTTCTCTTCATTTATGAAAATGCGTTGTTCAGCTGTAAATGTGTCGAGTAAAAATCGTCACCGTGGGTTATGTGTGGGGAGAAACTTTTCAGGTCTGTCAGTTTCGTTTATGTGTGGGGTGAAATGTGGGGCTTCTTGTGGGGCATCTGTCGGTGTGGGTTATGCGTGTCTGCGAGGGACGAATGTGGGGCTTCTGTCGGTGTGGGTTATGCGTGTCTGCGAGGGACGAATGGGGGGCTTCTGTCGGTGTGGGTTATGCGTGTCTGCGAGGGACGAATGGGGGGCTTCTGTCGGTGTGGGTTATGCGTGTGTGCGAGGGACGAATGGGGGGCTTCTGTCGGTGTGGGTTATGCGTGTGTGCGAGGGACGAATGGGGGGCTTCTGTCGGTGTGGGTTATGCGTGTGTGCGAGGGACGAATGGGGGGCTTCTGTCGGTGTGGGTTATGCGTGTGTGCGAGGGACGAATGGGGGGCTTCTGTCGGTGTGGGTTATGCGTGTGTGCGAGGGACGAATGGGGGGCTTCTGTCGGTGTGGGTTATGCGTGTGTGCGAGGGACGAATGGGGGGCTTCTGTCGGTGTGGGTTGTGTGTGTGTGCGAGGGACGAATGTCGGGCTTCTGTCGGTGTGGGTTGTGTGTGTATGCGAGGGACGAATGTGGGGCTTGGGCAATGTGTGGAAGTTGTCTGCCTTGTCGGCATTATATGTTGATTGTTGTATGTCTTTTCTGTTTTGGCAACGCTAATTATGAGGTCTAAAGTATATATGGAGAGAAAATTTGTCATTCTTGTTGACGTGCTGTAATGGAGACATCTTTTGGGTGTATGCAGTTGTCAGTATGCTTTAACTGTAATATCTATCCTACATAATAACTTTATCAATATACTTTTTGTATATAATAATTTAAATGTATTTAATTATTTTAACCATTAAGATTCGTTTAGAGTTTCTGTCCTTAGCTTTCGCAATTTTCGAACTCCTTTAACATTTAAATTTATCAGTTTTCAAAATTTTGCTCAAATTCAATATGTAGCCATTAGAAAATTGACATTTTTAGCATTATGTCAAATCTTAAAGGATTTGTTGATAACACGAGAAGTTACTTTGATTTATAGTATTTTAAAAAAAGGCAATTTTGGATTTTATTAAATTTTATATCCAAGACCAAAACACAATGGATAGATTTCCCTAAATTTAAATTTTTATCTTAGTTAAATAGCTTTGATTTTAAATTAGAAGTTAAATAGTAAGGAAAATCCCTTGACTTAATTGCAGCGAAAATCCAGTTCATGTGGTTACAAATGAGAACCCCTCAGCACTTAGGATCTCATATCATTTCTAATGATAATCGATGATTATTATGACTGTAATACGTTTTAGTTAAATAACTCGCCACTTGATTGTTTTCTTGAAAAGTATATGAAGTGAAATCTGAAATGCAGAATTTCGTATTCTAAATAATCGAAATTTTCTTGTCGAAATACTCTATTTTTCACAAAATTGATTGTGATGAAATCCTTTGTAAAATCACTAGCTTAACCGAATTTATATATATAAAATGTCTAGCAGAATTTTTAGAACTACGCTATTTCTTTTAATATTGCATTTATTTGATGGAATAACTGGTATTCTAAAATCAATATTTTACTGAGAATAAATCTTGCTGCAGTTGAATTCAGAATTATTGGAACTTAAATTATAGTCAAAAGTTTAATTTTTTAAAACTGTTCATAAGATCTGAAACGGCGATAATTCGTTTGGCCATGAAATTGTCTGAATTATCCTTTTAAAATGACTTGAAGAAACTTTCCCTTACGGTAAATTAATTTCTTAGTCTTCTCCCCTCCCCGCACCCCAGAATTAAATTGAAAACATTAATTCAATAGGCTTCACTCTTTCTGTCGTTTCTGCTAGGCGCTCTCCTTTATAGCGAGACATACCGCATGCCATAAAAAGTTCTCTTTGACGCCGTTTCAGTTATCCATTAGGGGAACAGATATCGCGTATATCAACGAAAATTGATATAAACAAATTAGTAGGCCAAAGGCTTAACTTTCTAATTTAATGGCCAATCATATGTGGGACATGTAATGTTATTTTAATTCTTATAATATAAGGGAAATTTTAAAATGTCGAAGTGTTTCTAAGTGGATTTTTGTTAAAAATTAAACTTTCACGTAATTGCAGATTTAAGTATAAGAATTTTGCAATTCGAACATCATTGTATGCAAAGGGAAAGAAAAAGAAAGGGGAGACTGAATTAGTAATTACTAGTTATCAAACGAAATGGAAGAGTTCCATCGAAGTTGGAATTAAACTTATTCATCCATAATTTTATTTAATGGATCTTCCAAATTTTCCGCAATAAAATCGTCTGACTTTAACTGAAACAATTCCACAAACAAAAGGAATTAAATAACAAATAAAATAGTTAAGTTGTCAATAGCAAAAATTAACACAGATAACTATTAGAGTGGGTAAAAAAAATCTCCCAATTAATAAATTGCAATTGATTAAATTTTTAAAATTCATCCAACGATTTATTTCCCATCAATACTAAATTTTCTTTCGATTGTAAAGGAATAATTTCCAGTAAAAACAGTCTTGAATCTGATAATTTGATTTTTTTTTTTGTTATCAATCCTTTATAATTTAATATATTTAAAAATGGAGTAGTTAAAATAGTATACTAAACTTTTAGTATAATATAAATTTTCCACTGATGTCGTTAAACTAGAAACTAACTGTTGATTCCAAAAACTTGTGGTTTTTTACTACATGGTTACAAAAATCTAAATTTCTGAGTTACTACTGATAAAAAAAAAAATCAAGAATAAAACTTTGATTTATATGACGAATGTTTCTGTTATGAAAGATGCTGATTGTTTGGAACCATCACTTAATTTAAGTACAAAGTGAATTTTGAGGAGCTAAGCAAAAGTTTACAAATTTTGTGACTGGAAAATTGCAGCTTCTTTAGACAGCTAGTTTCGCAATCTGTTTATAGCAGCTAAATAATGGCTTTTGTGCAATATATCCCAAACTCGGAGAACTAGTTGAATAAATGACTACTGAAGATGGTGCTTGATGGTTGTTTAGGAAAATGCTTTCTGAATTTGTTAAATGAATAGAAAAATATAGGAGTAATTTTAAGCTTTTAGAAAATTGCAACATTTCTTCAGCTGCTCGCGTTCTCAGAGATTAAATTCTTGAAATGAAATCTGATGAAATAACTGAACGAAATAAAAATAAATTTGGAATTGCTTTACAATAAGAAATAAACAGAAAATCCAAAATCTGAAAAGTGGATTGAAGAGTGAAAAAAACTATTAAAGATAAACATCAAAGCATTACCATGAAATTCAAATGAACAGCTATTTTTTAAAGAAATCGTAATTATAACATTAAGCTCCGAAATTAAAAAAACAACTTGAATTGGTCGCTTTGAAAATATGATGTATATGAAAGGCTACTGCACTTCGCCGATGTGCATGTACTTCAAAAAAACTCGCAGAAAAATTCTAATTTTACTATCATTCTGAATTTTATTTGAATTTTATCCACTCTCAACTCTGGAACTGCTTCCAGCATTTTATTCTACAATTTTAGAACACTATTTTTTGAGAGTTTTGGAAGCTTTCTACAGAATTTTAACTAAAAGCCAAGATTCCTTCTGGATTTCAAGTCTAGAATATTTCCTGTAGAATCATGAAGTCTTTTGCTGCCTGTTGAGTGAATATTTCCTAATCCGGAGCCATCTTCTTTCTACATCAACTGGCCTAGAGCAAGCGAAAATTTTTACTCGCTGGGCATTGATCTTTTAAAGACTAGGTAAGTTGGTGAATTTCGGTAATAACAGAACAATTTGCTTTCAAATGATACATGATCGTTTAGCCTTAAGTGCATCTTTCCCATAAAACTAATTAGATGCTTATAAATCATGCAATTAGTTAATGGATGTATAACATGATTCAATATTTTCAAAGTTACCGTTACTAAGCCAATTTTTAATATGCATGGGAATTATATTGCATGAATACTGTAATTTTTATTATCTCAAGAAGGGACTTTCTACATGAAGTAAAATAAATGGTAGTCTGAAGGAGCAAGATCTGATGAATATGGGGAGTGGGACAATACACACAAAAGAAACAATTCTTAAACTTTCGTTGATCTGACAAAATGTGGGAAAATGTGGTTCTTTTCGAAAGCAACTTTATCATGTATTTTGAAAGTTTCTCCCTAAATATTTCGTTCAAACTCATACTGTTTGTACAAATTAAGCCATTGATAGTTTCTTCAAATAATTCTTAATCTGCAATCTATTGAAATCGTATTTAAATCGCCGAAATCACTCTTTTCGAGTTGTATTTGACGGGGGATGCGCGCCGTAAAAGTCGAACAACAATCTGAGTTTGCTTTTTTTGTTATGAAATGTAACAGAACTTAAATCAAATGCTGCTTATTTGGCAAAATCTTCGCAGGTATTCTGAGCTAAAATACTATATCGATTTTAAATATTAAAAGTCACATACTGATTTTTAAACGCTGGTATCAAATTATTCAATTAGAGCTTTCCTGATGTAAGCAATAACAGCACATCTATTAAACTAATGCCGAGTCGAATGTCTTTATAAACCAATGCTTATAAATACTTTGCTGGTCGCATTTGCAGTTGAATTCCTTAAATCGCAACATAACTAATTTTGATGCTATAGGAAGTAAGTTTTCAGTAACTAGGTGGTGTAAAAATTTTCTTAACTGTTATTATTCTAACACGGGTCCTTCTATATTGATAGAATAAAAACTGTTTCTATTCGTTTTAGGCAAGAGATAAACTCGGAATCCTGAAACTGTATTTTGTTAACGGTTGTGAGCAGAAAGGTGGAGCGTTATGTCGCATAATTCCTCGAATAGTTATCGTTCACCTTGTTATTAAAAGCAAGCATCTCGTCCTTTCATCTTACCTCTTATCCTTTTTAACGAAATAAATGCCTTTAAATGCATGCGCAGAAAGTCGGAAGGTTTTCAAATTTGAGTGAAAAATATTGTGCGAGCATAGGTATGTGTAACCTAATGCCCTTGTAATGGCGCTCTTGCAGATTCAAAAAATACTTTTTTTGTATCTTTTAAAATATTTTCATTGGATTTTTCAATTTGTTTTTATTTCTAATACAAAGGAAAAACTATTGGATTTGTTGTCAAAATTCGATCTCGACATATATACGAAACTACACATGTCGGACCTCCTTAAGTAAAATTTTTGGGAATTCTGATTGTGAACAACATAATGGAAGTTTTAAGCTAAACAACGATTTTTTTTGCAAAGATTTGTAGATTTTTCAAATTTTGTATTAACTTCGTAGTAATTTCATAACTGCGGAACGCTAAGAGCAAGATGGATAAAATTTAGTAAAACAATTAACATCTGAAGTAAATATACCAATCGTATTTGGAGATAATTCAAGAGGTCGACTATCTGCTGATATGTATTTTCACAAGCACTCGAATAAATTATTCAAAACTGCAATGGCAGATATTTACATGGAGATTTTTTTGTCTGCAATCCTAGCTCTGAGTCTAATTTTGGTTAGAATTCAATCAGTCGGAATTTAGGAATCTGAAATACATTCGGTTTTTAATTTTGTATTAACAGTAAAAAAAAACAATCGCCAAAGATCGCATGCAAATATGCTAATTCTTAGCTATTATTCTCCAATGACATGAGGTTAATAATACACAAATACTCTTCGTTTGAGTATCCCGAGACGATCCCATTTCGACTTTCCTCTCACTAAAGGGGTGAAACGCGGGGGGATGTACGCATTTCGGGAATTAAATTTATTGTTAAATGTAAGCATCTTTTTCTTTCATCACTATTTTATGGAGTTAAGATGGGTTTAACGCATGCGTAAAAGCGCAGCGAGTTTTAAAATCCGTTTGTAAATAATAAATTTATTAATTTTGGAAAGACAACATTTATTCCTCGCAAAGTCATACAAACTTTTGAGCAGAGATTGTAATATGCAAAACCTGATGATAATTAAATATTATTCCATATTATGATTTAAACATTTCCCTGTAAATGATTTCAGCTGTGAAAATTGATGAAATGGGACACTTTCAGTAATGAAAGGCAAATTCTTATTGCTGTTCATTTTTTCGGTGCTGAAATTCCAAGTGATACCAAATTCAAATAAATGAGTTACGTGACACTGCTCAGCAATCTGTTACTATTAATTTTTGGCCGCTCGATTGATGAATTAATAAAATTAATCCATTTTTTTTTCAGATATCGTCTGATGAAGTGGAAACCAAATGGAAGAGGATAATCCAGGAATTGTTTCAGTTATCATCAGACACGGGAAGTATCAGCCTGTAAGGACACTGTAAGCGGACAATGGACCTCCAACGCCTGGAACTGTGACAGCTTATGGTCTTTCTACACTTGTAACATATTCCTTATGGTCAGCAATAATTTGAAGGAAATGAATGCATTATTGAAATGTCTGTCATCTTGGTTCCAAATATTATTCCAATCGTTTTTTAGATTCTTGTCGTGGGACATTCGTATTCGATTCTTGGGCTTTTGAAACCTTCCTATTTACTTTTCTTGATTCTAATCGAATTCCTTAAAGAATCTTTAAAATTTCTAAAGTACATTACAGAAACTTGGTAAAATTTGATATATTATATGAAATCTTATACTGATTAATGGAAAATTATTTTATATCGTTGAATTTTCTAAAATTCAAAAAGTTTATTTGATATTCAGTTAACGTTTTGTTATAACGTCATTTCTCAATTTTTGTCTAATTATAATAGCAATATTATTGAAATATTCATACTAAAATGTCTAAAGAAATTGCATACTAAATTTTTTATTTTTGAAAAATTAATCCATTATGTAATTCAACCGTATTTTCAGTTTCATGCCATATAAAAATTCAACAAATGTCGTTTTTGATTAGACTAGATTTTAAAAGTATTTCATAATCTCGAAATATTAATGATTAAAATAACGTGTATAGTTTCAAGGCGATCATTTATGTTTTAAAAGTCATGGCAAATAACGAAGTAAATATCTGCTAATCAGATTTAATCCTTTCATATAATTATCGCTGATAAAATAATAGCAACAGGAATTTATAGCAACTGAAGTATATAATAGCTGAAGCATATTAATTATATTGAATTTTTGTTCATCTTTTATCATATTTCTGTCTGATCTCTAAAATGATGCATATTTGTTTAAATCCTTAATGATAATATTTGAAAAGATCTTTTTAAGTTGAAGAATGCCAAGGCACATTTCTAATAGATTTTAAAAACTTTTTAACTGTATGACTAAACTTAATTTTATTGCAAAATTTCTTGTGTAAATTGTGTCTATCAATAAATTTAACGCACATTATTGTTCTCTCAAACCCTTATTCGACAGAAAATGGAAATTTGCCATTGTATATAGACTCGTTAATTTTGGTAGCGTAAGCTTGTAAAATGATATATGCAGTCTCAGAATTCTTTAATTCTGCATAGCTGTCGAATAAGTGATTTCATTCTTGAGTGTCTATAAAGAAATGAATCCAACTATATGTGGCATTGATTTTAAAGACGACCTTGAAATTCATTGTTTTATAACTATAAAATCTTGATCAAGGATTCAATTTAAGACCGATATTTTGTCATGAGTAAAAGTTTGTGCTTTTCTTGTTTAAAATTATCGAAACTTCTCATGACAAAATTAAAAACATGCATATAAAGAGGCTTTTAATATGAACTCAATGTTTCGAATTATGATCTTATTTGGTATTAAAGTTGTAGTCAAATTCTTTTAATCTAGTTTTTATCGAAGATTCGATAAAATCGAAAATTGTTAAATCTAGACTAGCTCGCATGAAGCTAATGTGAATGTTGAGCGTTAATTAAAATTTACATTTAAAGTTTTATGTCCAAATGTTTCAAACTGTTAGAATGTTTAATATAGTTAATAAAATTTAAATTAATCCATTTACACCACATCCGTGAATAAGATAGTAACGTTTTCTAATAGTGAGCTGTAAAAATTCGCATTTAATCAATATGGAAATCTTTCTAGACATACTAATGTCTGGCTGTCGTAGAATATTATGCTGATGATAATTGAATAATCGTGTGCGTATTATTTTACTCACGATTGCAAATTAGTAAAAAAATTTTATCAAGAAATATATTTTAATCCGATTCCACTTTTAATAAACTTTGGTATATCGATATGTGCAATAATATGTTATTCTTAAAAAGCATAAATATATTAATTGTGGTCTTTGATAAATGTGTATAATTTTAAGCTTTAAAAAAATTTCTTTGGAATTCAGATTTTATCACTTGGATAAAAAAATAATTTCGCGAAGATTTGTTTTCTATCACTAAAAAATTATTCATTAGTAGCATCCACTTAAAGATTCTTCTAATATGACCCTTAAAAATAAATTCTAACTTTTCCCTTTAAACAGAGAATACAAAGCGTTTAAACAATATAATTATACTCTAATTTTTTTTTTTAAATCGTTTCTTCGGTTGGATATTCTTAATTGGTTCGGCCGGCCAACCAATCAAGAATCATCTTAATTTAAAAAAAAAAAAAAAAAAAACATTATTTGATCATCATGTCTGATCACCATGATGATCAAAGTGTTTTAAATAAGTGTAACTTCATTGCAAAATTAACTTTTACAAAAACTAAATTTGATATAAACTTCATTTCCAGAATGAAATGCCTTCTTATTTGTATCTAAAAATTTGGATGCTACTAATAGTAACAACGTAGGTGCAGTCTTTTTTTAAAATTCCATTTCAATATTAAAATTTACTAAGTTCTTATAATTCAGAAATTTTTTTAAATTAAACTTATTCTCTCATTGTAAAACAATTTATCAAATAAGAAGTTAGATTAACGGTTTCAGAATATTTTTAAAAATATTTTTACCATATTTGAAGTGGTTGTCTTTGTTTAACAACTAATTAACCTATCTGATATTTTCATGATTATAAAGTTGAAATTTTTTAATAAATTTTTCACTCGATTCCTGATATGCAGAATTTTGAAACTTTTACTCACATGTGTGATCTGAATTGTACATTTATGCAGTTATAGTTTTTGATTTACAAATTTCAATATTTTCAGCATATAATTGTATGTTTATTGTAATTCATTTATTTCTACATTGGTGGCGCCACCTGGTAATAAATTTTAGAAAAATTAATTTAAAGAAGCCATAATATATGTATAATAATCATACTGTAATATGTATTGCTAACAATATATATTAGTAAAAAGTGAGAAGTAAAATGATTGAATTATTAAATTCTGTTATTAGTAAAACTTTTTACTAATTTATTCTGAATATATTAAGTAGAAGAGTAATATCAGATTTTGTTTAGATTTCAATAGAATTACTATTGAATAATTTTTAATGTATTATTGTTGAATATTTTTTGAAATGAGTATTTTTTCACTTTTAATAGTGCAGTGTTCTTGTAGTTCATCATTGTCTTTGTATCGCAGAGTTGGAAATAAAATTCTTTTTTCCGCATTTTAATTGTTTTTTTAAGATGCTAGAATCTTGATTTAAGCAAATAATTCAAATGAATGACTTAGTGGAATTTAAATTGCTCGAACCATAATATAATTAAGCTTTTCTCTTGCTTATGGTTGAACATCTCCTTACAGGAAGTTCAGTCTCTTCTTACATTCATTTTGAACGATCCTAGAATAATTTTAAAATATCAAATACTTTAAAATTCTTGCACTTTAATTGTTCAGATCAATTATTATAATTCAACTGTTATTAATGAATACTACTATTATAAATGTAGTATTCATTAATAACAAATGAATGAACCTCTCATAAATGTGAAAGTTTGGATGTTTGGTCAATCACGCTAGAACGGTTGAACGGAATTGGATGAAATTTAGCGCTGAGATTATAGTCTGGAATAGAATATAGGCTAGTAATTATTCCACTTAATTGAGTGGTTAATTTTTTATTAATTAAAAACTAACTTTCCCGCCAAATATTAGAGGGCTAATCCCGCGAAAAATGAGTAAGGCTTCAGTTTTTTCCCCCACACTAATGAGCTTAGGCTTAATATATTTTCGACCGATTATTCCAAAGGATTCTGTTTATTTTCTTGGTGTTTGATGCATTTAAAATTAAACATTGTTACTTAATCGATCTTTCGGATTCATTCTGAAGTACTTTTAAACTAAATTAAAATAAAACAGATTAAAGGCAATTAAAAATTTCTAATCTGCATTGCGTTACCCCAACTGGCATTAAAAATTCACGCATGCGCAGTGTGTTCTGATTGCTGACAACTGTTTTCATTTTAGTTAAAAAAATTATGCGTTATACTGTTTTAGCTATCTCGGTCGATAAATAAAATAGACTTGACTTGATTTTAAAGAAATACGGACTCGCCGCTTTGTTTCATTTCATTTGTAAATCAACTGTTTTTAGGTTAGTTGTGTGTTTTTTGTAACTAAATTGTGTTTATGTTAATTATACATTTTTCGCATATACTTAGTTTAAAGTGCATCGGTTTTTAGGTTTGTTTTAATTTTTTTGATTTGTTATTTGATAGTTTTTCGAAATGCCCAGAAGACGCAAATCGAATCTTCCGAAGAGGAGTAATAACGCTCGGGTTATGAATGTAGCTAGAAGACCTGTTTACAATTTTAGTGAGCACTTGCGAACTTCAACCCCCCTCCAGCTGTGGGATAAATACAACGACGCTTTATCAGGAGATATCGTGCATAGGCTGGATGGCACTCAAATGACCTAATCACGAAGCTTAGATATTGATTGAGGATAAAATGATTTCCATACCTGGTAAATATCTCGCTGAAAATGTCCCCGACCGTAGCGAAGAGGGGAATTTCAGGCGAAGTTATGAAGGAGCTAAACTACGACATAGAAGCGCAGGTCAAGGAAATGACTCTACGATTACTTTCCAAACAGCGTCAAGTCTACGAAACGATTCTGAACCGAGTAAATAGTGGAGAGGAGGGATTATTCTTTCTTGATGCACCAGAGGGTAGGGGTAAGACGTTTGTGCTGACTCTCCTGCTAGCCCAACTCCGCAAGGACCGCAATATAGCTCTGGCTGTATCTTCCTCGGGCATTGCTGCAACTTTGCTTAACAGTGGCCATATTGAACATTCCGTTTTCACATTGCAGCTTAATCTTGCAAGCGAACATACCCCAACATGCAACATCACCAAAAAACGACCAAAGACAGACACTACCGAGTGTTGATCAGACCGTCAGTTCTCATACATATATATCAAAATTCCAAAAGAACGAAGTCGCGGGTAAAACCTAGTAATTTAATATATTTAAAGCTTTACTTAACATTTTATAACTTTCAATATATAAATTTCAAGTCTATGATTGCAGTTTTTGTAAAATAGGATGGGTAGTAAAAGTTTGAATTATTTAATCAAAGTATACAAAATTTAGTTTCGAAAGTATTCAGAAAACGGCAAGCCTTTTAAAAATGTATACTTTCAAAATGGTTAGATGTAGAGTATAACATAGAAACGATTGATTTCGCAAATTTATGTACAGAGGGGTATAAACATTCGTACGAAATCCAGATGGAATGCCGATTATAGTCTTGTATTAAAGTTAAAAGAATTTTGAGGATGTCATAATATTAAACCATGCTCAAATAACGAATGCGACATTTGGATCGGCATCTTACCTTGTTGAATTTCGGTTGAGATAGATAATCGTTGCGAGAATGAAAACTTTACACGATGCCGGCACTTTTGCACAAATCTTCGTCTCACCATAAGAAACTTGCACGTAAATTATGCAAAACAAAATTTATCAATAAAGTATTTGTACATATCAAGAGGACTTTTGTTTTTATAAGAGCGTCAACGAGCATTATCATAGCTTTTCTATTAACTTTATTACGTTTACGTTTTTTATAATATTAATAAAGCAGCTTTTTCCAAGTTTCATTCTCTATGCATTGCACACTGCCACCATTTGTAGTACACAATTCACACTTTCGTTGTCACACACAGTGCTCACTCTTCAATTATCACTCCATTTGCTTTTAAAACGGAACAAAAACATTTATCGTGATTTTGATATATTTATTTAGAGGAGTTAATAAAATCTCTTCAGTTAAGACTATCCTGGAAATTCCGAAATGTTATCCGTCAAGATTTTCGCAAACTTAATGCTTTTGTGTTACATCTCGGTTTATTAATTGTTGTAAAGGAATGAATCATTTTACTTTAAACCATTGGTTCATTAAAAGCGAAACTTGGTACAATTTTTATCTTCTTTAGAAGTAGGTAAAAATTGACTTCTAACGGCTCGTAACGAGAGCACATATTTTTATACTTCAAAAATTTAAATGCTTTGCTTAAAAGTGAGTAGTAAAATGAACGTAGTAGTAAGCAAATCTGTTACAAACAACGATTTTTCTGGTTAGACACTGCGAATTAAAAACAAAATGTTAAGAAAAATATTTCGAAAGATGCACTGACGTAGATGGAAAATAAGCCAAATAAAATCGCAACTAAGAATCGGGAACAATTTTCCGCTTTTTCAGAATTCAGCCATTTATTATGAATTTGAATTCGCTTTTACAGGCAATGGATGTATTTAATATTATGAAATCATAAGATTGTTTTTCAATATAAAAATTCAAATGATGTAATTTAAATTCTTCCAAAGATCCAGCGTGTGTGGTCTGCATCAAAACCTCCTCATATACTTTCTAATAAATATCCCAGAGAATGCCTTTGTGGTATTGGCGTACAATAGTTACGAAGTAATAATTGGCGTGAATATAGCATTTTTACTGAATATATTGTGTAATCCTTGGCGATTAATACTTGGCATGCGATGGATAGTACCCGAAGATGTAATTTGTACTTTAGACATGTTTTCCCCAACCGATTGAAACAAAAATTTCACACAGGACTACAGTTGTAATCGCAAAACCCCATACTAAATTTAAGCCATTGCGTCTTAGAGTAATTTACGTTTACATATTTCTGAAAGTATAGACAGACAGACAATCAATTTCTAGTTGGATTTGGCTCAAAATTTAAAAGGTGTCTAGACTACAGATGTTAATTCTATGTATCGAATTTTACATAGAATTTTACTCGGGTCTCTTCGTTTTGTAGTTATCGTTTTAAATTATATTTGAGCGGCTGGACAGACAGACTTCTAAGCGGATTTTGCTTAAATGTGGTAATTTAATGTTGTGGTGGTAATTTAATTTAATGTTGTGGTGGTAATTTAATTTAATGTTGTGGTAATTTAATGTAAAGACCGCATACCAAATTTCATCTATCTGGACCAAAGAGTTTTTGAGTTATCTTTGTCGCAAACAGATAGACTGATAGAATTTTTTCCAAAAATGTGTTTTTTGAAAACAGAGACGTCTAAAACGTGGCGATTTGTCAAATTCTCGAGTTCAAATTTTTTGACAATTATGATACCTTTCACTATATTCACAAGAAAGTGAAAAGCAGTTCGAAGAAACGCTTAATTTTATTTCACTTAATTTATACCGTATTATTTAATCTCCTGTACATCAACTTAATATATTCTGATTTGTATGCTTCTATGAAAACAAATCATTTACGAACTCAGATTTGATTTTAAAAAATAGTTTTTCAATTAGTAAATTAAATAGCGAATCTTTTGAGCCAATATCTCCAACTGCTTTGTAATAATTGAAATCCAATTTATTTTTGAATTGGTTACCTATTTTGCGCAGTCTATTGACCTTTTCAATACTATCTTACTCATTCGTCTACAACAGACTGACTCCGTAGGTCACAACTGTACCAGCTACAGTTAGAAATAGACCTTTTTCTATGACGAGCATACCACCCACCGTCACATTAGAATTAGAATCTTCAATACTTGCAAGCAAAAGCGAGAATGTCATTAAACTGGATTCATCAGCAGGAGAGTTAACGATTCTTCTAGAACATTCTATACCGGCATCTCGTAATTTTCTACTTTCTTCTTGCACTCTGCATCCATTTAAAATTAACCTACTGAATAGATAAACGGCTATGAGGAAATTCCATGAAAGGTACCATATGACCACTTTCGTTTTTAAACTCGCTTCTTCCGACAAAGCTATGTGATGTAAAACATATAGATGAACACTCTGTACAGTAACAAGGTACACACATTCAGAACCGGCCTTCTTTTCAAAAGGGCCTGGATGCAAGAAGTCATTTGGGCCCTAATTTTTTTGTTAAAAAAAAGGAAAAAAAAAATACATATCTGAACATATATAATTAATGCCTATTTATTTAATGCGTGATTTTTTTTTTTTTTTTTGCTAATACATCAATTATTTCAGAATAAATTACAATTTTTTGCAATTCCTTTTTCGATGCTAAATACAGCAAGTGCATTTAAGCGTTCTGAACGGAAGCTTGACCGAAGATAATTCTTTATTAATTTTAATTTGCTGAAAGAGCGCTCAGCACTTGTTGTGGTAACTGGCAACGTAAAGAAAAGTTTTAACACAGTTAATAGATTTAGAAATAACTCATTATAATTATTATTTAGTATGCATTGCAATATGTCTTGTGAGTTATTTAATCTCTTTTATTCAAAATAAAAACCCCGTAACAAACAAATTATTAGTTATTATTATTGGATTAGGTTTTCATCTACATCTGTGTTATAAAACTTTACAAAGTTTTTGGAACATTTCTCTAATTCATATTTTGTGTCTTGTGACAAAGCCTGATGACAGCTACGCAAACACCTTCAATAACTCTTAATCTCTCACTTAGAATAAATTTTTTTCCGGGCGTCTTTGTGGTTTCTAAGGTTTAAGACTGAAATCATGTATAAAGCTTAAAAGGTAAATGTAGGAAGAAGGTATATAAATTATTTATATCATCATTTTTCAAAATGTTAAGTTTTTCCATGCATAAAACATATTTCTAATTAAAGATGAGTTTAACAGAAAATGAAAAAAGCTACAAAATGTAATTATATTTACTACATTCCATATTATTAAATTTTAACAAAATGAATGACTGCATTTCATTTTAGAGGTTTTGAGCATTATTGTGCCACTTGAAGCTTCAATTCAGTTTCTGAATATTTTTTATAGTAAGACACAGTAATTAAAGCTTCGGTAAGACTTAAAATCAATGTCCAGTTACTGCAAAACATGACAAAATCGTGCCAACTTTCTGAAAACTCATCAACAGTCAATCAAATGATGGTCTGCCTAGCCAGGACTTATAAAAGCTAAAAAATATAGTTTATACATAATAGTTTAAGTATAGTTTTATAGTTTGCACTTATAATAGTTTTTTTAAAAAAATTCGAACTCCATATTTTGAGGAATCGGCACGTTTTAGATCTCCCAGAATCTGAGAAACTATGAGTCTATCACGCCTATGAGTGAACACAATTATTCAAAAGCGTTTTCAGCTTGATGGATGAAATTTTGTATATGGGCTCTACTTCAGATTTTAAAATTTCTATCAAATTTTGAACAAAGTGCATTCCGAGGAAATTTGTCAATTCGGTGGTCCGAAAATAATTTAACACGATAGCAACAAAACGCAGAACGCTAAATGAGTAATATTTGATGTACAGATTTAACATCTGATGATGTCATGCCCGTGTTACAACGGAAAGCTCTTGTAGCTTTTGAGGGTAAAGACCCCTGAGAATCCGAGGGTAGAAGTCTGACTTCCAGCTCATACGAAGGTGGCACTCACACACTCGTGTGCACAGCCCTTTTTTAGACGGTCTCTTTCACACACCTCACGGATAGAATAGAGGGGGAAGGACAACCATGCCCGAACCAGAACTCGAACCCTGACGCCGAGATCACGGGAAAGATGCGCTACCCCTAGGCCAGGAGCCGGTGATTTACCATCTGAAGTATTTCAAATTTGGATTGACCGTCTTTCGATCTGCTCGTTCACAAGCGTGTAAACGCAGTAACAGCTACTTAATCTGATAATTTTTCTTATCACTAAAATAGTTTGGTATGGAATTTTGAGTTTTATTTGGTTGACAAATGAGCGTCCAAAATGCATATTCGGTTTTCTTCATTATTTTAGGAAGTATTAAAGACTCATGTAAGGAATTTTGAAAATTAGTGCTTTTTGAATTGATGTTTTTTTCTGCATTAGTTTCGCGTGAATTTTTATCTTTCAGCATATTTTTGAGCGTTTCTTCTCTTTTTCTTTCACTTTTCTTTTACCTTCCACTTCCTTTGCTGAACTAATTACTCCACTAATATGAGATGGCAATCTACCTCAAATACAGTACAGGGCAGAAACTTATTTCTTAATATATTAAGTAAAAAGGAAATTTGTTGTCAAATTTTACTCAACGCATTTTTTACAAATTTTAATCAATTTCAATCTCGATCGATAGTATTCGTTTTAAAACCCTCATGAAAAATCTAGTTAATATTCAAAAAAATATATACATTTAAACCCACATGATTTAATTAAATATTAACTCCCCTCTTTGCTCCCTTCTAGTATTCTATGCTTGATTATTAGATTTATTCCATTGTTAACTTAGTAATAATGGAATAAATCTAACAATCACTCTTATTATTGTTGTTAGCAGAAATATTACTGTTTTATGTTAAACAAACGCACACAATACAAACAATATAATAGTTGAAACAATGAATCCACCTTCTGCTGCTCTGTTAAGAATCATTTTTCTTTTTGCAACTGATCGTTGTGTGACTTTTTTTTTTTTTTTTGCTGAGCTATGCTTGGTGCGTTTTGTGAATATTTCAATGAGGCTACGGCCATCGTTGGATGGATCGTCCTATGGACGATTTTGGAACTGTTTAAATATTACATGTTCCCTCACTTACCCTCAATCGGAGATCTGTTTTTCGATCCCGATTTGGATCAAGATGTTGATATACCATCTGATCCACCTGCGACTAGAGTAGAATCCGTCCCAGTGGTTCGCTCCTACACGGTATTTAGGATTTGCCAGGCTTTAGAACTTCCAGCGAAACTGGCTCCATCTGCAACCCAGAAGTCTGATATCCCTGTTGTAGAATCCTATATGGTCTACAAGCTGTGTTCTGCTTTGGGTTTGCCTGCACGGATGGCTCCTGTCGGAGTGCCACTTGTAGAATCCTTTGCGATCTACCAGTTCTGCTTAGCCTTGGATATTCCAGTGAGATACCGGTCGCAGAAGGACGCAGTTTAACATCAAAACTGTCGTCAGCTGCCCGATGCAGTTTTCAGATCAGAACTGTCTTCGGATGCAGCGATGGAGGGTGGGTGGGCGGGGAACGAAAGTAGCCCACCTCCACGTGGTGTTCCCTGGGCAACGGTGCAGTTTTTTGGAACTGCAACGGCTAAGAGGCTACTCAAGTATGAAACAAATAAGGAGCTTTTTATTTAGTTTGACAAAACTGCGCATCTTATTTTTAATTTTGCGTTTTAATGCCCCAAAATTTCATTATAAGCATCAATTATGATAGCAACAACTGCAATGTTTTTTTTAGATATACGTAAGAATTATATATTTTTTATCCTAAAAAAAAAAAAAAAAAAGAATTTAAAATATGTATTTGACAAAGAATTGTTGTAAAACTCACACATACAGAAAATAAGTAGCGTTGACAATCATAAATCTGAAGGGGGAATCTTATAATGAATTGAATTTGAAAAATTATAGTGATAAAAATTTACAAATTCATAACATCATTCGTCGCCATATATTTATAGCCGGCTATGACGAAGTAGATTAACGGTCTTATGGTCAGAGCCAGCCTTCTCTTCCCTCAATTCATTTCTCTTCCCTCCCCAGCCTTCTCTTCTCTCTTCAAAGGGGCTTGGGTGCAAGAAGTCATTTGGGGCCCTACCATTTTGTAAAGCAAAACAACAAAAACTACAACAACAAAAAAAAATCCCAAATCTGAACATGCATATTTATTTAATGCGTGATTTTTTTCTGTTAATATATTAATTATTTCAAAAAAATTATAATTTTTTGCAATTTCTTTTTCGATGCTTAATACAGCAAGTGCATTTAAGCGTCTGGACACGTGCTTGACCGAAGATAATACTTTATTAATTTTAATTTGCTGAAAGAGCTCTCAGCACTTGCTGAGTCACATTAGTTACTTCAAGAAACCCTATAAATGACTCGTTAATAGTTAACCTTTTCTCTTCAAATTTTACATAACTAATAATAATTGAAGTTTGTTCCTTATGGGAAATATCAGTACAATCCCTTTAAATACTATAGTACAGGGCTGTTTTTTACCATGTTTAATTTTGTTTAGGACTTCATTTCCTAATGCAGAGATAATTAGTTCCTATGAACTATGTGCTAAATGATGCACGATTCTATTTTTCGAATTTATTATTTTATTTATATGATCCGTTAGCACACTGTCGTATTTACTTAATAATTCGATCAAACATAAAAAATTTCCATTATTAGGCTATTCTTTTATTTCGTGATTTCCTCGAAGTGGAAGATTAGAAAAATAGAGTCATTTAACTTGATTTGTTTTACCTATAGTTGAAAGTAAATTTAGTCGTTTTAGTAATTCTTCCCAAGCAATAAACGAATTAAAATGACAACTAGAACGCCCATGATTTTGAATTACAGTTGACAGCTTTTTCCAGTTATTTTAGCCTATAAATCATATAGATTGATCGTTTCTTCTTCTTTTGCAAAACAGTATACAACAAAAACAAAACACGGATTCTTGCGTTTTTGAATAAACTAACCATTTGGCATTTTTTTTAAGTAGTACGTAGGGGAAGATGATCTACCTTAACACTTTAAGCAAAAGCCTGTGTTGTACATGTCTGTTTAGCACAAAACATTCTAAATTTATCAGTTATAATACTTGGCCATAAACCAGGATCATTTATACTCTCTTGATCGTATTTGTTATTGTCATTTCCGTCATTATTTTCTGATTCAGTCATATTTGTATAAACACACGGTTCTTCAACAAATTTCACCGTTTCAACATTTTCATTGCTTCTTTCCTAGTTGAAGTTTGAATTGTAATTTCTGAAGTTGAAGTAATTTCTTTTCCAGAATCACTTCGAAGCTAAGAAAACTGATCTACTTGTGACTTCTTGTGATGTTTAGCTTTTCTTCTTTTTTCTTTTCTGATACCCAGAGCGATATTTCATTGGCATGGACATGGTTATATCTCACAGTATTAAGAATAAATTATCATATTAATATATGCTATACTCTACGCTATTATCTAGCAAGTAAGATAAGTGACTGTAAATCTACATACCTTATAGTAATAATATTTGCAAATTTGCACTAGACTATAATATATACTGTAAACTTCGTATATTTCCAAATCCGTCGAAAATCCGTCGAGTTAGTTCAAATTGATGATTGCTATATTTTCTATTTGCAATGAGAAATTGAAAATTCCACAGACAAATGCTCAAAGCAGTCGATGAAAGTAACTGATACAAATCTTTATACGTTGTGCTGATGTCTCAGATGTCATCTAAGAAGTTGATCGTAAAATGTGACATATGATTCACTTGTGATCGTCTGTTATTCTATTAAATGTGATGCAACCTACCAATTGAATAAACGGCAAGTGAATAAGATATCTGTCATTCAGTGCATTTATTTATTAATCGGACAAAAATCGCTTACTTCAACTGTTTACCATAAGTTCTAAATAGGTAAAGAGTTCTAATTAGGTTTAAGCTATCAGATTTTTTATTACTCAAATCTTTGCTACAAAATAGCAAAGATTTTTGCCGACAGAACTTTCACATTTTTGCCCATCGGTGGAAAAGTGGGTAATGAGAAAGGGGCAATTGCCCTACCTTATGGAAAATAACTGAATGCTCACGGCGTTTTCGATCTATCTCAAACGAAGTTGTTTGCTTAAAATGCAAAAATATTTTTTAAAAGTTTTAATGGCGAAAGTAAGTAAGTAATGGCTTTGACCAATTTTCTTCTTCTTTTCTCTCTCTTACACAACCCCAAACACGCATTCTAGAACCCCGTATTTTTTTACGCTTAAAGGGCCCCACTTTTAATTGGAAAAGCTGACAGCATGACGTCTACCGCTGGTCGAAATGAAGCTCCAAATGTCTACTGAATCTTCATTACGCGAGAAAACTAAGCACAAAATGAACTAGACTGTAGAGATATAAGAAAAGAATACAGGAGGTGTATTTTCCTTTCGCTTTTTCTTTCTTTCTCGAATTCTTCTTTCTTTTCCAGTTTAGGTTTCGTATTGTTCAAACTTCCGTTGATTTAAAAAAAAAATCTTTACTCAGATTCTCAATGTCATACGAAAATGCAGTTTTAAATTACTTTAAAAGGAAAATTCCTTTTTATCAGAGAAACTCACTATCAACGGCAAAAATGTGAAGAGACATAACCAAAAAGAATCGCAACTGAAAATTCGAACGAGGATTTTAAAGAGAAAATAAGAATTGCATTCTGATACATGATCAGATTATCACATTTATTAAAAGAAGAGACATATTGCGTGAAAATATTCCTTGGTTATACTTGTAAAATATGTACTCCATTTTGTAAAATATGTAGATAATTTTTGATTCATTTAATCTGCTTGAAACTTTCAATTTATTTCATTCATGGCTTCAAACTGCATACATAGTCACATTTATCTATCATTTTCAGCAATTAGTTTCTATTATTAGGATCTAAATCAAATCGCTTAGGTTGTAAAACAAAATAAGCGATGCTCCACATAAGAATAATAGCTCCACATTAGAATTAAAAAAAAAAAAAAAGGAAAATTTGGATAAACAATCTAAGATAAATTCCAAATATCAGTAAGCAGTTATTTGATTGTCTCAACAAGACCAATGCATGTACTGCATATTTTATTTTGTCTCAACAAGACCAATGCATGTAATACATTATTTTATTGCACGCTTTCAATCATTGAGATTTAATTTTTAAATAAAAACAAAATGTAGAAAGAAACCAATTCAGAAATTTCTTAGCGAGTTAGAATACATCTTTTATTTGTCGAGTTATATTTTTAACACTGATTTATGTATAATTATGTGACAAGGAGAAGTTAAATACTTGTTTTTAAAAGTTATTTCACCGGCGTCCTGACATAGGGGGTAGCACGTTTTCCCCGTGATCTGGGCGTCCTGGGTTCGAGTCCCAGTTCGGGCATGTTCTTCATCTGTTCTATCTGTGGGACGTGTGAATGTGCCCCCCCCCTGTAAAAAGAGGATGTGCAAGCTAATGTGATGCGTGAGTAGCTAAGACGCTCTCTTGGCCCTACTTGGCGCTACTAAAACAAGAGACGCACCCTTGGCTTAAAATTGTTGACTTCGTCAGCGAGCTTTCCAGTGGCAAGTGCCATTAGAAACAACAACAACAACAAAAGTTATTTCAATAAATAATCACATGTATTGCAGCATTAAGGCTTGAGCCTGACTTTCAAAACAGTATTAACAAAAGAAATCAACTAAAGGTACTTAAGGACCCAGGGACAGGATAAAAATAATTATAGGGGCATAAAAAAGTAATATAAAATTGTTTTATATTACTTGAAGCAAAAGTAAAATCAGCAGATTTAGTAATTTAAATTATTACAGTGAATAAATTAATACAGTAATAAATGAATATAACAGAAAATGTAAACGAATGGATTTGACTTCTGGAATAACATGATGAAAATGAAAATAGTTCTTTGGATCAAATCTGTAAAAGCAAATTTAAGTTCTCATCGAGAATTATGTTAAAGAAATTTAATGGAGTGATTAAAATATCAGTTTAGTAAAATTAATAATGATCCAACTGTTATGAAATTAATAAATTTAAATGCTAAATAGAAAGTATGCTGCCCTCTAACAGAAAGCAAGAATTGGTTGAACATTTTCTATCATTGCCAGAAAATTATCTCAAATCGGTTTCTTTAAAGTCACATATCAGATGAGAAGATTTATTAGTAGAAATCTATGTGAAAGATATTAAAATTTACAATTTCTTGGAACTTATGAAATCAATCGTAACACTTCCAATTTTATGTGATCGGATTAAGAAAAGGCATCGGGGAATACTTAGGAGTAACACTTGAGAAATAAATTGCAATGTTGTTTTCTGTTAATGGAGTGGAAATTTGTAATTACGATTTCTGACACTTTGAATTATCTCAAATTATTTTGCATCATTTCTTTGAAGATGAATAGTATGTGCAATTTGTAGATAAATAAAGTATAATAGGTGGTATCAAAAAATGTATATTCGTCAACTGAATTTAAAAAGTTACAGGTTGGAAAATATTGCTAATAAAAAGAAACTAAACATATTAAATATTTATGACATGAATGTCGCAGATGACTGTATGTTCTTTTTTTTATATAATCCCTTCCACTTATAAAGAAGAATATTAAATCAAGTTTGAAGAACATAAAAAAAGAGCTCAGAAATCCAAAACGTGAGAGTTCTAACTGGTGCGCTACGGGGAAACTACT
The DNA here is from genome assembly GCF_947563725.1 of Argiope bruennichi. Lineage (NCBI taxonomy): Eukaryota > Metazoa > Arthropoda > Arachnida > Araneae > Araneidae > Argiope > Argiope bruennichi. Next base: position 96,636,776 of record NC_079154.1, on the reverse strand, counting down.
GATTAAAGCAGAAAGCGGCCCATCGCTTGTATCAGAGTAGAAACGGTGGACTCGGTTTGTGTTCCAGACTCATAAAACGACTTTATTGCTCCTTTTCAGAGGCTCCGACTACAACCGATCGTAGGGAAAATCTGTAATGAAATCCTTCTTCTATATTTATGACTGACATGCAACCCAAGTATACAGAACCTCTCTTCTCAATCTTCCATTGAAGGTTATTGAAAACATGTTAATAACAAAGCATTCGAAATTAATATCATCATTTCAGCAAATGGATTTTTTCAGTCTATTTGACTCAATCAAGCAAATAGTTTCGAAGTCGCATATTTTTTGAAATTTTCATTAGCTATTTATTTAATTGTGATCATATAATGCTGGATATATTCGTAGAATTAAAAAGTATTGGTCGTGCAAACGAATTATTTTTCCAAATGATTATTTAAATCAAAAATAAAACAAAAGAATTGATTGAAAAGGGATGAGAAAAGGATTTTTCCCCTAATGCCAAAAGAGTTCATTCAATAGATGTTAAAAAACTTCAGAGATTGGAGAAGGATCTGAAGATACTGCTTATTTGTAACAGCCTTTTGAATAAACGCTTTAATGCTTAACTAAACTAAACACATAAAAATACTGATAAAAACTTAATAATTATTTGACACAAATTTTAAATAAAATTATTATCGACTTTTATATTTAGTTGCTTCCGTTTTGTAAAAATGAAATTGTGCAATCAATTTTTCATACACTTCCTGATATGCTAATGTTACGAATTCTTGTACATTTATGTATTTTCGATAGCGCCGGCGTCCTGGCATAGGGGTAACGCGTCTTCTCCGTGATCTGGGAGTCCCGGTTTGGGCATGGTTGTTCTTCCTGTTCACTCTGTGAGATGTGTGATTGTGCCCTCTTGTAAAAAGGGGTCGTGCAAGCGAAAGAGTGATGCATGAGTAGTCGTACTCTAGGCCCAAGTTGGTTCTACGATAAAAACAAGAGGCGCTCCCCTTTAGGCTTAAATCTGCTGTCTTCGAACAGCGGGCTTGTTAGTGGCAAGTGCCATAAGAAACAGCATTTTCGATAGCTATACACTTAATCAATATTTTCAGGGACAAAAGATTAACTATTTAACTTTTACTTACTTTACAATTATTATTACAATTAATTACCTAACTTTTTAACAATTAAACTATTTTAATATTTTTATAGCTGATATTAATAAAAATACCATTCCATATTAATGATGTTTTAAAAAGTTGATTAGTCCACCTGTTTATAAATTTAAAAGACTCATTTCAAGTTCCAATAATTTTTTTAAGATCAAGAATGATATATTAAAACAAAAAATAGAAAATAATTTTAAAAATAAAAGTAATTCTCATGTTCACTACACAAATAAAAAAAGTTTTTTCAGAACAGTTATTTAATTTCTTTCTTCTTTTTTATTAATATAAATTTAGAGTTTTCACATATTAGGTAGCAATTAACAGACACTTTTAGCAGTTTACTGATAATTCTAAAAATGTAATGAAAAAAATATCGATTTAAAAATTTGTTGTAATTATTATACTGTATTTTTATTTACTCAAATTCTTGTAAAATGAAAATTTTTATTTAAAAAAAAAACTCGAATTGTTTGAGCTGAATTTCTTAAGAATTTGTGTCTGTAGTTAATTCTTTAACTTCATTGCAAAAACTGTATAGATAGGTATTTGCAACAAAATATTTTAAAATTTCGAAATGAGGCATTTTTTTTTACAGCCACATGAAAGCATTACCCATGTCTAATGCAAAATAATTATGAAGAACATAAATATTTTCACAATATAATCTAGTTTCACTTGCTTAATTCAGTGATTCGTGACACTTTTCTGAATATTGTTTCTCTTTTTAAAATCCTCTTGCATACAGCATTTCTCGATTACTGAACCGTATCATGCATTTTCCCCTTTCTTTTGAACATTTAGTTAGTGTAATTATTTAAAAAATAAAAGAATTTTTTAATTTTAATCTCGGGAATTTGGAAAATCTTTAGAAGCAGAGCATTCGAAATTTATTATTCCAGAATGTTGCCTTTTTCTTTTCCTTTTTATATACAAAGTATATTAAAAGGAAAATTGCAAAAGTCGAAAAAATCTATTTCGAGATTTTTTGATAAACTTGCGTACATTGTGGAGTAATATATATATATATATATATATATATATATATATATATATATATATATATATATATATATATATATATATATATATATATATATATATATATATATATATATATATATATATATTGGAATAGGTCTTCTGTGATTATGATAAATATAAACGTACATAGCTAGATGAATGAAATTTGGAAGTCTCGATATCAAATTTGTAGATATTTATCAACTTTCACAAGAAGATTGTTTGTCTGTCTGTCTGCAGGCATGTGAGCCAAGAGCGAGATGAATGAACTTAAATACAAAGTTTTATCTTCAGAATTGTAGAAATTTGACAGCAGAGATGACTACATGAGGATTTGTATATTAGCGTGTATGTTAATGTAATAATTCGAAAATATAACGTGTTTTAACCAGACTGTTTACGGCCCGCTCTCAGCCTAATGACCATATACAGCTACCGAGTTTAAAGCAAGCGCCCACAGTTTCTGAGTTTTAATAATGAATTCTTCACCATCGACCACTAAAACACTTTACACCCGATGGTGCAAAGTGTAGAGCTAATCTATAGCCCTTGTGCAGATTAAAGTCTTTAAGATAAAATTTTTATAAAACCTGGAACAACTATAAATTTAGTTGATAATAAATAATGATGATAAAATGAAGGATTTATAAAATGAAGGAACTTTCACTCAACCTCTACTAATATAAAGATAATTGTGTATATTTGAGTGTGTCAGAGTTCTACAGATCAGACTATTTTAAAATTTTAATTAGAATTGTAATTAATTAACATTTCTAAGGTAACTTCCGAAAATATATTTTGAACAAATATAAATTTTACACTGATTCAAAATTTAAAAATTGCTTTTTTTTTATGATACCTAGTGGTGCACATTTTCCCTAAATGTTGGCAATCTTTAATTTATTCTACCCAATTTCCAATAATAGATTACCTTGTTCCCCTGAAATTCAAATCGTTTTCATTGCTTCATCAAATCATTAATCACATGATTTTTTTCCCATTTAAAACTAAAGAAGATGGATTCCATAAAAATGTGTGTCATTTGCAAAACGAATAAAACAGTGAAATTACATTATCATGGAAATGGGAAAACAGAAGAACTGAACATTTACATTTTTAATAGCGCTATGACTAGTCTCCATTAGAAAGATTGATGTGTTCAATGGACATAAAATATGTAAGAAAACTAACATAAATGCACTTTAATGGAATTTTGAGGAAATCATGGACTTAAAATTGATTCAACTGAAATGAAATATAACCAATATCTCCAAAGAGCCAGTGTCTTCCCGATGGTGTGGAGAGGGGGGGGTACCAGCTCAGTGTCGTCCTCGTTATCAGACCGCGGTTCAAAATTATGAGGTCTGTCTCAAAATAGCCCTAGTGTTGCTTTACAACGGGATGTAAATATAACTAAACTAAACGAGCCAGTTGCTAACCAACAAATAAAGTAAAAATGTTTAAAACTTGCAGATCATACTTGAGAAAAACCAGGGATTGTAGTCTCAAATTTTTCTCACATACTTTCAAATAAGTTAAACAGAGGAGTTTCACAGTTTCTTTGCTTAAAATATATCCTATTGGATAAAACAATAGCAGCGTGTTTGGTACGGTTAGTCAACCATCTAACTCTCCGACCCGCCCTAAGGCACACGGATTAAAACCATAGAACTGAATGACCGGACCGCCGCAACAGCAATTGGCGGGAACTGTGGTTGAGTCCTAAGGGCCGTCACCGGCCACGGTACAACCCTCCCCGAAGGAAGTCCCGTCATCGATGGGAGGAGCCAGATCCCCCACCTATTAGTGTACCCTCCAGGGTGGCGAGATCCAACCACCATGCCGGAAGCATCTCATCCTCATTCCGAGGTGCCCCCCCCGAGGGTCTTTGGTACGGTTAAAATGGAATTCCATTCCAAGTTATCAATATTTAATTTTTTATGGAGAAAAATTCATATATATAATTTTTTTCATTATTTCATTTTGCAATTTTTAGTAGTTTTTAAGTGATTAAGTTTTTAAGTATGCATTTTATCTTGAGTTTATAAAGTACAGTAGCATGGAAATTCCATTTTTCTGACATATTAAAATTTCTTATTTAAGAGCTTTTTAAGTGATTTAGTATAAATCAATTTTTTTGAGCAATTTCAGCAAAGTTTCTTCAAAATTTTCCGAACGATTTCATAAATATTTTTTTCCCAACCCAGAAGACTTTTTGTGCTCTTGATTTCTTCAAAATAGTATCAAATGAGTGTATTCAATGCCCACTATATCCTTATCTCTACTAATGCTGAAAGCTAATGGTGTGTACTGTTTTCTATCTATTGATGCTCTAACATTTTATATACAAATGTAAATTTGTGAAATTTGGCATATTTTAGGGAGAAAAGATGTCCCCCCTCTTAGCGATTTTTGAAGATTCTTTTATTAATTAAAAATTAATATAAATACAATTAATTAATACTTAAAGCATGGTAATTTATTTCATGAATTATTTAGAGTATATTTCAAAATATTTTTAATATATTTAAAACAATATTTTTAATATTTAATATTCTAACTTCTGGAAATATTATTGCGCAAAAATACTTTCTTAAAATTCCAAAAAAATCTTTTCAGTGATAAAACGTAATTACGCAATTCTTCCTTAATTTTAAAATATGTGTAACTATGTTTCTAAATATGCAGCATTATTTCAATTGATGTACTTAAGTCAAATTAATTAATGATTTTATCAAATCATCAAGTAGTTTGTTTTTCTTCTGTTGAAAATTATCATAATAATTTTTACTTTCTCATATGTGAAGTATATAAATCATAACTGAATCCTAGTTTAGGATGCCCCCGAATTCGCTACCAATATGCTAACCCAAAGAAGCAAACGGACTATTTTTTCTAGTAACCCTAATACTGATTTGTTTATAATTTTTTTTTGCTTGTTGAGTTGTATATCTACTACAGCAGTTTTGTGAGAAATTAAAATTAAAAATAATCGAGAAATAAATATCCATTAAAGAATTTAGTTGAATTACGTTTTATAATTGAAAATAGTATTATTGCTAATAAAATATTCAGTGCTATTTTTAAAGTGAACTAAAGTATTATTTTACCTAAATCATCAAAGGATTCGAATTCGAAATTTTGATGAATTTTCACATTTCAGACTATCCTGAATATGAAGAACATCTTTTGGAATTATGTCAGTAAGACGCTCTATTTGTCTGAGAATGCTAAAAAAAAAAAAAAAAAATTAAAAATACTTTGAACTGAAAAGATAAAATTTGATATGTGATCGTTACACAAAATTAATACTCTTCTTTGAAAAAGTTGAATTTTATATTAATAAAAAACTCTTAGTACTTTATTTATTGCAATGTATCTTTTAAGATTAAAATATATGTTTAATGTTATTTGTTATGTACCTACTTTCATTTAATAATGATATGAAATTAATATCATTAAATGCATAGTTTCCACGTTTTATTCAGAAATCTTTTGAAAAAAGTGACAATGGGGAAAAAATCAAAATAAAATTAATACAACAAATGTTTACATATGGAAAAAATCATATAAAATACATTACGAGAAACACACTAGAAATTGTTTGAACATTAATAGGCCACAAGAAAGACATACAAGACATTTTTTTATATAATAATAATTATACATTAATAAAAATTAACTGCGTGCTTTAAAAAGGCACAAACAACGTCGTTAGTGAATTTCCGAATACAACTATGAATTCATTCATGAAATAAACTTAAATTCAGTCTTGCATACAGGATCTCAAGTTGAAATTCATTGAAAAATATTTCAAACATGCTCACACATATTTTAAAATAGAACGTAGTCCATTTCACTTAAATATCTTCCTTATGTCACGTAATTATAAAGAATAAAATAGATACTCCACACACACTGCATATGAACAATTTATGGAACGGGTTTCATAACAAGCGTAACACAATTATGCACAATTATTCATTATAATTTCAATGACTTCATGCACGAAATGTAGCATTAACGCTCATAAGTTTGAAAAACATCCACAGTGCCCTGGAAAAAAAATGAATGCATATCCAATTTACAAAACTGGAACACAAATTAGCTTTCTCCAACATTTTCTACTCTCCATCAAGTCGATCGTGAAATGTGTTTGCTAATCAGGGCTACCAAGATGGTGAAAGTAATTAAGAACATAGGAAAAGGTGATTGGTAGTTCGTAATGGCGGTATTGCAGCCATCGCTTTCGCAGGTATATACACAGCCTTTATACTCTCTTTTTTCGCCCTCGTGGTACACGAACTCACAAAAGTTACCAAGGTCCCGAGCAGAACAAAAGCGCCTTGTTCCGACGAAACCTAAAATATAAAGTTCAGTTTAATTAGTTAAACATAAATTCAAACGCATAAGACGTAAATAAGAAAAAATAAGTGTGAAATAAGTCATTAATGCCGGGTTTACATTCGTCCTGTTATAAGTAAGCCAGTAAGCAGATAATTTCATAAGATAGATTCAGGCATTCTATTCTTGCCGGCAATTCTTCTATAAATTGCCGTTTTGGCGTTCCTGAAACTTTCTTATTTCACCGGTATCATATTAAAATAATAGATATTTACACAAAGAAACATGGTAAATAAAAAAAATTAAATTTGGAAAACTATAGAAAAATAAAATGAAAATTTCGCATTAGAAAGAACAAAAAATGTCGGAATTAACCTATGATAAGCGATCAATTTTTTCAAAAAAACCACCAAGTTCTACAAACGCATGCGCGGTAAGAAAAAAAATACAATACAGCAACATGCTGTGCCGTCGGGACAATTATTTGCCATGGACCAAGCAGCATTTTCCAGCCTTTCTACGCATGCGCTGCCAACTGGCCGTCTTATAATTGGCCGAGTGTAAACCCTCCATAAAGGGAGCATAAGGGGACATCGCCACATATATATATATATATATATATATATATATATATATATATATATATATATATATATATATATATATATATATATATATATATATATATATATATATATAATATTTCAACGCTATTTATTATTTTTTGCTAAGTAGAACATATTCCAAAAAAAAAAAAAAAGAGCTGGTGTTGACATTTGAAAATTTTGTAACTGTAATCGTAACTGTTGGTTAGAGTTTAACTGCTGTTTTTCATATAATTCTTGAACGTGTACCTCAAAATACTTGAATCAAAATTTTATTCCGTTCCTGTGAAGGGAATGATAGAAATGGTCTCATATATCGGGATAGTTTGTTTTATCACCTTGTGTGTGTGTGCGTATATATAACGGACAGAAAACTGAAAACTACAACAAGATGGGGATTTATGTAGAATTAACTTTTCGAATAGATGGATTTTAATCTACTTTGGGTATCAATAGCATTTAATATGGACAATGAAAAAAACTGCCTGCTTGCTATGCATCATCAAACGAGCTGTTTTGTTTTGGTGAAGTAACAGCTATTATTGAATCTGAATACAGCCAATAAACTTTCCGATTTATAATGATGATCAACAGATAGCGAATCTTCGATGGAAAGACTACGGATTATATTTGTTGTTGGTGGTGAGTTTCTTGAAAAATAATTTAGCTTTAAATTTATTTAATGCCTTTCTACTACGCAAAATTATTAGTGTAAATTTTTATTGTGGTTTGTTTTCTTTGCGATAATGCATTTTTGGGTAGATACAATAGATGCATTTTATAAATAAAATATAAGAGAAAGTTAGAACTTAAGTTTTTAGTTAAAAGATGTTTATGATAATTTATTTCAATCAGTTAGTTAAATCAAAATGCACAATACAGTTAGTTGCGCTTTTAAAAATAATTCAGGAATAAAGTTTTTTTATAAATTTGTAATAGATTTCGGCTTATTTTGTATATCAAATGCAGATAAGTGAAGTGAAAAAAAATCTATAGTTTCCTTTTTATGTAATTTTCTTGGTTAATACTATTTTATGATCAAAACTGCAATTAAAATATATAAAAGAATCCACTTTTTAGAAACACCAAGGCCGGAGAAAAAACAAATAGTTTTTAAAAAATGGTGCAAAAAATTTTTGCACTAAAAATAGGAGCTACCAAATGGAGAAATGCACTTCAAATAGATGAATCAAAACTTTAGAATTTAATTTTTAGTTTGTTTATTATTTGTTACCATGTTCAATAATTTTATAGCAATAAAGAATAACGCAAAGAAAATCGAATATCAAACTCTATACCTGAGCAGCTTTCAAACGGGGAAAAAAAAAAAAAAAAAAAAAAAAAACGGTTGAAGTGAAGATTAATGTTACCTCTTCTCGAGTTTCTCGCCAATATGGCAACCCAACGGAACGCTCTTCTAGCAAACCTAATGCTGTTTTGTTTACTACTTTTTACAATGGTTGAGTTGTACATGAACTACAACTATTTTATGAAAAATGTTAAATTAAAAATAATAAAAAATATTGATTAAAGATTTTAATTTTGTTCTTTATTATAATTAAAAGTTTTTTTTACAACTAATAAGGCACTTCAGTTTTATTTTTAATGTGAATACGAACAGAAAATATTCATTCTTTAGCAATTTTTAATTGTCAGTATACGCTTTGAAAAATCGTCTGACTTTTTACTTTACGAAATCGTCTGCATTCTCACTTTAAAAGACAGCTGCAATGGAATTCTTCGCAGTTCTCGTAATTCTTTTGGTGCTCTAACGGTTGGTTATCTTGATAATTTGTTATGTCGGCAATTGTGCAAGAATGGATGTCGGGTAAATGGGATGGAAGACAGTATTTCGAACCTGCAAAACGGATGAATTATGAATGGAATATATATATATACACACACGAGTCGATGAAGTCAGGAAAGGATGCTTGTTTGAAATTTTGTTTGGAGAATGGTTTGATTGCTTCTAAGTGTGATGTCCGGTGTGTGGTGAGAATATGAAATTGATTGATTTGGATGAGAGTATCGATGGAAATATCTGGTGTAGCAGAAAGAAAGGACTGAATCCGCACCATGTTAAAAAGTCTGTACGAAAGGGTTCCTGGTTCGATAAAAGTCATTTGAATTTAGGAATAATTTTATACATGACATATATGTGGTTAAACCGAATGAGGCGTGAAAGTATTTTGAATGATTTGAATGCTGCAGCAAGAACGATGACTGATTGGATGAATTTTTGTAGAAGAGTGTGTGAGGAGGCCTGTTTAGCCTTTGATGGAAAAATCGTTGGGATTGGAAAGATTGTTGAAATTGATGAAAGTAAGTTTGGAAAGAGAAAATACAATAGAGGAAAGCGAGTGTAGGGGAGTGTTTGGAGGATTAGTCAGACATACAAATGACTGTTTTTTTGAAGTAGTGCTTGAAAGAAGTACAGATGTTTTACTTGAAGTTACAAAAAGACATATTCTTCCGGATAGCACCATAATTTCAGTGTTGGGCATCTTATAACTGTCTCGATAATGAAAGTTATCCGCATTTAACGGTGAACCGCAATCTGACGTTTAAAGACCCGGAAACCGGATCCCACACAAATTCTATCGAGGGAACTTGGAGTGCCATTAAAAGATCTTTACAAGGGACAAAACATGTAGTCGGAGAATTCGACGGCTACATGGCAGAGTACATATGGCGCAAACAAAACAACGTCGCGATAACAGAAAAAGTACACCGATTCTTCAGAGAAATGTCCCGACCGTACCCTGCCGAGACAACTGATTAAATAAATCAAGTAAGTGCATTAATTCTTTAAAATTCCCACTGAAATTCGTTCCTATAACGTCCTTTATTCTTTCCTTTCTACTGATTACATACCGTTCCTGTTATCCACACAGTCCTTATGTTCAATGTGCTAGCAAAGCTACTAGGTTCCCGCTCTCGCTGCTAGGGAAACCGTGGGATGTGTTTTTTTTTAAGTTAAAAAATTCTGCTCGGTGCCTTCTATAGCTGCCGAAGTCATCGAATGCTCTAACTTTTGCTCAGCCTTTCTGGGGGAAAAAAAAATACTTATCAGAAAAAAATCATAATTATAATGCGGAAAATGGTAACCGTAACTGTTCCGTAGAAGTGTTTTTTTACATTGTCCGCCATCTTTATTGGCAACTTGGCATCATTGGCGCAGCAAGGGGCACACTAAACTTATTTACCAAAAAAATCTACGTTTATTTACTACTACACATAAATATTCATATTCGCGTGTTTAAACAAATTCTGCCGTACGAACTGATTCTAGGTATCATATAATTTTCTCATTCTTCCGGATCTGATATTTAATTTACGAGGCATGCGTACTATTGAGAAATTTAAACCCCAAAAACTGCAATTTAAAAGCTTCAACTAAAGTTGTATTTATTTCTTAAAATATGGCTTATCCATTGGATCATCAACTGTTTCGTCCACAGAAAATAATAGACATTTCTTTTTAACTTTCTTCTCATTACTACTATATTTTATTTGGAACTCTTCTTTTAGATTTATCAATACTATCCATTCAAAGCAAGTCGCTGCAACAAACACTTTATATGCAAGCTGGTGCCTTTGTCCTGCATGCAGTGCACTAGCTAAGTCAGTTTTTGTAGATCCTTCAATCGGTAATTGATTAAAACTAGTATTGGTCAGCAGGATGTCCATTTTTATAGTCATTTTATTGCAAGATTCATCTTACAAAGGCACTAGTTACCCATACAGTATTATTTTTCAAAAAAACTTTTCCTTCTCGTGATTTTTATTGAAGAAGACAGCTTATTCCACTAAGAAAACACAAACCATAAAGTTAAAAGAATATTTATGAAACTAACTTATAAAGTAAATATTTTCTTTTTTAAAAAAACTTTTAAAAGAAAGATACATTGTATTTAGAATGCGCCAATGTTGCTCCATCTGAAACACAAATGAACTTAGTCAATTAGAAATAAGTATTCAGTTTAAATTAAAACAATAACAAAAAAAAACCGACATGCTTTCTAGTTTGTTGCTTTTTATTTCAATTTAATAAATGTCTCTAAGATCATTAAATTTATTTCATATGATAACCAGGTATTTTCACCTAGCGTTGTAAGCGTTTTTATTTATGGTATGTTCTTTGCTTTTATATCATTTTGATGTTGTTTGGTTTTATAGTTTGATAATTGTCTTATGATATATTTTTTTAATTTCTGTTTGGATTTGAATTTAGAAATAACAGTTTGTTTATTATAGTCTAATTTTTATGCCATCGCTTTATTGATATTATTTTTCTTGATTTTGAAAAACCTCAATTTCTTGGGATTTTCGGGTCACGAGGGGTCAATACTTGGTTTGAATCTCTGCTTGAGGGTAACCCCTGATAAAGTTTTCAGGCCGTATTCATCGTTTCCACCTTTTTTTTTCATATCTTTTTATTCATTTTTTTTTGTAATTTAAACTTAATATTTACTTCTAATTGGTTTATTTTACTACATAATTTTGATTTAATTAGGCTACTCGTTAAATATTATAAGCAATCATAGATGGTTTACTTTCAAGATTATCCTACATCCAAAAAGTTTATCCATCTTTAATATTTCTGGTTGACAAGTCGTCTGTGACACACACAAATTCCAAGGTTTTTCTCCTTAACAAATATGAATCGCAACCATGAAACTAGACAAAAGACCTCAGGCTTTCTTACATCCACGAAAGAATAATTTGGAATACGCTCTGCTAAGCATCGTCTGTGTTGTTCGGAAAGAAAGATCCTTTTTTAGATGAGGTCTTCCGCGTTTATGAGATACCGTTAACTCATAAAAAGAAATCTTCATAAAAGCATAAACCTTGAAATGCATAGCATTTCTCAAAAATGCCGGGTGGAAGAATCACAGAAGTTATGTTTAGGGTTTTACTCATTTGCATTTTGCGAACTAATTTTAAGGAATGTTGAGTTTTTTAAATCCTGCATAATTAAATTATATAATGTTAAATTTGATATAGATATGCAATTTAGATCTAAATATCATATGCATAATTGCATCTATCTAGCTTTTGAATTCATCACGTTCACATATACACGGACAGACAGACTTGCTTAGAGATCTGGTTCAGAATTTTATAAAGATTGCCATTCAATTATCCATTTTCCTTATACTAGGAAAATTAATTATCTAATTATATATACAATATGGACAGACAGAAAGACGTAATTCTAAATTCTATTTTCTTTCGTTGTCTAAATCCAATCCATGATCAAACAAGAGATTAGAAATGCGTTCACAGTTCTTGTGCATTGATGCTGAGAAGTCTTGAAAAATGTTTGTTCAGTATTTATTGCAGTTTTATCGATGTTAATTGCTATGGAAGTTCAATCTTAAGAAATGAAAGTACAATTAACTAGATTTTCGTAGGCGTGAAAAAGTCCGTCCAACACATCAGAAGAAATTCATTAATTTTATTTAATATTAAAATAGAGATCCTTATATGTATTAAATGACACGAAAAAATTTATCACACTTATATATAATAATTTTCAATCAAAACACTGCTGTCTCAACATTTTCTCACACTCTGAATGAAGAGATAAAAATCCTTAATGCTTACAACATTCTTTAAAAGATACGCAAAATTCCCATTCATAAATGGACACATGTCAAAAGAAATCCCTATCAAAATCTCATAGTAAAATCGCTGAAGGGAAGAATTTTGATATCTTCCGCTCTTGTGTCGCGATGTTGATTGTCGTATTTCTTACCACTGATTCTTTGTACGTAAATCATGTTACGTACAAATCATGTTACGTACAATCATGTTACGTACTTGGTGAAATAAATCGAAGTTTTAAAATTTCTTCAAAAGTTTCTTCTATTTGGTCACGCAACTGCTAAAATAAATTTCGCATATATATGCAATGTAACAAAATCATAACTTACCATTGTAAATTCCGGTTGTTTTAATGCAGTATCGAGCTTCAAATACATCTGCACATGAGTCAGCTCTTAAAGGATTAGGATGCATGAATTTTTCCAGACAATCTAGATTATTTGTAGAATTGCAGCGGTAACATTCGATGCACAATCCTAAACGATTACAGAAAAGAAAAAAATTATTAGCTGGCGATGGATGATAATTGAAGAAACAATTTATATTTCCGAAGTCAATCAGTTCTTTCGCTATTGGCACAGAATACTAATTAATTTTACTAATAAACTTTACTATAATTTTGAAGTTTTATTCTTTTATTTTTCAATTTTGATAGTTAAAAACGCCTACAGAATGGTAAAAAGATGTAGATTAAATTTTCAAAAAAATTCGACTTAAAACAATTACGTATATTTATTTTTCAGAGCAATAAACAAATCTTTGCATTGGATGAATAATTATGCATCGAATTACTTTTCCGAGAGCAAAGGGTTAATTATTTAAAACTTCACAAAAATTTTTAGAAAGAAAAGAAAGCGAGACTAATAAAACTGATTTCAAGAATTTTACACGAAGCAACATTTTTTAAAACTTTATTATACTTTAAACGTATATCCCAAAACAGAGTTAAAGAAACTGGGAAACAATAAATAAATAAATAAAAAATTATTTCACATCCGTTTATTTCATACATTTCCAATTAATCAACTAGTATTCAAAACATTTAAATTGAAAAACATGGAAGGCTATTGAACTCATAAAGAAAATAAATCCATTTTCCACAGTTATCGTAGCGACCGATCGTTTTGCAACGATTTTCCGAGATCGTGACGAGGCCTTCAGAAATTAACAGCAGATTCAGCGAAAATTTTTATCTCTGGTTCGAAAAAGCGCTTAGAAAAACTTTTTATCGATATATCTACATACAATCAGCTTCAGGAAAGGGTGTCCTATCGCTGTGCTCAAATATCGTTAATTACGTTTTGGACAATTCAGCAAAGAATGGCAACACATTAGCTGTAATAAAATTCCTTTTCTTTCGTTTCATTTAATAAACTTGGAATCCCAAAGTTTTTTTTAAAAGCTTAATTGATCCGACCTTGCCTTTTCAGCATGTTATGAATTACCTAATTACAGAAGAAAGAACCGCAATTACATACTTAACGTCAGCACGAAGCTTTAAAGCGAATTGAAATTATATGAAAATCAACATCTCGTGTAAATGACCTTCATGCTGATTCAGCAAATACATCTGCGTCTACAGTGCTGTAAACGCAAATGACTCTAATAATAACATTTTTGGACATTTTTAGATTAATGCTCACAGAAAGCACTAAATTGGTTTAGGATCATGCTACTTCTTTTAAATAAGCATCACTAGCAATTCGATCACAAGAGTTAAGTTTACAGAAATAAGAATTTCTCAGCGTTGCAACCAATCTGCCAATAGCATTAAAAATTACTGGGTTTTTTCCCCAACAAATTATACATTGAATTTATGAATAATAAAATAGGAAATAATGGTTTTAAGGTTATCTATTATTATTACTTCAGATCTTCCAATTTTATGAATATAAGGATATTTTAGCTATTGGAGGGGGGGTGGGGGGTGGGATGCCATTTTCAAATAAAATGTTGCAAGATATAGTTAAAATAAATCGTTACACGAATAGAAGTTCATTTTGTTTTGAAATCGTTTGCTATCCTTTTCCAATTCAAAAGGCTGATTGTAATTAAAAGAGAGGTGTGTTTCAGGAAAGGATATTCCATGACGCAATCGGACAAATTTGATACATATGCTATATTTTTCAGAGGATGCGATTTCGATTTCGATAAATTTGAAGTATAAAGAAAGTGTTAAGAAATTCAATCATTAGCTGAAAAAAAATCACATTAAAAATATATTTATCATGACAATAACACTATATGAGTACGTAAAATAATATCTAATAAACTCCATAAAAATGAAATTTATTTCACAAATAAGATCAGGCTCGAAAATAATTGTATATAATGTTTATTTAAAAAAAAACACACAACTTTAGGACATTGTTTTCATCATTGTACTTTCTGTCCGCGTATTACGATTGAAGTTTCTCTCATTAATTTTATCTATTCCACTTTCAAATGGAAATAGATGAAAATGATCTAGGAGCACTCTTTGTATAGCATATATTCCAGTAGTATCATAAACATATCGTCAAAATTCGATAAGATTTATAAATATGCTTCACTACTGACTGCCTTGATTAAAAATGGCTAATAATATTTTGTAGACTGCAAACAAAGTAAAATTTATGACTTATTATATTATTCCAACAAAGTTCCATCAAATGGGATTCCCATTTTTTTAATTTCAATTAACTGCTCAAATAATGCCCATTTAACAAAATAAGGATGTTTATCTAATCAAAATATTACGCCTCAATAAGAGTATGATATTTCACGTAAGCAGGAAAATTATTCAAGTATTTTCTACCAAGTGGTCATCGCATCGGTTATGAGGAAGATTATTAAAAATGGAAAAAAGGCCTAGAAGCCTCAATAGTTTTTGAGTCATTTCCAAAGTCCTTTATTCTTGTACCTTAATTGAATTAAATCAGACCATGCATGCGAAATTATTCAAATCAAAAATCAAGTATTTTGTTTAAAATTTGAAACATAATTCTAACAATATTCCTAATTCATTGACTTTTGTAAGTTTTGAATTATATTGTCTAATAATCGTAAAAAAAAAAAAATGCTTTATAATTTAAAAAAATATTCGATCTTTAATTAATAAAAATTTAAATTGTGTTATTTTTTATTTTAATTACTTTTTATACTATTCTGCGTACAATTGATTTTAAATTTCAGTTTTAAAAAATTTTTATACACGGCATATTGAAGCAAACTTTCTTAAAAATGATTCGTACTCTAATAGTTTGCTATTTCATTTTATCGAAATTTGTTTGTTAAAACTAATTATTTAGACAATAAATTAAAAAAATTATATTTGGTAAGGAAAAAAGGATTCCAAGAATTGCATTAATTATGGGCTCTATAGTATTTAATACGGCACTGCATTCGTCTGAAGAAGAGGGACGAATCGTCAAAATTTAGATTTCTCTTTATATATATATGACATGAGGCGGCAGGTAACTTTAAAAATGATTAAAACATCATTTCACATGAGAGTATTCAGTGGAGGTTTGTGAATTTTCCAACCGAAAATGCGATTTTTATTATAAAAGGTTTCACCCAAGGCAAAGAATCAAAGGAAAGGTCGCAAGAGAATTTCTGGTCAGATCAAATTTTTCCTCTTGAAGCAGAGAGGACACTCCTTAGCCATCTTGTTTTCATCTCGAGTAAGTAAGACGATTCTCACTTAGAAGTCAAATGAAGAATTCACCGAGAATAACATTGCCTTTTAAAATATAAGTGGATCTCATGAAAAATTCTCAGATGTTTCCAAGAAGAATGTCATTTGAATATTGAGTTTAATAAGGAATACATCTGTTGCGTAGATAGTTAATACCAGTGTGCATATATAGTAAATACCAGTGTGCATATATATAGTAAATACCAGTGTGCATATATATAGTAAATACCAGTGTGCATATATATAGTAAATACCAGTGTGCATATATATAGTAAATACCAGTGTGCATATACAGTTAATACCATAGTGTACGTATACAGATAATATCATACCATAGTGAATCTTATGGTATTATTATGTGCCTTCTTGTTGCTGAGAATACAAGATGGCAGTTTAAGGAGCGTGTCTGCCATCAATTATGCCATAAACAATTGCGCATGTATTGATTTTTCACCTGATAGTTTATGCATAAGGTATAAATGTGCCATGGGAACATATTAGTAATTGCGTTAGATTAAGATTTATTTTCATTTGCAACCTCCTACTTTCTTTGTTAAATCTCAAATCCATTATTGGTGACTTAAAGAACAATTTTTTAGCGCATCATGATTAAAATACTATCAACTGAAATCTCGTATATCAAACTTTAACAGAGCTTGTTCAATAATTCATAGCTCATCAAGTTGATCTCTCTAAATACCATCTCCTTAAATTAGGTTATAAATGTTCATAGCAAGATATACTAATCAAATTCACTAGCCTGATATTTACAACTATAATAATGAATTTAAATATTTTTATATTATCTAACACCTGATGGCCATGGGAACTTGATCATAGATTGCCAGCTTTGATTTCGGAAGACGGCAGGTTCACAGTCCAATTAAAACTGTATATTCACTATTTAAGTGGAACTTGTATGAAGTTATGGATCCTCACACAAAAAGAATATGGAACTTTGCAGAAAAGAGTGCGAGTTCAGGTCATTCTGTTGTCATTTAAATGAAAAATATGAAATGGCTCTCGTGTAGCTACAAAATGGAACATCAGTCTAGCGAGTCAATGGACAGTAGTCACGATATTTGAAACCGAGAAAGCCACACAGTTTGACTTATTTGGAAATAATGATGGTAGCTCGTGATTATTGACAACTCAAAGAAATAGTACAGTATCTAAAATTTGTTTGGGCAAGAACTCCACCCTAAAAAACATATTAAATAAAGCAATGGACTCCTAATGTTATAGATCCAAATCAGATTTCAATGAAAAGAATAGACAATTTCTATAATGTCAGGGTTGAAAATCGTATCATCAACCAAAGTACTGAAAATACGACCTCGACAATGACTATATTTTATTCCCCCCGTACGTCGGACTCTGCTACAAATGTAGGATAAAGCAGGTAGGTCACAACTAATTAATCAATGGTGGCGGTTTCCAAGACGACAGTGTAGGGAATTTGACCTTTAATCTTATTTCGCAGATATTGCTAGGGATGTTTTTTTTTCCCCTAATTCATAAAAAAAAAAAATCACACCCAAGTGAAATTATAAGCAAGAACATTTTCACATTCTTCTTATGTTCAAGAAATACCTAATCAAAAATAATTAATTATGACTAGCATAATTCCCACCAGAAAAATTTATCCTTTTCTATTGTAGAAGAAAGTAAAAAGAAATCTGGCTTTTTAGTTAACTATTTTTCGCTATAAAGTCAAAATACATTTTCAACCAGAATCAGATTTTGATTTATAGTTAAACTCTTTATTTTACATATGCCTGTGTGAAAGAGGAAGCTAACAAAAATATTGAAAGCAGTTACTCAGTTAAGAAATGTTACCTAAGTGATATCGAAAATGTAAATTATTTGAATAAAATTCTTTTAACTACATTCATATTTGAAAAAACGATGCGTATTATTTGTACATTATTCTTAGTTGATTAGAAGAAGTAATCGTTTTCTTTAACATTTTTTATTCAAAATTTCAAAGAAATCATCCAATTTTCAGTTCTTATCAAGATTTTTGTGCAAGTCATGGCGAGAGCACGATACAGCATACCGAATAGGAAGATAAAGAAAGAAATAAAAAGTATTCACAGATAAAAAATAATTTTCAAACTCAAAATTTTGTTTCCGTGGGGAACTGAATGGTCCGCACAATTTACAAGTTGCAGTTACGAGAGTTCGAGCGATTAAAAAATTATTTTTAAAATGTAATTTACTTAAAAATTATTAATATATATAATATATAATAAAAACTTCCGTTTCCTTTCAGTAGCCTAGCTTTTTTGTAATTTGTTGTGGTCATTCAATTTTAACCGTCGCATCAGCTGTCCATCTTCCTGAACTACTTTTCTTGCTATATTACATAGCAAAGGGAAAGTGGAAGAAAGTTCGTTTTATGAAAAATTACAATCTTTTTCATAAAACGAACTTTCGAAACAGTACAATCTTTTTCATAAAATGAACTTTCAAAACAGTACAATCTTTTTCATAAAACGAACTTTCGAAACAGTACAATCTTTTTCATAAAACATAGCGGATAAAATGTGAAAGTAACACAGAGCTAACTATCAAATATGCTACTTACATATTTCGGAAGATCGAAATGTGCATTTAGCAAAAAAAAAAAAATTCTAAAAATTTTTTTAAAAAAAATTTTAGTGAACATTTTAATTAATTAAAAAAAATTTAGTGAACATTTTAATTAATTAAAAAAACTTTATAACACATAAGGAATTTCTAAGTCATCTTAAAATTCATAAATATTTTTCAATAATATCAATTTTTTTCCATATATTTTTAAATTTTCAATTAGTTAACAAATATTCTAAACCTATTTCACAACAATATATTTTAATATTTCTTCCTGGCTTTTTTTTTCTATTTTTAATGGTCAAGATATCAAGATTCGACTTTTTTTTTCATAAAATAAGCAAGCTTTTTTGCAAAAGCCTTTCTTTAATTTTTGTTTGTTTGTTTGATTTTACATACAATTAATATTAACTTCAGAATCAAACAATGGTGGAAAGTTTTTTAAATGCTTGTATACATTGCTGTTCTTTCAAAGCATGAGTTTGATCTATCAAAATTTGAAGTTTGAAAATATTTTGCCGAAAAAGCAATTAAAATCAAACGATACAAAATATCTAATTAAAATTTTAAGCAATCATTAATCGCGACGTTCGAACTGGTCGCCAAACGCGTCTGGTTATTGCAGTATAAGTAGTTTGTTGTACAAATCACGGAAGCTTGCTTTTTCGTTACAAACTGTTTGCTCACAATTACGCTAAAATCATCAAACCATGAACTCATAAAACGGTAACTGATTATTTATTTCATAACTGCATCCGTATTTATTTCTTGACCGGAAATCTTATCAGCGGCGCACGTATGTTTTCCGGTTATTATTTTTTTTATTTCGAAATTATGTCAGCTGTCTTTATGAATAAATTTAGATATAAGCATTAAGTTAGCTAAAAGTTACCTTATTACTCATTAATGATTTCGTTTTTTAAATTAGATTTCATCTGAGATTCAGTAAATTTTTTTGGCATCATTTGGGAAATTAAGGGAGTAAATGATTCCATAATTGACGTGCTAAAGGTCTTTAAATACGTAATTCAGGAAATGTTCGTACTATTTTTAACGTTAAAAGTGCATTAAGTTACTCAGTCATCAGGCAGCGATTCAAAACTAATAATAAATTTACAATAATTCATTGCATAATTTCAAAACTGGTTTTATTCCAAAAAATGAAATCCAACAACAAGATGGAAACGTATCTAAATTTTCCATTTATCTTGAGAATCATACGAAACCAGTAATAAAATTCGATTTCATTCGAAAATGAGCATGTCAATTATTTCGTTCGATTTTGAATATAATTAATGTACTATGAAAACTAAAAGAATTATCTGAATGGTTCAAAGTTACGAAAACATTCTTTATTACATAATATTTGAATAAAATTCTGGTTAGAATAAAATGAATTTTTGTAAAAAAAAATTCTAGCAGTTTCTATCGCGCACCTAATCAATATTTAAAAAAAAAGGGGGGGAGAGCTCTAAATCCTACTAATTATAAAAATCTGGCATTACAAAAATCAGTTTTATGGGAATCTTTGCTCTCAATTTTTCGTAAGATCAATTCTCACAATATTTTCCAATCAACTTGGTATCATACTGAGTAAAAAAATTGTTTTAATAAAGATATTTTGCTTATCAAAATACAGCAATATTAGATTTGTTAACGGAATACTACATATTATGATGGCTCTCATGAGACGACTTGGCAAAATCTATGCCTAGTTTCAACGATCATGGCAGCTAAAATCCAAACCGTCTCCCGTTTAAAAGTTCAGATTCATTATAGCCTCATCGTAACGAACAATTTTTGTGCTGAAACTTTTTTAATTGCTGGAAACCTAAGTTTGCAATGCATTGTCGGGCACATCTCAGCAGCTACAAGGGAGGTGCCAGCACACGTGTCGTCCTCGTCATCTGACCATGGTTCAGAATTACGAGGTCAGTCCCAAAATAGCCCGTGTTACTTTAAAACGAGACGTTAATATAACTAAACTAAACTCAGTAGCTACATTGTGTTCCATCCTCTTTGATCCTCGTGATACTAAATCTTAAGTAAGAAAGCGGTGGGGGTGGGTTGAGGATAAAACTTTGTTTCTCCTCTATCTTTGGACAAAAAGAATCTGCAGTTCTATCATGCCAATAGGAATTTTCCTAAATGCTATAAAACCTCTTTTGTACTTCGTTCCTATAGACCTTTCTAAAAATGATGCATTATCGGATCTTGGTTAAAATGAGAAAAGCTAATCATTTTCTGATAGCTGATTAACTGATTAAATAAGCAATTTTCAGAATCATTTAAGCTAATCGTTATATTTATTGTTTGAGTTTTAAATACTATGAAATTCAAAGAATTAATGTATCATTAATTCATTACAGGATATATGATTATTCTGAAATAATTAAATTAAGTTATAGCATTTTTATTTGGAACAACTTTTTCTTAGTAACCATAAATATTTCTTCATATTGAAATATTCATATTTCTCTTTTCTTGAAATTTTGTTACGAAGCATATTAGAAAGCAATCATTGTTGGACATATTAAGATAAACGTATTACAATTGATAGAAATTAACTACAATAATAGTTACTGCATTTATCACAATTTTCCCCCTTCTGTCTTATTTTTTCCCCTCTTTTTTTGGACATTAGTAAAGAACAGTTCATAAGTCAAGTTAAGCTTTGAAAAAATTTTGTACGCTTTGATTACCATATTGTTAAAACCAAATTTTTATTAAATCGCTGCTAATTGTATATCTGTAAAAGGTATCCATCTATGATATTATGACATAAGAAATTATTTAACTCCTACTTCAATGGTAATATTCTTGGATCACCCGTTCTTAAAGCAAAGGGCTACCTCCTTCATGAAAGTGACTGTTAGATAAAAAGGGCTTTTAATAGAATGACATGAGCTAGGTAGATTCTTGATGGTGAGTGTGGATGGATTTAAGATCTTTTTTTAGTGCATCTTCATCATTCTCACAAGCATCATCTTGGTGAATCAAAATATCTTGACTCGAATAATCAATTCTCCAAATTTTAAACATAATTTCATCCATGTCAAGATTTGCAAAATCATAAAAAATTGCGTTTGTCCTCAAATATTTTCACTCATTTTCATCTAATGTGATTATTAGAAGAGTCTTCTTTTATTAACTTTATCAACTAAAAAAAAGCAGACCAAGCTAATTAAAATAAAACATAAAAATGACGGGGAGAGGGAAGACCAGTAGGAGTAGTCTCTCTGAAACTTTCCCACGTATTCTAATAAATGTACTTTTGCGTTATTAATCTAGCCACTGGCCATTGGTAGTTACGAAAGAGTCAATTAGAATGCGATCTTTGGCGGTTAAACATCGGGATGCAGTTAACATTTTTTTAAAAAAATGTATTTTAGGCTCTTTTTTTTTTTTTTTTTTTTTTTTTTTTGACCGAATGACACCATAATTTGACACAGAACTGCAATTGAAATCACAAGAGATGACATGCAAAATTTCATACATTTAAGTCATTGCATTTTCAAGTTGACGCTAACGCATTTGCGCGCTCATGTCAAGTACACACACTGACAGATGATTAACTGATCTTTGTCAGATATTGTTCAACATTCAACCAGAATCTACACTGTGGATTTTTAGAATTGTGAACCAAATTTCATTTACTTAATCTGCTATGTTTTTGAATTATCGCGTTCATACTCATGCAAAGAAACAGACCGACATACAGTCAACTCCTAAATGGATTTGATTCCAAATATGATACAAATCTGCACTTTAATGCGTGTCCAAATTTTATCCATCATTTGATTTTGTAGTTATGGCGTTTATATTCGGATAGCCGAACATAAAAGGCTTCCTCCAAATGGATTTCATTCAAATTTTGATAAAAATCTACATTATTTTTAAGATTATATACCAAATTTCATCCGTCTAGTTCCAAGCATTTTTCTGTTATCGTGTTCACAAACTAACAGACAAACACAAAAATGTGTTTTTTGAGGGGAATTAGGGAGATCTAAAATTTGGTGATTCGTCAAAATTTCGATTTTTTTTTTGTTTTTTTTTTTGACGATTACAATATTTTTTTTATATACTTCGTATAAGACAAAGTAAAAAGATCCACTTTTATAAGAGTTAGAAAAAACAACATCGATAAGTTGAAAATTGATGAGGCGGCGTTTTATTGAATGCTATAATTATTGTCCCTAATATTGAAAAGAATGAATTACGACCACCACGGAAAATCCGAATATTAAGAGCGGAGCACTATTGAATATATGCGATATTTTAATATTTATTTTTCACTCTGAAATACATAGGAATGAATCTGGACTAACATAAATGGATGTACTAATAGTTGTATTATATTTAATACATAATATAATGCGTATTTGTGACACTGAAATGAATATATAAAAATGAATCGGAATCAAGGAAAAGGACGTACTATGAGCAAACTCATCTCATTTTCAAGGCTAAACCTTTGTGGTGAGTTGATCGGCATAGTGGGTACTAAGAAATAATATCGAATACCTGTAATATTATAATGACTGTTCCTGATATTGAAATGAATCCGGACAAAGCCAAAACGAAATAATTTTAACGAAGGAATTAAATAATAATAACGAACGAACGAATTTTCGTATACCTGTGATGTTATAATGATTGTCTCTAACCCTTATATGAATAGGAATGTATCAGTACCAGGCAAAATGACGATGCACCATCATCGAATACATGTGATGCATAATGATTGTCAACGCTGAAATGAATAGAAATAAATCAAGATCAGGTTAAAATCACGCATTATCTAATACTTGTGATATT
Source organism: Argiope bruennichi (assembly GCF_947563725.1). Taxonomy (NCBI): domain Eukaryota; kingdom Metazoa; phylum Arthropoda; class Arachnida; order Araneae; family Araneidae; genus Argiope; species Argiope bruennichi. The sequence goes on along the minus strand of NC_079154.1, from coordinate 96,612,939 downwards.
ATATCGATATTTGTGATATTAAATCGATTGTCCCTAACGCTTAAATAAGAAAGAATCTGGACCAAGTCAAAAAGGCGACGCACTATCAAATACATGTGATGCATAATGAATGCTCCTAACGCTGAAATGAATAGGAATAAATCAAGGCGAAGCCAAATCCATGGACTGATGATTTCCTGATACAAATCCATGATGATGAAAACATGATACACTGATTGTTCTTAACGCTGAAGTGATAGAAATGAATCAGGATCAAGCCAAAATAACAGCCCACAATCGAATACATATGACGAATAATGATTGCCCCCAATGCCGAGATGAATAGGAATAAATCAGGACCGGCCAAAATAACGTACTATCGAATACTTGTGATATACCTATTTTCTCTAACGTTGAAATGAAACAGGAGTAAGCCAAAACGTCGACGCACAATGGAATACATATGATGTATAATGATTATGCTGAAATGAAACTAAACTAATGCAAAATAGCGAACTAAAGAAGTTTTATTATACTTGGATTCCAAGTTCCATTATTGTTCTAGTTCTTTCTTTCGTACAGCTCAGTACTTTTTATTTATTTATTTATTTTACGAACCTCTTATACTCGGTTTAGAATTATTTTGTAGAATACAAGCGTACGCATCATTGTGACAAGAAACTAAAACACTTTTTTATAAAACTTGTAAATTCTTTTTTCCTGGGCATGAAGCAGAGAACGTCACATTCGCCTTTGATGACGTCAGCGCGGGTCATGAGAAATGAAGCCGCACGTGACAAGAATTATGAGCGGAAATAGAGATCATCTCTATCCAAAGTAATGAAATTGAATGGAGCGGCCAAACAAAACGGGAGCGCGATGCCAAAAATAATATTAAAAGAAAGGGAACCTCTAGGGACTTGGGGTCACGCTTTTCAATGCGAGAAGTCTGTTCTTTTTCGCATCTAAATATAACTCAGATTACTTTTTACGCAGAAAAATCATTCTAGTATTTCTAAAACGCCCAGCCAACATAATTAATTAAGAGCTTAGAAGTAGGCGGAACACAGAATAGAAAAAGAATCGATAATTTACAATCTTTTCTGGTTCTTTTGTAATTTAATGGATTAGAAATATAACCGTAAAAATATGCGGGACAAATTAGTAATTATTCAGTAAAGTAAAAATGAAAGAATGGTTATATAAATTTAAAAAAATAGATAATAAAAATTTCATTAAATAGCCTTATCGATTTGTGAAAAATTATTTTACAAATAAACAAAAGGAAAAGGAAAAAATACAATAAGGCATGCATTACAAATTTTCATAATTTTTTTTAAATCTTTTGCATTAACGTAATATTTTGAGATAGTTGTTTTATATGATTTATATTAATTAATAATAATGTTAATAACAGTTCTATGCACTTGATTTTTCTCGAATAATCTGTATAATTATGATAATTATGTCGTAGAGTTAGACCTGGGGTGGAATCGACTCGGCAATGTCTCTTATAGAAACAGGGGTTCTTTTTGTTCCTAGCTCTAAAGTTATTATACTTTAAAAGTATTCGAATCTTCTACTGAAAAAAAAAAAGAGACGCGAATAATTTTTACTTATTAAAACAGTTTTATTTGAATTTTATATAAAGTTTTCAATAGTTAGCAGGAGAATAGTAAATTAAATAACCCTTATTTTAGTGACATTCTTCATGTGCAATTTAATCATTGAGTTTTTTTTTCAGCAGGTATTTACACAATTAGCTCAACAGAAAAAAAAGAAGAAGAAAAGTTATGGCAACATAGACTTAGCCACCATAGCTTAGCGCGTTTAGGTATTTTGCAACCCTAAATAATACACATTATTAGGCCCTCTTTTAAATAAACTAGAAAATTTATTTTCGCGTTCAACACATTTATAACTTAATGAGCATATTAAAGATTTATTCTACGTAAATTTCTTATTTCAGCAATTTTATAAGAATATGTAGCAATTTTCAATTCGCTCATTATGACTGCGTGGCATTCAAGGACGGATCTAAGTATTTTGTGTACCTATGATGACATTTTTGCAAACATGATGCCCTAAATGCAAATTTTGACGACCTATTTTTAATAAGTTGGAATAGTCTAATTTCACATTTCAATCCATTTTCAATAACCTAAAATAAATCATGTTCATGATTTATTTTAGATTAATTTATCTATCTGTCTATTATAAGCAAGCATATGTGGCATAATAATCGTTCTTATTATTTATAGCCGAATGGCAACAGTCATATATAAACAAACAATTATACGGTCATTGCAAGCTGCTTCATTAAACATTTTTACAGCTGTACTTAATTTTCACGCTTCACTTAATTAACGGAATTGCAAAATATTATTAGAAAAGTTCAGGGAAGGGCCTCCATTCTGTCAAAAAGAAGTAAAAGGAATCAAGATGGTAGGAAAAAAGCGTCAGATAGAAAGTTTAATCTAAATAAGCTTAACCGTTGCCAGATAGTTAATTGCTATGATTTGACTGGGCAAATTCATGTTCATTTTTTCTTAAACTGAAAATGATATTTGCATTGACACAAAAATGATTTTGTATTATCTAAAAACTCAAAAAGTTATTTTTCTAAAAGTTAATTTTCTTTTCATTTCTCTACAATTCTACGCTTTTTTAAACAAGCGCTTCTCTTTAAAGAGAGCCTTTATATTTCATGGAGGAAATTTTGGCCGAATAGCGTTGTCGAATGCGACTCCGAGGGGTGTGAGCAAGTGCGAATCGACGAGATTTTGTCTCTGGTTCAGATATGGGGCTAGAGGTGAACAGCAATAATATTGAGAAGATGTTGAAAGGACAGTCAGATGACTTATGGAGCTCATTTTGTATCACAGTAAAAAGTTTCGGAAGAGATTTGATCAGGAAAAGAGGGAATAATAGATTAATAACTTTCCAGTGAAATAAGAGAAATGCTGAAAATGTAGGAAATTATTGTTAAGAAATATCACACTAATAATGCAATGGCTATGGGCACTACAAATTCTTTTAATGATAACGCTGTCTCATTTTCGCCAAATTTTGAAGCGTAGCCAAAAATCAATGACTTTCGGTAACTTTCTTATAAATAAAAGCATGCATTATAAATAATAATCTACATTATTATATTTTTTTAAAAATGGTATCCATTGTCCTATACTACAATGAAGAAAAAAAAACTGCTTCGTTTAACGAGTGTTTTCGCATCATGACTTAGATTCAGAAACGAATAAAGCCGATGTTCAACTGTATTTAACAAAGAGTTAGTATTATTATAATATTTTATAATTCATAGAATTTATGTGTGTGTGTGTGTTTTACAATTTTTTTTTAATTAAACAAACAGCAAATAATGGCTTTTTAATCGAACTGCCTATAGTCCCCTCTTAGATAAGCGGTCACAGGCAACTGTCAAATCTATCAAGCCTAAAATCCGCCACCAAGCCAACATTGCAAATACAATATGGATATGATAAAGGGTACGTTCACAAAGGTGGTTGTCGCTGTTTCGGTTGACAGCTGAAGATACGTCAGTCGCATTCACATGGGGCTTTCAGATAATCGGTTATGGTAAGCGGCGGCGCATATTCGGCCGATTTCGGTTTTGCATAACTATATTTTCTGAAGAAATGGATATCTGGAAAGCAGAAATACCGGCGAATCGATTTGAATGGTCTACATTACTTGACATTAAAAATCACTGAGGAGATGACCAAACTCAAAGTTCCGAATATAAGAGATAAATCAGCTAAATGTTTCTATTGACAATACGCTAAAATAGAATTATGGGAAAAAAAGATAAAATTTATATATAAGATATATTAACAAGAAAAATATATTTAATAGTAAGTGTAAAAAAAAATTATTAAATGTTTATTTATTGCAATCATATCTCTTTGAAAAGTTTCTTCCTTTGAAAATCGTAATTCATTATATTGTTACATAATTTTAAAAAAAGGGCCGTTTTATTTGTATTTGTCTAGAATTCAAAATCTTTACTTGTTTTTTGAAATGATTATATTAAAAAGGGTAGATTGCATAATAGTCAAAATACTGTGTTCCCCCGCTTCAATGTCGCATACAAATATCAAAATTGTATAATAAATTCTTGCTTCCCAATTTAAAACTGTTATATACTTATTATAAGCCAAATGCTTACATATAGCTTGTAAATGCAATCAAAAAGCTATTAATGAATGTATACACTATTTAAATGTTATTAATGAATGCATAACCACTCAACTTTTAGATGAGTATTCATATAAGGAACACAGAAAAGGATTTGACATATTCCTCTAAGGATTTTGACAATAATTTTACAGCATATTCATGTAATGGCCTATTAGAAGATAAAGATGTGTAGAAAATTGTAGAGGATCGTTATTACATCCCACTTTCCCTTATAGCAGAGTGTGTCCATCTATCTATCAGACAGATCATTCAAAAGCTATTTTTTGACTTTTAAGGTCGCGCAAAAATAATTTTCGAGGGATAACATTTCCAAAAAAAAAAGTCTAAAAAGCCCTAAAAGTTTAATTTTAATCAATATTAATTTAATTAACTTTTGGACTTTGAAAAAATAGACAGTGATCTCCGCCGCCCTTCCCCCTTTTTTTTCTTGAAGAACAAATAAGCCAACTTTTATAAATATCGGAGTATATCGTATTATGTCTTTCATGCATTTGAATACAAGTACAATACTAAAAAACATTTCTTTTTTTATAAATAACGTGTATATAATTTAAGTTACCCTTTGAAAAAATCATAAAAGAAAAAATAATAATAGTAAAAAAAAACTAATAGGCAAAATGTTATCAAACCTAGTAACAGTTTACAGGAGTAAATGGAAAATGTTCTCATGGAAATAGAATATGTTCTCTCAAATCATGTTGTCCAAAATGGTTCAGTTATGGATGTTGAAATTCTTATTTATGTAAAAATGGGCCTCATCTGTTCACAGGATGTTCCATTGGCGATGTTCGTTAACAATATTTCCTACGGCGCCACTGCCTGCAAATGGTGTGTTTTTAAACTTTTTTTTTTTTTTGAGAAAAAATAAATGTACATGTTTTTCTATTAACTGTTATCAGTTTTGTCACATTCCGTTCAATGGTTTTTCTTTTATGACCATACGAAGTGTAACTTAATTATAAAGTTACTGTACACTGGACTCCCGATTATCCGCGGGCGGCTTATCCGCACCTGCCGCAATAAGTTTTTTTTATGCTTCCAAGCAAAGAGAAAATGCTTCCAAAGCAAGAAGCAAACACAAATGACTGATTTCTTCGAAAAGGTGCAGTTTTACAGTTATGCTTTTGTAATTACATACTACATTAGAGTATTAGTACATATGTATTGATTTTTCTGTGCATCCTTGACGCCTCTCATAAGTACAAAGCAATTTTCTGTTTTCATTAACAAAATGCATTTTAGGTTAGTTTTGAGTGATATACTAAAATAGTAAGCGTTAGTTAAACATTTCCTACTGTTTATTTTACGTTTTATTGTACATAAAACGATTTTTCAAAGTTGGAATGATTGTTTTCTCTTCTGCTATACCCGTTTTTAGATTTTTTCGGATTATCCGCGATTTTTGTTATCCGCGGCGGCCGCGCCACCCAATTCCGCGGATAATCGGGAGTGTACTGTATATAGATATAATGAGAGTATTAAATGACACAAAAGAAACTAATCACAATGAGAGAGTTAAAAGCAATACGACAGTTCCATTTCTTAAATCTGCATCTTCCCCAAAGCGAGGTTCACACAAGAATATCTACAAATAATTTTTGGAAAAGAAAAATATAAAGTTTTACAAAATGAATTTTGACGATATTAAAATTCTTTTTAAATAATTCCGAACATTATCGAATATGTTAAAGCTTTTATAAGAAAAGGAAGCACAATAATGTCCATTCGCATTCAATTTAAATAAAACCAAGTTTCGCATTAACTACTCATTCAACATTTCCAGCAACCATGAAATGTTAACGGAAATTCGAGTTTTGTGGTATGTTACCCAAGCACAGCAGTTTCTTTGTATCAAAATGTCTCAGTTGCATCATCGGGGTCAGCCTTCATTCGTTGAAATCGCAAGCTTGAAAAGCATTCCGACAGAGATGTTTTATTTCATCGAAGAAGGTCATTAAAAGAGGCAAAAAGAAAGCGAGAAAGCTTTTGTCTGGCTAACAAGACAGTTATGGAAGTTTATGGCAGATTTTCAAAAAAGAGCGAATATAAAAGAACTCTGAAAACCCCCAAATAAAACAGATTTTTAATTTCTCGTATATAAAGTATTGTAATCGTCAAAAAATGCGAACTTGAAATTTTGAGAAATCTCGACATTTCAGACCACTCTGAATCCGAATCACATATTTTTGACATTATGTCGGTCTTGTGAACACGATAACGGAAAAACGCTTTGAGTTAGACATTTAGTACAGGATATCTACTCCACATGTTTAGATTTCTACCAAATTTTGAACGAAATCTATTCACAAGAAATCTGTCTGTTTAGATTTCTACCAAATTTTGAACGAAATCTATTCACAAGAAATCTGTCTGTTTAGATTCCTACCAAATTTGAACGAAATCTATTCACAGGAAATCCGTCGTTTTAGATTTCTACCACATTTTGAACGAAATCTATTCACAGGAAATCCGTCGCTTTAGATTTCTACCAAATTTTGAACGAAATCTATTCAGGTAATCTGTCTGTTTACATTTCTACCAAATTTTGAACGAAATCTATTCGCAGGAAATCTATCTAGCTATACGAGTACAAATGAACTTGATAACAGCAAGACGCTAAGAGCAAGGTAGATAAAAGTTGGTAAAGAAGTTTAGCATCTAAATTATAGATATTTGACAAATTTTATACCAAATCCGTCAAAAGACTGACCATTTGCAATTAACTATTAAATGCAATGACTTAATTCAAAAACATTCTTAGCATTTGAATACAATTATAGATTCGTGTCGAATTTTGGTGACAATTGGCGGGGAAAAAAGTCTCAGTAATATATATTATCACGATAGTTTCAGGACAGATACTAGATTTATGCCAAAGAACTATATTTCACAACTACCGTTTATCAGTGCCTTGCAAAATATTCGCGGCCCTACCCCAAGTTCACAATTTTATGTGGAAGAAAGGGGATAAGCCCTTTATTAGAGAATATGAGAAAAAGTTTAGGTAAAACCACTCCGGCTGGTTTAAGAATAGATAAAAGTAGATTAAACAACTGGAAATCTCCCTCATACCAAAAATCTAAGAAGTTTTTCAAAGAATAAATAATATCATGCACATTGTAATTTGATGTTTAGATCTCATTATTGTATTGAAATTCAAAATGGTTTCACTGTTTTATCAAATAATTTATCGCGAGTTTTTCTTCTGTACTTGAGTTTTTTAGTTATATTAACGTCCCGTTTAAAGCAACACTAGGGCTATTTTGGGACGGACCTCGTAATTTTGAACCTCGGTCAGATGACGAGGACGACACCTGAGCTTTCACCACACCAGCGGGAGGACGTTTGGTCATGACAGATTTAACGCGCAAGAGACCCACTTACACGACGGTTCTTCGGTGGAATCCGATCACGAACCTGAAACTCTCCTCTTCCGAAGTCGAGATCTTACCACCGGGCCATCGCAGCCCCTTCTGTACTTGAAAACAAAGGAAGAAACATTGTTTATTATTTAGCATAATAAACAGTGTTAGAAATAATTTCAGAATAATAAAGCAAAGATACAGAACATAATAATAATAGAATAAAAATAAGTAATACACAATACCGCGGAAGACAATGAATAGTTAAAAGAAAGATGATTCGAACACTTAGGTTTTTTAAATACCGTTATTATGCAGTGGAACTTGATTCAATTAGGAATTTTTATTTAGAGAATATATAATAGATATAGACAGAGCTGATAGAACATGTATAAGATTGTTAAAGTAATGCTACTTCAATGTATATCACCATATCATTCTTAAACATACTTTGGTGAGGGAATAATAAGCGTTAATAAAGTTTAATTTAAATAAAAAGGAACTAATATTCCTGGTGAACCAACTAGTCGACAATGGCGGCCAGTCTGTAAAAAAAGAATTTAGATGGAGAATGCCTGTCAAATGCATATAATTTCAAAATTCTAATGAATGATTTCAAATATCGTTGACAATCATACTTTACGATGTTATGAGAAAATATATAGTAGCTGAGAGCTGAAAGACTAGCTAGGAAAAAGAGTTAACTTTATTTCTAGTAGAATTCCAAGTTAAATGTGGAACTTATGGTTTTCAAAAAATACTCTCTTGTTTAGAGAAGAAAAAATGTAACTTCAATCGTTAGTTTCCGTATTAATCAAGAAATGAAACAGTCTGCCACATTAATATGTTGCAAGATGCAGGTACTACCTCCATTTTATTGCCCATTTAGTGTCAAATAACTCTCACTCTCAGTCACTAAGAACCTAACTTTTCTACTTTCAACTAACCTTGGTCTCTACAACTTCAAAATATAAATATGTAATGAAATCAGCCCGGAAATACGTGCAACCAGAAACACGCAGCTTTAAGATGGACTGCAATCAGCGAAGAATTTGCAGACGAAACAACAGATGAGTCAAACGTAACTGAGGGGAGATATAAGGACTAAAAAATGTAACTTTCTGTTCGTACAGCCAAAATGCATTATGCATTTCGATTATTCTTTAAATAATATGATAGTTGATTTATTTATTTGTAAATTCTCAGAAGTAAATAAAACCTATATAGAATCCCTTCAGTGATTTTACTATGAGATTTTGATAGGAATTTCTTTGCCACGTATTGACTTAGGAAAGGGAATCTTAGGTATCTTTAAAAGAATGTTGTAAGTAATCTGGATTTTCATCCCTTCACTAGGATCGTGAGAAAATGCTGAGACCAGAAGTTTTATAGAGAGCGTTTAGAATTAATTAAATGAAAAGTGGGAATTGGATCAGGAAATAAAAGAATAAAGTTTATATGGGCTAAATTACGATAAAAATGTGGAAATTAATTAAATTAGACTTTAAAATGCCATTACATATATATATTGCAAAAAAAAAAAAAAAATAGTTTCAATAATCACACATGTATTATTTTATCTGGAATTGAATTTCCCAACCCTTTCTGAACCACAGCCCGAAAAAAAAAAAAAAAATTCCAACACTCCCATCTTCTATAATGATTAATCCTACCAAATATTAACATACTATTGCATATTATCTGTATTTATCTGTTTATCTATTAATAATTAGAAAGTGTAAAAATAAACAACCGTCAAATATAATAAAAAATTGTTTATTACAAATTTAAAAATGAACACAAAATTAATCATAACTTTCTTTTAAATGGAATGTCGAGACTGGTGAGTTTTTAACAAATCGTTCATTTCGGACTCAATATCATAAACACCGGTAGCAAATCATCACTTCCAGTGATGTGCAGTTTATTCCTTCGATAGAAAATTAGTTTTTCAATCGAGACCATGTTCTGCCAAATGCGATGACGGAGAAGCAATTAAAAATGTCTGTACTCTTGCCCACAAATCAAGATAGAGAGCTGGTATTGATTTTTGAAGCTAGGATTCTCAATATCCATTTCTAAATTTTGCTTTTAGTTCTTCGTTGGTTTGCGTTCTGCTTTTTCTAAATTTGATGATCCTGATGCATCTGTATTTTTTAGAAAATATTTAAAAGTAAATCTAGTAAATTCATGTAATAACAATTGATATGTGAATTTACTAGTTCAAGCATGTTATTATATTAATTTCCTAAACAGGTAGATACCACACGGTCGCCTCCCTTGTTTGTCTTAAAGCGTATTTTCCGCCTCTCCAATTATCCATTATCGCGCTAGCAATTTCATGAAAGGTTCAAGGGCTCACTTGGGAGCAGTACTGCCTCCGTTCAGAACTTATGAGCTGGAAGATTTATTTACTTATTTATTTCTTGAGAGAAAATACTTTCCTAATATGAAAAACAACTAAAATGTATTATAAAGAATATTTTCACAAAACTTAGAAAGTTCTAACTTTTTTTGTTTATAATTTTCTGAAAAAAAAAAATTGCAAAACTTTTTTACTTTCTTGTATAAGAAATATATAAAGAAAAAGTAATGCAATTGCCAAAACATTCGAACGAGAAATTGCGATTAATTTCCATATTTTAAGGGGCAGCGGTGGCCTGGTGGTAAGGTCTCGGCTTCGGAACCGGAGGGTTTCAGGTTCGTGACCCGATTCCACCGAAGAATCATCGTGTAAGGAGGTCTGTTGCACGTTAAATCCGTCATGACCAAACGCCCTCCCGCTGGTGTGGTGTGGTGTGGAGAGGGGGGTGCTAGCTCAGGTGTCGTCCTCGTCATCTGTCCCAAAATAGCCCTAGTGTTGCTTCAAACGGGACGTTAATATAACCAAACCAAACCATATTTTAGTGCCTTCCTGAGTTTAATTCAAAAGTGCTTTGAGTCAGACGGATGAAAGTTGGTATATGTGGGTTTAATACGAAATTTAAAAAATTTTGCCAAATTTTGAATGAAATCTATTTACAAAAAGCTTGTCTATCCAGCTGTTCGAATACAAGTAAACTCAATAACAATAAAATGCAATGAGCTGGGTAGGTAAAATTTGGAGATATTTATTAAATTTTAAACCTAATACGTCAATAGGTTGATCCTTTTTATATAGGTAAACGCAATGACTCAGTAAAATCCTTTGTCATCTAGTCACTATAACTGTAGTTTCGTTTGAAATTTTGAAACGCAAATAAATACAATAATTAGAAAATGTAAAGAGTTAGAAGGATACAATTTAGCAAGCTGATTTGGCATCTGAGACGTAGATCTGTATCAGATGTGAATCAAAATTAGACAAGTGAGTAATTATCTGCCAATCTATAATTTTGCAAGCATATAAACAGAATACAATGATTGTAATATATGGAATTTTGTATGGGATCATGTGACTAAAATTGAAATTCTATGTAAAATTTTAATTCTGTGAACTGGTATGGTTCACAATAAGAAATGCTCCTACTATAAATGTTACTCTGATTAGAAAAAAACTATCTGTTCTTTTCGTATGACTATAACTCAAAACTGACGATAATTCTTTTATTCCTCCATTTGCATACTGCTGGAGGTTCAAACTTTACGTTCATGAATTTCATCTAAAATGAGATAAAAATCTACATTCTTGTTAGAATGATCGAATACTAAATATCATAGTGATTTAGAGTCGTATAAAAACCTTAAACCTACTCCGACCCGGAAAATCTGGATGACAGGAACACCGCAACAGCAACACTGGCGAGAACTGTGGTTAAGTCCTAAGAGTCATCACCGGCCACGGTACAAACTGTGGTGGTAACTTCATGAGCCAGATAACAACCTCCGGACTGGAGTGATCACTTTTGTCTAGTGGTTATGTCACTCGATTATGAACCCTAACGTTGCCAGTTGGAACCTCAAGAAAGCACAACTGTGGGTATCAATGTATCATTACCCACTATGCAATCTGGCCGGCAAGAACTTAATTCTTTCTCAACTCGAGAGTGAGCTACTTCAATTTCTTCTGTTAATCTTTTTGTTTTTGTTGTATAAAATAATATACTCTTGTTCCTTGTTAAAAATGCAGCAGCGTCGTTTCTTGAAGCTCTGAACATTTTAAGCGGAGGAATCATCCTATAACCCCACAAACCCTTCCCTTAGGAAATACGTCCCGTTATCGTTGGGAGGAGTCGATCTCTACCTTTTCCTACACCCACCAGCATGTCGAGAACCAACCACCATACCGGAAGCTTCTCATCCTCAATTACGAGGTGACCCCCCCCCCAGTGAGAGAGAGTCGTACAATAAAGTATAATTTCGAAAATGGCTCATGAATTCAAGAGTAGGGTAATTAAAAACACACCCCACCGTGGAAGCTATCTACTATCGCAAACTAAAATTTTTTAATGATCACATTATTTTTCTCGTCGCACTATTACGAAGTGTCATTTTTTTTTTTTTCCTTTTCATTTCTACGATTAATTGCTCTTTTGCTCACTTCTTTCATGAATGAGAAAGCCAAAAGCAATAAGTATGTCTCAAGACATCATACGAATTCTATAGTAGCGCACATTTAACCGAATGTCAACAAGTAGAAGACCGGATTTCACGAACGTCATTCAATTTCACAATCCTCACACCGAGTTAACGTATTTTCGACACACTGAATTCTTCCAGAAAAGCTTTTCGTTTTCCCACCTCCACGCGCGAGTTGCCATTAATAAGTTTCGAGATCGATACATTTTTCCACCCCTTTTCTACAAATTGTCTTTCGGAGCTGTCACGAAACAATTTTGATAAGCGGACATTAATAAATCACACTCGAACGTGACACAGAGGCTTAACTAAAAGAGCAAACAGCCAATGGTTCCACTGTGATTTTTCGTAAAAGAGGTGAAGGCAGTTGTGGCATGCGATGAAAAGTTATGAAACCTTGGATTTATTTCGCCGATAAAATAAGGATTTTCTGAGTGAATGATATGACGTTTGGTGTCTCGATCTTATTCATATTCTTGAAGCAGTCATTGTCAACCAGTTGGTTAATAGTTGCTGAAAATTTCAATTTAATATTTAGACATATAACTAACTCTCACTATATAAGATGCCTTATATCGTTCTGTACATTGTACTATGTATTTCCCTAATTTTGTGGCAATATAATTAATCATTCAAATAGCAGCATTTAAGAATGGATGCATTTTAATAAATTTGCATCATTGGTTAATTATTAATTTAAATCTGAATTGTAGGAAAAAAATTTAAAAAAAACCCACGCTTTTAAATGAAACCAATTTAATATGGTTTAGTTAGTTAGTTAGTTGGCTATATTAACGTCCCGTTTAAAGCAACACTAGGGCTGTTTTGGGACGGACCTCGTAATTTTAAACCTCGGTCAGATAACGAGGACGACACCTGAACTGGCACCATCTCTCCACACTACACCACACCAACCAATTTAACATGGAAAATTCAGCTGAGTCTTCTTATGTTGATCATCAATATTGGAACAAGCGGGAGTGCCCTCACTAAAACTTTATTGCATACTCTCTAATAAACGTTTCATGCCAGTGAACCAGAGAACATTGGTTTACAATAGCAATGATATATTAACTTTTGGCGTGCATTTAGCATTTTTAATGAATCTACCGTGCCATCCTTGGCGATGAATTCCTGGCATTCCGTTAATAGTATCCAAAAATCGATTGCAAGATTTAGACACGCTTTTTTTCAACCGAATGCAATAAAGATTTGACAGAAAACTGAACTTGTAGTCCCAAAATTCTATACCAAATTTGACATATTTAAATTATTGCGTTATGGTCTTTATAAGTTTCTGAAAGTACAGACCTGCAGACTATCAACTCGCTGTTGGATTTGGTTCAAAATTTGAGAGATGTCTACACTTTAGATGTTAGTGTTAGGAATCTGTGATGCAGCTTTCCAGCATAGTTGGTTCCATAGGAGGTCCTGGAGCTTGGCGACAAACTTGGCGACTTTGGCTCCAAAATAGATTATACCCGAAACATAGAGAATTTTCCCGATCCGCCCAGTAGGAACCGAGATACGCCTCGAACGTTCCTGATTGGTTGAGAGGCTTCTATCACCGCCTCCTGAGACCTATAAAAGGAAGCAGTCCTGCCACTGCCGAGTAGTCGTGAACCAGTGGAGTGCGAGAATAGTCGGAAGCGACAGTGAATTCAGTAGTCGTGAACCAGTGGAGTCGACAGTAAAGAACTGGCCTTCCAGAGGTAAGCGGAGCAGCGACGGAGTGAAGCTAGTGCTGAACTAAGCTGTGTGCTACTGTCTGCAGTAGAGTCTGTTGTAAGCTGCTGTTTATGCTGTTTTGTATGCTGCACGTCTCGGCTGAAGATAATCGTCTTTTGGCCTGTATATAGTTGTCTTTTCGTGCTTTCCTGTGTGTCTTCGTGTAAATAAACGTCGTTGTATTATTTTCGACTGCCGCCTGCTGATTGAGTGTTCTCCACACCATATAACTCCCACTATCCAAAGGAACCCGGAAATTTCGTAACAATATGTATTGTATCTTATCTATCTCTCTGTGTTTTATAGTCATCGTGTTGATTTATATACGAAAAGTCGTACAGACGAACTTCCTCTGAACAGATTTTACTCAAAATTTGATAGAAATCTGCAAATTTAATGTAAAGGTCGTGTACCAAATTTCATTCGTCCAGCTCAAAGCGTTTTTGAGTTACCTTTGTCACAGACAGATAAACGGACGGGTAGATATTTCCACTAATGTGTTTCTCGAACTCAAGGGAGGTCTAAAACATGCAAATTCTTCAAAATTTCGAGTTCACATTTTTTTAACGATTTCTATACTTTCTCTATACTACATATACAAAAAAATAAAAAAAAGCCGGGATAAATTATTAGAAGCAATGATGAAAATGATTTTTACTTCAACAATGAAATATAAAATTGTAAAATACACTTATTATTAATAATAAATGTTTATTTTACTAATTTTTAAATATTATCTAAGAATAATTAAAAGCAGAAAACAATTATATGACGAAAAAGTGGCATAAGTGGAAAGATAATTTTTAAAAATTTTAACGTGATGTAAAAATTAATTTTGTGCTGTAAATTATAGCGGTTTTATCGTGGTAAATTTTAAAATGATGTTTTTTGTAAATTATCGCGGATAAACTCAGAAAATTTCACAAAATTTTTAATTAATTAAAATTTTATCTCAATTTTCAAAAACTCTTTCCAAGGTGCACATTTCTCCCTCAAAAGTCTATTTCAAACGGCCTGCCTTGTAAAGTGCCAACAGATACAATTATCTTTATTACTAACAGAAATTATAATTTATAAGCTATCTTTGGCGAACAGCTGGTTTTAATGGGATTAATGGTTGCTAAAAGTGTCGATCAAATATTTTATGTAATTTGGATTTAAAGGCTTATGCGACAAAATATTTTTAAACTTCAAATTTCGATAACTCATATTATTTAATCTATTGACTGAGCTATGTAATTAATCTATTGATTAATTGATCTATTGACTAATTAATCTACTGATTACATTAATCTATTGACTGAGCTATGTATTTGCCAAATTTTTTCTCATATCGGCTAAAATTTCAATTTTAATTTTAAATGGAAGTGGTTAAACTCGATTTAATACAAAAAGATTTTTGATTAAAACAAGCAAATTTTTTTAAAATATGAGAACACAAAATAGTATCTTTCAGCATTTAAGTCGATTGTGTACTGTAGATTTAAAAAAATTATGAAATATTTTAGAGGTTTATTCAATAAAAAAATTTTCTGATTCAAAATTAAATTCAGTTTGCTACAATAAGGAAGCAATTTCTAAGCGATAAGAACGATATATATTTAAACAACGTGTTATATTACAAAAAAAAAGTGGGAATCTTTACAAATGAGATTTATTATTATCTATTACTATTACAAAACATTTTCATCGCATTCTTGATATTCCAGGATGAGTATATGATTTGGTAGCTGCAAATAATTATTTCTGTTTCTCTGTCAATACATATTAGCTCCTATTACGAGCGGTATATGCAACGATCCTCAGAGGTACGACCCGTCATTAGCCATGGGTTTGTTAATATGGCAACACCGCCATGTTGCTGTTTTTCCAGGGAAGCTAGAATCTATCTACTTAATTTCAACTTTTAATCCTCATATCAAAGCCCCCACTCCCGACAAAAACACAAGCCACATTATATGGTATTAATGAAATTTTATTTTTGACTATTGTGTATTTGAAAGTTAAAGTAATGTCAATGATATAAATGAGAAATAAATAAAGCAGTGTGATAAAACAGGACGAATAAAAAGAAAAGAAAATCAACTTTGAGAACCTAAAAACCTACTGGATACTATAATTTCAATGGTTAATTTTATCGCTATTGCTACTTTAGCTGAAATTATATAATTCAAATGCAACAAAAGATACCAAACTATTTTCTACTCTTTCCTTTTCTTCTAGAAAAAGAATTCTTCTAAAGAATTTTTTCGGTTTTAAGAATGAATTTATAAGTAAGTTATACGAATAATGAAGATTTCAAATATAGATATTATAAACAAATTCTCACATTGAGAAAAAGTATGAATATTATCGGAAGGCTTTAATAATAATAAAACATTTATTAAAATATAAAATTAGTTTTTGCAAATGATCGTACTATTTTTCATTCTCTGTAACCATTTTTATTTTCTTTATCATGATAGAATATTAGTGACTTCAGTTGTCATGACAGAATATTCAGTTAATTCAGTTTTCATGATAGAATATTCAGTTAACCCTTTAAAGGGCCATTTTTTTCTAGTCATATTGTTTTAAAATATTTTTAGGCTTGAAATTAGAATAAGAAAAGGGATTCATTTAGCTTATTAGATAAATTTAATTGGATTAATTAATTAATTTGGTTAATTAATAATTAAGTGACAAACCAAGACACATCATTTTGTGTGAGATAAAGAACTGAAGCATCTAAGTTTCTGTCTTTCTAAACAAATTTGTCAGAACTTATGCCAACCTACATAATTTCATACAAAGATTGATAAATTTGGTGGGAAGCATACTTCCCACGGCCTTAGAAAGGGTTAAAAGGATCTCTTGAGTAGTTTAAATTGAGATTGCACATTAGGCAATTGGAAAAGTATAATTCAAATGAAACCATGATTTTGGAAGGTAATTTAATCACCTCAATTGATAATTTTCAAAAATATTTTAACGTTTAAAATGCACCAGTACTTTAGAAAGTACTGGTGCTTTTTCATTCCTTACTTCCCGTTAAACAGCACGTTACATATTGAAATAAGAAATAATTATGCTCTAATTACAATTGACGAATCATTCGTTCGCTAGCAGAACAATAACAATACGATCACCATGATGTAACAATGATGAACAGAACCAAGGATAAAGCATTATTTTTCTATCGATTAATCATATTATTATAAAAAAAATAAAATACACGCATTATTAATACCGTTTTCAAGGCGTCACTTTAGACAGGCACCTAATGGATCTATATCCCTCAACTCCAGTCGCTATGCCATTGTCACATCGATTTCCAACAAAAGGAATTCTTATAATTCCCCCTCCCCCTGTCATTCTTTTAGCTCTAGTGTGAATTTGATGAATGAGGAGCAATAAAATGGCTGAATTAATTGATTTCTTGAATATGGGTGGGGCATTCACACTTTCCATCATTAAAAAGATGTCAAACACATATCAGGAACTTCTTTGGCAAAAAAAAAAAAAAAAAAAATCATACTTTTCTGCATTCATTTCTATATATTTGTTGATTTTTGCAGAATATATAACAATAATGACATAGTAAGATTATATATAGCGTTAGGGGAATTATATTTTATTTTCATCTCTTTATTAAATTTTGTTCCAAAGACATGGAAAATAAATTGTTGTATATTTTTCTTCATTAAAAATTACGCCCGAGACACCAATATGCCTTTACCCATCTCTCGCTACGCCACTGTATTGTGCATCATTTTTACTAAAATAATCAAAGAAAATGAACAGGGCCCAAAATTACTTGCCAATAAAAAAAACTGTAGAAATTTTAATATTAAATTAATTGGTCAATATTCCTCATTGCAGTTTCAACAAAGATAATTTGTTTCTTGATTTTTTTTATTATTATTTATTAAATATGCAGTCAATCATTTTCTTCATAGAAATTTTTGCTGCATTCAAATTTAAGAAATAAAAGAAATTTCTTGCAATTGTCTACGAAAAATTGTTTAAATTTTCGTTTTCTTTTTGGTATTTCTGGTACTAAAAGATGTTTGCTATTCATTAATAATATCGATTGTCACAGATTAAGTAATGAAAGTTTTAGTAGAAAATCTTATGCACATTAGTAAAGTGTTAAGAAATGGAACCTATATATATATATATATATATATATATATATTATTTGCAGTACACTTTAAATGTAAATATAATAACATCAGAAATTTTGTTTTTTTGCAAGTGAATCTGCTCTGACCATAACGTTCAAAAACCCTCAAATCAAAAATAATCATTAAAATCGGATTGAAAGAAATACTGATATACTAAGAGAAAAAAAATGCTGAAAGAAAATATTAGTGATAGCTTTCTTTTGGTCCAATTTTAGATTTCAAATAATTAACCTTTGTTCTTTACTCTCATGATTAGGTTTATCGCCCACCGATAAAACAGTTAATTTTAGCATATAAGAAAGACATAGCTGAGTTGTTTGACGCCAAAACAGAAGCTGAGATTTGAGCATTCGTTAATGACAAAGAAGCGACAATATTTTTAACTCTACCTAGCTTTACAGACTGCGATTTTAATAAACCTCTATGTTCTAGACTTCTTGAATCTAGAAAAGAACCTTTTTTTGAGTTATATTTGTTAAGTGATTTTTCTGTTTTGTCTGAACATAATAACTCAAACATGCAATGTCTCAATTTTTTTAAATTTTTACTTCAGTCTTGCAAACAAAACCGTAGACTTAAGTCAAATTTTAAAATGCAGTCAATCTAAAGGAAGATATCGAATGAATTCTCAGTTTTCCTCATTAAAATACTTAAATGCACAAAATGCGACGTGCGTCAATATTTGAGACACCGAGGAAAACTTTCCCGCTGGTTCTCTAGAAAATTCGTGGAAGAGGTGGAGGGATTTGTTTACTTATGGGGTGGCCTGCTGAGACGGGAGGTTTATGAATAGAAACGAATCGTTGATGGGTTTCTCCTCTCTTCTATTTCAGCATCTGTATGGCTGAAGGGGATGTCATATGGGTACACTGAAAAGGAAAGTCGTCCAGAATTTGAAACATTTGCTGGAAAATGAGGTAGTTTTGTACTGAAAAAGTCTGAAATTACATGTATATCTTGTAGTAATGAGATATATTTTTGAATGAAAAACTGGCATCCTGTTTAAAAACAACTTTTTAGAAAAAAAAAAAAAATCAAAAAGTCTATTTTTCATGCAATTTGGAACTTTAAATTTTCAAATAATTTTCCAAAATCTTAAAAAAAAAATTTTTAAGTGATATATTTTTGAGTGAAAAACAGACAACCTGTTTAAAAACAACTTTAAAAAATATCAAAAAGCTTTTTTTTTCATGCAACTTAGAACTTTTAAATTTTCAAATAATTTTCCAAAATCTTTAAAAAAAAAAGTGAGTTTTTTTTTTTTGTTTGTTTTGTTTGCAGCTTTTAGATTTTTTTTTTTTTTTTT
Source organism: Argiope bruennichi (assembly GCF_947563725.1). NCBI lineage: Eukaryota > Metazoa > Arthropoda > Arachnida > Araneae > Araneidae > Argiope > Argiope bruennichi. The sequence continues at coordinate 96,593,623 of NC_079154.1, read as the reverse complement.
GCAATAAAATCCTTCAACTATGCAAAGACTACAATTGTCAAAAAAATTCGATGCTATAATGTAAACGAGTTTTTGTGCTTTAAATCTCTTCATTTCAGAAATATATATATATATATATATATATATTGGAAATTACGTTTGTTTCCGACCGTGTGTATATAAAAACGATTATTGGAATACACAGAATGAGTTACATAAAAAAAAAAAATTAGGTACATGGTATTAATACTAAAACTAGTAGATGTGTATTTAATTTTAAAACTTTCTTTAAGATGAATTTTCTAAAAGGCGCATGCTTCTACTGTAGTTCCTCCTTACTATACTGCGTAATTAAATTTTAAAATATTCCATATTAAGACGGCCGAGAGGAGAACACATCCGCTTGTTTTCAATGTAGAAATTTTTATTTAAAGGAACGTAATTATAGTACAAAAATTATCTTTGCTTGATTGCGTTCTTAACGACAAATTTCTTTTTACTTTTTTTCAATTTATCTTATTGGGATTGCAACTCAGATATAGTGATGAAAAATTGTGGAATATATAAGCAGTTTCTAGCTCTCCTAGTGATATAATAATGACGGAATGAGTCGATGTTGGGCCGTACCACTTCATGGGTGGTAGAAATATGGACTGTACTGTCATGGGGATCATTTTGAGTACATTCCAGTACCTGGTTTATTGTCGTAGGGATTTGATAATTACATCTGACCTAGATATTTTGGCATGGCGCGAGTACTTCGTTTTTTAACTGCTTTCAGCGGGATGTGTGGTTCCAAAAACAAAGCAATGGAAATGAGCTCAAATAAACTTTTTCGCATATTCCCTATTAAAGAAGTTATTTTTCCTGCTTCCTCCCTCGTAAAAATTACAGGCAAAGTCAAGAATATCGCAAGTACTCTGATTTTTATTTCAGCATGAAAATGTGTGCTTCGTAGTAAAGAAAATCGAATATACATTTCGGACGTCTTTTTTCGACTGACTGAACCAAACCTTGACACAGGACTACAATTTTAATATCGAATCACAAACTATATACAACAAAATATACTTACAAAATATACAGCGACAATATAGAACAAAAATTTTATCTATATAAGTCGCTGTAATTTAAAGTTATATCGTTGATATATGTGATAATGTACAAACTGAACAGATTGCACATCCATAGCACATATTTCCTTTAAAAAAATTTATTACGAATCTTAAAGTTGGATATTAGAAATTTATGCCAGATTTTTTTTATTTTTTTTATTTGTCAATCTCATTGCGTTTTGTAATTATCGTTTTCACTTGCACATAGATAAAAGATAGACTTTTGAGAATGAATTTTATTAAAAATTTAGAAGAAATTTTCAGAATTAGTGAAAAGAACGCATACCAAATTTCATTCGTCTAGCAAATGCGTTTGTGAATCATCGTATTGATATATAGACTGATACATGTAATCCTAAAAATGGGCTGTTTTGACTCATTTAAATCTGAAACTGGAGATTCCTTAAAGTATGAAGAATCTTTTGATGATCATAGTACATTTCTCTGAGAAGGTAAAAAATTGCAGTCGCAATTTATCCCTTGTCTTTCCGAGGCATCAAAGCAGTAAAATAATAATAATAATATAATAAAATAAACATTAATTCGATTATATAAAAGTAGCGTAGGATAAAAAAAAATATTGAAGGAAATTCGGGGCTCTGATCTGAAACATCACAGCATGGCAATGCATCAAGTATAATTAGATTTTTTAAAATTCTATTTTTAAAATCTTTTTCTTAATTATATAGCTTGATAATATGTATACAAAATTGCATTTAATACGCTGCAATTTGATTGTGTATAAATGAAGTCCATAAAACAATGAAAAATATTGTCGTAAATTATATATAATATATTTTTAAAAGTTAATTAAAATTAGAGAAAAACTGTATAGAACAAAAATAGAAAAAAAAATATAGAAAAATAATTTTATAGATCTAAAAATGACTTCTAATATATTTCTAAATTATTAAGAGTAAAACGACAAAATTTTTATCTAATTTCAATTGAGTGTCTACTTAAAATTTTGAAAATCCCTTCATACTGAGAAGTTAAAATCCAAAAAAATAATTATGTATCCAAGTTGTAGGTCCAACAGTTAGCTCTACAGAGCTTTTCGAATGATTTTTCCCTCTTGCTGGTCGCAATTTGCATACAGTGTGCCAGTCTATGAATATTATCATGTTAAACATACAATAAACAACCTATAAACATTATCATGTGGGTTGATAATGTTAATGTTCGCTTTAAACTGATAGTGACATTGTTTAATATATTTTTCAACTTAATATGTGAAAGTACTGAGAGAAACAAGCAGAAGGGAAATCGAACTGGTACAGATACTGGGAAACGGCAAGGAAGGAATGAACTGAAAAATTCAGTTGTTAGTTAATGATGAAATGACCACAAAGTTTATACATTTTATTGATTTTATCCGAATAATAACCACAAAAGTCTTCTCGACAGTTTATCTGATACTTTATAAAAAAAAAATTGAAAGAACAACGAACGATGAAAAAACGAATTAATGTGTTCTTGTTTTAATAAATCGGAAGAACAATAAACGGTGAAAGAACGAATTAATATGTTCTTGTTGTTTTAAAATTCTATCTCTGTAACAGGAAAAAATCATTTATATATCAACATACCGCCAACATAAATATATACAGTATATATACGCAAATTTTGTTTTTTGTTGTTGTTATTGTTGCAAATATGACATCTTAAAATAGCTAATTCTTTTTTTCATTCGATTTTATCATTTTCAGCATTATACCAACGATATAATAAATATGTTTTGATATTTTATATATATAAATAAAATGAAATATAATGAATAGTTTGTACTCTCTAGAAATGTAAATTATTGAATGGATTTTCATCAGATTTTCTTCCTAAGTACTTTTGATGTACAAAGAAGGTAGTGAAAGTTTAGTAACAATTAATTTATTAATACGTTTTTTTTTTTTTTAATTCAGTTAAAAATATATTTCAAAGTATAGACATCATCGTGTTGCTACTTCTGCTGAATAAAAAATTTTACAAAATGTTGAAATAAATTGTCTATCCTTCTTTAAAAATTAAAATTGTTATTTAAAAGTCGTTTATTATATTCTGTAAATTTTCAAAAATTTTATGAGATATAAAATTTGTTAGGTATAATCGATATCATCATTTTAATAAAAAATAAATTTGAAGAGGAAAGAGATATTTTTGTATTTCAATCCTGCATTTGATAGTAATAGTAATAAAGACGAAATTAACTCGAAAGATAGCATGTTTTTAAAAACTTAATTCATAGAAGAATTTGATTAGCGAATTTAACATTTAAATTTTTGATATAACGTTGCATAACTTCTGTGGTTTAAAAATTAAAATTCCACAATCATGAATATACATTTTGATTATATTTGTGTGCATTTATAAAATAACAAAATAATTTACTTCACCTCGTTTTAAATCTATACATTTAACTAAATTAACTAAAAAAAATAAACAATATGTCATGCATCTTATTTCCTAATAAATTAAAATAATTGTAACTTGAATTTTTTTTATATTTTTATAGTGTATATGTTAATGAATCTTTTATTTAGGGATGTTTTTATTATTCTAATAATTCTTCGAATGAATTCTAGCATATCAAATGAATTTGAGTACAAAAATATAAAGTAAAGTCGAAAAATATAAAGTGGCTGATAAAATTATATTTTCACCAAGGTTAAATTCTAGTTGATTAACACAATATGCATTAATTAAACAGAAAAAAAATTAATGAGTAAATTACTACAATAACCATAAAATAATATTTTAACATCTTAATGAGTAAATACACTTTAATTAAGTTAGTATAACAATAACAATTTACCCTTATTATAGAAATTATTCACCCTTTTGTCATGAAAGTTTATTATAGAAATTATTCTCCCTTTTAAGACTTAGTTCTTTGGCATAATATTGTTGTTATATGAGATAGGCATTCTCAATATAAATTTTATATGAAATTTAAAATGTATTGATTATGAAAAAAAATATTTAATATAAATCTATCTACACGTGATTAAATACATTAATATAAATAAGCTTTTTATATATTTTTCGAATATCAGTTTATCAAGTTACGATAAATATATATTACGTTTATACCTCTTGAAAACATTAAAACATTGAGAAAATAAAACTACAACATGAAGTAAAAATCATTTTAAACAATAAAAATAAACACTGAGAAAATAAAACCACAACATGAAGTAAAAATCATTTAAAAAATAAAAGTAAACACTGAGAAAATAAAACCACAACATGAATTAAAAATCATTTAAAAAAATAAACATTGAAGAAAATAAAACTCTAAAAATGAAAAATATTGAGAAAATAAAATTGCAATATAAAATAAAAAGGGGGAAAAGTCATTCAAAAAATAAAAACAAACATTTCAACTACCATAGAGCGCTAACTAAAATGAAAACAAAAAAGAATCTTCAGAAACAGCACAAACAATGCCCAGAAGAAATATCGAAATGAGCCGACATTCCGATGCATGTGACAAAAGAACTTTCTTCTAGCACGAGGGTGAACATATTAAAAATACAAGTTCTCATTTTAAAAATACAGGATATATGTGTGTGAATCTTTATTTGGATCTTATTGTATTAATTTCACCAATACTATGATACAAAATGGCATTAATCAGGAAAGAAATATTTGTTTATTTTCACCGATTTCATACAAATTATTACAAGAAATTCGATACAGGGGCTTATCAAGAAAGAATAAAAATTAAACCAAGAGTCATACCTGCAGAAAATAGTCCAAAAAGAGTCATTACACCCACAGCTAAGCGCACGTTATTTATCATTTTTGACGCTTATTTCTATACTAGCAACTCACCACACCACGCTGCCTGGCTTCTGAAGAATCAGCGAGCATAGAAATCCAGCTGCCCAGCGTCTCTTGTCATGAAAGAAAGAAGAAATAAAAATCACGTAAGTCATGGACGAATAGTTAGCTCGGCCTTGAATATTTCAGCATTTTCCCTTCATTATGCAAAAGATCGTGCTGCCATCTGTTGAGGTCATTTGAAACTATCTTTTCATGATTTTTTTTGTAAATTTATTTATTTTTTCATTGTCTAATTTATTTTTATCCCTCGAGTTTTTCGATGAAATGCATATTATTCTCTACCTTTGCTGATAATGGACTATTTAAAAAATAAATTCGATGAAATATACGTGACCATTATTATGAACCATGCAGTGTTGATTTTGACAATATAAAGCTAAATTATTTTGAGGCTGCTACTAATACTTATTGTCTTAAATTCTCAATCAGCTAAGCGCTGTGATGTAAATAGAAACGATTTTAAGGTTCACAGGATCTTAAAACATGTGTATTGCGTCTTTAGTACCTGCAGTGGCATGGTGACTGGGGATAAAGATTATTCAAGTGCTAGTCTTACGGGGTGCTGTGAAGACATTAGTACGTTTGCATTATTTTTTAAAGCCAAATATGATGCAAAGATAAAATAATAATAATATCATGCTCGAGACGTCAATACCTTTGCTAAAAAATTTATTGATCAAGATATTTTATAATATCACCACGATGTAATTCGATATCACGCATTTCATGCTATAAGGTGAAGAATATTGCAGAGCGATTTGTGTTATGGGAGAATAATAGTAAAAAGCTATAAAATACTAGTTAGGTCACTGAACACTCGTGGCGTTGAATTTGTTATATTTATCCATATTTCGGAGAATATTTAAAACTTTGAAGTAATATAATTGATATATCCATTTTTGTTGATTTAGTTTATAAACAAGAATTCTGAAATGTAATTGGCCCTGGAGAATATGAATAGTCCATTCTATAAAACTGAAGTTTTTGAATTCTTTGAGATTGTCTTCTACGTACAGAATATAGAGAGGATGGAACATATATAATTATTAAACGATATATAATTATTTGATAAAAAACGAAATAAAAAAACTTTGGAATCTAATGACTGCGTTTCTAAATTTTCGAATTTTATAAAATGCGAAGTTTAAAATTATTCGAAATGATAAAGGTTTATAAACGATTATCGGTTATTCGGACACAAATTACAACATAAAGTGGCTACACTACCCCATCATAATTCCAATTGCATACACAAAAATTTAAAAATCATGCGCCAAGACAACATTGGCGGGAACTGTCATAGAGCCCTAAGGGTTTATCATCGATAACGATGCAATCCTTTCTGTAGGAAGCACGTCCCATCGTCGTTAGGAAAGAGCCAACCCACTACCTTTACTATAACCACCAAAGTGGCGAGAACCAATTACCACATAAAAAGCTTCATATCTCCATATCTGAGGTGTTTCTCTAATGGGATATATTACTAGGAAAAATATATTTCAGAGGGAAAAAAAGTAGGATAAAAAACAAACAAACAAGAGTAGGGTTTTTTTTTTTTTTCTTCTTTTTTTGTAAAATTATCCGTTTTAAACAATATCTATGAAAATATTCTAAATTTCTAGAATAATAGAAAAAAAATTGGTAAATTTATCAACCAGACCTATTAGCAGAGTTTTCAATAAAAGATAGAACAGTTCAGTTTCTTTCGGAAAATTGTGTGACTGTAAGTTGTTTTCTTATAGACAGATGTTTTCAAGCTGTCGTTACACGTCATGAAACATTTGCATATCCTCTTGTTCAATTATATGTCAAAGCTATATCAATAGCATTTAGATAAACCTTGCGAATCATTTTAACGTGTATAACATCTTCTGATGAGTCTTCAGCTACGTTCTCATCACTTAACCCTTTCTAGGGCCGTGGGAAGTATGCTTCCCACCAAATTTATCAATCTTTGTATGAATTTATGTAGGTTGGCATAAATTCTGACAAATTTTTTTAGAAAGACAAACTTAGGTGCTTTATTTCTTTCTCTCACACAAAATGATGTGTCTTGTTACTTAATTATTAATTAACCAAATTAATTAATTAATCAAATTAAATTTATCTAATAAGCTAAATGAATGAAGCTAAAGCTAATGAATGAAATTCTTATTCTAATTTCAAGCCTAAAAATATTTTAACATAATATGACTAGAAAAAAAGGGCCCTTTAAAGGGTTAATATAAGCTGAACTAGTAAGGATCGGTCATGGTTCTCTCAATCCACAGGGCGATATTTTGCCAAATTTTGCATCCCGGGTTCCAAGGTCACCCCCAGAGAGCATTGACCGGAGGGAAAAAAAAGGGACGGGGTGTAAAGAATCTAGGAGAGACAGGAGAGGAAGCCATGTCCAGTTGGCTTGTGTTTGTTGATGGTTAAGAAAATATTTCTTAAACTACCAAAGCTGTACATTTCACAACAATTAACCCATGTACATAATGTAAATTTATGTAATTAAAACTATAGCATAGAATCTGGCTCTTGACTTTCATTTATGCCGACAGGCAGTTGACCACCTCTACATGAAATGACAAATGAATAGAACGGTCCACCTGGGCCGTCGGCAAAAGCGGGAACTCGTCATAGCTGGACGGGAAAAACTTTACTGAACTATTTTAAAATCTTCCACTTCACACAGTTCAACAGCATTGAAGAACATAAATTAAGTAAAAATTTGCAACGGCGCTCGCTATCACAGACTTAGAATGACTGTCGACACTCACTGATTGGCAACTCAGGCTGTCAGTCATACTGACAGCCAGCAAGACTTACACATCTAACAAAAATAAAGTTTTCAGAAGTATTTTTAAATTTAAGATGTGCATTTAATTCAAAACTGGTGCCTGTAAATATATATTGGTTGATCAGTTTGATAACTAGAACCCTACTGGATTTAATCTAATTATTATCTTAAGACATGTGACATTGTTCGGGATGGATTTCTTTGAAAAATTCTGTAGAAAACTGACTTTTTCAAATTTTTGCATAAAATAGATTGATAAAAAACACTTATGAAACTAAAAATATATCAATTAAAACTAAATGTTAAAAAAATGGTTGCTTTTTCCCTTGCTAAAATTAGTATAAAGCAAAAACTTTCCAGCACAGAAATTTATCAAATGATTATTTTAAAATTTTGTCGGTAATTTAAGAAAAATACTACTAAGTGCCTGAGCTAAGAAATAGACTGTATTTCTAATCAGTCTTTAAATACTGACTTTGAATCGACAAATAACATAACATTTTATATATATATATATATATATATATATATATATATATATATATATATATATATATATATATATATATATATATATATATATATATATATATATATATATATATATATATATATATATATATATATATATTGTGATGCATTAACAAACAATTGCAAAATCTTTCTATGTAAACAGATTGCTTATTCTGCAGTTCAGAAACTGCAGAATGTATTAAGAAATTATTATACTAAATAGAAATAATAAATATGCTTTAAATTTTTATTTATATTTTCATAATTTTATTTCATCAAAATTCAGAATTTGAGAAAATAGCAATCCATTATGCAAAATATGCAACGCAAATATAAAAATTCATCGCCACATCCCAAAAAATCAATTTGTAAACAAAATTCAAACGGTTTTACAAAGAAGCTAAGAATATTAAATAAAACAAATTTAATACTTTTGCCAAAAATAAGCTTTTCACTGTAGTAATGTGCCTTAATTAGAATTTTATATTTTTCTTTTTTTTAATACAGATGAGCGCATTATACATGCAATTTTGCAAATCATCAATGAAAATATTTTCATCTTTCCGAAATCATGGGGAATATATGCTACGAAAATTATAAAAAAATAGCTGAAATGTATTCAAGTTATAATTCAAATTCTTGCACTCTTTCTCTTAACCTATTATGCAATCTTTCCTTTTCTATCTAATAGGTTTCTAGATCAAGAAAAATAACTGATATTTTTAGAAAATTCCTAAAGTGATTAGTAATCTTGAAAGATTTTGCAATGTTTGTTTGCGAATAATGAAGTTTAAGAGAAAGTTGCTTTTCCTGATTTTTCTTCAAACAAATGCTTTCAACCAACCAAGTTATCGCAATCCCGAATTCTCTTATCATTTCTACACAAACTTTAGTCATACAGTATGATATAAAATAAGAAATCCACATAATTGCTATTAAGATAGGGAATTTTAAAAACGCAAACAATACATATGCTATGGAAATCATTCAAATGGTATAAATGGGCGTTGATAATTTGATGCAGAAATTAAATGAATAATGCTTACTATTTAAACTGAAATTATAAGATTTTTAATATTGTAGATTGCAAGAGCGTAATTCGTTTTGCTAAAGAAACCAGTTTTCCGTAGTATTTTTATTGAAGTCCTGAAGCAAATGAGCTCATTGTTCCAACCCTTATACCTGCGACTTAAAAGACCTGTAAATTAGAGAACTAACATAATTAAATAAAATACAAATAATTCATTCTGTAAAAAATATATACAACGCTGAAAGCAAATGTAAATTTTATAATAAACGTACACCCAATAGTAATATAGATAATTTAATTTCTCTACTATGGAAGACTCTATCAATGGCTCTTTTTAACTTAGATTTGAAACAGTGCTTCTGAACGTTATTTTAAAATGTTTAATTGTGAAAAATATAAAAATTATTATGAAACAACCGATGATTTTCCAGATGAATAACTGATGATAATGATTATTTTGAGCAAAAAGTAATTCGTAATTTCGAGTTACATGTTTTTAATATTAACTAAGTTTTGGTTCCAGAAATTACATTTTGATCCCACAATGATTCGCGTCAACCCGACAGGTAGTTCTACGCCTAAGCAAATCGACTGTGCGGTTCCAAAATCATATTTTTTAGTCTAAAATATAGAAAAAAAATTTCTAATCTCTAACAATAATAAAAGTGAACTGTTTACTTCTGTTGGTACTTTATAGAGGAATGACCTAGAGTTATCAAATTTTATATGGTAAAAAAATGTAAACATTTTGAATTTTTTTTTAGAAAAAAAAAAAAAAGAGTACGAATATGAATCATATTCATCATGAATATTCATAATGAATCTAATCAAATATTCATAATGATACGAATATTTATGAATATTATTTATATCATATACACGATTAGGAATATTCATACGGGTCACATAAATATTCGTATTTTTTTAGATTACTGTGAGTTATTTTAAAATTGTTTTTCAGACTAACCAAAAGTATTTTTTCGACATCTTAAAACATTTTTTCTTACAAAAATGCTAATCTCTTCGCCTGAATATAAAAATTGTAGTCTTTGGGCAAGGTCGTGTAGGTCACTAGAGCTCAGACTTTATTTTCAGAGTTCCGCACATGAGCGTTTTGTGCTTCGTAATACAGTGTAGAGAACCAGGTATATTTTTTTGAAACGCATTTTGCCAACTCATTGAAACCAAAATGTGACACAAAACACAAATTTAATTGGAGATCATCTATCGAATTTCATTTATTTAAGTAATTGCATTTTCGAGTTATCATAGTTGCATGCATGCAAGTGTATCACGAATTTGGGTTAAAATTTAATATCAATCTATACTTTAAATAGTAAAATTCTGTAATAAATTTTATCTATTCCTTCTTTACATTTCATAGTTATCGCGTTCATGCACTCAGCAGACAAACTTCCAATAAATGGGTTTTCTACAGAATTCAACAGACATCCAAAAATACGGTTTAAAACCTTACACAAATTTTATCTGCTTAGCTCAAAGCGTTTTTAAATCATCGTGTTCACAGATAAACATAATTCCTAAAATGTGTTTTCCATATTCAGCATGATTTTGAAAACGTGAAGATTGATTAAAATTCGGAAATCGAATATTTTAGCGATTATAGTAATTATTCTTTAATTACTTAGTCAATAAGAAAGTAAAAAAAAAGCATGTAAATTTCACAGAATAAAGCAAATCAAAATAAACATATAAAAAAATCTCGAGAGATACGAACTATTTTTTTGATAAAATTCATCGCCTGTGTTTACCTTCTTCAGACTATATATTTTTCGAAAATATTTTTTTCATGGAAATGTATTTAATTTGATATAAAAACTAAGAGAATGATAATAATCAAACAATAGAGGGACGAATATTAACTCAGTGTGACAGTGTTTCTTTAAAGTTATTAGAAGCGAATATATGTATTAATTTTGTAGTTAATAACGTTTATTAAAGAACACTTCAAGTTTGTCTATTTCAACTACATCCCTTAATTCAATGTGTAAATTCTTTTGTTCCAATTTTTACAAACGAACATTTTTTGATTAAAAAAATGGCAAGCAATACATTACATTGAAACATTGCCATTCTTCAGATTTTAAAATATTAGTTCTCTTAAAATGCATGAAATTGTTGCCCGTTAATAATTATATTATCCATTCGTAAATAGTTGTGAGGATTTTGTTTTGTTAATGGCAAAAATAAGAATTGGTTCTTTGAAAAAGAAGAAGAAAAAAAAAATTGCTTGGAAACATTTTTTTTTCTCTTCTAGTAATAATATCAATTGACCTGTTTTCATAACATTTAGGTAAAAAATGTCTTTACACATTTCTAGAATGATTTCGATAAAGAAATTTAAAAAAAATCAAATGCTTTGGAATAAACAATTCTGGCAACAGCTGAAATAAGAAATATTGTCTGCCTCTTTTAAATTGATTCTTTTTTCGAAATAGCATATGTAAACAGTTTGCGAAATGAAGAATATGTTTCCGAAGAGGAATATTCATATCTCATTATTCAAGAACGTAATGAAATGCATGATATTAAAATTTCTAAGTGCAAAATAAGCAACTTAATTAATAGCAAAAGAGAAGACCGTCAATAATTACTTATACATGGAAAGAAGACTATAGGAATACTCGAAAAGGTGTGTACCGTTCCCATGATTTTAAATTATTTTTTTGTTTTTAAACTTTTGTTAGTATGTCAGTATAAATATTAGCAGAGGATCCCCCCCTTTCTCTTCAAAAATAAATCTGCCAAAAAATTTTTTAAAAAATTATATTGTAAAGTTATTTTTATAAAAATATTTTTAAAAAATAAGTAAAATTATTTTTTGTGAAATAACTAAAAGGAAATGAAAGGAAATAAACTTTCAAAACAATAAATTAATCATCAAATGACATATTTATAGAAATAAATAATAAGTGCAGAGCTAATGAGCATATAAAAAGAGCCATGTTATTCGCAATAGTGAAGTTTAGTTAAACTTTTGATCGTCAAACAACGTAAAATCGTGACATAAGAATGTCATTTTGCAGTTATGAAAGGAAAGATGTCTGAGAAGTTATAACAACTATTTTTTTCCCCCGAATTAAGAACTTTGGACGCCCTCCTGAAACAAAAAGAAAAGTTTGAAAAGTATTTTTATCACTTTCTTTTCGAAACAATGCAATACGTGCCTTGGAGAATAAAACATTCGTTCTCGTTCCACTCATCTGGTTTAAGTTTCGTTCTTTTTAAACTTGCCAATTGAGAAGGGGATAGAAGAAAAGGAAAAAAGAAAAAAAAAAAAAAAAAAGAAAGAAAAGTATACGTAACACAAAGTTTGTTTTACTTTTTGGTGCTACATCTGTAAGAGATTGGCAGACAGAATTTTGGTGCTTTTTTGTTTCAGTAGGGAGAAAAAAAAATAGTTTTCATTTCTTTTTTTAGAGGATTTGTGGTTTCCGATCCCTCTTGGAAATATGTATCCATTCAACTTTTTTGAGGTCGCATTGATTGCTAAAAGTTTCGTTTTACATCAATAGCGGCGAACTTTTTATATAAATGTTTGTGCTTCAAATCAACAAATTTGAAGGGAAATAAATATAACAGCCGTAAACTTAACAATATCTGATTTTTTTATAAAATTTTTGCACACTTCGAAACAGTGAAATAATTACTGATGATACAAATATTATCTTTCACATATCATAGTAATTTGAATTAAAAACGTAGTCGATTAAATCTAATTTCTATATAATTAATGTTGCAAAGAAAGTGCGTTCGGTTATATTAAACTTCCACAAGGATTCTAATAAATAAACTTTTGTTATTTTTAACATGCGGTTGATTACTTATCAGTAAAAAGAAAAAAAAATCTAGTGTTAAATTAGCATTTCGCTTCGATCAATTTAAATTTCATCATTTATTTTCTTTTTCAAAATTAATTAATTTTTGCGAATAGAAAAATATCTATTTTTGATTTGTATTTAAATTTCTTTGTAAATATTCCATAAAGTCAAAAATTCCATAAAGCTATTTTTTCAGAAGAATTCTTACAACTCTTTAATGCATTTAATTCAAAAAATAATAGTATTTCGTTTTCACCATTCTCCAGATAACATTGAAATAGAATATAAAATAACTTTCTCAAATGAAAAATTGTTACACAAGTCTTGTTTTTTGTTAATTTGATAACAATCTCTATAACAATACTTCATTTCAAATTCGTTCAATTCGTTAAAAACCCAATACACTCATCCAAGTTTTAGTTTTTCATTATAAGCTTAAAAATTTTTTTATATATCACCTATAAACTTTTATTTTATATATCACCTTGAAACATTTATGATTTTTTTTATTTACCAGAAACCATATATGATTTTCTTTTATCTTTAAGTTCAGGTAAAGTTTCTTTTATCTTTAAGTCCATCTAAAGTAGTTTCAAGCTAGTTAAAACTTTTTTTATACATAATCCCTTTATGAGCGAGACTCACGGTATACATACATGGCATCGAGAGCATCTGTTCCAACCCTCTTAACATTCCGTTTATTAGACCACTGATTTCGTAGCTCAATTTAACCCCTTAATTGCTATATTGTTTTACTAATTAGATAATATCTCCCGTTTTAGAAATGGGATGTCTTAATGATTTAATTATGAAATCACAAAATATTTGAAGACTTGTGAACTACATGTACTGTTTATATTAAAATTGTAGCGTCTTTGAATGATTTAATTTCAGTTTATAAGTTTAAAAAGCTATAATCCAATATGGATTAGAAATACAATGATTAAAGAATTATTGAAATAACCTATTTTAGACATCAAATACATGTTCGTTGTTGTTACTAACTCCAGATTTTCTAGCTGGCTAAATTATCTTACGAATCTGAAAACCTACAAAAAGTCGATGAATTAAATTCATGGTAGTAGAAAGAAATAGGCCTAAAAACAGTACCAGAGTGAGGGACCAACTTAGCCCCATATGCCTATTCATGTAGAAGTAAGGAAAAGTAGAATGGCCTTCAAGTCTCGGGTGACCCTACCAGGAGTGTACATTCCTGACATATTTCTTCCATTCCACCAAGGAACACCCCCCCTCGATAGAGTAGCAGCAGAACTTTTGAGGGATAGGACATCGTATTTTGCATCTTTCTAATTTTGATTTAAACTCGGCTACTACTCTCTGTGAATATATAAAACCAAATACTATACTGAATTACGATTAAAATATTTAATTTATTGTTATTTATATACGATAAAGTCATTTTTCAAGTACTTTTGAATTTAAAATTGATTTTGTTTCAAGTTGTAAGTTTACTAATCCAGTTATACTTCAGGATTAAATATAGGCATTTTTAATACTATTCCTTGTATATTTTTAAAAAAAATTCATGTCTTCATTGTAAGCAGCTAAGCAGGTTCAGCACAATTATGATGAGAACCAGAAAGCTAAAGTGGCGTACTATAAACTGCTGTACCAGCATAGGATGAAATTCTCTTCCGTAAATGCTCTTTTAGAAAGAACTGAGGACTAGATTTTCGTAAATTTTCTCAATTAAAATTCGTCCCAAATTAAAAAAAAAATTGTCCCATTTTTATTGTATTTCTTTCATATCTGGAAATGTTGCATAGCATTGAAACTTACGGAATGGTTATAAACTGAAATTTATTATACAAGTGTTTTTAACAATGTTGAAATAATCGAACGGAAATAAATGTACAACATTTAAACTCCTTCAAATTAAAGGAGTTTGAAAATTCTAATACCTTGTTTGGTGCTTTTCATTTAAGTGGATAGTATGTTGAATAAAAATCATTTGATCGAACTTCAATTAAATTTTTATCAATTATTGATAATGATTATCTTGATTGAATACATCTTACTATTACGAACCAGTGGCTGCAGCAGATCCAACAGTCCAAATATTCTTACGAAGCAGCCGCCAAAACTAGGTTAAAAATAAAGCGCAGATATTTGTAATACAGGCGCTATATAGTAGTTGCTGGTGGTTATCATTGGAGCTTTCGTTAATAAAGGCATGCAGTTTATTTACTTGTATACTAATAAAAGTTAAATTTTCTTAACAATTTCATCACGAAATTCACTTGTTTCAGTCATCATAAGTATTGTTGAATTTTTAATTTTCTTCTCACCTTTCTGGTAAGTGCTTTAGGAGGAAAATGAATCAAAAGAAAAATCTATTTTTAATTATAAAATAAATTTACATGAAAATTAAGTCTGATATATAAGCATAAGAAAAACCGTTGTGGGAAGATACATTTCACATTAAACTATAAAAGCATGCATAAAAGTTTTGCAATAATTAAAAGCTTTAAAACATCGGGATATTTCATATTTATAGTAAACTACAAGATTGTAGTCTGAAACCAACAGGAGAAAAAAAATTAAAGATATTGGAATTTCCATTTTCAAATGCCGCAACATGATAATGCTTTAATTAGATTTGTTTCATCTTGTCTCTGCTTTAAACTTCAAATTTACTTAGCAAAATTACATAACAGCAATAATGTACACCCAAAATGATCTAATGAATATCGAGGCGACGCAAAAAAAAAAAAAAAAAATGCAATAAAAACAATGAAATGTATACTAAAATACATTTGCAACATGAAAAAATAATTTAAAATCAGTAAAAAAAAGTAATGTGTGAAAAAAATTGAAAAAAAAAAGTTTTTTTTATATATAATTTTAAAGTGATATAAAATAGATTTATACTATAATATGCTCTGCTATAACAGAAGAATGTTGATATTTTAATTAATTTTTAATTTAAAAACTATTAAAAACTGCGAAAACATTTTTAGTGAGTACCTCTTACTCAAGATATACGTACGTGTCAAATTTTTTAATCCTAGGTTCAAACAGTATTTTGAACGTTTCCTTCTCTTTCTTTTTCCATCTCGTATATCAAATGACGCAGTTTACAAATAATGCACCAGCCATTAATTATTATTATTATTTTAATTTGCACACCATCATCTTAAATATGAACTAAAACGTTTAACGCATAATGAAATTTTGAATATATATTTCTTTGAATAGAATCTCAGTCAACGTTTTAAAATTCAATAATTTTACTTACAATTGTTACGTATAGATACTTAATTTAAAAAGGGATTTAAATATGGAAAAAAGCAACAATTTTTGAGTCCAGTAGTATTTAAATATCAAGAGTAATAAGAAAAAAGTGCTTATAACTTGTATAAAAAAATCGTGTATTTTCCTCAATTATATTATTTTCTTTAAGTAAAATCTTCCTTGGTATTTATTACATGAATGATAAAATATATCTGGAATTTTATTTTACAATTTCGTTTATTTCGCATTTAATTAAGGCCCACACAATAACTTTTTATGTAACGAATTTTCTGCTATATACAATAATCGGCTTATTCCTTAAAAATTCCTTAAAATATTAATTTTGATATAATTGAGGATTAAAAATGTATCGAAAGCTAATTTTGTTGAACACATTGTGGCGCCATCTAGAGATCAAAATATGAACGAAACGTTTTGATGAATGCATTCAAAATATATTTTCAAAATAGCTTGCAACTCTGTTAATAATTCCCAGTTCTTCATACTTTCAGCTCTGATTTCTGAAGTATTAATTACTGCTCCTTTTTAAAATAAAATTAGTTTACATTTAAAAAGATTATCTGACTTCTTTTCAAAATTTTGATTATAGTTTTGTCAGAATACTCACATTCTTTTATTAAATGAATTTTCATATAACCTCATGAATTAATTAGTACAAAGCTTGAAATATCTGCTGCATATAACGATAATTTATAATAAATAAATGTCTCCTATTAAATATTTTGATTGCCGTTGTCTTATGAAATAAAACGCGAGCATCAGTGAGTAAATAAGATCTGCTTTTGCAGGGAAGGAAAAAAAAAATTAATTATCTAAAAATTCAAGCAAAAATTATTTTAAGGGAAGTATATTTAACATATCTTAACCATGAAAGAAAAATAATATGAAATAAGGGAGATTGTTGATGCCACAAAATAAAATTAAAAGAAAAGTAAATACCAATAACAGAATTTGAAAATGATGTCAATATCTGGACAATTTGAATGTGGAGTTTTCATTACATGACCCAAACAAGGAAATTGTTGCTTTCTGTATTTTCGCCATTTGTTCTTATCTAACAAACAATATTGTTATTTTGATGTTTTGTTTTGTGATGAGTGACCATTCACTAAGTAAATAGATGAAGATGATATTTTTATACTAAATACCTTTTGCTATCTATACTTATAATAAAGCTCAATGTGTGTGTGTGTGTGTGTGTGTGTGTGTGTTGGCGCTCTACAGGCCAGACCGTTTGACATACAGCTATCAAATTTGGTACATATATACCTTAGAGGTCGGGAATGTGCACCTGGGGTCCCTTTTTTTGAAATTTTAATTAGAATTTTAATTATTAATTAAAAACTAACTTTCCCGCCAAAAAAATCTTTCATTTTCCCCACCGCCAACTTTTCCGCCAAAAAAATCTTCCATTTTCGCCATCGCCAAATGAGTAAGGCTTCCGGGTTTTTTTTCTCCCAACAGTAATGAGGCTAGGGTTAGTATTTTTCGGCGGATTATTTCAAACGATTCTGTTTATTTTCTTAATGTTTGATGCATTTAAAATTAAACATTGTTAATTAATCGATCCTTCAGATTCATTCTGAAGAACTTTTGAATAAAAATAAAACAGAATAAAGGAAATTAAAAATTTCTAATCCGCATAGCGTTACCCCAACTGGCGTAGAAAAAAAATCACGTATTTGCGTTACGTAACTGGCGTTGAAAATTCACGCATGCGCTTTGTGTTCTGAATTTCGCATTGTGTTGACGAATTATTATTAACCGATGCGGACTGGATTTAAATTTTTTTTAGGTTCGTTGCATGTTTTTGTAATTAAAATGTATTTATGTTAGTTATATATTTTTTGTATATGCTTATAGTTTTAAGTGCATCGTTTTTTAAGTAGTTTTTTTAAAACCTGTTTTAAACCGTCTATTTTAAACGATTCGTTTCATTTTCTTAGTGTTTGATGCATTTAAAAGTAAACATTGTTAATGAATCGATCTGTTCATGATGAATCTGCGAAAATTTTGTTGACAAATTCTTGAGATATTACATAAATTAAGAAAGATATTCTTTAGTGCCCATAAAGTTTAAACGCTCAGTGACTCTATTATCAGTAATCATATTATTAAAAAAAATGCTTTGTTTCAGTAAAAAATATTATTATATTAATTGCAGATGAATCATTTACACTTTAATTTAAAGCATAAATTCTACGAGGGGTAACAGAAAATTAGAGAGATACATATCACGTTATGACTGAAGGCCTTTATAATATTATGAGTGAATTATATGACTATCAAAATTTGAAGTTTTAAAATATTTTGCTGAAGAATCTATTAAAGTTGGAATTGCATAAAATATTTAATTATTAAAATTTTAACGAACATTAAGATTGGCGAACCGGCTGGTCGCCAAAGCGGCTAGTATATATATATATGCATGGAATTGCAGTTATTCATTAACAGGTTGTTGTCTGAAGATCATAATAGTGATTGGAACTAGATAAAGAGGATCACCATAAATATGTCTATTTTTTTGTTAAGGTCAAATGCATCCAATATTTATTGTTTCATTAGAGTGTGATAATTACTCCCACGCTAGTCAAGTGCAATTTTTGTATTAATTATGTAGTATTTTGTAACCATTGTCTATATTCTGTAATCTATCATTTAGATCTAACACTTTTTATCATAAATATTCCCTCAATTAATCGTATTAGTACGGAAGATCTCCTACTATGGCGTACTATGTTCCACGATGAAAAGTCCAATAGGCTTGATAACAAATAATAAAGCATTATTCTACATGTAAGCACAAGTGTACGGTCGATAAACACAATAGAATGTCTACAAAAATAGTAAGTGCAGTAAACAGAAGCACACAAGCAGCAAATTGGTTATTAACAACCATCACAGCGTAAAGCGTTCAGAGAGATTTCATTTAATTATTCTCGGCTCGTCTTATGACTACTTATTTTTCTAATTGATTATCAATACCGAATATTCCAGATTTGTTTCTCGGCAATTTATAGATTCTACGACAAGACAAAGAGACTCCGAGAACGATATCATATCTTAGCTCTTAATCCATTTATCGTCAAAAATTCCAGCAGTTTCTGGAACTTCCATTTTGTCACCAAAATCACCGAATTTGTCGCTAAATGGTCGCCAAAGATCATTGATCTGGAATCCATATAGGATATAAAACTGCTGCATAAGAAAACGATATTATAAATTCTGGAATGTATTATAGTATAAAGTATTATATTTTTTATTAAAAAGGAACTTTATTTATTTTCCACTTTTTGTCCATTTTTATTAAAGATATATGACGTGTTTGTAACCATTTGAATATTTAAGAATGTTACACAAAAAATATTTTTAAATATTCCCGATTTTTCCCAAATAACATAGAAAATATTTTGTGCAAAATTAGAGAACAGCGTGTCGAACATTTTAGCACTGAAACTTTCCAAATATCAGCATATCTAATCGTAACCTTTTTTTTGCCAATGTAAATGGTATTGCATATTTTTGTCTTTTTTCAATTAAAGAATTTCCCTTTTGTCAACTTTAGAGAAAATAAAGAACTGGAAAGTTGAAATTGATTTTATAATTTTTTACTGCTTTCAAGAATTTGATTGCTTAAAAATTAAAACTGCAGAAGAATATTCATTTCGAAATGTGCCGTATTTGAACAGTCCACATGCAGCAATAATCTTCCATTTATAGCAACAGTTTGTGTCTACAAAATGGAATCATTCGAACATTTGTTAGTGTGAGAGTCATAAAAGAAAATTATGTTCATAATAAAGTATTATTATGTCCGACATGTCGACCAATTAAACGGCATGATCATTGGAGCTCGTTTCTTTATAGTGTCCATATCTGATACAGCCAACTTTATGAATGTTTTAAGGACCATTGTGTCAAGGATTATAATAATCTACACAAAGCTGGGAAAGGTATCATCATCTGTGGCACAGAAAAAATAAGATGAATTCGTAATTCTTCGACCGAGATAGATGAGTTTTGAAGAGAATTGTCATCAAAAACATAAGACTACAATGCCACAGATAACCTCCGAGATGAACAACTGTCCAAAATCCCGCATCCCTCAAAAATATTCAGTAGGAGCTATGACCATTCATGGCAAAATGTCCATCCCAGAGATAATTACATCACTTCGAAAAGCTATGAAACGATGGCAACAATGCAGAAACAACCACAAACCGAACACAACAGCAACGGAAACAACTACGCTATTCTGATAAATTATCATTTAAATTATTCCAAACTGCTGGACGGTCACAGTGGCCTCGGTGATGAGGTCTCGGCTCGTGAGCTATAGGGTTCAGGCTACCGATGAACCGCCGTGTAAGGGGTCTGGTGTACGTTAAATCCGTCATGGCCAAACGTCCTGCCGTTGGGGTGGTGTGGTGTGGAGAGGAGGGTGCCAACTCACGTGCCATCCTCGTCATCTGACCGTGGTTCAAAATTACGAGATCCGCCCCAAAATAGCCCTAGAGTTGCTTTAAAACGGGACGTTAATATAACTAAACTAAACTAAACTCCAAACTGCTGGATGTATGTTCGTCAAACAACCAATAGAAGCATTTCATGTGGACTATCTTATTCCTTTGATGAAGCATGGAATGGCATTTTATGATGGCGTGGGACACGACATCTTTACGTGACTTGAGGCCAGTTGTAGTCTTGAAAAGGAAGATCGCAGTCAAACATTATTTTAGTATTCTTGCAAATCAATTCCCCTGATTCGGATTTGATTGCCCGGAGAGCGTCTTCTATTCCA
Organism: Argiope bruennichi; assembly: GCF_947563725.1. NCBI lineage: Eukaryota > Metazoa > Arthropoda > Arachnida > Araneae > Araneidae > Argiope > Argiope bruennichi. The sequence goes on along the minus strand of NC_079154.1, from coordinate 96,572,439 downwards.
AGACGACAACGCCCCTATGAAATTCACCGTGTTCAAACATTAATTAGATGAAGGTAATGATGAAGTGGTGCATGACTGATCTGTGATACTAAAGGGACATGATAAACATAATCCATTTTCGGTTTCCTTTTCCACACATATTACCTGAATTTGAGACAGCTTTGAAAAAAAATGACAGCAAATTCCCTTGAACTTTGTGCACTACATTTATTTAATCAATTACTTTTCGGTTGAAAGTTGTAATATGTGGAAGGATAACTAATTACCTATATATGAAAATGTTCATTCTTTTGCAAATATTTCTGTTATTCTGTCTTATACTGTAAATAGCTAGAAATTTTGAAATTCAAAAAATAATGAAATTCGATTGATTTCTTCATTTTAAGATATTTAAAGCTCAAAAGGGATCAGAAGATATCAATCAATTCTATTACTTTTTGTCCTTTTTTATATTTTATCAAATTACAACTCTTCTCCTAAGCATGATTTGAACCACAAAGTTTGACTTCTTTTCGACCTATCCTAATACACACTATTAACCTTTCTCGATATGACAACAAATGAAGGCGGCAAAAGAATAAAAAAATCACCTAGTATTTCACAGAATTTGATTTCATTTACTGTAACCTATACTTAAAAGCAAAATTTAATTAGCAAACTAGAATATTTTCATATCCATTGCCCCACAGTCTTTCTAAAATATAATTAAGTGCATAAAAAATGCATCATTATAATTTTTCTGTATTTTTTTTTCGTAAAAAAGGGTGATTATATCTGGATATCCTTGTTTTAGAGTCCTAAATGTTTAGTTGCACCCAATCCAAATTTATATAGTTTCTTAAAGCAGGCGCATTTTTATTTATAATATTTTGAAAAGCAGACTTTTGGGCACTTAGTGAATTTTCTAAAATTGCATTAGAGAACATATTAAATTTTTCAACAATGCTACAATACACATCTACTCGAGATAATAAAGAATGAAAAACAATTAAAGAAATTGAATTAATCCGCATTCTCATTTAAAAAGATAATGGAATGAACACATTATCATAATGTTGTACGAATTTTCAATCCTATTTTGTCCTGCAATGTATAAATAATTTATCGTTTTCTTTTCTATATCAACCTAACCCTTTGTTAATAATACATATATAAATTTTTCCGCAAATATTAAGTTATGGTAGAAAATATTTATCATTTTAATTTGAGCAATAATGTAGAAAGTCTTCATGACCAATTCACTTACAAAAGCCTGTCACTTTCCATTTTTAAAATACGGTGCAATCCCTTTGACCGAAATAAAAGGGAGTAAGGATAGCCATTTTGGATAAAGATTTTTATTTCCGCATAAATTATAAACATTTATTACTACATTGAATCTAATTACAGAATATGTAATTCTGAAACGTTTTGAATGCAAAGCATATTCCAAATTATTTTTGTTGGTTTAATTTGTTTATAAAATTTAAAATTACAATTTTAAAGTTATAATAGATATATATAATAATATATACTTAGTGATAATTTATTATAGCTGAAATGTTCTTTCAAAATCTCACAAAACTTTTATTTGTTTCTTTTGGCTTTTCCAACGTTTTTGAGCAGCAATATCTTGCACCATTTTATTCATTAGATGGTTATCAGCTGGCATGGACTTATCGAGCTAATCCACACATCTTAATACAATCTAAAATAATAACAAAGCGCATACTTTAATTTCTAATTTCTACGTTGCTTTAAAATAAAAATTGTTAGTATACAGTATACAATAGATTACAACTGGTTCAATAGTCATTTTTAATTTCCACATTGAAAAATGTGGAAATGATCTCCCTAAACCTTTCTCGCATATTTTCTAATAAATCTTTTTATTGTCCCCTCCGCATAAAACTGGAGACGATGAGTAAGATCTCGAATACTTTGCGTGGCATTGAAAAAAAAATAGCTATGAAATGCAGATCTTTGGCGCAAATTTTACTGAATTTATCGTGCAATCTTTGGTATTAAGTTAAAACGCATGTTAACTAAAAATAGTATGTGTTTTTATTCAAATATAGTATGTGTATTCAAATATAGTATTTCACAAAAATAGTATGTGTTTTTATTCATCTCTTTCCCAACCCGTTGAAATCAAAATTTCAAATAGAACTACAATCGTAGTCACAAGATGACATATCAAACTTCGTTTATTTAAGTAATTGCATTTTTTAGTAAATGCTTTTATATACATGAGAAAGTTCAGATAGATGGTCAACCCTTTGAGAGATTTGGTGTGGCCTGGTGGTAAGGTCTCGGTTTGTGAACCGTAGAGTTTCATGTTCGAGACCCGATTCCACTGAAGAAACGTCGTGTAAGGGGGTCTGTTGCACGTTAAATCCGTCATGCCAAACGTCCTCCCTTTGGTGTGGTGTAGAGTGGAGAGGGGGGTGCCAGCTCAGATGTTATCCTCGTCATCTGACCGTGGTTCAAAATGACGAGGTCCATCCCAAAATAGCCCTTGTATTGCTTTACAACGGGACGTTAATATAACTAAACTAAACTTGAGAGATTTGGTTTAAAATTCTATAAATATTGACATTTTAGTTTCTAAATCTGTATATTAAAGTTTATTTATCTAGTTACTTATGCTTTGTAGTATCCAGCTCATTTATAAACATACGGATAGATAAACTTCACCAAAATGAATCCCGTTTAAATTTTGATAGGAATCTACAAATTCGGCCTAAAATCTATAAACCAAAGTTCATTTATCTAGCCCAAAACGTTTTTGAATTATTGAAAAGACAGATAGATTGACATAACGCCAAAAATATGATTTTTCGAACTCATAGCGGTCTAAAACGTGCAGGTTCGACAAAATCTTAAGTTCGAATTTTCTGGCAAATATAATACTTTCCTTTTATACATTTCATATTTGAGAATGCAAAAAGCAAGGATTTAAAATAGTGTAATATGCCTTTAAACAATAAAACAACTTTGGCTCACATCTGCTGCTCTAAAACTATCGACTGTCATTATCGTTCTATAGATCTGGTTCTTCGAACAAGTAGGATTTGATTGTAATTTCTACATTTTCTTGGTCCATAATATTTTTCAAATCGTCAGTGACAATCCATTCTTCTGCCTCGCACTCCGGGAATTTTTTTGCAATTTTTGTCAAGTTTAGAGGCATTTCCAATCACAGAATAATTTCAATTAAATAGGGTTTTACTTATATGGTGCAATTATTCATCATAGTAAATAAAAATGAAACTTACAAAATTGCTTGTGCTGGCTTTAACGAGAAACATAACTTTATTATTTTATTTGTAAATTAAGAAATTTCGAAAGAAAATTTTTATGTAATTATCAGCGAAAATTGTTAGAAAAACTTAAATTAGCATATTCTACGTGTGTGACACTTTGTCAGTTTCTATTAACACTAAATGAATGTGCATGTTTATTTGTTTATCTGTTCGCAAGTCAACCCGTTTGTGAGCTACAAAATTTGACACAATTAAACCTTGAAAGTTTGAAATTTGTAACTTAAATATTAGAGAGGGAAATTTTAATTTTAATTCATTAAAAATTAGGATACATCTTAACGCTTTTCAGCAATAACTTAAGAAAATATTATTTCATGAAAGTAATTTTTACTTAGTAAAAAGTAATAAAGTAGTCTAATTCAAAAAATAAATGACGGAAACATTTATATTTTATGCTGTTTGAATTAATAAATTTATTGCTGACACTCTAAAAATAAAATCCTGTTAGTTCATATTTAATAAAATATTCTTGATAGACTAACGTTTTAAACAAAAAAGTTTTCCTCGTCTGCAATTAAAATTTATCGAATTGTGAACATATTTGTGAAAATGTCACTATTTTATAACAATAGCTGCAGGATGACCTGCCAATCAATTACCAGCTCTTGTTTCAGTCAGCAGTTGAATGGCTTATTTATATCTATTATTCACAAAAGCAGAATCAGAAGCAGCGGTTTGCAACTGAGCAACCACAGCAGAACAAAGTTTTCAGGAAGAAGTCGCGGAAGAAGCGTAAAATTCCAAAAAGAAAATTCGCTGAACTACTCGCTTCAGCTCATCTCAAATGACTACTATTTCTCCTTTTTTTATAGTTTTCGTGATAGACTAACAAAGTTTCGGAAGAGATATCGTATCTGCACTCCTAATCGAGATATCACCAAAGTTTTCATTTTCATTTTTTTGAACTTTTATTTTTGTTATCAAGACCGGGACCTACCATCCATTCAGTTTCTGTGATTCAGAACCCCTCCCGCCCAAAAAGCTTTTTTGGTAACAGGGAAGCATTTTTTTATTTTTTTATTTTTTTTGTCTTACTATGGATACCTTAAGAAAGCAACAATTTAGACGGAAAAATTAAGTATGCTGGTTCTTTAAATAAAAATTGCAGAATCTTATCAAATTTTGGACAACGTTAATATGAAAGTTGATTGTCGGTCTACCTGGATATGTGTGAAAGAGATAAACAAACAAAAGAAAAAAATGTACGGGCAATTTTAGTATAGTTAATATCGTTTTCCTGCTATGTTAGTCTAATAGTAGAAAAAACAGATTTAGAAGGGATCGTAATAGATGCCACGTAAATGATTATCATTTTTTTTAGTCAAGATAGCAATCATATGGCGACAAATTTCTCAGATAAATAAAGGTTCCTATCTTTCTTAGAAACCTTCTGAAAAATTTTATGTAACGTCATGCTCTGTTAAGAAACTATATATGCTCGAGGTTCTCAAGTGAGTTCATCGCTATGGAGTTTAGAGAGCAAAGCTAGCTGATTAACTAAGAGCTAGTGCTGTTAGTGTTATTTAATTAGTAATATGAAGTTTAATTTCCACAAATGCATTAATTTTGTATACAGTAGAAATCTTCTTGTTTCTTATATTTTCATGCTTTCAGGAATATTCATGGAATAAGGAGTTAGTACCCATTTATCCAGCTTTTTGTGCTATAATATTTACTACATAATCATAAAACAATTTTTAATACTGCGATTTTAATTATGAATTCCAGAATAACAATTATATATCACCACAGGTACTAAGTCCATTAATGGTTTAATTGTTTGTCTGTCTGTATGAAAGAAAACACAATTACTTCAAAGCAAAGATAGCTGAAGAAATAAAATTTGATATAGGATATTGACACCCAAATTAGAAATCTGTGGCAAATTTTGCGTCTATTCAGTCAAATGTGAAAAAAGGTTCAAAATACATACTTAAATTACTTCAGATATATAAAAGCAAAATGTCTTATATTATGTATGACAGTTACATTTTCCATATTTTTTCCCCTTCTTAATTTGTACAGTTGCATATTGAGAAATATAGATAAAATTTTGTTCTCCACTATTGCTTTGTCATGCAATTAAACTTAAATGATGCATGAAAATTTTTCAATATATGAGATTACTTGATGCTAAAAGCTAACCTAAAATTTTTAAAAAAAGAAAAATTCTTTCTCATTTGCTTAAATTTTTTCTCTGTTGTGCATTGTTAAAAGTAAAATGCTTTATATTATGTATGAAAGTCACAGTTTCCTTCAAGTTTTTTTCTTTGCACAGCCACAATTTGCAAAATATAAATTAAATTTTTTTCCAATATTGAATTATAATACAATTAAACCTAAATGATGCATGAAAGTTTTCAATATATGAAATTACTTGGCGCTAAAAGCTTACCTAAATTAAAAAAAAAAAAATCTTTCACATTTGCTGTATGCTACATCTATTACAGTTGCCTTTTGAGATTTCTGGCAGATGCAATGTAAAATAAGTTGGCGAAAGAAACTTGGCGCTATTTGACTGATCTATGGTTCATTCAACGTGGAAGAGAGGAAAGGAATAATAAAAAAAGAGGAAGATTTCTGGGAAGCTAAATGGATGGCGTGGAAGTTAAGAGCCATTCAGAAATTGCACAAATACTTAAAACGGATCGAAAGGACGGACGCCTTTCCCTTCGTCCCCCAGAGGAGGTGTTCCAGTTACGTCACGGGGATAGAATTGATGGCTTTTCTGGAGAACGATTGATCCAATCGATGCCCGCTCTTTTTCATGGAACTCTTTTCTTCTTGCTGGTGCCTTTCTTGGAGTAGCTTTTTCTTTTCTTTGCGAGAGGCGACCCCAGTCGTAGGAATCGCTTTATTATCGCGCTCCATCCTGACGCGATTAAGAGCTGTTGAAGGACATACGAGTGTTTTTTGGAAATTAGTTTCGGAAAACTGAATTGAAAAATACATCAGAGAGTGGAAGGTTTGTTCTTTTGTTAAGAGTCGGACTTTTGTGAGAGAATGGGGAAAAAAGATTCTTTTTATTCTTCCATTCATTGTACTAGTGATTTCTAGATTAAATTAATTGATGAACGGGGTAGATGATCAAGATATCGTTTTCTTTATTGTTTTATTCTCGTGTTCTTGTTCACAATGCTATCAACTCATGCAAGTTGAATTAATAAAAAAATAAAATTTGTACTTTTAAATGGCTAATCAAATAGAAAAACATAGCACATAAAATACTCTGTCATGATTTAATAATAAAATATAGATGTTCTATAAAATTTTATGTCTCAACTAAACTTAATATACATAAAATACTTTATCATGATTTCATAACAAAATATGGATGTTCCATGGAATTTCATGTCTGAACTAAACTTAAAATACATGAAATACTCTGTCATGATTTAATAACAAAATATAGATGTTCCATGGAATTTTATGTCTGAACTAAACATAAAATATTAGCCGAACTGCCATATAACATAAGAACATTCAATGATGTGATTAAAAGTAATAGTTAAAATTTAAAAAAATATATAATAAAATGTCAAGTAATTCTAGTTCGGTTCATTAAAGCACATTCCGAAATTCAGAAAAATCTAATTTAAAAATGACAGTTTGTTTGCATGTCTTTTATAAACCAGTGGGTGTAATCCCCCCCCCAAAACATTTTCGCATACTGTCTGATAAACTTGTCATGCCAGAGAACCCCTTAAATGGCATTAGTGTATAATAGTTATGAAATATTATCTTTTGTCCTGAATTTAGTATTTTTACTGAATCTGTCGTGTCAGCCATGGCTATTATTCCCTGGCATGCATTCCAAAAATCAAATTTGGGTTGCAGACATTTTTTGCAACCGATTGTGAAAAATGTGTACCTATAGGCAGATAGACTTTTTTTCCAAAGATGTGTTTTTCGAACTCAGAGAGGTGGAGATTCGTCAAAATCTCGAGTTCAAATTTTTTGACGATTACTATACTTTCTCTATACTAAGCATACAAGAAAGTAAAAAATCTGCAAGCTTTGTGAAATTCTGATAAAATTTAACACACTTGCTTTTCAAAACAAGAGGAAAGTTCGTTGTCAACTTTTCAAAATTGAAATATAGATTAATTCATAATGAAGCAAGATTAAATATAAATTAATCTTTAATGAAAATATAGGTTAAATATAAATCTTTTATAAAAATATGAATTAAATATAAATCTTTAATGAAAATATAAATTAAATATAAATCTTTAATAAAAATATAAATTAAATATAAATCTTTAATTAAAATTTATATTTAATTTACGATTAAATATAAATTAATTCATAACTAAGCAAGATAAAAATATTTTTTCAAAAATAATTTTTACCCTATCTTAAAATTCAAATAATTACCTTTTCAATGATAGCAATTTCACTTCTTTATGTTTTTTTTTATTCGCAAATCTGTGAGAGAGTGTTTCTGTTGCTATGATAAAATTCTAAGTAAGTTCATTATTCCATAAAATTATTCAATCATATGCTTTTGCCAATATTAAAATTCAGATTTTAAAAAAATGTCTTCCTTTAAACGCTACTTTTGAAGCAAGATTTCCCTTTCCATTTTTATTTTATAGTACATACATTTTGTAATTTATATGCGCCTAATTTCCAGTAAATTGAATTTATTTCATTCTTAATTTTCAGTCAAATCCGAATCAAATAAGAAATTGAAATTTTGAAAAAGTATGCCTGTCCATTATTAATGTAATAACAGCCAGGAAAGACAATATTGCGCATGAAAAGGTAGGAACTGGTTTTAAATAATTTAATTGTTTTATGTTTTGAAGTTGCTGCTCCACATAAAATAAAATATTTCAAAAAGTGATTAATTTTTTAAATAAATTAAAGATTTTGAATTTCTATTTTTGTATGAAATAGAAACAAAAGCATATACACCATATTTCAATCATGACCAAAAATAGTTTGAAAGTACTCATATAAAATAGTTGCGCAGTTAAATTGGTAATACCACACCCGATTTAAACTATAAATTCGAAATTTTGAATGAGTGTTGATTTTTCTATTATTTCGATTAAACAAAATTATATTTATTTTTGTGTAATAGTGCTTTTTTAATTTGAATGTTCTTTGATGAGTTGCACTTATTCAAATTTCCTATGTTTCATTCTGAGTGGATAACAAGAGACGAGGTATTAAACTTATCATATCTGATATTTTATAAGAATTGTTTCTTCTCTCCTTTTCTGGTTTTATGCTCAGTCACAGCTTCTTCTTCGTGATCTTGAATAAGTTCAAAGAGAATAAAATAAGTGATGCAGAAGCTTTGAAAGTAATTCAATTCAGATTTGTCAATAAATCTAAATAAAAAACTTTGGGAAAATCCTATTCCGAATAAAAAAAGTATCATTCCGATTTATCTACAGTAATTTTTCAAATTAATTTATAAGTGATTATTTTTTGCCTTTTTCTTCTTTATTATTTAATTCGAAACTTCATTTTAAGAAAAATTTATTCGCGTAGAAATGCTTTAGACCTAGTTTCTAACATTACTCACAGCGCGCTCATTAGTAATATATCTTTACTTTCTCATATGCATAGTATAGAGAAAGTATAATAATCGACAAAATAATTCGAACTCGAGATTTTGATGAGTCTCCATGTTTCAGACTCACTGAGTTCTAAAAACACATTTTTGAAAAACGTCTGTCTGAATGGCTATGACAAAGATAACTCGAAAACCCTTTGAGCTAGACGAATGAAATTTGGTATGCGATTTTTACCCTAAATTTGCAGATTTAATAAATTTTGAGTAAAATTTGTTCAGAGGAAGTCATCGTTCGAATATAAGTTAACATGATAATAGCAAAACAAAGACAACTAGATAGATAAAATTCGGTAATCAGATTTAACATATATAGTATAGACGCCTGTCAAGTTTTGAGTCATATCCAAAAGAGGGATGACGGTCTATTGGTCTGTATTTTCAGAAACACGTAAATATGATAATTCAAATACAAGGTGATCAAGAAATAACAGGAGGTGTTCAGAGCCCTGATCCATCCCGCTGTGTGCTATGTACTAGACGAAATATAACAAAATTTAGCCACCATACGCATTAAAGTATGTGGTTTCGATTTATCAAAAGAAAAAAAAATAGTACCAAAACAAGCCGATAGGGAAAATTCTGGCGCTGCAAGTGCATAATATGTGGGAAAAGAATACATAAATGTCAATGGAAACAGTAAATAGTAACACATCAAATACTAATGAAAAATTTATTTTAACAACTCAAATTTGGCACAAGGTGACCACCAGCCTGATGTTCCAATGCGATACATGAGATTTCAGACGGTGGCTCGCAGCATATCGGCATTTATTCGTCTGGCATGTAACATTATTTGATCTTTTAAAGTAGGAATGTCAGGAATATATCCTTGATACACAACGCCTTTCAAGTGAACCAGAACCGCCTCACAACCAGAAATTGCCAAGATTCAGATCAGTATAATCAGTTAATGGGTGTTACCTTATACGGATAAAATTTCAGGAACTTACGCAATATCTTCTGCATCGTCGAGAACGGGGTATCTGTTTGTCTTTATATTGAACGTGCACTGCTGATAACCTGCTTATTAGCTATCGCCTGATCCATAACGGCAGTTGCAACTACTTCAACTTGTTCCTGCTTCATCACTTTATGTTCTCTGCCTGGCTTCACATCAAGAATTCATGTTGTTTCAAATCATTCAACCATTCTTCATAAGTTAGTTATGGTCATTGGTCCTCTGCGAACTGTTTTAACCGTCGGTATTCACGAAGAGTAGCACTGGCATTTTCATCCTGCTGATAAAATAGCTTGACAAATAAGGCGCCTTTACGTGGTGACAACGCAGAATCACTTAAGTTCCCTCAACCCTTCCTTTTATCTTCTATGGCATGTCACAAAGTACCCGTATAAGCAAATTACATAATAAAGTTTTTTATCGCAGCGCCAGGATTTCCCCTATCGGCGTTTATTGGTACTAATGTTTTTTTCTTGAAAAATAGAAACCGCAAAGTTTAATATGAATGGTGGCCAAATTGTGTTGCGTTTCGTTCAGTACATAATATGCTACAGAACTCCAAACACACGTTATTTCTTGATCACCCTGTATATAAATATTAAAAAAGATGCGCATTTACTTTGTCGTGTGACATGTAACGTCATATAAACAATTTCATTATAGTAATTAAAAGTAAAAATCTCTTGTTCCTAGAAGTAATAACCATCGCGATACTGGGATCTTTTAATTACAATAAAAGAAAATGTAAAATAATATATATAATAATAATAAATTATTTTAAAATAATTTTATAATTGTGAATCTATAAATTTGGTCTAAAGACAATATGCTAAATTTCATCACTCTAGTTCAAAACGTCTTTGAGCAATCATGTTTTAATGTACTGGCTGATATAATTCCAAAAATGTATTTTTAAAATTCGGGAAAGTTGAAACATGGAGACTGTTCAGAAGATCGAATCAGATTTTTTTGACAATTACAATACTTTCTCTCTGTATACAAGAAAATATTCAAAGATTAAAATGGAACCAAACTTCTTTTGCAGTCAATAGAGGGCACTGGGCAATTAATTCCACATTTTTTCAAAATGAATGCTACCAAAAGTCTCTGATACAATATCTTAAATATCTTATGCACAGTCACATTGGATACCACATCTGTATACTACGCCTATCCTGCAAAGGTATACAGATTTGATTGAATAATCTGGGTCCTTCAACAACAATGAAGCAGAAATAAAATTATATCCTAATGGCCATCACCAGCCACGATACAACCCCACCCGTAGGAAGTACATCTTGCAACCTACAGGGAGTAATTCAGCCTCACATCCTAACTTTGTCCACCAAGAAGGTAACAATCAACTACTCCATATTTGGGGGGGGGGCTCTCTGCTGAGGGATATCTTGTACATAAGAAATGTCAGCATAGTGCACGTTTATTAGGGAACCCTTATATTGATTAATGAATGATAATTTTTTGTGAGCTTCACATTGAAGAGATTTCGTATAATCCATTTTTGACTTTCCATTTACAAATAAACTTATTATTTTTTTTTCTTTTATACGGAGTTTTTACTTCCTTGTTTTTCATCGAGTTTTTAAAACAATAGTTTTATTCCATTTATTAGTTTTAATTGTAGATGTCTTCAAATCAAGAAGGATTTTTTTTTTGTGATTACCATGCAATATAAAAAAATTATATTTGTAATTTTGAATATTGTTAAAATTTCTGGCTATCGCTAAAGTTTCATTAATTATTTTAAAAATCGGGAATTTTTTTTTGTCTAAGCGCAATACCTGACAAAGCCTTGTAGATGCTCTAATCAGATAGTGTCCAATTTATTTCGCAAAATAGCGATTATGGAAAAAAAATAGCAATGAAATAGTTTCTTGGATAAGAAGGACAGAAAGTTTTTAAACTATTAGATTTTTTTAATTTAAAAAAAAATCATCTTTTTTCTTAAGCTAGATTGTATTTCCGGATACTAATTAATACAGAGATACAGTCCTAGCAATTGTGCCTTAATATTCTTGGTTTTTATTTTTATTTGAACCTTTTCAGAACTCGGAACTTATTTGGCAATAGTCCGAAGATAAATAGAAAGTTAAAAAGATATTCTATCTCAATCCTTGACATTGAGCTTCTGACCCTTAGCAAATACTTCGTGTGTTTTATTACTAAATGGGGTCTCTTATTGCTTACCTTAATCGATTTCATATTTCTCCGACTTCCTTCCTCCTTATGTTTTATTTCTATGGAAATATTGGTGATACGGTTCATTACACTTTCGATTATATCGTTCTCTTGAATTCCATTTAATAAAACCGATAAATGAAAATAAAAATGTATGGTTTAATAATGTTATAAATAATAAAAGATTCCTAGATGAATCAGAAAATCTTTTGAAATTTTTAAACAAATTTATAATCGAATTGTGCGTTCTAGAAGTTGACAAGAAATTTTAATTATAAAAATTCATCTCTTGAATCAGTGGCTGAATATTTTGAATATAAAGATATATTTGTGGTGACTTTATTTGTAGATAGGAAATTTATTAATTCATTTATTTTGTTATACATTTGTTTTCTAAATATCTGTTTTTCGATTTATATGCACAAGGTTATAAATTGTGTTATGTTATGAAATTTTACTAAAAAAGGGTTTTGTAATGTCATTTTAACAAACAAATGTCGAATGGCTTATATGTTTTAAATTCTTTTTTGCATTCCATTTTGAAGTCTAAGAATTTTTTTTTCTATTGATCAACTAGTGACCTATTTATAGACTCAGAATTTTTTTATATTTTGATTCTAAGAACTATTTTTTTTTCTTTTCTATATTTTAATATTTGGATTTTAATTTTGTATATTTGACATAGTTTACATTTAAGAAAACATTTAGTATTTCAAATAAGTTTTCTTTACATTTTTTGACACTTAATTTTTTTTCTGACACATTCAGTAATTTACACCTTTATCTCTTTCAAAATCCATGTAAAATCTATTTATTCTTTGTTGAGTTTTATTTCTATTTGTAATGATTTATTCTAAATTATGTTATTAAATTTGTTGTATTAATTATATTTTTTTATGCATTTTAAATTCAACAAATTCTGTTACATTTCAAGCATTCTTTAACTTTACTTTTTGAAACAAAATAGTTGCAATCCTTCAGTTTTATAGTTTTTCTTCTTCTTACTTCAATATTATCACTTTTATGTACCTTTAGGCATTCTTTCTGTGAAAGTATTCTCCTTTTGAGAGGGCTATTTATAATGTAAAACCAAAGTATTGAGTTGATTCTCCTGAGTGATGACTAAATATAATTAAATAATCCAAAGTATAATAGATTTCTCAATGTACTTTAGCAGACTCGCCCCAAAAAGAAAGAATAGATTGAAACAAGGAAATTATCTCCATGTAGAGTTTAGTTCAGCGAAATGCGAGAACCAGCCAAAAATGTTCATGTAGCCAGATTATAAATTCAATTTTCTTTTTCCTCATATCTAGGTCAAATGCAGGAAATATTGATTTATGCTTCACATTATTTAAAAGGGTTTGCGTTTAAAGTAGTCTAATCCCAATACATTATTTATCGCTTATGTATTTTCATTTTGGTCTTATTAGTCATTATAGAAGATAAAAAGATACTTTAAACAGTTTTTGTAAATTAATATGCATGAAAAACTACTTAATGCGAAGAGTTTTTACATATCAATTCTCAATCTGTCTAAACTGTAAAGAACATTTATTTCTTAATGATAAAGTCAATTACAAAATTTCTGATGGGAAAAAGAAATGAAATCTCCAGAAAAATGGTGGTTTATTAAATGAAATAATTAGATATGTCAAAAAGCCATTTTCCAGCTAAAGACACTGATCCGATAGAAATCAATTTTCATTTTTTGTAAAAAGTCATTACCCTAAATGTGTCATCAATGATCATCTACTATACACCCCTCCCCCATTCTCATTTTTGAAAGAAATTTCAAATAAACACGCCTTTACTGTACATTCTTTGTGGAGAAAAAAACACGACATAGTTGATCAGACACAATCGCTGAATCGATTTTGAGAATTTTTATTTCAAATGAAGTGTTTATTACTCTGTCTTCCACCATCTCAACTTTGGTGAGAAATTTCAAAAACACTAATTCAATGTATATTCATTATCTATAAGAAAAGATACTACAGAATTTTCCCACCCCAGTCACTGTACTGTATTTTGATAAATTTTTATTTCATTTGAAAGGTAATGATGATAGACAGGCCATCAATGTTCTCTTGTCATCTGTGCTTTACATTTCCTGAAATATCAAAATAAAACCCTGACACATTCTTCATCCTGAACAACTGATCCGATATAGCCAATTAATTTTGACACTTTGCATGGATAGCTAATCATTCAGAATGCTCTTTTTTATGATTTTAAAAAAAATCAAACTTTTATTTCATCAAAGTTTGTTTGAAGCCTTATTTAATTAGTGTCATTAATTCAAAAGACTAAAATTGGTCACTAAAGGCAGTTAGCATATTGGTTAAATTTAATTTCATAAAATTGGTTAATAAGAGAAATTCCCTATAGAATCAAATACAAAAGAAAAAAAATGAACTTATATCTCAAAACAAAAATAAAAAGTAAGAAAATCACTTATGGAAAAGAAAATCATCACAAAGTAGCGTTAAAATCCAATCCATGTTAATGAATTCTCTGTGTTTCATTGTTTAAGCTTGTAGGGATGTTGGTGATCTAATTAATGTTTATTGTTATTAAATTACTGTCAAAGAAAAATTCAAGTCTCTCTACGAATAAATTTATATTAGTTGAAGCAAAATATATCGGATTATATTTTTTGGCGTAATTATTATGAAGATATAGAAGCAAAAACATTCAATAAAGTTGGATCATTGCAAGATCAAAAGAATTCTATTTGAGAAAGAGACTGTAATAATAGAAGACTAGTCGCCTTTGGCGAGCAGCTGGTTCCCCGGGGATATTGGTTGTATTTAATTTCAATTAAATTTCATAAACATGATTTCATATCCATGATTCATTAACAAACTAATTTTAAGTATCATATTATCAGACAATTAAACCTTTTTATTTTAACAGTCTTACATATGTCCAATTTAATAACTGAATAGTTTAAAAAGAATTTTTCTTTTTTAATTTTCAACAATGGAAGAAAATTACGAGATTAAATATTTTAATGGAACAATGAAAATGATTTCGATTTCAATTTCGGGGTAACAGTATGATTTGTTGCTGAAACAATTAGCCAAAAAAATTCTTTATAACATTGCCAAATTCAGAAAATATTACACAACTATTAAATTAATTTCATTAAAATTACAATTTTTAAAATTTTGAAACAGTATAAAAGTAATTTTTGTACAGTAACATCTGCGAAACCCCCTCCCAAAAATCGCTTAATTCTTAATTAATTAATATTTTAATTGAAGTGTTTCAAAAAAAAATTATCCAGGCGCATTTTTTCACCTTTCAGTTTATATATTTATGAAGTATGATAGCTGTAAGACAAACAATCTGGTTGACGAGCGCCAAAATAAACTCTCTCTCCTTCATACACTCTCTCTTGCACATGCAGAAACACACGTATATACACGTGCCACAGACATAGAAACAGACGAGCGCAAACACACACATTGATTTTTATTATTTGAAGAATTGAGGGAAAAAATCCAATTTTGAGTTTCTATCATTTGCACACAGCCAGCGAAATCTAAATCAAGTTCATGAATATCAATTTTATGCCAAATGTAAAGCCAGAGAAAGTCTCTGAGGAACGATTTTTTAGGCGAAACTGCAATAGCTCTACATCTTAAAAATAGCAGTCGGCCTTTTCATTAAATCCCCGCAAGTAGTTTCCCTTTGGGAATGAAAGTGAAGGAAATTCTCATCCATCAGATGAAATAAGAATTGCGTCATTTTTCACGAGGTAAGATGGAAAAAAATAAATAAAGGAGATGTAAATCTCTACTTCGAAGCATCATAACATGTTTTCGTTTATATTTTCTTATTCCTTTTTCTACTATTTTTAAAAAAATTACTCAATTATAACAGCGATAACATACGCACAAAATAATATCGTTGCAATAAATGTGAGTTTTAGCGTATTTACTAAAACAAAGAAATCTATTAGTCATTATAGAATATACTTTAAAATATTTTGAAAAAATTATTGAAATTAAAACAAAATATATCACTAAAAAGCTAATATTTCGAATTTTTAATTCGTAAAATTAATTTTTAACTGAAAATCTAATTACAATTTTGAATTTTTTTTATCTTTCTTACTTAAGATGTAATAACTTATCAAATTCGATAGTTGTCTCTCCAACGATCTCTACCGAGAGTATTTTGTGCAACTTTAATCAAGCATTGTAAAATTTATTGATAATGTACCACCCTATGAACAGTCAGTTATGCGATGTCAAAAAGAAGTACAAAAATTAAATTCAACAAATTACTAAAAAGTTATATATCACTAAGAAAAATCACTCCTGTGTTAAAAAAATAATTGCTGATGCCATATTTCCAACACATGCTCTATTAAAAAGAATAGCAAAGAAGAAATTAATTCATGAATATAGAAATCAATAAATTAATCTCTACGTGTAATAACGATGAATATATGCATGCATATGTGTATTTGGCGCACTATAGGTCAGGCCGTTTCATCTACAGTACCTAAATTTGGCACATATGTATCGTGAAAAGTGGAAATGTGCACCTCGAAATGACTTTTTGAAATTGTAATTAAAATTTTAAATAGTTAAATGATATGTAGAATTTTGACGTTTTGATTAATTTCAATAATTAAAATTTTTTTTGTCTAATTTCCAACAATATATCACATTGTTCCCATAAGATTCAAACTGTTTTCAGTTTTTTTCATCAAATATTTAATCGTCTGATTTTCTTCCATTATTTAATGCTAAAAAAGAAGGATTATGTTTAATATCCGTGTGATTTACAAAATAAATATATATATGTGAGATTACAGTACTGTGAAATTTAGAAAGTAGATGAACGATATATTGACGTTTCATACAAAACTATGGTGTTATGTGATGATCTCCATTAGGAAAATCAATGTCCACAATAAACAGAACTTAAAAAAGATAATTAAAATTATGCGGATTTAATATCAAACAATATGGCATAATCATGGACACGAAGTTATTTTCAAACAATTTATCTGGAATTAAATATAACTAATATTTCTGGCAACCAGCTTATTATCCGAGGTGACTAGTAAATAATGAATAAAGAATAGGCATAATTACCTTGACAATTTTTCTAATAAAAGAGATCAAGTAAAATATATATCCATGAAAGTCTAGATAACTGAATAATGTAATTTTTTAACGTTTTAAAACTAATTTTAAAAATCATTGGAATAACTGTTTTGAAACGATATGTAGCAATATAATAGTAAAAGAATATATCCAATAGCAAACCATCGGACATATACATTTGCAGAAAATATTTTATTCTGTGCATAAACAATAAACCGAAATGGATCATAAATAACATTATAATAATTTATTATGAATCCCATATGAATATGTTTGGTATCATTTTTTTAATCTTTTCTGTAATACAATACGGTTAGAATTTACAAATTTTATTGTGCTTTAAATTATAAATTGATGAGATGTTGCAAACCCCAATGCGCATTTACCCATGCCATTTCGGCCGTTCCAGACAGACAGACGGGTGGAGCACTCTAGTATAATTATATATTTAAAGTTAGATAGCTCTATAAGACAAATTCTGTTGGCTCCGATCTTTCGTGCAATAGATTTAATTTTTCATAATTAAATACAGATTAAAATAAAATGCTCATTCATTTGTTTTCCATTCTGAAATCTTTTCATGGGGGTTTTAGTTCTTTTAAAAATAGAAACAATGCTTAGCAGAAAGAGAATATAATTCGTTTTATAATTATGTTTTTAATCAATTGACCAGTCAATGAAACATACTCCGTGTTTAAATAATGATATTTCTAATTTTCTCTCTCTCTCTTCATTTACATAACATTTAAGAGAAAGAACTTTATCTTTTTACTGAATATTCTTAAAATGACAAATAAATAAATAAATAAAATAGGATTGGTCTTCCCGAAACTGTCTTGTATATTCTTTAATAAATGTACTTATTTATTATTAGCCGCCTTTGGCGACCAGCTGGTTCGCCAATCTTAATGTTCGTTAAAATTTTAATAATTAAATATTTTATGCAATTCCTACTTTAATAGCTTCTTCATCAAAATATTTTAAAACTTCAAATTTTGATAGTCATATAATATTATAAAGGCCTTCAGTCATAACGTAATATGTGTCTCTCTAATTTTCTGTTAGCTCCCGTAGAACTTATACTTTAAATTAAAGTGGAAATGATGAATCTGCAATTAATATAATAATATTTTTTACTGAAACAAATTTTTTTTTTGTAATATGATTACTGAAAACAGTCACTGAGCGTTTAAACTTTATGGGCACTAAAAAATATCTTTCTTAATTTATGTAATATTTCAAAATTTGCCAACAAAATTTTCTCAGATTCATCATGATCAGATAGATTCATTAACAATGTTTAATTTTAAATGCATCAAACACTAAGAAAATAAAACGAATAGTTTAGAATAATCGGTTGAAAGCAGGTTTAAAAAAAACTACTTAAAAAACGATGTACTTAAAACTATAAGCATATACAAAAAATATATAACTAACATAAATACAATTTAATTACAACTAACCTAAAAATAATTTAAGTCAAGTCCGCAATCAGTCACAACAATCAGAACACAATGCTCATGCTTGAATTTTGAACGTCAGTTACGGTAACGCAAATGCGTGAATTTTTCTACGCCAGTTAGGTAACGCTATGCAGATTAGACATTTTTAATTTCCTTTATTCTGTTTTATTTTAATTCAAAAGTATTTCAGAATGAATTTGAAAGATCGATTCATTAACAATGTTTAATTTTAAATGCATCAAACATTAAGAAAATAAACAGAATCGTTTGAAATAATCGGCCGAAAAATGTTAAGCCTAGCCTCATTATTGTTGGGGAAAAAAACTGAAGCCTTACTAATTTGGCGGCGGGGAAAATGAAGATTTTTTTGGCGGGAAAGTTAGTTTTTAATTAATAATTAAAATTCTAATTAAAAAGGAACCCCAGGTGCACATTCCCGACCTCCAAGGTATACATTTAACAAATTTGGTAGCTGTAGGTCAAGCGGTCTGGCCTGTAGAGCGCCAACACACACACACACACACACACACACACACACACACACACACACACACACACACACACACACACACACACACACACACATTGAGCTTTATATAAGTATAGATTAAGTATATTCAATGGTGAAGAATAGTTATGAAAGATCCTATTAGTATGCGATCTTTGATTCTTTTGGTCAATTAATCGCTAAGATGCGGTTAATACACAAGCAACAGAAAACCGAATAATGTTTTGTCCTTTTTTTCCCTAGCAGACTGAAAACACAATTTACTCAGAACTATAATCATAGTCACAAAATTACGCACCAAATTCCACTTATTTAAATCATTGCGTTTTAGAATTTTTGTGTTTATATGTTTATGAAAGTTCAGACTACCAGATGGTCAATCTCTTGATAGGTTGGGTTCCAAATCTGATACTAAACTATAATTTAGATTTTAAATCTATGTACCAAATTATATTCACTTAGCTTTCTTCCACTTAGCTTTCTTCATCCTATTAACTTATGTCGGTGTAGCCGGATAGACAGACTTCCTGTGAACAAACATCTTTCAAAATTTGATCGGGATCAACAAATTTGGAGTATAGACAAAGTGTTTTTGAATAAATGCGTTCACAGATAAACATAATATTGACACGAAATATATAACGATATTTTTGAGACACAAGGAAGAAACGTAGAGATTCATCAAATTCACGTGTTCGAACATTAGTTCAAATATCACGAAATTTCACTTTTTCTTTAAATACTTTGCATAACAAAAAGTAAAAAATAGATAAATAAGGCGATGATACGGATGAATCTTCTTCTATAAATAATGAGAAAACGAAGACATTAAAGTAATTGAAAAGAAGAATTGAAAACTGGATATTAATAAAGATTGAATGAAAATAACGTTTTTCAAATTTAATCAGCCGAATATTAGAGTCTTAATCGAAAATGTTATCCTAGGAAGGAAAAAAATTCTTCCAATCATCAAAAATATTTTAATGTCGATTAGTTTAAAAAAGAAGGAAACACAAAGAAATCAAATCAGCTAAAAAATAATATTTTATTCGTTAGATATAATTAGAATGTCTTGCATCTTTATTATGGTCTTCTTAATCTGTTCACTTATAATCTATTATAACTGTTCGTTTCTTGATTTGAATTGTTACACCGACAATTCCTCTTGTTCAATTGAGTTTTTTAACTTAAAAGAAATTAACTTCAGCTAAGTATGAAATCGATTTAGGATCGTTAATACATGCAAGTGAATTTAGCTGTTTGTCTCAGTTGAATCAAGTTGTAAACTTCTAAAAGGATCTCAGGTTTGTTGAAATAACAATAATGCAAAATTCAGCAATTGACAAATTAAAGCGAGCGAATTTTCAGTGACTAAAATAGAATATTTGACGACAAAAGCGAAATTAAATTTAAATAGGGAACAATATAAATTCTTGAATGTTTCCTTTCCTTTATTCCTAAATATTTCCATTATAGATTTAATGAAGAACTTCTGTTAAGGATTTTTGAGACATACCACTTTCCGTTTGCAAAAAGTACAATTCTAGTGTTCATCGATCCAACGTATATAAATATAAGATATAGAGTAAAGTAAAATGCCAACTTTCCTTCATCTAGCTCGGTGCGTTTTGAAGTTTCCGTGCTTATATGCTTACAGGAAAATAAATAGATTAGTAGAAAAATTTCATTGAATATTTTGCCCCAAATTGGACAGTTCAATAGATAATTTCAGTGTAAATAGTACTTACTAAATTTTATCCATCTAGTCTGTTACCTAATGGTATATTAATATCTGAATTATATAATTTTCTTGACTGAAATGATTTTAATCTTTACCAATAACCAGTGAAAGTGTCTGTATGTACAGGGTGTTTATAAATGAATATCCCAACCTTGCAGGGCCAGTAAGGAAAAAAAAACTAAGTACAACTCTGTTGTTCATTGGAAATCAAAAATAACTGTAGAAACTTTTTGATTAAACACAGTTATAAGTATTCAATGTGAGTTCTTCCGAAAATACAAACAATATCGAGGCGATACTATATATGGTGTGATGCTTTGAAAAGCTGCAGATATGCATATATGAAGTTCATCAACATCAGACAATAACCAATGGAGCTATATCAAACCTGCTGTTTGATATAGCACCAGAAAAATTCAACACTATACATGCTTGTCTTCATACCAATTATACTGAAAAAGTGTAAGTTTTTTTTCATTCCACCTCTTTATTGTATTTCTGGAAGGGCCCACATTGAACATTTATAACTGAGTTGAATTTAAAAGTTTCATCAGTTATTTTTGATTTCCTATGAACAACGAGCTTGTATTTTGTTTTGTTTTAGTGGCCCTTCAAATTTGGGATTTTCATTTATAATGTGGGTATTTCATTTATGTATTTATGTACATTATGTGTATATAAGTATTCTAAAGAAGAGAAAATTAAATCTATGGCTATCAGAATCAAGAATATGCTTCGGAATGCGAGGATTAGGATTTTCATTTCATTTATTTATTATCTGAAAATTTAATTTTGATTTCAATAAATGAAATTTTAGGAAGATTTGGGGGTTTACTCTGACTTTCTTTTGTTAAGAGCCTTAAAAAGAGCAGTTGCCTGTAAATATTTTTCATACGTATTTTGCCTTGCATTTATAATAATGTTTTGTCCTGACATATCTTTTTGTTACTATAAAATATAAATAATTTCCATTGTTTATTTTATTTTTGTCTAATCTAATCCATTGCATTTTTCTTTTGTTTAGCAAAAAATTAAAACTCGTAATCTAATTAATGAAATGCTGGACTTATTATTTCAGTATTTTGAGTTAATGTTGATGATCTTTTTACTTTAAATGTACTGCCCCCGGGGGGGGCATCTCGAAATGAGGATGAGATGCTTCCGGCATGGTGGTTGGATCTCGCCACCCTGGAGGGTACACTAATAGGTGGGGGATCTGGCTCCTCCCATCGATGACGGGACGTACTTCCTTCGGGGAGGGTTGTACCGTGGCCGGTGACGGCCCTTAGGACTCAACCACAGTTCCCGCCAATGTTGCTGTTGCGGCGGTCCGGTCATTCAGTTTTATGGTTTATATCCGTGTGCCTTCGGGCGGGTCGGAGAGTTAGATGGTTGACTTGACTTACTTTAAATGTACCTCAGTAACTATAGCTCATAATACAATTAAGAAAATTTGACAGTTTATTTTTATTAGTATAACGTGCATTTTTCCTAAAAATGTTAAATAGTACAAATTATCTGAGCTTCACTATTGCAGATCTAACGACTTTTTTTTTTATAGTGCATAAGCATCAAATTTTCCCCAACAGTCACTAAAAATATCTCATACTGCAAGTATATATTAGCTATTTGGTTTTTTGAAATAAATTTAAATATATAAATTACCTATTTAAATCCACACCATATGTATATTAATTTATTAACACTAATTATAAAAAAGAACTGAAGATGAAAAAGTTATTCACAATAATGTAGTAGATTTTTATTTAACGACAAGCGTAGGCGAGCATAATATTATAGAGAATTCTTACATTTCTTGAGCTAAATATCAGTAAAATTTCGCCGAGAAATGAAATAAATTCCATTTTTTTTCTTTAATGAAATAAGAAATAATCTTTAAGAAACTTATTTAATCCAAACTCTAACAAAGTAAAATTATTGTTTTTTGGGGGGTGGGGAGAGAGAGAAATGCAAGGAATTAAGAGAGGAAATTAAAAATTAGAATAAAGTGTTGTTGAGCAAAATATGACTTCAAATACTATAGAACGAGAGTTTAATGTCTTGCAAAATGGCTGAGCTAAAATTCTATCTGAATTAAGAAAAGATTTGCACAAATTACAATTGATTTCTGAGATGAATAAAAGAAAATAATTTGCAATATATTTGTTGTTTTAAATATATGTTATTGTTTAGGAAACATTAAAAGATTTGTTTTGTCCATGATTGAATTTAAATTTATAGCATTAAATATACGATGCCAAATATGTTCATTTGATATAAAGAACAGATTTTTGCTTTAAATAAAATTCTAGATTAAAATGAAAGCAGAAAAATACTTGAGATTTTCATTTGAAGTTATTACAATAACAGTAAAAAGAATCAATAAAAATGATTAAGGAAATTCGAATTTCTAATCCGAAGCATCGTAATAGGATTATGTTTTGTCTTTATACTATTTTTAAAGTTTTCTTTTAATTATAGCAGTGATAACGTGTATACGAAAAAAATGCATCCAATAAGGTTACAATGTTCATGTGTATAAATACAGTAACTGAAATAGTGAAAAGCATTGTTAAAAATTATCATTATTTATTTTACGCAAAGATATTTTTAAAATGCATTAAAATTGGAAAAAAATAAAAAAGATAAATTATTATTACTGAAAAGTTAATTATTTAATTTAAAGTAGTTTAAAATTTGCCTTAGTATAATAATCTTGAGAAACACTACGAATTTCTGATTAATTATTAATTAAACATTTAATAAAATATTTAAATAACTCTTATTAATGAGTAATAACTATCCAAGAAGTAGTAATATGACATATGTGGTACTTCTTAATCCAGTAGCCTGGCTGTACGATTTTTGAAGTATGCATGTCACATCATGTTGTTTTCAAGTATTATAACCAACCTATAAACATTATTACTTAAAAAAACACATTGATTTTCATTCTTTTCTCCACGTATTACCATGGCTTTTTTATAATCACAAAACGTCAGCAACAGTTCTTTACGTTGTAGAAAGAGAATATAATTAATCAATATATCTTTCTCATTGAAAATAAATATTAAACCATTGTAACTTATTTCCTAAACAATATATTTCATTATCGGTGTTTTAATTATCTAACGTCCTTTATTCTTGAATGAGTATGCGATATTTCTTTACAAAGGAAAATAAAGTAAATATCGATTTGCAACAAGGCAAACATTCAGTTTTCCACGAACGTTTGTTGACTGTATGATTTGCGAAGTGTCCATCCTCAAAATATTGATTCCTCTTCTCAGAATAATGTGATCGATAATGGTCTACTTGTGCCATCACATTTCTCCCGGGCTGACAGCTGACAAGTAACTAAATGCACAGTTAAGTCCACCTGTTTTGAAAATCAATAGCGCATTTGTTAAAAATATATAAAACGTATTCGTTTAGAAACTTTACTTTTTATTTATTATATTAGTGGTGAATATGATAACCTAATAATTTTGAATCGTGTATGAAATAACAACCATCATATGCAGTTGAGTTTTTTAATTACATTCATAAATACGTTTATCTAAAAAAAGAAAGAAATTCTCTGAATGATTCAGTTGAATTCATAGTCAGTCTTCATGCCAAATTTTGTTAATGTGATAATAATTTTTATGCATTTCCGACTAAAAAGAAAGTTGGTCGTTTTTTTCTGTTATAGATTTGATGAGCACTTTCCATAGAAAAGAATGACCCAGGAGAATGTTATTTTTTTTATCAGGATTCATCGCGAATCTATTTTATAATTCTAATTTATTTTCTAAAGGTTTTCAACTTGAAAAAGGAAGTATACTTTTTCCTCAGATCTTTCGGATCAAATATATTCCACTCTATCCAATTGCTTAAAAGTTTTAGAAAAATATTACAATCTATAAATCATCGCAGATTTACAGGGGTTTTTTTTTTCCGCTTTATATAATTTTACATAAGATATTTTAAGAATTATTTCTGACATCATGTGCGCGTGTGTGTGTAAACATATTTTAGCAATTGTGTGGGGGAATAGAAGAAACTTTTGAAGTTTCAAAACGTTGATTTACTTCATCCGGAAGGCATATTATGTCAAGGAAGCAATGATGAAACTGACGTCCGTTTACATCGCGAAACAAGAGCAGAACAGCAAAAGAGAGACTGAAATTTTTCCCTTCAACCATTTTATTGTCAGATTTTGGAGCGTGTTAAAAGTAACTAAATAAAAAGTGGAATTAGATCAGGAAATTAGAGATCATTTTAGAATGAAAATATGGCTAAATTAAGATAAAAATTAGGACATTAATTGGGATTTAAATTAGATTAAGAGATATTACACACACACACACACACACACACACACACACACACACACACACACACACACACATTTGGTGGCTAAAGTCGCCAAATCCGTCGCCAAGCTCTGAGATTGCAAGGAAATTCGCTTTCTATTTTGCCACTTAATATTTTAATTCTGTCATATGTATATGCATATTTATATTAATTGTAATTATTTAATAAAAAGTAACTAAAATAAAAAAAATTGTTGACCTATGTAGGAATTGACTTAAATTTTTTTTATATATTACTTGTTTTGCTAAAATTTAGTAACGACGATTTCAATCAAATAGAATTATAATATTAAATAGAATTCTTTAGTTTATTAAATAAGACAATTCAAAATGTGTAAGCGATACTATAAATTTTGAATCTAAGTGAATACCAGAAAGTAAAGCAAGGCTAGGTTAACAATTTTAAAATTTTACTTCACTAATGTAAAATAATTGTAACTAAGTGATTTATTCGAATTTATCTGGTTCCTCACATGTTGAGCTATATATCAATATATGGATGTAAATATTAAGGAAACGGACAACATACGGTGCCATATATGATAATTATATACTGTAGTTTATTTATATTTATAAAACGTATTTATGCGCTAGCATGTCTACGGGCTTCTAGCAAATCACTAACAGCCATATAATTTGATGAATTTACAAGTCGTAATGATGGCTTGATGTAACTTGTGCTATTTTAAAAGTTTTATCTAGCTATGCTTCGTCTATCTAATAATCTATCATATAACTCAAAATTTGAATTTTCCCTTTGAACTGAAAATGCTTAAACTTCAAATAGTCAGGGAAAATGCTTGCTGAATCTGAGCATGTTAATAAAAATTATAACAATTTAATCAG
Source organism: Argiope bruennichi (assembly GCF_947563725.1). Classification (NCBI taxonomy): domain Eukaryota; kingdom Metazoa; phylum Arthropoda; class Arachnida; order Araneae; family Araneidae; genus Argiope; species Argiope bruennichi. Next base: position 96,546,345 of record NC_079154.1, on the reverse strand, counting down.
CCATTCATATCTCTCGAAAGTCTACTACTCTCTCCTGACCATTCGCTTGAGCTAAACTGAACTGACGACTCATTACTGACTCAGTGTTCGACTCAATATTGATTGGTTTGTCACGACTATCGCAACTCTATCTCCCAGCTTTTTAGAGTTTTCATAACAGAGAAAAGAAAATATTCTGAAAAAATTGAAATAGCTCTTGTTCTAATGAACCTATCTTCAAGAATCTTTCTGCTTCTTGATATCCTTGATTTTGTCGCCAAGCCTGTGAATCATTGTCCGGCATATATTCAGGGTCCGCAGGATTTGTCAGAGCTGTCTGAAAAGTCTGCTACTCTCCAATGACTGTTCATTTGAGTGGAACTCAACTGACGACTCGCCACTGACTCAGTGTTCGACTTGAAAAATCTGAAAAATTCTTTCCTTTCCAAGAGATTTAGTGCGCTGAGAAGCAACATTACAAATTCCAACAATTTGAAAGCACAGATTTGGCAATCGAATTCTAGATTCTACAAAAATTGTATAGTAATACGAATACAGTGAGAATACAGTATATCTGAAAAATTGTAAAAACTGAAATAAAATAATTTCTTCAAAAATGAAAGTTTTTGAATTCAAAATTTATAATAAAGAGCAAGAAAGTTAATATCATGTTTAAATAATACATTGCAGTCATAAAAGAGTTGTTTTTGAATTTTTTACTATGCTCTCACACTTTAACCAAAAGCCATTGCATTATGCATGGAAGTGGTAGAACAACAAGTAACCAAGTATACTTTTTGGCTCGCAACGTATTACGTGTATGTTACGATACGTAAATTCTCTTTCAGCCCCTGTTCCGATTCATATCACGTACGTGCAAAGCATGTATTCATTTTGTGAATTGGCTGTGGTGAGTGCTCTTCGGACTGTAGGCAACACGTGACAGCTTTATAAGTGAGTTCGTTACGGGAACTACCCCGGTGGGATTGCCTTTCTTTATTGGTCTTTACTAGGGAAAGCAAGTCTGGAAATAACTCCGGCAAAATCTTCTAAAGAAAGCTTTGGTCTACTAAAATATGCAGCATCTATATACATGGTAGAGGATAGCTCTTGGCTGTCTAATGCGATGTTTTAGACACCCAGAAAGAAGAGTACTTGAGAAGAGTTTAATAAGTCTGAATAAGAAATGTGCCGCATTTTGTAGAGAGTAGGGATCTTTGAATAAAATTTTTCTTAGAGTTTATATAAAATATTTAAAAAGATATAGATGACGCTATGTATTAAGTACTATTTTTTAAGCATTAGTTTAATTTCCTATTTTATGAATTAACTAAGGTCTTTCAATATTACATTACAGGAAATCGTCGATTTGCAATTAAATTCAATATTAGAAACATTAAATGTAGTTATTTCTTTCACCAGTCGAGCCATATTATTTAAATTATTACAGCACTTAGAGTAAATTTATTTATATTGCATATTGAATAAATTTAATATAAAAACTACCTAGAAGGTATTTGTGTTGCAGAAATTCTTGCATGTAAAAATATATTATTATGCCTAGGGATTGCAATACCGGTATTCCGGAATACCAAATACTGGTATTCACAAGTTTAAATACCGTTTTTTCGGTATTTACTAGAAATTTTAAAATTGTCTCCACTATATGTTCAGGGATCGCGAACATAGTAAAATAGTATACGTTTTTGTTTTTATGTCTCCCTAACGGGCGAAATTAATTAGCTAATTAAAATGGCCTAATTAATTGCTTAAATCTAAATTAACGAAACATGGATTATCCCTGAAAGAAGATATTGTATCCATAACGACTGATGGAGCAACAGTTATGAAAAAAGTTGGAAAGTTGATTGGTGCAAATCAGCAATTGTGCTATGCACATGAAATTCAATTAGGAGTAATAGATGTATTATACCAAAAAAATAAAGAGCAGAAGAATCCAAATACTGTGGATATAGAAACTTCGGATTCCAACTTTGAAGAGAGTAAGAGTGAGAATGATATTGACAATGTAAGTGTTGAGGAAGATATTGCTAATGAGGATGAAATATTAATCCATCAAGAATTGCTTCCTATAATTTATAAAGTTCGAAAAACTGTTAAGATTTTTAAACGTTCCCTATAAAAAAATGATATATTAATAAAATATATACTAACTGAAAATAAAACAGAATATATGTTAAGATTAGATTCTAAAACACGTTGGAACCGTTTACTCCTAATGATAGAACGATTTTTGAAACTGAGAAATCCAATCCAAAAAGCAGTAATCGACAAAAACCTGCAAATTAATTTTTCAGATAGTGAATTCAACTTAATATCCAGAACTGTATCAGCTCTACTTCCAATTTATTAACAGCTAATGCAACAATAAATGTCATGTTGCAGTTACTGAAAGAACAGTACACATCACTATCTGAAGAATTATATATTACATTGAAAAATCGCACAGAAGAAAGGCATACCGAAATAGAAAATGTCTTATGGTATTTACATAATTATAATGATTTTAAAAAGAAAAAAGAAAAAGAAGAAAAGAAAATAGCCAATTCAAATCTGATTAAGTTTAGAGTAAATTTTCTTAAAATTTTTTACCAACAAACCTATCCACATTCAGAAGAATTTGATTCAGTTATCGAAGATTATGATGACACTAATGTCGATAGTGAAAAGGAATTGTCTCTTGAACAAAAATTAGAATTAGCGATAAATAAAAAAAAATTCAACGAACCAAAATACAATACAGAAATCAGCTATATCCAAAACCATCCCACGAGAAATCGATTTATTTGAAGATGAGGGATTTAGAGGTAAATACTTGGAAAAAGTATATCGCGCATTGCTAACAGTACCACCAACTAGCGTAGATTCTAGTGTTACACAAAATTACTTTTCAGGCTTAATGACAGTACAATTGATGCATTATGTTTTTTAAGATCACATTTCAAAAATTTGTAATAGTACCACAGACTAAATAGTGATATTCACATTTATTTATTTTTTTGTGATTTAAATAAATAAGATGCTCATTACTTTTTTGTAATTCTTTATATACTGTTATAATTTATAAATTACAAATTATTTATTTGCGATATTTACACTCTCTAATAAAACTGGCAAATAAAACAAAGAAACACTTGTGTTTTCTTTCTTTTTAAAAAATTTCTAATACCGGCATTAAAACTGGTATTAAGATCTAAAAAATACCGAATACCGGTATTGAACTTTTGGTCCGATATTGCAATCCCTAGTTATGCCATTAGAAATCACTACTATTTTATAGATTTATAACTTGAAACTATAATGTGCTTTAATGTATACGGCTTATCTATCAAAGCTAAACCAAATACTATTGATTATACACCAGGATATATAGAAAGTCGTAAAGAATTTTAGGAAAATGTAGTATTAGAAAGTTTTTCAGGAATATTTTACGAAAGTAGCTGCATCTCAAACTGTTGTTTTGAATTTGGTGCTTTATTGCATGAGTATGTTAAAAAATGCTGTTGTAAAATATTATTATAGATGAACCATCAGTTAAATTTTCTGTTTCAACATGTGTCACTCATTCTTTTTATCCTGCCGTCTCTCTTGCACTTTTTCCCTCCCTATACATATAGAATTGTGTCCTTCCTTCTTTAATTTATGATTCTTATTTTCAGTAAACAAAACAGAGGACTTCAGGGTTGATGACCTTTTTGAGAGAGTAGTTGTCGGGAGACGGAACAGAATTGTACAGTTATGCTTCAATATGTTGGCTTAACTTTAAAATGGAGCATGAATTTAAAAAAAAAAAAGTAATTATTCGACATTTGTACGAACACCTATAGATATATGCAAGTTTTACATGAAATAATATGTTGATGTTCCGATTCAAAAGGTAACAGTGAATGATTTTAAGGCTTTTCTTTCAAATTTGTTGGCAATTCGATTTTTTTTTCTTTTCCTTTTTGAATTTTCTATTAATAAAGTTAAAATATTATCAAAAAATAGAATATTATTTCATGTAATGTGAAATGAAAAGTAAACATTTTTTCGTCAAGTCAAAACTTTGTGTTTTCACTAATTCACTAATTCATAATCTTTAAAGCTGTTTATTCCCTCGAGGTCTTTACTGTTGTACAGTGTGTTCAAACAAAAAAAAAAATTCAAATAAAAAACAGTCTTGAATATATTATAAATTAATTTCATTGTTTATTTTCTAGTTTTACTATATTCAAAATACTATATGCTATTTGTTTATAAAAATTAGTAACTTTTTATTTAAATAATTATTTTAAAAATTAGTTAAATTTTAAAAATTTATGGTTATTATTATTTTATATATTGAAATTTCCGACTGTTCCGGTTTCTTATATATTATTTATTAATACAGATGAGTTTTTAAAAAAATGGCAGTTAATCTTTATTATCATATTTTAAGTTGAAAATTTTGGTCTTCACGTTGTACTCCTTTTTATTTCCAGTTTTTCTTAATTCGAATTTTTATAGAGGTTCACTTGTTATGAATAAGCCAAGTTTCACTGATAATTAAAAAGAGTAAACTGACCTTTATGTTTCAAAAACTTTTTGGGTGGGGGGGGGACAATTAGAGAATTGAAGAAATTCCTTCAGGCTATCAATTTTTATCTAGCTAGCAAGCATCATTTTGACTCGATGCGGAATCTGTAACAAGCAATCGGAATCTTTGACTCAAACTTCCATATTGATTGCTGAATCCACTAGACATTATTTGGTTCTTAGTTCATTATTGGTTTCCTTTTGAATATTCCATTGGTATATTATGCTGGTCAAATTGAAGAACTTCAAAAGGAGAATTCAGAATTCTTCATAGGTGAATTTAAGCCATTAATTTTCATAGAATTTCAAATAAACTGTTACTTAATAAACTACGAACTGATAAAAAAAATTTAAAGCCAAAAATAATATTACAAACTAGGATTTATTATTCAGCAGTTTTTTTTAAATGCATAGTTTATAAATAAAAGCAAATATCTTAATAAGTTAAATAATGAATTAAAGTTTTAATAATTTCAATAAATAAGAAAGAAACTTTAAAGCAAAAAAGTATTAAAGTATTTAGAATACGCGCTATTTATAACAAATATAGCAATCAGAAATCAACATTTTTGCAATAGAACTTCAAAATAAATAGCACAATTCACAATTAATGTGTTCAAGGTTTGTTTTTTTTAAAGTTAGAATGCTTTATAGAACAATTAATATATCAATGAGCGATGAATATATTATAGAGTAATAATGTTCAAGAATAAATTAATAGCATTAAAAATTGTTATCCCATTATTGTTAAAGGCACAAGGTGCAGACTTTAACTAAAGGGAACAATTCAGAAATGCAAATATTTTGTTAGTTTTTAGCTTCGATTTCGAGGGAACAAAAATTAATTTTCATTATAGATGATATTTTAAATCTCTTAAAAGGAAATTCTGATCTCAAATTGGAAAATTTGAATTTATCAGGTTTTACTGTAGTTGTAATAGTAGACTTTCCAATTGCAACAGAGTAAGCTGACTTTATATTATAAATTTAATACGGCCTTTATATCTCAAATAAATTTTGTAATTACAATATTATATATCATATTTTATGCGTTTATAAAAGATCATGTATACCTGTTTTTGAAAATACAAATCAATAGACGGTCATACCCTTGACGGATTTTCTTTCAAATTTTACACGCATCTACATTTTAGATGTTAAATCATTGTGTTAAATTTTATCCATCTAACTCTCGTCATTTTGAAGTTATCGTGTTAACATATATTCGGAAAGCTCGAGATACAAACTTCCTCTGAAAGGTTTTCGTTCAGAGCATGTTAATTTGTCACAAAATTCATTTGTCTAGCGCAAAGCAATTTTGAGTTATCGTTTTCATAAACAGACACTATTCTAAAAAATGTTTTTTCGGACTCAGAAAGCTCTGAAATGAGAAGATTCGTCAAAATTTCGAGTTCGAATTGTTTGATGATTACAATATTTCCTCTTTGTATAGTCCTTTTTGTATGCGATTAAACAGAAAGAAAATAAAAGACCGTGAAAGATTTTGTGTCAATATATAAATGCAGAATATGAAATTTAAATTCTCTCGTAAGATTGATGAAAATGAAAATGTCTTTTTTTTTCATTAGGAAAACAGGATCGGGCAAATGTATCAAGGTGATTTGGGTAGCGAGAGCTAAGAAAGGTGCATTGACATGAATAAGTGGTGATAAAAGAATATGATATCAAACAAACAGTATGGATGATTCATAACGTCATGTGGCTATTCTTTACTTTCATTCTGAATCTTTCATTCTCCGCCTGATTTTGGTTGTTATATTATAGGAAGATACCTTCTATATAAGGAATCAGCTTTTCAACCAAAGTTTGGTTTGTTCGATCTAATTACTTGCAACAAATTCAACGCAGCTCTGCAGTTTTGATTTAATTAAGAGTGTAATTCTAATTTTGAATAAAGAAAGAGAGGTTTGACTGGAAGAAAGCCATTGTCTTGAGTAGAATATTCTTGTATTGAATCCATTTCTTATCTCTAATTATCATAAAATCAAGAAATTCTATTGCATTATTTTATTGAAAAAGCAAATGAAAAATAAGCTCTGTTTTTTTTTTCTTCTGGTAAATTGTATGGAATTCAAACTTCTTCTCTGTTAGTTTTACCGATCTGTTCAAAATGTTCTTCAATGATTGATTGAAATATATTAAAGTTATCTGATAACTTTTCCCTCATTTGACAAGGATTAGTTTTCACTTTTACCCATAAAATATCTCTTAATAAATAACAGATACTATCTCATAACCAATACTGAAATGTGTAACTAGAAAATTACTTTCCAATCTTCTTAATAAACTAGTAATTATATCTGAAATCAGATGAAAGACATTCATTCAATCTTGAGAGTTAAATATAATCACATAATACCATTTCCTCCCAGAATTGCAAATAACTTATTTCATGACAGATATCATACAAAATAATACGTATTACTATGTATAAATAGGTAGTAAACCTCTATGATATTTTTTTCATTTCTTATCTTAATAACAATGAAAGACAGTTTTCAATTAAATCTAATTTTAAGATTAATTTATTGCTCGCAAATTTGTACATAAAATTTCTGTTTAAATAACCTTTTCACCAGTACATAGAATTGCAGAAATAAAAAAATATTGATAGAAAATGATATTTTATGTCTTTATATCACTTGCACATGTTTAATTGTTATATTCCTTGGCAATCGAATAGTGAAAACTGATAGCACTTTCTTAATTTTTAGATAATTCCTGTTTATTAGGCATTGTTATAGATTTTTTTGTTATATATTTATATATAAATATGCATAAATTACTCTCTGTCATACTGAAAGGTCAGTTTATTGAGATAAATCTCATCTTTGGCATCATTTCAACGTGCAATCAATATCAGCGTCGTTCACTTGGATTCTTTTAAATTCTTACCACCGTGAAACTTGAATTACTCATGCTGAGATTAACATGAAATATTTCTTTACTTTTCTTGTAAATATCCATCCAATATTGTAAAGGAACCAAAAGTTTTAAAAATACTTATAGATACAGATTAAAAAATCCATACGCTGCAAGGGTTTGCCTGTCATATTGATTTCTTAAAGCTTAATGTTGGATCGATTTGAAATAAGCTCACCGATCATTCTGAAAAAGGAAAAGCGCTTATCTTACTCAACAGCAGCAAGGAAAGAGCAAGAAAAGGAGTTCTGATAAAGGAAGAATCCGCTAATCAAATTATTTTTGGAAACTGTATTCTGTTACTCGTTCATTGAACAAAGCTAAGAAAAGTAGGAAAAATACAAATGAATAAATTTAGAAATGTGAAAGTGGATTTTGATTTTAAATGGTATGACTATTAATAATGTACAGCCAGTGTTTATACATATCTAATATGAGGATGATATTAAACAAACCTTCTAAAGTTGACAAAGTGACAATCGTTTTTAAAACAGTTGAATAAGCAATTTCTGAACTGTATATTCTTTTAAGCAAGAAAAATACTGGAAAGCAGAATTTAATTCTTTGCAAGCTCATTTTTGTATGCTTTGGCTTAACTACTTTTGGCAGTATTCATGAGTGGGGAAATGGAATGACCTATCATGTTCCTCAAGTTACTGCAAATGTTATAGACAGAAATTGCTTCAGACACCTTCAGCTCGGCTAGTTTCATTTGACGATCTGTGCCGATTTCAATATTTTTCAGAAACTCTTCGAACAGTCTTTTTTTCTTTTAAAGTTGGATGGTGTAGTTTAAAGTTTAAAAGAATTTGCACAAGCTTTACGAACAATTTTTGTTCGCAAAGCAACATCAGGTCATCTGAAATAATAAAACATTTCTGAAAAAAACCCAGCTGTGGCTGAAATGTGATGTTTTTATTTCATTTTAATTGAAACATTTCAAAAATGTATCTCCTCCACATGCTTTCAGTTAGATCTGTTTCCACTAAATGGATATAAATTTACCACTAATTTAGATCTTTGTCCTTTATTCTCTCGAACTCTACATCCTAATTCCTAAATTCCTAATTGCGCTAATTGTTTCTACATTTCTATTAATTATTCATTATTGTGTGCGTATTGTTGAGAAAGAATATTAAGAAGGAAATGTATGGAGGCGATTCGATTCAGCTCCTGTCGGCTGTCATGTCCTAAGTTATGTATTATTTATTAAATTTATTGGCGATAATGAATCCGATTGATTCAGATAAAGAATCAGTGTTATTAAATTATTCTTCAAGATGTATCCGAAACCGCGTTTAAACAAGTGATGTTAATTGATTTTTTTTTCATGGCTGTATCTGTCAAATGCATTCAATAACTAATATCGTAATCAAAAATTGACATCAGTCATATATTATTTAAGACAATGAAGCCACAAGAAAAATCAGGCTTTCAAAAGAGAGAAGAGTTATTTAAGTTTATAATTTGCAGTATGCAGTTTCTAATTTCATTTTATATCCACTACCCTGAACATTTCTTTTAAAAATCTATTAAAAATCATTGATTATGATATCTAGATGTTTAAAATAAAATCTCATTTTGGAAACTTTTTGGCTATTCTTCTAAACATTTACTAAGTAAACAAAAAGTAAAAATCTCAATAAATTTTCTCTTCCTTCGTTATTTTGTTGTTAAATTATCACATTAATTAGCCTTTAAAAAAGAACATATTTCAAGTATTATATTCTTAGTAGAAAAATTGTTTGTCATTTCAAAATAGGAAATAAGATGAAAGAAAGTTCAGATTAATTATATAAAAATAAAAACCTCTTAACTTTTTTCAATTACTTAGCAAATTTCTGCGAAAGTAAAGACTGTTACTTTCAGATATAAGCAGAGAAGTGTTGACGACAATTGTATGTTTAAACATCAAATTAGATCACATATGTGATTATTTACTTTCTTTTAATTCTTTTGTTGAAAGATTGAAAGAATATTTAAAAAAAAAAAAGATTAAAATGAATGCTAAAGCAAACTGAAAATATCCCATTAGCAGAACTTCATAATCGAAAAACATACATTTTAAACACCAGTACATGTTTTGTTTACTGGTTAATTGTAATTAAATTTGGCTAGTTCAAATACTCCATTTCAATAGCGAATTCCCTACTCGATTTCAAAATTAATAATCCCAGATTATTCAAAAATAATGATAATTAATTTTTTTTTAAATCTTTCCAGCATATTATGGAAAATAATTTTTTAGGTAAATAACGATTCTAAAACAACATTCTAGAATCTTTAACGCTAAATAAAATTTATATTATATCTGTTAAGACACCTTTCAGGGACTTGGTTGTTTTGCTTGTTTGGGTTTTTGACACGAGACCGTTCTTTGGCTAAACTGCGCCATATATATGTTAAAGAAACTAGCAGTTCAAAAGATCAATTTGTGAGAACAGTAAAGTAAAATAAATTTAAAAGGTTAACAATACTGGAGCTTTGTATCTCTAGTCTGAAATATCATTGCATGATACTGTTTTAGACTGCTACATTTGTCTGGTTTTTTTTTTCAAGAAATTAACTCTTAATTATAGCAAGAATAATGCGACAACAAAAATTATGTTTAATATCATCGCAATGCGTTTGTGTTTCAATGCAGTAATTAAAACAATAAAGGTATAATTGGTAAACATACTCAAAAGTATTTAGAAACATTAATGAAATTAAACAAAAGAAATTGTTTACAAATAAATTTGTATCACATAAAAGCTTGTTTTCAAAAATTTGAAATGATAAAAACATATTTTGTGAATACATTATATAATTCGTAATTATTAAATAAAATCGGTAAAATTTCAACCCAATTTCAATTAAATATCTAATTAAAAATTTGAAAAAGATTTTTTTAGTCAATAACTACTATCCAAAGACTGGATTCAAATTCTGTTGTTCTGGCCCCAACAATCTTTCTTGCAAAGAATGAACTATTTTGAAATTATTTTGACTGATGGGTGCTGTATGTACCATTTATATGTAGTATCATATTATAAATATTATCATGCTAACAAACATTGATCACATAAAGACTACAATAAAAATAGAATAAATTCCCGTTAGTAATTTTTAGGTAAAATTCAAATAGAATGTGTAATTATGTCTAATTAACTGAACCAAAACACACTGTAGAAACTTGTTATCAGAATTTAAAAGTTCTTGTTAGAGCCCTTTTAAGAAGTCGAAATTAATATATATATATATATATATATATATATATATATATATATATATATATATATATATATATATATATATATATATATATATATGATATTTTAAAATTTAATTTAATCCTAAGTAATTTCCTAATTTTTTAGCCTAATTCAGCCCATGTCAGAGTCATTCTAAAATATTCTCTTATCTCCTGATCCTATTCCACTTTTTCTTTCTAATTAATTCAACTGGAGCTTTGTAAAAATGATTGCGTCAGCGGTTCCACGTGCCGAGTGAAGGGATCCCTCTGTTTCTCTTGTAAAGGTCGACACTGTTCAGCTGGCCTTCATTTTTCTCTTTTCGCTTTGAGTTCTTCTGTGTTGTGTGCGTGTTCGTCGCTCCAGCTTATAAATAATGCGTGCTTCTCTGGAATGAAATAAAATGTCAAAAAATCGAAAGTCCCTTCAATGTCTTCGAAATTGCCTTCAGATTAGAAAATTATATGCTTACACACACACACACACACACATAAATTAAAATGGCAATAGAAGATGGTTTAATTAGATCACTGAGCAAATATGCCACATTAAAGAATGTATAATGTATATTTATGTCTATATTTTTCCTAAAGGTAGCCATTCATGTTTGAATAATGCCCAAATCAATTTTCCTGTTTAATTCTCTTTAAAAGATTGAGAATTTAAAAGATTAATTATAAAATTATTTAGCGTGTTAAGAACTTTTTAATAATCAGCCACAATAAATCTCATGATTTAATGATTTTTTTCCCTGAGACTGGTAAATTGCACAATTTATTTAGAATCATCTTTCAAAGAGCGGAACTATATATTTTAGATCCTTTTTTCCCATTCATACTTCTATAAAGTGTAATATTTGTCATGCGCCTATTATAACTGTTTATTCGAAGATGAAACTATTGTTTGATCGCTACTTCATTTATATTTTCATATAAAATTTTACAAAAATATAGCTAAATATAAATAAAACTTTTGCCTTTTTTGAATAATGTATGCTAAAAAATCGAAAATTTTAAGGAAATCAATTTTAAAAAAATAAATAAATCATAAAACTTTTAATTTTTTGTTACAAAATATCGATATTTCAGATTATCCATGATACATATTTTATTCAATTTTTTCTAGGTTCCTTGCACGTGGTGTTTTGAAAATGAGATTATAAAGTGTTTGGATAAAGTCTAATCATATTTGAAGGCACAAATTCCCACAGGGAAGTCGATAATAATATTAAAATATTGATTTACAAGATTGCATTTTTGGATTATTCAATAACAGTTTTTTCACCCACTCCTAATGAAAAAAATGGATGTAAGTATATTTAAAGACATTTCAGAATGAATTTTTTTTTTTCCCAAAGAATTTTTCTTCTGGTTATCAGATAATATTTTTCTATAATGTATGTTAGTAGTCTTATTAGTTACTAGGTTATTATTAATATGTTTCTTGTTTACTTATTCCTTTAATTGCCCAACATTATAGAAACAAAAAGAATTATTTCTTTGCACAATGTATGTTACAAAACCCATCTGATTTACACTATAATTATAATAACGTACTATAATTATAATAATTATGTAACTATTCAGCTTTCTTGCTTTTTTTATCAGTTCCAAATACATATTCCTTTTAAAATATGCAATAATTTTCCATTTAGATGCATTTCCAACTACTCATTTGGATCTTAAAAGTACTGATTAACAAATTAGGTAAATTTTCGCTTTTTAATACTGTAACAAATAAATAAGTAATCAAATCATCAAATTTCTTCATGGATTATTAATTTTCTTGATACTGAAGAAATTTTTAGGATACCAAAATTCTGAGTTCTATCGAAGTTTTGTAAACACCATTTCTTCTACTATATTTTATAATATATAATGCATAAGAATTGCCATCTGACAAATATTTTAAAAAAATAAAATACATTGATTCGTATATAATTTAAAAAAGTGACATAGCAAAATTTGTTTTATTTCTTAATGGAGGAATAACTATCTAAATTTATAATTATATATTTAAAAATTTCATTGTGATGTTCTGATATCAAAACAGGTATTTATTTTAATTAAATTATAAAATTAAAATTGATATAATTGAATTATTTTAAGAATTATAAAAGTATCGGTTTATATTCAGTATGTTTATTATTGAAAATATAGAAGAAAGGTAAAAGAACGAATAAAAACATCCGCCTCCCTCTGTAAACAGTTGGATAAAGTTACTTAAAGGGTTTCTTCAAAGCTCGTGTCAGCCTGATATTCTGATACCAGTACATTACGTCTGAAAATCCGGAAAAAGCTTCATAAGCATTGTTTTCTCCACTCTCAGCTGCAGGTGCTGATTATTCAATCTGAAGTAAATCATAATGGAAAGTATATTTAAAGCGTTTTAGTAGATTTAATTAGCAAATTCTGAAAATGAACGGCGATGAAACAATTTTAATATTGTAATAAGCGAATAAAATAAGGTCAAATTAGTCAGAAAACCTCTAATTAAAGTATACATCAAAAGTGCTTTTTAAGTTTATTAATTTTTTGATTTAGCTTCTTTTTTTTTTTAATGAAAGCTATTTCAAATGTTTCAATTTTATCAAATGCTAGATTTTTAATAATGTAGAGTTCAGATCCTTTATAAAAACTGATTTCTAATAAAAAGTTTATTTATAAAAAGGATTTAAAAAATTAATATAAATTTCATTGTTGAATAAAAATTGTTAAATGAACTTCGCAATTTCATTTGTGAAAAAATGAAACACAGGAACAGAGTTTTAAAGCTAATATTAATGAATAAAATATTTCAAATGTACTGTTTTGAATATTTTTGATGTTTTAAAAATTTCCATTAAATAAATATCAAATTCATTTATTTATAATTCTTACTCGAAGATTTTCAAGGCTGGACACTTCATTACTTTTGATTTCTGATTTCTATAAGACCGTAAAGGTAAGAAAATTGAATCGCCAGAACTTTCTCATATACTCTCCAATTAAGAGCTTTCTTCTTCCCTTACATAAAATTATGGACCTGGGGTAAAGCCGTAAAGGCCTTGCAAATTATTTATGAAGAATAATTATGGGATATAGATCTTTGTCCTTAATATAACATTTTTATTGAATCTGTCATGCGAATAAGTATTTTGAACGCGTTTTTGCCGATCGAATGAAACCAAAATTTGGCTTGGAACTACAGTTGTAATAACAAAATAACATACAGAATTCAATTGATTTAAGTCATTGCGTTTACATGCATGCGAAATTGCACCGACAGATAGTCAACCGTTTGATTAATTTGGTTCGAAATTTGCTTATAAAATTTTAGATTGCTTTATTTTAGATTCTAAACATGTGTAATAAATTGCATTTTTTAGTTCATGTGCTGAGTTTGGACAAAACTTCTAGCCTGTAAAAGCTAAAATGCACAATCACACATTCTGCGAATTATTGTTAGTTTACGCAAATTTAAAAGAGATAACGTCACAAATTTCTCCTATATAAGTTCTGCAAACGATGATACTTGATAGTAGAGATGCTGAGAGCGAAAAAGAATTCATAGAAAAGAAAATCTAGTGGTTGCATATATAAAGCAAAATTCAGTTCTGGTATGCCTCACGTAATAAATAAACATGGTGATCATCAGATTCAAAGACTGACTAGTATTCAACAAATGATTATTCATGAAATTCGAAGATCGTTATGACTTTCTGTATCAAAGAATAAGGTTCATAAACGAGTTTTCGAAACACGTACAATAATGCATTGTAAAATGAAAAAAAAAAACCCCGCAGCTGTGAAGCCAAATTATAAGTAACAAAAAATGTTGTTTGTTCGAAATTAAATGCCACATGGATCGAAATAACAATAAGTGATATTTAGAAATAAAATGAAACAAAATCTGGATGGTCCAGATTGTTGGGCATAGTACTGCCATTACTTAAGCAAGAAATCCATGTGTTTTTCTTTTTTTTAGTTGCATACAAAATATTGGCTCAGTGAGGGTTTGGGCAACCTTTTGCTGCAATGGAAAGTGTTACTGCACTTTGCTTGTGGTCGCCAAGCATCATAACATTATATAAACATTGGATGATAACTCGATGTCATTTATTTAATTTCAAGAAGACTCTCACTGAGAATATAAGTGGTAAAAAAGTCTAACAAATTAATTCTCAGAAATGAAAGTTCTGTACTGGACAGCATATATCCCAAATATTAATTTAATAGGTAAGCTTTGGGACATCATGTGCTGCAAGATTTACTGTAATGTAGACAATATTCTTCTGTAAATGAACTCAAAGGAACTGTTTGGGGTATGAAATCAATCCCCAAACCATTAAAGCTTTAGTTTCTCTAAAGAAAACTCATATTCTTGAACTACTTAACAAGAATGAATGCACATTTAGGTTTTTAAATCATACTCATTTTAATTTAAATACTATTTGTTAGATTTTATAGTCGTTTTTGTCTATCAATCAATTTTTGAGACAATGCCAATTTTGTTTTTAGTTTCATACTAACTTATAATACGTTGAAATCAAATTTTATTGTTATAATATTGTATATGTGTATATAGCACATTAAACTGAAGTTATGTTAGAAAAAGTTATTAAATGTATTTGGAAATCTTAATGAATATATTCTGTCGCAGTGCATATGTAAGTTGCGACATGCAAAGTAAAAATCATTCAAAACGCTTTATAGAGAAAGAAGTTGAGTCTAGAGCTACAAAATGTGCCATGTAGTTGCTTCTAGAGTAAATGGTGCTTACTAAAAAGAGTTTTTCAAAGTTTTAATTATATTTTTAATTAAAAATTTATTCAACATTTTAAATATTTTTAAAATAATTTCATAACATATTACTGCTTAGAAACCCTTTTTACTCCGCTTTAAAATTCAATGGTATAAATTTTAAAATATTTTTATAACATTTTTCATTATTTTATTTACTGTTTATATACTCCCATAATTTGCAAAGACAAAAATACATTTTTTTGTGTCCCTATTATATATTTTTTAAAAAATAAATTAAAAACAGAATTATCAAGACAAAAACATTATCACACTACAATGCTTCAAATGTTATTAATTAAAATTCATTTTTCCCCCTTTGAGGGAAGAAAAAGCTCTTACATGCGTGAAAGTAAAATTCAAATGTAATCCTGTTATAAAAATTTTAAACAATTAATTTTAGTTTAAAATGCTAACATTCTGTACCAAAATCATGCTTAAATTTTTCGAGCTAGCTGTTATATTTAAAATTGAATTTGTGTTTGTAGGTTTGTGGAAGTGCTTAAAAAAAGAAGAAGAGAAATAGAGAGATGAGAAAATGAGATCCCACTGCTTTGAATAACAGTTTCCTAATGATTTTTTAACCACGCGCCTTGCTTTTCCCCGGCGTAGGACTTAATTCACGCTCTTGAGAGCTCACTCTTTCTCTAATTTTCCCAGAATTTCTGGAATAAGGAATTAACTCTGGAGAAGAATCCAGGTTCGGGCTGTTGCTGACGTCATTGGGAGTGGGGTGAGCTGGAGGCATCCGGGCTCGGTGTAGGAAGCCATCGATGCAGTTGATCGCTGCTCGGGAGCGACACCAGGTGTCACTGATGCTCAATGAATCGATCGGCGGCATCCCCGTTTGGCCTCCAGGAGGAGGCTCGGAATGCGAGGAAATCCAAGTTTTTGGCGAAAAAATCTCTCTACATCTGTCTTCCAAATTGCGATTCTCGATTAAATTAAGAAAAATTAATGAGTTTTTAGCTGTTCGTGATGATAAGAAATAAATTAAAAGAAAATGTGATAGTTAAGTTGACCTTCTTTTAAAAGGGAGGTGTCTTTTTTTAAGAGTGAGAGGGACATTAGATTAAACATTCAAAGATCTATGAGTAATAAAATATATATGTAAATGCATAAAAAGAGATTGAGATTTATTCATTAATAAATAAAAGGGAAACATACGTACGAGTTCAAATGAAAATTTTAAGCAGAAATAAGATGCAGTTCTTTCAACTATTACTAATCAATATTCATTTTTTATGAATTTTATTTAATTGTTTATTCCAACATGAATAAGAAAAAAGAATTTTAAAAATAATTAAAAACGATAGACAATCAAGAGGAACCTATAAACAGTTGGTAAAAACAATCTCATATTTTTTTTAAAGATGTGCAAATATAAGTAAAACAGTTGTAAAAAATGATGTATTGCAAAATTTTTATATTGTTTTCTGTTTTTTAAACTACAAGCTAATTATATTATTGATATGATAATGAATAAGCTCATTTTAATATATGAGAGAATTTACCCAAGTTTTTAAAAATATACTTAATTGTACTTTGAATTAATACATTGATATTGCAAAATGAATATTGGTATAAACAAGTTGATAAAACCTCTTTTTGTGCACATACAAGCAAAATTGATCACAAAATATGCATCTCTGTATTTGAGGCATGCAATATTTTCCATGTTTCTAGGTTTCATTTAAAAAAAATAAGAATAATATTATTTTATACATATACCTCAACTGAACTCATTAACGTATAAAAAGAGAATTGTTATTGATAAATTCACGGTCAAATTTTTATTTAATTTAAAAATCATAAAAAAATTATTATGAATAATTCTTGATAATAATTCAACAACAAACGTGGAATTCCCGAAAAGGATTTAAAAAATTATTTAAAGAAATAAGACTTGGGATTTCTTCAGATGGAACTTTTCCTTGAAGAAAATTGTAATAACGCTACATAAAATATTATATGAAAAGTCTATTAACAGTAATAAAGAACCTGTTTCTGCACGAGCTACTATTCGGCATCTTTGGCGACAAAATAACTCTTCCAGTAACCCTAAAACTTCATTTCTGGGGGCTGCGAGTTACGAGCTTGCTCTTTCTGCCTTTTATTTTATCTGCTCGGCGGTAGCAGCCGCATAAAAAATTAGCACCCGTCTCTTTCGCGAGTACTTCGTCGCCAAACACCTGATCGTGATATTGCGAAAAACGAGTAAGTAGGGAAGTTATCGGAAAAATTCGGAATAAAGAGAACCCCCAACTGTAGGGAAACTAACCTCGATCAGAAGTGAAACACTACCGTTTGTCGTTCTTCAAGAATCAAAAGATAACGTCAAATCCACAGTAGAGAAGTCAGAAGCGATCTTCCGTTTTTATCACCAAGGAAGTGAAGAAGAGAAAAAATCTTCAAAACCGCCACCATCTTTAGGAAAGAGGTGTTGCGCAGGCGCAACTGCTGTCGCAGGATGATGAGGTGAATCGTTATGTAGTCGAAGAGAGATACGTGGACGTGTTTGGATATTTCGGAGATTAGAAACGTTTTCTTTTTCCTATAGGTTCTTCGCCTTGTGAAATCACCATTTTCCTCGCAATAGGTGTTTAAAAAACTCAGCCTAGGCATGTTTTCGATATTTTTCGTTACCTAATTTTATCAGGCGAGTATTATCTCCCTTCTCCGGTATTGTTTGTATGCGAATAAGGAGGATGTAAAAAAAAAAATGAGTTTAGAAAATTTTCTAGAAGGTGAGTCAAGTTTTTTAATCTTCGGATTTGATCTAAATTTAAGAAATAAATGATATAAATTTCAATAGCTAATACCGGATTTTTTTTAGTATTTATGAATTAACTGTGTTATAAAATGATAAATGTTTTAAATTGCTGTTAAACCAAATTTTAAAATGTATAAGTATTTGTTTAAATGTAAAATTAGAATGCGAGTTGTTTTTTGTATTTTCAAATTTCAAGTTTTGTAACATAAACTTTATTCTCAAATTATTTGATTGTTTTTATCAACCAGTGCTATATTTAATTAAAAATTCATATCTACTTTAAAAAGCATCATATATCCAATTCAGCAAAATAATTATATTTAATCTTGCATTTTAATTTCTGGCTAAATCCGTCATCTATATAAAGATAAGACTTATGAAAACATTATATTCTAACAGCTATGCAACTGATGAATCATATTTTTCTTTCAACAAATTAGAAGTAACTTTTTATTTAGTAGATTTTGAATTTAATTTTTTCACTAATGACTACTTTCAAAGAAATAAAAGAGCATCGAAGGTTGAAGAAAATCTCTAACACAACGAAAAAACCTCCTTAAATATTCAAATTTTAGCATTTGATCCATAACATAATGAAAAATCAAAAAGTCATTAAAAAGTATTGCGTTCAGTAATCAGTATTAAAAGTGTTATTTCAAATAGACTCAATTTTCTATAAAATTTTCTAACTCGTATCTCATACACGTGTTGCATAATCTTCTTTATAAATGTTTCAATGTATTAGTTATTTAAAAGTGTTTATATAGAATAAAAGTGAAGTATTTTTTTAATATTTATATGTTATACCGGCACTGGTAAATATTACGTTACGTCCGTGATTCTTCCGATACATTTGCGGTAGATATGGTGTTAAATGTGAATATTTGAATTGTTTTTGTTCCTGTGTCTGTGTTTTTTATAAATTAGGTAACAAATATATCGAAAACATGTCTAGTGAAAGGTGAGAGCAGCCATTTTTGGACTCTGAATATTCTGCACATTTAAGTGAAATAGACTGCACTTCCTTGTAGAACACTTAACTGCAAAAACTTTTTATTTCACTCTCAGCTTGATAAACTGTTAATCGTTGATTTCACTAATAGAGAATAAATGAAAATGTGTTGAGTTCATTCCAGCACAGCACTTGAGACGAAAGAAGAGGAATACTAAGAACCACTCTTTTTAGACTCACTCGAAGATTATTGGTTTTTCAAATATATGTTTTAGTATTTGGAGGAGTAGAACCGACAGACTGTTAGAGACACAAATCTGATCTGTTTCCCCGAGTTGACATTTTCAAGCTAACCTTTCCGGAGAGCTAGATTCGACAAAAAGATGGAAGACATCTTTTTCTGGAATCATTTCTTTTATTCTTGCAACTGACAAAACAACTTCCTTCTTGAAACAAAACATCATATATTGTCCTTATATTGATTTAAGAGTTCTATACAGAAGAAGGCCGATACCGTAATATTGTATTAAAAGCATTTAAGTTAATAGAAAACAATGACGAGTTGATTTTTCTTTAGAATCCAAAAGCAGGTTTGATAGGAAAAGAGAAAAGAGAGAATTGTCACATCTGCATGCTTTTAATTTGGACTTATTATTTACGAAATGCGAGGAAGCATTTGGCATATACGCGCTTTTCGTTTTACTTAACCGCTTGAGTTGTGAACACACTTGAGTATCGATCTCGAAGTTTTAACGAGGAAATTAATAGGAAAAAAAATCAAAAGAAGGAATAAAAGCCATTTCAAACGCGGAAAGGTTATTGATATTATTTTCGGCAGCATCCGGACTACAGTTCAGGGACGAATGTTGCAGCCTATTGGGCGAAGAGAGAAGACGAATCGAAGAACACGTCTTGCAGAACAGCCCATAGCCTAACGTGCTTTAAGAAAAGAGAAAAAAAATAATATTAGAATCTGAGAGAATCGGTGCTAGGGTGCTAGTCGACATCGAAGAAGCCTTCTTCCTGTGTCTTCCCGATGGTTCCCTGAAGTATCCGGATCGTCCGCGGGAGTCTCATGGAGGAGACTACACTGAGAGGGGTCGACGAATGGAACGTGACGGGGGCTCTGAGTCCTCACGAGGAGTGTATGAAGGAGCGCAAGTGGTGGTGTTTCCTTCTGTCGAGCGTGTTCACATTCATGGCGGGACTCTTCATCATCCTGATTTGGCGCGCATTTGCTTTCCTCTGCTGCCGGAACAAAGAGAAGAGCGGTGCCGGGGCCGGTGCGAAAGTGGTCAAAGTGGCGGATCCTGGAAGAGGAAACGTGCAGGGAGGAGGAGCGGTAGTCGGTGGAAATGAGATTGGATTTATGACCGAAGCGAAAGACTGGGCCGGGGAGCTCATCTCTGGGCAGTCGACGACAGGCAGAATATTGGTAAGTCCCATTCACACTAAATTTTTCACTATCTTCATCATCCAGTGATTATCAAAATGTGGAGGCATTCATAGCCTTCCAAATAATTTGCACAAATTTACTACTAACTTAACATTCTGTGTATTTACTACCTCCCTGAATTTCTTTACTAAATTCATTATCCTTCTCTTTCACTGAGTCTCAACCTTTTGAACCATAGTGAAAAACGAAAATACTGAGAAATAAAAAGAAAAAAAATTGAGAAGAGCTAGCTATTAAAACAAAAATAGGCAATGAAATATTCTGTGAATACAAAAATAAAATATGCCATCTGAAAGTGGTTAAATGCATATAAGTAATATACAAGGTTTCGTAATCAATATTTAAATTTGAAATTATCTTGAAGAAAGAGAAATTTAGCCAAAATCTCTGATAAGGCATTGAGACAAAAATTTATCTGCCAAGTTGATCTCAAATGCTAAAGAGTTAAGAGTCAATGTCATGTCATATATAATGTATTAATAAGGCTTACGAAATACAACTCCAAAGTGAAATCTTTTTCTTTATATCCGTCCTTCTAATCCAATGAGTTTCCTTATTCGAACTCATATGCATGTTCCTATTTCTGGAATAACTAATCATCTTCCCAACAAATGATTTGACATTCTTCTCATTAGTTTTAAATCTCTCAACTATTTTCAAGTTATTCTTAGTGGCAGTAAATTCCTATCCTGTTCTTTAAACCCTAGGAATGAATGGTTCATAATTCACTACTCTGTCTTCATATGAGATTCCTCGATAGAGCATGAATGCTTATATAGAGATGGAAATAAAGTAGTATTAGTACCTTCGTTTATACCTTTAAATTTATTTTAAAATGCAGTAAATAATTATTAAGAATTTAAAAAATAATAAATTAAAAATTCTTTAATCGCAATTATAAAAAAAAATCTCTTTTTGAGGAAACAACGAAACCCTAAATTCGAATTGAAAGATGGCATATTTTTATATGAATTAGTCATACTTAATTAGATTAGTTATGAATTTTGTAATCTAAATTTTTAATTAGCTTGATAACTTTTTTTAGGCAAAAAAAAATACATGATGTTAATTTTATTGGTTTTTAATGCACATTTTGCAACACTCAGCTGAAAATTTACATTTCTAAAATTCTAATAATATTGTAATGATCTTCAGTTATATCTTTGTTAAACTTTCAGATTTTTTTTTCTTATACTTTACATATGTTGGTTTTATAATATCTCCTATATATCTTTTTTTTCTTACATATATTATCCATCTGAAATATTCAATAGCACAAAAACTTTTCACGAAGAGACATTGCTGTCCGAAATATACTAAAAATTCGAATATTTTTTCTCAAAAATTTAAAATTGCGGATTTGGAGAATATAGCTTATAAATTTCCTGGAATCTTTTTTTAGATCAAATAATTTATTTAGAAAATAATTATTTAAATAATATTATCACAGAATATTTAATAGTTTTGATCTTCATAATTATTCATAATACTTTAATAACACTTCATAACCTTCATGCTGTGAAAAATATATATATATATATATAATGTCATTAAATGAAAAAAACATGCTGAATTTTCTCTTCTGAAAAGCTCCTCTTAAATTCCTTGTGTCATTTTAAAGATTATTTTTTGTTGGCTAGATAACTTACAAAAACTATTTACATTGTATCACTGATACCTGTTATTATGCATATTTCAGACTCTAATATATAAATAATTCAAGATTTAGTGGTAAATTACTTTTGTCTCAAAATTTCTTTTTGATCATATTGAACTTCCAATTGTTTGATACAAAAGATATAAAATTTGCAATTCCTTGAATTTATTTCCTGTAAAAAGCAATCTAAGCATAAGCTATTAATTAAGAAAATTGTTGGAAGACCATGCAGGTAAGTATCGCAGTCTAAGTCTTACAATTAGCGAAATACAATAAAATTTTGTCGAAATAAATTACAATTTTTTTTTACTTTTTTTTCATGAAATTGTGAATTTGTCGTCAAATGAATTTGAAATTTGAGGAATTTTCATTATTTGGTAATGTAAATTTAAAAAAAAAATAGATAATCTTTTAGCTCAAAATTTAAGGTCAAATGAGAAATTCTTGATCTGTGTATTTTATATTTCAGATATTATTTCAATACTTAGTTGATAAAAAAATATATGGAAATCGGAAGTCTGTTTTAAAAAAATAGAAGCAATTCATATTCATTGTAGAAGTAATAAACTAAGATATTCAATATAGAAATATTTCCGAAAACAAGCTTAAA
The DNA here is from genome assembly GCF_947563725.1 of Argiope bruennichi. Taxonomy (NCBI): domain Eukaryota; kingdom Metazoa; phylum Arthropoda; class Arachnida; order Araneae; family Araneidae; genus Argiope; species Argiope bruennichi. Next base: position 96,523,383 of record NC_079154.1, on the reverse strand, counting down.
AATCAAAACTATTCCATTGATTAAGTTATTCCTTACTATGCTTCTTTATCATGATTGTACCTAAAGAGAAAAATGTAATTTTGTGTAATGGTACAAAGAATACATTACTTTTGAAAATATTTAGACCATAAAGAGAAAGATGATGCCTCTTATTAGTGAATGAAGGAAATCTTTTACTAAATGAATTTATATATTATATTAAGGAAGATTTTTATTAATATCAATGTTTGAGTATGATCAAGTTTTTAAAAAAAATCTATTTTCACATTTAGCCTAATTACATGAGTAGATATGTTTTACGTATAGATCTAAAATTTGCAAAATAAAATTAAAAATTACCATAGCTTTCGAATTTTATGATGTATTTTTATGTTAAACATTTCGAATAAATAGTCAATTTACAATAGTCAATCATTTAAAAAGGAAATATTAAGTTTTGAGCTTGTATTATTTATTACAATGCCTCGTTAAATATTTACAATCTTTTAATGAAATTCTGATAAATTAAAATTTAAAGGATTATTTCTTTTCTAAATACATCAAAATCGTTTTAAATAATGTTTTCAAAGTTTTCAAAAACAAATTAGACAAAAACACATCTTTTTAAATATTTATTTTGAGTGACTAACCACTCTTCTGAGATTTTTCTTGAAAATTCTTGAAATTTTCTAGAAAAATTGCGTTTAAAATATTTAAATAAATGTATATTTTACGCAAAAAGGCAACTGGCCAGCATACTCACAAATGCATACTCAAAAGTATGTATTTGAAATTATGAAAAAGAGCTTTGTAAAATATATTATGATTGGCATTTTTTAAATTTTTTTATTAAATTTAATTGAAATAATTTTATCGTAATTATGGATATATATGAAAAGTTACTTCAAAGATTTTAGCTCTTATGTAAAGGAGAAAATGAAACTTTAGAATAATTTTGATTATTAATTTAGTAAATTATATGCTTTTAGTAAATAATAAAATAAGATCCGAAAATTTTTCTATTATCAAGAATAATTAAAGTTTAATAATTGAAAATAATAATACTAGTATAATTTATCATTCTAATACCAGTTAGATTAAGATATGTGATTACATTAGAAATGAATTTTTTGAAAAAAAATTCGAAAATAGCTATATTTTTGAATATTTGCATCAAAAAGATTGAAAAGAACATTTATGAAACCAGTAATTGGTAAAAGTTTTTTAAAACAATGGAAAAAAGGATGGACGTTTTTTGACTAAAAATAGGTATAAAGCAGAAATCTTGCAGTTTAGAGGTTTATCAAAAGATTTGCTGAGAATTTTGCAAATAATTTAAGAAAAACATGATCTAGTTTCAGAACTAAAAAAATGAGCTATATTTTTATCCATTTTTTTAAATATTAGGGTTCTACTGATAAATAACACGAAATTTTCAATTTTTTTTTCACATTGCGAAGCAATAAAAATACGATAAAATATTTCTAAATGAATATATTGTTTATTCTCTAATTCAGGAACTGCAAAACATATTGAAAAATTGTTACATCAAATTTGAACAGTAAATATGTATGAAACGTTAATACATGAGGTGTTTCTATCAGGAAATTTTATCAAAGATTAGAATTTGGGAAAATAACATCTAAAGACGTAACATTGCATTCAAAAGTCTCCATCAACGCTACTTCAAGTTTTTTGTAGAATTACTATTCACAAAATTTTAAACTTTTCTAATTGCAAATATTACAGAATTTCATTTAGAAACTGTATGTTAAGAGCTAATTTGGGAAAGAAAATATATGTTTCAATAAATACCGCTTTAAATTTTGAACCTGTACAAATAAATGTTGCTACGAAGGAAACATTCTTGAGAATTCTTTAATAGAACGAATCAAATTCCTTGAATATAATATCTTGAAAATTAAGAAAAGCTGAATTGCATAATCTACAGCAATTAGATTAATGGGCACTTTGTACTTAAAGAAATTAATGAAGCCTATTTAATTTCATGTAAAAGTAGAATCAGAAATTAGATTCTATTATAAAAAAATGATTTACCGGAAAATTCAGAATTGCAAATGAAAGCCTAAAAGCGATTTAAAACCATCTGCAATATTGTAAAAGAAATCTTTTCGTATCTTCAATAAAATTTTTCAAGTAATTCTAACTCGAGTTTCACTGCTTACAATTTTATTGTCTGAATTAATTTCAAATTATTTAACTTGCTTCCTTTTATGAATAGAGCAAAATAATTCAAAATTCCCTTTCGCTCATATGTTGAAAATTATTTCCTTTATTTTCCATATATGATATCATATCTATTTTACCAAGGAAGTGAAACTCTGATTTCTTTCCTTCTGAAATTAAGTTATTCTTTCTTCACTATCAAATTCCATGTTTGTTAAATACTTCATATTTTTATAAAATAGTGTAAAAAATGTAATTTTCATCTTTAAAGGTTTGCACAGTGTGAAATCTATTTATGGCGAAAAAGGTTTTTAATTGTTTATTAAAAATGCATATAAAATTAATACATAATTCAACCACTTGTGAATCTTTTCTGCTGAATATTAGGGGCCAAAGATCAAAGGTTGCATTCATTTTTATAGGTGAAATGAAAAATATTATTTTTAGTAACTTCTGAAAATTTTCTTCAATAATACTTGGAGAAGGGATTTTATATAGCACATAAACTCTCCGACTTTCTGAAAGAAAATATTTCGAATAAGTATTTCATTCAAAAAGCAACATACTAGAATAAACCTAAATTATAATTTATTATTAATGATACTATGTATTGCAAAGGCGACATGGTGAATACTTTTATGTATAAAAGCCGGTCCGTAATAGTTGTAATATTGAATAGATGTTAAATGTAATTTCAGATATAGTTTCCGTCATTCTGTAGTTGGTTTTTGAAATTGCAATGACAAATCACTAAACTCCTAATGTAGTTTCATACCAGGACATAATCAAACAAATATATCAACTTGTCGTTATCTTACTAAACTTGATTTTAAAACATTTTCTACTTTTATTTCCCTCATTAATTTTAATTTGCTTCATTTGGTAGTTCCCTACGTTCCCTTTTACTCTTCTAAAATAATTTCAAATTTATAATTGAATGCCTTAAAAAAAAATTCTGTTTTCCTCGCCTATTTATTTCATTTTAAAATTACATATAGTACAATGTAAATTTTCTAGCAATGCGAACAAGACTAAAATTTTGGAAACTTATTTCTTCATTTTCTTAGAAATGCATAAACAGAAAAATATTAAAAGGCGAAATAAGCAATTCAAAATCCCTCTTATAGCTTTTCTGATTCACAATAATTGTGCTCTTCATTCCGTAGAAATCAGTACGTACTAAATAGAATAGGGAAATAAGGATCTAAATTAGTCCAACTACAAATTATAATAAACACTGTAAAATTTAAAAATCATTTTTGGAATCTTTACTATTATCTATAACATATTCAAGGTTTAGCCAATAATAGTTTATAAAATAGTCTTATTTTATAATATCATAAAAGATTTACTTTTTAAATATGAATAGAAGAAGAGTATTCAACGAAATGTTTTGCAAAGATATTCAATCCTTTTTAGAAGTAAAAAAATAAAAATGAGTGGATAATGATAATGATGAGTGGATAAAAATAAAAATGAGTGGAAAAATGAGTTTTAACACTACTTATAACAAAAATTCCGAATTCAAATCCATATACAAAATTAATATTGGAATCTGGAATGCGTTATTAAAACTTTCGTGAGTAAAGTAACATCATAGTTCATCATTAACAATGAGATTTCTGCTGCTAGCAGCGAAATGATAATTATTTTCATGAAACGATTCAAAATGACGCAATATATTCTTTTCTCGTTAAATTTCTATATTATTAAATTTATATGCATATTAAACACCTATTTTTATTTGCACATAAATTGGATTGATATATAATATGCCACATAAAAAATATATTTGACATTAAATCGATTGATTTAATTAAATTTTAATGGCATAAGACTAGCGCTTCTTGAAAAGAAACCTGTGAATAATTGATTTTCCGATTCCATAATATTGCCACATTTGGAAGAACATAAACTACTAGGCTTGCTTCTTTTTCTTAGTTTAATGATTGATTAAATTCACGCGCACTAAAATTTAAGAAAAGCGGGAAGCTATACTGTTTGCATTATGTCAAAATAACCCGCTTTTTAATTTCCAGAATATCCACATGTTTTAATTTTTTTGAATGTTTTTCTAATATCACCTTTATCTTTCAAATGACAGATAGAGTGTTTTTGTTTTGTCTTTATTTCAAATTTTAAAATGAACAAAATTATTTTTTAAATTTTTATTTCTTTCATTTTAATGTTTAAATTGCATTTTGAATTTTAAATTAAATATTATAAAGTAGGCTAATATTAAATTTGAAAAGATCTAATGCCAATAAAATAATAAAATTCAATGTTGTAAAATTAATTTATTAATTTTTTCCATCTATAACAAATATTTTTGAGCTTACTTCTCTGCCTAATTCCTCTTTTAGAGATTAAAAATAACGGCGTTATTTCTAGTTTCAGCAGATTGGAAATAAATTCTGAGGATTATATTAAAGTCAAAAAGACTAATATTTTTGGCTAGAAAATTTTAATACACTATACTCAATTTTATTTGTTTGTATAAATGTTTATTTAAATACTTTAATACAAATTTAGATTTTTGGAAGAAATTTTGAAGGAAATTTGGCACATTTATTTTTAAGAAGAACGTTACTCTAGATTTTTCGAAATTCAAATGTTAAGTCAAATATGAGTTAATTAAAAATTTAACAACTCAGCTGTTTCTCAGCTATATTTTTCAAAAATATTGTCGCACAATAACTATTTTTACATTATCTTAAAACCCAAAAAATGCTCTTATAATAATATCAATTTTATTTCCATATAATTTTTCCTCTAATTTCTAATTTCCTTATTTTTTAAATATTTAATTTGAAACACATTCTGTAAAAATATTTTTATTATGATATTGAAATTCAAAATAATTTCATTGTTTCATAAAACAATGTTCAATGTTCAACGCCGGCTTTACCAATGTTCAATTTAAGATTCTGAAAAATGCTAAATTCCCTTTCTTTGGAAAATAACATACAGTATTAGTATTTTTCCATCCTCTTTTATTTCGTTAAAAATACACATTTTAATTTGCATACTCACCAATTTCTAGCAGGCTAATTTCATTGAATTCCTATTTATGAAACAACCAGTTAAAATTTTAAATAAATATATCCTATACTAATAATTTAAGAATCATAAATAGTCAATATTTCTAGCCAAAAATCTGGTCGCAAAAAAAGCGGATAGTAATTCAATAAATTTAAAGGTTAAAGTGTCTCCATAAGATAAAAAAAAGCCTTCATGCATCTTTAATGTAGATCATTATAATATTTTTTTTTCTTCAGTCATTTAAAATTTAACCCCTAGGTAATTTAAATCCAATCGAAAGCAAAATATGTTGATTCTTCTCTTATATCTTCGCCCTACCTTGGAATTCGTCCAAAGTAACCCTTTTAATGTAGCCACATTCGGCTTCACACGAAACTGGAACATTTTTTTTTTCTCCTCTTGCTAAGCATTTCTATAATCATGAATGAAACTGAGAGCAGTTATTTTTCCTGGCGCTCAGCTAACCTACAAAGCGTAAAACCCTTTCATTTTTATGAAAAATAATCGTCCATTGAAGCAGGTAGAGCCGTGTAGACTGCTAATAAGGCACGCCAGGGTCATTGGAGCATTGCGTGTGTCATTTAGATGGGTCGTAATGTGGGAGCAGTGACGTGATCGGTAATTCAATCAACTGCCCGACTATTAAAAGCATACTCTTATATTTCCTGGATAAAAGCACATCAATTTGTACCAGAATGTGAATGGAAAAATTTGATTTTCAGCAGCATAAATTAGCCTTAGCGGATATTGCATTTGAGCCTTTATAATTGGCTGGATTGCAATTTACATGAAAAATATTATGAGAGAATATATGTTCTAAAAATATATTAAGATACAATGTATCTTGTCTTAATTTTACAGTTAATGAAATAAATCCATTTTAACAATTATGTTTTACATTCTTTTACTTAGAATCAAAAATAGCTCATAAAATAAGTAATAAAATTTAAAAACATAAATAAAAGTGAAACGATAATTTTTTTGGTCCTTATAGAAATTTAAACTTTAAACAAGAAAGAATCCATGATTTGCCAAAAAATCACGGATTTTTGAATTACATTCCAAAGAAATTGTAATTAAAAATTTGGCAGATTAAAAATATTTTCTCCAGTTTTCTTTTGAATACTTTTAAACGTACAAATTAACCCTGCGTGTCTTCAGTCTATGTTGAATTTTGTTCAGTTATTAATAAATTTCAATTAATTACATAAATCTAAGATTACATTATAACTATCAATACCCTGTAACTATGAATTTGTACTTAAAAGGTGAACTATAATATTATCATCTTAACAAAATTTTATTGCCGCTTTTAGCATCTGAATATTCACTATAGCTATTAATGTTTTAAAAAAATGTTATAAGAATATGCATTATGCACATAGATAATTAATTTCACTTCTTTTTAATTTACTATTCACATTTTTACTTATATTAATCGTAATTAATTACATTTATATTTCTTACTTATTGTCTTTAAATAATTGATCACTGACTGCATATTTAATGGGTGAAATTCAAAAATGTTTTATTAACTTACTAAGCACTTTCAATTTTCAGTTAGTTCATCTGCCATATTTAAAGTATTGATATAGTTACGTCAATCAATTTTTAAATTGTGATATTGAGCTTATATTACTTATATATGTTGAACTTATACTTTGTAATTATATTTAATGTTTGGTAAGTTAATTATTAAAGTTACACTAATCAATGGCACAATATATATGCGATTTTGAATTATATTTTAGTTCATTATACCACAAAAAGGAAGAACAATATTTCCAGAGAAGATTATATTGAAGTAGATGGAAAAGATGTATGAAGGTCATAGATACATAGGGGATTTGTTAAAGCTAAAGAAAGAACAGTATTTTAAAAATTTCTTTCTATCTAATGCAAAGTAAACCTAATCAACATAAATGCTATATTTTAAATTATTTTAATGAAAAAAACTTACCTGGAATGAAAAAAAGGCGAAGCAAGTAAAATCAATTGAATTTTGTTACAAAAAGAAGGTGATGTAACAAATAAGTATTTAATCAACAGAATTTTAAAAATTACTAAAATTGGAAAAAAAAATATCAAAATTGAAAAGATTTGTTTCTTAATCTTTGTCAATCAGTTTGGAAACTGGAAATAATTTTCATATAATTTTTCAATAGGAAAAAAAAAAACCTCGAGATTTAACTATTTGATGAATCAGTGAAACTAGTCTTACTTTCATTATACATTAATTAAAAGAATTGCTGCAAATTATATTTAAAAATATTTTTAAAAATAATACTTAACTATTAATAAAAATGAAATGGTCATTAAATTAAGTTAGTATTATTGACAAAGTAATTTTTTTTTTTTTTTTAAGAAATAGAAAAGATTTTTGTTTGCGAATATTTTTAAAAATTGTTGCCAAAAAATATAACATGTCATATAATTTTTGTTAAATAAATGCTTATATTTATCACTATGGGGAACATAACTGCATGTTTTCATTATCCAAATAGTAATTGCACTAAATTTGCTATATGTAGGTCCAGTGGTTTGTCCTAAAGATCGCCAACAAACACATATCCATTCTTTTTTATAATTAGAGGAGAAATACTTTGGATAAGTAACGGTGAATGTTCTATTTCTTCCCACATATAAAATATAATAATCAATGTTTGTTTGTTTTTAATTATTCTCAAACTCTTTCCTGATTGTAAAAAGGCTCATTTTCTTGAAAACTCCAACAAAATTTTATTTTTCACTTATATCGTAAGTGTTTTTTTTCTCTAATATACGACAATGCATGTACGATAAACTGTTTTACAGGGAAAATTACTTACAAAAGATTATATCTAAAGGAATGAAAATAGAGATATATCTTATCTTAAATGAATTCTTAATCAAATATTCTCAATCCAATATAAATTATTTTAGGAGCATATGGAACACAAAACGCAGATGCGTCTGTTATTTCATACACAAGACAAAGCATTTAAATCATATGCAGTCTGTCGATAAATTCTTTCTGTTTTTTACCTGCTCACAAAATCTTTCTAACCAGTTGACCCGTTTCCCGAAATTTTGATAAAAATGCTGTCTTTTTTCCAGAACCCCGAACATATGTCCTTTTGATAGAAAAATAAAAATTGATAAAAGCATCTTCTTAGGCGGAGTTTCATCATTTTGATTTAGGGAGGATTTTCAAATCTAGATAAACGTGCAAAATTTTATCTTACATTTATATAAATAATTTGATATTCGAATAGAAATTAATGAATACATTATTTTCGATTGGATATTTACGAATAAATGCAACTTTGTCATTTATTAATATTTTGATATTTCCTATCATTTTAATTTCCCAATTCGAGTAATATAAGAAAATAAAGGTTTAATAGTTAGAAAACTTGTGTCGATTAAGTTGTAGCGAAGAACTAACTGCATTGAGCTGTTGTGCATGCACTCGAAATATCTCCTTTCTTGCAATAAATTGCAATAAAAAAATCTATTATTTTTATTTCCATTATGTATTTGAATCTCGGTAATAGATATGCAGACAAAAAAATCATACGGAAATAAAAATCATTTTTCGGCTGCGAACAAAATTGTCAAAAATATAACAATTTTCAGACGAAACTACATCAGATTTCATCAATATCATACAGAGTCACATCATATGATGTCATAATCACAAATAAACATAGTTACACACATTATTCATCTGTTTATAGCAACATTCATTACTCATATATAGTCATCTGTCCTGCTGCAGATGCACAATTGATTTCAAAATTGAATGGGTGTGCCACATTTGTAGTATGTGAATACATATATTTTCTTCATGAATGATTACAAGCTTGTCTGTATTATTTTAACCAAATAAAGATAAATTGCTAATGCTAAATTCCGATCCTCTTAAACATACACAAGTTTTGCAATCAATTTTCTTTTATCATACAATTTTATCAGCCTCTTATATTATTTTAAAAGTAAAAAAAAAAAAACTTACAATTTTGTAATATCCAAAACCTTTTATATATTAAAAATATTATTATGTACAAGTTTTAACTAAATATACAGAAGTATTTAAAATTATAAAACTTGATTTTTTTAATAAATATTAAATCATGAAAAAAAAGTTAAAAATTCATCGAATATGGAATTTTTTTTCATTTGAAATTTAAAATAATCATTTTTATTTTTCTTTTGATTGCTTATAGTAGTTACAGTTTTTAGTTTCTGTGAAAAATTGATTGAATATTTCTGTAATTGAAAGAGTTTTCCTTCGTGTTCTAAAATTCTTGAAATCTTTCATCTGTAGATCGTTCACATTGAGAATGAATTATTATTATTTTAATGCCTAATATCGAAGATTTTGATAGTACCGTTTTATAAAATTAACACAATCTTTTAAGAATAGCTAAATATTATTCTTAATTGTAATGGGCAAATACGCATTCGTCTATGTGAATATTTTAAAATTATGCAAGAAAACAATGGCTTACCTTATAAATTATTTCAACTTTGTAATTTTGCAAAGTCAGCCAAACATTGGTGCCTAGTAGTTAAATGAAATTAAGCAATAAATACTATATTTATGTGTTTTTTGATAAATTTTGTTTTATATGATAAATATATAAACATCCAATTTCTTACATTTAAATTTGCTAATATTTTTTAAATAGTACCAATGTGTATGCAATAAATTTCTAGCACTTCATTTTTGAAATTATGAAATTTATTAAAATAATAATTTAAATTGTAGTTATATTGAGCATTTAAAAAATATCTGACTGATGCAAGAAAAATTAGAGAAATTAAAAAAAATAATATTAATAATAAAATTACGCAAATGTAGTCTTTATACAAATTTTAATCATATAATTTCTTATATAAAAATTCGGGCTAATATCTTCAGTCTTTAAAGCATATTCATTATCCTTGATTAGAAACAATATAAATTAATAAATATTTCGCTAAGTAAGTAAGGGAAATAACTGTTCTAATATGAGCTTATCTTAAATGCAGCAGTTATGAAAAAAATCCGAGAAAGAAAGCGATTGAAATCTCGTTTGAATTATTAAATAAATGAGCAGTGTTTGTCTTTTCTCTCTTGCTTTGTTTACATCAAAAAAAGTAATAAAGATATAAAATACATAACAAAAATTTATGAGCTTGAAATTTTAAATTATTAAAATACCATGAACAGTATTAATCGGCTCACAAACAGAAATAAAAGTAAGAGAACGTACGTATAAAATGCCCAAAAAATTTAATACGTGTAATGGATTTATTTAGGAAAAAAATATGTTTCTGTAATATTAAACTGAAATACCCTCCCAGCAATTTAATAAAGCATTCCTCTTTTACCTGAATAAATGCTCTCTTTCCAAGATAAGATTTATTGTGGTAAAAATTCTCTTTTTTAATAGAAAAATAATTACTCCAAATTTTAATAATAATGGCATATATAAATAAGAAATGTTGATATTAAAGGAAGGAACTCAGTAAAAAAAATTGTGTCTTCTATCTCTCAGGTGTGAAAAGAAATACAGAGAATATTTACACATTTTTAGAGTGATTCTGATAAAGAATTTGATAATTCAAATGTTTTAGAATAAAGTTTTTTGTTCAACAACTTATTTGAGGTGAGAAATATTGTCTGTTATTTTTAAATTTATTCTTCTTTTAAAATATCGCATATAGATAAGTTGTAGATTGAAGGATATACTTTTGAGCCTTCCGAAGAGAAACATTCTTATTCCATAATTCAAAAAACGTTGTGAAATCATGGGATTAAAATTTTCAAGTGAAAAAATAAGTAGCAGTATTATTAGGAAAGAGGAGAACTTCAATCATTATTTCTAAGAAGAAAGAAGACTCCAAATGAATACCCGAAAAAGATATGTATTATTTCAAATATTTCTAAATCACTGGCAACAATAACAACAAAAAAAATACAAGATGAATCCCAAAGTCGATTTCGTAATCTTTAAATAAATCTGTACTAATAATAAATAAAATAATATGCGAAGAATTAAAAGAAAAAAAAAGCATATTTTTTCGCTACCTTTTGTCAAGGCATGTGGCTGAACACAAAACAGTTTGTAGTTGTATGAAAATTATTTAACAGGAGATAAATGAAAATAAATTGTGACACTTCATGAAGCAAAGCTTTACCTAAATGACTGCAATAAAAATAAGTCGATTTACAATAGAAAGCAAGGAAGAAAAATTGTTCAAAATTTTTTCTGTGAACTCGAAGGAAGACGGTTTTGGTATATGGTTTATGATTGCCAGAGGTTTTTCAACAAAAGAAAAAAAAATTGGTGAAAATATTGAAATCAATTCAACGCACTCTCAAGATAAAGTTTTACGCTCGGTATTATACAGACGAAATTCCGTTTCTTTATCCCAATGACTTTCTAAGAATGATACTTTATCAAGACAAAGCTACAAGTACGACAATATTCCTGAAAGAATGAAGATTGATACAGATATTGCATTTATACCTTTTCAATAGATTCTTTGAGGCTACATCTATGAACTATTGTGTCCTTAATCTGTGGAAATGAGCCGTTTCTAAGCATCAACCCACTAAGATTGATGAACTCTAAGAAATAGTAGAAGATAAATGGAAATTTTACGAAAATCCCTCCTGTTCATCGAAATCATAATGTTGATTTATAGTCCAGGAAAAAAGGGTATTTTATTTAAGAAAGTAGTCTTCACATTTAAAAAAAACATTTCACATTATAAATTAAACAATCCCAAAATCTTTCTAAAAATGTGTAAACAATTTCTGTACATCAATCTCAGACTTTCTCCGTTTTTCGGCTTTCTAAATTTTTTTCTATTGAATGAAAGAAGCATACATTTTTTTGATAAAAATATAATATACTGCAGTAAATTGAAATTTCTGGAATGCTTATAATGATGTAGAATTTCATTGTTTTATAGAATAAGGCATTAAGTGACGTCGAACGTATTTGTAGAATTAATTCCAAATATTGGGAAAATAAACATATTTTTTTTTTTGGATACCTCCCTCGATTTTACTATTTTTCAAGCTTTGGATAAATAATAGTTTAATTTTGAATTTTACAAAGCACTAAAATTTTTAAAGGAAAAAAAAACTGGAATAATTAATAAATTAGAGAAAATAATAAATTGCTTTTTATTATAGTGAGAATCCAAATTTCTACCTTTTTAATCTACTTTCTAAATGCAAAAGCAAATTAATTTTTTAATTTAAATGATCAGTAGAAAACAAAACTTATGAAAGGGTGCTTCGTTCAAAAATCGGATAATGCAAAGCAAATCGTTTCCATTTTCAGTCTACTGAAAGACATTTTAACTTCTTAATTTCTCTTCGGTAATCAGTTTTTGTAAAATATTGTAATATAATAAAGTGTTATCGCCTCTATAGTCCCAAACTTAAATTAAAAATGTTTTAATTTTTTCCTTTTTATATTCGAAATGTAGAGAAAGTACTGATTGTTAAAGAATCGAATTTGAAATTTTTATGAATCGCCATGTTTCAGACTTCCCACTTCTCTCTTCTTCAGAAAACACTTTTTTTGGAATCACGTCTATCTGTCTATGAACGCGATAGCTCTGTAAGGCTTTCATCTAAAATGTGTATTCTTATCAAATTTTTAATTAAACTTTCTAAAGTTATAAGTTTGTTAAGCTGTAATTTCGCATGTAAACGCTATATCTCATAAATGAAATTCGAAATTCGATTTTGTGATTCACTACACCTGCATCTCCGCATCAAATTTTTGCTTCAATCAGACGGTAAGTTGTTGTCCAAAATACAGTTTCGCAAAATATATTCGGTAAAAATTCTAAATTCACGCCAATGATATTTCATAATTAATGTCCACTAAACGCGGCCTTATTTAAAGCCCACAAAGTTATGCCGGAGAAGCGGAAAATTACCTTTATTCGAGAACATGCGGAAAACTTTTGGACAGATCACCCACACTAGTTCTGACTATTAATTTTAAAAAAATTAATGAGTTTGAAATGTTGAAGAGACAAATTGCTCTCTCTCTCTCTACTACTACTAGCATTGCACACATGAATAGAATAAATGCAAACTTCTCAGCTCATTTCAGTAGAAGTAGAATAATATTTTAAATAATAAATATTAAAAGACAGAACAGAATTTCAGATTCATAATTCCTAATGTTCAGAAATTGCATAATTTATTAAAATCACACTAAGCGTTAAACAATAAGCCAAGATAGAAAGAGAAAATCGTTTTTGTGTTACCTTTATTTGTTAAATTTGCTTTTTTCCTAACAGTTGCACACTTAAATAACTTTTTAATTATTGGCTGTCACTTCTGTAGTTTTTTTTTTAAATTTTGTTTCAAAATATGGTTTAATAAGGAATCAGTTTTTATTCCTCTTTATAAAAGAGAAAAATATTTAAAATGCATCTCATTAATTTCATTCACTGAATTTAGTCATAAGGAAACAATATTTATTTAAATATATAACAATGAATATAATTCTTCATTTAATAACGTTTCTTAATTATGTTCGTTATTATATATATATATATATATATATATATATATATATATATATATATATATATATATATATATATATATATATATATATATATATATATATATATGTAATACTTTTCGAATCCTGTCGGCTTTTTAATATGTAATATTATTTGTTGTGAAGCATGATGCAGTTTGAAGACAGTGAAGAGACTTATTATCTTTTTAAATTCTTTTTAATCCATCGGGTAAGCATAATTATTTACAAGCAGAGACGCGGACAAGACGTCCGCCACAGCGCAGTGCAAAAGCCAGAGTGGGGAAAAAAAGGGCCGAAATAAATTATCCCTCGCCTTATATAACCTTAGATTTTGATAGGGAAAATATCTGTCCACAGTGCTAACATATTATTAAGATTCTGATAGGGATTTCTGATGCATGTCAATCACATGTAAGGGAAACACAGGGATCTTTTAAGAAAGAATGTGCTTCCTGGACATTTTTACCCCTTCATGCCGAGCGTGTGAAAGTATCGGCTTTTAGCTGACTAAGTAATTTTATAAAGCTTCTCTTGAATTAATTAAGTAGAGAAAGTGGAATTGGATCACGAAATAAGAGAATATTTTAGAATGAAGTTACTATGGGCTAAATTAAGATAAAATCTTGGAAATTAATTAAATTGAAATTAAAAGTTTAAAATATCATTACATATATATATATATATATATATATATATATATATATATATGTATATATATATATATATATATATATATATACATATATATATATATATATATATATATATATATATATATATATATATATATATATATATATATATATATATATATATATATATATATATATAATAACGAACATATATTATATAAATGACCCTTTGCATTAATTTCTGGGTACCCTTTTTTAAATGAAAATGTGCTTTGTTAAAGCGGAAAAATAAATCATGTGACAATCGAACGACGAACATAACAGCCCACGTTCTCTTATATTCATAAGTAGCATATCCCTTCTACAAATTATGCAGTAGAGTCCAATGATGTATCCTGGGCTTGTGCCATATGAATATAAATCAGTTTTATTTTATTTTATTTCACACTTTTTCGATTAAGTTTAAAGACTTTTCGATTATAAACTTTATTCTAAACGCTGATGTGGTATCTAGCACTACAGCAACTAACAAATGTAAAGCAAGAATTTTCTTTTCCTATAATACCATACAAATTCAAAGGTCGGAAAATTGATATTAAATTGACCATTATTAAGCTTTCTTCGATCTACAAACAAAATTTAATTAATGAATCCTTATATTGCTTTCTGACATGAGAAGAACATTCGTATTTTCCAAAAAGTTATCCGGAAGCCGTAGTTAAAAAATCGAACTAAATGTCAAGAAATAGAGCAGAATCGGTAAAGATAAAAATTCTTATCCTTGCACTATCAAGGCTTTTTGTTCAATCTCTATCACATTTTCATTCGAGATTGTTTCGTGACGTCAGTATTGACGTCATTCAGGGAAAAAGCAACAGGCTTTAATGGCTGTCGCCATGGAAACGAGGGGCATCGCTACGAACCAATGAGAATCGAGAAAAGATCTGCAGCTCGATATTCGCCGACTGCGATGTGCCAGGGATTTTGGTCACTTTTGGCTATTTATAGGAGATTTTAGCATGTTTTATTGTGTAAGCAAACTAAATGGACATGAAATACATATTTTATCTAGACAAAAATTCTTTGATTGGTGCATATGAGATTCCTTCACAAAAAAAAAAAAAAAAGGTCCAGAAGCTTTTAATTTATCATAACAATATCTCACAAGAAATAAAATAAAAATAATAAAATGCTCTCTTCTCTTGCAGAACCTCCCACACAAAATCTTAATTTGACTATTTCTCATTTTAAATAAGAAAATTGATAAATAATCAATGCATAGACGAATAAAAATGCATTCAAATTCAACAGAAGTAAAAGTTTTTAAGAAGCGATTTTTTAGTCTTCAACACTCTGTAAATAAAAGCTTAAATGCAATTTTTAAGTTTTTAAATGACTTCTATTAAAAAATTCTTTATAAATGCAGCAATATTAGTGAATTATTTTATTCCGAAATAAACTTATAAGAATTAATAAAGAAAAGAAGTGTATGTTTCATTCAAAATATTAATGATTATTAATTACAAGGTTACTCATATTTTCACATTTTGATAACCAAAATTAGCTTTTAAATTCATCACAATTTTTATATTACCAATAATACATTGTTATTCTAAAATAATTTATTAGTTCAACAAAATATTGATTATTTAGAATGAAATATTGTTAATTTCTATGAGAATTTATCATAAAAATACTTTTTTTCTCCTTAAGGTGGAAACAGTTTTAATCCAGTATTGTAAGTGACAGTTATTTCATTTTTATAAAGTTGATACTTAAAAATATCTCACAAAGGGAGGGCACAGGGTTGAAATCTGAGATCGGGATGAGATTTAGTATAATGATAGTATATATTTAGAATGTTCACTCATGAAAATATTAAAATGCAATGGCCAGTCAATTTCCGAGAAAATGGTCCTAAACTTTTGGTAAAGCTTATATATTGATATCTTGACTCCCGTCCGGATGATCCCAATGGCGTGGTTGTCTAGGTAACAGACTGGTATGCGGAAGGTCAGGGTTTGAACCTGGCTGGGAATTTTTCTTTTTTTAATAATTCTTATTCAATTAAAAATAATATGCATTTTTAATTTTTTTTTATCATTTTTCTGATACAGTAGACTTGCAAGGCATATAATTAATTTGCAGAATATCTGTAGTGTATTATTTGAAATTTTGTTCATAATCACAAAAGTTTAGTTTAGTTCTATTGACGCCTCATTTAGAAACAATACATGAACTATTTTGGGAGGGACTTCATAATTTTTAATCATGACGTTTACAGAGCATAATATCTATAGAACCTAAGTTTTCATACATTGAAATATTCCATGAAAATAATGATCCAAAAGAATATTCCAGCAAAAAAAAAAAAAAATTGGAAGATATAATTTTGCACTGAATGAACTATTCCAAGTTCTAATTGTCATCGTGAATACAATAAACTGATCATTTAAATAATTAAGAATTGAGAATCGGTATTTTCTGTCTTTATGTAAAAAATCAAAAATATTACATTTTTCATTGAAAATCTAAGATTAAATCCATTAAAAACATATGAGAACGAAAAAGTTGTCTATTCATAAATAATTTTTTAAATTTAATTGTAAAAGTATTTTCATAATAAAATTTATACAGATTGAAAGTCCATGCTTTCAAAGCACTGGCTCAAAAATTTGTTGAAAAAATATTTAAAATGTTTTTTTATTATCTCTGCAGCAACGAATCACAATTTTAAATCTATTAAGAAAGTATTATGGATTATGTCTCCTGCTTCATTTTTATTTGCAAATTATATATTTTCCAACAAATCGCAAGATTTGATTCAGAACAGGCAAAATTAAATTTTCCTTCTCTAAAACCATACAAAAGAAGATAAATGTCTGAGCATCACGTTCGAAGGGGGTGGGAAGCAGGATGATTGTGAAGAAGTTAAAAACCGATTCAAGATGAATTTTTTTTTCTTTTCTTCAATGTACTTTTTTCTCACTTTCAAAGATGCAATTTATCTTTTGCCTACAAGTTGTGTAGAGAATGTTTAACTCGAGGTTCCATTTTTTCCCATCTAAAAGATCTCCCTGAAAACCAATATAAAAGCTCCATGCAAGCTATAGTACAAGACATTTACTGGAAGAAACTTTTTTTCTGTAATCTCCTAAAGGCACAAGGTCTCACAATGGTTAACGTTTACGAAAAAAACATTTATGCGTTCTCTGTGAAACCATCAGTCTGTTGGAAACTGTCGTTTCTATATAGGTCACAACTAAAGTTTCTGTAGTTTTGAAGACGTGTGGTGTAAGAATTATTTTATACGAAGGGAGCATTAAACGTATTCTTTGAATTTTCTGGGTCATATCTTCCATAAATAGCATTCATAAAAAAATTCTAGGGTGGAAAATATAAAATGCATCTGATACTTTCCAAAGAAGATAAAGGTTACTGTAAGGTCCATAAAAGGAGCTCTCTCATGTTCTGTGAAAGACTCTTAAAATTATTACCGAGCATAACCATAATAGCTCGCCTTTGCATTTTATGAATACAATAGTTTTATGTGACATAACCATATTTAGAAAAGAATATGCATTTATGTGGAGTACAAAGTTTAATTTTAGAAACAGGCTGATGGGTTCTTATGAAAGAAAACAAGGAAAAGAAATAAAATTATGAACTGATTTTTATATAAAAGTATTAAAATAAAATAACTAAATTTAAATCTTTAAAAATGTTTGATTAATCAATTCTAACTTGAAATTTTTTCAGCATTTAAATTATTAACATTTATAAATATATAACATCATCAGAATGCAATATTTAGCAAGGAAATCTACGTAAATGACTTATGCCCCCTGAATAGGAACAAGTAGATTAATTTGTGGTTTCACTAGAGAAGACATGCCCTCTAGGAGTAACGAAAGCTTTGTCTAAACATACTATAGAAGGAATTTTCGTTCATAAGAAGAAAAACCAAAGCCTTACTCAATTGAAACCCCTCCCCCTCAAAGGCAAAGGACTAACATCCCGGACTTACATAAAAAAATAAAGGTAGCAGAGCTAAAATTTTTTAGAGATAATTTTATCTTTGAATTTTTTCATTCAAGATTTGAAAGCATCAACCTTGTTTTCTAAAATCGAATAAACAGTCTCATTATAGCTATATCTTTTGGATATGAGAGTAATATGATTTAATCTCCATAGAACTTTGTGTAAATGACTGAAAAATGTCTATAGCATTTTTTTCTTATTCTGTGAAGATTTATAAATAAATTTACGCCTTTTCACTGGTGACACCCTTTTGCACACCTCTTTGTTCCCCATGCTGATTCTCATTCACCATTGAAGATGGTGCATCATTTTGGCGTTTTATTTATTTACTTATTTAATTTTTATTGCTAAAAATACCTGCAGAGAAGTAAGAAGATTCAAAATAATTAAAGGAGAGAATTTAACTTAAAACAATGATATATATTTATTTTTCGGAGCAATATACAAGTCTTTGTATTTGGCTAATAATTAGGCTCGAATTACTTTTCCAAGTGCAGAGGATTAATATTTTATAATTTTATATGTTTTAAACAAAATTTAAAATTTTTCTTATGTACAATCATTGATGTTAATGTATTAATTTCACTGCATATAAGCATATATTGTTTCTTTCAAATCAGGCAAAATTGCAGCACTATGCAGAAGGGCTATGTTGGTTTAGGTAGAGAAATACATAGAAAGTAGAAATGGTAGCACGGATAATTCAATGATTATTCTACTTGCAGGTCACTTATGATCTTCCACGGCGCCATTGAAATAATCAGATGTTTATCCTCTATGGCAACCAATGGGCTAATTATAATCAAAATTCATGGCAATATACGTCAGTTATTATTATTTTTGGGAACTTAAATATATTTCATTAAACGAAAATAAAGGTTTATGATTTCCACTCTTTCGACTTTCATTACATAAGAAATAAGAGATATGGTAACAATCACAGGCATTGATCTCAGAAATAGTAATTATCAGAAATAATACTATCGTACATTTATTATCTACTAGCCGCCTTTGGCGACCAGCCGGTTCGCCAATCTTAATGTTCGTTAAAATTTTAATAATTAAATATTTTATGCAATTTCTACTTTAATAGCTTCTTCATCAAAATATTTTAAAACTTCAAATTTTGATTATCATATAATTCATTCATAATATTATAAAGGCCTTCAGTAATAACGTAATATGTATCTCTCTCATTTTCTGTTAGCACCCGTAGAATTTATGCTTTAAATTAAAATGGAAAGAATTTATCTTCAATTAATATAATAATATTTTTTACTGAAACAAAGCATTTTTTTATAATCTGATTACTGAAAATAGAGTCACTCAGCGTTTAAACTTTATGGGCACTAAAGAATATCTTTTTAAATTTATGTAATATCTCAAGAGTTGGTCAACAAAATTTTCTTAGATTCGTTATGAGCAGATCGATTCATTAACAATGTTTAAATTTAAATGCATCAAACACTAAGAAAATAAAACGAATCGTTTAAAATAAACGGTTGAAAACGGTAGAATTTATGCTTTAAATTAAAGTGGAAAGAATTTATCTTCAATTAATATAATAATATTTTTTACTGAAACAAAGCATTTTTTTATAATCTGATTACTGAAAATAGAGTCACTCAGCGTTTAAACTTTATGGGCACTAAAGAATATCTTTTTTAATTTATGTAATATCTCAAGAGTTGGTCAACAAAATTTTCTTAGATTCATTATGAGCAGATCGATTCATTAACAATGCTTAAATTTAAATGCATCAAACACTAAGAAAATAAAACGAATCGTTTAAAATAAACGGTTGAAAACAGGTTTTAAAAAAAATTCTTAAAAAACGATGTACTTAAAACTATAAGCATATACAAAAAATATATAACTAACATAAATACAAAATACAATTTACTTACAAAGGCATGCAACTAACCCAAAAATAATTTAAATCATCCATTGATAACGTTGTCATGGCAACAATCAGAACAGAATGCGCATGCGTGAATTTTCTTCGCCGGTTACGTAACGCAAATACCTGATTTTTTCTACGCCAGTTGGGGTAACGCTATGCGGATTAGAAATTTTTAATTTCCTTTATTCTGTTTTATTTTAATTCAAAAGTACTTCAGAATGAATCTGAAAGATTGATTCATTAACAATGTTTAATTTTAAATGCATCAAACATTAAGAAAATAAACAGAATCGATTGAAATAATCCGCCGAAAAATTTTAACCCTAGCCTCATTACTGTTGGGAGAAAAAAAAACTGAAGCCTTTCTCGTTTGGCGGTGGGGAAAATGGAAGATTTTTTTGGCGGAAAAGTTGGCGGTGGGGAAAATGGAAGATTTTTTTGGCGGGAAAGTTAGTTTTTAATTAATAATTAAAATTCTAATTAAAAATTCGAAAAAAGAAACCCCAGGTGCACATTCCCAACCTCCAAGGTATACATGTACCAAATTTGGTAGCTGTATGTCAAACGGTCTCGCCTGTAGAGCGCCAACACACACACACACTTTGAGCTTTATTATAAGTATAGATTAGTATATAATAACTATTATCTCAGAAAATGATTCATTATCAGAATTAATATCCATCTTAAAATGGATCTCTGTTTTCTACATCAACGCAAAAAGTCAAAAGTTTTATATATATTTCTAGTCGTTTGTAAAATATCCCTTACTATTAAATCTTTTCAGCTATATAGAAATATAATATGGAAGAAATTCAACAGAGTCTATTTGCAAATTAAAATTTAAATCCTCAACCAGCGGAAATACTTTCTTCCACGCTTTTGTTTACTCTTCCATAACATAGTAAACTTTTGGTTTAATTTTATTGAATAGTAAAAATAAACGGGGCTGATTTTAGAAAAATAACTTATTTTTGCCACTAAATTTTGCCTAAAATTGGATACAGATCTACAATTTCGGCACAAAAGCAGTTCGAAATAGTGTTGAGTTGGGTTTTCTAGAATCATAATTTTCAAATATGTATAAATAAATTCTCCATAAAGAATCAATACCTTCATAAATTTGTTCCTAAATTTGATGTACATCTAAAATTCTGGTGAAAACAGAAGCAGATATGTTTTCTGGTCTTTCTAAGATAGTGTAATAAATGTAATATGAAATTGCTGAAAATTTTATACTAATGTATCATTACAAAAAACATCTGAATAAAAGCATATTTAAATGAAAATTAGTACAGTTTTAATTTTAAAGTTTGCTTAAAAATGCATCACATTGTCTTTAGCGTTTGATTTAAGAATTTACATTCGTTTTCTAAAATATATCGTTATAATTAAAAAGATTTTTGTTTAAGAGAAAAATGCTTTCCGTGAAGATAAAGGATAGATATCTATTAGCGTTTGAAAGTCAATAAACTTTTCATTGAACAAGACTTGAACTGCAAAATAACATTATTGCTTAAACTATTCTAAAATAAAAAAAGATAGAATGAATACATGGATAATTACATAGCATTCATTATCATTTGAAGAAGTTACTGTAAGCATAGTGAAGGCATAAAAGCAATATATATATATATATATATATATATATATATATATATATATATATATATATATATATATATATATATATATATATATATATATATATATATATATATATATATATATATATATATATATATATAAAATATAGAATTTTAGGAATATTCATAAAAATAACTTTTAAAAATCATTTAAATCATCTGAAATATAAATATCATAGTTTTCATATATCATAGTTTTAGAAGTTGCAAAACATAAAAATGAGTATCAATTTTTGTTGCAGAATAAACAATTTTCACTGTAATAATAGAAGTAAATTACTAAAGAATGCTCTTTAATCTGTATATAACTTAACGAATATTTGAAAGCGTATTTAAACAAGTTTAATAGGCAATATCAACAATTTTCTATTTCATTTTTTAAATAAAAAATATTCATTACATAAAAAAATATTCATTCATTACATCTATTACATAAATGCCCGTTACATATTGAAGAACCTTCATTCAAAAAATAACTGCGAAATTTTGCTTTATTTTATAAAATACTATTTTGTACTCATAACCTGTCACTCTGAAAATTAAATTCAATATTTCATATATCAAAATTATGCTAACGTTTGAAGATTTCATAAATTAAAATGAAGTCTATTATTTTAACATAAGGGGATTTCAAAATCATTCTAAATTTAGAAGATTGTATAAATTGATTGGTTTTAATATGAGGAATCCTAATCATTAATCACTTCAGAGATGTTTAAAATTTGGAAAACCATCTCAGCATTAAGAAATCATATTTTTACATCATTAGGATTTTACAAATACTCAAACTATAATGACTGAAATCGAATTACTGACCGACTTCTTTTAATTTCTATATCAGATTAATTCATTTATCATATTCGATGTCAATTTGGTATTTTTTAAACATCATATTTTTATATATATATATAAACTAAATATTTCTTATACGAGCTCTATTAGTTTATGCTTTACCTTACCGATTGATGAAAACTATTCAAAGGAAAAGAATTTATTTAGATTTTTATCAACGCCAGTAGAAATCAATTGCAAAATAAAAAACAGATTCTTTTTTTACTTCTTTGTGTTAATATTTTTTTAGCATTACGAGAAGAATTTTTGTATGATGGCAATAATTTAAAAATCATGAGTTCATCTCTAAGAAGAATGTTTACACATAAGCTTCACAATTCAACAAATTGTCGTAGATAGTTAGTCACAAATGCTAAAGCATATAGCATAATTTAACATTTATAATTCAAAAATATTTATTTTCTCTTCCAAATACAGAATTAAAATTTCCGTCACTCCTTTTAAGAGATTTGTGTCACTATTTTCATGCAAATTATTATCATAAATTACTTATAATTCACAGAAATTTTGAAAGAAATTTATAATCTCTTTTGTGAATTAGAATAAGAAAAAGGAAGAAATAAAAGAAGTATTTCTTTTTGAAGTAAATCCATTGTGATAGGCAATTGATATTAACGCTCAAAATATGAGGAACACCCTCTATTTCATAACAAATAATCTTTTAAAGTATTACTATTTATTTAATTTTTTTTCTGCTTCCAGTTTTATTCATTTACTCATCTTTTGCAGGTGGTGCTGGTGTTCCTACTTAGTATAGCGTCATTGATCATCTACTTCATCGATGCCTCACGGTAAGTCTTCTGCCTACCTCTGTTAACTTTTTGCGAGAAAATCAAATAATTTTACTTTGCAAAATACTTTCAATTTATGTTTTAACCAATTATTTTAAATTACAAAAAAATGTCATTGCCTTAAATTTCTGATTCATTCGTAAACTTTTTGAAACTATGAAATATTTGGAAATTTTCAAGCAGTTTTTATCATTGAAAGTCCTGAAATAGTCAATCTGAATACTTAATTTAGTTTTGCAATCTAATTAAAAATAACAGTTTTAAAATATTGAATTTTTCAATAATATTTCATGGATTCAGAAAAGAAACGTATCTTATTATAATTTTTAAGAGTTGAATAAATAAGTTTGTTGATCCAATAGTAATAAATGATTGCTGCATTTTTTAAGTATTGAAGTCTGGTTATTTTTTTCGAAGGATAATCCCTGAATTTGAAAGCATTGTAATTGTTTATCAATGATGTGTTTTCTTTTCAAATCACATCAAAATATGATAGAACTTTTTATTTTCATTATTTACTATTATCTCAACATAAAGATTATTTATTTTGAAGAACTGAAAATTTCGCTATAGCTTAAAAATTATGCTCAGATATATTATAGCCGAGATTGAAAAGAAGTAGAATAGATGAAGAGTTTTTGCATTTGTAATAATTGATCATATGTTCTCATAAACATTTATCCGAAGTCCCCAGTACCAAATTTTCTGTGATTCATATATCATATTATAACTTGATTTCCTGTATATTAATGAACTTAGTATATAGTAAAGAAGCTATCAAGAAGAACCAACATTTCCATCTGTTGGAAAGTTTTAAATAAATTTGAGCATTAAGGAAAACTTTATGTCCCATTTATTTAAAGAGTTGTTTTTTAATAATTATAATTTACTAAACAAAACAACCAATTATACAATAAACAAAGTAAATTAAAATACATTTTAAATATACTATTTATGTGATTACACTCATAAATAAAAAAAATTCAAATAATTTTTAAATTTTGCAATAAAAAACTGCAATGTTTTAGTTATGCACTAATCTGTCAATGCAATCAAATATTATCCAATTCTCTGGGAAATAATCATTTAAAAATATATGATGAATATTTTTCCTGGCGTTATTTCTTATATGTGAAATAAAAGATTTTATATCCTTTTAGCAAAGCTTCAAAATAAGAAATGGCATTTCTCTTCCTTATACAGAAAGCACGCCATTACATCTAAAGAGAACAAAACGAGGAGCTGTCATTGGTTCCTTTGCATCATAGTTTCTTTTTGAAAACAAAAAACTTCAATTACTCTTTACAAATACATGCTAAAAAGTATAACTCGAGAGACATAATATTATGTATTTAAAATATCATTCTAGCGCGTTTGGAAATTCATGATATTCTCCAAACAATACTTCATAACAAATCCTGTTATTGCATATTATTATTATTTAAAAATTTTAAATTTTAATACATGAAACATCTTCATTGATATTTTAAAATCCTCAAATATAATGACAAGAAATTCATTATACTATGTAAATACTTCATTATATTTATATTATAAAATCTCTGCTTTTTTAATGAATATTTGAACTTAATGTAAATAAAAGTAATACTTTTAAAAACGATGGCTTCTGATTAATGAAGATACATATTTTGATAAGAATTTCTGAAGAAGATTTTTTAGATCCCTTTATATTTGCTCAGCGTAATACCTCTTCCTCTCCAAATTTCTTATCCAACCCAACATTAGTACAACATTTAACACTGAATTTTATAATTATTCGAGGGTATAATATGGTAAAATAAAATTTTGTGAGTGAAACTATTTGTTAAAAAGTTGGAACAAAAACTGTAAAATCAAAAGAAGATTTCTTAAAAATTTAATTTCTTTTCACCATTTTCATTGCAGATATTAGAATTTAAGAATTTTGTTTGTGTCCAACAAACGCATCTTATAATATCATTCATATAAATTAATAATTTTTCAGTGTGAAATTATTGTTCAATCGAAAAAAGAAAAAAATATGCATATTAGAAATATAATTTGAATAACTAATAATCTTGTAAGTCAAAAATGTAATATAAATATATAAAAAATATTAAAAAATGTTTCAATAAAATATAAAAATTGCGGCTGTAGTATAATTTTTAAAATCAAATTTATTGAATTGTTGATAAAAAATTTTTAATGCTTGCCTTATCACATTAAGATTTCATATGAAATAGCAACATTTTACTTTTAAAAAATTATTTTCATGTTAATACAACTAATTTCATAGCTAATATAATTAAAATGCTTAGTTCATGTAATATCTTGTTACCAATTAATAATTTTTAAAAAATCAACTCTGAGCAATCAATTTCTACAGCAGAAAAATGGTTCTATTAATATTTATTAAAAATAAATTTTTTCTTTATTGAAATATTTTATTTTAATAAAGAAATATCGATAATTGTTATATCGAAAATTTGTATTTTCTTAATTTTACCTGATTTGAAAGTTTTCAACTTAAGATAACTAATGAAGTATCAATATATATATTAAAATATATATTTAAACAGTAATTAATTTTTTTAACATTTAGTCAATGATATTTAAGTAAAACATCATTTTTATACATTTAATAATAAAACTCTTCATTTGTATGAAATTGGCTGCTTTTTTATGATTTTGCTTTGATTTGCAATCAACTTTCTTCATAAAAAATTTAGTTTAAAAGAACAACACAGCTTTCAAAATGAAAGCTTTTTGAAGATTTAAGAATAATTTACTTATTTTATTTTCATTCTAAATAAAACTTTTTGATTAAGATCATGTCATTTCCCAAGCAAGCGAATTAGAATGCAATAATGGGCCATAAATGAAATTTTCTCTTTTATTGCATTTTATGGTATTCATTTATTCGTTTAGCTTTCAGAATTCTTAGGAATTATTGTTATTTTTTTTTAATTTACTGAAACAATTCAGAATTCTTATCTCTTATTCTAATTTCAGAATTCTTAGGAATTATTGTTAATTTTATAATTTATTGAAACAACAATTTATGAAGTCTTTTACAAATCTCTGATTGCAATTTTATTAAGTTATCAATACAAAAAATAGTCCTTACAAGCACAAGTTATTGTGCAGCATTTGCACAACGGTGTTCGATATTCTGAATGCCGTATAATATCGTGTAGGTATTATAACAACATTGTAGGGCATATCTTACGGTATCCAGGGAGCATTACCTATTTTATTTTATTTTTATATCATTATTGAGGCAAATAAGTTTTACTCGATGAAATTTATTGATTTCAATTTTTTTAGCAACAAAGAATCTATTAAGAAGAAAAATTATGTATTATATGTATATTTAACTAATTGATTTTCGTCTATTCCTCGAATAATGAATCATAAGTATACTTAAGAACTGGTTTTTTGCTGCAGCCCTGGATTTATTCTCTAATATTTTTTATATATTTTCGTATAAAATTGCATTTAATATTATTTAAGATACGTATTTATAACTCTAAATATTGTTGCTAAATCACTTAAGTCCCCTATATTGTAGTTATTAAAAGAAATTAAATCTTTCATTTTGAACCTTATCCTTTTGTTTTCCCCCAGCACTGGACACTCCACGAAAGGGTGAGTAGAAATATCGATACCTTACTCTATCCAAACCACCTGCACACCCCCTGTCACCCAATCTCCTCGCCTATCCTGGACCTTCTCTGCATAAATTTCATTGTTTGGTATTTACTATGGCGAATACGCAAACCAATAAATATTTGAGACTCTGTTGAATTAAAACTACAAACATAATATATCTTATTTTTTATATATAAACGCAATTAATTTTTAACTTAAGAAATATTTGATGTGAACACGAATTTGAATCAAGAAAAATTATTTGGGATAAGAAAGATTATAATAGAAATAAGATTCTGTATAATATTTAAAAAAAAATAGGAATCTAATTCCTTAGAATACAGAAAAAAAAAGAAAAAAGAATCTAAATACTTAGAAAATAATAGTATTCTAGGATAGAAAAGTATTTTAACTTCACTTCAAATTGTAAATAGAGGAGAAAGATATTATTCTGCTATCTTTACTAAAGTATATTTATTCTGCTCCAGATATTATAAAATTTTACCATGAAATCTTAAGAAAATGAAACATTTACATTTTTTTTCTAACGAAGGGTATTAATTTGATAAATATTTCGGAAATAGAGACTTCTATTTCCCAGCACTCTGAAATAAATTATAAATAGAAAGATAACCCTTTTACCTAAATATAGAAAACCAATGTTACAACATTTAAATTCGTATAACGCGAAAGAATACCTTTGGATTATGATTTAAATTTTTAAAAATTTAATTTATAGATATTTCAAAATGAAGATAAAATAATCAAAAAGTTAGAATTAATAATAAAATTAATAACTTCACTAATAATAAAAAATCAAATTAAAAAATTATATATTTATACAGGCATCATTAAGTATGTTACTATTGCATTCATTAAAATACTGTATTCAAATCAAGCTTCTAATACATCAAAGATACGGAATGGGTAAGTATATATAAGAGCATAAAACATAGTAAATTTAACACATTTCACAGGAAAGAATTGACTGAAAAATCCTACATAAATCGTTGCTGGAACCTGTCTCAATTTTCTTAGTTTTATTTACAATAAAAAAAAAGCAAAAGAAATTATTTGTTGTTTCAAAATCGCAAAATGTTGTAAAAAATTTCAGAAAATCATAAATCTAACATACTTGAAAAATTTTTCTGAAATAAATGATATAAAGTTTCCAATTTTAATCATAATTCATGGGGTTTTTTTTCGTCTAAAATAAATATAAAAAAGTTCTGAAATGTTCAGTAATTTTTTTAAATATTTTTTGACTAGAACGAACAAAATTAATTCACTTATAAATAATAAAATAAAATCTAAAATTCTTAAAACATAATTTAATTATACATAAAGAAATGACTCCAAAATGCTACAAATTTGCATAAATTAAAAGATAAATTTAAAAAGTACTATGTTTTCTAAATATAATTAGAAATTAATTTCATGATTCTTTTAATAAATATGTATTAGAAACTAGACTTAGTTCGGTGTCTCCTATGGAAGCAAAATATTTTTTTGCAGAAATGGATTTTGCACTTCTAATGAATAGAAAAATAAATGCAAAGCTTGAGCAGGAATAAAAATAGCCAAAATAATAAACATTGCTTTGAATTCATAAGAGCGCTAGATCAGAAATTGGACGCGTGCCATTAGCGAACACGTTTTATGAGTGACGGAAAAGAGGAAATCCAAGAATATCTCAGAAAAATCTCTTAAAATAGTTCTTCATTTTTTAATAAAATTTCTAGAGCAAGTTTTGCTATTTAGTATTTAAATTATTATCATTTAACCTAAGAATTTTAATCAAAATAAAATAATCTATTTGTTTAAAAATGTTTTAGAAAATTTATTATAAAGTAAAATTTCAAAAGTTTAATACATTTATGTTTGTACTTATAAGGAACTATCAATATTTATTATTGTTTTGATAATTAATTTAATTATCATAAATATTAAAATTTATACTAAGTAATGGAAATATTTAAAAAAATTATTTTTATTGTAACAAAAATTGCAAAATTTTTTTTAAATATTCCCAATGAAAAATTTATTGAATTTATGCAGCAAAAGAACAATATACTCTAAAGTCAAAAAGATCTCTATATTCATAGGAGAAAAGAGAGAAAAATAATTATTTAAAAAAATGAAAAATTTTCATTTTATTCAAATTAAAAGGAACAATGTCAAAATATCGTATTTGATTGGTTTTTTTTAATTTTTTACAACTATAGAATTTTAATATTCTTTAAGCTATATTTTTATATAGTTCTTCTAGTCAAAACTTTCTATGTGATATTATTAATGAAATGCCCGCGAGTGCACACACATACATAGTGTTTTTGGTCATTATTCACAATTAAAGCATCTGTATTTTGTTTGGATTATTGATATTAAAAAATTACAAAACAATGAAAAAAGAATAATTAAAATAACCTTTGGCTACATAAAAACAAATCAATTACGCATGTAAAAATTGCATTTAAGGTATCGATTCATTATATTGCAAACGCATTCCAAACTTGCATCGTTCGCTATTAATGATTAATAATTTAACAAATGACTTCGTAATTGACTATTAAATTTTTAAAAGCATTTATTGACATAAAATTTTTTAATAAATATAAAATTAAAATAAATATATATATTAAGAAATAATAAGGTTCGTTTAAAAACAAGACTTGCAATTGTTTTACAGTAATTAAATAAAGAAAAATGAGTTATTTCAATTTTAATTATATACCAAATAGAATGCAGAGAAAAACTTTCCTGCTATTGATGTGTCATGCATGTTAGTTGTTAGCTAGATCTGCTTGTATTTGCATGCTGTTGTATCCCTTTCACAATAATTATCGATCAACGTTTGAATGTTGTAGTAATGTTTGTGCAGGTGAAGTTCCAGTGGCAGCGATTTTGATTATTTTATGTGTTAACTTTATTGTGTAGTTCAGATAAAATAATTTGTTGTCTAGATGAAGAAATTTTTGAAAAGAGTTCAAAATTATTTATTTCAAAATAATTTTCTAAATTATTATAATGCTTATATTTTAGAATAGACCTTTTGGATTTAGTCGAGATGTATACATACGAAATAGCTTTATGTGTAGTTATAGAAAAGATTCTATTTCTACTTAATTACTTCTCATAAATGTTTGTAGAATATTAGACATGAAAAAAGAAATCATCCATTCAAAGAAAAATATCTGCACTGTTCATTATGGCATCATCATATGTAAGTAAGCAGTGCAGTTGATTTCATCATATGTATCTTATGGACAAATACGTATTTCATTAACAGCATTCCTTTCCATTAATGAGTCTTCTGAAATTTTTTCATAATTTATGTCTTCAATTTATTTTATTTTTTAATTTTAAAAAGTCATATTTAAAAGTAGATTGTTCACTACAGATTCGTCAAAAATAAAAATATACATTCGTCAAGACTAATTTTAGACGAAAACGATTAATGTATTCGAAAGTAATCATTAATGTAGTTTCACGTTACTGTCAGCTGAAAGCTTCTAATAAAGTGTGTTTAATGATAAAAAGAATGGGAGAATTGTCTCTTCCAGAACGTGTTTATATTTGATTTTAATCATATGATTATAAATTATTAAAAAGAAGGCAGGATCTAAGTTTAAAAATGCATTAGTGGATATTTAAATGAATAATTAAAACGCCCTGAATTTATTAAGCTTGCCTACAATCTAGAGGTAAAATTATTGCTTTTAAAATGCTGAATTGATTATGATAGATTTCAAAGTATTAACAACTGGCTATTTATAAAAACTCATTTAAGAAACAACATATTCAATATAAAACATACAGTATAAAAATTTAATTTTTACGAATATCTCTTAAGATATTTTCAACCAAATATAACATTATATTATATAAAATAGCATTTTAAAATATTGCTAAATTCTATTTTATTAATAAAAATAAATCGATTGCAAAATTTTAATAGTGAAGCCACAATGAAGAATTGAAAAATGTATATTATTTTCTGTTGTCTGTTATTTTTTAAAACTGAAATTCACATATTGAGCATGTTCCCAATCAATCTGTTTCCACTTTCTCATGGGCTGCTGTGTGTCGTGAAAGTTGCATGACGTGTTTGTGTTCATTGTGTCGCAATATTTCCATTATCCTCATAACCTTTTGTGTGTTCCATCTTAATAAATGTGGTTCCTAAAATGACTCTTGTTTATTTTGAAATATCTCCAAATATGAAATATGGCAATCATTCTAAAATCATTCATCTTGCTGAATTTATCCTCAGAAATAATTTGACTTTAAGATGTTCAAAAATGCTCTTCATGTATTTAATATTTTTTATTTTAGTGATGGAGTGGAGATGTGCCAATCATGGGCAACCAACACCACCCAGCAGATAGACTTAGCGCTAAATATATTTTTTATGGTCTACTTTTTTATACGTGTAAGTATATATTGTTAAGAGCGAAGATTTGATTCTTCGGTAATTATGATGTATCAGCTGATACTATCATTTCAAAATGACTTAAATAAACTAAATATTTTTAAACTAAAAATATATATGACAATTAATGAAATATTTCACTGATAATAGAAATTCCTTATAAATATCAAATACAATTCATATTTCTTAAACACGCCTAAGAAATTAGAGGATGCTTCAAAAATGTAAAAGAAAAATTTAATTAAACAATAATATCAAGGTTATATCTTGCCAGTTGCGTTTCTATTGCTGAGTCAAAAATGAAAATTTCTAAAATTAAATTAAAAAGAAATAAAATACAAGATTTTTTTCATTGCTTCATAATCCTTTTGAAAGAATTCCAAATGTTTGTGTACGATGTTTATAGGAAATGTCAAATTTTATCAAATTTCGAAATTAAGAATTAATCTCTTAAGCATAAAATAATGATCATGATTCCCTCAAAAAAAATCTTTAAGTCACAAAATTTGATATACCAAAGCTGTGTTATGTTAATCTGTTATATCTGTTGTGTTCATAGTATAATAAATCATTTAAATAGAGTCAAGTTTTATCACAGTGTTGTTAAAAACCTTCAGAATAATCTAAAGAAGAAAAAAAAATCCACGTGATTAAGAATTTGATGAATTTCAGTTCAACAATGAATTCTATGATTTAAAATATTTTTCAGGAACATGTTGCATTACAGATAATTTCATTATATTTAATTCGAAAGACATTTTTAAAAATTTTAAATAGCATGAAAATTTTTGTGCAGTAACATTTTCATGAGTTATTTTGGAAAACATTAAAATCTAGCTTAATTTTTAAATAGTTAAAATTTCAAAAAGAATCTATTCAAGATGCAAATTACCATCCTCTAAAATATATCTGTGTCACATGTAGTAATTTTAGGTCAAACGACGGTCTGACTTGTGAAGTACCAACATACAGACACAGACATATTATCCTTTACTATTATTAAAGACAAAAGAAAATCGATAAGTGAAAATCCTATGAATCAGGCATTATATCCGGAAAAAAAACTACAATTTTTTTAATGATTGTAATGATGATGAATGCACTCTAAAATCTATATTAATAATGAAGATTGTAAATTATTATTAGTAAAGTAATATTATCTCAAAAATGTAACTTTTACAACGTTTCAAAATTTAAAAAAATATCTTTTTCATGGTATCAATTTAATAATGGTACAAATTTTTGCTGAATGTTGGTATTTTTCAAAAAAATATTGTTGCCCTGATGTTCAAACAATTTTCAATGTTTCATCAATTATATGATTGATTGATTTTTTTTCTGCCTGTTGAAGGCTAAAGATCAAGTTTCTGTTTAATATTTGTGTGGTTTATGAGACTTTTAAAAAAAGGCCCTGTAATATCACTGAATTTTAAAAGATAGATGAAACGGATATTTGCATTATTAATGGCGACATGATGTCACGGGACTGATCTCCATTGGAAAAACTCATGCACACAATAAATAGAGTATGTGTAAGGGACAGTTAAAATAACACAGTATTAATGTCTGATAATATGACGGAATCATGGGTATGAAGTTATATCTACACGATTTAAAGAAAATCAAGTATAACCAATAGGCCTGGCGGACTAGATGTCTCATTAGAGGCAAACAATTTTAAATAAAAAGACAGGTCTATTCTATTGTGACTAAAACTGTGTAAGTTGTGAAAATTGGAATATTATTATCTTATAAAAACGTGTGATTTCCGACTACTCGTCGAACGCCTCAAAGAAGATACGATAATCAGCACCCACAGTTTTCCCAAGGCAGATTGGCCTAAGATTATACAAAAAATATCGACTGTTCTAAAATTGTAATATTCAAAATTTCAGATCTGTTCAATCTGATTTGATCGCAGAAAACGGGAACAGTTTTTTTTTAAAGCTAGAATGTCAAAAATATTTCGCAGAATATGAGTCCTTAGTATATAAGGACTGTATAAAATTTAGACAATAATTTTTGAAGAATATGTAATTAATTTTAATTAATTAAATATACTTTACATAATTTTTGAAGTAAAATAAAATACTATAATTTACGCCATTTAAATCCTTTTGGAAGTAAAACTAAAAACTGAATTTTACGAAGAATCGGAGAAATTTTTATTGAACAATTATTTTGAAATGTTGCATAAACTACGAAAATTATTCTGTAGTGTTCATAAATGCTGAATGCATAGCACACATAAATGACTTCAGTGCTGGAAGATTCTTTTTTCTGCACTCATATTTAAAAAAAAATTTGCTTGGTTTAAGCAAAAAATGTTTTTGTATTAATTGGTCTAATCACTTCCATTTTATCTTAAAGTTCAAATTTTATGGGAGCTGAAAGAATGCAATAAACAGAACGGCTTAATATTAGTATAAGCTAAATATCTATCAAAATTTGAAATTTAAAAATATTTAGCTGGAGAAGGTATTAAGATTTCAAGTAACATAAAATATTTAATTAAAATGTTTCAAGAGCATTAATCCCGGGGAACCACCACCATATTTTATCAAATACTGCTCACGAAAGGTGACTAGTATTTAATAAAATATGTTCAAGTTATTTAATTAGATTTTTTTTTTATTCATTTTGAGAAATATTTTTACTTTATGTGGAGTATCTGGTTGTTACTATTTGTGCATTACGACCTGCACAAACATTAAATGGAATTTCAACTTTATCATAAAAATGAACTTCGTTTATTGAAAAAAACTAAATTTTTTTTCAGTTAAACCATTTTGAGAAAACTTTTAGGCCAGAAGCATTCGAAATTTCAGTATGTTCAGATGAATCAAGAACTATGACTATTTCTGAATTTTTTTTTCAAATATATTGCATTTGACTTTTATACTAATTCATTGTTAAAAGTTGACGTTTACAATTTAAAATCAATTTAATTTCAATTTCTTGTCCTTCTATACAAATGATGACATTATAAAAAATCCTTTTGAAATAAACCATAGATAAGTTTAAAGTAATGGACTCTTTCAGATTCATGCTCATAACTTTTATATTGCACCTTTCTCTCCTTTTTTTTCTTTCTTTCTTTATTTACTCAAAGTTAGAACTCAATTTATATTTTAATCAAAAAAACAATTTGTTTATGATTTTTGAGTAAATATTGAAAAATTAATAAATATTTTTGATTTCCCAAAGGAAACTATCGAAAAAAAGAAAAAAATTCTAATTAATAATTAATACCGTTATTGTATTTTTTAAAGGTTCCAAATATTATTTAGCATTTTTTTTGTGTGTTCCATTATGTAACTTTCGCAGAATTTTCAGACAGAAAACATTTATTGAAATCTGCACCTCAATAAGATGATAACATTATTTTTTTACTTCACTAAAATTGACTTTGATGCAAAATTTCTTTTTTTTTCTTGTAATAACAGAAATATGAGAAAATTTCTCCAAGAAACTACCTACCAAATTGGCGATGCCAAACTTTTAAATGAATATAGTTTTCATTATTATAAAATAACTGCCAAATGCATAATAATGGAGGATTTATTCAATACTTTACAAGATACAAAAATGCATTTAAGAATAAAAACAAGAAGAATTCTTTTAAGTTTTTAAAATATTATTCTTATTGAAATTATTCTGGAAGAACTACAATAGTTACAGAAATTCTCTGTATTATAGTATAATATTTAAAATACTTCATATTACTCATTTACATTTTTAAGCATAGAATGAAATGTTGAAATATCTAATTATACATAATCGTCGAATATATCTATATTCTTTAATTTTTTAGATTATTATGATTTTATTTAAGAGACTACTTTTCGTTTTCAACAAAATAATATGTTAGCTGAGACATGAAATCAAACTTTCCTTCCAAATTATTAAATATGTTAACAGGATAATAATGAATTTGGTGTAAGTAATTTTTACTTGGAGTTGGAACATGACAATGACAAATACATAACACCAATTTTTAGAATTATTGCTTCTATTAAAAGTTCAGGGATAATTTTAGTAATATCTAAAATCATCCAACATAAACCAAACAGAGAATGTATGGGATAAAATCAGTTGCTAGAAAATTGTAAAAATATGGAGCAAATAAATGTAGAGAATTGTACAAAAAAATGTAGAACAAATTCTTTGAGAAATATAATAAATGTTCATTACAAGAATCAGAATACCTAAATGAATTTATAAAATACAATAAGATAATAAAGAACGAAAGTATCAGAATTGATCGTATTAATATGATGAATGCTATTCCAACAATACAAAATAGGTATCGATTATAGTTTGTCCCTATTTTTGAGTTATGAATTCTACCTCAAAACAATTAAATTCATTTATTTAAATTTTTCAATTTCGTTTAAGTATATTTTGTAAAGATACATAATAAAAATAATATAAGTTTTTTTCCACGAATCAATATTTTATATGAAATTTATCGCATTTTTTTTTACATTTCTTGCGTTGTATATTCAGTCTGTCTGTCCTATTGTGGACTGAAATACTCTATTCGAAAGAAATTTCGGTAAAATATAATTTTAAAATTGTTGTTTGTATCGTCTTTCAAAGACATCAAAGAAAATTCCACAATATTTTATTATTTGTAATAAATTTTGTAAAAATTTTATTTTTAAACATAGTTAATAATAAAATTCCTTTAAACCTTTATTCAAAATCAAATTTTGAAACATTCTATTAATATTTTTAATATGTTCTTAATTTTTTTCAATGATTTAATCACTAATTTTTATTATTGTTCTAAATTATGTTGTTGTTGTTTGTTTTTTTGCTAGAAATACAATTTTACTATTTTCATCTATTTTTAAATTCATAAAAACGTAATAAAATTAATTAACGATACTGAATTCTGAAAGCAAAATTTATTAACTATACTTGGATCATAGAAATAATTGATCGAAAAGCTACGATTAGTAATTTACAACTTATTTGAATAATTTACAATTTACTTACAACAATTAATAAAACAACTTACTTGAAGGGTTTCTTTATTGTTGTTTTATGTCCACTTTTTTCCTAAATGTTGAAAGTTCTTTGAAGAAATTGTATTGAACTTCCATTTATTATAACGGACACAAACCAGATTTTGTATACAATTCGACGAACTTAGCTCACTGTGGAATTTGGTGCCAAACGATATTTTTTTTCGCACCAATGATTTAAAATTGAAAAGAATTTTCTTTCGCAGTTATTGCTTATTTAAGAAATTACATTAAAAATATTTATTACATAGAATTTTAGTTACTGTCTTTCTAAATTCTGTAATTTTATGAATCATTTGAAGAATAGTATTTTACTAAAAAAATGTGGTAATAAAAGCTTGCTTAAAGTTATTTATTAATTTTTTTAATCTCATTCATTTTCAAATTCAGGATCAAGATATTTGTCCTATTTATCAGGCTATTAAATACAATTCTAATTTTTTAACTTTATTTTAAGACTGATATTTCAAGCGAAATTTTTATTATAGTTTTTTCAACATTCGCCTTCAATTGAGTATCCGTTATCAATAAATCTGGTGGATAGGAGAAGCTAAAACATAGTAATATGTATCCGTAACTGTAACCATATCTTTTCAGTTTATAGCTGCGAGTGACAAGCTGTGGTTCATGCTGGAGTTATATTCTTTCGTTGATTACTTCACTATTCCACCGTCCTTCGTTTCGATATACCTGGACAGAACTTGGATTGGTAAGTTGTTTTTTTTACATTATTTAAAATTGTAGGATTAAAGTTATTTTTCAGGAAAAAAATTGGGATCCTTGGAAATTTTCGAAAACCCAATCACGTATTAACATTATTAAATAACGCCATTCTTAATTTGAAACTTTAACATTTTATTAAAGAATTCGTTATTTATGTATATATTTGAAAACAGAATTACGCATTGAGGAAGAATGAATAATAAATTCAGGTAGACGAACTTCAATATTATTTTAAAATAAAAGAAATCTGATATTTATTTTTGTAAAAGAAGTAATTTTATTAGTTTATAAGAAAAAAATGTTCTACTCGCTTTTTATTCCTTCCTAAAAAGTAAAGAAACTTCTATTAACTATACGAAGATTTAAAAAAATAAAATTGTGTAATGAAACAAAAAAAAGTTACAGAAAAAAAAATACACATTTTTTTTTAAATTAATAGCCAATAAAAATCCTTCATTTTTCACGCGAAAGGAATGTAAAATAAATAAATAAACAAATATTATCTTCAAAAACTTTGAAGATAATCTGTAATCTTTTTGTCATTAGAAATTGCCTTAGTTAAATTATTGTTTAACAAGTATTTTAAACAAGTATTTTGTTCAATTCTTTTGATTTCCAAATTAATAACAAATTCAGTTTCCAAACTTCAATATTATTTTATTATAAGTAATTTGTTGTATTATCCCATATAATTTCTATCCAATATTCTAGTTATGAATATATATTTGCAATTTGCAATAATTAATTGAAAGTTTACAAAATAAGTGTTGGTTTCCAGTTGCATAATTGTATACCTAGACGCAAGAAAATATTAATTAACTAATAGCAGCGTGATTTCTACATATTCTCAACCTACAAAGTTGCTTTGTACCGTTTAATTTTTGATCTCTCCATCCAAATCTAGTTATTCGATCTGCTAATTTTCCCCAAAAAAATTGTAAAACTGCTCTTCAAAAATGTTTTTAAAAATTTTTTACTTTTATATGAAAATATAAAGAAACATTGAAAACCAAACTCAGTTAATATACATATAACATATTCACATTTGATAAATACTGCAATTTTTAAACTTCAGATTTAATCAATAATCTGTAATATATCATACTCATGAAATTTCTATTTTAAATACCAAAAACCTAATTTCCTTTTAATGAAATAATTTATACGAAAGTCTTATATATATATACATATATATATTTGATAAGGTAAATCTAGATAAAAACATAAATCTGCTACTGCCTTCCTAACTTTCAACCGGTATATTATACTTCATTTTAGAAGCTTCACTTTTTTTTTTCTTTCAGACACATCACTGTTTCCTTTTTCAGATACTTCAATATTTCCTGTATTTTTTAAAAACTATTTGGCTTTTTGGCCTTAATTATGTAAAATTGTTTTTTCACCATATTCTGAGTTTAGGTATTTTTTTGTTTAGATGTGGGAAATTGGAATTTTATCGGGATAGTTAAAAGAAATAAATAATCATAAAAACGATTTTAGTATAATCATAATTATTATACCAATACTTATAAATCTATTAAGGAGTTTTTTTCTATATTTATTTAAATTTTATAAACACAAGGTAAAATTTAAAAAAAAATCCGATCTTTAAACTTTAAATGTTTTGAAAATTATTTTATCTTTCAGGATAAATTAGAAAATCGTTTTCACAAAAATATTGATACGCAAAATTAAAGAAAGAATTTAATTATGTAAAAATAAAATCGTTTGGAAAAAATATTTTCGAGTTTCTTTTGGAGTTTTTAAAATTTTAATAAGTTACATTTTTTTCTGGGAAGATCGTAAGTACCTAAAACAAATTCTGTATAATGTTAGTTAAAAGTTGTTTTAATACACAGATTATGTTGCCTATAAAAGATATGTGGAATTCTCCATGCAAAGAAAAATTTAGGAGATATTTTATACAATTCTGTAATTATTAATTTTATTCCCATTGATGAATTTATTTAGATTAATTTATATTATTTAATTCGATAAATAAAAGGGTATAAGAGGATTTAATTTTTTATGTGAATAATTTTAAAAAATCTGGACTTTCTTAAACAGGAAAAAGGAAAATTTAAAGTTTTAGAATTAATTTGCAATACATTCTTTTACGTAATGTGATCATAATTTATTGTTAGTACAAGATATTTTTTGTTTTTATTTCAGGGCTTCGTTTTCTACGAGCACTCAGGCTCATGTCTGTTCCTGACATTCTACAATACTTAAACGTTCTTAAGACCAGCAGTTCGATCCGCCTAGCACAGCTGGTATCGATAGTAATCAGCGTTTGGTTGACAGCTGCGGGTGTCATTCACCTGGTAATGTTACTCATTTTCTTACTCAAAACTAGATTTTGATATCAATTATTAACTACAAATTACTTTAAAATAGATTATAATATAATGAAATTGTAGAATAATATAATTAATATAAGTATTCTTACAAAAATTAAATCAGAATAACTACCTGAGACATAAATTACAATATTTACAATAATTGCAATTAAATAGAATATTGAATGAGTTTTATTAATTACATAATTTTTATGTATAAGATATAATTACAATATTAATAATGTGCTCTTCCTCAATTATCCTCAATTAAGATCAATTCTCAATTAAGATCCCTGAAACTATATGAATGTTTTGTCCCCTTCCCCACATAAAATTGGGGATCTTGAGAAAATCTGCAAATTTTTAGATTTTTATTTTTTGCGTCCTACATATGAAAATCGAGTATTTTGTAGTTCAGTAAAAAAAACTGGAACTGTTTGTTTGGAAATTGGAAAACAAAATTGTCATTGACGAATTTTAGTTATAAAAGATATCTGTTAGACAGCGATCTTTTGATTTTTTTTTTTTTTTGGCATTTAATCACTGGCTTGAAGTTAATACACAAGTAACAGAAAAACGAATATGAATTTTGGATGTCTTTTTTCCTGCAGACAGCAGCCAAAATTAGACATAGAACAAAAAATGTAGTTATAAGTTTGCATGTCAAATTTCATTTATTTAAGTCATTACAATTTTTGAGTTATCGCATTTATATGCAGGTAGAAATATAGATCTAAGGCATTTATTCATTAGATAAAGTTTAACCAAAATTTGATAAGGTTACACTGAAGATTCAAAAACTGTAAAACAAATTACATTCATGAAAGTTATGTTTTTGAATTATTGCGTTTCAGTATTATTGTATGCAAAAGTACTGATCGATCGAGGCTCAAACTCAAGACGAATTTGGTTCTAAATTTGATACTGATTTACATTTGAAATACTTAACTTGTGTACTAAATTTTATTTATCTAACTTTTTACGTTTCGTAGTTATTGTGTTCCTTTGAACTCGAACATTTCGATAGACAGCCTTCCTATGAATGCATTTGTTCAAAACTTGATTTTAAAAAGTTATAAGT
Organism: Argiope bruennichi; assembly: GCF_947563725.1. NCBI lineage: Eukaryota > Metazoa > Arthropoda > Arachnida > Araneae > Araneidae > Argiope > Argiope bruennichi. The sequence goes on along the minus strand of NC_079154.1, from coordinate 96,482,523 downwards.
TCGGTGTAAAGTCAATTTGCCAAATTTCATTCGTCAAATTTAAAGCGTTTATGAAATCATCAAAAAAGAAGGATCAAAAAGAGATCTGAAAAGAGGAATTCGTCTATTTCGAGTTCCAATTTTTTGGCGATTACAATACTTTCTCTTTGTATATACTTAAATATACGAGGAAGTATAAGAAATTAATGCTTAGCGGGTATTTATTTATTTATATTATAAATGACCTAAAATATTAATCAAATTACCAAAAGTCAGCCTTTTAAAAAAAACAAAAGATAGTGTTAATTTCAAAACTTCTTAATTCATGTATTATTTTAATTGTTTTAAAACATATATATTTTAGAGAGAACATCGATTAAAATTTATAATTCCAATTTCACTTTTTTAAATATGTTGATTAAATAAGACTTTTATTTAAATATAGTTTAGGATGAGACTCTAAAACCAGCTGTCATCAGAATATTTTTTCGTTTTCTCTCTAATAAAGCTGTTATACCCCTCCCCCACATAAAATTTTAGATCTTGGGTAAGGTCATGATTGCCTTGTATGGAATTGGCGTACAGTAGAAACAAAAGATATTTGTAATGAATTTATCATTTTTACTAATCTATCGTGTGATACTTAAGGATTAATCCTTAGCCTATAAGAATAAGCATCAAAAAACAAATTTGTGTTTTAGACACGTTGTTTTCAAAATCTGACACAGAACTTTAATTATAATCACAAAATCATATACCAAATTTCATATATTTAAAACAGTTTGACTCATTTAAATCCTTAAACATTTTTGAAATGAACTTACTTACTTAAAGATATTGATTTACTTAAAGAATTAGTGTGTCATTACAAAAATTGTCTTTCAATCTAAAATTAATTTCGTGCATTTAATTTTTCAGTATTAAACGGTGTTATTTCATGCTCATCAGAAAACGTGAAGTGACTCGTGATAATTCAGATTTAAAATACAATAGGTGTTCATAATGTTAAGAAAAATACTTTATTGATAAAAAAAAATGTAAGATAATGATATAATTTTTAATGCAATATTTCTTATTTAAAATTTTCTTTGAAAACATAATTCTAGTTTTTATATTAGAAATATTTATTTTATTTTGTATTCATAATTATTTTCCAAAATTCGTCTGATTTATTTACTATCTGAATCATTCGTATTCATTAGTATTGTTAGAATAAGAATATAAATGGGTTTTTTTCAATTTTTTAGTTTATTATACATTTAATTATAACTTCTTATTAGATAGGGATTTTTTAATAAGTAACTAAGTAAACCAATGTTTTCAAAAAACTTTTGAGAAAGATATAGAATATATGAACGAATTATAAAAATAATATATGATATAACTCTAAAAGAATGTATGATGTAAGAATAATATATCCCCTCGAATACTGTTTGCTTTTGACAATTCACTTCGGATTCTTCGTTTCTAAAAATTCACCATTGTTAAATTGGAATGCGAAAAATAATTTTTTTCGGTAACCAACTTTCTCTTTTTCATTATGAGGAATGAATAGAGTTCTGTTATTTCAATTAAAAAAATTCGTTCATATTTTTTTAATGTAAAGACAATCATAACAGGAAATAAGAGGTAATAAACACATGTGTAATTTTTAACACAGAGCAATATTTGCTTACATATTTAGATGGCATGCTTTGCACAGTTAATTTTGTTACATGATTGTGTCCATGGCATAAATCGACTCCCTGAAATCTTTCTCATTTCTTTTTTCAAAATATATATGCAGATATTTTAAGTTTACTTTTTTATTTATCTAAGAAAGCTTTAAAATATGAGCATAAATACAAAAAGATTGTTACATGAGAATTTAAAATAAATTTGCAAGTACCAAATTTTATTAAATATGACGCAATGATTCCGTCATTTCAATATGTAAAATATATCGTTATTCTCTTTTAACCGTTTAAGAACATAACCCGAATTAAATATTTGTACATATTAGTTAAAATTGCATTGATCTTTTAACAGTTTATAAAATGTAGAATGTAATACAAATTTTTTGTGAAAATGTGGATCTGTACAACTGAGTCTCGCAAATTGCGCCTTTGATAAAGCGAAATGCAGCTTAACTCTACATCCGAAAGCTATAAGTACATCATTTTTCCATTTACTCTTGTTTCTACTGTTTGAACTAAATGATTCTGTTCTCGTAACATTCAAGGACTTTATCGATTGGCAGAAACGTGGTAGTAATGATAATATGACAATTGAACAAGTCTAGGTAAAATGATTCACTCTTAGAGATGATTGTGTTAAATGGTTAAAATAGGGGAATGTGATTTTTAAGCTCAAAGAAATCCAACTGAAATTTTACAATTGCTTCAATAGTATCGCCTCGCTTTACTTCTACAAAGAAAACATTATTTTACATCGTGTTTGTAAGAAAAAATATTTTGATATGAAACAATGAGAAAAAAATATCAAGAAGAAAATTCTCTCTCGTATTATAACTGCTCCTAAAATGACGTTTAATTTACATTTTGTGTATAAAATTTTGAAGCATGTCTAACGAGCATATGTTTCAGAAAAAAACACAACAAATTCAAAAAGTTACACCAAAAACAAAATGCAACTTCAAGCCTCTTAATCAGACAATAACTTGCATTATTAAATTGTGCATCTAAAGCAAAATTAATTGGTGTGCTAAACATAAAAATTCTACTTTTATAAGAGCATTACAATCGCTGTATATTAAACATAATTTGTCCTTATTTTTGAAAAATATTGTTCTCTTTTCTCAAAGAAAAAATAATATTTCTAAATCAAAATGTCATTTAAAACTTGTGTAAAATTTTATAATACTAGCCGCAAATTAACCAGATTGTCAAGAATATTGATTGTGTCTAATTTCCGTTAAATCTCTTATACATAACTTTGAGGCTCATTATTCTTTCAAATAAATATTTTTGGTTAGTATAATAACCTTGCACTTGTTCTTTATATAGTGTAAATGAACATTTCTAATGGTATCTAGTCCCATGGATTCACAACGGCACTAAAAATGTAACTGTTCGGATAATATACATTTAAACTGCACACTTTCTGTCGCGATAGTGTAACTTCACTTACTTATTCCTCATATAAACTGTGCAAATAATAAACATTAGCGTTCTTTAATATTCAGTGATAAAAGAAAATCATACGATAAAATAATTGATAAAATGATGAAAACGATTTAAGTCTCAGGGTTACGGCGAAACGTATTGTTAAAATTTCTGCAAAAGAAATATTTTTGGAAAAAGTTAAACGATAAATAAACTAACATCCTTTAAAAGAAAAAAAAACTCAAATTTTAAAATGGTAGAAAAATGTTTTTATGCTACAATATTTTTACATGCTACTGCAAAAGACGCCAAAATCTCGTTTAATTTTTAATTAATTAATATTGCAAAAAAAAATTCGCTCCGAAGTTTACGTGTTCATCCTTTAAAATATATCTGTGCCAAATTATATAGCTCTGTATTAAATGCTCTTGCGTTGAGAGCCAACACATGAAGAGATAACCATAATACAAATTCTCTTTTATAATAGAATTGGAAATGGATAACGAATAGTTTCTAATTTCTATGCACAAAACTCAATATATTTGATTGCAATATTTATTGCTCTATTATTTCTTATATTTTAAAAGAACTGATCATATTTTATTTCTTTTAAGTTTGTGACTTTTATTGTAGTTTGGCGTAGTATTTAGAAACAACAATCAAAAGTAAAGGTTACATTTCTTCATTAGAAACAAAACAAAAAAAAACTCGTTCCATTAAAAGAACAGTGATTACAACTTAACAAAAATAAATTGCTGCCAAAACCTCTCAAACTTTATCTAAAATTCAGTGCTAATTCCTGTAGCTTTTTTTCGTTCGTTTTCTATTCCTCCTTTATTAGAATTTCAAAAAAAGAAAATAAATATAACTTTTATTCATAACTTTTTTTTATTTCGCGTTTTAATTATCTAGATTCAGACTAAAGAATTTAATTTTAATTATATATTTACATCTTTCCAAACCTTATTTCTCCTTTTATAATAAAAGGATGATTGATAGCAATGGTAAAAAATGACCACTTAAGCATGTTTTATTTGAACGGTATTTTGATTTAGTATTTTAAACACCATAAAACGCAGAAATATACTTTTTTCATAAACTTTATTTATGTATTCAGTAATTTAACAAGTTAAGACATCTATATTTCTTGAGCTCATCTACTATCAAAACTGTGCAATAAGCATCTTTTAATGGTTAATTAAGATAAGTAACATTTCGAAGCGATTTTGTTTGTAAAAAAAAATCAAAAATTTTTGTTTTTGTTTTGCTGTGTGAAACCCAAAATTTTTCCCATTAGAATCCTTTTAAAGGTATGAATAATAAGATAAGTAAATTACTTTTATTTTAGTTTCTAGAACAAATATACCATTTAGGATTATAATGAAATTTTATGATTTTTTACATACAACTGAATAAAATAAATACTTGAAGATATTATTCCTGCGAATAATGAGCGAAATGCAATTTAGGTAATTTATTTATTATTCTTTCTGTTGCTATAGCAACAGTGAAAGAAATAAAGGAAATCGAATTTCAGTCAATAGAAAGACTTTTGAATGACATGTTTGCATTAAAATCTCTGACAAAGGAGGCGCAATTTGTTATCCTATTTTGTTTATTATTTACATTAACGCATCTATTAAAGTCTTTGGCATATGAATGCTTAAATTTAATGAATATCGATAACAGCTACTGGACAATAAAAGCTTCAAAATACTATAAATCTTTAATTGGAAAAAAAATCGAAGAAAAATCTTACGAAACGGCAATTTTAATTATGGTTTAAAAAAGGAAAATATTAATATTATACTTATCCTTAAAGTTTGTCACACAACTTTTCAACTATTTTGCATTATAGTTCATTTAATGGTGAGCCTATTGTTGAGATTAAAAAATTTTGTTACATATAATTTTTTTTAGAATTTAACAAATTTGAGTCTCAACAATCCATTGATACAGATTAAAAAGCTTTCATAGATTTTTTGGGAGTTTGTTTATATTAATCTAGCACAATCTAAGTCTAAAACATAATATATGTTATTTTAATAATTCCATTAGTAATCAATAATAAAATATATATATAAGACTCTAAATGCTGTTCATTTCCAAAACATGTTTTACGTTTAGTAAGTTAACTTGATGCCCATATTTATATCTTAAGAAAAACATATCAGTCTACATGCCTTAAACACTGATCATTCAATGCTCTGATAATCAAATGGAAAATTATCGATTATAAGTTCCGACTTGAATTTTTTTATTCCTTGGCTATATTTTTAGTTAGCTATCTGTTTGCAAATATTTTTCGGAGAACTCTTTAACGAATAGCAAAAAAATTCGTGTTCAGAAAGACTAGTATAATATTATTTATTTATATTACATTATATTTAAGTCTTATTTAATATACTTATATAGATTATTATTAAATATTAGGTATATTCTTACTCTCACTATTATAGCTACTTCAATAAATTTTAGTACTTAAGTATATTATTTTTTGTCTTTCTTATTTATACTACTAACATTATATAATTTCAATCGAATTACACAGTAATTATATATCTTTCAACTTACAGCTCGAAAACTCCGGAGATCCCTTGGATTTTGTAAATCCACAGAGCTTGACTTACTGGGAATGCGTATATTTCTTGATAGTGACCATGTCAACGGTCGGATACGGAGATATCTACTGTCAAACGTCCTTGGGGCGGGCCTTCATCGTGTTTTTTATTCTCGTCGGTTTGGTGAGTCCTTTGCTTTAAAAATCCCTAATTTATTAGTATTAACTTATGTGTGAATTATCTATAACATTAAATTGATGGTTTGCAGATTTTTGCAAAAATTTGCATCTTTCTATTATTTTTTATAAGGTACAAATTTCATAACATTATTATTAAATATAAAATGCATTTAAATATTGGAAATTATTTGTAAAACTATCTAGAATTCTAATAAATGAATCGTACCAGAAGAGTGAAATGCAACTACAATTAAAAAAAGATAAAAAAAATGCATTACAACCATTAATATGAAGATTTGATGGTCGATATAAAGAAATATCGATATTCAATTGAAAAAGAAAATGTATTATATATTTCTGTTTACAATGATTTTTTAATTTTAACTTTTAGATAAGAAGATACTTTTGCAAAATGATTCAGTTCTATTTATAAGCAGATATCAATATTTGTCGAGATGCATTTTTACCTTAAAATGAAAGTTTACAAACATTTCAGATGGATGACAGTGATTAACATTAATTTGAAAATTATTATTTGAAATGTTAAAATGTAAAAAGATTTTTTTAAATATTATGTTGTATATATTAATCAAACAAAAACTAGTTAATATAATGGTCATTGATTTTTCATACAATAAAAGTTTAAAAAGTTAATTTTCAATAAAAGTATTTTTTTTTTAAATCTAAGGTATTTCAGTAGAAATAGTGTTCCAATTATCAATAATAAATTTTTTTTAAGTTTTACATTTGAAAACTTAATTGTAATATTGTTAAAGATACTAAATTTTAAAAATTTTAATGAAACTTCAAATATAATTTTTAAAAATAAATATGTATTCAAAAAATGATATCCAACTTACATTAAATGTAGAAAGAAAAGAATAAATTTTGCTCATAAAGAAAAAACATTTAAATCTTCATTCGTTTATTTTTATTTCGGTTAAAATTTGAAAAATTTATAGCATACTAACAAGAGTAATTTGTTTTCAAAAATAAATCTAATATTATTAAATTTATATTTTAAGAATCTGAATTTTTAAAATAAAATTTTATAGTAGTAAAGTTTACTTTTAATTTTTAAATTACAATTATTTTGGAGGTAGATTTTGAATTTTTCATAATTTTTATTAAAAAAATCGTATTTTATAGTATTAATCAATATTTTATTATTATTATGTATCATCGTTCTAGCTTATGTTGAATTTATTAGAAATATTTCTGTGAAATCTTATTTCAAACTTCTTTTCCGTAGTGCTATCAAACGAAATTTTAGTGAAAATTAAATATTATAGTCGTTAGATATATCAAGATGTGCAAACTGAAAGGCAGAAGTTAAAGTAAAAGAGTTAGAATACTTTCCAGATTTATACATTTTTGAAATCAACAATATCGCAATACAGTTTCCTATCATGTCATAAAGTAGGGAAAAAAACAAGCTGACATCTCTCTACTAATATTGTGAGATACATGTGATAGAAAATTCTCTTCTACCGTTGCTCGCGTGACTGTTTCAATCAACTTCTCCAGCATGGGTAAGTCATGTATGACATGTAATCGCTTTGCTATTAATACTCTATGAAATGCTAAGCATTTGTGCTGATTGTAAGTAAATCCGTCATTTTACGCTGCGAAGAAACGATTCCTTTTTCCAACTTTAATTTCATTTCTCTTAAGATCATTCAAAAAAAAAAACTAAAACGATATGTATGTCATGTATATATAATATATTTAAATAAATTTAATAACTAAATTACATAAATATGAATTTATCTTCATATTTAGGAAACCATTTTATCAAATTATCACTTCATAGGAAATCATTTTGATAAATTCTTTTCAGTTAAATTCGGAGTCACTAATTCTACTTAGATAATTCGGTGCTTAGGTCCTTATTATCAAGTAAATTTTATTTTTTGAATAAACGAATAAATGAATCTTGTATTTTAAACATTTGTATTCAGAATAAAAGAAATTAATAGTTTATTCATTGCTTCTCTATACTTCCGTATAGCTTTCCTGCAACATTTTTAAATGGTTTAACTAAACATAATTGAAAAAATCCATAAAACATTGTTAATTTCAACTTAAATGCCCAAAAAATCAAAATAAAAAATATATAGTTTAAGTTGATGGTACTCAGTATAACAAGTGAAAAAAAAAAAAGGAAAAGGAAATTAGAAATTCATTCAAAAATGTTACCGTCTTCCAAATATCTACGCAAAGCATAATCTAAATTAATCTTATTGAAAACGATCTGTGAATTCGAATGTATGTGACGTCTCCCCCCTTTCTAGGCCGTCTTTGCCAGTTGCATTCCAGAGATCCTAGAGTTAGTGGGAACTAGACCTAAGTATGGTGGAGAATTCAGACGTGAACACGGAAAAAGGTATATCGTGAACTAAGATCAAACGTTGCCGTCGCATTTCGCCTGTACCGTTGTTGCTGGCTGTTTGTTCTCTATCCACCTCTTCTTCTTCTTTCTATCCACTGTGGTTACTGGTTTCCGTGAAGAGAAGGTTTAGTGCAAAAGAAAATTTTTAATCAAAGGCTAAATTTTCGCTCTAGTATTTTTATTCAAAATCATTGTTTGGCAACATTATATAAATAACTGCTATTAATTTCCTCCCTTTTAAAATTACATTTTTCGATTGCTCAGGTCAATTAATGATCGTTCGTATTTTTTTAAAAAAAGATGAAACTAAAAATCATTTACAAATTATTTTTAAAAAAATCAAATGACAGCATTTTTGTTGCTCCTAGTATTGTTCATGATCAGTTACCAATCCTCCAGAAAGAATTTAGCGAAGTTTATTATATTGTTTTAAAAGTTCTCTTCACTGAAGGAATCAAATGATTCTTACAAAGATTTTCATTTCTTAAAAATTTTATTTAATAATATTAAGTTATTAATAATTAATAACTTTATTCGCTTAGTAATTAATTTTCCTATTACTACCTAATCCATTAGGAATATTCTGATTTAATTTTATAAAAAGTTTATTTTCTTAATTGTTGTCTTTTATATTCTGTTCCTTTGAAAACCTTAACATAGAAGCGTTAGTTTTCTAAATTTTATTGAAGTTGGAGTTAAACCAATACTAAACTCGCTTCTGTTGTTTCACTATTAAGTTCTTAGAGACTAAGTTGTTTTGATTCTCCCCATTTAATTTTTGATTAGTTTCATTCGCCCTCTAATAACAAAAATATCAAACTCTTTACCTAAGATATCTGTTTTTGCTGCCATTCCGATATGACGTAATAAAATAAAATGATATAAAAATAAAATTTAATGAATATTTTTAAATAAAAGTATATGAGGGATGTTACATATTTTAAATTTCTTCAAAACAATTCTTTTCATTATTCTCTCCTAAATATAGAATAATATACATGCAGGATTATCCTTATTAAAGTATAATGTTAATAACACAATTACAAAAATAATACTGGACAAAACACGACATCGTTCCTCAAACATATTTAGACTTGAGGAAATCAATTTATGAAAAAATAATAGTGCATATTTTACCCAGCAGGAATAAAAAGAATGTTGAAGGCTGAAATTGTTAAATATTAAAAACTGAATCAACTGAAAGCTAAACTGAGAGAACGACTAAAATTTACTAGTATTTTACCACTGATATAACTTTTGAGCAGTTGTATTTCAATTTTTAACGTTTAACAGAACTTCTGCATTTATTTAAGCATAAATGAATTCTTTAATCCTTCACAGATTTTCTATTTACAAAAAAAAAAAAAAAAAAAAAAAAAAAAAAAAAATGAGAGAATATATGATCTGAATTTCCATTCTCCATTTCCATTTCCATTCCTGATCTCACTCCTTTTGATTTTTAGTTGTGAGATCGTTTAAAACAGTTTGTAAACGCCTTATAAATGTGGATAATTTACGATTTAAAGAGCCGTATAACACTGCACATCAAGAAAAGCGATGGCGAAATGCTAAAAGAAGACCTGAATTGTAAAGTTCACAAATATATAAAATTTCAGTTAAATGCAAAAAAGGAAATGTGTGTATGACTAATCGATATTTATTTTTCTGTTAAAATAACCATCAAATTTTCGTCAAATACATAAAGTTTTTTTATTTAATTTTTATGTCTTAATTTTAACTTTTCAGTTTAAATTTAATGATTGAAAAATAATTAGCTTCAAGAATGCAAATGAATTGGATTTATTACACACACACACACATACATGTACATATATCGCAAATCCATAATAAAGAGGAGATAAAATGTAAAACAGAAAGTGAAACAAGGCGATCATCAAGGGATGAAATTGAGAAATCAAGAGAAAATATGTCTTCACCACCAATGCGTGGTAGATGAATGTGAAAAGATAAAAGAAATAATACAAAGCTGAGATACATTATAAATAAATGAAAGAAAAAATGCATAGCAGATTAAGATAAATTAAACAGGGATACACACTTGAGATGCAAAATGAAGAAATTAAAATAAAACATATATCACAATAGAGAAAAGAACAGTGCGAAGGACATAACTTACCCGTGCAGGCCAAACTATGGGAATCTATGTAGATATGCTACTAAGGAAAAGCTAAAAATTGCCATGTGTATGATGAAGTTAACGATAGAAAAAATATTGTATATGAAATAAAAAGAAATAAATTGGAAGGAAAGTAAAATCAGAATTATTTATATAAAAGTTAGCTGGAAAAATTATGAAGGGAAAATATTATTCAGGAGTTGTTATTATTTTTCTGGCCCAAAGATGTATTTTTGAAGTTCAAAATAGACCTCGAATTCAGTAATCATTTCTCAATTTACATTTGCGCTGGCATCATTTTAATATGCAGTCCTTTGTTTATATTTTAGAAAATCAAATACTTACAAAATAAATTTATCTATTAATGATATCTTCGCTTCTATGTTCAAAACTTTCATTAATGGCTTTAAGATAATACTTTTCTTTCATAATTATTCCAGCCACCATTTATATATAAAAAAAATTCTTATTTTAACTTTTTGCCAATTTATGCCTTTTAATTTCAAATATAATTTTCACTATCATTATCTTCATCGCATACACCTGACAGTTTTTAACCTTTCCCTGGTAACACTCCTGAACATAAGTCAAAGTCCCATAATTTTGTGCAGCATGGAAAGAGGTACGGCTTTCGTACAGTTTTTTTTTCTTTTGTAATATATACTGTTTTGATTCAATTTCTTCATTTTATATCATAGGTGTGCATATATATTTAATCTACCTTGATCTGTTAGGCCCTTTTCTTTTAAATCCTTTATTTTGTATCTTAGGATTCAATTATTTTTCCGTCTTTCCATATTGATCTGCTACAGCACTTTGGAGTGAAGATTTAATCCTTTTCCTTAATTGTTCGATATTGCAGAAAATGCCATTATTACTTTTGCAATTCATATCAATTTCAACCTATGATGAACACTTAATGCTACTCTCGCTTTCCTTCAGTTTCTGTTTTACATTTTTTTTCAATGTTTATTATTGATTTACGACTTAGTTCTACTGCAAATCTTGCGTTTTGCGCATGCATTTCTCGTTTGTTTTATAGATCTTCCGTTCTTTTTTCATACGTGTTTGGCACTCCTTTTTTTTACACCAGATTACTTCTGATACATATACATATAATCTTTTCAGAATTGTTATCTTAATTTAGCCCATATTAACTTCATTCTAAAATGTTCCCTTATTTCTTGATCCAAATCGAGTTTTTTATTTAATTAATGCTACAAACACTCAATAAAACTGCTATCTCATCATTTTCTCACGAACGAAGGGATAAAAATCCTTAATGCCTGCAACATTCTTTTAAAGATATTTAAATTTACCTATCCTAAATCGACAGATGTCAAAGAAATCCCTATCAAAAATATCATTGTAAAAACCACAGAAGGGCAAATTTCGGACTCTTAAGTTCTTTTGTTGAGATGTAGACTGACGTATTTCTTACCACTTATTCTTGTACATAAATTATGCCTCTCAGGATGGAATAAATCGAAGTTAAAAATTCAAAAGTGTCTTCGCTATTCGGCCATGCAACAGCTAATATATATATATGAATATTTGTATTGCGACATATTAAGTCTTTTCTTCAAAAATGGAAACTGATCATTTACAATTCTAGAATTCTCTTAGGAGCTAAAACAGTTTGGTTAATCTTCGTTGTTCAATCAATGCACAAAATTGCTTTGTAATATTTATGACACCATCCTAACATAGTCTGACTTTATAGAAGCTTTTTCCTAAACCTTCTCTGTGATGCCGCTGCTGATTTGCATTTCAGTGTTAAGTAATAGATCATGTTTGATGAAAATTATTGCTGTTCATATGTTGAAGCAGCTGTTAAATTTATATATTAATAGTGATAGACTTTAAAAACCAGAGAAACCAAGAAAAAATTTGTCTTTCTCTTTCCTTCTATTCTTTCCTCTCTATGTCTGCACGTGTGCACCTCGTCATCATCGCTTCCTCATCTTGCACGTCACGTGTCTTCTCCCGACCAATGGTAGGCGGTGTTTGCTAGCTGCATTCCGGAGATCATTGATCTGATTGGTTCCCGGCCAAAATACGGGGGGACCTTCAAGTCCGAACGAGGTCGAAGGTAAAAAATATGGTTGATAATACGAACTTGTAGTTCAACCTCAAGTAGTTCACATTTTTCAATCCCATCGAAAGTAGATTTTTAACTAATGATTTTATTTTTTCTTTCACTTACAACATTTATTTATTATTATTTTTTCCCCTTCTAAGATGGAACCTCAGAAACTTCAAAGTCCATAAATAAAAAAATAAAAAATAATAATAGATAAGCGTAATATTTTATTGTCATAAATCTGATATGAGTTATTATCATAGTTTTTACGAAATAATAATTTTACGTATTTATATAACTTAACCGAACTTTTACATTATTCTAGAAAAAGGCCAATACGTAGGCAAAATATTTATTCTGCTAAGAATTTTTCTTTGCAATAAACATATTACAGCTAATTTTAGCCACGAAAGGCAAATTATTGATAGCCTTGAGATAAAATTCGAATTCTTTAGCATACTATTTTTGGTTCCATTCTTACATTTTATTTCAATAAAACAAATAATATATTTAGCCCCTCATTCCAATATATTGAATCCACACGTTTGAATTTTTTTTTCAGGCAATATTCCACAATTTTTAAGTCATTTTCAAAGAATTTACGGTTATTAGAATCGAAGCTTTAATTAATCAAAACAATACAAAAATTTAAAATTATAAATATATAAAAACCGTTAAAGATTAGATGGGAAAATTAAATGCATAAATGTAAGAATTTTTATCGCAAAATATTAATAAGTTTTCTTTTGCGATTTTAAAATGTAGATTCTATAGAAAACATTAAAAAATTTTAATATTGATTGATCTGTAACAATTGTTCAACAACTTTAGATATTTTCCAGTCTGCTACAATCAGCTGACTAAATTATTACATATTATGTAAAGTAATTTTAGATATGTTTAATGCATACATTACTTTAACTTATATCAGATATGTATGAGCATTATTTTCACGGTCCAATGTTAAATATATCAGTGAATACATTATTTCTATGATTTTAAAACTACTAATTTTTGCATTGAAAAAGTAGAATTTTAAATAAATGTTGAATTATACAGCAGGTTATTTAATTTTTAAGGACAAAAGATAGATTGTAGTAGATTTAATATCATGACGTTTAGGCAGACATTGATCTCAGAATCTCTTTGATTCAAGTTTTGCATCTATAGGAAATAATAATTTTAAAAAAATCGAATTTAAATAATTAGAAAAAATTGCTGCAATAAATAATGAAAACTGCTGCAATTAGTTTACAACATATCAAAATAAATACTCCAATTTTGTGAAATGATTATTGTTCTAAACAAAATTAAAATTCTGTAATTCATATAAAATGTAATTTTTCTAATTTAATTCCTGATAGTTAAAATATTTAATTCACGTAAAGTATTGTTAAAAGTATAAAATAAATAGATTCGAATAAATGCCTCAAAATGATATAGTCGTTATATAATATTTGAAATGATAATACGTGAATAGAAACTAGAAATATTTGTAAAAAATATTTGTGGATTGATAATAAAAGCAAATAACCTTTTTTAAAAAGTCTATGAAAGAAATATATACTATGTAACAATAAATACCACTAGCTATATTGCATTGAATTTGTTATCTTTGAACACATAATTTGAAAAATCAGATTTTTATTCTACAGTTAACTCTTTGAACTTCTTAAGATATGTATTTTTAAATCTCGGACAACTATTGAACTTTTTGTTCATTATTTACTATTTTTGGTTTAGTTTTTTAACAACTGAAAAGGGTAGAACTCGTTTTAAAAAAACTGATGCAGCAAATGTTGCTAATTATTTAAAAACAGCATACTTTCCTATCTTTCCAACTGATGTTCCATCTTAAAAATATGTTTTACTTTGATTTGCACGATTCCATTAATATCTTAAATATTATTCAAGTCATTATCTTTTTATTAATTAACCACTTAGTAGACTGCCTGCACTAATCCACTTAAACATTTCTCGATAAAATTCCAATTAAATTTCATGATAAACATAAAATTCATTAAAATGTATTATAAGAAAGTTTTTAAAGCATCATTTTAAAAATAAATTTAAAATGCAATAAAAACAGAATTTGAACTACTTCGTGTTTTAAAAATTATGTTTTATTCCACATTCTATATCCTGTTAACCATTTGGTAGAGAAATTGATATAATTTTTTACTGCTTTACATGTCTAAAAAATTATATTTTGGTTTTCAATGTTTTTACAAATCAATGGTACCTTTATTTTCTGTTGAAAGTTGAATTCTAAATTTTGGTTCAAAAACTTATTTTTTTTTTCTCTTTGAAGTTTTATTTCTCCTCTAACTGACTTTCTGTAAACCCTTAAAGTGAAGGTATGTTCATTTTTAGTATCTATGAATTCCCTTATTCCTGAAAATCCTTTACTTTTATACAAACAAGCATCAAATAGTATTATAAATTACAAAGCATTTTTGCCATAACAGCTTGGAAGATAAACAAAATAAAAGAACCTCGTCCTCGAACTTGTTGATAAAAATGTCCCCATAAATGCCTGATGAGTAATTTAAAGTTACGATAATGTCTATTTTATTACAATTACTTAAAGAAAGCAAAATCCAAAAACTTCATTCTAACCGAAATTTTTAAAAAAAATGTTTGCGAATACTTTATATTTTAAACAATAATTTAACGTAAACCACAGAATCTGAATTTTATTTTTATGCTTTGAAGAAGGGAATAATTTGAAACATCATATAATTATGAAATAAATTATATTGCGAATGTTTCCAAAAAAAAACACTTTTATATTTTGTAATATTTAAAATGAAGCAGTTTTTTATTAATTTAATCTTTACAGTTTAGTCTTTAAAATTAAATTGTTAGTCTTTTATTCTAGTTTTTTATATTATAGTTAAGTTTTTCATTTAACAAACATTTTATACCCGTATTATATTTCATATGCTTTCTCAATATTAAGGCAGAGATTTTAATGAAATTGATGCTGTATCATTGATCATACAGTGTTTGAATTATATAATCAAATGCTGTATGAAAAAATGATATATTATTAGATTAGCATCTTATTTTTTAAGTTACTATTTAGATTTCTGGAATTGGAATTAATAGACAATGTCGAAAAGAGATACTGAAATGATAATCTTATAATTTACTTATTTCAAAATTAAGTCATTTGACTTCTCGTAATATGTCTCTGGAAAAAATTAGCTATCCAAAAAAATTTTAAGAAAAAATTCTCTTTTTTCAGGATTAAAATAAATGTTTAACTGAACAACTACTTTATATTTATTTCAAAGCCAAATATGTTATTCAATACCTTTTATCGTAATATTCTAAGTTACATATCAGGCATTGGTTGCTAAAGAAAGCGAACTGATGTTATCCCAAATTAAGCATGATAACCATTATTCCTCTTATCCGCATGATTAGCTAGCATTGCTTTGGGGCATGTGCATGTTGCAAATAAAAAAAGCATGCAAAATATATATACATATAAAAAAAACCGCATGGCTAATTTTGATGCTTTCTTGGTGTGAATCCTTGTTCAATGTTGAGCTGTTTGTCCAAAAAAAATATTTAACCTTTGTGTCAATTAATATTATAAAATTATGAATAAATATCATATTAAAAGTAAAATATTTAAAAGGAAATAACTGAAACGTCTAATTACATTCCTAGAACTAATTACATAAAATGCGTACGATATTGTAAATACATAAGGATATTGCTGATAATGCACATTTTCCTTCTGTATTTGCAATTATTTATCTAAAATAATAAGCTTATAAAAAAATTACCTATATTTATTTAAGAATAATTTGAACAGTAAGTATAAGAATATTATTTCAATTGTATTATAGCATTTCAAATTTATTAATGAGACATTGATGAAAATTGTCTAAGTTTCCATTTTTTATTATCTAAATTATTCTCTGTTTTTATTTATATAGTTATTTACAATGTCAATTTAAATATTTCTAGAGACTATAAAATTTTAATTATTTATAATATAATCTTTATTATGCTGTCTTAAACTTGTTAACTTTATTTTCAACGTATATGTATATAGATAATGAATGGAACCATCAGTATTATCGTAATTTTTACAATAATCGAACATAAAATAAATGCGATACATCTAAAATCTTTATTGCCTCTTATTCAAACCTGCATTTTAATTTTTTTATGATTATATTTTTTCAGGCATATCGTAGTTTGTGGACATATTACCTACGAGTCTGTGTCTCACTTTCTTAAGGATTTCCTTCATGAGGACCGTGAAGATGTTGATGTAGAAGTTGTGTTTTTACACAGGTATAAATACATTTTTGTTTTAACTTTTATTAGTGTTCATTATTATATTATTCAAGAAAATCACAAATAGAATCTGGGAATCTTGTGATAAAAAACAAATGGCAATTATATTATTTCACAAAAATTAAAAAAACAAAACTCTTTAAATATCTATTTTAGCGTAAATGAAGAAGAGAAAAAAAACAGACTTTAATAAATGCTTCCACGTATTGCATCAGCATCTTTATGAGAATTTTCTTACCCGACCTATTTTCATAAAACTTAGATAACTTGGAAATTCCTTTGACAATTATAATATGAATTTTCTTAGCTCACAATAAGAAAAGTTTTATAACACCAATTCAGAATTCTTATAAATATTTCAGTATTTTACTGCAAGAATTATAGAATATGAGGTTTATTGGCTGTATTTTCAAACAAGATATAATGAAAATATTCGTATCAGTTATTATGCTGAAATGTAAGTTTATTTATTAGGTAGTTATTAATTGGCAATTACCAGTTAAATTTCATAACATCATATTCAGGGAATGCAGGCTTTATGAAATATTGCAAAATTTCTAAACTCTTTTATCCGTTTTTTTCCTTTTCCAATAAGTCATATACTATATAGAATTGACAAGAAAAGAAAAAAACCTTAATTAGCATATTTTATGCAATTATTAATCATGCTTAATACCCCTTAATTTTTGTTGCTTTGAAAATCTTTAATCTTTTAATGAATAATTTAATTTTTTAAATAATCTTTTACATGAAAATGTTTCCATTCTATCTGATTGAAATATTAGAAAACTATTAATGGATTTACATGTGTCAATGTTTTAATTTTATTTATTACATCAAATATTTTTTTAAGTTACAAAAGTATTTGATTATTTTTTGTGGGCATAAAATGATTTTATTTTATGTATATTACTAGCTTTTATAAATAAGTTTGAATATGAATTTTACAACTTTGTATATTTTTTTCATTTAAGAAAACCACCGGATTTAGAGCTGGAGGGGTTAATTAAAAGGCACTTCACAACAGTGGAGTTTTTTCAAGGCAGCGTCATGAACACAATTGACCTCCAGCGAGTAAAGGTTTGTAAACAGTTCACGATACAAAACAATTAGACTAAATTATTAATCATCACAGAATACGTACAAAATCGGTCTTTGTAACAAAATGTAAAATTTTTGAAGCATAAATTAAACTCTGTGTGCAAACTGTATACATATATTAAAAGGTAAATATCAATTCATATTCTTTAAAGAGAAATTGTATTTGTTGAAAGGAAATTCATATTCACTTTCAATCAAAATTTGAAAAGAATAAAACTAAAAATCAATGTCACCCCTGTAGGTTCACGAAGCAGATGCTTGCCTGGTGCTAGCCAACAAATACTGTCAAGATCCCGATGCAGAAGATGCTGCCAACATTATGAGGGTCATCTCCATCAAAAACTATTCAGATGAAATCAGGGTCATCATCCAGCTCATGCAATATCATAATAAAGTAAATAAATGTTTTATTAATAACAAATAATTTTGCATAGTTAGTTATCAACTAAATTAAATAGCATATTTAGTCAATTCAAGAATTTATAAAATTGTGAATTCAAATAAGCATCTTCACCAAACAATTAAAATATTGTATACATTTAGCTAAGCAAAAATAATAATCTATAATTCTCTAGTTTTATTGTATTAATGTTTATTATTTACGTTATTGAAATTAAATTTACTTATCAACATTTTAATTATCTCAGCAATTTCAACTATGGTTTAGATTCATGCATGAGCATACATCAGTTCGTTGATCCGTCAAAAGCAATGATTAAAATTTGTTGACGTCAGTTTGATGCTCAACAAATCTATGCAAAATTATTCCTAGGTTATTTTTAAACTATTATTGAAATGAAAGATGACTGGCTTTTTATCGGAAATTTATTGTTAATGAAAAATAGAAATCGGGTTTAATCTTCCTTACCAAGTAATATGTTGAAACTACCGAATTTTTAATGTAATAAAATCACCTTCTTGGACGGAGGTTATTTAAACTAAAATTTTGATTCATTTTATTTGACAGCATATGGAACGTAATAAATTTTGTGGCTATGAATAAGATTTAAAATATTTCCAATCAATACAGAGTATAGAAACAAACAGCCATCCAACATTGTTAAACAATATCCCTTAATGTTTAAAAATCAGAAAACCTTTTTTGAATTCATAGGAGCTTTGCTTCATTAATGTAAAATGTCACATTTTTCATGTATTTTTAAATTATATTATATTATTAGTGTCCGATAATATTATGGAATAACTGAATGCAAATTTTGATGATGCGAATCAAATAAGTATATAAAATTAAATTTTACAATTATGATCTATTTTAAACTCCATTACAATGCAGCTGTTAATGCAATTTAGCTGATGTAATTTATTTTGAAAATGAAAATAGAATTCTAAATATTAGCTATCTTTTCTAGGCTTATCTTTTAAATATACCTAGCTGGAACTGGAAACGTGGCGATGATGTCATCTGTGTATCTGAACTAAAACTGGGCTTTATAGCCCAAAGCTGTCTCGCACCTGGCTTCTCAACAATGATGGCCAATTTGTTTGCCATGAGGTCATACAAAACAGTAAGTCCTAACGACTTGGATTTTAAAATATTCCTTCTCGCTTCCTTTTACAATCAGATTTAATTTCATTCAGAATTCTGAAAATCCCCACTTCAGGATAAATGAAGAGCAGTTTGTTTATATTACAGTTATTCTGATGAATATAATCAAATAAAATACACAGGTAACAATTTTCTTAATGTTGATCTAACATAATAGATTTATTTTTATTCATTCATTACAAAAATAACGATTGCGAGTATTTTTACATAAACAATCTTATAATCGAATTAAATATTAATTCATTTTACTTAAAAAGCAAATGATTTATGGAAACTAATACAATATTCTTGTTTTAGATAATATGTATTTAGTACATTTTAGCACATCCTTTGTTATTATTGAATTTTAAGCAGAATATTCATGTATTTTATTATAAATTGAAAATTGCTCTTAAAATAATTTTTTTAAAATTATTTTTCTTTTTAGAAGTTTTCAATGAATATTATGAAAATATTACAGTCGTTAAATTCTCATTAATAGCAGAAACATTCCATTTAATTAAAAATGACCTTACTTTATATAATAAGGATTTGAGAAACTTAAACAATAACTTAAAAATAAACACAAAAACTTTTAAAAATAATAAAAAAAATAGCATGATAAATAACTAATTTACATTCAGTTTGATAATTTATAATTTTTACTGAAACTTTTCTACGAACTCTATTCAGTATTAACATTGTTGGATAAAAAATGCTCAAATTAAAAAAAAAGTCATAAAATATTTGTTACTAGTGACAAGTTGTTATGTGTATTTGTTATTTTCTGTGTCATATTATAATAGGTCTTATTGCCTTTAAAAATGTTATCATTCACAACAACAATAAGTAGTTGAAATTTATTCACTAAATTTTTGCTACCATTTCAGTCACCAGACATGCCAGAATGGCAGAACGATTATTTGTGCGGCACAGGAATGGAAATGTACACGGAGAATTTATCGCCATCATTTGGTGGAATGACCTTCCCTCAGGCAGCGGAGTAAGAATCCATATTTTATAATTGCATAAAACTCAATTTTAGTTATAAATATTTATATCATTGAATATTTTAAAGAGATATATATATATATATATATATATATATATATATATATATATATATATATATATATATATATATATATATATATATATATATATATATATATATATATATATATATATATATATATATATATATATATATTGCTATTTAAGAAAATAATAAAAAGCTTTTATTTGTATTTCTACAGAAGTTTGAGCGCAGTTCTCACTCCGAAGTTTGAGCGCAGTTCTTGGTTTATGACATTTTTTTCCAAAGCGCCATCGCAAAAAAAAATGACAAAGAAATAATGTTTTTATTTTATCTCCTTTAGAAAATAATTCGTTATCATTTCATAAGTAGAAGTGCTTTGCATAAACCAAATAACATAGCTTTGAAATAATTATTTTATATAGGGTGGTAAAAGCGTTATCTCCTTGTGTTTGTTGTCCTTCATGGCGGCAGTTTGATATTTGATCCTGCTGAAATCTCCAAAGATTCTCGATAAGGAATATTATGCTGTTCTATGCCAAAATGAATGGGTTAACGGTAGTTTATAAATCCACACAATATGTCCCATTCTTTTTATCATGTGAGAACATGATGTTGTTTGGGTTTGGATTTTTAAAACCTCAAAATGCACGGGCAGAAAATTGGTGATTTATTGCTTTTGAGGCATCAGTTTTCCGCTTTTAGAGCTATTAGAAAATGATAAAGAAGGTTATCAATTTGGTGACTTATCACCAACAAAAACTTAAAAGTTGGCTCGAATGTCCGCCATGTAACTGATTCTCCTGTTTGGCCAATTAAGGGCAGGGTGATATGAAGTTATCGCCAGAAAAATGACAAAGAAGAAAACGGTAATGAACGCGAATCAGCGAGACGAGGTATCGAAAGTTTTATATATATACATATATATAATTTTTTTTTAATTTAGAATTTTTCTAGCTGCCAAAAGAAAAAGTTTGAATTTGGAATGATTTTGAGATAGGTGAAAAAAAACAACATTGCTTTTCTAGATATCGACGCACGCGGCGTTATCTCATAGTCCAGTGATTGTTTCAAACTGGTTTTTTACATTAAAAAAAAAAAAATCTGGCCTTGGAAAAATTTTTTAGATCTGGATTGATTTTGAGATGGTCAAAAACCATCGCTTTTTTAAATGTTAGTGATTGCCAAATATAAGTCCCGTGAGAACATGATGTATTTTTTTTTGGTCCTATTTATACCAAGTGACTTAGAAAAATAATTTTCTCACATGATATCTTGAAATTTGGGATAGCAGATTTCAATTTTTCCTTGTTTATGTTTTAATTTCTTTGATGGGGACTTACTACAGGAAATGGCTGTCGGTCTCTGATTCTTTCATGTCGGGTAGAAGATTTTTATGGATTTCATTTTAAAATGCTCATCGCTCTGTATGGGTAGAAGATATTACCTGTCGTCAAGGGAAGGGGCTGATCATCATATACTTTATGCTTGTAATCGTCGCTGCTAGCTCTTAAAACCCAAAAAGATATTTTAATTCTTCCAACAATGTTTGCAAGATTTTGCATTGTTCAACAATGAAGTTAGAATTAATAAATTTCATAAACTCTTTTATTTCATTTCCTTTTTTTACTTCCATTAGTACTTTCAAACTGAATATTAAATTCATTCCCTTCAATAATATGCTATTTATTTAAAAGTTTTCAGTATGCTCTTAATTTTTTTTTAAATATATTACTTAATTCTTTTCAGTATTCCTTCGCAAAAAAAAAGAGTATTAATAATGAAAATTTTTTACAGGCTCTGCTTCGTTAAGCTAAAACTTCTCTTATTAGCCATCGAGATACCAAACGAAGACAGCTCTGACACAAAAATTACCATCAACCCAAAGAAAAAAGTAAAGATCGGCCCAAATGCGCAAGGATTTTTTATGGCTCAGTCAGCTGATGAAGTAAAAAGGTAATGCATAGTTTCTTACAGTCCTTTGTTTTCACAGGGTACTTGGCAACACAAACTGTTTGTTATGAGTTAAATGAGTAAATTAAAGATATTTTTGCCATAAATTTATATTTTTAAGATAAAAAAAAAGAGAGAAAATACCTTCTATTCATCAAGATTTGAAAATACCCGAAATGTAATTTCAATTCCAATGGCAAAGCTTTCAATATAAATAATTTTAGCTTTTTATATAAATAAAACATTCTAATAAAGCTAGGCTCCAAGACAAGCATCTGAT
Organism: Argiope bruennichi; assembly: GCF_947563725.1. NCBI lineage: Eukaryota > Metazoa > Arthropoda > Arachnida > Araneae > Araneidae > Argiope > Argiope bruennichi. Next base: position 96,459,852 of record NC_079154.1, on the reverse strand, counting down.
TGCTTGTTAAGTCAATTCATTGAAAGACAAACCTGCTAAATGGAAAATTTGAATGAAATATAGAACATTATGAAAACTAAAAGAATCAACATTAATGATTTATAAACCTAAAAATGAAAGATAGTTACCTATACCGAGAAGGGAAAGCTGACAAATAAACATAAAATCAACTAAAGAAATCTGAAAAGTACTTAGTAAAAATATTTTAACAAAAGTTCATAGGAATTAGCTTTCATGTGTTTTATAATGAGAGTTGACAGACACAATCATTAATCAAATAGCAATTAAAAATACAGATTTTTTATCTAACCTTATGAAAGGCCCTCCTAAACCAAAAGTAGAGAAAAGAGTTATAATTTTATCTAGATTATCGTTTTAATAATTATATTCTATTTAGTAATATTTGTAAGGATTCATGGAATGAAAACGTATATTATAATAAAATATTAAAAGTACTTTTCTCAAAAAAATTATTACGTCCAATATAAACACAAATCTATGTTCAGGAAGAGCTTCATGAAAATATTTATTTTTTCCTTAAGGGCATGGTACTACTGTAAGCATTGTCATGAAGATGTCAAAGATGAGAAGTTAATCAAGAAATGCAAATGTAAAAATCGTAAGTACCAAACTTTTTTAAGGATAAGCATATAACTTTTTCAATTAAAAATAAATCATCAATAATATAATAATTTTTATACTTGTAATATATTAAATAAGTTTCTATGTTCATCACCCGCAAGAACTTCTGCAAGTCATTCAAACTAACAAGTAAGGAAAATCATGCAGTTGCATGGATAACTTTCTATATTTCAGTTTTCAGGTATTAGACAAGTTCTTCATTTCAAAATATTGCATCTAGCAAGAAGTGTCGCCATTATCATCATTCTTTTCAAAGAGAAAACTATAAAGTTTATTATAGAATTAAACTAATACTTCTAAAATGTTTCACAAATTTTCATTTTATTTTCATCAGTATCTTTTCGAAAATGTCCTTAACACTTCATGAATTATGTTTTAAATCAGAATAAATTTCAATTACAAACTATTTTATTTTTGATAATTCAAATTAGAAGAGAAGAAATTTTTGCAATTCTCAGAATAATTTCTAAAAATGGTCGACGAGAGAAATCATTTCATAGATTACAAGACTATGAAAAACTTATGAAATTTTGAATTTAGATTCTTTACCAGTTTTATATACAATATCATGTTTGTTACGATTTTCAGTACCAAATTTAAAAATTATTTTCAGAACATCCATGCATCTTGGTGATTTTTCATTACTATTCCTGACCTCATAGTTATGCTCCTATGCTAAGCTATGAAATCAACTAACCTACGCGCATACCTACCTCATTTTTACGATTAACGTGGTGTAGTTCCTTGTATATTTATTGTATTCCCACATTCTTCTTTGACCTAATCATGTTCTGTCATATTATGCCTACATGCAGCCAAAGATCCAAAACAGAAAGGTAAATGAGTTTTTATCAGTCATTTATGGCTTCAACTTGGCCTTTAGTATTTTGGTTCTAATTATGCTGAGCGCTTTTTTTAACCTGTTTGCTTGGGCTGATTCATATAGGTGCTGATAACAACCTCAAGCGCTGAAGAGTGAAGTCCGTCATCCTTAGATAGAATAGTGCTTTTTATACTGCAGTTCTGTTTCCTTTGTTATTTTTTAAGTAAATTAAAGTGCAGAAACATTCCAAATGAATGTTACAATGGTGTATAGGTGAAATACACATTTAGATAGACCCTCTAATGTAGGATTAGAATTAAACAAAAAAGTAGATAGTTTTGTATGGCAGAAGTTTTCAGAAAATCCTTTGAAAATGTAAAAGATTTTTGATTTTCAACCCTAAAAAAATATTCAGTCCATTAGTATGTCGTTATTCAAATGTTGATATACGACATTGTATTCATTATCCTTTCCTGTATTAATGCATAATTTTCCTTACTTCTGTATATCCCACCAGTATTGTGATCATTATAAAGAGTTTGTGTGAAATGCTGAAGAGTGTGTATGAAATTAACAGTAGCTCCATCATAACATTTCATTCATTCATCCTCATTTGTCATGTAAAAATGCGGAGCTAATGATAGATATTTTTTTCTGAAATCGTATAACGAAGGATTCCAACAACAGAAAGAGATTATGAATTATTTATTTTATGCGAAGAAAGTAATTTACTAAATAAATCGAGAAAATGTTTCAGAATCATTTTTAATTCCAGAAATTTGTAATTTCTGAAAATCTCTTTCTTGATAGTTGACATAAAAGCAATATCTGAACTCCAAGCCCTAAATACAATTTAATTATTTCTATATATAAATGATTAAATTGTATTTAGGGTTATATATATAAATGATTAAAATGTATTGTATTATTTAATTAAATTAAATGCATTAGTTAATAAATGTATTTAATTTTTCATTGACAGATTAATTATCAATTAATCTATCAGTTAGATAGTAGATCTAATGACTTAGTTCTTTACGAGTTCTATTACTTTAATTAACTGCACTTATTATATAAGTAAAAAATATAACATTTATGCTTTTTTATCAACTTTTTTAAATTTTTGATTAAGTTTCAATTTGACTTTTTTTCTATCAAATTAAAACACATAAGCCTATAAAATATTGTCATTAAAGTTTGCGAAAATAATCATATAAAGAACAAAATCAATTTCATATAAAGAACAAAATCTATTTCATATAAAGAACAAATTTCTATCTGATTAAATAATATAACCTTTGGTTAATTAACAGCTATTTGAAACAATGAATCATAATTTAGCTGTAATTTTAAATTCAAAGTTATTTCATACGAAATTATATTAGTTAAAAATATTTAAATTAATATTGTATTCTTAAAGTAACTAATGTTAAGAAAAAAATGTAAAACAAAATGAACCAGCTATTAAAATATGAAATAAATATGAAACTTTTTTTACTGATTAAATAAGGCCTAATTTTATTTGTCATTCAAAAAAATTATTCATTATTAAAAAAAAATGAAAATTATTAAAAAATTATAAATTATTCAAAAAATATTTCACAATAAATCCCATTTAAAGAAAACAAACATTTTTGTCATCATTCAACAACTAGAAATAAAATGGGAATTAAATTTACTATCTAGATCTTTAATCTAAATGTCAAAGATTATATTTTGTTTTAATATTTTAGAAAGCTCAGAATTATCGTTAATTTGAACCTAAATTACAGTAGCAATAACTTGTAGTAACGTTAAAAGTATATTTAAATTATCTTAAGATGTAGATCAGTGGAAGAGTTAAACATTACTGTTGAAACAACATTCTGTTGTATTTTTTTTAAATGAAAAATTTTAAAAATCAGAATACAAAAATCCAAATTCCAAACTAAATCAATTTAACTAAAATTACGATCACAAAAAAAAACCCATCTATAACATTAAACAGTTCCAAAAGCGGAAGGTATTTTCAACTATGCTATAGTTTTTAGGTATTCTAAAGTAATAATAAGAATTTTTTGTTTATTTTATGAAAAATAAATTCAATTTCTCTTCATAATTTGAATAGAATATTCATTTTGCATTAGAAGTTTGCAAACGTGACTAATATTAACTTCTAAACAATCACCGTTTAATAACCTGATAAATGTAAAAGAGAGAAAAGAAGTTATTCAAAAATATCTGTTGGAATCCTTCATTTATATTTTAAAAACCTAAACTAATCAGTGGTAAGCCTTTTGAAATTGATTTTTTTTCTATGCTAATGGTTACTGTTACTATGTTATTCTTGCTGCAGTGGCGCTGTTTAAGAAAGGTGTCAGAGCTGTCCAAGTTGTTGGACGGGCAAGTACGTTCCTCTCTTTTCAGTTCTATTCGTGGCAATGAAGCTGTTGATGTAGTTGTTTTTGATTAAATTCCGATGTGTTTATACCCAGTGGTGGCTAAATTATTAGTTTCGCATGTACTATAACATAAATTAAGCTGCGGTAGAAAAAAAAAGTATTATATAATGCATAACAATTTGTAAACTTCTTAAGTTTTTACTATGTATTTTGATAATTATATGTTTAAATTTCTAAATTATTATATCGTAATTAATCGTAAAGAAAATTCTCCTCAACTTACTTCTATTAATACTATAAAGAAATTTAAATATATATTTCAATGTTTGTCACAAGTTTGTTGGTATACTTCCAGGATCTTTAATTAAAATCTACTATATAAGGAGAATAATTAGGAATTCAGTCAAATATATGAGTTTTGAAAAGCCTCCATAACAAACAAATTATCATCTATGATTTTTTTTATATCATTGGTCTTGTTGTTTTAATGTTTACAATTTCTTAAAACATAATAACTAAAGACTTTAAAGTATTGTTTAAAAACTGCGAACATTTCTAAATCTAGTCATAACACATAATTTATCGAATAAATAATTCCATTTAACATCTTTCAGTTTCATATCTTTAATAAAAAAGTAAAAACTAGCTTACGAAATTTATTTCTAAATTTACTTTTATGTTGCAAGAAAATTATAATGGCGAACAATTTCCGATTAAAGCATTATGTGTATTTCATTAAATAAATGTAAAGTTATTTATTATAAGCAGCTGCAATTTCAAAAATGTGTTTAATGCAAATAATTTCTTTTCAGTAATTTGTTAAGAACAAAAAATAACGTAAGCTACTTATTAACACTTAATCAGCTAATTTCAAAAGCTTTTCACTTTTTAAAATTAGTTCTTATCATAATTTCAATTTTAAAACAAATGGAATAGTATAATTGACACGCCGAGTAATGAGATACAATATTATTTGCTATTAACTTAATAATATAATTAACATTTTGGTATTATCATTTCTGAATCTTAGACTTTGATCTTTGATGTATTGTAGTAATTATAGAGAGAGGCGTTAAATCGAGATTCGTTTGGTTGAAATAATCGTTTTATTTGAAAGATAGTCCGATAGTTAAAACACGTTATAGTAGCATTTTAATATTTAAATTGACTTTAATTATAATTGAAAAATATGAGAGAAATTTAAAAAATAATCATTATGATTCACTGTATAAATACAAAAATTACAGTAAATCTAACATATTTTAATTCAAATCTAATTTTTAAGTAATATGTCTAAAACATGTTGAGCAAAACTAATTAATACACAAAGCGGGTACCTTCTAAAACACGTGTATATTATTAAAAAATAGAAAATATATATATATTTTAGTTAATGATATATTTGCCAAATAACTTTACACTTGTTTTCATATAATTATAATTATTATAATACGAATTAACAACTAATTTTAATAAAAAAATTCTTCAATTCTTAATCTTAGCTATTTTAATTTTATGTGCATATTATTTAAAAAATCTTCAAACATATTTATTTTTTAGTTAATTACTTATTTATCAAACAACTTTACACTTGTTTTCAAATAATAACAATTACCATGTTAAAAATTAAGTACACCTTATCTTAATAATGATTCTTTAATTATTAAACGAACTAGTATTTAACTCAGTTTTAAGCCACCACTGGGTTAGCCACCGCTGCTAACTCGTTGATGTCGCATGCTGTCACTCAGTGTCAAATGTTATTTAGGTAGTTAGTTTCGTGTGCTTGGCTGTAATATTCGTATCGATGTCTTAATATAAGTTTCTTCATATCTTTTTAATTATAATTCTTCGTTTAGAGGAGTAAGTATTATTTTATCACATATTAAAATTCATATTCCATTATTAGTTTAATGCATGCTGGATTAAATGTTCTAAGTGTGAGTGTTGTGGCGATGTGAAAACAATAAGTCCTAACCTGCATTGTAGTCCCTTTGAACCAGCACAATAACAACCCTAACAAATAACATGATCATGAACTTTGCATGCAGAAAAAGGAAGCGACGGTGATGTATTTTGGTACCAGATTTAATACTACACAAAAGTATTTTTTCATTAAAATATTTTATTGTAGTTTTATTTTTATATGAAAATAAATGTAAGTTTATTTCATTTGTTAAAAAATGGTTTTTAGGCAAAAGAAACTTAAATCAAACACTCTATAAATACTACATTTTCAATTACAAAAACTGAGAGAGAGAGAGAATGCAGATTTTTCTATATTTATGCTCTTATTTATTTATTCTGCTTTTCAAATAAATTATGCGAAAATCTTGAATGTCTTTATTAATATTTAATTTCTGTAAAAAATATATGATTAATTATATTGATATAAAGAAAAATAGAAAGAAACTGATTATTGTCTGCTTTTAGTAAAGAGTAATCATATTTCGTCTTCTATAATACACGTTAAAATCTGAAAAGTGCCAAAAACGTTCACTAGAAGCTTCAGTTTTTATTCATTTAAAAACTATATAAATAATAATAAATTTATTTTGTAAAAAATATATTTTACTATCTAAAAATTTCTTTCCTTAAAAGAAAAGGCTTATTTTAAAATAGATGGAATATATTAATTTGTGCGAAATAGATTCAAATAAATTCCTTGTATTATCCCAATTCAATCAAAAATTAAAATGTGAAAAAAAAATTATTTTTTACTCATCAAAATTAAATGAAAATTAAACATTTTTTTTTTGTTAGGGCTCAAGGAAGAATAGAAGTTATACTTTTTTCATCTTTGAATAATCAACGAAATCTCTAAATAGTTCTTTTCCTTTGACCTTCCTTTTATTTCAAATTATACATTAAAAATTAACTAATTTTAAGCTATCTGCATTAAAGCAAATTTGCTACATAATAATAAATAGAAATACATCAGCCATGGGATGCTGAAAATAAATATTTTTAATGCCAAAATTGAATTGCAGAAATATTCTTTTATTTTAAATTACTAGTTCTTTTTTGCCTATCTACTATCAAAAATTTTCCAATCATATAAAAAAAAGAACTCCTGCATATATATAGATAGCATATTGATACAAAATTCTAAATAATTAATTTAAATAGATGGATTCATATATAAAAACTTACATGTCATGTATTTTCAAAAAAATCTAGCTAAAAAGATTCATTCTTATTAAATAAGATCATGTTATTTCAGTAATATACCATCATGATGCTATGCATTTATTCACAAATACATTTAGTTTGAAAGTGGAAAAAATCTTAAAAATAATTTTGAATAATTTATCGATTATAGAAAATGATCAATGTTCTTAAATGTAGTTTTCACAAGAATACAATATTACTTCGTAGATTAATAACGAAATTAATTATGTGATACAAAAAATAAATTACCTGAAAAAAGAGAAATAACTTGATAGTATAAAATAACTTTCCCTGATTGATAGCTCCTGTAACTAAAATCAATATGACTGTATTTAATATTTTGATTGACATGCGAGACATATTCTATTCAATAACATTAATAAGCGATTTTTGTTTTATCATATGTATTAATATTTCTTCATACAGCACCATTAATCTCCTTTTTAAAAGTTTTAGAAGAGTTTTGGTGTATTCTTCACAAATCATGCTCAACTATGTATTTACTACCCTAATTTGCTTTATTTTTATCTTAAATAGTAAAACGCCTTAAAAGTTTTATAACTTGATTACAACCGTTTATAACTTTGAATGGTGTGATAAAAAATTTGAATTAAACAAATCATGAGCAGTTGGTAAAGAAGGAAAAATAGTACAAAAACAAATAATAATATGATTGAGACTTTCGAGCAGTGCGACGAGGGCGATCGATTAATTACCAACTCAATGTTTTTTTTTATAATACGGACAGGGAATCTAATGGAAGATTCATCATTTCTAGATGTATAAATCATTTTTAAAACATCCAGAACATCAGATTATAATATTTGCTTGACTTTCGTTTTACTATCTATTATCCAAATGGAGATGGATAATGACTTACGTAAATAAAACTATTTGAGAATTTGAAATGCATTTTTTGAAAGGGTCGATCAAGGACATAGCTACAGAAATTCGCATTATTATTGCATAATACAGCATTATTAGTATTATTGTATTCGCCAAGCGTAACCTCTTGACATTTTATAGCAAAAACATGATTATTCAATATACTATTTCTACAGACCCTGAAATCTATTTTATTTTAGAAGAGAATTATTGAGAAACACACAAAAAGTTTGCATTCTTAAAATGCAACATAGTTAATGCTTGCATTCAACAATTTTCAAATAGGATGCTTCATTTGCATTGTTCAGTATAAATCCATTTACATCAATATTTTATAACTCAGCGTATTATGAATAAATTCTGTTTATAATTGGATCTGTCTTATTTGACTTTGCTCTGAGGTTATTTGAAATAGCTATTGTATTTTTTTAATGTCCTGAAAGATAATATCAGATATACTATAATGGGCATCCCGTTCGATTTATTATATTCAGCTTTAAAGTATGTTATACACTGGGCGCAGTATAATTATATTGAGGAACATTCATTGCATCAAAAATAAACTGTCTAATTAAAGGGTTACTGATTTTGCGATTCTGTAATTCTCTCTAAGCTAAATCATAGAATTCGATTACGTCAAAAGTAAATTGCTTCTTCTTTTAATCATTACGATCATAATACAACACATTTCCACTTGAAATGTGAAAATGATTTCTATTTTTTTTGCCCACTTAACTAATACAGTTTACCAGAACTAAATGAATCTATTAATTGCTTTCAATTCTAGAGGTGCAAAATTTCCTGTAGGATTTTTTTTTTTTTTTTTTTTTTTTTTTTTTTTTTTTTTTGTGGAATTCATTTCTAAGTAACTTCAAAAGTTTTCCAATATCAAATTTTTGTTCATCCGATTTTATTACAAAAGCTTTCAAACAGGGAAAGTTTAATAACTAAATGTTTTATAATCACTAGATATTTTCGGAGACTAATGTAATATATATTTAGAATTAAAAATATGTGTTTCAATTACCTAGACATAATTTTCTACGAAACACTTAATGGAGATACATATGAGATTAAATCCACAATGCCCCCTGAAGCTAATCAAAGCTGCTGGTAGATGCGGAAAGGCATGATTCTGTATGGCAGCCACTTATTTTATATTATTAAGGCGCTGAATGCTTAACGCCATTAAATTTTAAGAGTATCTTATACATGCAATTGCATTTTTTAATTAAATTACTTAAGCATTATCTTAAATTGAAATATAAAACTAATTCTAAATTCATATTTAATTGCTTGCGTTTTATAAAATATAATGCCTTGCACTTGCTAAATTTTATGGTGCCTTTTTTTTTCCTTTACTTATTTTTCGCTATTACGTTAAATAATGAATGTTACTGTATTTTTAATTGATTGCCTGGCTTTTTTGGCTTGAAAGCTCTCTAAATGTTTCTGGAATATTGATGTAATGTATATTAAAGAAAATTCGTACCAATAATGAAGAAAATCATTGTGAATCTCCACAGAATATTTTATCTCAAGAACCGGAAGTGCAGTTGATATTGAGGCTGAAGTATCTGAATCAGATAATAGTAGGTTCAATTCGAAATCGCTTCCATATGCTTGCCGTGTGCACGCTGTGATCTGTGTGTTCCTTCTGCACATTTAAGTGGGACATTCTATTGTTTTGAATGACGTATATACAGGGTGTCCCAAAAAAATGTATACACACTTTAAATAATTGTAAATTTGGGGTTTATTATAATTCGAATAATTTTCAAGATGTAAAAGATTCCACAAATATCATTCTATTGTCTTGTTATCGCATGTTCTCAAACTGATGTCCGTTCTGCTCCAGACACTGCTGACAACGCGAAGCGATGGAATAGCACACATGATGGAACAATTCCCTTGGGATATTCGTACATTCATGTTCAATGGCTGCCCTCAATTGAACAACTGTTGCAGGTTTATGGACGTCCTGAACAGTTCCATCAGCTTCAAACTTATCTCTAATTCGAGTGATGGTAACTCGTGTAGGTGGTTCTTTGTTAAACTCCCTCTTAAATTGTCTTTGCACTTCTACTGCATTTTCATACTTCCTGTAGCATTTTAGAATAAATTTCTTTTCTTCAAATTTAAGTCTGTCTGCCATCACTCGGTTCAATGGGTTCAGTATGTAAAGAAAGAAGAAATAACTTAGTTATCAGCTGCTAAAATGTGTATACATTTTTTGGGGACACCCTGTATATGTTTTTAATTTCAGCATAGTAAAAACTTAGTTTCGTTTGAAATTACGTTATCATTTCATTTACGTTATCATTAAATTTTGGAAAATTTTCCAAAGTTATGTGTTGATTGTGGAATTTAAGAAGTGGAATGGTATTGATTTTTTTTTCCTTTCGGTGCCTTTTTTTATCACTTTTTTGCACGTTATGTAAACATAGAATTTTTTATCACATTTTTAGGACTTAAAATAAAATATAGCTAAATTTTTGCTATGCTTATCGAATATATATTTATGGCTCTAAGAATTTTTTTTTCTTTTAATGAATTACGCTTAGCACTTACGTTACATTTTTAATTGGTTTTTATGTGTCCTTTTCTTTATTTTTAAATTTTGTTCAGTGTATTTCAAAAGAATTCCTTTCATGATAATCGTAATTATTTTAATATTCTATTCCAAAAAACATTTTTTATATAATATTTATGATACAAAGAACAGCTTTTAATAGTAAAATATGTTTTTTTTTCTCTTTAAAAGATAAAATTAATATTTTCTTAATTGTGAATTATTAAGAAAGAAAAATAAATAAACTTACAAAATAAAACAAATAAGGATCATTATTGTTTTGCTTATAAAAAAAATTTCCGCTTTATTCATTTTTTTGTTGTTGTTATTCTTCGTTTCTGATTCAAAGATTCAAAAGCGAAATATTCTTTATTAAAGGTAATGATTAATTTCTTATTTAACATAATAATCCCGTTTTACTCTATATTTTACTCTATAATTTTCAAAAATATTTTTAAATAAATATTTCATAATAGTCATTTTTTTAACCATTAAGAAAATCGTTCTGCAACAAAAGATTCGTTTTCTGAAATTAGATTTAACTTCAGACTTCACTTTTATTATTCTGTTTCCTTTTCTTTTCCCTCTAAAATACATATGAATACTAGCATCGTTTTTCCATCAACTGAGGAAATAAAACTTTTTGATGTATAAAATTCAATTTTAAAAAAGGAAATTGCGCTAAAAGAATGAATGGAAAGGAAAACTTTCAAAATAATTTCTAACTAAGTGTTTAGATTACAAATAATATATCAAGATGCAAATTAATTGTCTCTTTTTTTTTACTTACATGCATGCATTCAGTTATTTAAAAAATTGTAATTATTATGGTTGGAAAATCGACAATCTGATATTAACATCATCCATAAACACTTTTAAATATTGCTTGTGGGAAAAAAGAATCCTTATACATGAATTAAAACATTGATGTTACAGTACTTTCTAAAAAAAAAAAGGAAAAGAACGTTTTCTTGTGTCTATGAGTCAGGTAACAATTATAAATCTTAGAATTAAATCAAAGAGGATTTTGGAATTTTAAATTTCATTATGAGTTTGAATGAATTAAGTTACTAAAAAATAGTTATTATGGCTTATATCATGTTTCATTTTCACTTTAGAAAAAGTGTAACTTTAAAATAAATATTCTAAGTGCGAAATTTCAGTATTCATATTGTAGGGCGTATTTTGGCATACAAAAACTTTTTTCCACATTACTTTGAAACGAGCTAATTAGTAAAAACTGAGCCCATTACTCATAAAAATGTAATAAAAATTGCGTCTTATTATATTGCGAAAACTTTTGAATAATCTTACACACTTTTTGCTTTTTTTATATTCTATTTTATCACATTCACTTTTTTTCCGAAGAATTACTTCCGTTTTGATTCCTTTTCTTTTTTATATTTGTATTCTTTTATCCTTTAATCCTGCCATCACACGTCCTCAGATTATGCTTATTCATGAGCAAGAATGCTTGCAATGAATGCCTGCACGGCCGGCATATTAATATGCTTTGATATGCTGCGATGATTCTATTCCATTTTAATGAATGTTTGTATAGACCCTACAAAAAAAAAGAATGCCATGTGTGTTTCTGTGTTGTTGTCTGCCCTTTCGGTGTTTTTGATTTCAGTGTTTGTATTTTTTTTTAATTATTATTATTGGTTGTTCTTTATATTTTTTACGAGTTTATAAATATCCATTTGAACTGGATAATACTACATATAATTGCGTTCCAGATGAGAGCGTACACAACTCTACATTCCCAACCTTCACGCCTCCAGAAATACCCAAGAGGGTGAAACTAAGAGGTAGGTAATAATTGCAATCATTTTAAATATCGTTATATATGAAACGTTTCTCATGCCTTTGAATTTAAAAGCATTAGAATAGATGTTAAATTATAAAATCCGTGGAAATTCGAGACCTCATCATTATTGATTTCTTACTATTTCATTTCCATCACAAACGATATAGCATCAGTTTATATAAGACCTGGAAATTTAGAGCATATATTACTATCCAAAAAAAGGGAATTGCAGTCATTTTATATTTATCACTTCTATTATGAAATTATTTCACTTATTTGTTATCAATCAACAGAATGTAAAACTTAGTTCAATACAGAATAAATATTCGGGAATCCAAATAATGCTTTAATAATTTTGTAAAGCTTCTGATATTAAAATCAATAAAACTAGACTCTATGAATTTAAATAAACTGGAAAACGTTGATTATACTTGAATAAAATTGTCATAGTTTAATAATAATAAACAAGATTTATCTGTGATATCTCATTAAGAATAGCCAAATTCCGAAATCTTGAGCACAGCATTCGCTAAATATCATTAAATAATCGAAAAATATTTTGAAAAGTTTTATTTCAAAAGCAATGCATTACAAATTTAAGTTAAAAGTGATTACCAGCTATACCATCTTGTTTATTTTATGTACAACATTCATAATTTATTCAAAATTTGATAGTGATGTAAGTTTCTATGGTTTAGTCCTTTTAGAACTAGAAAGATATCAAAACCATTTGCGAAACTCTAAATAGCTCATTCGTACTGAAATTTCTTTGAATTTCCATTTTGATGGAAAAAAAACAAAAGAAAACAATTAAAAAATATGCTTACTTTTATGGTATTAAAGATATTATTGTAACAATTTAACCTGCGTTTCCTTTTTTTTCTTTTTTGTGACCTCAAGAAAAACAACCTATCCACTAAAATTAAAGTAACATTTAATTTTATTTCTATTTTACATTCTATTTCATAAATAATAAAATTTCCCATTTATATTTTTTTAGACATATTTCTGATATTTTGCAATAAATTATGGTAGTCTTAAAAAATTATTTAATTTTCCAAATTAAATTAATATTTACAACTACATTTTATATATTTACAATACTTATCTTAATGTTTTGTGATTTCTTATAAGTTAACTTCAAAAAAAATTTAATTAATTTTTTTTTTATTTCAGACGCTACTAAAAATCCAAACGAATGTAAGTAATTTATAAATACACCTTGTTTTGTATTGTTAGTACTATATATTAATTATATAAAGTTTGCAGCAACTTGACTATTCATATTATCCTGTATAACTTTAATTGCTAATCGAATTATAAATATATAAAGTAATTGGAAAGGATTCTGAAATGATTGGAAGCATACCAAAGCAAACCAACTTTGTATTCGAAAAACCCTGGATACTTGGAAGGAGGCTATATTTGGTTCAATGTGAATTAGGAAATTACAACCATCATTACTCTAGTTAGTCAATGATGTAGCAAAAGTAGAATGGAGCGGGCATGATATTACTGAGATAACTGACATGCATTTAATGAAATGATCAGCCAATGGAAAAGGTTAAGGACTAATGACTAAAACCTTTCTTTATGCGCATGCGCCTTCATGAATTATTTACCCTTTAATGCCTAAGATTTTGTTACATTCATCAATAATGACCATAATGAAGGTTAACTATCGATGATCTAATTTCACAAAACACCCTATACATCATACATAATTCATTTTAATAAATAAACCTTAATAAATTGATATTCAACGTTTAATTGTCTAACATTTTCAAAGCATTGATTTTTAGCTTAAATAGTATAGATGAATAATTTTATAAGAATATTTTTCCACGTTCCGATATTTTTGAAAAAAATCTATCAATAAATAATTTCCATGTAAACAATTGCCCTGGAATACAAAATGAATCGAATAAACATTTATTGTTTTAAAAAAAACTGTTTTCACGAAATAATGTTGCAGTGTATTATACATATCTTTAAGATTTATATTATTATTATACATAAAATGGTATTTAATGGGAAAGAAAAACTTTTTCTTGATATCTCTGTAATCATAATTAGACAAACATCGTCTTGTGGCGCAGCAGGCAATCAACCACAAATATAATTAAAACGAAGTACATGAAATCTGTAAATTTTTGCTTCAGACAGCACCACGTTGTTACTATAAATAGGAGTTAAATTGAAAATAACGTTGTTTAATGTTTTACAATAATCCTTTCAATATTTTCATACCGGTTTTTATGTTTCCTATTTTACAGCGTCGTCTTTCGGCTACAATTTTAACTAAATTTGCAATTTGGTGGGATAAAATTCCTTGATCTTTCAAGCGTTTAGGCCGCAAACTATCCATTTCTATCGCATTTAATATTTTTTTTATTGATTTTCAAAATCCATTAGTTATTTTTGGGGCACCCAGTGTATAAAATACTAACGTATGTAGTACAGAAATCGCTCTTATTACTTATTATCGAATGGCAACAATCCAATGTAAACAAAGCGTCATTCAAACATTTCAGACTACTTCATATAACTTTTTTTATAGCACAGTTTAAATAATTGATGGAGCTCTAAAATATTATTAGAAATTCTCGGATGTGGGCTAAAAACTACAATCAGTCTGAAAATAGAATATATAAAAGATGATAGAAACAAACTTTAATCGGATGCGAGAGTAGGCTTTACCGTTGCCAGATGTATAATTCCTATAACTTACCTGTGGAAGCTGATTTTCATATCTTCCAAACTTATTGTTTCACAAAAATATTTTTGCACTGTTTTAAATTCCAAAAAAGTATATTTTTATTAATATCAATTCCCTTTCCATACATTTTTTTATTTTTAATATTATTTTAATTTACTTTTATTTTAATCTGAAATAATGTTATGATGAAATTCAAACTCACCTTTTAAAATATTTAAGTGCATGCTTTTGCCAATCTTAAATTAAGACAAAAAAATTACTTCCGAATGGACATTACTTTAGAAGTAGGATCATTAATAACTTGTAGTAGACTAATTTAATTAAGTTCATGTCTTGCAGTAGCGTCAAATAACAGGTTGAATTTTTATTAATCGTTTTACTGCCTAAAAAGTGAATAATCTGGGCTAACAAACAGATCTGCAAAAGTGACCAGTTTCTTATATTATAATATAGAAGATAGATTTTCATTCATTAAATATCTCCTTAAATAAAATGATGCTATAAATGTTAATAAAAAAGGAGTATCTACATTATAAGATTCTTTTATATTTTCTCATTTAATTATAATCAAAATTTTTGTATTACAAATATGCAATACCCAATACCATAAACTTATTTTTCAAACCATATATATTTCTGTAGAGAAAAACTTCGTACGTTTTCATTTCTCTTGATAATAATGCTGAAGAAACTTGCAACATCTTATGAAAGATTAATAAATCTTTTGAAGTTGTTTTCTTTTTTCTGTTGAAACGATATGCCAAGTCCAGTGAAAGTTGCAACAGTGATGGGTATAAATAAATGGCTACCTAGATAATTACTGTTACATTTTCTTTGGCTTCAGTCAGCAACATCGCAGGGCAAATCGGAGGACGTCATAACGCCACGCATCACGGAAGTCAAGGAACTACTGCTGTGCATGGCACTACGCCCCGCCAACGAAATTCTACGACAGGTTTAAAGCCCCAGAGAGCACCCGGAGCCAATCCGGCAACGCCTCTTTTAACATCGCCGGCTCCAAAAAACGGCGTCGGAGGGCTTGGACAACCTGCTACTAATACCGGATTATTTCCAAGGTCAGTTTGATTTTGAAACACTCTTGTGTTGCATGACTGTCGTTTGTAATTGATTTGTTTCACACGCGAATTGTTCTCTTCGTGTTTGTTCCAGATGTATTGATGGCGAATGAAATAGGAATTTACGCACTCGAACTGTGAAATATGCATAAGCATAAATGAGATGTCCCTCAATTACAAATATCAGTTTATATGATCTAGAAATTCATTATTAATCTGTTGAAAAGTAATATTTTATAATGAAAAAAATGAACCAATTCTTTTAGCTAAAACTATTATATTGGAACAAATTAGAATTCCTGAAATAGCATTTATATTTTCTAGAAATAAAAAAAAATGACATATTACTAATTAGTTTCTGTCTCACCATCTCTTTTATATTTTTGAACTTTCCCTTCCAATCTTTGCCTTTTGATAACTGAATGTAATTAGAATTTCCTCCAATTAAAAAATAAATAAATTAAGATGTTACTTTTTAATGTATGATTTGTAAAATGATTCTTCTTTTAGATATTAACTAGCTTCTGCTCTAAAGTATCTGTTGTACAATTCTTACAGTTTTCGTATAAAAACTACAAATTAAAATGCAATGCTTATATGTTTGTGATTTGGGGTTGTTTTAATATTAATTTTCCATTTGCAAAGTGAACATTTAATTCCAAGCAAGAAATCTAATAATATAAATCTGACTAAAATATATTAAACAATTAAAACGATATATTTTTTTACAAATTTTAGATATATTTTTAAAATACATTTTATTTTATTACAAATTTTCCAGTTTGATGCCTTTAAAATTTAAATAAGAATTGTATTAGTATTCTACAAAAATACTGACATTTTCTCTCCAACAGGTGTTTTAGCAAATGTAAATGCTTGTATCCTGTGCCAGCAACGTGTTTTTAGTATGTAGTTCAAAAATTGTGTGCTTTGGAGAAAGAATTAACCGTTGTCTGTAACTTATTTAAATATAGCTTTTGAGTATTTGCATCGAAAATGTGTAATGATCCTTAAAGTTCGCATACATATCGCTAAGTTTTTGTGTTTGTATCTTTTTGTTAATAACATTAAATATATACTTAAAAGTTAATTGAAATATGAAATGAAATTGATTTTCACTGGGGAACTTAAGTTAAATTTTAAAACTATAGTAAAGTTAAATCCGCACTAAAACTACAATTCAGAAAGTGCAGACATTAGTAAGTTGGAGTAGAAAATCTTTCCTCGCAGTTACATAGGATGCTTAGTAACGTTTTTTTAATTCATAATAACCTGTTGAACAGAGTCAGAATGCAGATGCTTGCAACATGTCTGGCAAATTTTAGATATGTGTATCTTTCATCATCCGATGATAAAATTGTTCGAACACCCACGAAATAAGTTTGCATAAGTAGAAAAGTGGGAACATTAATTTTCGCTAATACAATTTCTATAAAAAAAAAATTACGTAAAATCAGGCAATTGAAATTGATTTTCACTTTTAAAATATTATATTTATATCATAACTGAATTTTTCTACCTCTACATATCTAAACACAAAATTCCTGAAAAGTAGCAAAAGTATTTTATTTTTCTTACAAACATATTCTTATGACTTGAAGAAGGAGCCATATTTTTAGCATATTAAAATAAGAGACCCTTTTGATAGTCTATCCAACAAATAAACTAAATTGCATCTTGGAAAATCAAGTAATAAAACTAAAGTATTTATTTTAATCAAGCTTTATACTCCAGAAAAAAAAATTAGCAGCAATAAACCGTACTGTTGGTTGTTCGAAAAAATCCAATAATTTTTTTTTAAATTCTGATGAGAATTCCAAGTACTACTCTACATATCTGTAACAAGTAAACATTCAAAGAGACAAAACAGATTCTAGCTATAACTAACCTATAAATATAGATATAAAATCTGAAAAGATAATAAAATTAGTTTTTTATTATTGACAGATTTCAGATGGAGATTCTCCGTTTAGCATGTTTCTTTAATCTTAATTGTGGAGATATGAAGTCATCAGTAGGCTATTATGGCGCTAAAAATGGTTTTCTCACATTAATTACCAATTATTATAAGTATCCCTATATAAAACCTTCATTATTCCATGATGAATGATTTTTAAAAATATTTTTACAAGAATGTCAAATGCACACTCAGGTACTTTTTTAATGCACACCCAGTCTCAGCGAAGCATTCTTTCAACTATTTTAAAGCTGAAAAATAATCCGCATTATGAAAACAACCCTAGAGATTGATTGTATTTCACAAATATAGCGCACCTCTTTTGTAAATATCTATACTTTTCTCTATTTCTTGTAGAATTCTAAAGATGTAAGGTGCTCATAAAACACTTAAGGAATTAAATCGTTTCATAATGCCCTGCAACGATTTGACGATGTATTCAACTCGGTTGCCAGAATGAAAAGAAACAGTAATCTTCCCAGCCCTAATAATTTTCTGTTCGGTAATTATTTCTATAATCCATACTTCAAGAAATATAACCTACCTGACCACAGAAAATCCTAAAATTAATTTCATTAATTGTTTAAAATGGCATTCAGCAGAAAAAATTTGTAGAAGGTTGGGTTAGTTATGATGGACAATTAATATATTTTAACAATATAAATACGGTATATTGATACTGGACAAAACCTTCAGATTGTATAACGAAAATTCAATTTATTATTATTTCAAATAAAACAGAATCTAATAAATCTTCACATATATTAGAGCTACAACACAAAAAAAAAAACCATTTCAGTTTAATTATAAATAAGGCTATAAATCTGATAGCAGTGAATGGTTAGAGAACAGAAAATAAAGTAACGGATAAATATAAAAATTCAAGCAAAAGATCATATGAAATAACAAGAAAACTTCATCGCTTAACAAACACTATATATTTCACTTCTGTAAATATTACAAGGGGGGGGGGGGAATTAAATTTTTCCCTATAAATGATAAATATTTCCGTTTATTTATTTATTAATTTTTATTTGAAAATTAGACCGCATACTTACAACAGATATCAAAATAGTTAAATATATTTGTTATTGATTGCTAAAGTCACAATTTGTCCTTTTGTAAAATTTGGAATTTGTGTTGCCTGCTAAGCGACAATAATTCCAAATAATGCCTCTTCAAATAATGAAACTCCATGCATTTGTTCCATTTTTCGCGTAGTTTCCGATAACTTTTTTACAATTTGGAGCAAGCAAAAAATTTGCAAGATTTCTCATAATCTCCTATTAAAAAAATAGAATAATTCTATATTTAAATCCAAAAGAATTGTAATTTCATTCTTTAAGATAATTTGCTTTGATTGCTGGTATAATTAAATTAATATTTTGTATAAAGGAAATAAAGGCAGTCTAATCTAACTATTATTTAACATTTAAGTATAATAAAAAAAAGTATAGTTAAAATCGCATTAACAAACAGAATTTCCTTTTAATGTTTATTTCATCATGTTATTGGGATTTTAAATGCGCGTCACCTCGTGAATACATTACCTTCCCCGTGAAATTCCAATTTCATTCTCATGTTTTTGTGGAAAAAGAAAAGTGTTGCTTTGCTTGTTTTTGTTTCTTGTGCTGGCACCTCACAATATCCACGTTGAAATGCGCGTTTCTAGTGTGTGCGCGTGCGTGTGGTTGTTTTGCACATCCTGTTATCACTTCTGGCCCCTTTCTCCTGTTTCTTTCCAGCCCGCTGGCTAACACAACGCACGGCGCCAGGACCGACGACACATTTGCTGGCTTACACCTAGCCTATGAAGTGAAAAAACTCATGTATGCCTCTACTTTCTACTTCATTTTTCATTACTCTGGCTATATCTGCCTTTTTTTTTCTCCTTATTTGGTATGTTTTTGGATTATAGTCCTCTTATACCAACTGGTAATGAGTCAATTCACGAAATCGATAACACAGATTTTCTACATTAAATTCTTACACAATTTGAAAAAAAAAAAAAATAACATTTCTGTAAATTAAAAACCATATCCATGATTTATTTTACAAAAATTAATTTGGAAACATCAGAAATAAATACATAAATTTACAATCATAAATACTTTAAATTGCATTCAATGATGCATTTACAATTATGACTCGCTATTTTGAAATATTCTCAGTATGTATTTGTTGATTCAGTTACGGAATTCTATTTTACAAAGCTACAATAACTGTCAAGCGTAAAAATTCAGTACAATATACATAAAAAAATCTGATGAAATAAGTAATTTGACATACAGCTAGGTCTATAATATATAAATGGAGAGTTATTATTCCTGCCATTTGGTTTAAGAGGACTATTTCTATTGATTCGTATTCCATTTTGGTGCATGAATGAAGTGCATGTTTTGTTAATTCAGCAAGTGTCTTTCACGTCGCTTTTTTCCTTTGTCTTTTAAATATTTTACTGCACCTTTCTGTAGTCGCATGTCGATTGTAAGCTGCACTAGCATTGCATGATGCATGTTTGTTAGACTGGCAATTTGCCTGGTTGTTTTACCTCTCTATATATATTTATGCATTTTAATAGACATCCTATAAGAGAGAAAATGAGTTGATCTTGAATCTTTCTTAAGCAGCGCCTAATATTTTAAGATTTAAAAAGAATTTTAATATCTATTAGCCTTAAAAAGTAATTTTATGCTATAATTGCCATTTCAAACAATGCTTTTTTATTCCTTTATTTATTCTTCACCGAAAATATTGTTAGATAGGCTTGCTTGCGTTTATATATTTTAGAGCTTTTAAGACTTTAGTTATAGGAGAAACATTTAGTTATCATAACCAAAGCACTGGATTCAAAAGCGTATTTGATGCTTAGTGGTATTCCACGCAAATTTCTTATGCACGATCAAGAAAACTCATTTTCTTTTAGTTAATCTTAACAAAATCATTATTTTCTTTTGTAGATGTTGAAGAAACTATACTGCTCATATTCACATTTTACAGCTTTGTAGCTGCAGACCAATAGTATTTAAAGTTTTTTCCTGAGTTAATCTCAGGATTTTCAATTTTCACTTGCCATCTAGTTTATTTTTTATATATTTAAAGATAGAAATATTATTTGCAGGTTTTTCCTACCTGAACTTTATGCCTGTTGCTTGTCTATTTATTTTTCTTTATTCAAGATTCTTCTTTATTCTTATTCTAATATTAACGATTTTTATTTCAATTTTATATTTTAATAATATTTCTAAATTTCTATTCTTAAAAAGCTAACATTTTATTTTTTTCAAATTAATATTTTAATTCCATCTGTGTAAAAATTAATTGTTAGGATATAATAATATTTTATGCTGATAAGAAAAAAGTAAAATATAACAGAATAAATGTCGAAATAATCTAAATTGGATTTATTAATATATAAATAAAAAGTACTTTAAAAATTTCTCATGCTAAATTTGTTTTTACTAATTTTCGTATAATTTTAAATAAAAAAAGTAATTTAAAACCATATAAAAATAATATATAAATAAAGGATTTTTTTAAAATATTAAATCCAAACGAAGAAAGTGAAATATTTCACTTTTTTTCGAAATGTACACCTGCTTGCGAAACAAATATATATCACTTCCTTTTTACTGATAAGTTGTCTCCAACCTACAATGCTTTCCGATTTCTTGTTGTTTAGGCCCACAAGCAGGGCAGCTGGTACTAATGGATCAAACAAACAAGAAGGTCCTTTGGCAGTTGGACTTGCAGATGATCAAGCAAAAGATTTCGATTTCGAGAAAACCGAAATGAAATATGATTCGACAGGCATGTTTCACTGGTGTCCGGCAAAATCACTTGAAGATTGTATTTTGGTAAGATTTGCCTGCTTCTGTACAGAAATGCAATGTGAAATAGATTATTGTTAAACATTCTTACGAAACATCATGATACAACCTTAATAATTCGCTAATTAGTTTTGATTTATCTCTATTCATCTCAATGTTAAGAAGAAATCCTCATAACATTTTAGGTATATTCAATGGTGCATCATCTACTTGAATGATAATTTCTTACATTAAGCTATTAGATATCTTCTTGTATATAGAAAACAGCCAGTTGGTGAATGATGTATGTGTAAGATGGCGGGAAAATCCTGAAATAAAAAAAAAGTTGGATATTTTCATATATTTTTAAACCAACTGCCGAAGAGAAAAATGACTATATTTTACTATTCTTAGGTTGAATGTCTTATTAACATCTTCCATTAGCGATGTTAGAAAGTGTTTATTTTTATTCATTGTATAATTGTTTTTTCTTATAAACAATACATATAAATCACTACATCGTAGAGGCCGAATAACTCCGCAAAAATGAAATCTTCTATCTCGCTATGGAATGAAATGTTTTTTTTATTTGCCGTAGAGATTAAATTGTACATCAGATACGTATCGTAATTTGTACCTCTTTCTAAATCTGCAGTGAAGTGTTAAAGTCAAAAGGTTTTCGTTAACATATATAGAAAAAATAATAATATTACAGTATAGTGAATACGTAATCCTTTCTTAGTAAAAGTCGAAATCGGTGAAATGTTAGATACTTGATTATTATTCTAAAGAAATCAAGAGTTGGAAGAGTGGCCAAGAGAGAAGCAAACGAGGTAAGATCTAGGTAGTTACTATTAAAAGATATTTAAACTCATGAACGAATATATAAAATCATGCATTTCAAGAACTTAAAGTTATAAGTTAACTTTTATATCCAATATTAACGAAACAATCTTTTCTGTCAAAATTGGAAAGAAAAAAAAGATAACTTAAATACGAACAGGGAACGATGATTATACAATTGAGTGGATCGGAAAAAATCTACTTTTTTGAATTGCGAATTCTAATAGGATTTAAAAGTTGCAATTTTTCATATTAATTAGCGAAAAATATTGAAAAAATTATACTTATAATTTCAGTTAGGGAAAAGGGAAACAATTCTTGGAAGCAATGACAAAAATAAAACCAAACTGTACTTTTATATTTTTTAGTACATTACAACACTTTTCCCTCCTTGATATTTTTTTTTCTTTATCAAACTATACTTTCCATGTTACTATGAAAGGTTTCATATGGTACATTGTTCAACAAAATATTATGTATATTTATATAACATAAAACCCTTATTTTTTTTTTACCAAAATCAGAACATTTTAGCTTTAATGTGCGAATTCAAAATATAATTCATGTTTTTTTAAATATAGCGTTTTTATCATTAGACAATTAAAATTAAGTGTTTTCACATTGTTAGGAACCTAAAACTGTATTCTGTACGATTTTAAAGTAAAGGGGTATTGTTGTTGTTTTTTGTTGTTATTTTTCATTCTTTCCGACTATTAAACTTTTTCTATGAATTGAGGATTCAAAGTATAATTTTTTTTTCGATATTTTACTGTTGATTATATGCAAAAACACAATTTTGAGTCCTATTAAAATTCGATACTTGAAAAAATGATATTTTCCGTGCTACTCACTTATAAAACTCTTTCTGGTGTTCCCCTCAACTCCTCCTTCCTTCGAGGTATTCTCATCAATCATATATATAAGGATTTTAAACTACTTCATTAGAAATATGTAACTGTGCAACAGTTGATATAGTTATGCCTTTATAGAATTTCCATTAAACATATGTGATACTAATATATTCAGTCTCAATATGTCCAATTCGGTAAAATTTTTACATTGCTTTTATTTCATTTTTTTGAATTCCAATCTTGAAAGGTGTTAATAAATGCATCTTATATTACAGATCGTTGTATTATTTTTATGGCTATAATATTTTCAAACCAAATTCGAGAGAATTATTATTATTATTATCATTCTTGCATTTTTAAAAGATTTATTGATTGGAAATTAGTTCATTACACAGCACTGTTTAAAAAAAATGTAACATTAAATGCACTCTTTACAATAATTACAGGATCGTAATCAAGCTGCAATGACTGTTCTGAATGGCCATGTTGTTGTGTGTCTCTTTGCTGATCCAGACTCACCTCTAATTGGACTTCGGAATCTTGTTATGCCGCTTCGCGCCAGCAATTTTCATTACCACGAACTAAAACATGTTGTCATCGTTGGAAACGTTGACTATCTTCGCCGAGAGTGGAAGATGCTACAGAATCTACCCAAAATCTCTGTACTAAATGTAAGATTAAGCTCTTGTTTTTCTGTACAGCCAAATGAATAAAGCTTCAGTTTTTTTTTTTTTTTTTTCAAACAGCAATGAGGCTAGGGCTAACATTTTTTGGCCGATTATTTCAAACGATTCTGTTTATTTTCTTAATGTTTGATGCATTTAAAATTAGGCATTGTTAATTAATCCATGTTTCAGATTCATTCTGAAGTACTTTTGAATTAAAATAACACAGAATAAAGGAAATTAAAAATTTATAATCTGCATAGCGTTACCCCAACTGGCGTAGAAAAATTCACGCATTTGCGTTACCGTAACTGGCGTTGAAAATTCACGCATGCGCATTGTATTCTGATTGTTTACATTTCAACGGAAGAGGACTCGATTTAAATTATTTTCAGATTAGTTATATGCTTTTGTAATTAAATTGTATTTATGTTAGTTTAAGTTCATCGTTTTTTAAGTAATTTTTTTAACCTGTTTTCGACCGATTATTTTAACCGATTCTGTTTATTTTCTTAATGTTTGATGCATTTAAAATGAAACATTGTTAATTAATATACCTGCTCAAGATGAATCTGAAAAAATTTTGTTGACAAATTCTTGAAATATTACATAAATTAAGAAAGATATTCTTTAGGGCCCATAAGGTTTAAATGCTCAGTGACTCTATTATCAGTAATCATATTACAAAAAAAAAATGCTTTGTTTCAGTAAAAAATATTATTATATTAATTGCAGATTAATCATTTCCACTTTAATTTAAAGCATAAATTCTACGGGAGCTAACAGAAAATTGGAGAGATACAGATTACGTCATAACTGAAGGCCTTTATAATATTCTGAGTGAATTGAAATTTGAAGTTTTAAAATATTTTAATGAAGAAGCTATTAAAGTAGGAATTACATAAAATAGTTAATTATTAAAATTTTAACGAGCATTAAGATTGGCGAACCGGCTGGTCGCAAAAGGCAGCTAGTATATATATATTCGCAGATAATATAATTTGATTATTATCGATTCATTATTATTAAGGTTACGGTATCACACATTCATTTGCTACTTTAAAGTTGAATAATTCACAGCCAAGCAGCCTATCATTTTTGTGATTATGTTTTTGCTTTTCTGCAAAAAGTATTTTCTTGTACTTATCGAATGCACATATATTCGTTTTCTTCATTCCTCCTACCAAATTCACTAAAATCTAAAATGTTAGATCTTTTTTGTCATCACAATGTATTATAAATTAAAGAAATAGGCAAATAAATCATAAATGTTAACGAAATAAATAAAAATTCTACATTTTCCAACACTGAAAATCAATTTAAACCTTTCACCGATATTTTTACAATCCACTTTGATTGAGTTTAATGAAAATTATTTTTACGCAGGGCTCACCGTTGAGTCGAGCAGATCTACGTGCAGTTAACATCAATCTCTGCGATATGTGTGTGATTTTATCTGCAAAAATACCAAGCAGTGATGATCCAACGCTTGCGGACAAGGAAGCCATTTTGGCTTCATTGAATATTAAAGCTATGACATTCGATGACACAATAGGAGTATTAACACACAGTAAGTAGATGTCTGTTCCTCTGATTAAATACAGTTCAACAGACCAGTTTTTGTATGGCTTTCCCTAAATTTAAATACTTCCAAATTATAAATGAAATTTTATTATTTTAAAGTCTTATGTTTGTTTTATAAAACAAACTGAAAGTATATTACAAATTATTTAAAATTTTGAAATGTAAACTTAAATTATAATTAACTATTAAATTTATCCAATAGACTATTAAGTAACATTTAATGAAAGTTTAAGTTCTTAAAAAATCATTGTAATATTGATTTAATAAATAAATTGTAATAATGATTCTATAAATGATTCAAATAAATATTCAACAAATTGGCTCAAATTTTCTGATCAAATTATTGAAATCATTTAACTATATTTTTTAAACAAATTGATTTGATCTAGAAACAATTTCAATATTCAAGTATTATTTTGACCACAGAAAATTTTCTAAAAATTATTTTAAATTTGATTAACAGAACTTCCCGAAAGTAAAAGGATATTTTTCCTAGCTCATTACTAATAATTATTCATGATGTTTCCATTCGTCGTTT
The DNA here is from genome assembly GCF_947563725.1 of Argiope bruennichi. Taxonomy (NCBI): domain Eukaryota; kingdom Metazoa; phylum Arthropoda; class Arachnida; order Araneae; family Araneidae; genus Argiope; species Argiope bruennichi. Next base: position 96,433,526 of record NC_079154.1, on the reverse strand, counting down.
TTTTTTTGTTTCACAAGATTATTTAAAAACCCTTCCCAATTTAAATAATCTTTAAAACTATCAAATCAAATTTGTAATTAATAAATATTTTCATAATTTCGACGTAATGCTCGTAAATCTTAACAAATAATGATATAGATAGCTAAAAATCATATATTTTACTGTCGTCGCTAGTCATGTATAAAACTTTTGCTTTATTCTAACAGATCCTGGAGGTCCAGATGCCTTATCCCCCCTCGGTAGTCCGATTGTGTTGCAAAGAAGGGGATCTGTGTACGGAACAAACGTTCCGTTGATTACAGAATTAGGTAGGATTCACTTTATGATTTATTTGAAAAGAAAAAAAAAACTGTAAAAACTTTATACTTAACTTTAATCTTAATATTTAACTTTAAACTTAATATTTATAAGAAGGAATCAGAATCACTATAAATAATGTGTAAATAAAGTGTACATTTTCCTTCATTACCTGTTACCTGTTTCTTTAGGGTTTTTTTTCATCATATCTGTTATCTGTCTTTTAAAAGTTAAAATCATATCTGAAATGGCAATTGCCACTTTTTTAAAAACACGTAGCAAAGATTTACTGTAAATAAGTAAAATTCTTAGCAATATAAATTTTTATAAAAAAATTGAATTTTTATGAAACAAAATATAGAAGTATTAACAAAAGCCAATCCCTTTTTTTTTTCTGCTGTCTATCCAAAAATTAATGTCGCTTCTCTATCGTCAATTAGCGAATTCGTCTGCCCTATAAATAAAGGAATACAATGAAATATATATATTTACAGTCCAAAATTCACTAACAAAGTAGTAAAGACTCATGTATGAAGTGAAATTTTTAAATGTTATAAAAACTTTTAGTTCCGTTTTATTGAGACGCATGAATGCTTATACAAATTACAAATAGCGACAAAGAAAATTGTTAAGCACATATTTTATATTACTTTATGACTTCTTCGAAGCATAACAAGTATTCTTTGTTTTCTTTCAGTGAACGATACTAATGTACAGTTTTTAGACCAAGACGATGATGATGATCCTGATACTGAGCTCTATTTGACCCAGCCTTTCGCCTGTGGCACTGCCTTTGCTGTCAGTGTCCTGGATTCTTTGATGAGCACAGTAAGAAAGTTATTTTGCTAAATCCATGAAACTTTTTTACATTTTGCCGTTAATTTTAATTAGCTACCTTTTATAAATAAAGCTGTCAGGTATTTTTAAATATACAGAAAGAATTTTCATATCAAATTTTGCTTTTTGGAAATGTTCCTTTATGAATTACTGTGTTTTAATGAAACAATTTACATTGATCAAAATTTATCATATACGTTAGTGTTGTTTTCGATTACCAATTTTCATGATCTATCTATTTTTTGTATTATCTATACCAATTCGCGAAATCAAAACTATATAATGTAAATAAAGTAATTTTTTATAAATTTCGAAAATTCTGAAAGTGATAATTAAAATCTATTGTTGAATTCTTAATTAAAGGAATATTTCTGCAAAAAAATAAAACATTTCTTACAAGGTATTTCTATTTTTTGAACAAGTTGGAAACAGAATTCTAGATTTTTCACTTAATGTAAAATCATTAAAAATTTGGTTGAGAGTTAAAAATTTGGTTTGGTCAAGTTTTCCGAAGCTATGTTGCAATGAAATAATTCTACCTTAAATAACGATTGTTTAATAGACATAATATTAATTGGAAAGAAAAAAGAATTCTTTAAAAAATTTTATTGTTAACATGTTAAATATGCGTTAATATACAAAGTGCCCCAAAAAATTGAAACATGATTTTATTCTTTACCTATTAGAGATAAGTGGGCAATGTAAATTGCAAAGTTGTTCAAAATAAGGTACGAAATCAAACCATATTCATAAAGAAAATTTCCGATAATTTTCCAAAAGTTAAAATTTTTAAATTTTTATACGATTCCTCTAGACAAATTTAATTAATTAGAAAGCTTGATTTTTATGCACCAACATCATTGCAAAAAACCACATACTCATATCTTTACAATTAAATGAGTTATACAGTACACTCCCGATTATCCGCGGAATTGGGTGGCGCGGCCGCCGCGGATAACAAAAATCGCGGATAATCCGAAAAAAGCTAAAAACGGGTATAGCAAAAAAGAAAACAGTCATTCCAACTTTGAAAAATCGTTTTATGTACAATAAAACGTAAAATAAACAGCAGGAAATGCTTAACTAATGCTTAATATTTTAGTATATCACTCAAAACTAATCTAAAATGCATTTTGTTAATGAAAACAGAAAAATGCTTTGTATTTACGAGAGGCGTCAAGGATACACAGAAAAATTAATACATATGTACTGCTTTAATACTGTAATGTATTATGTAATTACAAAAGCATAACTGTAAAACTGCACCTTTTTGAAAAAATCAGTCAAAAAAAAAAAAAACTTTGTGCGGCAGGCGCGGATAATCCGCACCGCGGATAATCGGGAGTCTACTATACTTAATTGATTGAACGCGCTGCATAAGAACTATATACTAAAATAGAAATAAAATTTGTTACATAATATAAAAAGATAAAATTTTTAATAATATGTATATTAGAATCCATTTTACCTATTTAAGGCTTATTCGCGACACCTTCACACTCTCTTAAGGGCATTTTTTATGTTCAGTTTGCATTTTTTATTTGTAAAAATTAAAATACAAAATAAATACATGCAAATAAATAATTTCTTGTCAAATTTATCATAATTTTTCAAACCGACATTCTAACAAATTAACTCACAGACAATTTATTTTCTTTCATTTAATTGTAATCCAAACTTTTTTGTACATATCAAAATAAAGGTTGGAAATCATTCATCAATGTTAAGTTTCGTATTGTCAAATTAAGAACACTGCAAAACTGATTGTAAATTATGGTAATTTTAATAAATGGCGATATTTGAATTACAATAATTTATTCAATGAGCAATAAAAATAATAAAGACACTTCCAAGGAATTTGGACAGCCGAATTTCATTGAAATTTCATGCGCATTTGTTTATTGGATGATGAGACAATTAAGAATTACCGATTCATTTCACCTGAGGCCTGGCTCTGAGAGAAATTGATTGTATATTATTGCATATTTTTCTGCCAACTATCTGATCTGATTTCATCAACCAATAAGATCATTTACTACCATTTATTATTAAAAAATTTCCAATATCAATTTGCATATGGTCCCTATTTTTACCAAAGAAACAGCGTTTTAAGTTATATGAAAAATGGCATAAGTCAGTTTGTAATTTTTTTTTTTCTGTATCATAATTTATTTGGTTTTTAAGATAAAGTTATGTGGGAGGTTTTTTCTTGACCAAATTTGTCTGTAGGAATTGAATAAAAATTTAAAAAGTGTAACTTTTTAAAAATTAAAGGAAAAATGTTTTTTATTAACGTAGTCTTACTTTGTACTTTATTTTGAACTATTTCGTAATTTACATTATCTACTTAGCTCTAATGGGTTAAGAATTAAACCACGTTTCAATCGCTTTGGGACACCCTGTATAAAATTTTTGCGTTTAATATTCAAAGTAATCGGTTTTTGGGAATTAAAAAATATTTTTAAATAAATAAAATTTATTAAATATTTGAATAAGTGCCTTTCTATTTGCCAAAATTTGTTTTTAAATGAAATAGTATATAAGAAGTGCAAAATGAATTTATATGCGCTTTTTGTAACAGACGTATTTTAATGCGAACGCCCTCACCCTGATCCGATCATTGGTTACCGGGGGAGCAACACCGGAGCTGGAACTGATCCTGGCAGAGGGCGCAGGACTCCGTGGTGGCTACAGCACTCCAGAGTCACTGGCTAACAGAGACCGTTGTCGCGTGGGCCAGATTTCCTTATATGATGGACCCCTCGCTCAGTTTGGGGTAAGTAATCTTTAGATATATCCACACCTTCCCATAAATTACATTTTTCTACGTTCTACAGCCGTGCACTACCATATAAACCATCAAAATCTGAATATATAGCCATATCCTACCTTCAAAAGTTATTTTGATTAAAGCTATCTAAAAATGCCATACCATTTTTAATATATAGTTGAAATGACTAATCTTATTTCATTTTTTCTGTACAAAGAGGTATTTATTTGAAACCGACCATCTTCGGTGAATAATTTAATATTCCCTTTACAAAGTAATTTTAAACATCAAATTGTGGTATACATATATTTAAACATTTTTTAGTAGCCTTCCATCTGTTCTGCCCATTGCCGACATCAACGACCCTCACGGAATCAAGTAACTATCCATATCATTTATCTTGTACTTGCATGTAATTAAGTGGGAGTCAACTACATTATCTTATTTCTCACTCAAAATATACATTTAATATCAGTATTAAAACGGTATGCAGTCTATTAGCAGAATTTAAACGCATCAATGAAAATGATTAAAGACTGATAATCATAATATGTGGATTTATGAATATATTTCCTAATATACTTACTATCTTAGAGAAGTTTGTTTACAATTTTCACAGCAAAATTGTTGAAATAAAAAAGGAATTAAAATTTATCAAAATACCTATCGCTTCAGATGACTAACTGGTTCGCCAGCAATATTGATTATATTTGTTTCCAGATGAATAGTTTAGGTATAACTTCATGTTCCATAAATCCGCCAAATTGTTTGATATTAAATTTATATTATTTTAATTGTCTTTTTTTAATTCTATTTATTTTCTGCATGAGCCTTTCTAATGTGGACAGTCCCATGGCAGCATAGGGCTAATAAAAACGTAAATATCTGATTCGTCTATTTTCTAAATTTCATGATATTATAAATTCACTTTTTTATTTGTCTTGTAAAATACAGAGATATTAAATAGAATGTCTTTTAATCTTTTAATAATGGAAGAAAATCATGCAATTAATTATTTAATAAAAAAATTAGAAGTGTTTAAATTTCAGTACAACAATATTATATATTGTTGGAAATTAGGAAAAAAAAAATATTTTAGAAAAATTGATAAGATTCAACAGAACTTCACTTGACTACTAAATTGATATCATTAAAAGAGCAATATTTTAAATTTTAAAAGGTGTAAAATCTATTTTTGTGCAGTAACATTCTCGGAATTTATCTTGAATAATCATTAAAATTCGGCTTCCGTTTCAATTAATTAAAATTTCAAAAAAAATGCTCCGATTTATTTACAGATTTAAGATTATACATTTCCGACCTCCAAGATATACATGTGCCAAATTTGGTAGCCAAAGTCAAACGATTTGGCCTGTAGAACCCAACACACCTACACACACACAATCACCTTTATTATTAGTACTAGTCTTATTATTAGTATTGGTACTATTATTTGTATTAGTTATTTTATCATGTATTTTTCTTACTCTTTGTCAGCTTCAATAAAGTTAGGAAAAAATGGATACACTTTTAACACTATAACTTAATTTCTAACCTAAATCAATATAAAATTTGGTGTTTTTTCTTCAATTAATAGTATTTTAAATATAAATGTAATTTTTTTTCAGATTTATTTCCAAAATTAACTAAATATATTATCTGCTTTCCGGAAATCTGTTTTGACAATAATAATTTGCATTAAAAACAGGATAGTAATTCACCTTGTAAAATAAAAATTTTAAAAACCTGCAAATTTAATAGTAACTTTTATCAATAACTTTGACGTCCTTCCAGAATTATTATGTTTTTGTATTATCATTCGTGATACATTTAATAATTAAGCTGAATTCTTATGATCCTTGTTCAGAAATATGCTTGAAATATTTTTTAAATTAATTTATACGACAAGAAATGCTATCATTGGAAATATAATTTTTTCTTATATTAAGATGATATAAAAATCATTTTTGTATTTTAACATTTTCGGAATTTAAAATTGTGAAGCTCCATAAATTTACTCAATTTTTAATCAATTATAATTCTAACTAAAATAAATCGCTCTGAAGTGCACTTTTCCATTCTTCAAAATATATATGTTCCAAGTTTGGTAGTCCTAGGTCAAATGGTCTGGTCTGTAGAGCGTCAACGCACACACATATATTTATCCTTATTATTAGTATAAATAAATATTCAACTTTGGAGAGAAAACGTGCAATTAACTTTCGCATAAACAATAAAAATAATTTCAATTTCTCTACAAATTGCTCTCTATCGTTGTAAATTAAGTATTGTGATATTTTTGGAAAATCTATCAAAGTCAGGATATAACATATCTTATATATATATATAAGTAACCAATCTAAAGTAAGAAATAGTTTGAAAACGAAACTAAAATGAAAACGAAACAAAACAGTTTCGAAATCACAACTAAAAATTATTACCTATTCAAACTAAAACCAAAAAAGGAAAAGGAAAAAAAAAATTTCATTATTATTAGACTAATTAAAATTATAATGTCATTATAATTAGAATCATTATTAGACTAATGTCAATTTTTTAATTAAACAAGGTATGGTGTGGGATTAATCCTTTGGCTTAAATAAAAATAGAACTTTCTTTGCATATTAGATCACTCAATAGATAACGCTGGGGGCCTACAATTTTTTACCTAATTTACCGTTAGCTTTTTTACCTTTAGCGTTTTTAAAAAGCGGGAATCACAATCGATAGCTTAAAATTTCCTTGACTGCTGATGATACGTTTTTGCCTTTTCGTTTTTCCTTTAGTGCTATTTTTGTTTTTATTGTTATTTTTGTTATTGTATTTTTACTTAGTAGTGGTTATATTCTTCTAATTTGTTGTTTTGTATTTTCCTTTCTGTTAAAATGGTATATCTCTTGGGCCTAATTTCAGGGGATTTTCGGGTCACGAGGAATCATTATTAGACTAATGTCTGCATTTCCTTCACAGAAAAAATCCCTTTCTTTGAATCCCTGCCTGAGGGTGACCCTTGAAAAAGTCTTCAGGCCGGATTCTTTTTTTATATATATTTTTTGTTTAATTTTTATTTGGTTTTCTTTTTTATTTTATTATTAACTTGATTTTAATACTTTTGTATATATATATATATATATATATATATATATATATATATACTATTGAAGAAATAAACTATCATCTTATTCAACTATTCCTTCGAAAGATTCCGAAAGTTCCAAATTAATCGTTTTGCGAGAACCAATAAATGAAAATATATTTCTCTGTATTAAATTCTTTATTCTCATTTGAATTTTTAAGCATTTTTTAATTTTTTAAAGAGATCAATGGAGCATTTCTTGGATCTAGTAATAAAAGTTCAGTATAAAAATCCGTAGATACTTGCTATCGTGCTATACTGATATACGCACTTATGGATAATGCACTGTCTCTTCGTGTATAGCTTTTTATTACTTCGACATTAATGTTTTTCGTTTTAGTCTAAAAAAATTATTTCGATTTAAATAAAAATTGCAATATCTCATCTAATCCATCAACATATTTTGGTGGCTCAAAAATTTCACCCAAATATTTTTAATTTCTTAAAAGTTTTTGCGTTTAACATGTCTTTTCATTTTGTTTTCTATCAGAATTTTATTTTTTCCTGTTGAACAATTTCGTCTATTTACTTTTTTCATTGAGTTCTACATGTATCACCAGTTTAGTTATCCAACAAATATCTTTAATTTTAAGTTTTGTGAATAATGGGTTTGGCTAAGGTAGCCTCTTTTACCAAAACACTCCAACCAATCCTACGTCTTAATTAATCCTTTCATTTTTGAATACTTCCAGCTAGGGATTACACTACCGGAACAAAATTTCAATACCGGTATTCGGTATTTTTTAAATCTTAATACCGGTTTTAATACCGGTATTGGAAAAAGAAAGAAAACACAGGTGTTTCGTTTTTTTATTTCCCAGTTTTGTTAGAGAGTGTAAATATCACAAAAAATAATTTGTAACTTATAAATTATAACAGTATATAATCACAAAAAAGTAATTATTAAGTATTTAAGTAATTAAGTATTTAAATCACAAAAAAGTGTAAATATCACTATTCAGTTTTTGGTACTATTACAAATTTTTGAAATATGATCTAAAAAACATAAGGCATCAATTGTACTGTCATTAAGTCTGAAAAGAAATTTTGTGTAAAAATGACCAGCTGTCGAAAACGCTCTTTCGGCGTCTACGCTAGTTGGTGGTACTGTTAGCAATGCGCGATATACTTTTTCCAAGTATTTACCTCTAAATCCCTCATCTTCAAATAAATCGATTTCTCGTCGGATGGTTTTGGATATAGCTGATTTCTGTACTGTATTTTGGTTCGTTGAAATTTTTTTATTTATCGCTAATTCTAATTTTTGTTCAAGAGACAATTCCTTTTCACTATTGACAGTAGTGACATCATAATCTTCGATAATTGAACCGAATTCTGAATGTGGATAGGTTAGTGGGAAAAAAAAAATTTAAGAAACTTTACTCTAACTTAATCAGATTTGAATTGGTCATTTTCTTTTCTTCTTTTCATTTTCATTTTTAAAATCATTATAATTATGTAAATACCATAAGACATTTTCTATTTCGGTATGCCTTTCTTCTGTGCATTTTTAAATCTAATATATAATTCTTCAGATAGTGATGTGTGCTGTTCTTTCAGTGACTGCAACATGAAATTTATTTATTGTTGTATTAGCATTAGCTGTTAATAAATTAGAATCTAGCCGACATAATGCCTCAACAGCCAGTTTTATTGGAAGTAGAGTTGATACAGTTCTGGATATTAAGTTGAATTCACTATCTGAAAAATTAATTTGCAGGTTTAAGTCGATTATTGCTTTTTGGATTAGATTTCTAAATTTCAAAAACCGTTCCATCATTAGGAGTAAACTGTTCCAACGTGTTTTAGAATCTAATATTAACATATATTCTGTTTCATTTTCAGTTAGTATATATTTTAGTAATATATCCTTTTTATAGGGTAACGTTTAAATATTTTAACTATTTTTCGAACTTTATAAATTATAGGAAGCAATTCTTGATAGGTTAATATTTCATCCTCATTAGCAATATCTTCTTCAACAATTTCATTGTCATTATCTTCATTGTCAATATCACTCTTACTCTTTTCAAAGTTGGAATCCGAAGTGTCTCTATCCACAGTATTTGGATTCTTCTGTTCTTTATATTTTTGGTATAATACATCTATTACTCCTAATTGAATTCCATGTGCATAGCACAACTGCTGATTTGCACCAATCAACTTTCCAACTTTTTTCATAATTGTTGCTCCATCAGTCGTTATGGATACTATATTTTTTTTCAGGGATAATCCATGTTTTACTAATTTAGATTTAAGCAATTAATTAAGCCATTAATTAGCTAATTAATTTCGCCTGTTAGGGAGACATAAAAACAAAAACGTATAATATATTGCTATGTTCGCGATGCCTGAACATATAGTGGAGACAATTTAAAAATTATCTAGTAAATACCGAAAAACCGGTATTCAAACTTGTGAATACCGGTATTACAAAATTGTGCAAATGGCTCAAAATACCGGTATTCGGTATCCCGGTATACCGGTATTGCAATCCCTACTTCCAGCCATCTCTTTATTCAAAGAAAATTTAATTGATAGTTAAAAGTAAGAATTAAGTTTAGAATCAAACGACTCAATTAATGTAACAAGTATAGTTTTTTTTTCAATTCTACATCTTATTCCGTTTTTATAAGAATATAAGAGCGACACTAAAACAAAGGAAAGCAACATTGGAATAATTTTGCATTAACTACGATTAAAGCTAGCAGTTTCTAATCATAATAATTACTCACGCCTACTTTAAAATAAATATTCAATAAAAAATTCGAGATAAAAAGTTTTGAGAGAATTGGGAATTTTACTGAAAAGTAAAAAAAAAAACAAAAAATAACAAACAAAAAAAAAAGATTCTAAAAGTAAAGAATGGAGGAAAAAAGAACACTGGAACCTAAAGATGTAGTTGAATCATTCATGATGCATAATATGACGGCCGTGGGCGAGAATGATGATAGCAGCTAATAATAAATTCTAAGTTTTAATCTACACCTGTCTTTTCTTTATTTCGGGACAAAATAATATTCACTTTCATTGTCCACACGAACCGGTGAAACAAAATTCAAAACTTTTTTTTATCTTTTATATTTTGAGCTTTTTGCCATCACCTAAATCACTTTCGACCACCCTAAATGCTCTGCTTCTTACTCCCTGCGTATGCGTACCATAAGTTGGAAATATCAGATCTAGTATAATTTGTATAAAGGATTGATAACACAAAGCCGAAATAATTGCAATCTCCAATCCCAGCTGAATGTTGATGAAAAGGATTAACAGTGCTAATGTGTGTATATGCTTTGCAGGAGGGAGGTAAATACTGCGATCTGTTCGTATCGGCCCTCCGCAGCTACGGCATGCTTTGCATCGGGCTCTACCGGTTCAGAGATACCAGCTCATCGTGCGAAGCCTCCTCGAAGCGCTTCGTGATCACGAACCCTCCAGCAGATTTTCCACTCCTTCCCACAGATATGGTAAGCATTTTCACTTTACGAATCTACAGACGGATAAATATTGTTCAGGTCTTTTATTCATTCATTTAATTATTATAAAATGGATGTGCATAGAGCATTTGATAGCATTTATATTTTAAACTGACAACAAGGGAAAACAAAGGAATCTGTATTAAAAACTCGTCATTCTATAAAATATTAAAAACAAAGCGATGCTATTTTCCTTTTTTTAAAATTAAATTATACAACATTAAGCATAATACCCTAATTTTGCATTTCTTTTATGAATTATTGCTGAACTTCTTTCTCATTTTACTGGACCGCAGTGGCCTGGTGGTAACGCCTTGGCTTTGGAACCGGAGGATTTCAGGTTCAAGACCCGATTCCACAGAAGAACTGTCGTGTAAGCGGGTCTAGTGCACGTTAAATCCGTTGGAGCCAAACGTTCTTCCTCTGGTGAGGTGTGAAAGGTTGGAGAGGGAGGTGCCAGATCCTCGTTATCTGACCATGGTTCAAAATTGCGAGGTCCGTCCCAAAATAGTCCTACCATTGCTTTAAAACAGGACGTTAATATAACTAAACTAAGATTCTCCTTTTATTAAGCACCAGGAAAGCAATTGACTCTTATAATGAAATCTTATTAACCTACCTAAAATCTGACCACATTAGCGTTTCATATCGAATTCCTTTAAATTATTCCGATTTGAAAATAACTCTTCAATAACCCTACAGGTTATCAAATTATTCCATTGCAATATTAGCTTTAAAATTATACTATATTACAGTAAATTATTTTCCACGTTTTATATTAAAAATTCTTATTTAAAATAAAAATTAAAAATGAGTGAGGGCATACCTCATTCTGAAACGAACTAATAAAAAATACCCGAGATAAAGTTCAATTAAATGCATAAAAAAGTTTTAAAGAATTTTTTATTCAAATATTTATCTTAATTATGTATATACATACTGTTTTGAATTTAAATATTTAAAACTTTGTTATGCATTGAGATAAATTACATATTTAGCAAATCCAAGAAAAATTTTTAAAGTATTTAAGACTAGTAAATAATAAACTTGCTTGTAAAATGCAGGTGATATGCGAAAGCTGGAAATCTTTGTACACTGTATAATCCAAATATAGATTCCCTTACTTAAAAACTGAACTTCCACTCAATAGTTTTGAAAAATAATTTAAATAATTTTTATTAATCTTTTTTAAGAATTGTTCGGCATATGTATTAGTGAACTATCCACCTTTAAATATACCTGTAACAGAAGTTAATAAAAAGACTCCTTAAAAAAAAAATTTCTTTCATTTTTTTCAAAATTTAGATTAATGCATTATATAAGTGTAATTTTTATATAAGTTTATCTCTTTCTTCAAGCATGAAAAAAAATCTACGAAAAGAGCTAGCGGTTTTTTTTTAATCCTTAGGGGGGGGGGTAATCGTTTTCACTTCCTGCGATTCTCAAATTTCTACTTTTTTCCATAAATCAGGTTTTTAGTCCCCTTGCTAATAATAGCTCACCATTTACGTTTTTATCACATGTCAAAAAGACTTTGCACTCTTTCTGAAGCACTGCCAAAATTCTCAAATGCTTCTATCATTTAAGAAAGCCTTTTAGTCAGAAAATAAAATAAATATCTGTCACAGGAAAAGAATTCTAATTATTAATTAAATGATTTTACTCCAATCATTAGATTTTTTTTTCTAAATAATTTTCAGTGTAAGCAATTACAATTTTGTAATAATTCCAAGGTCTTATAATATGCTTACAAAACACATAACAATGATAAAATGTATCGAATAATTTTTTTTATGGCTCTTACTTTCCGAAGTACAGACAAAGAATTGTAAACATTTTTAAAAATCGAATTCGAGATTTTGACGAATTTTAGACTTCTTTCATAATGTTGTTTCGGGATTTTCCTTTGATAATGCTAAAGCATATTTTTGGCATTATATATGTCTGTCACTCTGTCTGTTTGCCTCTAAACACAAAAACGCTTCGAGCTGGACAACTGAAATTTGGGATATGGACTTCAGAAAAAAATTTGCAGAGATTTCTATCAAATTTTAAACGAAATCCATTCAGAGGAATTGTATGTCATGCTGCCCGAGAACAAGTCGCTAAAAAATCACCAAGGATCCCATGACAGAATTCAGGAGAAATGCTTAATTGAAGCTGAAGATCAATTCTTCGTAATTGTTGTGCCATGAAAGGCATTCTTAGCATTAGCCTTAGCACCATTTTATGCAAGACGAGGATGAAAACACTTATATTAAGAAACAAACATGAAAGATTTGGAGAAACCCGCTAGTTTCAGATAAGGTGTACAAAGCCTATAATTGAAATATGCGTTAAAACTTTTACTTTATGACACTTATATATATTAAGTTTTTCATGTACAATCATTACAATTTTAAAACTTTAAAACCAGAATAACATATTGTTTTAACGATAAATAACTTTTGATTATTTATTTATTGTAAGGCAAAGTCAGATTTTAAAAAATTATTATTAATAAATTTGTTCATTTCTTCAGGCGGAATCACAGCATGCCTGCAATTATTTTTCATTCATATCAATTAAAACAAAATGACCTCTTCGAATGCCCATCTATTACCGCAGATATCTTCAAGTTTGGCTGGTTATTGCTGATGGATCCACTTCGGAAATCGTTTACAGTCCTGAAGCACCAAAGCTGGCGGCTTTGACAATATCTGAGACTTTCTTTCCTCACTTTTTTCATTTCCATGGCTATGACAACAACAAAAAAAAAAATGGCCTATTATTTTAATAAAAAACAGCATTCATTACATGATGATTTTTTTTTTTTTTTATATCTGAAAATAAAAATCTCCATAACAGCAGAAAATTGCATAAAAAGAAATGTACGATATTCTTTTCTAATTCGAAGAGCCTCTCGAATATCAAACTGAACTGTGATAAGACTTCTTGATTAGCAGTTTTAATAAATATCAACTTATTGAGTACTGTTTCTCTTTTAGGTGTTCGTGCTGATGCAATTCGATCCTGGCCTTGAATACAAACCGAACCGAGGGGAAGAACCGAAAGAGGATAACTCCTGACTCCTGCACTGTAGCGCCTTGACGGATGGGCCTTACTCTTTCATATAAATTCTCTCTTGTCTAGGGGGTGGCATCCCTAAACATCAGTCACGACAGTTGCGCCAAAATAGGAAACTTGTTTTCCTGAATTTTTCAAAAATCACATCAGTGGCTGACTGTTTTGCAGAAATGCATAATGTTGACTGATTATGTTTAAGAGAGAATTGAATTTTTGGCTTGTAGAAGTCAGTCTAAATAATTAGTTTTAAAAGTTCTCTAAAATTATTATGACAGTTGTGCTTAACAAAAGCATTGCGGTTATTATCTTCTGTTCTGCTTTTACTTTGTTCATTTTTTTACTTTAATTTTTTTTAATTTTGTTTATTTTTTACTCATTTTTTTTAAATTTCTAGCTGAAAATTAAAATTTTATTCGTTCATTTTATTAAGTTCTAAAATTTTGAGCCAAGGCTCCTTGCCAAGGACGCTACAGTGAAAACAAGAAAGAAAAAAAGTATTGATTTAACCAAAACAGGATCTTTGTTCTTCAGCGAAGAACGACATGGGTGAAATCGTCTTGTGTACAGAGGTTTTTGTGTTTAATAAGTCGTCATTCCTTCAGGTGGCGCTATCGGGTGTATTCCGTTGCAGCTATCCAAGAACAATGGCGATATGCAGTAGTAGAAAATATCTATGTAAAGTTATATAGAGATTTAAGTCTTAAATGAACCTTTAAATATAAGAAAAAAATCTTGGACACTTCACAAAAAAAACTGAGGCTCAAAGACCTTCTCCTTTTCGGTGGTGCATGTTGGAAATACAAGTGACCAACGATATTTGCATTCTTTGATTCTTAGTGCCATAAGTGTAGTTCTTTAACATGTTGACTCTGCCAATGGACAATACTTTAATTGGCCAGTTTGTGTCCTCCAGCTTTTCCTTAATTTGTCACACACGGTGGCACATCTTTGGCTCATGGTGCAATTTGAGATTCCAAAATCTGGGAAAAAGTCAATATAAAAAAAATTGGAAGCAGAAAAATTTTGAAATTACTCTGCGAATGGAAATTAGATTAAAAGAAACGTTCATTTCAGCTAAGGCAACTTTAGCAACTACCTCTGGGAAGTGCCATCTGACCTTTTCTAATAACTTAGAAAAGCTTTATCGAAGCCTTCCCTAAATGGCCTGTCTCAGTTGTGCCACTGGAGTGACAACTTATAAATATCTATGTGCGTTTGTAGTCTTCATTTATAGTTATCAAACAGATGGTAACTAATGTTGTACGTTTATCTCAGTGATTACCTTCTGAAAATGCAATCAACGTTAGATTCAAAAGTTAAATCTTCTTCTTACTCTAATATTCATACATTATATACAACTGGTAGTAGATAATGATAATACATAACTGAATCTTACAAATGTATATAAGACTGAATTTATCGATATTCATCTCACAGCGCAAGACAATAGAAAACTTTACTTAGTATGCGACTGGTGAAAATCTAATAGAGGTTGAAAACTTCAAATTAAAAAAGAAAATTGCCTGAAAGATTTTTTTCTCAATTCAGTTCATTCGAACTACATTAAATGAAATGCTATGCAGATATCGATAGAATAGCAGTGCATGTTTGTGAATCCCCTTCATCCAGATTCATAAATATTAGTAACAAAGTACTTTAAACTTCATTAAACCAAGTCACTCGTTCTGTAAACAAAAAAAAAAAAAAAAAAAAAAAAAAAAATTTAAACTTGATGCCTCATATTAAACAAAAGGCCACATTAATTAAAACTCTTTTTTGGCATCAAAATATTCGCATAATGTCCCTATATGTGCAGCAACTGTAGAATATGTCCCAGAAGGGAACTGATTTTGGGAATAATAAAACACATAATATGCAAAAAAATATTCTTATCGATCACTTAATAAGAAAAAGTTAAAGACTTAAACAAAAGTGATAATAAATATGCTAGATTAGGTCTTTTATCTCTCAATTAAAAACAATGGATAACTGCTTCTGTGTGCATAATAGTTTCATTAATAAAGCTGCTTGTCTCAAAAGCCACTGAAGAATAAATCTGTCTCAAGAAAAACAAGGGAAGCAAAAATTGCTAACGTAGACGAGGATCGAACCCCAGTTTCGGAGGGAAATATTTTGTACTCTCGACCCCCTAGCACATATAAAGCAGTTATCCAGTACATTTATTTATACGCTCATTGTTCTCATGACATCTCATACTTTTTCTATTTCGTTTTCCTAAATACAATCGAAATATCTTCGAAGAATTTCGAAATATGAATATTATCAGTTGCTAATGAAATTTACATCTATTTATTCAGTTAATATTGTTTTAAAACATAAAGTCTTTTCGGCTAATATGTTTTATATCTAATAAAATATTTCATCGGGTTACATTTTTTTGTGAGTTACCTTATTTGTTGGTAAAACAAAATAAAATTATGATAATACGTTAATTCATTGCATAATTATCTCATTAAAGCATAAACCCCATCATTAAAATAGTGATTCGTGGAATAAAATATTACGCAAAAAAAATTTAGCAATGCGTGAGAATTTTACGAGCAAAACCCAGTTTCAGTGCCAATAGTTATTGTAATTATTATCGCAGCCCCCAATTTGTTTATACTAAGCATACTGTAAGAAAACATTTCAATCCATTGAGAGATAAAAGAATTTCTATTATCAGTTGCTGCACATTTCTCCTTCTATAAGTAAGATGTATGAAGAAAATAATTTCCATCCGAAACTGTGGGTTTGCAGTGAAGGTATCGTCTGTGATTAATAATTGCTAAAAGCCCTTGTTTTATGCAAAAGAAGTCCTTCGGTGGCTATTGGGGATAACATTCTTGCACTGGTTCGTAATTTTCGTCTTATCTGCATTTGATCTGTGAATGTAGACCTGCTCAATACGAGTTCATTAGACAATTTCGCATTAGTGTTCTATAGTTTGTACGACATCACAAGGCAAGAAATATACAGACAGCGAGTTATGAAATTCGAAGGAAAAAAAAAAGAAATCCGACTGTTTATTAACAAATTCTATTTATTTTGAAAGATTTTGTCAAAACTTCTGAATGGAATAATGAAATAAATAGAATTTTGTGCAAGTCTGCATCAGTTGATCTCTTTCATAGATAATTGAATTAAATGATTTAGTACAAAAAGCTATTATCGTTTGATGTTTCGAGTTTCACATGTATTAAAATTCAATATCTTCTTTAAATTTAATGTTAATGAAGTATCTTCAATGCGTAGGCTCTTATAATTATTCATGTTTCGTAAAACTGAATTACGAAAGAAATCACCAGTACCAGTTTTATGTTCATATTGCAAACATCTGAAATGTAGTAAAGGAACCTAATTCTGTAGAGAAGACTCATCTTTAAGTTTTCATAGATCTTAGCAGTTTGACATTACTCTCTACTGTGTGATGTTGTACATACCGAAAACACTAATTTCTAAATATAAACTAACTAGACAATCGAGTGGCATCGTGCAACAAACACAGCTTGGTTTATAATCTAATTTATAATATATGTTCTGACTTGATCCCAGATAATGATGTTGCTTATCTGCAAAATTTGTTAATAAAGCAAAGGATATACTAATAAAGGTAACTTTGAAGCTTTATTGTGCGAATCATTTTCATTAAATACACACAACATGATGACACTTTTATACATTATTATTTTTAATTTTTACTAATTGATACCTTACCGTACAAAATTAGTACTCCGATAAACCGTTTTAAAGAATTAGAATACATTTTTAATTTAATTGAAATTAAGTAGAGCTTAGTTCTACTTAATTTCAATTAAATCTTTTAAGTACAACTTGATGCCCATGATTTCTTCAATAATTTATTTTTGAGTATCAAATTGTGATAGATACAGAGTTAGCAAGAAATAAGTTACCCACTTCAGAGGGTTCTAAAATGCGTTCTATTAATCCAAATGAGATATAATTTAGTACAAAAATTCACCATTAGGTGGCGTTGTGATACACATGAAACCATTTAATATGGCTTATAATTGTTAAGTAAAGTAAAATTAAAATTGATCAATATGTCCTCCTTCATTTTCAACAATATGCTCTAATCGGAGAACCATATTTTCTATAGATGACCGGGGTGAGTCTGCCGAAATATTAAGAATATGACGTCGAATTTTATCCTTCAGATCTGGTAGAGATGATGTCCTCTGACGGTAGGTATTGTTCTTTAAATAACCCCTGAACCAAAAGTCGCAAGGGGTAAGGTCCGGGGAGCGAGGATGCAATGCTATAGGGAAATGACGGCTGATAACTCGTGCTTCTGTAAAATGCTGCATAAATAATCGCTTTACATGACGATCAATATGAGATCCTGCATGAAAATGATGTCATCCTGCATGCACCATGATGAAATGATGTTGAAGGCATCCACATTGTAAAAGAGTTGTAATTACAAAATCCCTCAGAATATCATGGTACTATTGTCCTGTGACGGAACAGGTTTGGAATCCATTTGAAGTTATCTCTTCAAAGAAACACGGTCCAATGATAAATGTAGCTGTAAAACCACACCATATTCTCACTTTTTGAGAATGCAAGAATTTTTCCTGGATAGCGTGAGGGTTTTCCTCTGCCCAAATTCAACAGTTGTGAGTGTTAACTTGCCCACTGAAGCAAAAGTGGGCCTCATTACTCCACGGAATGTTCCATGGCCAAGTTGTATCAACCACCATTCCAGCAAAGAACTGAAATGCAAAAGTTTTATTGACCTCTAAGTTCCCGTCCTGCAACAGTGCACAGATTTGATTTTATATGGATAAAAATGCAAAATCTGCCATATGATTTTTCGTACTGTTTAATACTTCATATCTAGAACACGGGAAACAACTGGCAAACTCACACTATTATGCGGCAACTGACTGCTGGCTTCAACGAGCGCGGTCGCAATATTTTCGACGCTGGAAGATGGGATTTTTTTTATTTATTTCTTTGCCTTTAAGAATGCCCAGTTTTTTCAAATTTCTGCATTTCTGGGCACCTGGAGACATTGGACCTCTTCGTATCTGCTTCATACGACGAAATTCCTGTAGAGCTGCAACGGAGTTTTGTTGGCTCTGGTAGAACAATTTCACCAGCAACACTTTTTCTTGCCACGTAGGCATGACGAGCAGAAAAGAAACTAATGTTCGTGCAGATTCCGCCTTCCTTTTATCCAAAACAGTTGATAATATATATGCGCTGTAACGCAAATTATGTTTCACATTTTCAATATAAGCAAATAAATGCCATTTGTGTTACCATCTATTGGTGAATTTTTGTACTGAATTTTTTAATTAATGAATGTAATGCGCATCATCTGAATAATCTGTAGTTCAAATTTTATCTTATTTGGACCAATAGAACGCATTTTAGAGCCTTATGAAGTGGGTAACTTATTTCTTGATAACCCTGTATATAAATCCTCATATGTTACTTCATATATATAAATATCCTTAGTTTCACAAATAGCTTGTTCTGATTATTATATGCTCGAACCTTCTAAAGGGAGTTGATTCCCATGCCGTCATAGTGACGTAAAAATATAAGTGCCTGGATAAGCTATTTCAAATTGTACATTGCTTTTCAAAGAATCGAAATTTCGCTTTTTAATTAATCTTATAAACTATTCATGTCTTCGAAATTTCGAAGAATCGAAATTTCGCTTTTTAATTACTCTAATAAACTATTCATATAATGAGTAGAAAATTTCTCCTTCATATCTGACAATGGAAGAAAATCAGGCCAATAAATATTTGATGCAATAATAAAAAACAAGTTGAATTTCGTTGCAACAATGTATAAAAAATTTAATTTGTGAAAATTCTGAAAAGAAATTTGCAAGACAACAAAATTGGTATCACTACAAAGATAGTGTAAGAATTATTTTAAAATAATTATTTTAAAATGATGTGAAAATCAAATATGTTTAGTAATATTTTTGTAAGTTATGGCCGGAAAACGTGAAAAATTCGTTCAGTTTCCAATTAATATTTCAAGTAAAGGGCACATTCTCATCTTTTAAAAATTATCAGTGTGAATTTGATAGTTCTAGATTTGATAATTTGCCCAGAATAATGCTGACGTATATATACACACAAAAAAAACAACTTTCTTTTATGATATTTAAAATGTAATCCAAATACCATTTAAAAAAGTTCCGAAATTGATTTTGATATTCAACTAAAAATATAAACAATTTTAGTATCTGAAATTATAATGGAGGACAGATTAATAGAAATATACTTTCTTTAAAGAAATAGGAAAGAGGTACTAGCTATACAGAGAAGAATGTTCAGAAATTTCGTTGCTTAATATCAAAAGAGTAATTTATAAATGTAATAAATTTTAAAATTAATTCAAGATGGAAAATTGCATAAGTATTGACGTTAAGGAATTTTTATCTCAGTAGGATAATGTCAAAAATATAAATATAAAATAAATATTTAAAAAAAAATTGTTATTAAGAATATAACTTCAGTAGCTACAATTCCTTCTTTTAAAGCTGGAGTAAATTTCAGAACATTTGGGGCATTGACTTGACTTACTTCAAATTCTTCAACTTCAATAACTTCTTTCGCCTGAAAGGTAATCTTGTTTTTGAAAGCTGTATATTTAAGGAAACATAGTTTGTTAATTTCCAAGTATCAAAAAATTATTTATAGTTACAGAATAGATGTTTATAATTATATATTAGATAAAATAGAAATTAAAAAAAACTGAAAGAAATAATAGAGATAATAAATTACATATCGATATTTTGATGAAGATCTAATTCCATTTCATTGCACATGATTACTATAAAAATAAAATTAAAATTCTAAACCTGTTATAGATTTAATTCATGCGTTAATTTCTATACAGAGGTCATTTTATTTGTTTCCTTGACAAATTTTCATTTTGTCTACATAATAGTTCTAGCATTTCTAATTTAAAATCACGATGAGATATTTCATGTGTACTGTTTTTTTCTTCATAAAGCTATCAATCATATGATTGGTTGTAGTGATTAAATTAACTTTATTAATTTTGCTACAAAATCATCACTTATTTGAAAATGTGATTGCCAAATTTAAAGACAATTTTTCGTTGCATAAATTTTATAACATTTAGGGGGGTTTTTTTTGGTAAAATTAGATATTTTAAATATGTCCTTTAATACATTCAAGATTACAGCTTTTAAATGTTTGATCTTCATTTTGTGTCAATCAATACTATAACTGAAATATTATCATTATACTAATAAATTCAAATTTTCAAACAATATGCACTTTTTACTCCAAAAAAATTAATTAAATTACCTGTTTATTTGTGATTGTTGAGACAAATATTTTCTACAATGCTAGAAATGCACTCTGGTGTTCAAGGATTAGTTAAAAGATCATAATCAAACAATATTTCTAATCCTTTTAAAGGCTATTTTTAAATAGCAAATATATTCAGAACTGTTTTGAACACTATTATTTACTGACATATTGAAAAACGTAGAAAAAATTAATTTCATGTGCGCTGTAACAAACGAAATAAAGAGAAGGGAGGATTCAGGATCATCGTTTTAGTAGCTTCTTTTATTCAAAGCATCTTTTACATGAAATTTAACGGAGAACATATAATATACTTAAAAATAAATGATTACAAACTATATATATATATATATATATATATATATATATATATATATATATATATATATATATATATATATATATATATGTAATGATATTTTAAACACTTAATTTCAATTTAATTAATTTCCAAAGTTTTATCTTAATCTAGCTCATAATAAGTTCATTCTCTTATTTCGTGATCCAAGTCCACTGTCTCTACTTAATTAATTCAAGAGAAGTTTTATAAAATTGCTGAATTGGCTAAACGCCGACACTTTCACACACTCGGCGTGAAGAGGTAAAAAATATCCAGTAAGCACATTCTTTCTTAAAAGATCCCTGTGTTTCCCTTACATGTGATTGACATGCGTCAGAAATCCCTATCAGAATCTTATTAATATATTAGCACAATGAAGAAATATTTTTCCTATCCGCGTCTCTGCTTGTAAATAATTATGCTTTCCCGATGGATTAAAAAGAATTTTAAAATGTAAAAGGAATCTCTTCACTGTCTTCAAACTGCATCCTGCTTCACATAAAATAATGTTACATATATATATATATATATATATATATTCATTATATACTGTAATCAAATTACCCCTTATGAAAGACAAAGGGTAAGAAAAAACTGTTTGTTTTTGTTCTCGTAAATGTGATAACTTTACAAAGTAAAAAGATTGCTTATATTAATTGTTATTTTGCATATTTATATTCGATATTTTGTGTACTTAAGTATATTATTTCTACTTCTGTCATTTTGTTTCATTTGTATATAATTAAGGTGTTTATTCAAAATGCATCCTTTTGTTTAGTAAATAAAAAATTAAATAGCTTTTAAAAATAACAGAAACGAAAATTATGATTATAAGCTTTTGAAGACTCCATATATAACATACATTCAGGCTCAAAATTTAAGAAAAGGAGACTATTAATTTCTAAAAAATTACTATTAAGTATGAACGCACAAAAGGTAAAAGAAGATGAGGCGCCCCTTGAGTCTTTATATCTAAGAATATCAATATAAAATCAAATTTAAAATATAGCCTTCATCACATTTTAGATCAAGCAAAACTGTTGGCTACATTAAGCATTGAAATAATTGTGCAATTGCTAAGGAGCATCATTGCAAAATGATAAATTGTGCGGCGAATATAAAGTACTTCATGAAACAAAATTGCGATTTTACATCGTGAAAATCATTTCATAGCATTAAACGGTTAATGCTGTGTTTTTTTAAACAAGTAATAATTATTTCAATCATAAAAGCAATGAAGGATATCCCATAGCCAACAAGAAGTATTATAAAAGCTCCAGATAAATCACTAAGTTTCAGAGGATTGATGCTTTCAGCTTCAGAAGTTTCGTTTAATCTGCTCAGCCATATTTTCATGGATTCGTCTTGTAAGATTTTCTGGTACATACCCGCGCAATTCAATCGAGAAATGATCAAATTTAACTTTTTTTTCAATCTGAATTTCTTTTTCATTGCAAAAACTATAGAAGAGGAGATAAGAGAATCTGTAGAGAACTGTACAGAAGAAAACATTTCAGAGCCCGAATTAATCTGAAGCATAGATTTGGGACCTAATGATGCTGAAGTTGGATTAATATACCTACTGTCGATGACTTCATTATATTTGAAATACCATCCATTATCTTCTATCGCTTTTCCTATAGTGTTCATATATTCTTTTTCAGAGAACAGCATCATTCTTAAATTTGAAGATCCTTTCGAGGTGAAACATTTATGAGTTCCTCTAGATACTGCTACAGAAAGTTCTTCGAAAGTTTTTATTGGTTCTTCTTCTATGGGCACTGTAAGAAAAGACAGCAATACTGCTGA
Source organism: Argiope bruennichi (assembly GCF_947563725.1). NCBI lineage: Eukaryota > Metazoa > Arthropoda > Arachnida > Araneae > Araneidae > Argiope > Argiope bruennichi. The sequence goes on along the minus strand of NC_079154.1, from coordinate 96,410,464 downwards.
GTAGCTGAAGGAAATGATGACAGCGAAGAACCACCATGTTGACAAAAGAAGTCTATTTCTTACCGAAATATCGTTAATACCCAAGGGTTGTCTTAAAATGCTCCCAAATGTTTGTATAAAAAGATATATAAAAGGATATTTCACGTCCAACAGAAATAACATAACTAGAGCCATTAAAAATAGTACGACTCCACAAAGGATCCAGAGTGGGTAGGAAAATGGATATAAGAAAGCTAAAGTAGGTGAAACGGTGCCAGGTTTTCCAATGACGAACTTGATCTCATCTCCAAGATAAGGTGTGCTGAAATCCGCAACAAGCATCCTCTCCATGGTTGGTGAAAGAAAATTTATTGCTATATCTGCTTCCCCAGTTTGAACCTTGCCGATCATACCAGTCCAGTTTCCATCTGGTAGTAGCCGGCCCCATTCTTGGTCTTCAGGAAAAATGAATTCATAACAAGATTTCAAAGCTTTCAACACAATTTCCAAAAATCTACCTTCGCTTCCACCGAATTCTAATTTACCATCCGGAAGATGTTTCAATTCCATTTGACGATTTACTAAAACCGTCGCTATTTTAAGTTTAGAAGAACAATTCATTTTTAAGACGTAGACAAAGTCCAATGAAGAAAACTGACTTGTGTACAAGAGCAACTTTATTCTGATAAGAAACTGATAAGAGAAGTTGATTTCATATAAACTTCTAAAAAACTTTTATGAGCATACTTTGTAGGCTTAAATAGCTTCATTTATAAAATCTTGCACAAGTAATTAAGGAGTTATTACATAAACTAAAAAAAATAGAGCAGAATTTATTATGGTACACAGTTATTTTGTCCATAATTTTAGTAATCTGCACATGTCATCATCTTTCATTAGCTGTAATAACTGGTTTTATTGCAGTTAAGTGATCTATTATATTGCATATTCAAATGCTTGAAAGATAATTTTATCACTAGATTTCCTATCATAAAACAGCAATATATTATTATTGTTGGCCAAAAGTAATGTAAAATTCTGACTTTCGCGGAATTTAAGTAGTGTTATTTTCTTCGAGAATGACTTTAAATAACGCATTTACTCGAGGTTCTTTTTTTTTTTTTCCCTTGAAAATTGGACAAAACATTGCGTTCAAAACAATGCATCCCCCTTTTTTTTTCCTGCTATAAACAAATCTTTTGGGAGAAAACAGAATATTAACTCATATTCTAGAGAACAATTTTATAATTATTAGTATAGAATATATGTAATCCTGTAACATTTTTGTGGAATGACGAAAACATTGGGGCAAATTATCTCCATATTTGTGACTAGAGAATTCTGACAGTTATTTGAGCCATGCACAAGCCATATCGATTAATTTCCCATTTTGAATTTTATATTCTAGTGTTGATATACTCCTAATTTTTACCTCCTCGTATACGTAGTGAAAAAAAAGCGTAATAATTGTCAAAAAATTCAAACTCGAGATTTTGACGAATCTTCACATTTTAGATCTCCCTGAGTTAGAAAAACACATTTCTGGTAACTGATCATCTGTCTTTCTGTGACAAGGATTACTCAAAAGAGCAGTTGAAATTTGGTGTAAGGTCTTTACTACAAATTTGCTGATTTCTATCAAAAGTTGAGTAAACTCCGTTCTGAGGAAGTCTGCCGTCTGTTGCCGTATAACTACAAAACAAAAGAGCTAGATAAATAAAATTCGGAAAATATGTTTAACATCAATAGCGTAAACACCTGTCAAATTTACAGACAAATCCAACCAGGGATTGCCCATCTGTCAATCTGTACTTTCAGAAACATATAAACGCGATAACTCAAAAACGCAGTGAATATATATCATATTTGGTATGGGATTTTGTGACTTCAAGTACAATTTTGTGTTAAATTTTTGTTTCAGTTGTTTGGGAAAAATATATCTAAATTATAAATTCGATTTTCGTATATTTTTAACCCCATGCCAGGAATTAATCGGTAAATATCTTGCCGAGGATCGCACGATAGATTCATAACAAAAATTTTAAATTTACGTCAAAAATGAATATTTCGCAAATATTGTATGCTATTGTCACGCAAGGCATTCTCTGGCATGACAAGATTGTATTCGAAAAAGATTTAAGGAAACAACGCTCGCTGGTTTATATTCATAATATGTTTCTCAAACGATGAGGTATTCTATGAATTCTATGAGATTTCTCCGATGATAAAAGATGGCTTATTGAAATTTTTTATCCCAATCGAATTTATTTCAGAGACCACTTCGATTAACTCCATATAATATGAATCCACCAACACACATCGCAACATGTATTGAATTTCAATCTATACTACAGTTTGTATGCGTGTATAGAAAAAAAGAGCCGCGTCAATTGAAATGAAAGATTTGATAAATGGTCTTAGTTATTTGCCTAATGGTTTAAATTTTGCCATTATCGAATAACATGCGCAAACAATTCCATTCATTTTTTCAGCAGATGGTTAGTATAATATAATCAATATCTGTAAAGAAAAAAGTGCCATTTATTGTTGCTCATTTTACTCATCATAATTTTCTTCAACAAAACTATTTGAAAAATTTATCTTTAACAAAAAAGTAAGAGTTAAATTCGTTGAAAACACGCTGGATAAAATTAGGAATGTCGAAATCCTGCGTCATATCATTCAAATATGTCTTTAACGGAAATTCAGAACTTAATGTCATTAGTATTAGAAAATATGTAACAGGAAAGCCACTAGGTCTGAAAAATATAGATCAGTCTGTGCAGTTTATCCTACAGGTAGAACTACGGCAAAAGCAAAGTTAAAAAATATTACGAACTTGTTGAAATACATTTTTTCTTAAATACGATTATAATAAAAAGAATGAAAATATGAATTATAAATATAACTATATTTAAAAGATAATGGAACTTCAAATACAATTGAAGAAGATTTAATTTATGTTGCTTATTAATCGATTTACACAAGCTGATAATAACAGGGGTGTTTGTGGGACCCCAAAAAATCCCCTGAAACTTTTACGGACTTACTACCGGCATTTTGGAGTTTCGAGAAGGGGGGGGGGAGAAATGAAAAATTACAATTATGAAGTATTGAATGACCTAATTAAAAAAGTTCAATGAATTACTTTTTTTTGCAAAATTAATAGCCATAAATTTTCAAACATATAAACTACTACATTTTATGCAAATATTTTAAATTACCTGAATTAATTCTTTAAAAAAAAATTATCTAATTTCTGCTGCTTTTTTTTATTTTCTGATGTTTGTGGGCTTGTCTTTCTTTTGTGGTGAACTTCATAATTGCAGGAAGGTTGACTTTTATTTTCCTCATTTACAGTTGAAGAAATTTCCTCGAGAACTGCACATGCAGAGGTAGAAGCAGTTTGCTTTTCTGCTAATGTAGAAGGTTTTTCAGAGACTTTTATAGGTGACTCATCTGAAATACATGTTTTTAAGTCCTCTTGATATGTTTTCCAACTTCTGTTCATATTCAGTAAGAGATCTTTGTGAATTGGATCAGTCATTGGATTTTTTGAGCCATATTTTTCACATGAGGTTTCTTTAGAAGCCATTAAATCATATTTAATAGTCTGCACTGCATCTAGGGAATCAATCTTAAGAGAGGTTCTATAGTCAGTGACAAGTGTATCCATTAAGTTGAATGCACTTTCCACTAATGGGCCATGGAAGCAGCTAAGGCAGGCTTTGACCAATTTAGCCAATGTAGGATACTTATAATCATTTGTGAAATCATCTTTTAAATTAAAAACTTTAGACCAATATTTATCAATTGTACACTTGATTTGATTTCCACTTTCATCAGATGTGTAGAGCATTTCTTTGGTGATATCAATATCACTCTGGTATAACCTTATTTCAGCTTCTACTTTTGACTTTTCATTATCACTAAAAATATGGGACATAAAAGATGATAATTTTTCAAAAGCTAATATTGTACTGGTTTTACCTCTTAGCTCTGGATCTAATGCTGTAAAACTAATTAGATATGAATTTTTAAGGGGTAATTTCTGTTTCATATGCTGAAATTTCAAAGTGAAATTTTCTTGCGTACATAAATAAAAAAATATTTCAATAAGCGAAACGAAAAATTTACACGTGCATCAATAAATGAAACGAAAATTTTACACAGCGGAGAAAAAAAAGTTGCCAAGCGATCAATAACAAATAGCTAATACAGCGAAAAATCCCCCTTCTCTACTTATTGGCGCCACGCCAGGTGAGATAAGACCTTTGAACCCAGAGTCACGTTATCGCACATCTGGTTGAAAGAGGTCTCTCCCTTTTTTTTTTCTGCTGCGCCTACTTGCCGAAAAGAATCCAGAAGAGAATGTCCGAGAACCGGGGGAATGAGTCATAACTCGCAATAAGGAAAGAACAAAAAAGAAGTTTTTTCCCGCTTTTCACGCATTATCACTGCCTTTGGAGAAAGAAAGGAAAAGTTTTCACCACACACACTGACCTTGCGTTTTCTGCTTTCAAAGCAAACAAAATTACCCAGATCAAAATAAATAATTCATTATTATTCCTACTTCCTTTTGAACGACGATCCCCGGAATTTCCGGGTATCGAAGTTCAAAATCCCCGGAGCACAAACACCCCTGTAATAATAATCGCTGTAAAAAATTTTAATAAAAAATATGCGGTAATGAAGTTTTTCATCAAATAAAAAAATCCTTTGAAATTCAGGTTGAAAAAAAAGTTAAATTTGATCATTTCTCGATTGAATTGCGCGGGTATGTATCAGAAAATCTTACAAGACGAATCCATGAAAATATGGCTGAGCAGATTAAACGAAACTTCTGAAGCTGAAAGCATCAATCCTCTGAAACTTAGTGATTTATCTGGAGCTTTTATAATACTTCTTGTTGGCTATGGGATATCCTTCATTGCTTTTATGATTGAAATAATTATTACTTGTTTAAAAAAACACAGCATTAACCGTTTAATGCTATGAAATGATTTTCACGATGTAAAATCGCAAGTTTTTCATCATCCAAAAAATCCTTGATAAAAAAATTTTTTCCCTTATCAAATCAATTAAATCCAGTTATATCAAAATTTTAATAATAATGATCATTATTAAAATCATATTTAATAATAATTATAATTATTATTATTAAAATTATATATACTTTTTAATATATAATTTATATTATAGAAAATTATTATATTTTGATATTTATTATCGATTTATTTTATTTACAGAATGCTTTTGGAATTATAATTCCTAAAATATACTATTTTACAATCCTTTAAATAAAACTTAGATCTGCAACAATATATTCTACAATGTTTATTTGAATTTATATCTTAAATGTATTTTTTAAGCATATTGTCACTTTTCTCTGCTTTCTATTTCACGGAAATAATTTATTTAGCAAGAGAGAGAGACAGCGCAATTGTCATTAAGTAAAAGAAAAAAAGTCGTTTGCTATATATCACATAACAGTATAACTGAAATATTACAGATGTGTTAATTTATGACAAATGTCCGAAATATTTGAAGTCTTGCTCTTGAATCTTTCCATCCGTTCTCTCTCTATCATTTTTTATTTTTTCTGAATTCAAATCTTAAAATAAAACTTAACTTTCTTTTAGTATAGAAAGTAGATATTCATCTTTTCTATACAATTTTTTAAAGAAAGATATTTAATAATCATGAGATCTCTTCCAGCGAAGTGTCTAAGCTGATGGCGGTTGTTATAGGATAAGAGAAATCAGAATGAAGTCTTTATTTCTCTTTTACTTATTCTTGACATCAATTTAAGGCGGAGAAGATACAAATTAGTTCTGTGACAACAGATGTATGTAGATAATTTAATTTTATATTCCTAATAAATGATACTAGTCAGACAAAAGAACAAATAACAATTTATAACAACCGAAGTTATTTTAGTTTTAATTGTTTTTCTTTATTTGATACGGAAAAATGTTAATCGTGCTTGGTTATGCAATCTGAAAATAGCTGATCTACTAATTTCAATGCATAGCAAAAATTCTGTATTGCAAAAAATGACTACAAATGAGAAAATATAGTAGCATTTTTCCAATTTTTTTTTTTTTTGAGACAATGATAAATAGCAATCATATAGCTGTTTAAAACAAGTATTCAATTAATGCCCAAATAAATAATGATATAGTCACAGATTTTTAAAAAAAATAAGATTTATTGATAGTAAAATCAATAGTTTAAGTAGTATTGATAGTAAGATTTATTGATTTATTTAAAGCATCATACGTACCAAAGTGCAATACACAAGCATACATCGTTTTAGAAAAAAAAATTCTAACAAATAATTTTAAATTGAAAACAGCAGAGAAATAAGTTCTTACACTGAAATTTTCTATCGAAATATTTAACTAAAAAAATTATAAGTCTACGATTGTTATGTCATACTCATTTTGTCTACCTTTCAAATGATAATATTTTTTTTAATACTCTCAAACCCCAGCGGCGTATTAGGGTCAAATTGGAAAGTTAATTTTCTAGATTACCACTTTCGGAAATTATTGTTTGAAAAAATTCAAATCCGAAGACCATATTGTTATATTAAGACTAATTAAACAATATTTCAGAAAGTTCTCTAAAAATGTTCATTAATTCTAGATTTCAGAATGTTAATACTACGGAATTCTTAAATATAATCATCAATTTCATCAAGAGATTGGACATCCTAATTATAATAATTTAATAAAATACTATGTGCAACCATTTTTTTCAAACTACAGAAAACTTATATTTGAAAAATAAATCAAGAGCTTTGTATCTCTTAATTAGAAATTTATTGAAGTATTTAAAATGTGTTTATTATTTTCTATTGCAAAAGAATAGAAATATATTTTAACTCCCAGCACAGATAAGTTACACTGCTTATCATAATTTTAAAATATCCGAAAACTTAAAAATAGTAATTTCACATACTAAAAAGTTTTTAAACTATGTTTTTTTCCCAACTTGCTTTTTTTTTTTTAGAATTCTTTTTACCAACTAATTTTACTCAATTTAAATATAGATGTATCTATTTTTGTACCATGAATTGGTTTATCAACTTTTTTTGTTGCTATTAAATTCAAAAACGTCTCTAAAATTTGAAAGTCAATAAAAAATATCGGCTGTCTTATAAATTATTTTAAATCCAACCTACCGCGTGAAATAATTTCAGTCTGAACTTTCCAAAAGAGGAAAATCCTTGTATCCTTGTTAAACCGAAGACAAGACAATAAATGATTTTTTCAAAAATTTCTATCTTGTTAAAGCTCATATTTAAAAAAAAAAAAAATCACACACAATTTACATCAAAATAAGCAATGAAATTCAGAAAAGATGTATCTTAGCTTAATTAGAAAAGGTAAATGAAACTTTCAGCTTCAAGTATATTAGCTCAAAATTCATTTATCAGTTATTACATTTTCCATGAAATATCAGTTCACATGTTACTATATGTTATCTAAATATTATTCTCACCATATTATATAGAAAAATGAAAGTAAATTTTAAATTTAATTAAAATACGAAAATAAGGATAAAGAAACATCCCATTTGAATCCATGTAAAAAATATATATTCTCTTAATAGAGGAGATTAAGCGTGCATGCTTTTTTGCTCTACAGGACAGACCGTTTATCCTAGAGTAACAAATATTAATAAAAATATATATTGGAGGTTGGAAACGTGTACCCTATAGCAATTTTTGAAATTTTAGTTTGAATTATGCGAAATATTGGAATTTTTTCAGCTATAACTCCTGAAAATATTATAATATTAATCTACGAAAATATTATAATACAAATACGAAAATATTACAAAATTAATTTTTACACAAACATTAAAATTTAAAAAAAAAATCTTTTTTATAATATTAATTTATTTTTATAATACTAATTTAATTGTCGTGCAATTTCATTCAGAAATTTGGCTATTGTTTAAAAAATATTTCGCTTAATGTTTCAACTTTCGTTTTATTGTGCAAAGAAATTCGAATCGTTTTCATTGTTTAAATGCCTGATATTCTTCATTCATTGAAAGCTAAGACAAAGCTTCTGCTTATAATCCGCGCAGTTTACATGAGGAATGAAGAAGCGACATTACATTATCGCATAACATTACTTGAAATTTGATATAGATGGCGCTGTATGATGTATGTAATGAATTCTACTGAAAAGATTCATGTACACGATAACCAGAACATGTGTAAAGAGGGAAAACACAGCTTTAGTGTCAAACACAATTTTGAAGCTTAGAAATTATATGTCAAGGGAGTCAATGAACATCTAGTTATATACAAGATATTTAGTTTAAATTAAATTCAAACAACATTTCAGACGAAAAAACTGGCCAACAAAAAAGCGACTAGTAGTGAATAAGAGATGTTCTACAGAAAACGCATTATTTTTCAAGAAGATATCGAGCTTCTGTTAAATTAAAAATGAATCTTTCTATTTTAATGAGATAACTGAAGTATCTTTTGTATTGTCATTCTAATTTTTTATTTAATAATAAAGAATTATTTCAATAAAACATTGGATATATGTTGTTCCTAATGTAAGAAATTTATTTTTATGTTATATTTAGGATGCAACAAATTTTATTTTATTTATAATAATATGCTAGATTTATAAATCAGGAAAATTATATATTTACTCAGTACTTCTTACATTTTTTTCTATTCCTCTTTTATTAAGGCAAAATATTCTTACATTTTACCGAATTTAAGTTATTTTTTTTAAATTTAAATTTGAAAAGGGAAGGAATTTAGTTTTTAAGGGCTAAAATGTAAGTCATGAACACCAAAAAATGCCAAATGAACTAACTATTAATGTGTTATATAACGATCCAAAAAAAGTATACACTTCTTACTAAAGGTAGAGAAACTATCATAAACAAAAGCAAATGTAAAAGTTGCTGCTTATAATTCTACTTCAATATGATTTTTTATACATATACCAATTTAAAATTAGAGATGTTATTGATTATTAAGTGATTAGCTGTTTTTGTTTTTGTAGTAACAAAGAGTTGTCTCTTACTAACCGATTAACTAGCAGTACATTATAGAAAAAATAGTCTCAAGTATAACCTAACCATTACTAATGGTTCCTCTCCAATTTCGCCATCATTGAAATCTTATTTCAAATGTCTATCTAAAATTTCCAGCTAATAGTCACCGAACAAAATGTCATTTAATTGGAAAAAATGTAGTTAATTTTTTAAAAAAATAATCACCATTTAAGGAATTAAGCTTGTTTTTTGAAACCTCATGAAAAAATGAAACAAAAAATTTTAAAGCATTTAGTGGTTTAACAAATAAATTCCTTTAATAAATTTAAAACTCCTATTTTATTCATTCTCTGTTATTTAATTTGTGCATTTGTTAATGGCTTGCATTTACAACCCTAACACGTTATAAACGCTCATCAAAGTTTGAAATCAATGGACCAAAAATTAAGCTTGCTTAAAAATTTTTTTAAAATCTAGCTTAAAAAAATTTTTTGGGGCTTATTTATCAATTATTTGAAGAAATATAGTTTATGCAATAAAAAAAAATCACCTTTTAATAGTTGAAATTGATATCTAAAGTCATGTCATAAAATTGTAAATATTTTTAAAATATATATATATAGAAAAATGCCTTAAATGATTCCTATACATTGAAATAAATAAGAAATCTCGAAAATATATGCCGCAAATTGAAGGATCTATAAGTCTATAATCAGAACATGCAACATACTTTCAATTCCATAATTTCATCAAATGTGTCAGGGCTCCGGACAGCTTAAATCGATTCTATCGCACGTGTTAATGTTTACAAGCATACTAGCATGTTGGCGCTAAAGGCAGAACATAATCTAACCTTTGAAATCTTCTCAGCCAATGGAAGAGCTAATTGAAAAAATTAAATTTCAGCTTCTTTTTTTATACATATCGTTGAAATATTATCACTTGAGAGATACAAAAGTATTCTATGAGTACTATGGAAAGAAATTCTAGAAATTTCGAAATTTGTTTCTAAATTTCCAACTATTATTCATTATGATAACTCTATCGTTTCGATTTAAATGTTATTTTAAAACATTAATAACAGTAAGTGTCAAAGATTTTAAATAGCATTAATTAATTAATGCCAATAAATATTGACGCATTCATAGATAAAAGATGAACAATCGGACAATTTATTATTGGTAATTTTGAAGAAAACTTTATGTCTTGGCAACACAATAGATTTACAAATCTTTTTTTTTCTTGTTTTGATGTCGTTTAAATACCCTTGCACAATCCTTGTAATTTTAAGTCCTTTTCTTTTCGGTTAATTTTTATTGTCAGAATGCTGGCTCGTACGGGAGTTAGAATTATTCGTAGCATAAACAATGCAAATGTCAATGGAAGACAGTTCTTAAAAAATAATTATGGATTACAGATAAAAAAGACATCTAATGGTGGTATGTTTTAATCTGGTTGAATCTTGAGTTTCGTTGTAGTTTACTTTATATCCAATTGAAAATACTTTAACTTAGTAAGTTTTTAAATTGGAATTGGCGGTATATTGAAGTTGAAATTTAAAGTATATAATCTGTGATAAAAATTTAATTTATGAATAAGAATGAAAGGGTTGCGTTTATGGTATTCTCTGTGGTGTATTTGATAATTTGCGTATTAAATGCCGATCGAAACATTAACTTGTCTAATTTTGAGTTTTGGAATAGGTTTAAGTATAAGAAAATAGCTAGTATTTTTATTAGATTAATTATTGCTCTTTTGAAATACGATACATCGCAATTCTAATTTCGTAACATTCTTTACCACTGTCTAAGTTTTTCTGCTGATTGTTTCTTTTTGATGCTGCAATATTTGACATGTGTATTTTTTTTAAATAAAAGTTCATGTATACATAAATCACCTTCCATTTGTATTCTGACATCTATATATAGATTTTTATTTTTTTAATACTGTAGCATAAAATGTTATTATATTTATTTTTGTTTTTATGATAATTTGATTTTTAAATAAGACATATATGAAAATTATCTTAACATAAACGTCTATTTTTATTCTCATTAGTTTTTAAGTGCTTATGTTTTCTTAAAACTGCATTTAATATGTTATTAAATATAGAAAATTGCCTACAAAATTTACATTTTATTTTCAAAACAGAACAAAGAGCATTTTCTGCTAAACCATTAACAAAGACTAAAGAAACAAAACTTGTGCAACAACTTAAAGCCAGAATTTCTGCAACAGGCCCTATGACTGTTGCCGAGTATATGAAAGAAATTGGCATAAATCCCATGTCAGTAAGTTTCTTTATTATTTCAACCCTACTCAAGACACATTATTATTAATTTAGTGTTTTATTGAACACCAGTTTATTTGGTAATGAGATATCCATTAGGATTATAATTATTTAAAAAGCATGCATAACTTTTGACATTCATTTACTAAGATTTTAATGACCTTATAGAATTAAAGATAAAATTAATTTTTAATTATCCTTTCTAACTGAAGTTTGAGTGCAAAACAGGTTACTATTCTGCAAAATTGTTTCTTGATTAAAGAACACTTACTATTTTTCTGAGGAGCAGCTCGGAATTGCTGAACAAACTCGGTTAACAAACATCTAAATGATATATTAATAAAGAAGGAATGGTTAGTTGCTGTTTCAATAATATGAAACCTACTTAGATACCAAGAAAAAAAAATTTTTTTAACTGACAATCTATTTGTCCTAACTGTTCTTGCTTGTCTTTTCCTAATTTTTAAAAATTTAATTTTAATAATTTCACTTTAATATCCTGGCAAATCCTTATTTGTTTCTGTAGTATTCCAATTCTTCAAATAAGAATTGCTCACTGGAAAAAAGCATAGTATTTATTAGAAAATTTTTGTTTTAAGTACCAAATTTTTGTTAACTGGTAAGAAAAGTATAGTAAATAAATTGTAAAATTCCTCATTCATTGTTAATTGCTATTAAAACACAGTTATAAAATCTGGCATAAAAGGTTTTTTTTTTTAATTTAATATTTAGAAGAGTCAGTTTTTGAATATCTTTTATAGCATTGTTTGTAAGTTGATAAGCCATCTTTCAGATTTCTTATCATAGTAATTGTGTTGTTTAAAAAAGTTGTATGAATTATTTGTAATATGCAGTTTCTATAGAGAGTTGGAAATCTTTACTTAAAACTATGAGCCAGTTCAAATATGAAAGGAAGAAAGGGTAGAACTTGATTTTGAAATTTGAATCTTATTAAAGATGATAATGATACTTTTTCATTGTAACAGTATTGTTGAGAGAGGATTTTTAATCAATAAAAATTGTTAATGGGAGAATATGAAAGAACAAACATTCATTGCCAAAAGAAAAAGAATTATTTATGACATTCAAGCAAATAATGGAATAAATAATTTTAATTTGCAAAAAAATTGATTTTAAGTGTGAAGAAATTGTGAGCCAAAATAGGAAGAGTAAAAAGAAAAGAGAACAAGGGAAGGAATTATGTGAAAATTTGGAAAGAAGAAAAAAAAAAGACATGGAGTTTAGCTCTAAGAATTAAAAGAGGAAGAAAAAATCTTCAGTGAACTTAAAAAAAAGAATTTAATAGTTGAGGAAAAAAATTGCAAGCCTCAAAATTTTGCAGAAATAAGATATTGAAACTTTTTAATTTACTTAAAATATGACTGGTTGTTTTAAATCAAATATTTTTATTGGTACTCTAATAATTGATATTTCAATTTTGAAATTAATTGGTTATTATTTATAATTTTTTTACATTTTAATTATAATAGGTAAGCATATGGTATTAATTAGTTCAGTTATTATCTTTAAATTAATATTTTACATCTAGTATTATTTGTAATGAAAGTAAAATAATTTTATTCATTTATAAAAGTGTAAGTTTATGAATAAAGGCAGTAATTTCTTACGATTTGTTAAAGAAAATAAATTGAAGGTAGTATTTGGATTTTTTTTAAATCATTGTTTAAATACATATTATTAATTCACATAATTGTGCTGTTTTTATATTTATGATGCAACATGCAGTTCTGGTACTTATGCAAAAAGCACTCATTAGTTGTTGAACTAATAAATATTCTTTAATATTTTGAGCAAAGATCACAATAATATTTACTGTTAAAATAATTTTTATTTGTATTGCAAAGAGTAGTTCATGTTTTAGAGAGTAGTAGAATTTTTCAAAGAGTAGTTTTTAAGTTATTCATTCCATTTAAAAAAATATTTTTTTTAAACTAAATTTTAGGAAATATATTTTTTATATTAAGTAAGTTGTAAAACTATTTTTAATAATTTATATTATACATATGCAATAATTTTGAGTAGAGAGAAAGCCAGAATACTAATATAATTAGCAGCTGTAAATCAGGAAAATGTTACAAGTTTGGTCAGGGATATATATATATATATTTGCAGTTCTGTAATCCTGTTTAATACTTATTATTATATTCCAGCTATACTCTTCCCAAGCCCCACATTTCTGTCTCACTAAATTAATGGCCCGGTATTCTATTGAAAAATCAATCAAACTTGAAGGTTAACAAAGGTCAAATTAACAACAAAATTTTTCTGTGTCAAGAAACAAGATTTTTGTTTCTTAAATACTTAAATTCAATTTTCATTCTTGATTTCTATAAAAGAGTTTGAATATATTTACTTCCTTATAAAAAGAAATTATTTTTTTCTGTAGATACTTTTAAGTTCATTCAGAATTTATTAAATAATTTGCTACTAGATACATATTTTCTTCTCAAATGAAAAAAACCTAATTGAGCACTATAGGGTAATTAAAGGGCAATAAGGTTAGAGGTTAATTATTTTGTACACAACTTGAGAATTAATAGAATTAACACTTTTCTTTTTCCCTTTTAATTTACGTCTATTTACAAGACATATATGTAATATATTACAACCTATTTTTATTGGCTGTTTGAAACATATAAACATTTAATTTATAAATTTTATTTGTAAAATTGAGATTTTTTGAATGTAGGCTTCAAATTGAGAATGCATAAAATGATATTGCTGATATTTGCATGTAATTAATTACCAGTTTTGGAATTTACTGAGAAAATAAATAAATAAACAAGATGTTTTTACAAATCTTCCTTAAGATTGTTCTAATAATTAAAATTCATTCTGCTACTTACTATTTTGTCTGCCATACCTCGTAAATGATCCTAATGGTATTATAGTGGGGCATGCTCTTTGAATATGAAAAATTTTATTCTTTCACATATGGGATTTATTTCCCCCTTTATTCAAGTAACTTAAGTTGACAGAATACTAAAAATGTATTTTGTTTTGCCATTATATAAGGAATTCTCCCCCCCCCCCCTTCAAATACGAATTTTTTAATAAAAGGGAGGAAAACTTATTCTGTCCTTAATCGAAACTGTCTTGCATGCATCTTATTCTTCAAGCTGTATTTTAATTATGTTTTATACAAGAATCTAGGATGTCAATACAATAATAAATTTAAAATGTATGATCTTTTCACAGTAGTTGCTCTAAATATGCATATATTTGTTCATTCATATAAATGTAAGGAATATATATTTATAGTTCCATTAAATTAATTTATTATTTAGAAAATTTTACTTTATATTCATCATATCTAAATGTTAATTATCATGTTTCTAAAGTAATACGCGTGATCCCTTAAATTAATAAATATATGTATATTTTTTACTCTTGAATCATTTTGATTTTTTAATAATTAAACATTATTGTTCCCATCACATTTTATCTTTAGGGATATTACATGCATCGAGATGTAATTGGAAGCTCTGGTGTTATCACATCACCTGAAATTTCACAGTTATATGGTGATGTAAGTATCATTTAGTGATGAATTCAACTATTCTTAAATGCTTTGCTTTTATATTTTTTGGAAATTACTTTCCTAATTTTTGTAGTTGTTCTTTCTTTTTCTTTTAAACTTTTGTAAACTTTATAAACATTATTTTGTTTTGATTAAAAATGAATCTGAATAGAAATTTATGTAAAATTTAAAGATTCTTATGGATATATACTCTGAAATATAAAGACATTTTGTATTTTAACATCCAAGTACTTTATCTGTTCAAGATTTAAATGTTACTATTTATTAAAAAAAAGCTGTTTAAATTTGGATGTAATACTGCTTTATTTATGAATTGAAATTTCGGATTTGGTGCCACTGAATGCTTTTTAAACTATAATTTTTCGACAATTAAAATATATATAATTTGCCTTTAAACATTATAAAAAAAGATAGTCTTGTGGCAAAGGTTTTTTTTTTTAAATCATCAATAACTATGAATATTCATCAGTTGATAATTATGTGCTTAAAAGTAGAAAAGAAAATTATTGGTGCATTCTGTAATCAATATTACAGAAATGATAACTATAAATGTGGGAACGAATGTGTCCGTCCTCTGAAAGAACTCACTATTAAACAGTGTCTAGGATTAAATATAGGTTCTATTGTACATATCTACAGTTTTGGTATATTTTACAGTGTGGGCACTTCATTGTGCTACCATGGTTCACATCCATTCAACCCAAAGTCCAGCACCTGCTCTCTCCTCACATTCAATTCCCCGAGATGGCGCAGGCGGCGCCTTCTCCCTGGCGCCGCCTGCGCCATCTCGGGGAGATTGTCACAACCGCTTCTACATAAATTAATATTATGAAATAAAAAGGATAATATTGTTAGCTTTGTGAAAGATTTTAATAAAAAAAAAGTAAGAGAGGCTATCTTTTTGATGCAGTTATGGCCCATGCTTCATTTTATTTAAAAAGAAAATCTTTTGCTGTAAAAATGAGCAAATATTAAATTAAATATAAATATTTAAAATTAAATTAAAATTAAATAAATAAATTAAATAAAAAATAAATTAAAAATTATTTGAATAGTGTTCTGCATATCTTCCAAATACAAAGCAAGCTTTTTTTATATGAGGAATACTGAAATGAATAATGATTAAATTTAAAGTTTCATTCTTCCTTATAGTTACCATAGCAAAGAAAATTTAAGATGTATATATATACATATATAAAATTCTGCTTTGTACTAAAATCTTTCATTTAAAAAAAAAATCATGAATTTTTATATATTTTAACTTTCTCATGCATTTTTTTCTATATTTTATTTAAAATTTTTAATTTTTGTCTTTTTGTTGTACATTATAATAAATTAATTTGCTTCGGTTATAAATGACTTTTAAAACGTTAGTTTTATGGTAATCGCATTTACAATGTGCCACAAGATTTATAAATAGTGTTTTAATTGTATGGTTACAGTAAAATTTTTTAGTTAATGAATTGTTTTTAAAGAAATTGATAATACACTTATTTCTCAATGTCTGAGAATTCACTTATTTTTTAATCTCTGAGAAAGTACTTATTCTTTAATGAGCATAAATAGTTAAACTATTCATTAGGATTCAAAATATATCTATAAAATTTACTCAATGATTTATTTTATTTAAATTACCTCAATTTACTTATTTTTAAAGTATGTTTTTATAAATGTAATTACAATTTTTTTTATAATTTCTTATAAACAGAAATTACAAGTTGGCAAAAGAATATAATTATCTGCTTTGGAAAATTATTATCTTAGCATTATCTTTTTTCTTTTGTGTGTGTATTATGAAAATTGATTCAAATACAAAATTTATTAGCCATCACGGAAATATATCTTGCATTGTTTGTTTTAAGCTGAGGATGTATAGTAGAGTTATTTATATTTTTTTAATCTATAAAATCCATAGCTTTCAAGTATTCTTTTCCTAGCCTTTTCAGTATTTCATCCGGATTGTTTGCGATATTTATTTTTAACAATTTTCTATTGTTGACAGCAATTTTCTTGCAATGTGAAAGTTTTTCTAGTTATTAAATCATAAAATTTCCATTATTAATTACTTTTCAAAAACTTGCAATTTTATAAGCATTTTGTATAGTTAAAAATTACTAAAATATTAGGCTTCACTTTTATAGCTTTATCTTTTAATTTTTTTCAACAGATCTTATAAATTAAATTTCATTTTTTTTAGATAATTGCAGAATGGTGTTTGAAAGAATGGATTAAAGCTGGGAAACCAAAACCTTGGTATATTGTTGAAATAGGGCCCAATAGAGGAGCTTTATCAGATGAACTCTTGAGGGTAGGACTGTATAAACTGTTGGCATTTTTTTAATTAAAAGCATTATACAATAAAGAAAAATATTTATCTCTGATCTTTTCTGTATCGACAAACCAAGTACAAATATTATATTTAAAGTTATTATGTTTTAAATTTTTATCTTAAATTGAAAATAATCTAGATCCTCATTCTGTGTTCTGTATTATTCAAAATATTTATGTATATGAAGTGGTATCATTCACACATAATTATATAAATCCTCTGAATAATATAGGATAAGATCTGATAATCCTCTGAATTTTATAAGATTATTACTTCTAATGTATTTTTAAAATTCAGTGAAAAGACAGCTGTTAGAAAATTTAATTTGAAAACATTTTCTCCAAAATAATTTTCGTTAATTATTTCAAAAAATTTCTTAATACTTTTGATTTACATTTAAAAATTTGATAAAATTTTCGGCATATTGATTTAATTAGCTTAAATTTCAAGAAAAAAAAATTGTATCCACCTTTTGTGAGATTAATCTGATTAAATAATCAGTGATAAGAAACTTTTATAAGATTATTACTTTTAATATATTTAAGATCTAACTTGAATATTTTTGAAGTTATTAGAATTAGCTTTCTTTGGCATTTAATTGTATTGATAGAATTTTCTGTAGAAAAATACTTTTCAGTAGAATTAATAAACGCTCAGACATTCATTGTTTCCTTTAAAAAGTGTATATATTGGGCTGGCAACTAAGTAATTGCAGATTTCACTCATAGATGGCTTCAGTTGAATTTTTAGGTTTGCAGACGTAGTACAAATGTAAAACACATTTTGTTATTTGATAGTTGGCAATTCAGCTGTCAATCAGTAAAAAAAGTTTTTTGATCGGTTGCGTAGATTTCGTTTGGCGTTCGTTGAAAAATGGAAAATCAAAAGAAACATTTTCTTCTTATTTTGCTTTTTTTATTTCCGCAAAGGGAAAAACGCATCACAAGCTCATAAAAAGTTATGTGCTGTTTATGGTGACGAAGCCTTAAAAGAACGGCAGTGTCAAAATTGGTTTGCCAAATTTCGTTCTGGTGATTTTTCACTCAAAGATGAAAAACGCTCTAGTCGTCCAGTTGAAGTTGATGACGACCTAATCAAAGCAATAATCGATTCGGATTGTCACAGTGCAACATGTGAGATTGCAGAGAAGCTTCATGTATCACATACATGCATTAAAAATAAAACAACTTGGCTATGTTCAAAAACTCGATACATGGGTTCCTCACGAATTGAAAGAAACGCATTTAACGCAACGCATTAACAGCTGCTATTTGCTAAAGATGCGTAATGAAAATGATCGATTTTTAAAACGGCTGATAACTGGCGATGAAAAATGGGTTGTTTACAACAATATCAAGCGGAAAAGATCGTGGAGCAGGCCAGGTGAACCAACTCAAACAACATCAAAAGCTGATATTCATCAAAAGAAGGTTTTGTTATCAGTTTGGTGGGATTACAAAGAAATTGTCTACTTTGAACTCTTACCACCCAACCGAACGATCAATTCTGATGTCTACATTGAACAACTAACGAAATTAAACAAAGCAGTTGAAGAAAAGTGGCCCGAATTGACAAATCGAAAAAGTGTTGTATTCCATCATGACAATGCAAGGCCACACACATCTTTGGTCACTCGGCAAAAATTATTGGAGCTTGGTTGGGATGTTTTGCCACATCCACCATATAGTCCTGACCTTGCACCATCTGATTACTTTTTGTTTCGATCTTTACAAAACTCCTTGAATGGTAAAAATTTCAATAATGATGACGATGTCAAATCGTACCTGATTCAGTTTTTTGATAATAAAAACCAGAAGTTTTATGAACGTGGGATTATGATGCTGCCTGAAAGATGGCAAAAGGTCATTGATCAAAATAGGCAATACATTACAGAATAAAGTTATTTAGTTCCATGAAAAAATTTTCTTTGATTTTCTTAAAAAAATCCGCAATTACTTAGTTGCCAACCCAATATATATATATAGCTTTATAATTATAATGATAACTGAAAAAGACATAAGACAAAGAAAAGACATAGACTTATCAAGAAGTTTAGCAGCAACTCCTTAAGGCTTTCTTTTTCTTTTTTCTCCATTATAATATCAATACATTAAAATTAATGCATTTCATGTTAATTATAATTTAATTTGTATCTATTAATAATGAATTGTTTTTAATGTTTTGTTGTAAAAATTAATGGAATAGTATATTAAAAACTAGGTGTTTTCTCAAAACAATGATGCAAGAGAAGTAGTCTCTTTACACTTGGTTGAAGTGAGTCCACATCTGAGCCAGCTTCAGGAATTAAAATTATGTGGCACAGTCAGTGTTGTTAAAGATGTTTTGGAAGCAGATGATTCAAGACGGCATTTACATCTTCACACCAACCAAGATAATGATGAATTAATGTACAAGCATAATATAACAAAGCACGGTGTACCTGTTTCATGGTACAGAAATTTGGAAGATGTTCCACAAGGATTTTCGTGCATCATAGCTTATGAATTGTTTGATGCTTTTCCTATCCATAAATTACAGGCAAGTTAAAAGGTTTAATGTTTTATCTTGAAGTTTTATATATGTATTCATTTCTTTAGCATTCTGTGTATTAATTTAAAAATCAGTTTCAAATATTTCAGAAATTAGATTCTTGTGCCTGTTAAGATATAGCTGTTTTATCTTGTTTTTATGTGCATATGGAAATTTCAAAATGCATTAAAAAATTTGGCAAAATTCTATAAAAAAAAAATTGTCACATTTAAATTCCTGTTGTATATTTTAATAAAATTTTAATGTTATCATAAGTGATTTGATTAAGTTTGGGGGTTATTTATTAGTACAATTCTGTTAATGTCTTGAAAAATTAAGGTACATAAATACTGATACTTGAATTTATTTACAAGTATATAAGTCACTTTTGTCTTAAAGAAGATTTTTTCACATATGTAAATCTTTGAATTTAGCCCTAAACAAAAGATTTTAGTGCAAAAAACGAAATTTCTTTATAATTTTAAATGTTCTAAGTCTTCATTTTCAGTTAGTGAAAATATGCAAATTGGCTTTTAAGCTGTTTTCTAAAACATTATTAATTTCTTTTTATTGATTATTGTAAAGAAAACTAATGAAGGCTGGAGAGAAGTCCTGATCGACTTAGACGATGGACAAGGAGAGCATCATCTACGTTATGTTGTGTCACGTGGGCCCACGCCCGCCAGTCAGTTTTTCATTGACGTGAGTTTTTTATGTTAGTGCTGTTTAACTTGTAAGAAATAGGAATTGTATGCATGCAATCTGCATGGGGATTGAAGTCAATTTTTAGTGTTTTGTTTGGTTGCTTGGTGACTGGTTATTGTTGGTATTTACTTTTGAACAATATTATAGTTCATGGCATGATCCTCAAATATGAATTGGTTCTTTTTTAACAGTAATTTGGTAAGTTCTCCTCTTTGTCTAATTTGTAGCTCTCTCTCTGTCTGTCTTGGTGAACTTTTTAAAAAGCATTAATATTAATTTTTTTTCACTTATTAATTTTAATATTTTTGTATTAATATATATCATGTATCATAGAATTAAACTTACTAACTTGTTAATAAAATATTATTTTTAAATTGTTTGTTGTGTCTAATTAAGTAAATATTGTTGAAAATTTATAAAAAATGTGTCAAACAATAATATTTAATAATTGCATACTTCTACAAAAAACAAGAGTTATCTGTTCATTAATTGTAATAATAAAGTGATGTATTGAAATAAACCCTCTTTGGTATGTGAACAATATGTTTTAATTTGTTCAATATTTTTCAATAATATTTGATATGAATGCTCAGTGGTGAAACACTTTTCTCATTATTTTTTCTCGAATAATTCTTCTTTAAGAATTATTTTTCCTCATTATTTATTGCTTTAAACTTTTCATTGGTTCTTCATTATCAATTCAAAATGATTCATTTTTATCTCTTTCCTTTTAATTTTGCTGTTATAATTTTAAAACTATATCAAATATTAAATGTTTACTTATATCTAGATATAAGTTGTTAGCTATGGATATGGGAAATTCTGTTGTATTCAATTTGAGTTATACTGTAATTAAGCTTATTTGCAAGAAGAAAATTATTCTCATTCGTCTCTGTATTTTCTTGAATATATTCAAATTATTCTTGCTTTAATTTACAAGCTATAACTTTTTTCTATGAGAATTCCAGGGAAAGTATTAAACATTAATTATAAAAATATTTGAACATTCATTATAGAGATTTAAAGAATATTCTTTTGAAGTGTTTGAAAAAAAATATTTAAACACTTGCTGATGAATACATTTAAAGTGTCTATCCCTAATCATCTTTTTAAACAATTTAGATATTTTGATATCTGCATATTGTTCATTATAAATGTTGTAGCTCTTAAGTAGATCTTAAAAGTATTTTTAGAATTATTACTCTGATGAATTAAAATTGTTCGGGTTTTTTTTTAGTGCTGGACAATATTGAGTACTTTTTTAATTAAAATAAAAAAAAATTATTAAAAATTTTAATACAAAAAATGCTTAAACATTGATTTTGAAAGTTGTTTAGTTTGTTTCTATATATAATTCTTACATAAATATTAATAATTGATATAAATATTAATTTATTGTAAATATTCAAAATAATATCTGCTTTATTATTATTATTATTGCAGTTAGTTGCACTTCTTTTAAATGAATATTTTATTTTTGAATTATTTCTTAATTGTTATGTCATTACCTTATTCAGATCTTTTGATTTTAAAATTTTAAGCACAACAACTTTTGATTAATGCTGTTTCTAATTATTATAGGCTGATGAAACACGAACTAGTTTAGAAGTCAGTCCTGAAAGTGGGGTATTGGTTCAAGAAATAGCTGCTAGAATAGAAAAAGAAGGTGGTTATTCACTTTTGATAGATTATGGTCATGATGGGACAAAAACAGACACATTTAGAGTGAGCAATTATTACCTTTTTGTATTTTATCTATTTTATATGAAGTTGATAATAATTCATCTTGAAATTTTTGAAATATGTAATAATGGAACTAGTCAAGAAATTAAATTTTTCATGTTGGATATGCTAAAACTTTTTAAAAAATATATTTTATATATTTTGATTTCTTCTCATCAGAGCTTACAGTTTTATTTTTTTTAATTTTATTATGTATCGCATATAAATAAGTGTATTAATAATTTCGGAAAATAGATTTTTTTTAACCAATAGAAATATTATTTTCTTTTATTTTTTATATAGGCTTTTAGAAGACATGCTTTGCATGACCCACTTAGTGAACCAGGAACTGCTGATCTTACGGCTGATGTAGATTTTTCTTACTTGAAGAAAATGGTCAAAGGAAAAGGTAATTTTTTTTAAGTTGACTAAAACTATTTTCTTTTAGTTTTTTAATAGGATTAAAAATATATTATAATTTTTTGAAGCTGTTGAATTAATTTATGTAATCATTGAGTCATTTATATTTAAAAAATTATTTAAAGTCTATCCTTTCTATAAGCATTGAAAAAATGCACTATTCTAAAATTAACTTTAAAGCAAAATGAATAAGAAACATTAACTTTTTTTGTTCATTCTGCTTTAAATATAAAATAGAATTTATTATGTAAAGCAATTCAAAATTCATCATATAAGCAGAGGTTCAGTAAAGTTAGGACAAAACAGAATCGCATTGCATAACCAGAAACTCCAAATTACTGAGCTGGAGGATAAAGATGCAGAAAGGGCAAGCAAATACTGGATAGAAAAATTCATATTTAGGCTAGGGTAGTAAGTGTTAAATTTTGTAATTAATAGAACCCCCTTCAGAATGGCAGTGCAGTTCTAAATACACTCTTCAGAATGGCAGTGCAATGATTGTTAGATTCTTTAAAAAAGACTAAACATTTCATAGTTATGGACATATGTTGCAGCAATTCTTTGGAGAAGGTCCATGTAAAGGGATAATAGCAGTCTTGTAGACCTTGGCTTTCAGATTTTCCTCAAGAAGAAATTCAAATTAGACAAATTGGGCAGTTGTAGTGGCCATAAGATAGGTCACTAAATGCTCTGCATTCATGAATTATTGTATACTCTTCATATATAATCAAAATTTAAAATGTCTGGTTCTGCATTCCAACTGTACCAATGCCCTCTAGTGTGTATTACTGTGGATATTAAGAACTTTAAACCTTTATAAAAATGTATACATTTACTACCTCAGTATAAAATATTGCTTAGTAAAGAATTTTCCATCTTATTATTGGCTTGTCATTTCTGCATGTTTATATGCCAGCTGTTCGTACTCAGATTTCTGGCCACTAATTCTTATTTGTTTTATTTTTCACATATTCCTATGTTAAATCAAAATATGTAGAGTTTCTGGTTGCATATTAATATACGATTGTTTTGTTTTTCTGTTTTCTGTCGCCCCTAAAAGCTCATCATTAAGTTATGGTTTATCTTTTTTCATTAACTCATCCTCTTAAGTACATAACATAATTGTGGAGTACTAAATTAGCAGAATTTACATGCATTATATTCATTTTGCAGAATTCATCAAATTTTTATTATTTGTTTCTAAAATTTAATAATGTTAAAGAGTAATTTGCTTTCGAAGTTCCTTTTTAGCTGTATTTTTATTTTACGATTTTAAAATGTCTAAATGTTTGCCATATATCAATTTCTTTTAGTAAAAAATTGTATGTATTTCTTGCAGCCTTAACATTTGGACCTGTAACCCAAAAGGAGTTTCTCACAAATATGGATATTAAAACAAAATTTGAAGTAAGTTTTTGTCCTTGTCCTTATTTGATATATTCTACTTATATTTATTTATCAAGTCTTTCATAGTATAATTAGTATATTCATAGTATAATAGCAATTTTTAATTATTTATTTTTATTATTAATTTTTATTTTATTTATTACAAGTTGTACTATTCAAATTTTTAATGAAAAAAATTATACCCCTGTATAAGTAGGTGCTACTACTTAGGGCTAAATTAATATTAATTCTAATTAAATTATTAGAGCTAAAAAATGTCAATATTCTGTTTGCTGCTTCTAATTTTTTCTTTTTCAAATCAATATAAAATTGCTCTTGTAATCATAATTTCTTTACACTTCTGTTTGATTTTGTTAAGCATTAATATTTTTCAAGTGGTTTTTTTTTTTTAATCCTTTCTTATTTTAATTGAATTTTAAATAATATTTATCATAAATTCATGTGTAGAAATAAATAAAATTTTATTGGACTAGTTTTATCGTGTGATAACAATATATGAGTAAAAAATGATTACTTTTTATCATTTCTTGTTATGTTTGTAAGAAAATCAAATATTGGTTCTCTGAAAACAATCATTAATTTGAAAAATAACACAATGAAACTTCAATATCATTTTTTAATAATAAAAGTTTAATTATTCTTTGCAATGCAAAAATGAAGTGAAGATAGATGAATAATCAAAATTTAGAATTCAATAAAATTAAAAATCTAAAGTCACTTTTTATGCTTTCCTTAAAATAAGACTTGTTAGATTTTCATAATAATAAAAGGTCGTCATTAATTTTTAACTGACAGTATCATAAATTTAAAGGTTAACTACATTGCAGACATGTTTATGAATTGAAATTTTGTCTTATTACCAAATTTTTTAATTTATCAATAGATTATAGAACTACTTAGTGCAGATGTTAAAACATAATTTATTTTCTTATACTGGTCATTAATTATCATATCTTTGTGATAAAGCTTTTGCTTATATTAACTGAATGACATTAGCTGGAATATATATATATATATATATATAAGTATTAATTTCAAATAAGGAAATTATAATAACTGCAAACTTTATGATTCAGTTCACAGATCTACCCCGTGTAAATATGTGTCAGTTTTTCAAACAAATAATTTGAATTACTTTATTATTTTTCTGCATTATATATTTCCACTAAGTTCTTTGATTTTTATCTGTTTAATAATTCTCTATTTTTTAAAATTTTTCCAGAAAATTTTGGCTACAGTTAAACCTGAATTACATAAAGATCTTATTGCAAGCTATGATATGTTACTTGGACCAGATCATATGGGTGAAAGGTTCAAATTTCTTGGTCTTTATCCTTTGGATGTTGCAGAAGATCTTAAGAGAGATCCCCCAGCAGGCTTTTTTAAGAAATGAAGGAATCTTTTCTTAAGATGAATATACTGACCAATGACAGTAAAGTTGGAGCACGTTTTCCTGCTGTGACACGAAGGAATTAGACTTTTTTTCACTTTTTTGTAATTACAAGCTTTATAGTATATGTATAGTTTTCCTAAATATATAATTTATATATGTGCATACAGTATGTGTGAAAATATATTTAATTGAGGGCTTCTTCTTTTAATTTCACAACACTTATTTTTTTATTGTTATCAGAAGTAGACACATTATTAACATTAAAATCAGTTTTTTATAATTTCGTTAGTAAATAAACAAACAAAACTTGAATGATTCAACTGTACATAAATTGTGGAATTCAAATACTTTCTGAAAAAATGAAACCTCTATCTCTCTGAGATACAAGTATTCTCAGGGAGGTAATAAATTCTCAATTTTATCAATCAATGAGAATTCCCTTCAAACAAAAGGATTTAGAAGTAAACAATAATAGTATAAACAATCTTCTTGAAATAGTATTCCAACTCAAATTTTCATATCTTATTTTATTTTACTTTATTATTTCTAGCTGACCTGCTATTTCACAGGAATTAAAAATTGCTAAAATATTTCAATTAAATATTTTAAGTAACTTGCTCTTAATGGCTTCCATGGCAAAGTATCTTAAAATTTCAATTTTTGACCAATGAACTATTTTAGAAGCCTTACGCCATTAAGTTTATTTTTCTGTATATCTCTTTAATTTTCTGCATTGCCCTTAAAATTTCACCTTTAATTTGAGTAAAAAATGATTAAAGTTTAATCAATCAGATTATTTAATAAAATTTTTTGATTCAACAAAAATTTCATTGGACTATAATAAGAAAGCGATTTTCAAAGGTATAAGAATGTTACACATCTAATAACATTACTTGAAAAAGTAACAGTGTTTAAAAGAAGACACTTTTTAAAACCTTTCATCATTGCTTAGTTGAGATTAAACCCTATAATTATAAATTTTAAAGAAATTAACACAAAATCATATTTTATGTTAATAGTTAAATATGCTATGAATTTATTTATCTAATTTCTTTATCTTGGATATCTTCATCAGCAATTAAAGGGGGGGACCCAATAGATATTTGTAACAATAATGAAAATTTGAATTTCTTTATAACAGTGAAATATCTTGCTTCTAAATAAGCTTTAAAAATTTTTTTAATTAAAAATAAACAAACATTTGATATAATTATAAAGTATTAACATTCCAAAAAATTTCAATTTTAAGAAGCTATAAAACATTTTTATATTTAAATATTTTTGCCATTTATAGTAGAAAACTTTCATATTTTGCTTAATTTTTAATTCAAATTACCCCCAAATGTGCTTTTTCACTCTCCAAATTATATCTGCTAAATTCAGTAACTAGATCCAAAAGTCTGTGCTATACATTCTATTCTATACATATACTTTATCTTTTATTTGTAGTAGAGATTGACTGAATGTAACAATATGCTGCTTAAGCTGCTGATTGCTAATGTAATACATGCTTAACCTAATGCTAGGTTGTCGTCTGCACT
Organism: Argiope bruennichi; assembly: GCF_947563725.1. Taxonomy (NCBI): domain Eukaryota; kingdom Metazoa; phylum Arthropoda; class Arachnida; order Araneae; family Araneidae; genus Argiope; species Argiope bruennichi. The sequence continues at coordinate 96,383,548 of NC_079154.1, read as the reverse complement.
TCAATATGTAGGAAATTTGAATTTGGCCCTAATTCAAACAAGACATTGTATTTCAAAATTTTTTTGCCGATTTTAAAAGTTTCCTCTGTTACTTTAAAATGCGATTTTAATATTTTAAAACTATTAATCACTTCTAAAATGTTCTGCCATTTCGTAATGTATAGAAAATTTAGTTATACGTTTTTAATATATAATTATATTTGTAATATATAGAAAATTTTCTTTAGAAAATGCAAAATTATATTAGGTACATTCAAGGCGTCTGCTTGCTGGGAAATTTCAGTTTAAGATTTTTTGGCTAAAATATATATATATATATATATAATGACTATGACTATATATATATATATAAATACTATGAAGTTCCTTTTTGGTTTTAGTTTAAATAGGTAATAAATTTTAGTTGCGATTTCGAAGCTGTTTTGTTTCGTTTTCATTTTCGTTTCGTTTTCAAACTTTTTCTTACTTTAGATTGGTTACTCGTTCTTGCATTTGGTTGGAATTTAGCTGCAGGTGCGCTGTTCCACGAACTGCAAAAAATTAAAAAAAAAATTTTTTTAATAGTTTTTTAACTATTAATATTCCTTGGATTTACATTTAAGGTAATTTACTTTTATATAGATATACTGGAAATGCTTGTGGGTTGATGAAAAAAAAATTTGTTTTTCTATTGTAAATTATTTAGATAAAAAATTTTTTTTCTCTAGAATTTATATTATCTTACAATACATTCTGAGATTTGATAACAGAAAAGGATAGAAAAAAATATTCAAAATACCTTGTCATTCTTTTAAAGAAAATTTAATTTAAATGTAATTGAACTAAATTGTGGACATTTTATTCGATTGAAATGTACAAAATTTAATACAAATATAACTGCAAAATACTTTTCTTAGATGTGCATCCATATCTAATGCTACATATTAAATGTTTTGGGAAATATTCTTCAGTAGTACTAACATGAGCCACCTATTTGGAAACGAAATATTCCAAACTTTCATTGTATTTTCATTTTGGAACTTTTATACCAATATTATTTTTGTACCATTGTAAAATACAAAAAATTATCTTTATAATTTCAACTTGCATACTGTGTAAATTTTTCCTGAAGTTTATGCAATAATTCCAACAATACTTTTTAGTGTTGAAAACTAAGAGATTAAGATTCTGTATATTCTTTGCCAACGTTATTGTGAATTTTTACTTCGTTATTCTATTTCATCAAATATTTTGTGGAATCTATTAACAAAATCTATTAGCATAATTTGCTAAAAAATGCCACTGGCGGTTCTTTAAATTTTTATCAGCATTTTTCAGTTCCCCTGTATGTTATTAGAAATAGCAGTATGCCATATCATTTTAATTTTGGAATGAACTAAGAAATAAAATGAAGTTACTGTTTGAAAAAATATATAAGATGTTGTAATTAGAATTAATTTCAATACTAGCATTTGAAATATCTGTATACATGAAAAAATTTAACTTCATTCAATGATTGCCTGCAAATTTTATTCAATACAATAAATTTACACATCAATATAATAATATCTTTGGCATATATATTAACTGTATAAAAATTACAAATCTATACATTTTATTATTATGTACATTTTTCATTGTTTTCTGATAAAATTTTCTTCAAGTGAAATAACATTTATGATAGACAAATGTCGAAGAAAAACGTAGAGATTTCATAGAATTCTCTCTCTATTACAAGTGTTTGTAATAGAGAGAGAGAGAAAAAAAATGTTCAATTACAATGTATATATTAATTATTTCATTCTAGAAAATGGCAACATCTAAGCACATCTGCTTATCTGTATTCCTTGAATATTTATTGGACTTTTGCACTCTGCTACAAGGAATTACAAGTATCATCAAAGATGAGAATAAATAAAAAAGTCTGACATTTAACAGTTTGTCAATTAAAATAATGTAAAAGCCAATGAGATAGTAACAATTTTCTCCAGCTCTTAATTATTTTCAATCAATGTATATCTAAGGATTATTTTATAATGGGATCAGCAGAATACAAAAACTAAATATTTCCGAAAACATGTTTAATATCTTTAAAAAAATTGAATTTCACATAGAGATAAAAAAAAAATTCTTTTAATCATTAACATATGCTATCAAAATTCATTCTTATCTTTATATATACATATACTTTGTAAGGAATGAAATTGAGCCAAATTATTCCAGTCATTCTCTGTAAGTAGCATTCACAGTAAATATCTCGAATACTGTAATCCAGACATTTGAAAATTTCTTTTAAAAAGATTGAAAAAATACATATCTGAATTTAAGATTCACTATAAAGATTATGAATATTTTACAACAAGCTCTACAGCAATATTTTCCTTACCATATTATTATACTATTTTATGTATGCTTTAATATCCTGTATTTCGCTAGTAGTAAAGTGGAGAACAGTTGCAATTGCATTAACCATATGTCTCTTGCTTTGGGGATCATTGCACTTCAAAAAGCAAAATACAACATTTTTTAAATATTCAATATTTGTTCCTTCTTCATCTTGACTGCTCTCTAAAAGTTTGATTCTTGACTTCAGCATTTCTACTTCATGGTTGTATTTTTCTTCAATCACAGCTAATGCTTGCTGTAGTTTACGTAATGAAGCTTCTGTCTGAATGCGAGACTGTCGAAGATTAGAGATTTCAACATCTTTTCTAGCCAGTTCTTGTATGTAATGTAAAATGTGACCTTCTTTTTGACTGGATATCAATGAACTTGAAAGCAAACTAGCTGCTGCTTCTGTATCTACTGTTGCAGATTCAATATTGCTCACAAGATCCGTATCACCTTCAGATGTCTTATTCTGAAATAATAGAATTTTATGTTAAAATTTGGAAAAATAATAATAATAACAGTACTAAAACTTTAAATAGATTCTCCTTAGATTATATCTGAGAAAAACATTTATTTTACATATTTAAGTTGTGTATTACATTTATTTTTGAAAAATAAATGAAAAAAATACACCATTTTTTGAATAAAGTTTTTCATCCCTTAATACATTATTGAATGTGAACATTTGAGCATTCCATTCATTTTGAATTCAATTATATATAGCCATAATAGTTAAACAATTCAGACATTACTTTAAACTAACTTGGTCACTTGGTTTTCCTTTTATTTCTATCATCTACTATATGACAATATTAAAATATCATTAATATTATTAATACAATATGGAAATGCAGATATTAGATAACAAAAAAGGTTCATTTTTATTTTACTGTTAAATTGCATCAATTATTTGCCATATTTTAATTTTTTTAAAAAGGAATATAATTTTTCCTTTAAAAGTTAGTTTATACCATAAGAGAACCCAGGAGGGAAATAAATAAAATTTAGGGATCCAAATTCAGGACTGTATAATAAATACATCTACTGAGTTCACTCAGTTTTTAATGGGTTGCCAAAGATATATGTTCTCTAGAATAGTCAGGATGAAACATATTGCCTTTTCTATCATCTAACTTGAATGCTTGTTTTAAAAGCTTTTTCTGAAAACATCAATTTGTATTGCAGAAGTCATAGCACTTCACATTACACATCTCTTCCAATCTCATCATATACACATTTTTTGTCCCCTTTAGCATTATATCCTTTATTCGTTTTTTTGTGTGTGTGGCATATATAATAATATTATATGCATTACAAAAACAGATTCCATTCCATTTTAGGCAAAATCCATAATGGAGATTCAATATATGAAATTTCTTGATAAACAAAAATTACACAGCATCTAAACACCAAAGTTCTTTTTGTATTCACATCCCTCCGATAAAACTATTTTACTGTCAATATTTATAAGAAAAATGCGGTTAACTCCCAGCATATATTGATTATTCATGTTTTCTATCTTTGTCTACTTTTCTCAAGGATTTCATCACCTCTATCATTGCTTGACTGATCCATTTATTATAACAAATTTTAAATTCAATTTATCTTGATTTTGCAATTAGAAATAAATAAGTTTTAATGTTTATTTCTGCAAGTATTTTTTTTTTCAAGCAAAATATTACCATGGCATAAAAATGTTTAGAAAATAAAAATAAAAAGAAGCATTTAAAAGTATGAAAATTTTATTCGTTACAATGGTTGGCTTTTTATATGGCCTAATGAATTAAATTTTTGAAATAATGCAGAAGGAATAACTGCTTTTATGCAGATTTGTTTTCTTACAATGCTGTGTAACATAAAAATAACTAATGGTATCATTTTCTCATTGTTCATAGTCAATTATCATTGTGAGCTCTTGATTCTTTTTTCAACTAAGTTTCTGCCAAATACTTAGTAATACAGTGATTTGCTTAGTTATAAATCAGTTCTACATTTATAAAATTTACAAAATGTTTTGGCACTATCGGGAGAAAAATTTAACCCAAGAATCCCACAGAATACAAAAGGTGCTGGAATTGGATTTGCCTTATCTATATTTTAAAAAACATTATTCAAGTTTTTAAAATTATTTTTATTTCAGAAGAAAGTTTAAAATCAGAAAAATACGATTTCGTACATTTAGTAGGTCATGATAATCCAAGAACTTTACTAGACCTTAACAACAGTATTTGACGATATGTTCATAACATTTCCCCTGAAAATATAGCAATCAACCATGGAAAATAACATCTTACAATTTCAGATGGTAGCTGAAAATGACAGCTGCTATTTTGAATATGTTTTGTAGTAAAAAAATTTGTAAACTATCTAATATGTATCCTAAATGTGTAACTTATTTAAATGTCCTCTGATGGCAAAATTCAGAAATATTTCTTATTTTTATTTCTTCAAACAAATTTGCGCCCCTTCATTATATCTGACACAATATTTCATAACTTTCTGAGTTCTAATTTCATCTATAGACAATTTTTAAATAGGATCATTTAATTATGAACACTGTATACTTCAAATTTTAAATCAGTTTTAAAGTTTTACCTTTTTTATAAATGATGACAAGAAAGAAGATTTTAACAGCTCGATTTCCTTGTCTTTCTCCTCCAAAAGTGCTAGTGTTCTTTCTCGCTGTTTTTGTATCTGATGCTCAAGTTCCAGCAGCTGAGTACGATGGGATAATTCAACTTGAGCTAATTCTTGCTTATGTTGTAGTTTGAGATCCTCACAAGTTTTTTCCAAATTTGATGTGATTTTATTGTGATATTCTTCATTTAATTTCAATTGTGACTTGCAGTTTTGAAGCTGATTCTGCAATTGTGTTATTTTACTTTTCAATTCTTTAATTTCCTTGCCACTTTTTGCATCCTAAAAGACAAAACAGAATATAAATTTAATAAACATTTTGAGACAATTTAATTCTTGAAAGTTGAAGAGATCTAAGTAGCATTTACATACGTTATTATAAATTGCTCATGATTGAACTTATAAACAACTAAAAGTCAACAAAATCAACAATAATCAACAAAAAAATGCAATAAAATATTGAAAAATATTGTAAAGCCAAAATGCTACCATGTGTCTTTTTTTTTTAACAAGATAATTAAAGTTCTGCCAAAAATAAGAAAGAGTGACATAAAAAAAGAGAAATGCATAAAAGATTGCAATTGCAATTTTTTAAGCAACTTAAAAATATTTAGGAAATATATAATTAGACATACATGTCAAGTTGTGCAATTTTTTAAACATTAAAGTAAAGCTTTGTGTTCCTATCAAATGCAATATGAAAAAAGATATAAATAGAGCTTCTGCTTCTTCTTTATACAATAGCATAACTTCTTTTTTCCAAAATAAAATAATTGCCTGTTCATTGTTCTTAACTCCATTGCAGGAGAAAGTTATATCATATCCTTTAAAAATATCAGATCAATTGAAAATGAATAATAATGGAGAAAGATTAAACCAGAAATTTTACTAGATTCATAACTCGTTATATTATAGAAATCATCTCACATTTGGGGGAAGGAAAAGGGATAGCATAGTTTTCATTATGACAAAACACATCGACAGATATCAAACAAATGCTGTAAACCCATTTATCATAAACTATTTCTAAACTAAAATACTAATACTGAATTTTTACACATTTCATCTCACCGAAAGTAAAGCAGCTGATGTTTTAGTATATTTCTCTTTTAAAGCCGATTCAGCTTTTGCTTTGTATTGTTCCAATTCTTCTTTCATTCTCATAATTTCAGCTTGCCAAAATGCATTTGATTTTTCAGAAATAAAATCTTTTTCTGCATCTATCAAAAAAATGAAATGGTGAGAAAAAATTACAATTAGTTTTTAAAAATCTAACAGTTTTTCACAACAAATTATGAATTTTTAGAAGCATATGAATTAAATTGATTATGGGGGAAAAGGCCAAAAAAAAAAAAGAGCTTTTATTGGTTTTTATGAAATATGCAGCTCTTTCATTAATAACAAGGAGTAGAGAAAAAATTCATGACTGAGAGAGGATAATAGACAATAGAATTGAAATTGTTGTAAGTTATGAAAAAGAAACAAATCCAAGACCTTTTTAACAGCTTATGGGATTTATTATAACATATTTAAAGCCTTAGCAGCCAGTGTTAAAAAAAATTACCTACAAACAAATATTAAATCACAAGACAGAAATTCAACATTAATTTTAGCATTAGATTTAAATGCTAGTAAAAATGTTAACAAAATATATCCCTTGCCATCTTATAATAAAAATGATATTTTTTTAATTACTATTCTAATTTGTGTAAATATTTTACAGTGTTCTTTCAAAATTTAAAGTATTTATAATTCTTATTGATTATGATCACTAGAGTCATTAGAGGACTTACGATTTATTACAATCTCAAATGAGATTTTGTTACTTCTATAATAAAACCAGATGAAAATGAACTAAGTTTGAGGGGGTGGGGAGACAGATTCCTGGATAAATGCAAAGAAAAAGAAGATGTAAAACAGTTATAAATTTTTTAATTCTAAATTTCTTGACTATGTGGGAATTCAATTTCTTGAGATTGGAACAGCATGGTATCATGTTTAAAATGCTCCTCTGATAATCATGCATTTATGTCTTCTCATATTTCTATGCCTTTCAAAAACATCTGATGAGCTTACAATTTTCTATGAAATTTTGATCCAAATTACAGACTGATGAACAAGATGTAAAAGAGTATACTAAAAATATTAATCTGAAGAAACATAAAACTTTCTTTCTTTCGTTTAGTTTAAGTGTTTATATTTTTCGTGACGGGAGTGCATTTTCATTTTATGTTTGCTTTTTTAAAAAATAAATAAATAAAAGCATTGATGATTTTTTTAAATTTTATTTTGTAACATTAATGGCTCACAATTAAGTGAAAATAATTCCTTTTCAGATTACATTTCATTCTTCATATGAAAAAACTAAAAAAAACTATTCTAAAATGAAAGGAAACATTCTTGATTGAATAAAATATATTTTTCGACTTTTTTAACAAAAAAAAAAGGGACTAAAATAAGCAAGTTCTAAAGGAATGCTTATATTGAATAACATGAATTTTGGAAATAATTTCATTGCTGCTTATTTCAAAAAAAAAAAAAAAAAAAAAAAAGGAAACAAAACTAAGCACTTTTTTCTTGAGTTAGAACATGGAAACAAAACTAAGCATTTGATTTATTTTTTAAGGTAAATGATATATTCATGTTTCCTTTTTAAGTATTTCATTCATTTTGTATTGATGGTGTTCACATTCGGCAAAAATTTGAATATATATATATATATATATATAACTGTTTTTTTTTTTTTTTAAATTAAGAAATTAACTTTTTGGATCTTTTTTCCTTCTGACAATTCAATTATTATGCTTAATATTTCAAAATAAAAAAAAATCTGAATAATTTGCATAAATCTTTTATATTAGCATCAAAGTTTTATAATAAATACCAGAATGTAAAATGTTATCTGATCTAGGATGAGTCTCTTCTGATGTATTTTGTGTTAACTGTAAGTTTTCTGGCCTGTACTGAATATCAGTATTTACATCATTGAAATCCCAAATCTTGGAATCTTTTCTTGGGATCTGAGTAAAAGCGGAACATTCAACTTGTAACTGAGTAATTCTTGCCTAAAAATTAAAAATATATATATAAAATTCAAAATAAAAATATGAAAAAACTTAAAAATTAAAGTAAAATAAAGTTTATAGACAATTCTTGTTACAATTTACTTTCAGCTTCTGGATTGTCAGTTGATCCTGTTGTCTCACTTTGTCGTGATCTCCAACAATGGTAGAAAGTTCAGATAATCGACCTTCCAAACTTGCAATTCTTTTTTCTTTCACAAAAGTCAACAACTTTAATTTCTCTTCGGTCATATCAGCTCGCTTTTTTTCTTCATTTGCTTTAGTAATTAACTGCGCCTGGAATAATTTAGATATTGGAAAAGGAGGTTAATTTTTTTCAAAATTCGGAATTTCATTAGATACGTACAAAATCAATACTTTTAAGAAATATATTGGATCATTAAAACAATATTTGGTACACCTTAAAAAATGGAAAAAGAAAAATAAATAACCATACACACGTAAAAATATACACACATAAAACCATACACACAAAAAAACACAACAATTTAAAATTGACAGACAGATTGAAGAACATAAACAAGTTTATTATAGCACTGAAGGAAATTCTATGTTTTGTTTGTTATTTCTAAATTCCATTTTAGCAAAATAGAAATAGTTTTTTTTAATGAAATAAATACTCCTGTTTGTAATTCAATGGTAATTAGAAAATAGAATCATAACAAGTAATTGGCAGGTACACTGTGAATGCAAATGTAACCACTGTGATTGTAACCAAAAGAATTACAATGCCCAACAAGAATATTTGCACATACATGAATAATCAGTAGTTATACATCACAAATGCAAGAACTGTATGCCTCTGCAAAATACCGTAATTTCGCGCGTATAGTCCGCGGACTATCTGTGTTTAAAATGCGAATTTTTGAAGCTGCGGACTATACACCAGTGCGGATAATACGCTGATTGTTCACGGTTAAAATCATTGAAATTTAAAAAACACGCTGTTGTGAACTGCCGATGATCAAATATAAAAAAAGCGCGGCATTCCAAGAAAACATTCGTATGTATCGTATCGATACAATTGCAATGTATCTGGGGAACTGGATGTCGGAAGGTTTACATACTTTCACAAATGGAGGAAATATAAGACGCGCTTCATACACTGAAGTTGCCGAATGGGTCGATAAATCCTGGAAAAGTGTTAAAGTGTCAACCATCCGATCGGGATTTATAAAAGCCGAAATTGTTAGTGAAAGCGAGGAAATCACTGACAGTGAAGATAGTGATGCTGAAAATGAACTTTCGGACACTCTTCCCGAAAATATATTAGAACTGTTTAATTCCGATACCGATGAATCGGACTTTGAAGGTTTTCGTTAATGTAGTAGAATGTGTGATTAATTAATATATTATTAATTAGTAAGCACTGTTTTTTATTTGTATTTAGCGTTTTATTTCTGAAGGTATATTAGTAAGTAAGTACTTTTTTCTATTTATACTTAGTTCTTTGTTTCTAAAATACATTAATATTGCCGTATTAAAATAACGTAATTTCGGACGTATAGTCCACGGACTATCCGGTGGTGCGGACATCTGACGATTTTTGAAATTTTTTTTATATAAAATCGTGTCTGCAGACTATACATGCGAAATTACGGTACTCTACATTACAACATATGCATTTAATAAATTCAGTCATTATTGAGTTGGTAGGGCTGTAATACAAGTAAATCAATTTATCAGCTCATTGTGAATGTTATCATAAAACTATTATTGACAATTCTGCATTGTTTTTACTGATAAGGCAGTGTAATATGTACATTGTTATATACAATTTTTTGTAGTTATTAATTGGACCACAGTAGCTACAGTATTGCAATGCAATTAAAATATATGACACAGAAAAAGAATAAAAACATCTTGTAGCTATGCAAACATATTGGTCAAAACAAAAACCAAATACATTACCATAATCGGCTTTTAGTAAAACAAAAAAATATGGGGGGGGGGCAAAATTATAAAAAAAAAGTATTTTCAACCGAAAACATAAGAGGAATAATATTCAAACAGTTTTTAATAATCGTAATTATTAAAGACAATTTGAATACTATTATAATTATTGTAATTAGCAAACATGGAATCTGAAAGAGATTGCCTAAAAAAATCCAATCACAGTTAGAAGATAACAGTACTGATCATGTGTATTTCTTACATGTTTATTTTTCATAATATGTTGAAAAATAGATTATGTATTTAATTACATATTTTATAATAGTTTTCAATTTGAAAATTATTCATACTTAGAAATAATTCGTTATAAAATAGTTGAATCTTACTTATTTATGTTCAGAATACAATTGGTTTTCTTTTACTTTGTCACAGTATTAAAAAAAAAAAATCATTTAAAATGTCTTGAAATTTTGAATTTTTATTTTATATTCCAAGCTTTAAAGATTTCCTGGCAATTTGCCAACATATTATTTTGTTTGAAAATTTACCAAATTACTAATAATAGAAATACTATTTATTACTATACCCTCAATAATAAAGCAGAAGGACTTTTGATTAATCAAATACTATTTATTTCATCACCTTTGAGAATCTGTTTATCTATGCATCACTTCCTTATCCTCTCAGCTGAAATACCCGCCTTCCTCCCTGTCTGGAAAACATTGTAATGCAAATAATAATAATCACATAAACACATAGCCAAAACTTGCTCTCCATAATTATAATCAGAAATTAATCATGATTATAATATACACACAATTATAATTATCACAAAGTATTCAATTCCTTATTAACTATGTGGTTTAATAAATCAAATTAAAACAATTTTGCATTTGCAATCAAAAATAATAATTAAAAAACATGCCTTCATATCTTCCATCTCTTCTTTAAATTTTTGAAACGATAACATATTTCTCTTTGCTTCATTTTCAAAAGTACGTAATCGATCTTGAGCTACTATGAGCTTATTTTGAAGTTCATCAATAGTTTTCTCATATTCAAGAACTTTCCTCTCAGAAATCCTGCCACCATATCTTTGCTGTAGCTCACTTATCTAAAAAAAAAAAAAAAAAAAACACAATTTATTGCTTATTTTTAAAAATAGCCAATGATATGAGTCTAGAGATTGTTCTTAATTTCCACACAAAATATATTAAATTACAGATATAAAATAAAGGCAAAAAAGACAATGATAAAATTTATAATGCAGATTTACAAATTATATTATTAATTCCAGTAATAAGAGAAAATGTTTAATAGCACTAAGTGAAATATTTTATATTTCTTAAAAGTTTCATTTTTAAGCTTCATGCACTTTTTGTACATTTATAGGATGACATTAACTCCAACACTCTTTTAAAACTTGCATAAAAATAACACTGGAAATTATATAATTAATATATACTCACTATAATTAAAATGATTGATGATGACCCTATATTTGCACCCTTCATGTTTGTCAAATAATTCATTTTTTTTTTTTCACATTGAAAAGAAAACTTAAGAATAAAGATTATAAAATAGATTTTATCATATGAATGTTGAATCTATCATTATGAAATAAATTTCATAAATCTGAAGGGAAAAATTAAACAATTACAAAATTTCATAGAAACAGACATCAAATGGATACAAACTTTTAAGTAAATAAAAAATATATATATTTGCTGAAGCAAGAAAAGGCAGAAAATTGCTTTGATCAATATACCTTATTTTTATTCCATGGAAAGTAATGAAGGCCATCCCTTAAATTTCAAGTCATATATTCTGCATAAAGCCAGTAGTAAACAACTTTCATTCCAGAATTACTATTTTACAATGAAGCGCTAAATTAATCAAGAACCGCAGTGTTGAAGAGAATAACAAGAAATATAAAAAGGCAAAGGATGCAATATACCTGGTTTTCTAATTTTTCTTTCATTGCCCTTTCATTAGCAAGAACATTCTGTAGTTCTTTTAACATCAATACATGATCTTGTTGCTCTTTCTCTCTTTCCCGTTGTTGTGCACTGACTTTTTTTCTTAACTAGAAAATTTGTTTTTAACAAGATTTCTTAGTAAAAAAAAGCATGAAAACAATAATGCAAATATATATTAAAAATATAATAAATTTTGACATAAGGATAGAGTAAAAAAAATTAAAATACAAAAAAAAACTTAACAATATATCATAATTTATATATATTATATAATTAATTTAAGCAACTTTTTAAAAGTAAAATTTTCTCTTTTTTCCCCCTTTACTTGTTCAATCATTAAGAATTTCAACTTTTAAAATTATTAAATTTATTATCAATTATAAATTATTAAATTTTCTGAAGAAAAATAAGTTTTAGTGAAATGGGATTAAATTGTGTGTTCAGATTCCTAAAGCCCTAAATCTTTGAATGTATCTATAGCTATAAAAAGTGATAGAATAAATTAATATCTGTTACTTTATTTGAAATACACAAGAAAGAATTATATTGCATAATACAAACATTTAAACAACTGAACTATTACTAACCCAACAAAGAAAAAATTTGAGTTTTTAGGTAAATAATCTAAAAACTCAAATACTTCAAATTTATTGTTTATAAAGATTGCAAAGTGTATTTATAATTCTAAACTGAAATATATATAATTTATTTCTAATACAATTTATATTAAAATGTTATTAATTAAATTTTAAAAAATACAAAAGATTACTTCAAGAATTTGATTTTCAAATCGGTCTTTCTCTATAGCCCATGCATTTTCACTTTCTAAAAAACTTTTCTCTACTTCTTCTTTCTGTTGCTATTGTAAAACACAGAAACATTAATTTAGTATTTATAATATAAACATATAACTTATTATCTCATACCAATGAAACTATTGTTTAAAATATTTTACCAGAATTTTTTTTCTGTCTGCTCTCAATTCATTTTCAATTCGAGACTTCTCAATAGTCAATGCACCTAAACTACTTCTTAACTGTTGCAAATATTGATCATTTCTTTCTTCCAAGGAAATCTGAAGAATAAAAACAAAAAATGCACTCACACATAAATGTCAAAATAACAGATGGAAATTGAAAATAACAACAGCGATTTCCAATTTTATGAAATTGGAAAATCAAATAAATGCAGATCTTTCAAAATCAAATAATTTTTATTTTCGGTTATTCCAAGCAAAAAAAAATTTAGATTATACTTCTAGAAAAATTCCAACAAACTTATGAAATAAACAATATATTTGCAATGTTTAACAGCAATCAATGATACTTAGAATATTTCAATACCTTCTAAATTGCATTCCACATAATGTTGAAGAAATATAAAAGGTTACTTTTCATTTTAAGAGTAATACTTATCTTCTAAGATTCAGATTAATCCTTACTTGAAAAATGACATCAAAAAAGTCAAGCATTTGAGTAAAAAATTTAATATTTCAGAATTTTTTTTTTTTTTTAATTTGGATTTTAAAGAAGAAAGTTTTTCATTAATGAAATGTAACAGAAATCAATGTTTAAGATGGATATTTGAATTCAAACTTTTAATATGAATATACCATGAAAAACTATAATGAAGATGAAAAGTGTATATGGTTAATGTGAAGAATGCATAAGAAAAGGTTTATATGAAGAATACTTGACAATCAACACTGCATAGTTCAATTTCCCAAATTTTACAACAAGAAGAAAAAAACTGGATTTTTCACACATAATAACAAATAGCCTGACTTTTTTTAATATCTGTTAAAAGCATGTTCATGCTTGATCTGAAATATATATATATATATATATATATATATATATATATATATATATATATATATATATATCAGAAATATTCTTTATTGAATAACAAAATTTTAATTTCTTCTTCCTCTTACAAAGTTTTGGAAACTGATACAGGTAAAGCTGCTCGTTATGCAACAATATGTGAACATAACGAAACAAGTAGCTTTAGAAGGAATTCTAGAAAACCAAGCTTCTCATTATAAAAAATTAGAAATCTGAATTGTAAGATGTTGAAGTAGGGATTTGGTTATGATGAAAGAGATGGTACAAGAACAAGACTTTACTCCAATGCAAACATGCTATTCCATGAATTATTTTCAATTATGGCTTTATATATGACATTTTTTTAAAATGATAAATCATACTAATTTAGCTAGAGCATATTATAATACAGTTTAAATATATTACAAGTAAAGTAAATCATACAGTTAAATAGATTTAAATTCTTAATTCATCAGTTACTTCAAAGGAATAATTGAATAAAAATATATTTCCTTCCTGTATACCTGCAGTGATGTTTTTATTGAGAAGAGTAATGTTCTGAATGATGTTTTTAGTGGAAAAAACTATTAAATAGTGTGAAAGAATTACAATGGCAATCAAACTATATTACAAAACATCTGTTGTATTGTAAATACCTCTTGCACATAGTAAAATATTCATTAAGAAAGAAAACAATTTACATCTTAATACTGATGATGATAGTTAGTTGAGTATCATCAAGCGAAATTACAAAAACGGCACATTGATTCAAGTGATAAACATTAGGTCTTTTAAGTTCAGAATTCTGACAAATATATCTACTCAATTTTTATTTTCATAGTGAAATAATGCAAAAGATAGGAATTTTTACAATAGTATAACAGATGGAAAATGCATATCTTTACTGTTTGTAAAATTAATTGTGCAAAAATTACATTTTTTCAATGTTGTATTAATCAAGTGATCAAATAAATTTAATGTATGTGCATACAAAATTATATCACATATTCATAAAGAATATGTAATATTAATAGTGTAAGAATAAATACTGAAAATAAAGGCAAAAATCAGTAAAATATAGAGGTATTTTTTGCTTAATCTAAATATTTGCACACTAGTTAATATATAACTGAATATTATGTATTAAAAAACTGTTTATATAAATATTATTTTAATCAATCTTTGATGCACCAAATTCTTGATTGCTTACAGATCAAACATTGTTAAAAGCTGCTGTTCATCTAAAGTCAAATAAATTGCAACAGAATATTTTTAATACAATAATTAATTTTGAAAATATGCATTGAAAGTTTTTTTCCATAGTACCCAGCAAAAATTATTGTATTTCAAAGAGTTAATTATCTCCAAATTACTCCAATCCAAAGTTTAATTATCTCCAAATTAAATCCAAAATTTAAAAAAAAGAACAAAGTTTTGATATTTTACAATAATTAATTAGACAAAATAAAATTAATTCCCAACGGCACTTTAGAGAACAGAAATAATTAAATAAATATAATTTGCACTTTGTTGATTAGATTCGGAACAATTTCACACATTAAGAAATAGCTCGTTGGAAGATAACATTTTTATGTCCTTGATTTAAACAACATATTTTAAATATTGTAGGATTTAATTCACCAAGTAATCAACTCATATTTTTCATAATTAAAAATCATAGAATTTATATTTATAATCATATTTTCTTAAAAATTCCATGGATAAAATATTCTCAAAATTAAATTAAATTTTAATAATTTAATTTATTTTAAAAGCTCCTTTTTCTAAAATCAAATTTGACTTAAAAAAATTGTTCAAATTTAGAGTTAAAAGAAAAGAGAATTTTACAGTTAATAAATGACAATCTGACTCATTAGCTTAGATAAAACCTTTGGCTCCCAGATTCAATAAATAAAGCCTTTTTCCGCATTTCTTTTTACTGCTTACCGGTATTTCATAACATAACTCAGCAACTATAAAAGTTTTGAAAATGGAATTAAAGCATCTAACTATATATCTAAAATAACCTTATCTAAATGGATTAATACAAATATCTTCTTACTTTTTCATCATTTTGGTTTTCATTATCAGTTGACAATGCTTCATTCTCGTTCTCAGGTTTGGTTGCATCACTAACTGCAGTTAGTGTCTTGATACTATTTTCTAGAGTTTCCTTTTCTCTTAAAAGATTTTTGTAGGATTCAACAATATCTAAAAATAACATAATTGCAGAACCTATCAGTAATAAATAATTAACTTAAAACAATACATTTAAAATTTCAATAATATTTCTGCAGCAATATATATATATATATATATATATAAAGATAGAGGAGTTTTCAGAATAAGACTATTTTGCTTTTAAAATGCACTAAATCAATGCAAAAATAAACACGTATCTTTGACTAAATGAAAATAAAAATAATTAATACAGCATTAATGTATTTTAGTATATTTGTAATAATAAAAAAGGAGATTGTGTGTCATTGCAGATGTGTAATGTAAGTTAGCAACCAACATATGTGTATCTAGATTAGACCAACAGCAACCAAATTTGATATAGATATGCTTTTGAAGGTGGGAAGATGCAAGTATTTTGATGTTCTTGCATGTTGTTTGATTAGTTGAAATTTAATCATTACCCATTTAAAATTAAAATTTCAAATTTTAGTAATTTAACTTTCAAAATTATATATTTACTTAGTTTTACATTTCACTGAAAAATGGTAAATTTCCTTATTTTAAACTAATAATATTTGGATGTAGTATTTTTTTTTTTTTTTTTTTGTACTAGATATACTTGAATAACTCAACTTTTTATACCTATTTTTTTATTTCTTAAATTAATTTATTTTGCTATAAAGAAATGAAATTGAAAACCAGATTGTATTTTCTAGATTTTAATATTCTAAGCATATTATTACATATTATTTTTTTTTTTTCTTTCATCCCATTCCTTAAAAGTTGTAAAACTTTTTTCAACCATTTTCTAATTTTTAATATACTTTGGAAAATATATATTTTTAAATATACTTTTGAGATAATTTTTTCTTTGGTCCCTCTTCTAATTTAATTAGTGATTTATCAAAAATAAAATAATTGCTCTCTTGTCTAAAACATTCATTTCAGAGCTTTGATAGTTCATAACACAAAAGGGTGGATTTTAAATGGTATAAATTTTTTAAAAAGCATTCCAACTGATCTCACAAAATATCAAATTTTGAATTTTTACTATAATAATACTGATAAATTTTTTCAGAATTTTTACACATCATCTTCATTCTCCATACTAACCAAAAATTTCACTATTTACAAAAAAATTCTTATATTTTATTGCTATAGTTTTGATAATAGTATTCTGCAATTACATTGATTATTCACTAGCCTTAAATTTAACAACTATCTTTAATTATAAACTATCAATCTGCCATAAAATAATAAATTATCATTTTTTTTTTAATTTTTGGTACTTTAAACTTATGAGCATAACTATTTTCATTGCCTTATATTTCCAAAAGGAAATCTGTCCCTAACCTAGCTCCAAATAAGTGATGTGCACTACTCAAAATAATTAAGGAATATTATTTCAGTAAGAAACAACTATATAATCAACATTTTTTTAAACAAAAATGAAATAGAAGAGTTTTGTAAATGTAATATTTACAGACATAATTTATGTTTTCCTAACTCTGTAATTAATATTTGCAAGATTAAGAATACATAAATTATGTCTGTGATATAGAAAATTAAACATTTTAGATAAATAGTGAAAAGCAACCTACAACATTCTTTCAGTAGGAGTAAATAAAAAATAACCGAAAAGCATTTAATACTTTGTAAAAGAGAATATGGTGTTTTAATAACATGATTTAGCTGAATCAGTGGCCTGGTGGGTTATCAATCATTTACAGACATGTCAAATGCAATCCGTTGTAGCAGAAGCATTAAAAATTTCTCAAAGTGTCATTCCCAGACTGATAATATTCAGCGAAGATTGGGCAGCAACAAATGAGGATTGGTGAGTAACATTAATTATCAGAAGTAACTTCACTATAAGCAATAACTTCAAAGGACTTCAGTTATCAGAGTTTTGAATCAACTCCATTATGTGGATTATACAGTATACAACCCTCAATAAGCTGATTTGCTTCTGAAGAAAACCTAGTACTTGAAATAATCCTGCATTTGTGTGTGAAAATGAACAATATGATAAATGCACAGTGTGGTTTGGGATCAATGGTTGCGACAACCTGTACATCATTGGGAATGGAGAACTAACAGCCAAACAATATAAGGATGAGATCTTCAGATCCATTGTTCCATTATGCTGAAAAATCAAGGATGAACTTATTTTGACAGATGATAATGCCAGGCCACATTATACTCAGCTAGTGAACAATTTCCCTTTTGATGAATGAATTTTTCAATGGATTCACTACCATATTAATTTGTAAATGCTTGCTATTACTTAATATAGTAAGACTTAAGATTAGCATCCAATTTCTCACAAAGCAAGATAACACCAGCTTCCAAAAACTTATCAAAACTACCAAAAATATCAAATTTATATTGGTAGGCCATAAAATACAATAATAAACAGCTTTTTGAGTTGCAATAAGATTACATCTAGCAGAAAATTGGTTTTAAAAAAAAACTCAAGCTTGACAAGAAAATATAAATTTTTAGTCAGATATTTAATGGTTTTCCAAATGTCCCAGATAATCTCTGAGGACTAATAGTTGATTTGTCCAAGCATTCCATCAAATACTTTATAGAATTTAAATTAAAAGTGCAAAAGCTTACATTCCACTTAATCTTGTTATCTCCTTTTCAAGAAAGCATATAATGGTTCCTCTATACCTTGTATTAACAATAAAGGCATTACACCAAACAACTACAAGTGTAGGCATTTTCATTGCTGAAGGAACTTCAAATATAACAGTTATAATATTCTAGGCTTAACCGGAAAATTTTAATGTATTTCCAAGATGCAAGTCATCATGTTCTTGAAAAAATCTACTGCTACTTAGTGAAACATTCTTCTAAGTAACAATAAATGTATCTAGATTTTTAATCTCTGTAACATTAATATAAAAAGTTGCTACCTATAAAACTTCTTCAAGTAAATCCTTTATTTAGCACATTATTAGGGGAACAGATAAAATTTTATGATTTTAAAATGACATTCATCTACACAATTTAAACAGCATAAGGGTATATATAAAAATTTGAACACTGCAAAACAATTTTGGCTTTATACGATAAAAGAAACTATTTATATATGTGTGTGTGTATTATATAAAAAAAAATAATTAAAGAGGTACGAACCGTGCAAACGTGATTTGTATTTCAGAAGATTCTGATTTTGATCTTCGATTACGCTTAATAACTCTTTTTTGCTTTTCCTTTCCATTTTATTTACACAGATTTCGTATTAAATCTAACTTATGATTATCAACATAAAATACATCATTCATTTCAATACCCAACGCAATTTAAAATTCCATCTATTCCAACCAAACAAAACCATCCGTCTGGTCTGTTTACGTTGTTTGTTGTCTGATTGACAGTTATAGTTAATATTTGAAACTGAAATACATTTTAGAACCAATATTGTTCACAATTAAACACCTAAAAAAATGTGATTTAATATTTTTAATTCAATAACTATTAATTTTAAAATTGATATTGTTTTAAACAGTTAATTATATTAGAAAATGTCAGAAAGCATTTTTTTTTTTTTAGTATTATGATTGAGTTTAGTAGGATTTAAACATCTCAATGTATTGTATACAATTCATAGCAGCACGTTGTCTATTTTCTCGCCGAATTTGCCACACGTGTGAGATGAGGCATTTTTGTAAAAACATTTTTTAAATTATCACAGTGACGAATTTGTTGTTTACATAGGAAGTTTAATTTTCATCAGGTAGTTCTTTTTTTATCGATTTAATTTTAAAACTGTCTGAAATCAAAATAGCTTTGCAACAAATTTCAGGAACAGTAATTGAATGTATACTTTTAGTTACATATAATTTAAATTTCTTTAATATGTATGCATTGTAATTTTTTTGAAACTTGTTTTATTTGTTTTATAAGCTATGTTTCTAAATTTATGAACGAATGTTATTAGAACGTCTGGATACTATCTTTTACTTAGATGTTATTGTTAAGTTTTGTGATCTCCTTGGGGAAAAGTTTTCATTTTATTTTAAAATTATTCATAATATTATGTAGATTTAATTTTTTTTTTCCCTCGAAACTCTCTGCATGCTTATATTATTACAATAAGCTTCTTGAAATTTGGCAACATTGTTTTTTACAAAATATCTTCTTATTTATTGATATATACATCAATACTATTTCTTTCTCTTTTCTTTTGCAACAACTGCATTTATTTTATTAATAATTGCTTAAGATTTTAGTTAGTAATTGTTGACTTCATGACTGTTTACATTAAGAAATTTTGCTTGCTTATATCTTAAATATGGATTGAAGATTTTATCCTTGATACAAATCTTTCATTTTAATCTTTTAATTATTTATTCCATGCTACAATTTTAAAAGTATCTTTTTGAGAATACAAATGGTCTTATTAATGCAATTATTACGTTTATCATTGTAATAAAAGTTTTTGTCGAATTTCAAAATTTTGAAAAGTCAAGTGAGATACGAGATAGATTGCAGAATGTATTCAAATTTTGATTTAACTTATGACTGTAAGATGCGATCCCTGCAAATGCATGTCAGTGTCATCTTGGATATGGTGATTGTCATATAAGTTTTGAACTCATGAGATCTACACTGAAGTGCCAGAAAAACTGGTACACCAATCTAATAGCATGTAGAATCCCCATGAGCAAGCAGAAGTGCCCCAACACTTTATGGATTGGATTCAACTAATTTGTGAAAATATTCTGTAGACAGTTCACACCACGATTCCTGCAAGGCAGCCAACAAAGCCATGGGAGTGTGAGGTGGGGGAGATCTCATCAGGATTGCATGTTGCAAAACATCCCAGATGTACTCATAATGTTCATGTCAGGGAAATTAGGTGGCCAAGAGAGGGAATGAAATTCAGAATAGTGCTCCTCAAGTCACTTGGCAGCTACTGTAGACTTGTGGGGTGGTGCATTATCCTGCTGAAATTATCCAGGTCTGTCGGAATGCAAAGAGGATATAAATGGATGCAGGTGGTCAGAAAGGATGTTAATGTACCCCTGACTGTCATAGTCGAGTCTAAACATATCAACGTTTCTATTTGATGTCAAGTGCACACACCCTATACAATCACAGAGCCTCCACCAGCTTGAACAGTTCTTTGTAGGCATGAGAGATCTATGCATTCATGGGATTTTTTCCATAACCGTACACAGCCATCCACCCAATACAGCTGGAAATGTGACGTTTTTCCAATAATTAAGAGTTCAATGATGGTATTGGCTAGCCCAGGCAAGGCGCAGGGCTTTATGCTGCTAGATCAACAATGCTACACAAGATGGTCTGCACCTGCGAAAGCCCATATCAATTAGGGTACATTGCACAGTGCATATGCTAGCTCTTGTTGATGGGCCTGCATTCAAATCTGCAGCAATTTGAGAAAGTGTTGAATGGCTATCTCATGTAATGATTCTTTTCAGCCATCAATGATCTCGTTCTATCAATATCTTTTTCCGGCTGCACCACTATCAGAGATTTGAAGTTTTACCAGAAACCTGATATTTGCAACATGCCCTTGAAATGGTTGTGTGCAAAAATCCAAATTTCATCACTACTTTGGAAATGCTGTACACCAACTCTCATGTGCCAATGATTAGTCCCTATTGAAAACCACTTAAATCTTGATAACTTGCCATTGTAACAGCAAAAATCAATGTATAGGCTCCTCAGACACCTGTTGTCTTATATATGCACTGTCGACCGCATCGTATTACGCTGATTGGTTGAACACCTTCGTTATTTGCATACGACCTGCTATACTTTTTTTTTTTTTTTTTTTTTTGTTGGGCTCATCAGTGTAGATTGTATGAACATTTGTCTTGTGGAGAATTCTTAACAACGCCTCTCATTTTTAATTTTTAAAAAATAAACATAAACAATAAAGTCAAGAGAATAATATGTCCAGAATTGAAGTGTCAAATTTAGATCCCTATGAAATCTGATAAAGCAGTTAGAAAGCTCTGTATTCAGGGACTTTTTGTCTTTGCTCGTGGATGCAACATTCCTTGAACCACCAAATCATCAATGTTATTCAGCAATTATTGGTGGAACCAGCTTCGGACATTTGATGTATATATGCTTGCAATAATGCTCTAGAAGAATATAGCAACCATATACTCCTTTTTAAGATACTGTACAGGGGGGGGGGAACCATTCATTTTTCAAAAATTTGTTTGATTATCTATTCTTTTATGAAGTTTTTCTATCGATGAAATTCTAGCATTATGCTGCAAAATTTGAAACTGATAGAGGTTCTACACTTTCCAGACTATCTTGAAATAGTGAAACAAGTATATGTTACCTTTTCAGATATATCTAATAGGAATAATATTACTCTCCTTCCAATAATATTCATTTTTTTTAGTTGATTACTCAATAGTTTCAAAATTATAGCATTTTGAATTAGATTAACACCTTTAATATATATATTTGATTTTTTAAAAAGTTTGAAGTCTCAAGGGCTGTTCTAGAAAATAAAGAAACAATGGTTAATTTTTATATGTTTTTACCAACTTCACATATTTCCTATTTGTAAGGGTGGAATTTTATAACTGATTTTTCGTTCATTTCCTTATGTACTAGAATTCTAAAATTTATTGTTATTAATTAGTTTCCTATAGCTAAAATGTTTGAATTATTTTAGAGCTCTTCATTATCAATTAATATAATGAAGAGAAATCAATTAAACTGAAAACTGATTTTGTAAAGATGATGTCATCTAGAAATATCAAATATTCATTTCCAGATTCCATAATGTTTGTAACCAGGAATTATGAATTATAAAGAAATAATAAAATTAAAAAGAATTCAAACATTGTTTTATTAGCATGATAAAAAATAAGTGGTAACATTTTTAATTGAAAATCTAACTATATTATAAAGAAATTAAGAATAATGTAATCATTAAAAAAGAACTCTTAGTTATTCATTGCAAATTAAAATATACAATAAATGTAATTAAAATTCCAATTTAGATTATTATCAAAATCTCACTCTTTTATCATTTTTGGACTTCATATTTTCAATTAAGAATTTAATAAAGCATTAATAATTAGTAAAAGATAAAAATATTAATAATTAGTAAAAGAAAAATATATAGAAATTAAGAAAGCGATATTGTTAATGCAAAATAGAATATTTATTCTTGCAAATTTAAAATATTAATTAAAAATCATCTCCTTTGCAGTAAAATATGTATGTTTGAATTATGAATAAAAACTTAAAAGAAGCTGGCCAATTTGGTATTATAATTTATGTAGCATTCAATTCCTCCTTAAGAGTTAGGTATTTCATACCTTTTCATTAAGCTACAATGAATTTCACAAGAAACAAATTAAAAGTCAAAAAATAATAGATATTTTTAAAAAATTAAGCTTTTTTTTTATATGTATTGAAAGAAAAGTCTAAAGGGATGTTCAGACTTATAGAATTTTTTTAATTCTAATTTTGTAATTAATTAAGAAGGAAGGGGGACCTTAAATGTTCATTACACACACACACACACACACACAAGAAAAGATACATTACAAATGTGATTATAATTCTAATTTATTTAAAGCTTTTTTTTATCTGTGCCTCACATTTTTATTTCCTTTGTCTTGGTTTCCAGATTTTATATATATTTGTATGTGTAATGATACCTCTTAATTTAATTTAAATCTTGATTAATTTCCTAATTTAGTTTAGAATTTCCTATGCTATGAGCAAAGAGATAAAAATCCCTAATGCCTGCGGCTTTCATCATTACACCCTCTCTCTCATCATTTTTTCCCTTTTCTAAGTAGACATGTGTCAAAGGAATTCTTATCAGAATATCTTAGTAAAACCACTAAAGGGAAAAATTTCTGTCCCTTTGCTCTTTTATTCTGTTGCTAACGGATGCTTCTCCCTCTTGTCCCCTTGTACAAAGTGTGTTTCCCATGGTAAAATAAATTGAAGTTAAATTCAAAAGCACTAGAGTCACTCTTAAAAGCACAAAAAATATATGAGAGTTTGTTTTGATGTTAAACTGAGCAGTAATAATAATTAAAAAAAAGTTTTTGCTTTTTAATGAAAAAAAAGTTGTAAATGTCTAACAAATGATTTTAATTTGTTTGATCAATAAAACTGTGAAGTGTGATTTTTTTTAAAAAAAATATTTAAATAATTTTAAAGAATATTTGTTTTAATTAATTAAAATTCTTTGAAAATATTATTCTTCAATAATTAGTTCATACTACGTTATGTATTATATATTGGTAAGAAGTGCTACTGATGATTGGGCACCAACATTAGAGGGTATGTTGTCTATTCAGCACTCACTGAATGGCAGAAAACATTTGATAGGAATCTGAATTAACACCATAATTTTAAGCATATTTAGTTTAGATCAGATATAGCAATCTAGAATGACAAATAACAGTTGGTGAGCAGAAGAGTAAATAATCTATCATTTAACCAAGCATTTCCAATGAATGTACTAACATATTATCTTTTACTTCCTGTATGCATTGTATTTTTACTTTTCAAACATGTTTCATTTACTTTTGGCTTCAGTGAGTATCTTAAGAAATTTGAAAAATTATATTTCTTAATCATTTTATCTTGCAGTTGAGAACCAAGCACATAGGTGCATAAAATGCCAGACCAAGCCATGCTTTCATCAAATGTATTTGATGATTCAGATTCCGTAACAGTTCAGAATAAATCTAAGAGAAAAAAGAAAGCAGATTTTTCTAGAAAGAGAAGAAAATTAAATGCCCCTACTGCTGAGGAATTGAATGAACTTCGGGAGGCTGAAACGTTGTTTCAGTCTAATCTTTTAAAAATGGAAGTAAGTTAGTTTTGAATATTTATTTTCAGAATTTTAATGATAAAGTTATTTTTATTGTTATTAATGAAAGTAAAAGAAAGAGAAACATATGTAGGGAAAAAACATTTTACCAATATAATATTTTTGTTGTCCTTAGACATCAAGAAATATATGTCTGTCTTAAATATCAGAAATATACATTTGTAATAAATTCAAATTATCTGCATTTTTTTAATTAATTGTTTTTCGACAACTTAAATTCAAATTTAAAAAGACTTTCTAAGCTGCATATTTTCTAGCTTTTCCTATGTTTTGCAGTGTTTAATATCTATAACTATCAAATATGTAGCTACTGTATCACATAAATTTTAGTAAAATTCCTGCAACATAAATTCTGAGCACATTTCTATACTTTCTTCTTTTGCATTCCCAAATTCAAGTTCCATCTGATTCCTGATTAGAGTCCAATTAAAGAACTTAAAGAGAAATAATTGCTTGAAGGTTTTTTGGAAGCCATTTATTGTGGAACAAAAAGATAAAATTCTGTAAAGTATTTCTAACATTTCATACTACTTTGGTGCGTGGTTTAACACGCATTGCCAAATTTACTTTAAATTAAAGTATTAAAACATTTTTACTTAATGAAAACTGCCAGCCATGTAAATAACAAAAATAAATTTTAATTACAATTTAAATTAACAAATATAAATCATGATACATTGGCCGTAATTCCATCGACCAGCACGAGGCAGAAGTTCTAAGCCAGCTGGCGAAGGCAGGAAGTGAGTCACTCGTATCCGTTGGAGAGCAAAGTTCATCTCCAAAGGTATGATTGATGCTTATCGCCAGTTGGCGAAACAAACAGTCATTTATCGCCTGTTTGGCCGCTGCACTACATAAAACTACAATTTAAAAATATTAATACTCTGGATGTCAATTTTATGTACATGCATACTATTAGAATTTTTTATAATTTTGATACTGAGTAATTACTTTATCTGTAAATCATTAGTTAATTTTTTATATATATATTTTTTCCAGATTGAAGAACTTATGAAAGAATTGAAAGAACATTTACCTGAAAAGGAAAAAATTCATCAATGGCTTGAAACTTTTAAAGAATTTCTTAGAAATATTCCTGAAACTTCTCCGGTTTCAGTATGTATTTTTTAAAGATCAAATCTACTTAATTTTCTTTATTATTTATTTTGCAAGAATTGCAAAAGAGATTGAGAAGATTTTGATATTTTGGAGTAACATATATAAAACTTTTTATTATGGATCTTGTTGTAAGATTGACTGATTTTAATAACTTTCCAGCAAGGTAATTGTTAATATCAAGTGGAGATACACTTATCAATGTTAAAATTAGGATCTCATATTTAGTACATAATAACAGATGCGATAAATATCTGTAAGGCAATACAAATCAGCACAGCTAAATTATCTATATATTGATATAAGATTAATCCATTGATATATCATTTTTACTAATGTTTTTTTTTTTTAATTTTTAAAGAAACATTTGTAAAATATAATTGATATTAGAATTAATAATACTCAGTGATTATAATTCTAAATCTTAAAATGAATTTGTATAAAGTTTTTAATTTTCAAATTAATTCAATATATTATTTAGGTTAGTTCACTTCATTTAAATTCTTTGTTTTAAATTATGTTAGCATATACTTAAATAAGGCTCTTATACCATAAAATGCAGTAAAAAAATTAAACTTTGTTCGTAATTTTATTTATCTTATTTAATTTATTCAGTTTTTAAACTGAATTAAATATTTATGCAATATGTATTTTCTGTTTTCTCCCTGCTGAAAAAAAAAAAAAAAAAAAACGTTTCACTTTTTAAAATAAAATGGAAGTATCAAATTAAGCAGTTTTGAAAGTTTCAGTTCATATCCATTGCTTGAAGTTTTCCTTTTTGTCAAAACTGTATTATCTATCCTAGCTATTATCCCTTCTTTCTTTTAGCAGTGCTTTTTTCATGAATGTAAAATAAAGGAAAATTTTTGTCTCGGCATTTGATAGATGTGGTAGATTAACAAATGCTATGATTTTTAACAGCAATTTTTTTTAATCTGGCTTAGTTTTTTTTATTTAATCAGATTTTTAAATTAGGACAGTTAAAGCAGGATATGACAGTATTTAGAAAATCCTTTGTTAATTAGTAATTTAATTAATTCTATGAGTTAAAAAAATATTATCAGTACTCAACTAAGCTTATAATTTATTCTTCAAAATCAAATTTATAAAAATGAGTTTAAGTAAGAAATTCTACATTGTTTCTAAATCCCGCACATTGCACTTTTACACTTTTATTGAAAACACATTTGAAATACTACTTCAATTTTCTACTGCATACTACCATAAAGCTTGTTTAAAATAATTTTAGATTTAAAATACAGAAATCTATTATCAAATAAATATAAGTCTGATGTTAAACATAATAATTATTTAAATGAGTATATTTTAATAATTTATATTCTTTCAAACAGGATTTTTTTTTTTTTTTTTTTCATAATTTAGGACAAAAAATTATTATTTCTTCCTTCTTACATTTAACCCTGTAAAGATCAGAAGTAATGATATTGATGCTAAAAAACAGAAAAGTTTATTCTTTGTTTTAAAAAGCCTATTAACTATTTTTTTCTTAAATATGTTTTTCAGTTATTCAGTTCTCTCACTTTTTAATAATGGTTTTGATTATTAGTGTATTCAAAACAATTAATATCATATTAATTATTATTTTGAGATCACATAACACTTTTGAGTTTGCAATCATTTCTTTGGGTTAGGTGGAGAGAGGGGACTATTTTCAACCTACAATCTAATCTCATCTCATTATGTTATCTGTAAACCTTTCAGAATTTCTTATGAATGTCTAAAAATTTGTGTACTAACATCTCTTTTTAAGCAAAATCTTTTTAATGTGATTGGAAATTACATTTTCAGATAGAGGATCTTGCTTTAGAAAATGATGTTAAAATACCAATACCACAAATTCCAAAAAATACTAAGGGAAGTTTCAAGTTTGTTCCTCCTTCCAATATGATAGAAATTGGCAGTTTTGCACTTGGAACAATGTGTTCCTCAGTGCCAGTAATCGACATTGCTGTTGAAATTCCAAAGGTAACTTTTTTATTTAAATTATTTTTGTTTACATTTTTTTTTTTTTTTTTTTTTCCCTCAATCTGGAAAGATGCACATTATGTCTCCAAGATCCTAAGGCTTTAATAATAAATCACAGAAAATCAGTTTTTTTTTTTTTTTTTTTTTTTTTTATTATTAGAAAATCTTAAGCTTAACAATATTGCATTTAAGGTCATTTGGAAATTGACAGCATCCATTTCAGTAAGTTTCCCTTATTTTCTTAATCCAAACAATAGCTCTCTAGGCCTCTGCAGTCCGATGTACTAAGTCACATTTTAATATGAGGTGGCTTATTGCATTGAAATGGCTGGCTTAATGAAGCAACATATTAAATAGAGATAGATAAAACTAGCTAACCAAAAATCTTTAGTTCTTTATTAATTTTTGTGTTGAGAAATTCTTAGCCTTTTAAAAAAATCAGAGAATCAGTAGATTATATGAAAATATTCAGTACCTTTATTTTAATTATTTTTTTACTTTTGCGTGTCTATTTTAAACTGCTAAAGGAGTTGATATTTTTTAAATGATATTGCATTTGATTATTCATTTGAGTTTTAATATTATCATCATTTAATAAA
This sequence comes from Argiope bruennichi, assembly GCF_947563725.1. Lineage (NCBI taxonomy): Eukaryota > Metazoa > Arthropoda > Arachnida > Araneae > Araneidae > Argiope > Argiope bruennichi. Next base: position 96,355,006 of record NC_079154.1, on the reverse strand, counting down.
GTTTCATATTACAAGATTATGGAAAAAGTCCTAAAAATAAACAAATGAAAGTGTAATTAAAACTTGTCGAGTCTCAATTGTGATAATATACACATGTCTGTTTTTGTTTGATTAATTATATGTATGTCTTTCAAGATAATTGACAAATTTTAATAGAATATAGATTTTTTAGAGATGATCTATTTAGAATTCTATCCTTTCATAGATTCATTGCTATATCTCCAAATTTCATCAAGAAATGAAGTGGAATTTTATAATGAAAAACTTACTTAATATTATGCAATGTATAGCATGGATTTTTTTTATATAGTTGCTTAGAATTTCTAAAGTTCTTTGAGAGAAAGTTGTATTTATCTCATATTTTAAAATTTTCAATTCTTAATTTATATAAAATCTTTTTATGATTTTATTTTTATATTTATAGACATTTTGGTTTGGTATGGACTTTCTGAATCATAGATATCACAGGAAAAGAGCCTTGTATCTTGCCTACATTGCTAGTTTTCTTCTTCAAGAAAATGATCTGATAAGTGATCTAAAATTTACATATCAAAGTGAAGATTACTTAAAACCTGTTTTACTTGTCATTCCAAAAGGTAATTTCTTTTCCCTTCCAACATGATTACTTTTTTTTTTTTTTTTTTGGATACTTTGCATTATGTTAGAAGAGCATAATTTTTTTATTACTCTGCTTCTTCATTGTATGAATCATTTATTATTTAGATGTGCAAGTATTTTATGCATTATATAAATATGTTTATATAATCAGCTTACATATTGTATTTTAAATGCTTATTTCATTACATTATAAATTATTAATATTATTCTAATCGTGCAAAAAAGTCTGAACTGGTTACAGAAATGTTTATGCAACTGCAATTTTAGTGATAAGTAGTTATTTTAACAACCATTTGAATTGCCATCTTATTTGTTATAAAATCTGAATTTTTACATTAGTCAATGTTATTGTACTTTTTATAATAATATCAAATTAAAATTTAGAGTAGATTTTCTGCTGAAATTTCTGAACATAATGAATGGTTATTTTATAGAAAAATCTGAATAGAAATTTGTTATAGAAAAATTTGAATTTCAAAAATTTTATTTTTAGAAATTCAGATGTAGATTTAAACAAATAACTGTTTTAAAACAAGTCAGTGATAAAGAAAACATCAATTTTTAATAGAAACAATTGATTCCAAAATTCAAGTGTATTAAAAATAAAAAATATATCATCTTCAGAGTTTACCAGTAAATAAATAAAACTAATGATGACTGAACTCTAAATGATAGTTGTTATCTATTGCCATTTCTCAAAAACTGATTTGAACTTATTATTAAAATGTTGAATGCATTTTCATTTCACTACATCCAACACTTAAATGCATTTTAATTACAAATATAAATGAAACAAAAAAAATAGAAGTATTTTTGAAATAAAGTTGAACTAATCTGTATATTTTAAACAAATGTTAGAAATTATTTAAAAGGTAATCATGTGCAAAAACAAAAAAAAAATTGTAACTTTTATCAGACATTTATCATTATTTGTATTAAGAGATTTATGTTCATACTTATTATTTTTTAGATTTTGAAAATGTCACAGTATGTCTTACAGCATACCCGAGCTCCAATGCCTTTAAATTAAGTCGATTTGTTCCATCCAAAAATAATGTTAGATCTTCATGGTATTTTGAAAATTCTGAAGGCAAGTTAAAATCTTTGAAAACTTAAAATTATATTAATAATTTTAATTTTTCTTTTTTTTAAATCAAAGAAATTTTTATTTTTCTGTAAATTTAACATTTTTAATTACTTTTAGATATGGACCATTCAGTACTAGAATCATCTGCAACTCCACATTATAATGCTTCTGTGCTGTTTGATTTATTATTGCCAGATATAAATGATTATTTAAAAGAAAAGTTACATACCCAGTCTATTAAAGATGGTATAATTTTGCTTAAACTATGGTGCACTCAAAGAGGTTTATGTAGTGTAAGTAATATCTAGTATTGTTTCTTTTGTTTTTTCTAAGTATAAAATGCCTATATTTCATTCCTTGAATAGACCCCTTAAAATCTATTTAAAAGCAATAAAAATTATATATACTACTTTTTTATTTATATATTATAGTATGCAAAGTTTAATTAATTTGATATGTTCAGTTCTAGCATGACTAATCTTCTTTAACATCCTGTCAATAATTTGTTAATAATAATAATAAATTAAATTACTCTTCATGTTAATTTCAAACAGGCAGTAAACTTTCATTTAAACTTAAGAACTTCCCCGTATGAGCAGATTGTTCTTCTTATTCAGACAGTTTTATTCCTGATGCTTATGAGAATGGCTATATTTACTAACAAGAATAAGTAACGTCCCAAAATTTTGAATTGTATTTGCAATTGACTTGAAAAGGAATGGAGGCACTTTCTTCTTTCTATCTGTAGCAAAATCAGTTATAATGCTTTACCATTATTAGCCTATAACTGATATTTAATTTCAATCTTTCTATGAAGGAAATAATAATTTTAAACAATTTATGTGCACTTTTGATTCTTTCACTTGAATTATAATTTAAAATATTATTATGCAAATTATTCTATTATATTTGGAAGGAATTTGTACAAATTAATAATAATGAATTCATAATTAAAGAAACTTGGATATCATTTTCAAAGAGAAAATAGGAAATTATAATAGAACTTCTCTCAAAATGTAAACACAGTAAACTTAACTATATTTAATTAAACCAGCACTGTTAAAATCCACAAAGATGAGTTTAGTTTTTGTTTAATTTGATTTTAAAATCCTGAGATGTTTGAAATACTTATTTATCAATAAAAAAAAAATTTATTGTACACTCTATTAATGCCATATATTGAAATGTGATTGCATGCATTGCATTTTAACATTCACTTAATTCGTTTTAGGGCTTTGGAAGATTGAATGGTTTCATTCTGAGTATGTTTGTTGCCTATTTGTTAAAAAAGCAGAAGATTACACCTCTAATGAGTGCATATCAAGTATTTCGATCTGCCTTACTTGGTTTTCGTAAGTTAATTTATAATTATGTTTTAATAGTAACATTACTTCTTGTAAAATGTTAAGATCAAATGAAAGTTCCATGAATCTCTAACCAAGAGTTTATAGTTAGATTATTCAATTTTAAGTCAAAATAAATACTTGCATAGATTTTACTTAATGTAAATTTATAATAAATAGCTTAAATAATATAATTTATTATGATAATTAAAGTATCAAAATACTTATTATTTCCAATTTTAATTTTTTTTTTCACAAATATTATTTTCTCTATTAAGTGCAATTTCTTTATGCTAATTTTTTCTCTAGAAAATGAAAATTGGTGTGAACGGGCCATTACTCTTTGTGATGAAGTAGCATCAGTTGATTTACAAAAAGAATTAGATCTGGAGACTTTCAGAACGCACTATAAAGTTGTATTTGTTGATCCATCTGGATATTTCAATTTGTGTTGTTATGTAACAGAACAGTCATTTTTAATGGTTAGAATCTTTTTTATAACATTGTAATTAATCATTTTTAAAATTTTTACTAAACTTTAGCATACTTATATTCATTTTGCTTCCTTGTATCAAACTGATCTTTTTGACTTAGTGATATCTCATTTTCTCTATTCTCAGAGAAAGTTTAAATATAAACTGGTATATTGAGACTGATAAACAAATTTTTCATTCACATTATGTCTAATTAATTATTGTTATTTAGAAATATTTTCATTTTTAAAAAAAATTTATTTATCCTTTTTGGAAATGTAAACCAAAGTTAATTGATTGATCTCATGCAAATTATTTTCAATATTATCATTATTGTCTAAATGGGGGATGGACCTTTAATCATTTGCATTAAATTTAAATAAATAATATGAACTGTTTATCTTCCCCCCTGCCTTTAAAGGAAAAATATACATTTTAAAATGCAGTGTATATATGAGAAATAGAAACTGAATACAAGCAAATATCTAAAATATACTAATAAGTGTAGAGTGTATAATAATTATTTATAATAGAACATGTACTGTTAGATACCAATTCATAAGTAGGAAATATGATTTTTTACAAATTTTTGTTTAAAAAAAAATATTGTCTGTGCCTTACTTTTTTGTAGTATAAAAAAAATTCCTCAGCATTGTCAATATTTGCAGTTTTTTTAATTAATTTGCTCTTCAAGGTAATCTTGCTTCTTAAAGATATCGATGTTGAAGCAAAATGATCAATCAAAACTGAATGAATAATTTATATGGAATTATGTTTGTTATATTTGCTTTGTACTTGTATTTTAATGAAAGAAAGAAAATTAATGTCCAGAGGTGTTTTTCATGATTAATACCAGTTTTTATTAACTGTTATTCAGAGTTTGCTAATGAATTTGATGCTATAATTTGGGAAAGTTTTAAAAAAATGTATTATTTAACTTTCATTTTTATATTTTAAAAGAGTTTTAAAATATGATACAGCATTACATCATATAATCTGAATACTTTCTAAAAAGAAATGATTATCACAGTTGTTTATCAAACCAGTTTTCTATAAAAGGGGAAGTTAAATATTGGAAGTTCATAGATTTTCTTTAAAAAAAGATTTGAAATAAGATATGCCATTTTAATTTTTTCTTAATTAATATTAATTCTCTCAGGTTCAACATGAAGCTAAGCTTGGACTGAAAATTTTAGACAAGGAAACACCAGAGAGTTTCTCACTACTGTTTATGAATAAAATTGCTGTCAATAGGAAATTTGAGTATCTTCTTCAGTAAGTTTAAAAAACTATATTTTGTATTAAATATTATATCTGAAATTTTATGTTATGTTTATATATAATTTATTAAAATTGTTTTTATTAGAATTTTTATATTATATTATATTTATACATAATATTTTTTATAAAATTATTATTTTTATATTATTTTTTATCTAGAATATTATATTTTATAAAATTACTTCAACAGATAAATGAGAATTTTTTTTTTAATTCATTGATTGAAATTGTTCTAAATAAAACTTCATTTTGAATTACATACCACATTGAAAATCATAAGACTATTTTTGTTTAGACTGTTTTACTTGTGGAAAATAAATTTATGACTGTGAATAACATAAAAAAATTAATCTAAAATGTTGAAATTATAAATAAATGGTATACATTTTGTGAAGAAATTATTATCTTCTCATAGGAAAGACCTAATTTCTCATACAAATATGTGAAACTTGTAGCATTCGTAATAATATATATTTTTAAGATATACAAGCTAACTGATATTTATTCATGCTCTTGTTTTCTTCTTTTATAAAACTGTTAATGGATTCTAAACCTTTAAATAGAAATTACTTTTCAAAATAAAATATATCTTAGAATCGCATGCAACAAATTGAATTGGTACTTTTTTTTCTCTCCTTTTAATAAGAGTAACTATACTTCTGTAATTAATTTTAAATAAATGTGCTTGATTTTTTTATCATACATTAAAATATTGTCAACTATTGCCTGTAGAGATTAAAATAAATTGTTTATCTCAGATATAGTGCAATAAAACAGTAATCTAAAACCATCTCTTAACCAATATAAATTTTATTTATAACAGAAATTTGTCCTAACATTCTGTAAGTATATTCATTACTTGTTGAAATATTCATAATGTTTAGTATTCCTTCTTTTTTTTTTTTTTTTTTTTTTCGTCTTTCTTATTCTTATGTCCAAACTATTTTCTTTCTGTTTCAGCTTGAAAGGCCCTAAGAAATTTAAGAAATATTTGCAGAAACTTCTTTCAAAAGATAATTTGCAAAAGGAAAAGTTAGATTTTGGTGAAAATATTGTGGCTTCTTTATTTCCTAAAGTCTGTGATGTTTTAAAAAAAGGCTTAAATAACAGAATATCTTTGATAGATGTGATAAAAATGCCTCATTCTCCAGTAAGTAATTCTTTGCTTTAAAATAAAAATTTATAATTTAAGTAAAACTAATGAATTAATAGTTTTATGATATTTTCAGTAATATAGATTTTTTTAGTGTTTTAATAGAAAATTTTATTGTTTAAACAAATTTTAAATGTTTCATTTATATTAGATTTCCAATCTTAAAAATAAATTTTGTAAAATTACAGTACTCTCATTTTGTGCCTCTTTGCATTTATTAGCTTTAAAATGTATGTCGATTTTTAACAGAATAATTGAGATAGAATTTTTATACTGTATTAATCATTAAACTATTATATTGAAGCATTCCTTAAGTCTTTCAAATGAATGCGTATCTGGGACCATAAGAATCAGGGAAGAATCACTCTGAAATGCCATACATTAAGATCAGGAATTGTTATGGAATATAATCAAATTTATTTCTTGTATTCCCAAGCACTCAAAAACTTGGAAGAAATATTATAAAAATTTTTAGTTACTTGTATTAGAAAAGTAAAAAATTTTAATAAAGGAAATTATTTTTCTATATTTTATCATTTGAAATATTCCAGCTACGAATAAGGTTGAACCTATCCAATTTTAGGTGTTCTTTTCAATCTTTTTTCTTTTTTCCTCCATACAAAAGCTGAGAAATAGAGCTTACCAAATGATTTTTTAAAAAAATGACTCAATAATTTTCTAACATTTTGTTTATGATCTCTAGAACAATACAAATAATCTTTAAAATTTTATTAACAATTCTATTATACAGTGCTGAGTTCAAATGTAGTTTTTCAAATCTTAAATAATGAAAAACTACCTAAAATCATAATGGCAAAAGGAAGACTATCCAACCTGATATTATTTTCAATAGAAGTAAATAATGTGAAAATTTAAATTTGGATGGCATGAATAAATTTGCAGGAATCAAAGCAAAGAAAATAAAATTATATTCATTTTTCTTTTACATCTGTATTAATGTGTTGTTAGATAAGTATTATTGTTCAGCTAAGAATAAATACTGTATAGTTTCCTTTCTTAAATACGAAAATGGAAACTATATTTAATTATTCACTTGGAAAGAAAGAAAGAAAAAAAAATCTATTTAACTACTCACTTGTTTGTTTCATTTACTGAAAGCTTTCTCTTTTCACACTCATCCTCAAGGCTTTAGAGAGCTGCTATGGTAAATGATAATTTATCTATTTTATTTATTTATAATTCCTAGTAATGTAACCTGAAGAGTTGAAGTAGTTGCTTCAAATGTGAGAAATTATATGTTGTTTATATATATATTTTTATTTCGTATTAAATTTTCAATGTAATTTATTTATTTTTGTAACATTATTTTATTTCATAATAATTTGCATATTTTCTTTTAGTGGTCTGTCACTGACAATCCACCTAATCCAAATCAAGGTGAAGTGACTCTTGGTTTTGTTCTGAATCCTGAAGTTCCTTTTAATAACATTGAAAAGGGGCCAATAGCTGATGACCCAAAAGTATTATTCTTATTAATTTTATTTACTAGATTGTGATTATTTGTATAATTTTTTTTTATTGGTTGGAAGCCAGTAATGAAAAGGGCATTTGTTTTAACTTTAATAGTTTTATAATTTCATGAAATTTTATATATTATATGGAAGTAAAACTTTTTGCTACAAATGCTTGAGAATTTCTTTTAGTTTTAATTTCAATTTTTAATATTGCATTAAACAGTCCAAAGAGTTTCAAGATTTCTGGGGAGAACGCTCAGAATTGAGAAGATTTCAAGATGGAACGATCCGTGAAGCTGTATTTTGGCCTGCTACTACAGCTGCTGAGAAAAGAAAAGTATTTGCATGTATCATAACAGATATCTTGACAAGGTAAATATACTTGCATAAACATTAGTATGTAATAGGGCACTTTTTTTTGTGTTAAATTAATGATCTAAATTAAAATACTTTTATTTTGTTAAGATTGCTACTGTTTCATTATTAACCAAAATCTGTTTTTTTTTCTTTAGAAATTAAAATTAATTAGTTTACTAAAATAATTCCTGTTACATTTTATATATTGTTATCTTTTGTGTCCGTGTATGTACTTTTTGTGTATGCAACACTACTAATTATTCTTATTTCAGTATTTATAATTATATTCTAATCTGAAATTGTTTTAACTACTTTTCAGAAGGCAATCATTTAAGTAATTTAATTTCCAAAAAATTAGAAGTGCGTGATTTTAATTCTTCATTAAGAATTAAAATCACGCACTTCTAATTATAGTTATATTACATAGTTTCTGCTCTTTCGTCTTATGTTGAGTTTCAAAAAGGTTGCATTTCCTTTCTCAGCCTTATTTCAATGGCTTAAACTTGTTTAGCTGAAGTCATTACATTTCTTACATAAATTTTTACTATTTTTATTTCATTATAAATGCTTTTTTATACAGAAAAAAGTTGTGAATACTTTTTAATCATCATTTTTTTTTGTAGTTAGTTTTTTTATGTATAATATATTATTTATAAATTGGATAGTATTTACTATATGTAAATGTGTTATCTAATTGTTGTATGAATTTGAAAAATAAACATTATTTAAAAGCACGAAGCTATAACAATATAATGAGATATTATTATGAAATAATAAAATAATATTGTGGTATCTGGGTTATAAATGTGGCTATAAAATTCAGAATATTCCATTTTTGATTTAAATATTTTTAGATTAGCCATATGGATCAATTTGTCTCTTCTAATGATTATAGTGCATATCTATTATTTATTTTGTATTTCTGGTTTTACTTTTAATTTTAAAAAAATTAATTATCTCTATATTATTGAAATTTCCAATATCTAAAGCTTTAAACTTCTCATTATAATTTTATATTGTTGGGAATGTAGCTTGTACTTCTAAAATGATATATTTTACTGCTAGTAAATTTCCTGTTTTTTTCATTGTGAAATTTCTATGGCTCTTAAATAAAGGAAAGAAGGTGTTAAAATTTGTATGGTTATGTGTTTATGTATTTAAAAAATGCTGTATTTTGACATGTACATTTGGCCTTTCTTTGTTTGCTCTTTTTACATAATGGACTATTTCTGTTAATGTTTTTATGCATTGACTTCAAATAGAATTATTATAAATATTATTTTTTTTTATTATTTCTAGGCACATTAATGCAAATCCAAATCATATTGTAGTAAATGGTTCTGAAGTGGATTGTATTCTTGAGATTCCAGACATGATTTTGTCATCTGATTTTTCTCCTTATGGAACTGGAGAAGAAGCACATATGGCTATCATGCAGTCTTTCAATGCACTCTGTAAACAGCTGCGTAATTTGAATGGATTGCCATTGCTTATTGCTTCTGTACAAGGTGTATCTCCTTCCTTTCGATTTTCAGAAGTTAGTATTTATTTATTTTTTTTTCTTTGGTTTTTCTCAGATTTGAAAACAAAAATGTTCTTTAGTTTTAGATAATTGAAGTTCTTTAGATAGATTCAGTTTTTAGAATTTGCACTCTTGTATTGTATTATTTAAAAAAAAAAAAAAAAAAAAAAAAAAAACTTATCAATCATGTAATTAAATTTTGTAATAACATTTCATAACATTTTAAGTTATTAAGATATTTATTTGCATATGTTGGAAATGTAAAAAAATCATTTGCATTGCAGCAGATAAATATTAACACTAATCTTTGGATAAAAAGAAGGTAAGTTCCACACACACTTTACTTTTTTCTCGGCTTACTTACATCATGCCTATGTTGCAAGAAAAAGCTCTACTGGTAAAATTGTTCTGCCAGAACCAGATGAACTCTGTTGCAACTGTAAAAAAACTACATTGTATGAAGCGGATACAAAGAGGTCTTTAGAGGTTTATACTAGATAATATAGAAATTTGAAATAATATGGCTACTTAGCATTTTCTCCAGGTAAAGGAAGAAATCAAATTTTGTCTGCTTGTGTCAAAAATGTAGATACAACGAACATTGAAATTAGCAATTTGTCACCACATGGTATTGTAAGTGTGCCGATTGTTTCCCCTGTATTGTATGCCATATTCCACTATATGAAAAATCTTATGGCTGATATTGCATTTTTATCACTGTAAAATCAAGTCTATACATCTATTGCAGGATAAAGATTCAGAAGTTTGTAAAATTTTTGAATTTCAGTTCCTAGCTGGAATGGTGGTTGACATCACTTGGCCATAGAACATTCTATAGAGTGGTAAAGCCCACTTTTACCTCAATGCACAAGTTAATGCCCATAATTCTCGAATTTTGGCAGCAGAAAACTCTCATGCTATCCATAACAACCCTTGCATCCTGAAAAAATGATAGAATGATGTAGTTTTACAGCATCTATATCAGTAAACCATAATATCATAAACCATTTTTTTAAAGATAGTTACAAATAGAAACTAAACTTGTACTATCACAGGACAACAGTATCATGATATGCTGAGTGATTTTGTAATCCCACAACTTCAACAATGGATGTTTTCTGGGCATTATTTTCATGCAGAAGGGCACATCTTTTCACATTGATCATTGTTAAACCATTTCTAGGACAGCATTTCACTAATGCATGAATGATCCATCATCCTTTTTGAATATCATGGCCTTTTCATTTTTCAGATATCACCCCTTGTGACTTTTGGTTGTGGGGTATCCTTAAGGGAAATACTTACCATAAAACAGCATTTGTGCTGGATCCGAAGGACAGCATTTAATATCATGTTCTTGATATTTCGACTGACTTACTCCAGTCAGCTGTAGAAAAATTTGGTTCTGCAGCCAGAACACATTATTGAATAAGAAGGGGGATATATGTAATTACTTTAATGCTATTTTTATATTATTTAACATTTATAAAGAATATTAAATGTTTTTATGTGTGCTATAATGCCATCTTTTGGTGCTTTTGTATTAAATTTTTATTTAATTTGCACGGTCTATTAATTAGCTTCTATATTAGCACAAGATGATATTTTCACAGTCAATATTCTGAATGGCGAATAATATTGTGAGATTATCATAACAATGCAATTGGGCATTTTATGCAATAAAAGCATTATTTGAATTATCTAAAGTTCAAATTTTATTTCATTTGAACCAATAGAACTTATTCTAGAAACCTTTGAAGTAAGAAACTTATTTCTTGCTAACTTTGTACATTAAAATAATTGTATGGCCTTTGAATTTCAGAATTACAAGGCATATTAGATTTATGTTTTCTTTTCCTTTACCTTTTGTTCTTAAGTCTTATTCTTTGACAAATGCGTATTATTACTAAAGAAATTTTTCCTTACTGCTTAGACAAGTAAAAATTTTTGCTTAAATGAATTTTTGATTTGTTGATTTCACTAGAAAGTGAAAAGCTTGTGAAAAGTTAATATTTAAATTTAGTTTTCATTATTAGTTTGGAATTTAATTATTTTTCTTTCTAGGTTTTCCCTCCACTTTCAGTAATGCATAAAAATGATCCAAAAGTTACATATGTGGACGGGCATATTTTAAAACTGCATGAAGGTAGTATTGGAGTTCCCCCTTATACACCTGCTTTAAAAGGTTAGTTTATACTTATCAACTTTTCAGAAACAATGCTGTTTATTGCATTAAATAGTTATTAAAAAGATCATTAACTGAGAATTTCTGTAAGAGTTTTTTTTTTTTTAATGATATATGAAAAATAATATTATTCAATGTTCCTTTTAATAAGAATTTTATTTTTGTATTAACTGTGACCACAAATTCTGTTAGGTTATATAAAATTTTGTATTGCTTGGTGTCCTGAATAATAAAAAAAATCATTATCTTTCACCAGAATATATTAATATAAGCTGATAAAATCTTAAAGTAGTCTTAAGTAGACATAATGTTAAAAAATAATAATGATCTTTAATATGAAGTCACATTATTCATTGCAAAACTAGTAAACTGTTGTACATAACTGCAGGAGTTGTCATATATATTATAATAAGAAATGTTTTTTCTTCATTAATTATCTCTTGTAAGATTCTAGTTGGTGAAATATTACAATATTGCAGTTTTTAAATAGAATAAGTTTTTACTCATTTTAATTATTCTGAATTATGAGTATATATTTGTGTTTTTATTTAACAGTGTTAATCAGCAATTATTTTTCATTTTAATTCTAAATTTCATTATAAAGGAAGAATTGTGTTTGCTGGTTACTGCTATGCTGCATTTTAATATCATTTATTTGAAAATAAAAATTGGAATAAAAAATAATATTTCAAAGTTTTATATTATTCAAATATTATATTTTATTCTTCTCTTAGTATTGTAGTATGAAAAAATTACACCTAATTCTCAAAACTTTTTTTTTTTCATTCCTTATGTATAATATTATAATGTTAGTACAAATATTTCTTTTTTGTTGTTATTATTATTAGTTAACTGATGCAATTGATGTAGCTCCATTATAAATAGTGCTAGCATTAAAAGAATATTTTTTCCCATAATGTTGTAGCCATCATAACCTTAGAAGGTAGTGGGAAATGGCCAGATGATGTTGAAGCTCTTAAAAGAATAAAAGCTGAATTTCACATTGAAATTGCAAAATTAGTCTCTTCGCAGTTTTCTCTCATGGCTGTACCATTCATAACTCATACTGATATCTTCAAAGTAAGCACTTTAAAATTTACATATTTCTCTATTTGAATTTGAATAATTATTATTTTGCATCTGGTATTTAATAAATATTGATTTTTTTTAATGTCATTTAATAGGATGGTTTTGTTTTTCGTATTGAAGTAGCTTGCCATAAAGAAATATATTTATTGAAACAAGTTAAGACTGCTGATGGAACTCTTAAAATTCAAGAAAACCAACAGTCCCGGAATTTAGGGATACAAACTGAAATTCTTCCCAAATTAAACAGTATACTTCATGGGTAAATATGTTTTAAGTTTTTATTTATTTATATATTCGTTATTGGTAATTTAATATAAATTATGCTTTGCTTGTTGCTAATTGCATTTCAAAATAATATGAGCATTAATTCTATCTGAATTTTGTAGGCTTCATCAACAGCATAATACATTTGGTACTGCCTGCCGACTTGCTAAAAGGTGGATTTCAGCACAACTGAAACATGGATTGATGGATGATATGGCAATAGAGCTACTTGTTGCTAACCTTTATATTCATCCAGAGCCTTATACTTGCCCATGGTATAAATAAATAACATAATAAATTGCTATATATATTTATTTGTTATTGGAGACAAAAATGCCTAAGTATATTTCCCTTCTTTTGCAGTTCTCCTCAAGTTGCATTCATACGATTCCTCAACTTACTTGTCACTTATGATTGGGCAACAGCTCCTCTTGTTGTAAATTTAAATAATGAATTAAAAAGTAAGATTTTACATCGTTTTATAATTTCATTTGCATGTATATTTAAATAATGATATATTAACTTGAAGGAAGAAATGTGAATCCATAATTTTCTTTCAAGTTATTATTATTATTTATTTTTTAGAAGTAATCCAGAATTAAAATTTACATTTTGTGATTGACTTGTTCATTTAATATTTTTCAATGGTTTTTTTTTTTTTTTTTTTTTTTTTGTAGAAGCAGATATTGAAGAAATATATTCCACATTTACTTCTCAAAGATCTACTCTTCCGCCTATGGTAATTGCAACTCCTTATGATAAAAGAGGGAGTATGTGGACTAAGAATAAACCAATTGCTTTAATCTTGAAGAGAATTGCAATTCTAGCAGAAGCAAGTTTAAAAACTTTAGAAGGCATTTTGAACAAATCACTAACTTCTGATATTAAGGTAAGTTATTTTATCATTTTTATTTATTTTACAAGTTTTCAAATATTATGTAAGAATCTGTGGTGTTTAATATAATTAAATATTTTCAGGCAATATTCAGACCACCTTTAGAATCTTATGATGTTGTTATTTATTTAAAAAGAAATGAAGTGCCAAGATTAAGATGTGCTGTTGATGTATATACTTCTGATAAATTACCAGTTTATGAGCCATATAAACAAGATAGAAACGAATTGTATCCAGTTGTGGAATATGATCCTGTTCAGATGTATTTGGAAGAGCTAAGAGTAAGTTTTGAACTTTCTAAAAAAGAAATACATATTGATCAGTTGAAAAATAAATTTTATTATGATTTATATTATTTTATTATAATAATAGGTTATATTAAAATTAAATATTTTATTAAATAATTATTAGAGAAATTTTGTATAAATGAAATAATAATTGACAGTTAGTCACAATAGCATTTAAACTATGTTCAAATCCACCAAAATCTTCAGATTTAATTTATCATATTGACTATATTTAAATTATTATATTTTTAGTCTTGTTATATATAAAGATACATTCTTTAAGAGTTCAGAGTTAATTAAGAAATCATTATTTCTACTGATTAAATTATCATTTTCAAATGATTTATCCATTATATGTTATGTGCAAATTAATATTCACATACATATTAATTTATACATGTACATTTTACCATATTGATTAAATATTTTATTAAATAATTATTAGAGTAATTATTAAATAATTATTTTATTAAATAATTATTATTAATTTTATTAAATAATTATTATCCATTTAATAATAAATATGGAATATGTGCTTACTTACATAATTACAATTATAATATCAAATAATGCATTTAATATCAAAAAAATTCAAAATACATTATAAAATAAATAATTTTTATCTGAAGTTAATTCTTATAGTTAGTAGAAGACTTCGGCTACATACCGTCTGTCAATATCTCGGTATATAATTACTAACTTTTAATCTTGTACTGGATTCTAAGTGGTAGTCTGTGAGAGGGGAGCAATATGTTGTCTTAATTATATTCATCATATTATATTGCATGTTTACACAGGTAGGTAGAACCAAAGAACGATATTAAAATTAGGATAAACCCATTATATTCCAAAAGTTATTCTTTGTTTCTGAACGTGCTTTTAAAATTATCTCATTTTGAAGGAGATAGATTTTGTATTCTCTTTATCTCTTGAGAAAAACAATGTTCCATGAATATGTTTCTTTTTGTAGCATGTTTAACTAAAACTGCTTTTCCTGCAATTTGTTAAAATGAAAACATTGTTAAATATGTCTCTAAAAGTTTTCTTACTGTTATAATAAAACAAAGAAATCTTTTATTTGAAGGGAAATTTTGGAGAATTTGCCTTCTTCTTGCATGATATGTATGGTGGAGATTTCATAGCAGTAGTGTGGAAAAGATCTGCTTTTGTTCCAAAAGAATTTAAAGTATGTATTCCTAATAATACTAATCAAATAAATTAAAGTTTTATAAATATTGATAAGGTACTATATTTTGATATTCAGTTTAATTTTCAATTATCTATTGCTATTGTTTTAGCAAACTTTAATTCTTAAACTTTTTGTAGTTTCATATATATGTATATAATATAAAATAATTATAATGCTATGTTTTTTTTTTTTTTTTTTTTTGCTGTTTATGTTTTTTTCAAATACTATATAATCTATCGACAGGTCGCCATGTTATTGCTTTCTTTTTTTTTTTAATTTATCTTTACAAATTTTCTTTAAAAAACCTACTTTATTAGTAATCAGAAGAACAAAATATTTCTTTCCTCTTTTGATTAATAATAAGCAAATTCTTTCTGTATTTATCTTTGTTGTATGAATAGAAAATATATGTATGAGTAGCAAAAATTTAATGTTGTAGTATATGAATATATTATTTGTTTCAATTTTTTATGTTTGGCTTTTTTATTGAGTAAGAGAAAATGGATTTTAAAAAAAATTCATGATGTATAAAACCTATTTTGATAAACCAGAAATATTTATTGAAAAAATATAGGAATTATTGCAATTATCTAAAGTGAAATAACCTTTTTTGAACATAAGTAGAATATCACGTGATTAGTAGATATGAGATCTTATTGAAATTGATTTCTTTTCTGTAATTTATCTGTTTGATATGATGTTCTATCAATAGAAATTGTATCATATGAAATCCCTTTCAATCTATCAACCACAAATAAATTAATATTGTCAGAAACCACACTAATTTTTTTTAAGTTATAATTTTCTAAATAACCATACAGATAAAAACAAAATTGTGTGCATGATATCTAAATTTACAATTCTAACACTTCATTTTTTTATCTCATGTACTGAGTTTTGAATTTAAATTTATAGCTGTTAAAGTACTCTTATTTTGATACTGTCAACTATGAGAAATTCTACTATATTTTACATTTTCTTAAATTATAAAAAGTCATGCAAGTGTTTTATTTATAATTTGTGATATTTTGAACCTGTCCTCTTATATTAAGAATTTATACTATGTTCAGCTTCTATAATATATAACAATAGAATTAATGAGCTTTTTGTTGCATATTGTAAGTAGAATTATCTGAAGTATTAGAATTTATTTTTCATATATTGTTTAAATTTTTTCAGACATATGAAATATTTCTAAAAATAACTTTTTCATTAATAGGTTTCCATTGTTAATTATCGGACACTTTACACGGATGGCATTCGACTAATTCCAGATGTTGAAAGAATTCTAGAAGACATGGAAATTTTAGGATCAGGAATAGTTAAGAAAATAGTCAAACAAACTGAAAATTGGCAAATTCCATGAACTTTCAGAAATACTTTATAAATTTGTATATTATGTATATATTACATATGACTGCATGCTGATTGCCAAGCATTAAATGCTTTACTTTTGTAAAGGAAAAATAAATTTTCTTTTTTTATATAATTTTGCTTTTTTTTCACACACACACACATACTTATATATGAAAAAATATACCTTAATAAATCTAACTCGTTTTGGATAATTATTTTGATTGTAAACAAGAAATTTCTTTTCAAATATTAAATAACAGTGTGTATTTTTGTTTAAAAAAATGTTAGAGAAATAAAAAAAAAAGCATTTAAAAAATTATTGTATTAAAAAAATTATAAATGTTATCTTAAATTACTTTATTTTACTGTTAGTTCAATAGTAATAATTTTCTTTAATAAAATCAAGATTTTTACAATCGTACATCAAATATATATATAAATATATATATATATTGATTACTAATAATAACTAAATATTGCTTTATTTTAAATTATATATATATATTCATTGAAACAATTTATAGTAAGATTGATTTTAATCCATTTTTTCCATTTAACTAGTTTAATGTATCAGCTTATATACATGAATAAAAATTTAAAATATATGTTGTATAACTTGTCTAGCTGAGCATCACTCTTTATTTCCTATGCCAGTGTCAATCTCATCATTTTGATCAAATTCAATAATTTTAATTTTTTTTAAAGTAGAAAAAGATATCTTTTATGATTATTTTTTTAAATAAAAATTAGAGAAATCTGAGAAAATGTCAAATGCATTTACTTATATCAGTACCATTTCCATTCTTTTGCATTCAATATGTTAGGTAAATTTTCTTTATATTACCTTTCTGAAAAATAATGTTGTTAGCTTTACCTTCAGTAATTAATTATCACTAACTCTTTATTTATACACTGTGTGTACACTATTATAGTGAGGGTCCTTTTTTTACACAGGCTAGTGGACAAGAATTTTTAATTCATATAAATTCCAGTTCTTAAAGAACTGACATTTTCATGTATCATTTTTCTAATAAAATAGAAAAAATATAATACATTAAAATTAATATATGTATTATAATAGAAATATTAAGCATTATGATAGAAAAATATTATGCATATAAATATATTATACATTTCTTTCTATTTCATACTTACACATTTTAAAAAAAATATTTTTTAGTAGTTACTGAAATAAATGTAAACATTAGTGGCTGTGTAAAGGTCAAAACAATAATATAATTCATTTAGTAGAACTGAGAAAATCCCATTACCTGAATTCCCAGATCTTTAAAAGCACATCATTTACAATTCATAATTATATTAAATACTACATGTTAGCTGCAATATGGCTGAATTCACTCTTTGCTTTTTGATATCCCTAATACTATTTACATTCCAATCATGACAAAGATACACTGAAATTTAAATCTTTTTCTGCTAGAATCATCAAGAGAATGCCAGATGGAAAGATTACAATTTAGATTATCTGTTTACAACTTAGTATCTACTTAGATTATCTTAGAATTTCATTAAATACTATTAAGAGCAAGGGATAGAATACCACAGAGCCATTAAGAGTGCTTGCAATGAAAAGAAACAAATTCTCCTTTGTGGCATGGATAAAAATATATAATAAATACATTTCCACATTTTTTTTTATACATTTTTTAAAATTCTTTCTTTTACATGCAATAGCATATAAAGATCTCTTCATTTAAATTATAATTTATATTAGCTTGGAAAGCAAAGGTGCTTATTTCTAATTTTAGTATCTTAAAAATGAAATTGTCTCAATTAAACACAACAATTTTGATAGGAAAATATATATATTTATTTTCATTCTATCAAACCAAACAATTATGTAAAATTAAAATACTGCAGTCACAACAAGCTTGGATAATAAAAACTGCAGTTATTTGTACTTTTAAAAAGTCACATCTAAAATACTATTATTGATTGATTTATAAATTTATATAGATTTTAATATCCAATAAAATATTATTAATTATTTTTATTTAAAATAGTACTTAGATCTGTACAAATGAAAGCAAAGTATTTTTGAAAATGTAAATAAACATAGAAAAATAGGCACTTCTAAAATATAACAAAATGGAAAATTTCACAACTGCTTATTGATCATTTAAAAAAATTGTTGTGTTATTCAACACCAAATAAAGAAAATATCAATACATGGTTTAGACCATATATATGTGTGTAGAATAAAATACATTTTTATACAACAAATTTATAACATGAGTATCAGATTTCTGAAGTTTTAAATCTCACTTATAAAAAAAATGCATAGATTACAGATTTATCATTAAGCTCCTTTAAATATGGCAAGGTCATAATTATTAAATGAAAATAATATGCAAATTTTATTGTAAACATTATTAGTGATAAGCTCTTTAAAGAAATTTAAATTCTTAATTTTGAAACTAAGAAAAATGATTCTATTTACTATAAAAATTGTAAAAGGCACTCAATTTCAGTAAAATATATGAGAAATCAAACATTCCAATGGCATAAAGATAGTAGTGGTATTTAAGAATGAAACTGTCTAAAATTGAAAATCTCTTCAACTACAATAAGGAATGGGAAAGAAAAGGGAATGGTTTCGAAATGTTACAGATTGTGCTTTTTATACAGCTCGATAACTTCTTTTACATCCTCAGGAGAACCAAGGAATATTGGTGATCTCTGATGAATAGATTCTGGAATTATATCCAAAATTGACATTTTTCCAGTTGTAGCAATCCCTCCTGCTTTTTCCATCAAATAGGCCATTGGGTTGCATTCATACATTAAACGCAGCTTACCCTTTGGTGAATCTTTCGTAGCTGGATACATAAAAATTCCACCATACTTCAGTGTACGATGTACATCAGCAACCATTGATCCAATATAACGAGCCCCATATGGTTTTCCAGAAGTTGGATACTTTTTGCTACGAACATACTCAAGTACAGCTTTATCCCACAAACTTTCATATCCTTCATTTAAACTGTAAATTTTACCTCTGGGTTTTATTTTAATATTGGGATCAGTAAGCACAAACTCTCCAATAGATGGATCAAGCATAAAACCATTAACTGGCCCACCAAGAGATAACACAAGCATGGTCGCACTACCATATAGGCCATACCCTGCAGCAACGATGTTTCTACCACTTTGCAATGCATCCTTTGGTGAAGGTGGATCATTAGAATCACGACGGTAAACAGCAAAAATCGATCCTATTGAAACTAAACAATCTATGTTTGAGGATCCGTCAAGTGGATCAAAGCAAACAATGTACTTGCCTCGTTGATCTGTTTCAACTTCAATAACTGTCTCGTTTTCTTCAGAAACAAGCAAGCATGTTCCATAAGAAGATTTCAACATATTTATGAATAACTCATTAGCCAGCACGTCTAACTTTTTGACTTCCTCCCCTTGAATATTGGTCTCGCCAGCCATGCCATACAATTTTGCAATTCCAGCTTTCCTAACAGCAGAAGAAATTGCTTTGATTGCTGTCATAATGTTATTGAGAAGTTGAGTCAAGTCGCCGGTTGCTTGAGGTACCTTTCTCTGCTCGGCCAAAACATACCTGGTTAAAGTCATGCAATCAGTATCGAAACCTTGGTTTGTACTCGTCATTTTCTCAGTTTATTAATTCTTATTAAAAAAAAAAAAATTTTGCTTAATCCTTATTTTTGTTCCAAAGACCTATGCAAAAATATGCACCCAAGTACTTACAGCAGCCCTTACTTCTAGTACTTACTGGAGTTCACAGCATATGAAAACCTTCACCAGTTATGCAGACAAGATAAGATAACAAACATTCGACTTTCATCCAGTGACAGCAATTTGCAGTTGCAGTTATGAGTCAAGCACATGAAAAATAGATAGAAATGCATTTTTTTTATAACTCACTATCTACAGTGGTCTAATATTTTAAATTAAATTTAAAAAGTATTTTGAGGATGAAAATTTTTATGGAAAGAATTTTAAATTCAGATAACGGTTAAAGCAAAATAAGTACAAGAAACTAGCCGTATAGACATCGACATATTTCACTAAATAGTTTTTGTAGTGATAAAAATATTTGTTTCATCAAATTGTAGAAAAGTTTCATTTTTTGATCTTTAGTGATATCTTATTTCTTTCCGATTTTAAATGAGATAGTAGACTACTTCCGGTACTGCGGACCTACAGCAGAATGCATGAATTTGGTTCCCGGCTTCCTTTCCCTCCGAGAGCCAAATTTAAATCGATTTTGCAATGTTCGTATTCTCTAATTCATTTTCAATATTTTTTTAATAATAAAAACATTTGATTGTTTGTGTATGAGAGTGTGATCAAATGCTTTTATAGGATATTAATCTTTTTAAGAGGCCAAGATAGAAAAAAAAAAAAAAAAAAAAAAACATTTTACAAAATCATTAACGCTATTTTGAGATATTAGGCTGCAATTAATAAATCTATTTTGTAGCAGCTGAAAAGGTAGATTTATAGCTTTATTTATTCATGTAATTGAAAGTACGTCTTTACATCTTTCAACATAAATTTTGATCCGGTTGGATTTTCTCATAAAGTAGGAACAGGTGGAATATCCCAAACTCAATGGATTTTCCACGGATATTATCCAGTCCCTTATTCGTAAAACCAAACTAAGACAACAGTTCTCTACGAGACTAATAAAAGTCGGAAGAGGGGAGACAAGAATTTCATTTCTTCTTAGGTACTTTCAAGGTTATTTCATTTTATTTATATGGGTCGTGTAAAAATCGATTTAAAATTAAATATCGTTTGAATTTTGGATCATTATTTAGAAGTTTTTTTTTTTTTCGTGTTTTCAATTTACTTGCAGATTTGAGTAGTCTATTCTTTTCTTCTTTTTTTAATTCACAGATTTATCAAATTTTTTTTTCGCTTATTTATTTTCATTTGCGATTAATTGATTGATTCACAATTTCAACATCCCTAGCAAGCATTGTATTTGAGTATTTACAATATATCAAAATCTTGAGTTAGTTTTTTTACCATTTTGTTTAGAATTATTTTGAAATTTAGATTTGAAGTTATTTTATATTTGACATACTAAACTAAGTTTTTTTAAGGTATCTGTTACACAATATTTTATTGTTTCATTTTTCATAATAATTATTTCTTAAAAGTTGTATATATAGATGCTAAATTGAAATCAACAACAACAAAAAAAAAAATGTCTGTTTTTGAAAGTTTGGGAGGAGGAATGGGGCAAAGCTTATCAAAGGGTCCTCAAAAAATTTAATTCAGTTCTGCATAAAAAAAAATCTATAAAAAGAACTAAGATCAAGCAAGTTTTTAAGAAATCATTACAACAAGCTTATTTTAAAGTTAGATATATATATTATATATATATATTAAAGGTTGTACCAAGGTAGTACAGTCTTAACGTAATGTTATAGGAATTTCAAAATTTTTTTACCCTTTAATACTTAAGATATAAACCGTCTGAGTGAAAAGGATAGCGAGGATTGTTACAAAAAATAAAATTGTCGTGTTTTAAAATTACAACCTAACAACAATATCGGCATTTTTACGGTGAGACAAAAAAAGAAAAAAAAAAAAAAAAAAAAAACACCAAAAATAAGAGAATCATGTTTCTAGACATGGCAATACAAAAAAATCGTCATATGATGGAACTTCTTTTATATGTATAGCAATGATGGGAAGGGAAAAATAGCGACCTATGAGCGCTATACTTATACCAGTATTCAAAATTCGAAACAAAAAGAAGACAAGTATAACCTATTAGTCAAAAGGTCAAATGTATATTTCAGAAGTCGAGTGTAAATGAACAAAATGTTGCAGCGAAAAAACGTTATTAACAAACGTTAAACATTTGTTTACTTATTAAGACGTTATAAAGATTTGATAACATTTTGTCCCAAGAAATGCTTAGTATATCAATTAATATTTAAATAAATAAACACTTAAATATACCATTAGTGAACTGCATCAAAACACAAATAATAAAATCTTAAATGTTTACAATATAAATTCATTCTTTAATTGCCGATTAAAAACAAACTTTAAATTCATAAGTTTTTATAAGAATTGATTCTTCTAAATGCAATAACAAACATCAATCATCAATAATTAGTGCATCAGAAAACTTTTAATGTGTTTTTAACAAAAGGGAAACTTTAAAAAAGCTACGCACTGATCCATAGATTTCATAAGTTTATAAATAACAATTAATCGAGCAAGACAATTAATTGCTTATATTAGTATCAAAACTTCAAACTCCAACTATTATTTTAAATATGTTTTGATTTTACATAAAAATGTTTAAAAAGTTATTGAATCAAACTTAAATTAGTTATTAAAAACTCAAATTATAATAACAAAAGCACCTGATAATGCAAATAAATCGAATTTCATTTTATTTATTTTGTAAAACTTTTTATTAATTTCAAACTAGAACTTAAAATTTTATACAGAAACAAACATAAAACTTAGTTTATTTAAGAAGAGCAACAAAATGCATTTATTTATTTCAATTTTCTTTCTTAAATATATAGAATTAATTATAATTTAATCTATAGTTAATACTAAATTATAATTTAATCTATAATCAATTATAATTTAATCATATAATTTTATATTTAAAGAATTTAAATACCATTTCTAACTCTTACATAATAAATAAATGTAATATAAGTTAGAATCTTAGGAAATTTTTTTAATAAACTAATCACTTTTTTTAGAAAAAAATTCCAACCAAATTATTGCTTTAAATAAGGGTGTATACAGTTACATAAGTTTTTGTTGTTTAAACCGAATTCCTTTTCTAGAATTCGTAATCCTTCCATTGCAAAATTTGCATTTCAGGTATTCTTTTTATAAATTCTTCCTGTAAATCCAGTAACTCGTTTCTCCCTTTTAATCAGAATAAATTTATCCTTCCGCGTTATTGATGACTCAGATTAAAAGTCCTTGGCCCCATTAGCTCTTAAGAACACAGAGTTTAAATTTTTTCCGTGCCATAAGATTGGTATTACAGCCATATTAGAGAAAAACAACCGAAAATTTTTCATTGAAAAATAGTTAATTCATTAGTTTTACTTAAATCTTTTAAAGAGTAAAGGCATTCTTAAATTTGGGATAATTTATTCTTTAAATATATGCACAAATGAAGTTTTAAAAAGATCGTCTATTATTTTAATCAGTATTAAAATTACTGGCTTAATATATTTTTTAAAAAATTTGGTTCAGTGATAATAAAAAGATATTTTAAAGTTTGATAGTTAAGTGACTCTATGGTTAATAATTAAAAAAGTTTTTTTTAATATAGATTTTAGTGTAATTTTTTTTCTTAAAATCGAAAATTGTTAGAAGCAAATTTAATCCATCTACATATCACATGATATCAAAATTTTTATTGATTGCATTTGAGATAAAAGGCCATGTGACTTTTTATTTCCAGATTTTCCATAGTTTTATCAAATCAGTAAAATATCTGGTATATTTCTATAAATATTTAGGGAAATCAGTTTCTTATAAATTATTGATTTAAATATAAAAGCGTACAGTGAAGTGTTTTGATGCGTTATTCCTTAGTTGTATTACTCTTTCATCCTCTTCCCATTATAGCTGAAGTTTTAAAAGTTTTTTCCAAAGTATCAGTCAGTTGACTTTCTTATTTTCTGAATCCAAGTCGGTGATCAGTAAATGCAAAATCTTCATCTTTCTCTAAGGAAGTTTATTAAATCTCTGGTTGCCACATTTGTGAGCCTCCATCAATCTGTAGAATTTTTTCAACCTTCTTTCTCACTCCGATTCTAATGAAGATAAAAATTAGAAAGAAAATTTTATATAAAATAAATAATAAATAAAACTTTAAAATGGCAAAAAATTGCTTTCTTTGCTATTGAGTAGAATTTCAATTATTTTTAATCAAATTATGTATGTTTTTGTAGATCGTTTAGTTTTATAAAGTACTATTAGAAGAATATGCGAATGCGTGTGTTTCAATTTTCTGTTTATATAAACAGACAAATTAATAATTTTTGTTTGCATTATAGAGAGAAAGATACTTTTTTTATATTTTATTATTTTTGAATTGCAAAATATATAATTGGGTGTCTAGCTCTTTTCTGTTAAAATCTGTCACTTCAGTCAAGATCCTAGTTTCATTGCTTTTATCACTTACGTACTGAAATATATATACAAAAAAAAATCAAAGTGGAAACAATTTCACTATTTATTTTATATAATTTCTTTCATAGAACAATGAAGTAAAATAAAAGTAGATGAATACGTGCAAAGCAGTCAAAATTAAAGACTATATGTTGGAAACAGTGTAAACAAAAATTCACTAACCCCAAGAACGATTCTTGGTCTTTGCCATATAGTAATTAATTTAATATATGCGCTATTGTAAAATATCCAAATAAGAGAATGTCAACATTATCACTACTCATAGTATTACTGATGACTATGTCATAGTATTATTGTCATAGTACTATTACTATATCAATATTTATACACTCCAGTTAATCTTGACATTTGCTGAAATGGCGACTACTGATTGCTGACATTCACTGGAAAATATCGACATTTGCCAGATATCGGTCTTTTATCGTAACATATATAAAATAAACATAATAAATATATAAATAATAAATACTTTGTATTGTCCTTTCTATTAAAATGGTATATCTATTAGGCCTAATTTCAGGGGATTTTCGGGTCACGAGGAATCATTATTAGACCTTTTGTCTGCATTCCCTCACAGAAAAAATCCCCTTTTTTGAATCCCTGCCTGAGGGTGATCCTTGTAAAAGTCTTCAGGCCGTATTCCTTTTTTTTATTTGTTTTTTTTATTATTTATTTTCCTATTAACTTGATTTTAATACTTTTGTCTCAATTCATCTGTGTTTTAGAAGTAGCTGCATTTGAGCTCTCTAAATACTATGAAGTTTTTCTTGTCCCTTTTTTGGTTTTAGTTTAAATAATAAATAATTTTTAGTTGCGATTCCGAAACTATTTCGTTTCGTTTTCATTTTAGTTTCGTTTTTTTAAATATTTCTTACTTTAGATTGGCTACTTAATAAATATATAATATATATTATATATAAAAAATAAATAGGTCCAGAGCAAACGATGGTAATTTTAAACAAGTGTTTCATTTTTTATTTCCCTTTTCATATATTTGATCCTTTTTGTTCTGAAATATTGTTTCACCATGAAAATGAGGCGTTTTTATTTGTATTACTAAAGACCGATTTTTTTTTTTTTTTATTTTAACCAAGCAGCATATTATATATATATATTTCCTATTCTATAATTAGATATTTTTTGAATAAGTATGCGACTTTAAAGTTCTGAAGATTGGGAATACATCATGAAAATATTATTTATAAAGTTTTATATATATATATATATAGAGAGAGAGAGAGAGAATCGTCTTCAGCAAAAATTGCAAACTTAATATTTAACTTTGATTTTTTTAATGATTTGTCAGCAATCTGTACTTGAAATTCTTATTCATTTTGACTATTAGAGATAATCCATGCAGTTCTTTTTGACTACAGAAAATTAAAAAATTTTCTCAGAGTAATACAAATACAAAATGAGGTAATAAATAGAAAATAATAAGAAAAACAATGGAACAAATAGAAATAAATATCATATAAGATTCAAAATTGTATTATATTTAACTTCTGGTTCCCATCTCTTCAATTTGCATTCTAGCATTTTTTTTCAGAGCTAAAAAAAAAAAAAAAATGCGTTTTTTTAGAACTTAGCATTTTAAAACTTAAGAGGTATTTGTTTTAACATGAGAAAGCTGCTAAATTTTTACTTAAAATAGGTATTATTAGAAAAATTTACATTGAGAAAAGTTACTTATATATTAAAATCTTTCACTGTAACCGCAAATATTATTGGATTTTTAAGTTTCTTTGTGGACTTAGGAAATATTAAAAAATGACACTTTATGTAAAACTTCAAAAAATTTTATTCAAATATTTACAAAAAAAAGTACACAAATGCTATATTTGTAAATTAAAAGATAACATCGATTGAAGTTGTATCACAGTGTAATAATCAAAATACTCTGCAAGTAGTTGTTGCTGTTTTCAAGTTATATTCAATACATAGGTTTAGTTCTTTTACATGTTTAAAGATCTTAAAATAATCTCAAAAAATTGTATAATAAATTGATTGTTACAAAGAAATACAAAATGATTCTTCTTTTACGAGATTATTCATTCTCTTAACCATTTAATATTTTTAGATCGTTTCAAGACAGTTTGGCAGAACATAGAACTTGCAATTGTATCTAACAGACTTAGTTATAAAGGATTGGCACATAGCGAATGAAAGAAGATGGTTCATTTCTACGTTTTATTCAAAGCTACTTTGATATTTGTATGCACCCTGAGCTTTTTTGATACTTGAATGAAGAGAGAAAACTATTTGACCATAACCCAGATATTAATCTTATTCTTTCAATTGAATGATGGGCATATTTTAAAAAAAAAATAAGCCATATTCTCATGCAATAATTAATAGCTTTCTTCAAAGTAATAGTAAGAGAGGGAGAAATGAACTTAAAAGACTTTTCACAAAAAAAATAAAGCATAGTTATAACTGCTTTTCATACCGTTGCCACTAGAATTTTCAAGAGCTGTTTCAAATCCCCTACAAAGAGAACTCACTCCCAGCGAGGCTTGAAGTGAAAGGTTTTTAAATTAGAAGGAATTCGCAACAAGACATGAAAGAAGAAGCGAATAGAAAGCCCCGCTCCAATTTTCTAAAATCTATGCAAACATTTTCAATTCTGACATGGGACTGACAATTCAAAATTTTAAAGGCTGAATTTCATACGATACACAAAAAACAGAGCCTATTATTTAATTAAAAAAAAAAAGAGTTCATCAGGATCGTTTAGTGTCGAGCTGTACCAATGTTGTAGGACAATCTTTCAACATCAATAAAAGCTGGGCCATCCTGGTAGTAAGGGTCATCCTTCCTGGGATCCCATTGACCATCATTGTATCTGGAGGCAGCTTGAGGAGCTGGTCTGTATTGTTGAGCTGGTGGGCTGTATTGCTGAGGGGGAGGATTGTATTGCTGAGCAGGGGGACTGTATTGTTGAGCAGGGGGGTTGTATTGTTGAGCTGGTGCCTGGTAAGCAGGGGCAGCAGCAGGTTGAGGAGCTGGTCCAGGAGCGACACCTGCTGGTCCAAGACCATCACCTTCGGCGACGAAACCTGACTTTCCTGCAGTGTATCGGATGATTCTTTGTTTGCCAGATTCATCGAGGATACCATAAGCGCCTTTTACTGTGCCGTCAGGGAGTCGGGTCTCTTCTCGAAAGCTTTGTCCCAAAGGTCCTTTGCCGGTGTCATAACCGAATTTGTAGTCGCCTGCGAGGTCAGAACCGATGTTGACGTAATGGACTGGGGCAGGGGGATGGTAATTTCTTGGGTAAGGGGTGGTCAACTCATTTTGAGATTGATAAGGTCTACCTTGCTGATACTGGGCTAAAGCCACAGCGAACAGTGCGCAGGCGAGGATCTATGAGTGAAAAGAAGACAATTTTCATTTCAATTCTTCAGTATATAAATTTTTGAAAGAAAAATTAAAAACAAATTTTTAAATTGAATATTTGCTATACAATGAAATAACTTTTATTATTATACTTTTCGACTACAAGTTAAAAGCACATAAGAAGTTAGAGCGATTCCATTGATAAAAAAAATCTTAACATAATTTGTTATAAAATCCATTATTCCCAGGAATGAACAGTTAAATTGTCTGTATATTTAGTACTTAGGTTCTGTTTATTTTATTTCATATTTAAAAGTCATGTATAGTAGGTTTCAGCCATAATTATATCTCTTTTTATTACCGGAAGCTCCCGACATTATTTAATATTTAAAGTCTGTATAAAAAAAGTCATGGGTTTAATAAATTGTTTAAAAAATAATAATAATAATTTTATAAATAGATATATATTCGACAACAATATTGTCACTATTAGAAAATGTAGCTTGTAAATTTCTAAAATTCAAATAAATAAAAATGTAAACAAAATAATTTATTAAAATAGGCAAATCTAACAAACGAAAGTAAGCAAAATGAAAAACTCGAGTTTTTCATTAAGATTAAACTAAACTATAGGTTAATTTTTTTTTGTTAATGTACACAATTCAATCATATGTTACAGTAATTTTAAAAAGAAAATTTTTTTAAATGTATGAAAGCGATGAAATACTAATGAAAAATGTTAAAATCGAGTTTTTTTTCCTTCTAAACGACACAGTTTTTAATATGGAAAAGGATTATTTATTTATCTAAATTTTATTTTAAATGTTTTATTATTTTCTCTGTTACGATTTCAAAAAATTGCCGAAATAATAAATCTCAAAACTGAAATTATTTTTCTTAAACAAATTTGTAGATGATATTATCATTTTTATGATACTAAGAAATGCAATTACAATCATTAATTATAAAAATTAGTAGTTCTAATGTAAAAAGTTAAATCTACAGCTTTATTTCAAATAAAATAACTGAGATATATGAGTTTTTTCAGCATCATTCATTTATTTATTTTATTAACAAAACATTGATGTCATAATTCAATTTCGATATTTGATTAAAACAATGAAAAAAAGCTGTTACTGATTTTTCTCCTTTACAAGCCTTGATTTCTTCCAGTATTTATACACATAATGTTTGAAAAAAATACTAAGCAGGCGGTATTAAAAGTGTTGCTCTGCGATTTATTTTAGCTTTCAGACACTATAAGCTTTGGAAAAATAAAGTAAATACTCAAATAGTTCCAACATTGGTATTATTCATTTCCGGATTGATTATATAAGTATATATTTATAAGATTTTTAACGAAACATTTTTTGGAACTCTCAAAATTAATAAAAGTAAAATCTAGCATTTATAATTCAAGTGTCAACTAATTGGAACGTTTCAAATATAAATAATTTGATTTGAAAATCCTGATACTGAATAAAGAATTCAGTTATTTCTTTGTACTAAATTAATATAAAAATTTCCGTTGCCCAAATTTTCTACAAAGTATCATAATAATGCAGTTTATTTAAATGAATATTTGTTTAATATAGTTTTCTTATCTTTAAACTCTGCGAGATAATTAAATTTAACTGAAATATGATCTTTGACATTTGTTCTATTTGAAACTAAAACATTTAGATGGACGAAAGAATCAAATTCGATTCATTTTAGTCACATATGACAACCTCTATTTACTATTTAGCTAACAAAAGTAGCAAACGATTTTCAATCCTATTATGCTGATAAAAAAAATATTACTTTAGGAATAGTTCCAAATATTACTTAATGCCATCCGAAAGTTCCAAAAATAATTATTACATTAAAGTGAAACTAAAAATCGTACATTTTAAAGCAAGAAGAATTTATGAAATAAAAATGCAGGAAGATAGTTGATAGTAATAAAAAGAAAATAATTGCTTCTCAATTCCAGAAAGAAGAAAGATTATAACATTAAGTAATTAAGTTTATTTTTTACGATTCAGAAAATTGCCAGAACAATTCCTAATGAAAATAATACTTACCGCTTTAAACATTGCGCCTTAGTAAGAAAACCAAGGTGTGAAAAGGGATCGAAGTGCTCTCGAAATTGTGATCTATTCGAGCCATCTGGATTTATATATACCTCTTGTGCCCCTCCCAATCGAAACAGGCCTGAAACACGGTTGGAATCTGGGTCAAGTTTAAAAATGCTTTCGCTGTATGGCTTGTTTTTTATTATTTTTCTTTGTTCCGTTATTCGAACAAAAATGTTTTCGAACGCTACGCCCTTAGGGGGATGATACGTCTTTGGAGTAAGGATGGTAGGCTTGGATGCCTCCGAGGTGATTTTTTTCATCGCGGTCATTCCGAATAACTTTCGCTTTTTAAATCAAAGTCGTAGGTTGGCAACTGTTGGTTATCGTTTGGCCTTCGGTCAAGCATGAAGGATTTGAAACATTCTAACGACTGGACATAAAACACTGCAGGGCGAACAGTTTATCTTTTTTTTTCTTACAATTATTTATCATTAATATTGCATTTGTGACAAAAGATTCCACACTGGGTCTTCGTGAGAAGATTTTAAATTAGAAGCCTTGAACCATTATTTAATGGGGTACAAATAATAAAGTTACTTGTAACAAAGAACATAATTCTAAGGTATTCAATTTTAGATCGAAAATTATCTAGTGTTACTCATCGCTATCTTAAAACTTCATCTTTTCTTACTTTCTCGTATATGTAGTATGAGAAAGTATAGTAATCGTCAAAAAATTTGAACTCGAGATTTTGATTAATCTTCACGTTTTAGAGTTCCCCGAGTTCGATAAGCACATTTTTGGAAAATGTCTGTCTGTCTGTGACAAAGATAACTCAAAAACGTTTTCAGCTACAAGGTTGAAATTTGATATACGATCTTTACACCGAATTTGCATATTTTTATCAAACTTTTAGTAAAATCTATTAAGAGGAAGTTTTTCTGCCCGTCCGTTCGAATCTAAATTAATACGATAATTATAAAACGACGAGAACTAGATAGATAAAATTCTATGCACAGATTTTACATATATAGTGTAGACATCAGTCAGATTTTGTGCCAAATCCAATTAAGTTGACTGTCGTCAGTTTGTACTTTAGGAAATAAGTAAATGTGGTAGTTCAAAAAACCCAATAACTTAAATATGTCAAATTTGGTAAGAGACAATTCCAGTTTTGTATGAAATTTTTGTTTCAATCGGTTGAGAAAAAACGTGTCTAAAACACAAATTCGATTTTCAGGTGCTATTAATATAATGCTGAAAGTTACTCTCCAAGGATGATACGATAGATTCAGTAACAATGCTAAATTCACGTCAAACGTTAATATTTAGCAGCTATTGTACGCCATGGCCATGTAATGCGTTCTTTGGCATGACAAGCGTATTAGATAGTATGCGAGAAAGTTTTGGGAAGACAACTACGGCTAGTTATTATCATGTTTTCACTACCATATTGTGAGATTCCACAAAATGGAAGAACATTTTAGGAATAAATTCTTTATATGGCTTATGATTATCTGTAAAATTAGTGCTTTGAAGTACTGCATTTGCGTTAAAATCGAAATTTATTAAAAAAAAATTTCATTTTCCTGAGTATTAAATTGATTTTTGACATTTTTTCTACAAAACATTCGTACATTATTTTTTTTTTTTTTTTTTTTTTTTGTCTGTTCTATGCGAAGGCAACATATGTTCTAAAATCTTTAAATTCATACACGTGAGTTTAATTTTACAGTTGAAAGAATGGAGGATTGTTTTTATAGGAGAATTAATTTTCAATCCAAATCAAATTATACGTTTTCAAAAACTGTTATGCAACAGATGTTATATGTTTGTAAGCAAATCATTGAACAAAAAGTAATTTATGAAACTAGATCGTCACGATAAAACTGAGAGAAAACAGGAAACAAAAGTGTATAGACTATTGTTTGAATTCTTGCATTTATTCGGCATGGTGGGTTCAAGGTTGAATTGAACTGATTTTGTTAGAAGTAAATTTAACTTTTTGATACAGTTCTTTTCATCAGCTTTTCTTAAGAATGAATGAACACTTGTTAAAGAAAATTTAAATGTTCCCTGCTTGTTTCCTCAGAATCTACGTTATAAGGATATTCAAAACGTATTTTCTTCAGTGGCCACGTCTTCCAATCGGAAAATAAAGTTTATTATTAAGCTTATTATAATAATAGATGATAATTTATACAAATTCTTGTTAACAATTTATATAAATTGATAATAGATAACAATTTATAAAAATATGTTTAAATGAGTAAAATTTTTAAACTTTTTTTAAAACGTCACAGCAACTGGCAGATTCTTCATTTTTGCTGTCTGATTTTTTTTTAAATTTCATATATTGTATGTTTTTCGAAAGCGATTATTTAAACAGATTATTTGTAATTTCCACATTATTTAAATTTTTTGTAAATATTCTTACAAGAGAACAAGGTTTAAATCCAAAGCTTACAACAATAACATAATGCTGAAAACAAATGTAATTTATTAGTTTACATTACATAAGCTAAAGGAATTTAAATGCAGAAGCATTATTCAGTCAAATAAAAAGAATTTTCTCAAATAAATTCAGAGGAAAAATTCCGTCTGAAATCTTGCTAAGCTCATGATGAGGATAATTATGTTACAAAAAAAAAAAAAAAAAATCCAAATTCTGACCGTGGATTGTTTGTTGAAAAGTCCAGACGACTCAATAACGGATCAAGACGCTTTATTCAACTAAAAAGCATAAATTCACAGTAGCAAAACACAGACGAAGCGTACGTAAAACAGCACTTGCAATAAACAGCAGCACATATCAATTGTAATAACATAAAGTGTTCAGAGAGATGACAAAGGAGATATTATTCCAAAGCGACTACTAGCTTGAGCAAATGCTTTTATTGATACCCTTACATGCATAGAATGTTCTAGAATGATATTGTATTTTTGCTCTTGCACGATGTATCGGCAAAATTCCAGCGGTTACAGGAAGTTTCATTTTTGTTACCAAAATTATCAAATTTATCGTCAAGTCACTAAATGATCGCCAGATTTATCACCAAGGCCATAGGACATTGATGCGGCATCCTTATTATATTCGTGAAATTATCGTCCTTATCAAGACGCTTCACAGGTTTATAACAATACTAGCTTTTTTTTTTAATATTCTTTCTTTCTATAATTTTTATATACGAATATACCTTTTCTTTGTTTAGTACTATCTACTTTTGGCTACCAGTTGATTCGCTAAGATTATCACATGGTAAAAATTTCATAAAATTTTTTTAATATTTAGCTTGATTTTAATGAACCCACCTATAAAGCAGCTTAAAAATTCAAATTTTGATAACGAATGTAATCTATATTATTTTACAGACCATACAAGCATTTGTTCACTGTGATATGCATACATGTAATGAGATTAATTAACGTACAATCACAGTTCCATGGCAAATGAAACTGCTCATGCTGCATCTAATTGCTCATTATGTGACATCAAGCATTTTTCTCCCCCTCCTGCAAAAGGCACAAGGGATTCCAAAATTAAATTTGTTCTCTCTTTTAATGAATTTACATTATCAGAAATAGGTTTCATTCCTTTTAAATAAAGTTTTAATATAATGATGCCAAATAATAGCATTGATTCTTGATAAAATTTATCCATGGTTTAAAAAAAATAGTTAAACAGCAGCGTTATTATGTTAATAAGAGATGCAAAAAAAAAAAAAAAAAAAAAAAAAAAAAAAAGAGTCGTTTCTTCTCCTTTTTAAAATTTTCAGAACTATGATAGATGGTTTTGTTTAAGGTCCATTTTACTACAAGCTAACTGACAAAGTAAGTATTATTGAAACTTTTACCGACATAATTTTAAAAATATGCTTCGAAAAATTGAGAACTTTGATAACCCAAATCTTATCGGAGAAATCTTTTGAAACATGCGAACTTTGGAGAGATAGAAAGGATTAAGCGATTGTCAAGAATCTGTTTCCTAATCTTACAAGTATTGTTATCAGACGACTCATTGCTTTCGACATGTCTTAATCTCTATCGATATCGTTAAACATGGTGATTGACTTATCAATGAACTCCGAGCTGCGAGATAATATTTGGAAAATAATTTTATAATTTTTTTTTATGCATATAAGGACGGAAAAAATTATTGATAAAAATTGCATCGTGTTAAAAATGATTAAAATGGATGCTTGCAATTCAAAGGATTGAATAACAACGGAATACAAAGGAACTCGATTAGATCTTTTTTTGAAAATAAGTAAAAACAACATTGTAATGTAAAAATCAAAATTTGATAGAATATGAATGGATTGGTATAATTCAATTTATTGGTTACTTTGGAGTGGTTCTCGCAACTTAGAAGATAGTTAATTAAAGTGATATCCTCGTTACTTAATACAACAATAAGCAAGCCGGCGTCCTGGCATAGAGGTAGCGCATCTTCCCCGTGACCTGGGCGTCCTGGGTTCGTGTCCCGGTTCGGGCATGATTGTTCTTCATCTGTTCTATCTGTGAGACGTGTGAATGTGCCGCCCTGTAAAAAGGGGTTGTGCAAGCGAATGTGATGCGTGAGTAGCTAAGACGTACTCTTCGCCCTAGTTGGGGCTACTAAAACAAGAGACGCTCCCTTGGCTTAAAATCGCTGACTTCCTCAGCGAGCTTGTCCATGGCAAGTGTCATTATAAACAACAACAATAAGCAAACTTCTATACAACCCATTATTAAGAAGATGCTTGACTTTGAAAAATTAATTTAAAGCCATAATTGGTAAATGCGAAGCATGAACCTACGAACCTTCGATTCCGAATTCTACCATAAAGCCCCCACAGACTTGAACAGATTTTCAGCTTTAAGTTGAAAGTGTTCACAAAATCTATTATAGGCACAAAGTCTATCATCGTCTTTAGTTTTAATATTGCCCTTGGTTCATTTCATTATATGATGTTGAGTTGAAATTTATTCTGAGACTTACTCAACGAATGAAATGATTTCAGTAACTTTACAATAAAATGAAGCAAATGCTATATTGACATATAATAAATAGCATGAGTGGTTCAACAAAGAAAAATTATGCATAGTATTTTCATAACGAAGTATAGTATATTTTTAATCGTACTTGGAATTAAAAATCGAAATAAACGTATTAATATTCTGTATTCACAACATATCACACATTTAATGCCTAAATATCTCTAATTTTTTTGCCTCGCCTACCCACCCCCCTTTGGTAGGGCAATGCCATTGGAGATCCTGTTCTTTGTATTCTTGTTCTGATTTAAATTTCGCGTAACATATTCTTATTATTTCTACCTTCATATGGAGAAACTTATTATGAAATAAGTTAAAGAGTAAATTGAAAAAATAAATAATTATTATTGAATATTATTGATTAAAATAAAGAGCATCATTGAATAAATAAATAACTATTGAATATTACTGAATAAAATAAAGAGCATCATTGAATAAATAGATTATTATTATTTAATCTATACTTATATATAAAGCTCAGTGTGTTTGTGTGTGTTGGCGCTCTACAGAAAAGACCATTTGACCTACAGCTACCAAATTTGGTGCGTGTATACCTTGGAAGTCGGGAAGGTGCACCTGGGGTCCCTTTTTTTGAAATTTTAATTAGAATTTTAATTATTAATTAAAAACTAACTTTCCCGCCAAAAAAATCCTTTCATTTTCCCCACCGCCAAATGAGTAAAGCTTCAATTTTTTTTCCCCCAACAGCAATGAGGCTAGGGCTAACATTTTTCGGCCGATTATTTCAAACGGTTCTGTTTATTTTCTTAATGTTTTATGCATTTAAAATTAAATATTGTTAACTAATCAATCTTTCAGATTCATTCTGAAGTACTTTTGAATTAAAATAAAACAGATTAAAGGAAATTAAAAATTTCTAATCTACATAGCGTTATCCCAACTGGCGTAGAAAAATTCACGCATTTGCGTTACCGTAACTGGCGTTGAAAATTCACGCATGCGCATTGTATTCTGCTTGTTTACATTTAAACGGAAGCGGACTCGATTTAAATTATTTTTAGGTTAGTTGTATGCTTTTGTAATTAAATTGTATTTATGTTAGTTTAAGTTAATCGTTTTTTAAGTAATTTTTTTAACCTGTTTTCGACCGATTATTTTAAACGATTCTGTTTATTTTCTTAGTGTTTGATGTATTTAAAATTAAACATTGTTAATTAATATACCTGCTCAAGATGAATCTGAAAAAATTTTGTTGACAAATTCTTGAGATATTACATAAATTAAGAAAGATATTCTTTAGTGCCCATAAGGTTTAAATGCTCAGTGACTCTGTTTTCAGTACTCATATATATATATATATATATATATATATATATATATATATATATATATATATATATATATATATAGCTTCGTTTCAGTAAAAAAATATTATTATATTAATTGCAATTTAACCATTTCCACTTTAATTTAAAGCATAAATTCTACGGGAGCTAACAGAAAATTGGAGAGATACAGATTACGTTATAACTGAAGGCCTTTATAATATTCTGAGTGAATTGAAATTTGAAGTTTTAAAATATTTTAATGAAGAAGCTATTAAAGTAAGAATTACATAAAATAGTTTATTATTAAAATTTTAACGAGCATTAAGATCAGCGAACCGGCTGGTCGCCAAAGGCGGCTAGTATTGTAAAATACAATAAAGAGCATCATTCTACTATTTGATATAGAAACTATTAAAAGTATCTCTAAATATTTATTAAGTTCGAAATAATTAAATGTCATTTAATTTGTTTTCTGTTAAAATTAAAATTGTCACTTTATTTTTTCTTTCTTTATGATGCAGAATTCAGCAGTATTCCTATATAAGCAGCTATTTTGTTATGCACAATTCAAGGTTTATAGATTGTAATTCCATTGTGAAGGTGCCTTTTTATTCTCCAAAAGTCACGCTTGTTTCTTCTTATTTTTTTCTCCACCGGATCATTTAACTTTAAAGTAGAAAATGATTTAAAAAAAAAAAAAAAAAACTAGGTCGCAATAACCTTTTATTCAATTGGAACTTTTGTCTTTTACTTCTAAAATTTTATGAAATCTGATGATTAGAATGAAATGTTTAGAATCACCAGATTATTGTTTGACACATTTATAATCATGAATAAAGTGGTATCCCCATTTAAATATTTTCTATAAGAATCGAGCATTAAATAATGAAACAAATTTTAAAAGTTAAAAAAAAAGGTAGAAATTGTCGATATTATCGATTTATAGAATAATTAGGAATTATTTTTGTTTAAATCAGTCATCAAAGGCGTACTTTTGATATGTTTTGAACAAATTACTGGAAACAAAGAGGAAAAAAATAGAACTGAATGATAAATGAATGCAATTATTCAAACTAGAAAATCATAAATTCTTTTAAGAAACTGATTATTGCGTTATAAATGGCTTGTTGTGCAAAGAGTTGGAATTACTTTAATTTTTGACAAGAAATTCGGCACTTGCGGTGCAGTCTGCAATAGAATTTATAATTTATCAAATGGTAATTGGTTCTCAATTGTATAAATGTACTAAAATATTAGTAAAATTAAAACTGATTGAAATAAAACTTGGAAAAGAATTTCTTCTATTTTGCATTTGTCAATAACGGGGTTAATAAAACTTATTAATTATCATTCTTTGGTTGAGTAAAGCATCTGAACCTGCAGTTTAAAAAAAAAATCAAAGATTAAGAATGATAATTTTTTTTATATTTCCATCCACTCATAGGTCTTATAAAATTATGTCTTGATGTTTCTTTGAAAGCAGGCAAATGTTTCATGCATCTTTGCTTACAATTCTTGTGTTTATTCTGAGACAAAGTCGGAGGAAGAAATATTCGTAGACTTTGACATCTGAAAAATTGATGAAGAATAAAAATTTTAATTCAGAATGGAAACAAACGAGGGAAAAGTCTGGAAATCTTTCTGAGAAGAAATTAGCTTTCCAAAAAGACGTAAATATAGATCTACTGTAGAAAAGTTATCTAATTTTAAAACATTAAGGTTTAATATAAGTGTAGAAGCTCACTTACTCCATTCTCATCTGAATTATTTCTCAAAAAATAAAAAATACAGTCGGCGAGGAGTAAAGCTAAAAATTTTACAATGACATAAAAGAAAAGGAAAAGCAATATCAAAGAAAGTGAAATAACAGCATGATACTCGATTACTTCCAGATGTTGAAAAGATATTATGTGCGTTCATTCACTAGAAAAAAGCAAAAGAGAAAGAGAAAACGCTACTTTATAAGGATTTGTACCCCTTTTCCATAACGACATTTATCAATTAAATCATGGCTGAGCTGCAATATAAATATTAAGCAAATATTTCTGATGTGAAAAACCTACATAGTAATGCCAAAATATTTTAATTTGAATTATTTCCCCCAAAATATGAAATGGTTTTGTAAGAAAAAGCTTTGATAAAAAAATTGGATTTTATTTTTGAAAATTAAATAAAAATCAGTCATCAAGAAATAAAAATCAAGGAAAAAAATGATACTGAATAAAAATGGCATTGAAAATAATTTATCTCAAATTAAGTTATGCTTTGTTTCTTCGTCTGAACAATTTATAGAATCAAAAAAAAAAAAAAAAAATGGAATGTTTTATGTCTCATGTTTAATGTATAAGTAGAAAACCAACTTCATCCTATTTTTGACTCACCAATTTTTACCCTTATGATTCTAGTGAATGTGATATGCTGTTTCGAAAAAATTGTTTAAAAATTGCTATTTCCTCCCCATTTAAATAAATGCCATTTATATTTTATATACATAAATGAAAACCAATGAAAAGTATCTGAAATATTTTTTTTTCATAATAAATACAGTAGAAAAAAGTCACACAAAAATAAAATAGACGAACTCATTTTAGAAAGAATTACAAATTGTATTCTTTGTTGTTTGTCAGAAGTGCTTTGAGCCTTCAGTTACGAAGGATATCTCTACACTTGATTTTATTCAAGCAACTGCTAAACGGAATTCATAAATGGAATAGAATTTCACGAAGTGCTTTTTTCAACCTTTTCAATAGAAAACTGAAAATGAATTGCGAATTCAGAACTCTCCAAACGTAAACTAGTAGAAAGTGTAAAATTCCATTGTCCATAATGTCTGGATTTGTAAATTTCATAATGTCTGGATTTGTAAAACCTATTTTCCACCGGCCTTTGTGCACCCACAGCAAATAGACACCGAAGCCGGCGATTGTCTGTGACGTCACAGAGGTCAATCCTACGCTCAACTTGTGAAAAGAAACACATTCCGCTTACGTCTATTGCTAATTATTCACGCAGTAAGCAAGGTCGCTTATCACGTTTCAGAAATGATTCAATAACGTGTCGATGGAAATTTTCCGCGTTAAAGAAACAGCCACAACTTGTCTCTTTTTTGCTTGCACGGAAACGGTAAAATAAAATTGAAACAATAATAATAAAAACACATGAATGCGATCTGCCTGATTAACCGGTTTTCGAACTGATTAATAAGATAAAAACAGACATTTCCTGAGGAAACTGAGCGGAAAGTTACGTGTTCGCAAATTAACGGATTTCGATGATATTCCTTGTTAAAAATTATTGCAAATGCCGCCCTTCGAATGTTCAAAGAAATGTCACGCTGGAAAAATAATGTTTTGACATTCTTGAAAATTACAAACCTTGATAAAAAAAAAAAAAAAAAAAAAAAAAAAAAAAAATGAGATTTCCTTCCTTCAATACGTCGGATATTAAAATATCCAAACTAAGTAGGAATAATTCCAATTAATTAATTTCAATGACAAATTTTTTATGAGTAACATTTACAAAAAATGAGAAACACATATTTTCAAGAACACGCTAAATATAATGATATAAACTCATGGTATAAACAAACAAAAAAAATGAAAAGTGTTTGAAAATATGGTCAAACCCAACTTGCTCATAATATTTTTTAACCCTTTAAAGGGCCATTTTTTTTCTAGTCATATTATGTTAAAATATTTTTAGGCTTAAAATTAGAATAAGAAAAGGGATTTATTTAAGCTTATTAGATAAATTTAATTTGATTTGATTAATTAATAATTAAGTAACAAATCAAGACGCATCATTTTGTCTGAGATAAGGAATGAAGCATCTAAGTTTCTGACTTACTAAAAAAATTTGTCAGAACTTATGCCAACCTATAAAATTTCATACAAAGATTGATAAATTTGGTGGAAAGCAAACACTTCTCACGGCCCTAGGAAGGGTTAAATAAAATCTAGGCTTAATAATTTGGCAGCAAATTGAAACTAAGATTGGTTGCCTTCCTGATAAACTGACCAGATACTCATTTTTAAAAGTTTGTCCGGAATTGAAAAGGTTTCGGATTTGAAAAAATTTTGAATAAATTCTCCAAGACATTCCAGATTCTTACCTTGAGTAGCTAATTAAAACTAATGAGGTTTAATAAAAAAGTAGTTTTAAAGGACTTATTCTTCTCACCTTTTACTGCACAGAGAATATGATTACGGTTATATAACGGTTGAAGAAGAATCGATCTGAGAAAAAAGTAATAAAAAATTGTAAAACATTTATATATTCTTTTCCCTCCCAGTTATATTTTCATCATTTTGAAAATTTTTAATAGTTTATTTTTTTTAACGTTTTGGAGATTCCTCTCCCATTTTGTCCAACTGCCCGAACAAAATGCCCCTCTTTTTTTAAATAACTAGGGGATCCTTCCGGAGATTGATCCTTGAGGTTCCAAATTGCCCCAATTGAAGGTAATTAGAGGTTGATTGAGTCCTATGGGCCATCACCAGACACTGCGCAATCCTTCCCTTGAAATGCAAGTCCCGTCATTGACGGGAGGTAGCTAACCTCCACCTCTTTCTGTACCCATCAGGGAGACGAGAACCAACCACCATACCGGAAACTTCTCAGTCTCATTTTTGAGGTGCCCCTCCCCCCGTGGGAGTCAACATCTCCTCTGAAAGTAGCTTTACTTCAATGATTCTGGATATAGATATTTACTGCTACTTTAAAGTGCATTTAAAGTGATTACATTTTGATAAAGGAATTATTTATCAGTTTCCAACTCCCCTCCCGCTTTTTGTTCTACAAATGCATAAACCGCAATGTTTTTGTTGATATCTAAAACATTTTAATTTAAAAATTGCCAGTGAATTTTAGATTAAAGCCATTTAAATTAAATGCTTAGTGCATCAATGAATTTGATTGTAATAATACAAACGAAATCCGAGATAGAAATTAATACTCAGTATTTCATTATATTCTAAAAGCGCTATAAAATGTGTGTCACATTAAAGATTACTATAGGAAGATAAATTTATATAAGCTTAAAACTTCAATATTCCTATTACAAATAAAATCATAATATTAATAAAATTACGGTTAATTGCTAATAAAATTCTGTAAGATTAATATATTCAAAGTGATAGGATTGTATTTTGTATCAGGTAAAGCAATCAGACTAACAAGACCAAGGGCCTCCATCACTGTCATAAAAGCAACAATTCTGTCTTGAAGACAAAGCATGGTGTAAAAACTTTTGCTGTCATAAAAACTAAAGGCCTTAATTTCCTTTAAGCGATTTTCACAATTTCTCTCGGGCCTACTTTTGTTACCAAGTCACGTCAGTTCCACTTCAATTCAGAACATCGACGACCATGTTTGGCAAAATAAAAATAAAATAAAAAAACAATTGAAGTTCCGAGACCATTTCATCTTGCCGAAATTTCATTTCAAAAAGCTATGAAGAAATCTCCGATCATCTGCAGATTTTGTTCCACTTTTTTCGCCCCACACGAGCAAAAGGACATCAAGGTCTCACGCTGGAGCATGCTCTCGTCTTCTACCAGCATCGGGCAACAAAATGGCTGCCACTGCAAGGACACTTCCGTATCTTTGGGACACAGAGACGGGGGTGCTTCGGGTCTTTGTTCACGTGACACGGGAATGGCCTCGCCCTCAATAGAGGGTTACGCCCACCCTAGACTGATTTTGCAGTGAATCTTTCTTCTCCTAAACGAGCGAAATTCTGAGATTTGAACAACCGGTGTGGCTCAAGGGTGAAATAAAAACCCGACCGCGTATTCCGTCATTGGAATTTGATCGATTTTTGTTTATTCACGTGATATGGGTGCAAGGAAACATTGTTTAGTGATAAGTAAGGATATGTTACATTAATAATTCATAAGAAAGCTTCTGTTTTTATTGCTCTTATTCGTGCAATATTCTAGTGGAAGTTTTTTTTTTTTGTTGTCTGTCTGAAGATATCCAGCTCTGTACGACCAGAAATTACTTTATGAACAAAATATAAATCTGAATTATTGTTTTTGGAATCGATTTTCTACACATTTATCTGACACTCAACCGATAACTAGAAAAGCATTATTTGAAAAATATATGTGCAAATAAATCCTTTTAACCTCTGTATATCAAAGTAAAATCATTATCTTTCATACTTTCAGCCTATTCTCGATGAGCTTCTGGAAACTTTTCAAATTTCGAAATGGAAATTTCTAATACATTATCAGCATTTTTAATTAAAGATACTCTGTTTCGAAGTTATTGGCAGTTCAGCCAATAATTTGGATGTTCTTTCTACGATTTTATGCTTGGCAATAATCACAGTAGTATATATAGTTTTGAGTTCCACTTTCCAAAATTTCCATGAATTGCAACCACTTAAAAGGATTAATGTGTACGCATAATGAATTTCGGAATGGCTATTGATTTTTTCAAAGTGTCTGTGCCCATTTAATTACATGTTTATATACACTCTTCGTTAAAAAATTTCATAAAACGTTTAATGAATATAAGTTTTAGAAGTAGTATTCATTCTAATTATGTTTTTATCATAAAATATCCATTTCTTTTATATCTTATGGAACTGTGTATCCCCCCCTTGTATTACAAAGCAGCAGAAAAAAAGGGGGGGTGCCATCATATTAGCATAAGACATTTTTCAGTCTCGACAATGTTATTATAATTATTGGAAAGTATCGTGAAGATACTGTAAAAATATTATTAGGCATTTTATGTTAATAGGATAAAAAAACATAAAGATGGTAGGGTGGACAGAAATATCATATCGCAGTTCCTTTATAGGATTCCTTGCAAAAATGCCACATTTTATAAACGTTGAAATGAGAGAACATGGGATTTTATTGAAACATGATCACTTTGTTTTCCAATGCGTCATGAATCTGCTTTAAATTGAACGATTTTCTTTTGATTTTTTTAAGGTTATATTATTATGAAAAGGAAAGTTATGGGAAAGATTTTCTTTATGATTTAAAAGCTCCATCTATGCCTAAAGAGTGTGAAAGCCACAAAGGCTGGATAGATACTTTAACTGGAATAGTAAAGATTCATTAGTTTTTCCTTCAAACAAGCATGAAATTCTTGAAACTGTACTTGTTATTGAAGAAATAGATCATGTTTATTCGAAACAGATGGAACAGCTGATTTTTCCCTTGGCTATTTTTTTTCAAAACTCTTCATTCATTTAATACAAATCCCAACCTGTAGCATGAATGCATGCATGGTGGATCAGTTAGGGCATTGTTAGTAAGGAACGTTAGGAAAGTAACGTTGACTATGGCATAATGTGCAAAACAAATAAATTAGAATTTAAAAAACTATAGAATTTTGTTTTGAAAATTATGCGAACTACTAG
Source organism: Argiope bruennichi (assembly GCF_947563725.1). NCBI lineage: Eukaryota > Metazoa > Arthropoda > Arachnida > Araneae > Araneidae > Argiope > Argiope bruennichi. The sequence continues at coordinate 96,311,133 of NC_079154.1, read as the reverse complement.
GTAACAGTAAAAGAAGAGGTATAAAAAGCAGTATAAGGGGGGGGGATTTTAAATTAATTTATTTTTCATGGACACATAATTTAAACCGACAACATTCTTACTAAGTAGGTATGTAACAAGGACAAATAGCGATATAAACAGAATTAATAGTATTATTAAAATGTAATAAAAATAAAATCGAATATAAAGCCTACAATTCCAGGCTTTCAGCTCTTCAACTAACCTACCTCTTAATATTCTTAATAATGATTTCTTTAAATGAATTTTCATTTAGAGGACAGGTATGAGAGTAAGGAGTACTCAAAGATAATTATTAAGGAATACGAAAGAAAATAAAAGTTGAATATCGATGTTTTAATGAATTATCACTCAATGCGTCAGCTTTATTTAACACAACAATAGAATAATTCTTTAAGCTTCAATTAGGAGAATGGGTATCAATGTGTTCAAAAACATATTCGACTACAGAAAATTATTTTATATCTGGAGTGATAACCTATGTCATAGCCAAAAGTAATATAATTACTTTTGGCTATGGCATTTATTTGGAATAAGTATTTGATAAAGAAAGTGCGAACGAATTTAAAAATAATATTACTGAGACTCACTTTAAACCAAAAATTTTGAAATTAGATACATTTTTCAATAATTCCAAGCCTATTACATATAAATAGTTAAATGAACCATTCAAATGCTGCTTTTAAGCTATCTAATATTAATTCATTGTGTTTATTCGACATAAAAAATAAGAATACATTCAATTGTTTGTTTATTCAATTCACATAGTCTGTAAATCGTCCTTAGTTTTTATTTCTCAGCTTTCCTCATTTTAATTTTTGATGCGTTTCCCATTAACGCTTCATTAGATCCATTGAAAAAGAAACCTTGAAACACTACACCAAGCTCAGCTGCAATCTGATTAGAATAACACTTGGGTCCAGTTTGAGAAGACAGTCTTTTGAATTGCTAATTCAAAGACGAATGTCCTAATTACCGAATATTCAATTTCAATAATTAAGCCATTAATGGCTTGCCATTGAAAAGTTTAGATACACCCATACTTATGAATATAGGATTCATTCTTGTTTCATTAACCTGTTGTTGCCACAGAAATGATTATATCTTTTATACCAACTGGTAAGGGAAAGGAAAACAAAAATTGACTTCTTCAATGTGGCAAGGCAGCTTATATCTTCGCTATTGTCACGCAATGAATAAAACATAAATAAAAAAACGTCTATACAAAAATAGAAAAAGTATCCAGATGCAAAATGCTGCTAATTTTCCGTAACCAAGAATATAAATAAAAAATGTATTTTTCATCTTTTTTTTTTTAAATGATGGCGAATAATTGGTGGTCACGATGAATAATGAATGCATTTATTACCCTGAATTTCATAGAAAAAAAAGTATCATGTACAAGGAAAGCTAATAAATGATCGACTAAGTTTTTATGAGAAATTCGTAGAAATTAACAGAAAAGTTATAAATAAGCATATCCATTTTTATTGATATTGAAAATAATTAATTACAGTACCCTTTCGAATATCTGGTTCGCGACTATTCGTCTTCCGTGCTATCCGGCTTCGTTTTTAAAAAATTAAAAATTTTGATTCTTACTTTTAATTACTGTTTCAGAATTACTTTTTCATTACTGTGTACCGTTTATCAGTAAAAAATGAAATTAATTTGAGTCAATTTTCTTAAGAAATTGACCCACGATTAATGTTAATGTTTTGTTTATATTTCCAGCACTTAAGGTAGGCATTACAGAATTTATGTTAAAATGTGAACAGATTATATCCTTTAACTTATTTTTTATCTTATAAATTCTTCAAATGTACATTACAGTATCTAAACAAATATTGTCACGTTTATAGGCTTAAGAAGAGAACACTTTTGAACAATATCACTTTATTTAAAGTCAACCAAAGACCTCGGTTACTACAAATGAAGCTCTTATATATACATGTAGAATGTTCTAGAACATTCCTAGAACTAACTAAAGAGGAAATGACGTACAAGGATTAAGGAAATTATAATTTGAATATTCCAGAAACTTCTGGAAGAACTGAAAGGAAAATAAATTAATAAATAACAAATTTTTTTCCCGAGGATCGAACCAGCAATCTCTTTGCCCGCAGTCCGATGTTTTATCAACGAGCCACGGAGACATGTGGCTAGCTTCGTTGCATTGCTTCCTCCTCAAGAGAACAGCGTCTCGATGTTATAGACGAAGGTCCTTAGAGCGTGATCTTGTCATGGGTCCGGTATAGGGCGGGGTCGTCTTCTGAAAATCCACTTCGTCTAGATCAGGATTCCGTATGTCCTGTCCCACGGTCGTGGAATCTGAAAATATATCCTCTTGGGCTTCTGGAGCGTAGTAGGGCTTCATCCTCAGCACATGAACAATGTCCTTTGACTTACGTCTCCTAGAATTTGGATCAAAGTCCTGGACCTCGTAAGTGACCTCCGAAAGTTGACGCAGGACTTCATACGGACCGAAATAATTCTTGAGAAGCTTTTCGGAGCGGCCCACCTTCCTTATAGGAATAAAGATCCACACTAAGTCACCAGGCCGATACAGCACTGCGCGATGTTTTGAATTATAATGACGTCGGTCTTTCTCTTGGGCATCAAAGGTGCGGATTCGAGCCAACTGACGCGATTCTTCTGCGCGGGTTACTAGCCCCGTGACATAGTCTTGTCCTGTATCCTCGATTGGGTGATGGAACATAGTATCGAGTGTAGTTTCGGCTTCCCGCCCAAATGTCAGGAAGAATGGAGTATACCCAGTGGTGCTCTGTTTAGCCGTATTATAAGCAAAAGTGACGAACGGCAGAATTAGGTCCCATGTTTTATGTTCGATATCGACGTACATCGACAGCATATCCGCTAACGTCTTGTTGAAGCGTTCCGTGAGTCCATTCGTCTGCGGGTGATAGGCGGTAGTCATCCTATGCACCACGTTGCATTGATTGTTAATTTCGGCTACGAGCTTTGACTGGAAAACTTGACCTCGGTCCGTGATAATGGTTCTAGGGGCTCCGTGAGTTAGAAGAATCTCTTCCACGAAGAACTTTGCTACTTCTGGTGCTTCTGCAGTGGGAATGGCTTTTGTGACGGCGTATCGTGTAAGATAATCCGTACACACGATTATCCACCTATTTCCTTCTTGAGACTTCGGAAATCGACCAAGCAGGTCCATCCCTACACGCTCGAACGGGATTTCGGTTGGAGGTAGGGGAACCAAGTATCCGGGTGGTTTCAGAGGAACCGTCTTTCGTCTTTGGCACTCCCTGCAATGCCTTACGTAATGGCAGACGCTTCGAAAAAGTCGGGGCCAGAAGAACCTCCTCCGAAGACGATCGTACGTCCTTGAAAATCCAAGATGTCCAGCTGTAGGCTCGTCGTGAAAATGACGAAGGATTTCTAACCGCATTTTCTTAGGAATGACTGGAAGCCACTGTTTTCCGGATGGGTCAAAATTTTTCTTGCAGAGTATGTCATTCACTATAGAGAACCCCGAACTTGATAAATCTGGCGACTCCTCGCAAGCTTTGATATGCTGGGCCAGTGATGGATCGCGACGTTGTTCCGACACCAAATCAATCATTGCCGCCAGGGTCTCTGTTTTCAGCACGTTGTCGTCAGGCACAGGATTTCGGGACAGACTATCAGCGTCGGCATGCTTCTTTCCACTTTTGTGAACAATACAGGCGTCATATTCCTGAAGCCTCAAAGCCCATCTTGCTAATCGACCAGAAGGATCTCGTAAATTAGCTAACCAGCATAGCGAGTGATGATCCGTAATTATTTTAAAGGACTTCCCAAAGAGATATGGACGGAATTTTGCTATCGCCCATATAACTGCAAGGCATTCGCGTTCAGTGGTCGAATAGTTTCGCTCTGCTTTAGATAGGGTCCTTGAAGCATATGCAATGACTCTTTCCTTTCCGTCTTGCTGCTGGACTAACACAGCTCCAATACCGTACCCACTGGCGTCGGTATGCAGTTCGGTGGGAGCGTCTTCGTCGAAAAGTGCCAACACAGGTTGCGAAGTCAATGCTGATTTAAGGTCTCTGAACGAGTCTTTTTGAGCTTTATTCCAGCAGAATTTAGCGTCCCCTTTTAAGAGCTCTTGGAGAGGCTTAGCCCGAAAACAGAAGTTTTGGATGAACCGTCTGTAATAAGAGCACAGTCCCATGAAACTTCTTACATCGTGCACAGTCTTCGGTGTAGGAAAGTTGGTGACAGCGGACACTTTATCGGGATCAGGTTTCACGCCTTTTCCGGAAACAAGATGTCCAAGTATTTTGATCTCCTTGGCTCCAAAATGGCACTTTTTCGGATTTAAGGTAAGTCCGGCTTCCTGTATGCAAGAAAGTACGCAATGCAGCCGATGCAAATGTTCAGAAAAGGTCTTCGAAAATACAATTATATCGTCCAAGTAGCAGAGGCACATCTTCCACTTTAAGTGACGTAATAAATTGTCCATAGTTCTTTCAAACGTGGCGGGTGCGTTACACAATCCGAACGGCATTACCTTGAATTCATACAGCCCTTCACTAGTGATGAAGGCCGTTTTCTCCCTATCTGCCTCGTCCACTTCGATTTGCCAATACCCCGAGTGCAGGTCCATCGATGAGAAGTATTGAGCTCCTTTCAAGCAATCCAAAATGTCGTCGATTCTGGGTAAGGGATAGACGTCTTTTTTAGTAACTCTATTCAGACGACGATAGTCCACGCAGAAACGCCAGCTGCCATCTTTCTTACGAACTATCACCACTGGAGACGACCATGGACTCTCCGATGGTTGAATAATATCTCGCATCAGCATCTTATCGACTTCGTCGTTGATTATGCGTCGCTCCACTGGCGATACCCGATAAGGTCGTTGGCTGATCGCAGGGTGGTTTCCGGTGTTTATCCTGTGTTTTACGTTGATCTTGCGGTTTTGGCGCTGTGGTCCACCATGGAATGAATCTTGAAAATTTCGCAGCAGATTTTGCATCTGCTTCCGCTGCTCAGCACTCAGGGTCGCGGCCATCATTTGGGAACAGTCGATTGGGTCAGTGTACGTCGAGACTTCCACATCGGCAAATGAAGGCACTTCGGTCAGAGTATTTAGGCCGTCGGTGCTGAAAGAATTAGCGTAACCAACACACATGCCTCTTGGGATGTAGCGTGCTTGTGTTTGCCCGTTGGCCACCCAGAGCATACCCTTGTTTTGGAAAAAAGAGGCTATAGTGGAGGGAATGGCAATTCCTTGATTGATGCTTAGACTTTTATTCCCTTCCACAACTAAATCAGTGGCGTCATGTACGTCCGGTGATTGCACTATAATACGTTTGAAGGAACAACCAGGTATGATAAAGTCCGAAACGGCATACAAGTTGAAAGTCTGAGGCGCCGTCTGTTCTTGAAAAACGTCATCAAATGCGAGTTCAGCTCGGCCACAGTCCAAGACAGCTTGTGATGCTTTTAAGAAGTCAAAACCCAAAATGATGTCATGGCTGCAATTCGGCATAACAATGAACTGGTAGGGCTGTGTTCGGTCATTTATGGTAAGTTGAAAGACACAAGTTCCTAACGGCTTTGCATAATTGCCGTCGGCGACCTTCAGAATAATGTTTTCCGAGTCGCTGAACATGACTTTCCGCCGTTTCCGCCGGTATGCTTCGGAGACGACAGAAAAAGATGCACCAGAGTCTACCAGCGCTTTGCCGGGATGGTCGTCAAGAAGAACGTCGATGCGATTCCCGTGCAATTTAGCGGCAAATGGAGGATTCTGAGAAATCGCGGCCTCACCTCCAACACAGGTCGCGGAACTTAGTTTTCCTCATTTCGGCGGTTCGGCGACTGGCTATATCTTCTGTAGGGAGACGGCGATCTATAACGGCGGGTAGGCGATCGTCCTCGACTCGGACTTGGTGAAGGATTTCTGCCCGTTTCTCGATTGATGTCAGCGGTACGATTGTATGTCCGGTAAGAAGTTGCGTCACGTCTGTCGTTCTTGAATTGGTCAACAAATGAAGATCTTCTATCTCTGCAATAGCGTACTACGTGACCTGGGCGGCCGCAATGGAAACAGACTGGCCGATTGTCGGTGGTACGCCATACGTCGGTTTTCCTCGGCATCTGGTTCTGTTGAGGCCATGAAGTCTGAGCAGGCCTACTATATATTGGTTGCATGCGGCGTTTAGGTGCTTGAGCGACTCTTCCCAAGTTTTCACGAGATATAGGAGCCAACGATTGCTCGATTTCCTCTCGTACGATGCTTTCGATGGATTGTAGTTCGGAATATTGGCTTTCGACTTGTGGTGCAGTCATTCTTTGTATTTCTTCCCGAACAATTTTGCGTATCAGCGATGTTAACGGTTGCTCCTCATCCACGGAAGCTATGGGAATAACATTGGGTAAACGAGAAAACTTCTGACGTCTAATTCTTTTTTGTTGCATTTCCTCGATGTACTGGCAACATTTAATGAAATCGACTGTCGTTTTTACCTCTTTAGGTAACAGTGCCTGGTACACATCTTCTGCGACTCCTTTCATTAGGTGGGACACTTTTTCTTCGTCGGACATGTTTGGATCTATTTGGTTGCAAAGTCCCAGTACGTCTTGAATATAGGATTGTGTAGCTTCACCAGTATTTTGCGCTCGGCCTTTCAGACGATCTTTTGCTCGCCTTATATACAGTTGGGTGTCACCAAAGGTTTTTGTCAGTTCTTCTTGAAATTCGGCCCACGAGTTCAGTTTATCTTCGTTATTATCAAACCAAGTCCGGGCGGTCCCATCCAGGAAAAAATATACATTAGCTAAGCAAAGTGTGTCATCCCATTGATTGAATTTCGATACTCTAAGGTATTCTTTCATCCATTTGGTCGGATCTTGTCCAGGATCCCCTGTAAAAATTGTTGGCTTTTTAGGCTCCCTTATTAGGGCAGGAGAAATCAGAATAGGTTGAGGTTTTTCTTCTCCTTCCGGCATTTCCGTGCGATTGGGCAGTTTTCGTGGGGCAACAACGAAAGGTCCAAATTCCGGAGGAAGATTTAAGAGTCTGCGGCTTCGCCGTATTTCTTCCGCTTCCAGACTGAGAAGTTACCCGGCGCCTCCACCAAACTTGTCACGTTTATAGGCTTAAGAAGAGAACACTTTTGAACAATATCACTTTATTTAAAGTCAACCAAAGACCTCGGTTACTACAAATGAAGCTCTTATATATACATGTAGAATGTTCTAGAACATTCCTAGAACTAACTAAAGAGGAAATGACGTACAAGGATTAAGGAAATTATAATTTGAATATTCCAGAAACTTCTGGAAGAACTGAAAGGAAAATAAATTAATAAATAACAAATTTTTTTCCCGAGGATCGAACCAGCAATCTCTTTGCCCGCAGTCCGATGTTTTATCAACGAGCCACGGAGACATGTGGCTAGCTTCGTTGCAATATAAACCACCAGTACAGAGCCTTGTATTTTAAATCGACACGTTACATGCAACGGTTTCTATGATTCACCGGGCCTTGCCGCGATTACATTCTACGTGGCTTGAGATGAATGGAGGGTTTTGTACTCAATAAGAAGCGAGAAAATACATATTATTTTTTATCTTATAAAAAATAATATAAGTAAATAATAGTTTAATAATATATGTATGTAATAGTGAGATTTGGTATAAAAGCTTTGTCCTCTGATATTGGTGGGCAAAGAAATGAGCTCATAGAACTCCAGCCTATCCGGCATTTTTGTTATCCGGCCTGCCCTTCCGGCACATTAGACCGGATACTCTGGAGGGTACTGTACTTCCTTTTAACTTCCATATTAAAAAAAATAAATTACATCCATTCCAATCGGAAACAAAGATGTTTTTCTTTTACTTCGGATATCTAAAGAACAATAACGAGTAAAGATATGAATGCGTCTTTGGGAAATATAAAAAGTGGAAAATATTTTACTATGAAACTATTTTATAATAAATGAAAATAAATTCTTCAATTGGAAATATTTCAAATAAATGGCTGAGGTCTTCATTTCTTAGCTCACGTGGCACTTTTTCTATATATCTAATTTGATTAAAAAAAATCTAATCCCCACCTAAATTGAGTGAATGGTATCATTTAATCACCTTCTCCACAAAATGCATGGATACAGTTATTTGTTTTTTAAAAAATCTGATGTATACAATAGATAGGAAGTTATTGAATGCAATAAATAAGAATTTTGTGGGAATATATTAAGATTCTTGCAAAAAAGTAAAATTTTTATTAAGTAAAATTCTACTAAAAGCTAAACAAAAGTGTAGCTATTATAACTATTTTTAATACTATATTATGCATATTGAAAAAACAGGCAAGGAATGATCTTATCTCCTCTCAACAAAATCGTTAGGAGAAATTCAAAAATGTTCTTTTCAATATTGGTATTATAAAAACAATGAAAAGTTTTCTAAATAAAAGCTGGCACGGTGTATTTGAAGCGAATTTAAGAGGTAAATAAATAAAAAATTAAATTAAATGCACTGATATTTCAAACAATATTGCAACGAAAGCGGAAATCGACTTGATTTCGTATAGATCAATATTCAAAACAAAATAAATTGATATCTGAAAAATTAAAAAAGATAGTTATAACTTCTTTTACTATTTTTATTTGGAATGCAACGTTTTCCCAACTAGGCTTAAAGCCACCAAGAACAAATATTTTTATAAATAAGTGCAAGTATAAACAAATATTTAACAAATAAGTAGGTTTTATTTAGAATAATGTAAGATGAGCAAAATCTTTATTTTATTACAGAAAAGTTACTGTAAGAATCTGTGTAGAATAGTCAATTTATAAAAAGAATGCTTTTAACATAAAGTTATTATTTCAAATAAATAAAATCATTTATTAATGTGACTTAATAAATTTTAACTTAATTGTATTATTAGGTCTAAATATGAATATTCAATAATGCTTTTAACATAATTTTATTGTATAGCAGAAGAATTCAAGGAGTATAAGAACAAATAAAGAAATTACGAACCTTCTGCAAAATTAAAAAAATATATATATATATCATGAAATCTTCTAGCAATTATTTCCCGCCGAATGATTCGTTTGCCCTTCATTTAACCGGAAGTTTCTCACACAGGTTTGCATTTCGATTATCATCGCAGTTCTAGAATTCTGGACAGAAATGATTAAAAAAAATCATTTGAATCAGAATTCTTCTGAAATTGTGTTTGTGTTCTAAATTATGTAATGAATGTTGAATAATTGAGATGTCTTAGCATAATTTTTGATTACAGACTGTTAACACAAATTTTTCATCCTGGATCTTCACATGATCTTTGTCAATACGCACGAAGAAAGGCATTTAAAAATCAAATAATGAAATATTGATTTTTCAGAGTTTATAATTTTTATTTTATTTGAAACATGGAAACAGGAAGTGATGCAATTGTCAAAAAATTTAATCGCAGGATTTTAATGAACTATAAGTAACTATGTATTTATTGATTGTGTGAATGTTGATTTTACATCAAAATTGTGTAATTCTATCAATTGTTGCATTAAGTCCGTTTAAAGAAAATCAGTCTGCCCATTAATGCTCAAAAATGCAATGAACTAAACGCGTGAAATTCGGCATAATGTTTTATCACCAGAATTATAATTATGTAATAAATCATAGCTCCAGTAGCTGGAATCCTCCATAGCTGGAAGATAGAATTTTAGCGTGCATTCTTAATGCCTAAATTGAGAATTTATGCAAAATTTTGGATGAAATCGGAACATTCTATTCTGTATATATGTATTCATAATAAGACAGACAGATAAAAAAATTTGAGCTTACAATTACAGTTAATATAATTATTGAAATAATTTCCTGGTTGTGAAATTTATTTAGAAAATATTTTGGAATAAATTCGATCCAAAAATTTATCTCATTATAAATGCAACGATTACAATCAATTAAAATTTTAATTTCTATTAGGAAGCAGGAAATTACTTAATTTATTCACAATTCTAGAAAATAAAATTACAAACATTAAAAATTCTCAGTTTTTAATCAAATAAAAAAAAATGACAACATTTTATCGTTTGCGGATTTTTACTTAAAAAATTGTTTCCGAACATTCTTTAAACAAAATATTATTGTAATAAATACAGAGAGGAAAAAATAATAATAATAAAACCAAATTTTTATCTATCATTAACTAACGTTTAAAAAAATTTCTAAAAATACTACATATATAATCTATTTTTAAAATACATATCTGAATATCTAAAATATTACAAAAATGCTTTCCATATTTCTGAGGCAGCTAACGAATCTGAGCAGCCATTTGCATGACAAAGCTTATTCTCGGCAGGCTGAATTTTCGGTAACTGGGCCCATTTTTTATTTAAATTCGAGGTAAATAGTGACCTGAATACCTGGAGCATTGAAGAAAGTGACAATGATATTCAATATGCAGCTATAAAGGCGAAAGACTCGGGGTGCATCGCACTTATTCGTGACTCACTTTCGAAGCCCCATTTACTTCGGCAACAACATGGGTTTACTTTTGGTAAGTTTTTTCCTTGAATCAAAAATACATCGACTCTCACTGTATTTTTTCAAATACGAAATAGTAAATTAATTCCTTAATTTGCTATTTTCAAATAGTAAATTAATCCTTTAATTAACTTAATAAAGTGAAAAATTATGGAGGAATCAATTTATATCAATAGTTATATTAAATAAGAATATTTGTAATATTAAAATTGTATTAATAAAAATTTATTTAAAAAGATTTACACTAGGATTTTTAGAAGGTGGTAATATTTTCTAATATTTTGAGTTGCTTAATTGATTGAAATTAAATAAGTTAATCTGAGGGTTATCTTTGACAGAAATGTCTTATTTTCTGCAGTTGTATTATAAGTAAATTCTGGTGAATTTTACTGCATTCATTAAATTATTACAGCTGTGATTTAGCAAACATGCATAGGCATTTGAAATATCATTATTTAATTTACTAAAAAGTTTAATGCATTATAAAAATAATTTATGATGAATAAAGCCTATTTTTAATCTCACATTGTTTTTATAAATTCATAGTATCTAAATTATTTTTCCCGATGAAAGAAATTTTTAAAAAATAGGATTCTTGCTTTTAATGCATTGCATCCTGTTGCCCCATATAAATTGGTCATGAAAAACTAAAAGCAGTGTTTCTCAGACTTTTATACGGCATTTACAAAACAAGATATAAAAGTGTAAATTTAACGTGCAACTTAAATATAGTATGACTTTAAGAAACAATTAAATCTATGATAACTTTCTGTGTAGAGATGTGTATTAACGAATTTCTAATTTGGAATAATCTGAATTAGCGTTAGAGTAGTGTACTTTGGAATAATCTGAATTAGCGTTAGCATAGTGTACTTTGGAATAATCTGAATTTTACGTAGTGTGATATGCTAGGGTAGTTGTTAGCAAAAAATTTGAGTTTGTTTCGAAACATCTTTTTCATTTGCTGTTAAAACACAGCTACATCAAAAAGAATGAGTCACCTTCCAACAGTTTTTCACTTAAATTTCCATCATAATTTTTTTAGGCTCACGATCTCCACAGTAAAAATATCACAACAAAGAGTAAGAATTTCAAAACAAAAAGAAATTTATTCGCACCATTCCCAAGTTTAATATTTTTTAGATAATCTTTTTTTGTCAGTGTTATACTAAAATTTGTGTTTTGTTCCTGAAAAATTTACATTTAATAAACCTAATTATTATGTAGCAGATGTATATAATTAACAACATGTCAAAATCTCATCAAAATGTTATTGAATATGAATACAATACTAATGGAATATTTTGTTTATTGATTTATTTATTCCTTTCTTTATCCCTCAGTTACTACGCTTTCCCAAATTGTGATCAAATGTTAATTAGATATTAAGTAATGCCTGAAATACATAGGTACTATTGAACGACTGCCTAGTTACATTAAAGGCAAGCTACCAAAGTACTCTTCCAAATCGAATTGAGATCTATATTAAAAAGATATTTAAATTCGTATGCACAAGTCAAAGGAAAGCAGTTCTAAAAGCGGATCTTTATTATTGTCATCTCTATGAAAGAATGAATTATTGTTATATTGAAAACTAAAACATTTAATACCTTTCAACAATTAAAATATAACGTATGCTCAACTTATGCTTTGTTCGTAGCTTTCCAGCTGTATGAATTTTATTATCTTAATATGTTTTTTGGTTTATAAATATTTACATTTAAGGATATATGATTCTTTGTAGGTTAAACAAGTAATGACTTCTTTACTTTCCTAATAATTACGATTTATCTAAGTCTTTCTGCTTTGTAAACCACTGTTGGAAATTTATCATCTCCATGCTCTAGATTTTATTTTATCCTTTAATAGAATGACTGAAAACAGAATATTAACCAATATTTTAATAAATATTTTTTATTTAAAACTCTTACTAATCTCCATGCTTTTTAATGATAATGTATGAAAACAGTCATTAATTCCTCACTTGCTAAAATTTCAGTGAATTTATAATTTAAAAATTTGAATAGTAAAAAAAAAGTCAACTAATTCATTTAGCCTTTAACATATAGTTTCAATCCATAGACATTTCCAAAACAACAGAAGGAAATCTTGTTAATTAGAGCTCAGGTGTTAACAGCAAGATATAGCTATAAAGCTAATACGCGTTGTTATACCGTCTGCAAAAAACAAATATTCAAACTATCAGATTTTCAAGAATGCCATTGGCATTTTCTTAAAAATAGAAGCAAACGCAGTGGCTTAGATATGAGGAGTTACGCTCCTTCACCACTTCCAGCCCATTTCTATGAAAACTGGTAGATTAAAAAATGTCTGGCGATAGTGGTACAATACATCATGTGGTACAGACTTACATGATGCATCATAGTATATGGTCCATGACTAGCCTGAAATATAATTTATATATAAGCTCAAGAAGATGTACACTATTAAATGGGGCATGAAGAATGCACAAAATCAATTAGGTGTAAAAGATTTTACTAGTCAATCCGCAAAAATACATTCATTTATTGTAAATCTTAAACAAATTGCATTGCATGTTGCATTTGCTTCGGAGCAATATATTCTAGTAGTAATTCTAGGTTATATGGCTAATATTATTCGCATTTCGGCTTTACGTTATTTTTTTTTTCTGCTAAAGAATTCGTAGATGCTCTAAATTGGTGAATGCCTCTAAAATTTCGAATGAAAATCTGCGCAATCATGTTGATTACCTAAGACGTTTAAATTTAAAAAAAAGCAATTAAACTTGAAAACTTTGAAGATTAATTGGTGACTATCCTTGTATTTTATTATCTAGGTTTTACTAAGCGTATTTATAAAGATAGTGTCCTGCCAGTTTCAAATGCCTTATCCTAGTTCCACGAAACCAACTCAGCCTACTACAATGAAAAATGTCTATCAAGCCGCTCCTTTGCATTATGTCAACATTGGGCGCAAACTGGACGGAGACTACAAGTTTGGATACGACACCGGAAAAGGACCTTCGGGACAAAGTTTCAGAGAAGAAATTCGATTGGCTGATGGAACAATATCTGGTAAGCAAACAAAATTTATCCAATAAAGTAAAGGAAGCTTTTAAACATTTGTAATAAAATTCTTATAAACTGAAAAAGGAACGGAAAGTTCTTTTTGTTGTATATGTAATATACATTTTGAAAACTTAGAGTTCTTTATATCTGACTGCGCTGTATTTTCAAGAATTAAATTTAATAAAGATGTATATGGAATTAATGAAAAAAATAGAATTCTTTTTAAGAAAGAAAATATTTAACATGGCTGTTCTTGCAATTACAAATATATAAAAGAAATTGCTATTTTGAATTAACGTTGAAAATATTATACATCAGTTAACAATATGAAGAGGAATATAAACAGTAATGGAAGCATGTGTTTGTGCAAATATTAATTGATATAATTTAGAAAAAAAACCCCTCTGGAATCGGAGTTGGAATTTTTTTTTATAGAACACGAGCCAAAATCGGTCATGCTGCGCAAGTAAAAAAAAATATGCATTCTCTATATAAAATCTGAATAATTAATAATTTTGTTTATAAAATAGTCACGGAAGAAACAACTTGTTCGCTGAGAATATTGTTTATATTTTATTTCAAATAAATTGTTTAGATATAACTTCGTGTTCATGACACCTTCAAATTATCAGACATTTAAGCCAGAAACAATTCCACTTTCCTATGATTAAAACTGACCGAGTAATGAAGGTGTGGTTATCATTATCTCAAGCGATTTTAAATAATTTCAATAGTCTCTAGAGGAAGATCCGCTAATCAGCCAGCTGTTGTAGATTCGTTAAAAATATTGATTCATTTACTATCAGAAAGCAGAAAAGTTAAAAATATTAATTAAATATTAAAAATATTTTACAAAATATATCTAATATAGGGAGGGAAAATTGTATAAAAATTAACTTCGAATTTTTTCAATAGTACATTTAGTGACTCATACAACATAAAATTATAAACAAAATTATATTATTGAATGCACTTTTTCAATTGAAAGCATACTCTAACTATTTAAAAATTAGCTATTATACCTTGATCAAATGGGTACCTATTTATAAGTACATTTTGGAAAATAATTTCATATATGATTTTACATGGCGATTTACATTTTTAAATATTAAACGGTAAAATTTCAAGTAAAAATGCATTTTACATATATTCTTCTACAGTGATCCTGAGAAGAAAGTCAGAAAGATCATCACACTCTCCAAAGTAAAAACCCCGGAACATTAAAACGATACGTAAATTCTTTGAATAGCAGAAATTTTAACGAACTTTCGGGTAAGGAAAAACCCAAAATTGTGTCAATTGAGTGTTTTCGAACTTGTTCATTTTTGCGATCGAGAAAATCAGAAATCAAATCGTTTGTTTTAAATCGAAAATGGAAGTGGCCTCCAACCACTGGCAGGAAGGCTGCATGTCTCTCAGCGGAACTAGTTTTCCATACAATAATATAATTTTCCGCATTTTATTTTATTAGTTCGAGAAATTACAGACAAGTTTGTGGCTACAGAACTGAGTGCAGATAATATCAATTCGCCTCGAATGCGCGCGATTGGTATAAAAAAATTCAAATAGTTCACGCTTTTTATTATATATATTATACTTTGTAGAATAGATTTAATAAACCTGTTCCCTGTTTTCATGTTGAATTTATGCTGAGGCTGTTGACCATCATGTGTTAAACTTTCCTAGTCTATTGATTTCCTAATGTCTACTGATGAAGTAAACTTATTTGCAGTCCATAAAACACAAGAAAAGCAGATTTCTCCATATAAAGAAAACAAAACCATTCTTTATATTTTATTCATAAAGAAAAAAACTTTTATTCATTTAGTCATTAATTAAAAATAAACTTTTTGCGCTCTATTCGATGTGATAAAATGATTTATCTCGGTTAATAACAAAAAAAAAATGATATAAAATTGCAATATAATTGAACAATACTTACAAATAGTATTCAGATGGAGCAATTTTGAAAGTATTTCACGTTTTTAGCAGGCCGAACGTCATGACCAGGTCACGAAATATCTCGTTTTCATATTTTTTCGGCTAAGTCGATGCATAACCAACCAGAGACAAATATTTAACACATTAGGGACTGCAAAGAAATTTAAGACATACGCCTGGGACAGCACGTTTTTGGGAAAATTTGTAAGTTCTAAAATCATCATAACTTTGTTATTTATGAAGCAATAACAGACGGGACACGCAACACGAAAAAAACTCGTGTGAGCGTTCCGTAACAGATGGGACGCGAAACACGAGAAAATTCGTGAGCGGTCCTTAATGTCTTAAAACAAGATACTACTGCAAATCGTGCCGAACACCATTGCACAAATATCACACTCTAAAGCATTATTCAAGTCTGTGAAATAAATAATAGTTAAAATGTAAAAATTCTTATAAAATAATGTATAAAATATATAGTAAATTCTTATATACATGTATAAAATATATAGTAATATTTAAGAATACTTTATATAAATATAATACCAAATGCAACTTAAAAAGGTGCATATATCCATTCTATTGCTTGCCAAGCAATAGAATGGATGGGCCCTGGAAGCGCGTTGAGTGCGCAGAGTGTTAATAAAGGTGTTATACTATTCTGAGCAGCATAAAAACTGCGGACCTTAAGTGAAGTCCTGAACTCCGCAAGTGTTTTAGATATTTATTTTCGGAACCATTTTATGCCTAATATACTAAAGAAAACTGAGTATGCATTTTTGGCTATTTTTTTTCCTATTAATTAAAATTAAAATTTGACCCCAAATTAGAATTTCACTAAAAAAGATCACATACTAAATTTCATTTATCTGAATTGTTGCATTTTTGAGTTGCAATTTTACCCGCATAGGAATATACAGACTGACAAACGGTCAATCTTGACAAATTTGGTTTAAAATTTGATGTTAATCTATACTTAAGATGTTTAAGTTGTATGGTAAATTTTATACATCTACTTCTGAGTTTTGTAGTTATTGTCTTTGTTTACTCTGTCATTTTTTCTCTGAATGGATTTCATTCAAAATTTGACAGGAATCAACAAATTTGAATTAAAGACCACATATCAAATTTCCTGTATCTATCTCGAAGCCTTTTTCAAAAGTGTTTGGCATTAAGAATTAAGATAAATAAAATATGAAATATTCTTTCTATTGCTCTTTTAGATAACATATCGGATTGATTTTGGGTTTTTCAAGGAAAAATATTTAATAGGTTTCCCACGGTTTCGCTTTTAATTTAATATAGCCTTCAATTTTTTAAAAAACTCAGATGAAAATATTCGACAATTTTTCATTGAGACTACTACTCCTTTTTAAATGTCTTAACTAAAGCAATTCAGTAAGACATTCCATTTATTCATTTACTTATTTCTGTTTTCATTACAAATTTCTTAAGATATATAATTGCATTTTCTTGTTTATTTTTTTCCGATTCTAAAAGCAACCATGGCTTTACTAATCCTTATCTAAATCGAAGGATTTCAATTTTAATTTTCAATTCGAAATTATTTACTTAAATTTCTCAGTTTCTATAGAAGTTTCAAGTGTTTTCGACATCTACACATTAGTTGCAGTCTAGTGAACAATCTAATCACTATCATTAGTTAAAATACTGATTTGAAATCGGACACACTCACAAAAAATATTATTTTCAATGCTAATGTCTTACGTAGGAGTTGATTTACAGACCATCAAAAATTTCTACATCTAAGAGAATGTTTCCAGGCCACTAACGAGAATTCTTCCCCCCACAACACCGGTTTACTTTCTGTTTTTAAAAGAAAAATGAATATTTGTTTTTCTTTTCGGTGCCTTACTGGAAATCCATCTTTAATGCAACCACACCCAACAACATATAAAAGGTTTTTCATGAATTTCAAACTCACGGACAGTTTTAAAATTTGCCAATTAGTTTTACATTTATAATCCGGTATGGTTACACCGAAACTTTCTTTTATGCTCTCTAGTAAATGTACTTATGACTGTTAAAAGAATATCATTGGCTGTTACAATACTGTTGATAGAATACCATTGATAGTTACGGAAAAAGGTTCTATCTTTAAATAAATCTTTGGGAGATTAATCTTTAGGATATCACAATTCGCTGCTCTGCCTCGTCTCGAAGGCATATTGAATTACTGAATGACCTCAACACCATGACAGCATTGGCGGGAACTATGGTTGAGTCTTAAGAGCCATCATCAACATCCAAGAAACAAGAACTTCCCCATAGGATGCACATCCCCTTACTATTTCTGTACCTGGCATTGCAGCGAGAACAAGCTACCATGCTGGAAGCTTCTCATTCCCATTTTTGGGATTCCCTTGTGAACACTGAATATATATTTTGAAGGATGCTTTTTCAGGCCAATTAAAACCAAAATTTAATATAGAGTTAAAGTTATAGTCAAAACTCACACACCAAATTTCATATATTTAAGCCATTTCGCTTTTAAGTTATTGTATTTACATAAGTTATTGCATTAAAGGCCTACACTGACAGACGATCAACTTCTAGACGGATTTGATTTCAATTTTGATAGATATTTGCAATTTAGATGCGAAATCTGTGTACCAAATTATAAATATATTATTGTGTTTGTGGTAACTGTTGATTCGAGCAGTTAGATAAGCAAACTTTCTTTGAATGGACTTCGTCCAAAATTTGATAGAAATCTACAAATTTAATATGAAGACCAAGTGTCAAATGTCACTTGCCTAGCTCAAAACATTTTTGATTTAGCGTGTTTACAGAGAGACATTTTTAGGATTCTGTGAGATCTGAAATGTAGAGACTCGCCAAAATCTCGATTTTGAATTTTCTGAAGACTTGTATATTTTCTCTTTATACATTTCATATATGAGAAAATAAAAATCTAAATAAATTTGCAGTATATGTGCCTGCTGATTAAAAAGGATGATTTGTTGAGAATTTATTTCCCACATGGTTTTTGAGCTCTTATCTCTGTTCAAGAGCATCTTTTAAAAAGTTCTATTTGCAATACCATTTTGTGCAAAAGGCGTCATTTTCATTCGTTTAAACCATTACAGTATTATCAGGAAGTGAAACTGATGCTTCAACAAATACAAAGTGACAAGGATGATTTTCTATTTATTTTTCAAAGAACCTCTACAAGTTTCTTCGTAAATTTCTATTTAATGGTTATTTCAATGATGAGTTCTGCATTCGAAATCCCAGCGTCGGAATGGAAAGCATTAATTTATTGAATTTTAATGGCAGATTTTTCTGTTGATAAATCCTTTAGAAGGTTAGAATGTTTCAACAATTTATTATTTATAAATACAGAGTAACCCAAAAGATCGTATATAAACTTCAAGGATAGGTCAAATATACAGAAAAAAGTCATTTTTGCAGTAGAGTATTGTGGGAAGAAGGGGTACAAATCTAAAGAACAGCTGCATTAAACTTTTTGTCAGTGAATTAAGGAAAATAAAAGGATACATAAGATAAAATATACAACGCAAGTTTAATGATATAAATATTTACAATAGCGCAACAGTACAGTTCATGGGAAACAGCATTTGAACCTTGCATAATAGTTTCGATGAGTAAATCTTTTGAAAGCTAATTTTCAACACTCCGAAGATTTTCTACCGATATTGCGTGCAGTTTGCTTTCCATTTGGTTTTCATATTCAATGGTTCAAGTTAAAGAGTAATAGTTTTAATAGAATAAAATTCACAACAGCAACGATACAAATCATTTGCAGCAAAACAGATACAATGCTAAATAAGGTGCAGCATCAACAACAAATCTTTGGAGTGCCTAAAATAAGCGTTCAAAGGACTTGTCACCTGAAGCTTTTATATTCTGTTCATATTTTAATATTTATGAATTGTGTTTTTGCACTATTGTGTACTTATCTTTGAGACATCAAAGGCGGCAAGGCTTGACAGAACCATCATGCAGATCTAGAACTTTGCTTAGTGACATGAAAGATTTTAAAACCGAAAGTAGTTTCAAATGAACACATTTATTGATAAAATAAAGATGATAAAAGAAAAGTAAAAACGTTGACTGTATTACTTACACAGTCTTGAATTACAAAAGAAGATTAAGGTAGGATGATTAACACTTTCGATGCCATCGATATACAGTAAAAATATCATTTGCTGTTCACAGGTTAAAGTTATAGAAGCAAACTGATAATTCTCATGACACATCATTAAAGAAAAAAATTATTTACATCTTTCACCATTCATCAGTGGCGTCATTAATATTTGTTAATGGTGCTAGTCTTGAAGCTGAGAAGCATAAGAAAATACATTCCAAAGTTAACAGTAGTTTTTTATTCAAGTAAATCAATATTGTGTTCTTCATATGACTTATTCTTTCTTTTTACATTGACAAATAGTTGTAGCCCCCTGTAGGGGTTGCTATCATAAAAAAAGTATTTCTTTCTATTTTCTATATTTCTGACCTGCCCTTAAAGTTTAAAAGCGAGTGACCATTTGAGTCACTTATACTTATTAACAGTGAAAGCTTATAATTCATAACCAGGATGCTAATTGATGGTGTTTTGAGAAATTGTTAGACTTCATTAGTAGATGGTATTGTGCACATGTAAGCAATTAAATGTGTTATCAGCCTATCTAGAACAATTCCACTTTATTCTATAATAATTTTGAATAACGTTACTAATTGAAGAATGCTTTGATTCTCGTTTACACCAAAATTTTGTCTTTCAGGTTCTTATGGTGTAATTGATGAACTTGGCCACAAACGGGTTGTTCACTTCTCAGCTGGAAAACCTGGATTTCTTTCTCAAGAGGAACCTGCAAAAGAAACCTTATCTACAACTACTGCTCCATCGGCTCTAAAGCCTTACTTGAATACTATTACAAGACATTTTACATCGCCACTGGCATCTTTCAATCTAGCTAACTATCTGCATCTTAAAAGAACAACTCCAGCTTTAAAGCAATCTACTCCTACTCAGCAGAACATCGTTATTGCTCCCCGACAATCAACTGAACAAAATATGGTAACTTTTCGCCAATCCAATCCAGCTCAGCAAAATATGATAACTTCTCGCCAATCCAATCCAGCTCAGCAAAATATGATAGCTTCTCGCCAATCCACTCCTACTCAGCAAAATGTGATTGCACCCCCTCGGCAATCCAGCTCTCAGCAAAACATGATTACAGTTGATCGACATTCCAATTCCGGTCAGAAACAAAATGTGGCAGCTTCTTCTCGACAATCTATTTCTACTCAGCAAAATGCGATGGCACCTACTCGACAATTGACTACTACTAACCAACACATGATAGCGGCTGCTCATCAAAAGATGTTTTCTGCTCCTCATCTTTATACATATGGAGTTTCCAGTGAACAACAGAAGACTTTGACGCCTTTCATGGAATCATTCAGAACTGGAAATCTACAAAGGCAAACTGAAGTTGACGCGCCCTCCAAGGCTCAGAATTTGCAGATGAAAGATGCGGCGTATTTGGCTTCAACTTACGATCCGAAACTAGAAGATGAATATTATGATAATGCACCGCCTTTTATTGATATTGAAAGACTGTCTTACAACATAGGAACTGACAAAAATGCATCTTTAAAAATTTAATTTTTAGATAAGCATTCTCATTTTGTAAATAGATTTTTCATTAAACTTGTTAGAAAAAATTGTGTTTCTTTAATATTTATCTTTACGATATACACTATATATCTCTTATTATTAATGTTCATGTATTGTTTTTCTCTGAGAAAGATTTTTTTTTTTTAATTTTAGAAAAGACGAAAGTTTTGTTCCTTTTATTTTGAAATGATGACATTCGATTTTAGTAAAGTACATTATATATATATATATATATATATATATATATATTCAAAATAGTAAAGAACACACTTCCGAATTTACTGTAATAAGTATCACAGAGAAAATAGAACCCTTTCAAAGTAACACGCGAAAAAGGCAAATAAAACGTATCATTTCTTGTCTCCGAAGATCGTCAATCGTCTTCTTGTTTTACAAGATGCAATCTTTTGCGCTGGAAGATTGCACCAAGTGTCTCCTAAACCATCGCCAACAGTAGCCAAACATCACATTTTGCATTACAACTGTTCAAATCTTAACAAAAAATTTTATAAACTGGTCTTCAGAAGTTGAAAAATGCTCATTTTCAATAAGTGTTTGATTAGAAATAATGCCCCTTACGCAATATATCTGTGGTTCGAACTCACATTACAAGTTAATTCCAAAAGTCTTTTTCTCTAACAGAGGGAGGGCACGGAGTTGAAATCTAAGATTGGGATGAGATTTAGTATAATGATAGTATACATTTAGAATGTTCATTCATGAAAATATTAAAACCCAATGGCCAGTCAATTTCGAGAAAATGGTCCTCAAACTTTGGTAAATCTTATACTACTGACTCCCATACCGATGATCCCGATCGCGTGGTTGTCTAGGTAACCATCTCGTATGTGGAAGGTCAGGGTTCGAACATGGCTAGGATTATTTTTTTGTTTTTTAATAACTTTTATTCAATTAAAAATTTACAAATACTCTTATGTTTTTAATTTTTTTCATCCAAAATGAATATTTATTATCGAAATACATAATAATAAAATTAAAATTTTAAAAGAAAAAAATTATAAATACAGATGTATATTTTTAATCAAAATGAATTTATTTATATTTAATTAACTATTTACAGATAGTTTTAATTAATATGCTACTTATTTTTATGCAAGGATAAATGTTTATTATTTTAATACTTACATTGTAATTTAATATTTAAAAAATAGTAATAAATATAACATAAATGGTGATAATTATTAATTATAAATACTCACATCGTAAAAAAAATTATTCAATATTTCAAAAAAATTATCCTATATGCATTTATTTTCGATTATATAGAAGAACCAGAATGGTAACTATAGTAAAAACATTGGAAACAATATATATTTCAACATCTTGCACAACTGATAAATGATGATTGTCCATAAGATCAAGGTTTCTTTAAGAGATCTATGGGCAAACAAACTTCATTTGCATTTAAAATATATCTCTTTCATCAGAAAGTTAGGCAGCGTACCATGCATCACCTTATCATCTTATTAAAAATTGGTGATGACGATGGCAGGTTTACAATTGATTGAATTTTTACACTATCTTCGCAAGAATTTATTTCTTATCATGTTCGATTAAATAAGAATTTTGTATACGCTTAATACGCTTTGAACCATCTGCCTAAAATAATTATAAATATATAATTATTTTATAATCAATAAATTAATAAATTAACATCTGCTCTCTACTATTTCTTTTGATTACTGCAGTTGGGGATGTTTGTTTACACATTTAACAAATATCAGCTGCTCCCTTTAATTTTTGATATAAATGCAGCTTCGTTGAGTTAGGAGTGATAATTTATTATTATTAAAATCCAAGAATTTGAGAAATAAATATTTGAAAATGATGCAAGCCAGTTAAATTATCTGTAACCATTTATGTTACGTTTTTAATTATTTTTCCTTTAAACATTAAGTTATAATTTAAGTATTAAAAGAATAAACACTTATCCTTGCATAAATATAAGTTGCATAGTAATTAAAACTATCTGTAAATAGTTAATTAAATTTAAATAATTTTATTATTATGTATTTCGATAATAAATATTTATTTTGGATGAAAAAAATTAAAAACATATTAATTAAGAGTATTTGTAAATTTTTAATTGAATAAAAGTTATTGAAAAAGAAAAAAATCCCTACCCAGGTTCGAACCCTGACTTCCATATACGAGATGGTTACCTAGACAACCATGCTATCGGGATCATCGGACAATTTAATATTTTCACGAATGAACATTCTAAATGTATACTATCATTATACTAAACTCATCCCGATCTCAGATTTCAATCCCGTTCCTTCTCGTTGTAGGACAAATTTACAAACACTATTCAATGCATTATTTTGTTTATTATTTCGAAATATGCGACATCAATTAATTTCTATTTTCCCTTTTCGTTCAGTCTCGTATTCATAAAAAGATAGCATGAATAAATAAATAAAAATGAATGCATAAAATAAAGATGAATAATGATAACGATGAAAAATTATAATGATGAATAATGATAAAAAATGAATAAAAATGATAGCATGAATAAATAAAAAGGCACATAATAGGAACACTCAAGCGAGATGGCGTAGTTTCACTTTGATTTTTTCTTTTGTTTCACTCTTGTCACTTAAGAAACTAAGATTATTTTCTCTATAGCTTTATATTTGCTCAAGTTTAAAATTCGGAATAATATTTTAGATTGTAATTATTTCTTTTAAGGTGGTTCCTTAATCCTTAAATTAATATATTACTATATTTCTGAATACCTTTGTAAAATTGTTAAAAAAAAAAAAATCTCCTATCGAGAAATTGAGCATCAACCTTATATACTTACAAATATTCATTTAAATATTTATATGTAAAAATGTTCGCCACCGAATTTTTTTTTTTAATTCGTCACTGAAAAAGTAGGATGATTGCATCACTTTTTTTCAGGGCAAAACTCTATGATGAAGAGAAAACGATAAGTTACAATCTGGAGCTATAAATTAGGTTTTGTCAACTCTTCTTGAGAACTAAATATTTAAAACAATGCTTCGTTATTCACAGATTTACCCATAATGTGTGTTTAAAATTTATAAACTGTATTTTGCATTCGATTTAAGATTACAAATATACAGAAAACTACAAATGAAAACCATATCACTTTTCTCAGCTTTGCTCTTTAAAACAGCCTTCTATTAATTAATTTTTAATTAGTTTTTTTCAGTATGTGGCAAAAAAAATCATCTTATTTTAGAGCGCAGTTTTTTTCCTATTACTTATCGGAACAGGATTATTTACTTACACAATACAATTTATTGATAAAAGTTTCCGTATATTTCTTGCTTGTGATTAAGGCAATGCATTCCGTATTTGCTTCAAGTCAATCATCTAAATCCACAGTTGTCAACTTTTCAAACATTTTGAAATAGCTTTGATAAATATGTCAAATTATGTCTACGTTTTTCTTCAACCTCCTTTAAAACAAAATAAAAAAGTGGTTATAAATTTGCTCCATATTTTCACATTGTTAAAACACTTCTTTGTGTGAAGTATTACTGTTGCGATATGTTTTTTTCGTCGACATTGTTCGTAACTCTCTCATTGGGTGTAATCCCCGCAATATTCGGAGACTACGTTTATGATGTGTACTCAGATTATTCAGAAGAAGTAGATGAAGTGTTAAACAATCATGGCTGTGACCCTAACCAATGTCTGGCTCCAAATTGTTCTTGCTTTGGCGTGGTGCCGCTGAAAGGTGATACCAGCAAGCTTCCTCAATTTGTTGTTCTTACATTCGATGATGCAGTGACCACTCTCAACATCAAAACTTACCGTCAATTGCTGAATGGGCGAAAAAACTGGAATGGATGTCCAGTCACTGCTACGTTCTTTGTCTGCCACGAATACAATGACTATGAATTCGTGAACGAACTGTACAAACAGGGGAATGATATAGCTGTTCATTCGATAACGTAAGTATTTATAATAGTATCCATTTTTATTATATTCTTTTCTTCGCTTGGTCATTTAACGTAGCCGCTTATTGTGATCATGTGACTTAAGAATATTAATAACATTAACCGATTAATAACAATAACAAAGCTAAAACCAACTACGTAGTATTACTATTATATGGTATCAAATAAAAAAAAAACACTTACAACTGAGCGACCTATAAATTTTCCCCCAAAAATAATCAATAGTATTGTATAATTATTGCTGATTGACAATTATTCCTTAAAGGTTGTTGTTGTTTATAATGGCACTTGCCATGGACAAGCTCGCTGACGAAGTCAACGATTTTAAGCCAAAGGAGCGTCTCTTGTTTTAGTAGCGCCAACTAGGGCCAAGAGTACGTCTTAGCTACTCACGCATTACTCATTCGCTTGCACAACCCCTTTTTACAGGACGGCACATTCACACATCTCACAGATAGAACAGATGAAGAACAACCATGCCCGAACCGGGACTCGAACCCAGGGCACGGGGAAGACGCGCTACCCCTATGCCAGGTCGCCGGTGTCCTTAAAGGTTCATTTATATAATGCTCGTACTCGTTTTTTTTTTTTTTTTTTTTTTTTTTTTTTTTAAATCGCCGAACGAGGCTGCAACCTGACGCATTTCGGCATCCATTGGGGGATTTTCTTCAATATATTCTTCCGTGTCGGGATCATCATTTTTGATTATTCGAATTTGCTCACAAAAAGTTCCCGCCTTTTAAAATTTTACAAAGGAAAACCTTCAAAATTCTCAAATGCGTGGCAAGTTTGCATGACTTATTTCAGGTAAACTTTTATGCCTGTTAAGAACTTCAATTTTGACTTTAAATCAATTCTCTGTTGTTGTTTTTTGTTTCAATTCATTTTGCTATTGTAATACAATCACAGGTAACAATGGTTTGTGAATGTTCAATAGATTTCAAGCCAGATCTGGTAGTTTTGTTGTTCGTTTAAACCAATCTTGACTGCTCCAGTCTAGATAAAAGCATATGAACTTCATCGCAAGGGAATGATAGCTGGCAGATATTTCCTTACATATGGAGTAAGAAATTAGGTTTAGGTTAAGAAGTAGGAAATAACGCTGGTTGGAAATGAAGTATCATTTACTTCAAAACCTGATAACATTAAACGATGTTGTGATCAAATTAAATAAATACTTTTGTGTGCTCTTAAATATGTCGATTTGAGACTGAGAATTTTGATTATATAAAGAGAACGATAACATTAACCTCGATCACATTAATTGACTTTCACTGCATTATAATACCTAAAAGATTTGGGATATTTTTCATGCGTCAAAGTAAATATATCTGTTTTTGTAAAGCGCTACTCTGTTACTAATGTTAATTATTTATGAATGCTCTCAAAGTCTCTTTAAAAGCAAATTCATTTGTTGCAGACAAAAATTTAAGTATAAACAATAAAACGCAGCCTATATATCCCAAACAGTAAATAATTCCCAACTAGGCAGCTATCTAGGGTCGCTGGACTGAAAGGGGAAGGCGCATGCTGGTCAATTAAAAAATGTTTTAGTCTAATTGCCCATAAATAAATTTGTAAAAAAATTCAAATTTTATGAATTATAAAATATTAAAACTATAACGACTGCTTATATTGAATTATTTAAATCCTTATTCCATAAATTAAAGTATAAGCAAATATTGTAAATATTGCAATATGAAAAATTCATTAACTGGTGATATTATATTTCATTTGGCAGATCTTGCAAAATAATAGCTTTTAATTTTATATTTGCTTGAAATTTATTATTTCTGTATACTCTTTCATTCACAATGTAACTAGTAATAAATGATTAATAATAAGTATAATTAATTTTTTTAATGAATTACTTAACAATTTTCTCTATTATATAAAAAAAATAAGTAAAAGCATATATTTTTACAAAAGTTTCTAAA
Source organism: Argiope bruennichi (assembly GCF_947563725.1). NCBI lineage: Eukaryota > Metazoa > Arthropoda > Arachnida > Araneae > Araneidae > Argiope > Argiope bruennichi. The sequence goes on along the minus strand of NC_079154.1, from coordinate 96,284,033 downwards.
AATTTAACTAAAATAAATCATTAATATATTGATTAAGTAAAAAAAAATGTATGCTGAAATATGAAATTGAGTAGCTGTTGAAAGAGAGATCTCATAAAGCACATCATTGCCTAGATCCACAAAATTCCTAAATCCATCACTGATGCCCAAATAAATGTATACACATTTTTAATACTTTAATTTGGATTAAACAATATCAGCTTTTTAACTTCAAAATATTTCTTATGAACTTACTATAGATTTTAATTTCGCGATTTGCTTAAGAATCAAATCAAAGAAAAATTTTATTCAGCCGATGTATTGCATCTTCGTTTTTCAAATTCGAAGTGTAGAAATTTAATTTCAAGCCATTACGAAAATATATTTAAATTTCATTCAAACAATTAATAAATATATAAAATTAGATTATACTACCTAAAAAATAGATTTCATTCCTAAAGGAACAGTTTATTTCATTTAAATTCTCAAAAGAAATTTCGTGAATCTTTCCAAAGTTTTTTTTTAATCCAGATATTTTAATTAAAACAAACAACAAATCTTTTGTGCAAGACATGATAGTTTTCATCACCTTAGTTATTAAATAAATAATTTTAAGAAAACGTTCCATTTAAATTATAAATAGTATTGCACTGTAAAAAATTTTTGAATGTTTGTGCTAAAAATAACTGCTATTAACACACATTGATTCAAATGATTTAAGGAATTTAAAATAAATCTTACACTTCTACAAGCATAGTATTCATATTTTCCATTATTACAACATGATTTTAAGACTGAAAACCACCTTCTGCTCGACAACAGACATGAAAGCAGCACTGAAATGTGGAAGAAGGCTTCGTACGACCGCTGGCAGGCTGACATGACAGGTATGCGCCAGATTCTGTCAAAATTTGCTCGAATTCCCGCTTCCGAAATTCAAGGCCACAGAGCTCCTTTCCTACAGACTGCTGGGGACAACACATTTGCTATGCTGAAAGATAATGGATTTGCATACGATTCCTCGATGCCAAGTAGAGCCTTCATGGATCCACCGTTTTGGCCATATACCCTAGACCATGGATATCTGCAAGACTGCCAAATATCGCCATGTCCGGAGTCCTCTTATCCTGGTAAGTAAGCTAATAGTAAACATGGTAGAAGTATGTTGGATGACCTTTTTCTCCCGATGTCCAAGATGGTGTATCGATTATTTCTTTAAAATTTTATTCCATGTGCATTGTATCATATACAGAAAAATTTAAAATTCGAAGTATAAACTTGTATCGTAAAGTAAGAAATTCAAAAATAAAATTAAGTCACACAGGTAAGTATAGACGGAAATATCACCTTGATGAGTTAGAGGGCTCTGACCGGGATAGATGTAATTTGGTTTTCAGAGTTAATCATAATTCGTTACGATTGCATTTGGTTTAAATCAAGGGACTATTATTTGAGACCAACGAGCCCTTAAACAGCTGTTTTTTTTTTCAGTATATTTAATTTAAAATTGAATCACTTAAAAAAGCTATTATGAACTTAGAAAATCAATTTCTCCAGCGGCAATTACGTTTATTTATTATTATTTTTAGCTCACAATAAAATATTTTAAAAGAGATAGTGTCGCTTACCCTAAACCTTTAATTAAGTAATTAATTACAGTAAAGGGTCTAATGACTTCCTGACTTTTCTTCTTCTTCTTCTGAGGTTGAATATAAAAAAATATACGGCTTACAATTACATTTACATTGGGTTTTTGTATCGATATAAAGAACAGATAAACGCATGTGAAAGCTCCTGTACAGTGGCTTGTATAAGTATGAGCTTTGACTAAACTCAAAAACACGTCGCTGCAAAAAAAATATGTTTTTCAAGTACAAGCTAAAGAAATGTGGTATTAGATTTATAATATTTAAAATGCACCTCCTGGTAGAAATTTTGCAAATTTGTGACAGAATCGCATCGTGTTTTTAGCCCTAAACGCTAATATTTAGTATTGGCATATTACGAAGCTAAAATTAATCAAGAATGTATTTCCGTCCAGAGTCACTCCATCATCCATTAAGCCATCAGTTATTAAAAAAAGATTTGAATTTTAAAAAATAGACATAATTTTCCGACTTGTTTCTTTATACTTTCATTTTCAGTCTATCTTTATCGTTCTTGGTATTAAAAACAGATACTACGAAACTATAATATACATGTTAACGTAATTATGGTTATTGGCTGAATGTTATCAGTAAATTGTGTGATTTGTCTGGCGAGATTAGAATACCAAAACGCGCCACGGGGCCGGTAATTGGACCAAGAAGTCAAATATATGTAAGCAGATAGTCATTTCTGGAGCAATAGGTGCTCACCAAGAAAAGTTTTTCCAAGATCTTCATTTAATAAAAATTAATCAAAACTTTTACGTTTCTCTTCCAATAATTTCGGAATATATTATCACACGAAAATCATTCTTGCATCGCTTTAAAATTCAAAAAATTTCTCTTCCAATAATTTCGGAATATATTATCACACGAAAATCATTCTTGCATCGCTTTAAAATTCAAAAAATTTCTCTTCCAATAATTTCGGAATATATTATCACACGAAAATCATTCTTGCATCGCTTTAAAATTCAAAAAATTTCTCTTCCAATAATTTCGGAATATATTATCACACGAAAATCATTCTTGCATCGCTTTAAAATTCAAAAAAATTTCTCTTCCAATTTTTTTTTTTTTTTTTTTTTTTTTTTTTTTTTTTTTTTGCAATTTTTTTCGTTTATTTTCAGAAAAATTTTCAAAATTAAAGATTATTAAAAAAAATGTAAAACAATTTTCCAACATTGCTTCTTTTTTAGTAACCGCGTGCAATAAAATAGCAATATTGGGAAAAATGAATGCAATTGTTTTAATAGTTTCTCCGCGATGAAAAAAATAAATATTACATATTTTTTTAGCTTATAACATTAACATTAACATTATTATTAAATTTTTAAGCTTACTTTACCTTAATACATTTCAAAATGCTGAGTTTTTTTAAACATAATAATGCTTAGGCTGGCATTTCAAAAGAATACCAATCTAAGCCTGGAACGTAACCTTTAACTGGCTAATCCGACCTGCCCGAAGAAAAATTTGAATGACCAGACCACCGCAACAGCAACACTGGCGGGAACTGTCATCACCGGCGACGGTGCAATCCTTCCCTACCTCACATCGATGACGGGAAGTACGTCGCGTCATCGATGTGAGGCAGCAGACCCCATCTTTTTCTGTACCCACCAAGGTGGCGAGAACCAACCAACATACTGGGAGCTTTTCTTCCTCAATTACGAGGTATCCCCCAGTGGGATAGCCAGGAACGTAAAGAAAGAATGGCAGCTTTCAGGCTGACATTCTTTTTCTTTTAATTGCTTGATGTAAAAATTGTTGTTCATAGAATATAGTAGATGATACTATCAAATCAGATGAACTATGTCTAAACGTTGTTTCAAGTCATTAGCTCCTTTTTTAATTTTTAAAATTTTTTTTTATTATTTTAAGGTTTGTGGCTCTTTCCAATGATACAGTGGAAAAGGACATCCAAAGTGGGCAATGCTGTCATTGATTTCCATTGCTCGATGCTGGACGCTTGCACTCCATATCCCAAGACGGAAAAGGAAACATTTGCTTACATGTTGGATAATTTCGAGAGGCACTACACCAGCAACAAAGCACCGCTTCCCGTATTTTTGCACGAAGCTTGGCTACGAGATGAACAAAGGTAAAAGAAGGTCTTTAAATTAGACAATTATAAACATGAATCAGTACGTAAATTAACCAGCCCATAACTTTCTCGCATTCTTTTTAATAAATTTGTCATGCCAAAGAACTTCTTGCATGGCTTTGGTGTGCAATACTTACGAAATATCAACTTTGGCGTGAATTTAGGATTTTTACTGAATCTATCGTGTCATCTTGGCGAGATTTTTGGCGATTAATCGCTGGTATGCTGTTAATAGTATTCGAAAAACGAATTTGCGCTTTAGATACGATTTTCCTCAACCGATTGGAACAAAGATTCGATATAAAACTGCACTTGTAGTCACAAAATCATATACCAAATCTATACTATTAAAATATACCATTGCGTTTTTGAATTATCGCTTTTACATGTACGTACAGACACACAGACTGTCAAATCGTAGTTGGATTTGGCTCAAAATTTGACAGGAGTCTACGCTATTAAGTCTGTGTACCTTCGTTGAAAAACATATATGTTTGTTGAAACAAAAAAACACCTAGTATTTAGATTCTTTTATAAACCGAGCTTTTATATTCAATAATTTCAAAATAATTTTTTCAGTTATACTTCTATATAAATTAGTATATATTCTATATACTAATTTATTCAGTTATACTATATTTAGTTATTTAATATTGTTAAGAAAATTTTAAATAAAAAATAGCACTGCTTTATTTAACATTTTTCTTATTCAACAGAAAGGTTTACGTTTATTACTTTCAAGGACTTTCAGGAAGAAACTATGTTTTAATTTTACTGAAACACAAGGGAATTAAATTTAATTGACAAAATTAGCACTTTTATGAAAACATTTTTTTTCAAACTTTTAATTGATTTCTTTTTATAGTAAAAAAAATCGGTGTTAATGACGTTTTATTATAAATTACCTAATAAAAATGCAATTTAAAATTTAAAAATTTTTAAAAAATAATACTTTAACAATATTAAAATTTAAATTTAAAAGTTATTTCTTTAAATTCTAAATAATAATTATTTTTATGAACCTTCCTGAAACAACTATGAATAAAAACACAAAGGAATTTATTTTAATCAATGGATTAAATTAGCATTTTTGTAAAAGCATTTTTTTCAAACTTTTAATTAATTTCTCTTTATAATTAAAAATAATCAGAATTAACGAAGTTTTTCTCGATAATTTCTCGATTTTATACTACTAACAAAGCAATTAAAAATTTTAAAAAATATTTGAAAATATTTCTCTCGAAAAATTTTTTAAATTAAAAAATTATTTCTTAAAAATTATTTACTGTAACGGTTTTCATATAAAAAATTGCTAATAAAATACATGTCCTCTGTGCCATCTAAATGAAGGCGAGTTACGTTAATTTTTTGCAGACTTAAAGGCTTTGAAGCTTTCTTGGATTCTGTGCTTCAAAAAGAAGATGTTTTCGTTGTTAGTATGCGAGAAGTTTTAGAATACATGAAGAATCCCGTTGATTTAGAGACGTATAAATCACAAAGAAAATGTTTGGTAGATACAAGACCAAAGGTAAAATTTACTTTTATTGTACACTATGTTCCTACAAGATTAATTGATTATACTTTTTAGTAAAAGTCAAAGAACAGTGGTATTTTTTTTATCACAAAATAATATTTTACTTTGAAAATAATTATGGCTGAAAAAATGAAAGGTAAACAGTCTTAAATAAATATAAAAATAAATGGCTAACCTAACTTCCGGATTTAAATTCTGTAAACTATGCTATTGTTTACTTTTGATAATATGCATCGATTCTAATTGTGGTCCAATATCATAAATAGTGATGAAATGTCTCAAATTTATCTTCAGTCATTTAGCAGAGATTGATTAAGATTAAAAGTTTTTAAATCCTCATCATAAATAAAGTATTATTTTTATTAATAAATAATAAAAATTTCATCTGGTAACACATTAAAATGATGTTCAAGTCGTGATGGTTACTAAGAACAGTGAAGACAAACATATTAAATTTGAGACACTTTTATAAGTGTTGTTTATATTTCTTATTGCAGACCATGAAATTTTTATCTTTGTAAATTCTCGCATTTGAATTTGCTCTCTATATTTAAAATTCAATCATAAACAATTAGTTGAATTCAAAACAAATATTTAAATTTCTAAAAGAGAGGTAAAAAATAAAAATAAAATAGAGGTAAAAAAAAAGTTGAAACGAGAATTCGTGTCAATTCTGTTACAGCAAATATTTTCTGTGACATCCTTTATAATTTATTTTGTGCGGAAATCCTGATCGTACGAACTTCATCGGAAAAGTTTCGAAACACGGAAGTAAAAGAAGATAAGCTCTTCTCTTTTATCAATTCGCGAGAAAGAAAGGCTTTCATTTTATTTCCCAACACTAGTAGGAAGAAAATTTCCTAATATCTTGAGATAATAGAATATCAAGACCAGATTGGAATCTAGAACGACCGTTTCTCGAAGTTGTTTATGACTTTATTCAGCAAATTATGTTCTGATTGAAAATTCGTTTTCTAGTTCTTCATCTTCTTTGTCTTTTATAAAAATGTTTTTTAACTTATTTTTGAAATTATGATGTGTGCTATTTTTTATTAAGTGATAAAATTTTGCGCTTTACAATAATTTAAAGGAAAATGCAAAACGAGTGTCAAAAAGCAATCTGTAGAATTTTCCACCGTAGCAAATTAAATGTAATAAATCCAGAACAAAAGTCAGAAAGAGACAATGTAGAATAATTTAGTATGAAAATAAAAAAAATCAAAAGGTAATATTGTAGATTTTTTCTATGTATAACAATTTAATAAAAAAAATGTAAAACAGAAGTCAAAATGCAGCTTTATAGAATTTTCCACCGTAGGAAATTAAATATAATAAGCGCAGAACAAACGTCAGAAGAAGCAATGTAGAAATTAAAAAAAAATGAAAAAAAAAATCAAAAGAAAAAATTGTAAAATTTTTCTTTGTGGAATAATTTAATAAGAAAATTCAAAACAAGTCAAGATGCAGCTCTGTAGAGTTTTATACTTTAGAATAATTTAATATGAAAAATACAAAACATCAAAAGGCAGTTCTATACAATTTTGTACAAAAGAATAATTTGACAATTAATAAAAAATACAAAAAAGTCAAAATGCAGATAAGTAGATTTTTTTATTATAGAATAATTTAATATGAAAACTGTAGAACAAGAGGCAAATGGTAGCAGTATTGTGCAATTTAATATAAAAAGCACAGGACAGAATAGAATGCTGTACTGTAGAATAATATAATATGAAAAATGTAGAATAAAAATTAAAATTCAGTTCTGTAGAATTTTGCAATGTAGAATAATTTAATATGAAAAATGCAGAACAAATGTCAAAAAGTCAATAGGTAACTTAATATATCTTAAAAGTAAAAACTAAAATGCAATTCCAAGCTTGTAATGAAGACTTTATCGTATATCTCCTTATTTTAATCGTTTTTGTATTGAAATTCATCGTAAAATTAAGATTCTCAAGCCATGTATTTTGAACTTTTGCCATTTAAAAAATCAATTCCGAAATTCGACACAAGTGTACAGTTTTTGATGTAAAGATCAGGTATTAAAATCCATCCATTTATCATTCTGGATTTTTCAGTTATCGATTTTTTAAAGCCATGTAATCTATTCATTGAATCATTCTATCCAAATTTCAAATAATTCTAAAAGTCTGTCATTCTGATAATCAAGCCTCCACATTTCGAATTTTATTCGATTTCTGCTTTCCGTTTTTGAGTAGCCATATTCACAGACAGAATATAATTCCAAAAAGGACATTTGGGATTCAAAAATTCATCTAATTCTCATAACGGTTATTTTATGTAAGTACAATAGTTTTTATTGCTTCGTTAACGAGAAGAAAAAGGCCAAATGAAAATTTATATTCCGGACACCATATTAAGAGTTTTATTCTTTTATGTAAGGTATAAATTATTATTATCATAAGGAAGTATAATCAATGTATAAAATTGAGAAATAAAAATATTTTTAAAAATTCATCGCAGCGGATTTCATTACACTTTTTTATTATTATGTTAGCATCGTATCCTTTTGATGTTAAAGCTGCTGAGCAATCAACATAGGATATTTCCTTCAACAAGGAAATTTAATTGGTATTAAGAAAAAAGTTTTATTCGTGAATTCAAATAACTATATTCTGCTTATATTCTTTTAAATTTCATTTTCCATCTGTGACAGTGATGGTTTTTTTCTTTTCTTTTTTTTTCTTTTGGAAGCCGTTGAATGCGGAAGACGATAAAATATTATTAACTTATCAACTAAATAAAGCATTTGTAAAAAATAAAAATTCTATAAATTACAAAACATACGGTTACAATATGTATGCAATTATAAAAATCTTCATTGCTTAAATTAATGCATAAATTATTTATTTATAATATACTATGATGGCTATTTATTTATAATATATTATTCATTGAAGGAGAGGACCCGTAAAAATAATTTTTAGCGTCACATTTGCTTGAAATTTGTTATTTTATTGTAATTTAATATAATATTTAAGGCTCTCATATGCAAATAAGGAAATCATTAACGTATAATTATAATTAATATTTCAAGAATGTTTTTCTTTTAAACATTTTTTCCATGATACCACATACTGTATGTTTGATATATATACCAAATGATTAATAAATACCATATCTATTACATATGTTACATACCATATATATATATATCACTTATGTTCATATCACATGTATAGTATGTGATTAAACGGTTATTATTTATAATAACCGATTTGGTCGGTTATTATTTATAATAACCGACCAAAGTGATGGATTATAATTCATACTAATCATGTTAATTACATAACAACCTATTTTTTGTATTGATCGTAACATATATTAATTATTAAATAAATAAATATATATTTTTTTCTTAGTGTGATTAAAATAAAAAAATTAAAATTAAATAAATCATTAATACGTTGACTCAGTTAAAATGTACTGAAATATGATTGATACTAAATTGATTAATTATTAAAAGAATTTTTTTATATATATTGCAATTGTCCGTCCAGAAATGTAATCCGACAATGAAGAATCCCAATAATATACTATACAATTTTTAATATACTTTTAGGATAATATACTAGCAACAATTTTTGATTTTAAACTGAGAGGCATTTTTTTTTTGAAAAGGTTGCCATTTGATTGTTGTCCCATATTATTAAATAATGCAAAATTAACTCAGTTCAAATGAAAAGAAATGTTATTTGGTTTCTTTAATCAGCTTTAAAGCATGCATTAAGAAACTTATAGAATAGCACCAAATAGCAGGATTTAAAGATTCTTCTTGTTTCGGAAAATGTAATGTCACTGACGGAAGGAAGTAGGCGCGTCATAAATTTGTTATGGGAGGAAATGATTTTTCTATTTTTTTTCAATCAAAGACATAAAAAGGTTACCAAGTTCTCGATCAAGGTAATAAATTTCCTGGGAGAGCAACAATTTATATTTTCGTCTTAGGAAATGCAGTAAAAAAGTTAATGATTTCCGTCAGCGAAAATAAAATTCCAGCAATATATATATACATATATATAGAGAGAGAGAGAGAAAGAAAGAATAATATATATACAAAAGAATTTTGTTTTATTTATCCGAATTTATTTTTGATAGATATTTGCTACAACTATTCAAAATAACATCAAATGTAAGAAAATTTTTCGGAATCCTTAAAAAATTTCTTGCTGTCTACTTTATTTTGTAGACTACTGAGCATCCAGCCTAATGTGCCGGAAGGGCAGGCCGGATAGCAAAAAAGCCGGATAGGCCGGAGTTCTATGAACTCATTTATTTGCCCTACCAGTAGGCAAAGTTTTTTGTATCCAAACTCACTGTTATAATAAGTATTTTCTTTCTTCGAGTACTAAACCCTCCATATATCTCAAGTCACGTATAATATGGACGCGACACGGTAAATCATAGAAGCAGTTGCCGGTAACGTGTCGAGTTAAGATAGAAGACTCTGCACAGGTAATTTATATATGTTTATATATTGTACTGCACTCTTCAGGAATTCATTAGAGAAAAAGTAAGTTAAAGGACATAAACTGCTCACATTCTTACATAAATTCCGTAACGCCCAACTTAAATGCAGGAAACAACGTTGCCAATGCAACGCCTTCTCTTCCTCATTTAATTACGATGAAAGAAAATTCGGCAGGATAGTATGGAAAAGTCTCGAACCGGATATTCGAAAGTGTACTGTACTTAATTATAAGGATTTTATAACTGTTGGTATCAAAAGTATTCAAAAAGACGAGAGATATAACACTAATAATATATTTACATTAACACTAATAATTTATGAATCAAATTTTCGACAAGCAATGTTATCAAGTATTAGCTAAAAGTTATTGTCTCATTTAAAAAAAAAGTAGATATGGAAATAATGATAATAAATTTATGTAATTTATCTAATATTTTATTGCCTCATATTTAAAATTATTGATAATTAATCTAAAAAAATCGAATCACCAAATTTTATTGAATTTTGGAGGTGTATTTTATCCTCTTCGTTCCTCTATTAGTTTTAAATACCAACCAAAAAAAAAAAAAAAAAGGAGACGAAAAAAATTGCAAAATTCCCTTTCTCCTTTCTTCAAGGTCAAGGTTGTTAAAAAAGCTGTAGTTATAAAGTTTAAACTGGGAAAAGTTATCTTTTCCTCAAGCAAGTTCAAGACATTTCCTTTTAAATGATAATACGTATCTTTGTTTGCAGGCTGGCGACTGCAAGCCGGTGACGTGTAACTTTCGCAAGCGCAACATCTTGATGAAGAGCTGCATCCCTTGCCCCAAACGGTACCCGTGGCTGGGAAATCCCGAAGGACAGATTCAGTAATGAATGAAGTGTACGGTGATTGTGTTCGTGACAACACCTTTTGTGGATTTTTTTGATTCAGAAATTACTTAACTAAATATGATGTAAACAAAAAAGATAGATAATAAAGTGTTTGACATTGAAAAAATATATATTGTTATTTTTTTATTGCAATTTTCGAAAAGTAATGGAAAGTTGGGGATTAAGCTATGTTATTTATGATATAAACGCAATTTCTCGTAATTTTTTTTATATAAAAAACACTTTTATTGAAAGTAGATTGAATCAATGGGAAAAGGCAGGGATGATTCCAGTCCTAAAATTCCATATAGCAAATACTGACGCTGCATTACATCGAAGAAATAATTTTTAAAGAGTTCTGGAAGCAATGACGGATTTCTGACTAGGCAAACGCTTAAGACTGCTATGCTGAGAAGGGACCTCAACAGTAAAAAACAAACACCTTTATTATCAATAATTGCTAATTAAATAAGTTTTTAGCAATCACAAATTCTATGAAATGTTATGATAATAATAATACTTTATCAAATATGAGTGATCAGGCTTTTAAACATTTCATTACGTTCATATTCACATCAAAAATCATCTTCAATAACATTGCGTACAAACATGGATACCATGCATAATGCATAAATAAAAACAAACACGTTTGCCTTTTTGTTATTCCTTTTATTAAAATAAAAGGAATAACAAATGTTAAAAATGTCAATGTTAAAAAAACATTGAAATATTAAACTAACTGAGCCAGTTTATTAAAAGAAGGGCCTCATAATGTGCATTGCCTAGATCTGTCTAAATACACCAGTGTCTGGAAATAAATAAAAATGCTATAGGATTGGAATATAATTAATATATTCTCAAAAAGAACTTTAAAATTTTCTTTCCTCTGTTTTGAAAACGAACAGAGGCTGCAGACCTAATGGTAAGATCTGGAGATTAGAGAATCTACGCCTAAAAATTGGAATTCTAGAAAATGTGTTTTGTGTAGAGCTCATTGAATCTTGCTCATGTACCTCATTCTTGCTGTAGACCGCAAGTTAACATCATTTCGGTATCGAAATGCACAGGCAAGCAAAGTATGCATTATGCAAATGCATATCAGTGTGCTTTATGATGAATTTCCGACTGTATTAAATTGATTCAACAGTAGAACGACTTCCTAAAATTTAGAAAATTTTAGTTTCTAATAACAAAGGAAAAAATTAATTATAAAAATATCGCACCATAAATCTTTTCAAAATTTTAAAGAAATATGTTTAATGTGTGGCAATTACAATACATAGGGTGTGGCGTAATATAAGTTATATGACTATGTCTAAATAATTAAAACGCACATCAAAATTTTATAAATCAGTTTAATAAATAGAATTGCAAAATTTCGTCAGTAATCGGAATTTTAATATCTTTATTGTAATAATTTTTCTTTTTACAATTTACAGAGCATTAAAATTATGCTTTTTTTTTTCAGCTAATAGCTCAGGCCATAGTTGTATGATAGTTACTTCACTTCTGATAGCTCTCTTGAAAATACAAATTGAGCATTAATGGGATTCTTTTCTTTGAATTATGAATTTCATGAATTTTTATGATTGTTTCAGTTTATAGTGGACGAGAAGTTTAAGGATGAAAAAAGGCAGTTACAATAGAATAGATTGCTATTGCGATATGAGGACCTATCTTGAAAAATTCTATTAGAAAAGCAATTAGAGTTTTAAAAAAAGCCTAGCATTTCGCTCCCACCCATCAGGTTTCAGCCGTATGCATTACTTTTTTTAGGGGCGGGGGGGGATACAATTTTATAAAATGCTTATATATAAAGACAATAAAATGCATGGTTTAGAGTTGAAGGCAAAATGCAAACATGAGTTGAGACCATCCATTAAATGAGAATGCTTCCAAATCCTAAATAACACACTAAATGGCAATTGTGAATGCGATCGGTCTTATTAACAGTTTCTAGACAGTAATTTTAACAACTCTAATAACTAATAATTAATTTGAAACGTTGGTGAATGTTATTAATTATTATACTATGGTTATTCCTTGAATACACCTATTGAAGAAACTCTATTAATATTAAACAAATACAAAATGATATATTTATAATATAAAAATAATGCAGTAATCATTGAATCGCATTGGTAGTGGAATAGAATTGAATATCGATTATCGTTACACGGGAAAAAATTTGTTTGAATATGCATTTTCGTGCTGCCATCTATTGTTTGAAATAGAAGATTGCTGAAGAACATCGGAGGGAAATTTCTAAGAACAATTTATACTAATTGATTAAAAAATAAAATGCCTTAAGGATGAAAAAAATAATACGGTTTAGAATTAGACTGATGAAATTTTATATATGGACTTTACAACACATTTGCAGATTTCTAGAAAATTTTTGAACGAAATACATTCGAAGAAAATTATTCGGGCTGTCTTTCTAAGTGCAAGTGAAGAAGATAATTACAAAATGTAAAGAGCTGGATAAATAAAATTTAGTGCACAAATTTAGCATCTAAAACGGAAATTCTTATCAAATTTTGAGCCAAATATGTTGGGATCGATCGTCTTGTTATGTAGGTTGATACTTTAGTAAACATAAAAAAACATCCAAAATACAAATTTGATTTTCGAACACTTGTATATTAACCACGAGAATTAATCATTAAAAAATTGTCACAATTGTAAAAATGCTAGATTTGGCGCAAAAACCAATATTTTGTGTAATTATTATTCGCCATTCTCTCTTGGGCATTCTCGGATTTGCCGAAGTTCCACAATTTTAAGTGGAAATGGGAAAAGGGATAACACCTTAATAGAATGTATGGAAGAACGTTTTGGATAAATCACGTCTGTTTGCTTTTTTAAGAAGTTGTGCACGAATGTTTGCTATTCAGTAAAATATTAATATCTTATGATCATTTTTATATTGTTATTGAGTTGTGAAAATGACATCGCCAAAATGATCCTATCGTATTCAAAATATTATTAGGAAAGCCATTAAATCCTGAATTAAATATGTAAGCTGTTCCAGAAGATAAACAAATTTCAACTTGTTCGAACGATCTTATTAGAAACAAAAATAAAATTTAGAAGCTCCGTGTTCAATAATGAAAGCTTGTCTGAGGTGAAAATTAAGTTATTTGAATTTTAATTTACATTTGTTTGAACTTCACTGAATTCTTCTAGGTGAAAATCGAAACAAAATCTTTAAGTTATCATATTTAGAAGCTGAATACTTAAGTTACAGTATAACAGAAGCTTCAAATATAAGAAATTACATTTGATGGATTAAAAACTAATAAGAAACAACCTTTCCTATTTTAGTGCTTACCCAAAAGATATATATTTTTTTTCCTTCTACATATTTTTGTTTCGTTGAGAGAGATTTGTGTTACCCAGATAAGAAAAATTTTGTCACAGAAGCAGTGTTGTAGTTGACAATAAATCAATGATGGAACTTTCTATCCATGGTGATCTATTTTTTTTGGGGGGGGGACTGAGAAGCAGAATGGTGGAAATGACAAAAGGAAAGCAGAAAATCACTTCACAATATTTCTTGTTGTTTCGTTGTTGTTGTTGTTTCTTATGGCACTTGCTATGGACAAGCTCGCTATTACGAAAACAGCCCTTTTAAGCCGGTGGGGGAGCGTCTCTTGTTTTTATAGTAGCGCCATCTAGGGCCAAGAGAACGACTTAGCTACACACATGTCACAACCCTTTTTACGGGTCGGACTTCATTCACGCATTTCATTCACTCATCCACAGATCGTAATTTAGACCTGAATCAGAGAACGATCACCCCTGATCCAGTACCCCCAGTGGTATTACTTACAATATTTCTTTCTTACTTTTAATTTCTATCTTACTTTTAATTATCAAAAGTAAGTTATTTATTAAAAGTAAGAAAGAACAATATTTCTTTCTTACTTTTATTAAAAGTAAGTTATTTATTAAAAGAAAGAAAGAACAACATTTCTTTCTTACGTTTAATAAATATAACTATTTTATCTATTATTTGAATCGTGAAATAATAAAATACAGCTACTGAAACAGAGCATATTTTAGAATTATTACTTCATATTTTATTCTTGACCAAACCTTTGCAAAAATTAGTATCGCAAATAAAAATCTAAATATAATGAAAAAATATAATTTAAAAAAAATGTTTGTCAATTTCAAGTAAATTTTAAAACTGGATTATTTTAAAGTAAAAGCATGATACGAAAAAACATCAAGGGTTTTTACAATCAAAACTTAAAAATCCTTTAAATATTTGCTATCTTAATGCTTTTAAGTTCCTATAGTAGCGCTCGCCGTGACTTATCATTTTTATTAATTTAAAATATTATTCATATTTTCGGGGTTAAGGATAAGACAAAGACAACACCATTTTAAATAGACAGCTGTATTTATTTTTTTGAAATAAATATTAATAATGGCGAAGCAAAATTTCAATTCTATTATATCTTTATTAACAATAGATTGTTAATAAAGATATAATGGAATTACTAATATTTACTAATACAAGGTCACGTTGCAGATGTTTGTAAGAGAGATTCTCAACCTTTAATAGCTAATGTAAATTGACAGCTTGAAAACAGCCTTGATGCGAACTTGTTTATATTTACCTATTTTTAAACGTAACATTTTGTTTTTACCCAATCAGAGTGTATATTTTCTTATTTAAATTTCCATTTTTCATAACTTGGACAATTACAGTTCACAGTTTATATAACTTTGTTTATTTTTTATAAGATAAATATGGAAGACTCATTACATATTTAAAAAACAAATAAGGCAGATAAATGTCTTTAAGGTTGGAATTTACAAACTTTGTTTGAATGTCATTTATTCCAACAGAAGAAAATAATTCTTCTCTTCAACAAAGTACCTTTTCTCCGTGCCCAAAGTTCAAGGCTGAAGCATTGTCTTCCCTTTGGAAAAGTTTCACTAGCCAATGCTGGGTTACAGGACGTTTATAATTAAATAAGAAGCAGAAGTAAGATTTTCTTTAACCTTATATTTGTAATTTTTTTTAAAAAAAGTACAATAAATAATGATTAATCACGAATTCGGAATTTTTTATCCTCAATAATAATACAAATTCCATTGGTTTTAATTTTATACATTTCACATTAATAATAATAATTTCACAAATAACATATATTACAACACTTTCATTAAATTTTTTTTTGAATGAACGCAATTTTTTGGTTCATGTATACTTGTACTTGTGCTCATACATCACAGATATTTATTTGAAAGTTAAAGAGATTATTAAATATTTCTACAGATGGCGCCACGACAAAAAGATTTATTGTCATAATCACCTGAAATTGTGTGGAATGGATTAAAAATTTTTAGAAATGAGAGAGAAATCCACAAAAAGAACATTAAGATTAAACATTAATAGCATAGAGAAGGCAAAAAGCGCAAGAATAAGTTTTTTTTTCTACTTTAATACAACATTTTTTGAAGCCTATGGAAAGCCTTCCTTCCATTTTTGAAAAACCATTTTTTTTATTACTACGGTTCGAATGGAAATTTTTAAATATCGAACTGGAATTTCTTTTTTTTTTTTACATTTATCAAATTATTACAAAATCAGAGTTTACTCTTAATAATTACTTAATTTTAGTAGAAATATTGGACAATTAATCATTAAAGAAATGACTGAAATATAGTAATCCTAAATTAACTTGAACAAATTTCGAATTCATAAAGTCTATTTATAAGAATATAACCATAAATGGCTCGTATATGATTAAAAAATCATACAGCAATATTTATAAATTGATATATAACTTATTAAATCTATTTCACACCTTCTCTAATTTTTTTTCAAAATCTTATTATTTTAATATTGATCTTGCTTAGTATTTATTTTCTAATTTTTATAAAATGAAATTTCAGAGAGTTCAACGGTGTTGTTAGGAAATTGAGATTTAATCTTAAAATCATATTTGTTGCCGTTATTGTTTATTAAACGTTTCGTGAAAATTTATCAAAAGGCATGCTATATATCTACTATTTTGATAATATCTGAAGTTGAATATACAGAAAAGCTTACATTACTTATTTGTTTTGTTTGTTGCCATTTAGATGAAATGATGTGACCTTCTCCTAACACAGAAAGTTCGTAAAACTGTATTATTTAGTAATTAAAAACTGGTTAATAAAATAAATAAATAAAAATTCACAATTTTCATATTATTAATCTAATCTGAGCTATATAAGGTGATACATAAGCAGTTTAATTAGTCGTAATAAGTCATGTCAAAGAAGCAAGCAATAACATTTTTGAACTCTTTAAAATGGTGTAAGGAGAATATTCTCAAATAAATGGTATCTAGAAGAATTTTTTAAAGTTATTCCGTAAATTGAATATTCTGTTTTTATATTTAGTAATCTCTTTCTTTTCTATTTTAGCTCTTTCTTCATTAATGTATGTACAAAGTACGTATCATCGTCTTTATGCTTTCAGGTTGCTTTTCATCATCTCAAACATAATATTCCACCAGATAGCGTACTTCTTATCTGTGATTTTTATTTTTCCAATTTTGAATGCATACAACCCGGAGTCCTTCTTCGAAATATTTAAGGGCGTTTTCAGTATTGGAATTATTGACATGAAAAATGTTAAATGTCTCAATCAGTAAATTTGAGTTTCTTCAGAAATCCAAAATCAAATAGTCTCTAACGTCTTTTATTAGAATTTTTTATACAATCTTTTTGAAAATTAAAAATAATAAATTTTTGATTGCTGAGATTTCTAATAAAGAATGTGTAACGATGAGGATTAATTTCCCATGATGATCAAGAACTTTTTGAATTTTTTTTATACTTACAATTTAGATTTAACTTCACGAGTCAGTAATGAAGAAAAAATAATTAATACTTCCCCATTCAAATAGCTTTAAAAATATTAATTGAAGCACTAGCAATGCAGTTACATTTCTGTTTCAAACTAACGTTTGAATTTTTGATGAGATGACAGAAAATTAGAAAATTTTTAGCAGGATGTAATGCTTCTAAATAATACAAGTTACAAATTTATCAATATTTGTAGTTTAAAAATATATTTTATTGGAGAAGCCATCAATAGTGAGCTATTTAAATGGAACTCTCAGTAATCGTCAATGTCGACGAGCCATCTGATTTACCAAAGGTGGCTAATACGATAAATAAAACAATTCGAAAGTAATCGATTTACAACAAAGAGAAAACCATGGAAATAAAAACTAAGTCTTATAAATTTGCCATAAAAATTATCTTTCAAATTTGAGAATTTTATATGAGAATCTTCAATTTCCATTTTGTTTACACTCCTTGCTGAATCCGAAATTAAAACGTTTGCAATAAAGTTGTTCGAAGAATCCAAGCACATAAATTTAAAAAAAATCCAATTAGAAATTCATTTTTAAATTGATTGAAAATGATTAAATATTTAATCGGAGATTTTTACATTTGACACCTGTTCTATCTTTCAGTCGTTTGTCATTTAGTCATCTGTCACTTGTTTATCAGTTACAGTATTTTATTTCTTAAGATAAGGATGATAAAATCACAGATGTTTTTGTAATTGTAAATTCAACATTTGTATTTATTTTGCATGAATTCGATTAATTTTAATTCTGAAGCTTATAGAATTCTATTTAAGGAACAGAATAACCACTTGCTGCGTGACGTCTTAAGTTTATGACGTATGGAAGGTGTTTCTAGATAAGAATCTTCTCAAATTGCAATGATTTATGCAAAAGAAATCAACTTTATGAATGAGTAAACTTCAGAATTAAAAAAAAAAATGAAATTTGTTATTTTATATGAGTCGTTTCAAACGTGCATTTTGTTTATTGCTTTTCATTTTGGAAACTTAAATTGATATTCAAAGTCATACTATGATCAACAATTTTATCACAAAAATAGTGAAGAAGAAATACGATGTTTATGTATTCAATGCATATTTTTTTTCAAAGGGTAGTTAGTTCATCATGATATTGGAAATACTTGTTTCATTTAATTGTTTTTCACATACGAAAAAAAGATTATAGGAATTTACTGAAATTTCTAAGATTACTTTCTAAGAATAATTTTTTTTTAAATGATTGCATCTAAAAACATGAATACGGTAAATTCCCTACCAACCAGTTTCCATATTGTTCGGCTACTTAAAAAATTATTATTCGTAATAAAATGAGGAATAATTTATTTTTCCTAGAAGACAGAGTTTTCCTAAAACTAAAAACAGTCAGTTTTGATTCTTTCATCTTAGCCCTATCTTTATATTAGTATAATTATTTATAGGTAAACAGTACAATAAGTTAAATAATTTTTAAGTGTTTACTTTTAATTTATATATATTCATATTTTTCAATGTACGCGATTATATATTTCTTTCAAATTATTCAAATATTATAGAATTTATCTTAAGACCTTTTGTATTGTGATTCCTATATTCCCTTGTTTTAAATTTTTAAAAGATGCAGTATGTGAAAGAAACATTTATAAAGTGCTGGAATGTAATCGAAGATCAGAAAATACGGTGAAGAGCTGTTTTGATATAGAAAAGACGTTTTTAATGGTATGTGTAGAGTAAGAATTGAATATTTATGAAACATCGGCCTGTATTTTATTTTTATAAAATTACAGGTATATTTTCCAGCTTTATTAGTCCGGTTATTTGAGTGTTCACTGTAATTACCATGAACAAAATTACATTTAATTATGAAATCTTTTACTTATTTATCCATAAATAAAAAAATAATATTGATAAATTTATGAAATAATAAAAGTACACAAAAATAACACAACAAAGAAAACGTTTTTAACTTTATGAAGAATTCGAGGTTAATCAATTGTGTATAGTTAATAGATTAAAAAGCATAAATAGTATTATTTTCATCATTTTCTTTTTAATTTCTTTTTTCATCCACAAATGTTATTGTTTTTTTAAAATCATTTAATTGATACTAAAAATGCATACAAATATTTTAGTTATTAAAAATAATTTCTAGGATTTTTGAAATGTACTTAATGAAGCAATTTTTATTCATCCAAACTAGTAGAAAATTCAAAACATTTTATGAATTATATAAAAAAAAAAATACAAATTTTTATTTATATAGAATTCAAATCAAAGGAATAAGCATATAAATCTGAAAAATTATCTATTAAGTCAGTGAGTTATTTCTTTTAGAAAAAAAATCATGAAACCGTAATTATTTATAGTAAACCTAGTTTTTTTTTTTTTTTTTTTTTTTTTTGTTCTCTACGTTTAAACTCCTTGTGTGCCAACAAGTATACCACAAGGCTTACAGATGTAAGTCAGTACGCAATCGACAGTAAAGTAAATTTCAAATATAAGGTCGCAGGTACAAATGCAAAAATAGAAGAAAGAAAAATAGGGGGAAACAAGTAGGTACACAAACAAAAGCAAAATGAAACAAAATTGCTCACATAGTAACAGAAACATACAGTAAATGATATAAAACAATTGAAGAAGCATGATCAAATAAAATATTCAAAATACAAATACAAAAGTATATATGCAAATATATGTAGGCAAACACACTGAAGTAAAGTTTAACTCATACGTGAAAAAATACTATTGATATATGTACAAAAGGAAATGAAAGATGATTTACACTGTACAAAGGCAGATAAATGAGGAGGCCAAGCTATATTGTTCTTTCGAAGGCAGAGTAAACCTAGTTTAGAAACGTATTTCAAAAAGCTTCATTTTTTTGTTTGATGAAAATAGTATGGAAAGGAATTAGAATAAAAAAAAAAATTTAAAAATGGAGAAATATAAAAAATTAAATTTTAAACTTAAAAAATATAATACAAATTAACCCGATGAGTTTCTATAAAATATTATAATTCCCTATTGTTAACCAAAAAAATGAAATTTAGAAGTCGGTCGAAAATGTATAATTTCACATTTGCAGAAATAATTTATTCAGATAATAAAAAATACTACACTATACATAAACAAGCAAATGGTGCAATATCGTTACATTTAAAATTTTATTTTTAAAGAAAGCTTGCTTTAAATTATTTAAATTGTTACATTTTACAAAAGATGAGAAGTTTTTCTTTTGTAATAGCAATCTTGTAAGATTGCTATTACTTACAAAATATAAGTAGTACGATTTTTTAACGTTTTGTTTTAAACTAAAATTTTGGATGCAATAAATTTTATATTAATTTATTGCAATGAAAGCAATTATTCATACAAAAGATAAATGAAATTTCTTACTTAAAAAAAAAACTGCCTAAAGATAGACAAAGGTAATTATTCGACTGTCGAAATCATTGAAATTCCTTATACATATATTTCAAAGCTTGAACACGTCTCGAAATACCCTACAGGCGATGCATATTTCATATTCCTGCAAAAAAACTTTCTCATACAACAGCAACAAAAAAAAAATGTATGCGATTCTATAAAATTTGTTTTTTATTCAACTTTTTTTTATTGAAGAACTTTGTGCAAATATCATGCATACCTTTGCATTTCACGTTTCATAGGACTTAGAGAATATTTCTATGTCACTGAACTTCCACCCATAAAATTTTTTATTATAAAATAAAATCAAGAATAAAATTTTCGTTACTAAAGCAAAAAAAAAAAAAAAAGGAAAATAATAATAATAATAATTTTTTACTTCCAGAGACGTTTAAAAACATTATCGGTCTTGCCTTACTCTGCTCCGAGTTTGAAGGTATCATAGCGATGGGAAAAAGAAGTGTAATTTTTTGAACATTTTTTTTTATTTAATTGTTTTAAAAAATCAGTGATAACAATAAGAGGAACTATGAAAAAGCTATTTAAAACTTGTAAAATAAAAGTAGAAAATCAAAAAAAAAAAAAAAAAAATTGATGATAAACAAATTTGTTTAGACATTAATTAGGAACTAAAAAGCGAAAAACGAAACAAATAAAGTAAAACTAATGCACGTTAACAAGTGAATTAGTTCATTTTAATACCTACTTTCACATATGTTTGGATTCACTGTCGTCATATGTTGCTTAATTTCATTTCATGTCATCAAAGTTTTGAGTTAAAATGTTACATAAATCGCAGTTAGTGAATTTAGTCTGATGTAAATAAATCTAATAAAAACCAGCGAAGTGGTCTCACTAAAACTTTATCGCATACTCTCCAATAAAAGTACTGTTACCCTCCTCCTCATTAAAGTGCGGGCATTAGATGAGGCATTGGCAAACAATAGATACCAAATATTGATCTTTGACTTGAATTGAGTATTTTTATTAAATTTATCGTGTCATCCTCAGCAATATTTTTTGGTGATTAATCCCTGATATGCGGCAAATAATAATCGAAAAACCAATTTGTGTTTTAGATGCATTTTTTCCAAACGTTCGAAACCAACATTTGACACTTAACTACAATTGTAGTCACAAAATTACACAATTTTACATAATTGAATCTTTGCATTTTTGCTTATCACGTCCGGATGGTAGTGAAAATACAAATGGACAGACGTTCAACCCCTTGTTGGATATGGTTCAAAATTTGATAGATATTTACACCTTAGATAGTAAATTTGTGTACCGAATTTTAACCATCACATCTCTTCGTTTTGTTGTTATCGTGTTAGCTTATACAGGAACAACCGGACAGACCAATTTCTCGTGATTGATTTGGGTCAAATTCGATAGGTTCTACAAGCTTAGTGTAAAGGTCATATGCTAAATTTCGTCCGTCGTAAAAAAATTTCGTCGTCTAAATTTCGTAGCTTAGTTATGGCATTATAGACAGACAGACATAATGCCAAAAATGTATTTTTGAAATTCAGAGAGATCTGAAATATGCAGCATCGGCAAAATCTCGTGTTCGAATTTTTTTCACGTTTGTAACATTTTTTCTTTATTTCTTATACGAGAAAATAAAAAGCTAATTCCCTTTTCTTACTGGGAAAATTTATTTATTTTAAGAAGAAATTTTATTTAGGCAGACTTTTTAAAAATTACTTATCATTTTTTTTTAAATCTTGCGATTAGTTACTCACTATTAGGTGATATTTCTGGGCAGAATTAAAAAATTTTTTAAGCAGTAATTAACTGCTAATTAAGTTTTGAAATTACTAAAATAATATTTTATCATCGAGAATATTTAAAGGGTCAGTTCTTTCGTACATCAAGAAGTGAGTAAATAATAAGCATTAAAATTATCTCTTCACAAATATGAAGCAAGTCAAATAAAATAATTGTTTAAATATAGAAATTAATGTTTTCTTTATATATATTCAGTATAATATATTTATTTATTCTGAGCACATAATACAATTTGTAATACTTTACATGTCTTTTCTTATTCGTCGATTAATAAATATTTACTTCATACGGAGAAAAATACAATATGAAAAATTAATCTTTCTATATTAGTAACAAAGAGTTACTATTAAATAACGACTAATTATTTATTAATGACTAGTAAATTAAACACAAAATAAAACTGGCTAAAATTGTTTAATCATATCAATCTAATTATAATTATATAAATATTAGCGACGTGCAGTTGGGTGATAGAGTTTTTGAATTCAAGGATTCTTAATCCCCAAACATGAATGAAGTCAGAGGAGAAATGGCAGCAGAGTTACAGTTCCTTATTAAATACAAAGTGCCTTTAAAAATACAAATAGAATACATAATATGAAATATAACTAATATTTAATAAATAGCAGGTGTAGAAAAAAATTATGAGAACTGATAAATTTAAAATCATTTTACAATACGTATAAAATGAATTTATGGACAATACCTCATTTCTGCAACATAAGAATTAAAAAAACAACCCTCGTACTTATGGTTTCATTTTAACATCTTTAGGGAATGATAAGCTGAATGATAAGCTTTTAATACCAATATATAAAATTTTCAAAGTAAAAAAAAATAAATAAAAAGTAGTGCGACAAATTTTGTAGGGATTGTACCAAAATAACTTAGAAGACAACTGCGTAAATAAAAACGATTAAGCTTATACCTTTATTCTATATAAAATTAAAGGAGATTCGAAACTCCTGTCCGAAACATCCGCTCTAACACTTAAAACCTTCAAAATTTTTCGGAAGCAACGTATTTCTTTTTAATGCAAGAGAATAATTTTTACTGAAATTATAACTAAGTGCAATTTTAGATGTCACAGACAAATTAATAGTGTGCTAATTTTAATTAATCTTTGAATCAGATCTCTGAGTTTTTTGTGTAACTGCATACCTTTTTATTTCAGGCAATGCATTTTAATACAGGATACTAGATATATTATTAAACATTTATAATTGTAAATTTTTGTGGATAAATTTAACGATATTCATGGAATAATTCTGCATATTATTACAGATATTATTAAGTTAATTATCATGGTTTCCGGACGATTTTATATGTATTATCAAGGGATTTATTTCAATATTTCAAATTTTAAAATAATGCTTAATAGCAAAAAGCAATATATTTAATTTTTTCATTATTATTTCTGCACATATTCTTTTATTTTTGATAGATTAAGAAATTCGTGAACATTTTATGTTTCTTTTTAAGTACGATATAAAAATTAATCATTTTTGATTTGTATTCCTCTAATTTTATTCCCACATTAACAATTATTTTCCTTTTTATTTGTGTTTTATTTATATTATCCAAAGTAGAGAGGATAAAATTCCCAAATTAAAAAAAAAAAAGCAACGTAAATGTAGCATAAAAATTTTTGAGCCAATTTTATATACTTTATTTTTTAAACATTTTCTGAAATAATCTTATAATACATTTTATATTCAAGGTCTGTCCATATATAACGATCATTAGGAAGCTATTTGTTATGTTTGAATCATATTAATTACAAAATATTTTATATATTATTATTTATTTATTAATATATTTTATATAGATATGCCATAGGCCATAATTATTAGGTAATATGCTCGTATATAAACATTATAATGTTAAATCTTTAAGAAAATCTAGGCTTCCGCAAACAGTGGATATTATTTTTCTTAAATGATTATGCTTCCTCTAAAAGAAAATTGAAATTTAAGAGACAACCGCACATGTGGTTAGCATCTTATAACTGAGCTTAGTTAAAACCAGAGTCAAACAATGCAGATTTATTAGAAAATGAACTTAATTGAAGTCAAAACAAAGTTGCAAAGTTCAGAGGAAGCTATTTTCTCAGATGAAAACTTTTTCTAGTATCAATGTTGCGTAGTTATGAATAAGGAAACATTGTTTAAATCTTATTATTTTTCTAAAAAAAGCTTTAATAAAATCATTTGTCTAAGTGATAAATTCCATTACCATTAGTATTCTTCCTTTGATTTTGTATAATTCCATTAAATGACACATTTTGTGTTAAATTTGGTGTGAATTCTATATACTAAATTTCATCCACCTATCTTGTTTAGAAGTAGACTGATAAAATTCGGACTCAAGGCGATGTAAAATATAGAAATGCTAAAAACTCAAGATCGCAATTTTTTATGATTACAATATTTCTTTTTCTATCAAGACCATTTTATCAATGGGTTAATTAGGCTGTAGCTACAGAGAATTAAAAAAATTAAGATACTGATTATATTTTAATCTTGAACCAAAAATTTATTTAATATAATCTTTAATAAGTTGAAAACAAAATTAGAATTAGAATTTGTAAATAGATAGTTGTCTATTTTATAGCGTTATAATGATTTCGTAATTTTATATTTTGTAAATATGTAATGACGAAAATTCAAAAATATTCAAGAAGTTAAAAATTTGCAATTAAAATGAACATACTAATATCAGTCAAGTAATAGTTGTAATTATTAAATAAGGTAGAGTATTTGCTTAAATATAATATTATATACTAAGTCATTTGCATATAAGTATTAGCGTATATGCAAATAATATAATTCATATAATTATGTAAATATATATTTAAAAATAAGGAAATGATATTAACAAATAATATATTCATATAATTATGAATTATATTATCTAAATATAGTACGTTTTTTAAATAAAACTTTTCTTAAACTATAAAATGGATATTTTTTTGTATGAAACAAACAATTTGGAATATTAATTAAGATTTAAATTAAATTAAGGAATATCATAGATACACACATAAGTTTTTATTCAAAAATGTAATTTGTGAATAGAATATTATAGGAAGCTGATATTAATGCCTACTAGAGAATCATATTTGACTATTACAACCCTTCAAAAGCGCACGGAAAAATATAGATGACCAGATACCACGACAGCATAGACAGGAAGTCACTAAATCCTAATGGTCATCAATGGCCACAATATCGATAGGAGGCACGTCCCATCATCGATAGGAGTTAGTCACCTCACACCATTTTTTTTCCCACCAGGGAGGAGAGAATCAATCACAATCCCAGAAGTTTCTCATCCCCATATTTGAGGTACATCCGGAGATCATTCTTAGTCGGGAACTGAACTTTACTGATTGCTTGATTGAATATATAAATATTTTAAACTTTGATACTTGGATGGTAGGCATCTCATTCGTCCTTTCACCAGAATAAAAGGTGAAACAGGACAAAATGATAAACTAGCGAGTGTGGCCTCCCAAAATCTTTTCTCTAATAAACCTCTCACGTCACAAAAAATTGGTGACCTTCGCAAGGTCTTGAATACTACGATTATTCAGATTTTTGTGTCCAAAATTCCCACGTATGAGAGTCGTATACGCTTTGTAATATAGTGCACTGGCAGTGACAAATAATAATACTGAAATATCGATCTTTGGCTTGAATTTTTCTTTTCTACTGAATCTAGTGTGTGACCTTTGGCGATTAATCACTGGCATACATTTAATACATAAATACCAGAAAAACGAACATTTATTTTGAAGCCTTCTTTCCAGCCGATTGAAACTAAAATTTGACATAAAATCAGAATTGTAATCGCGAGATCACACACAGTTATGTAAGAGTTTGCGTTTTTGATATATGCAACATTAAATGAACAAGTGTTAACTATCGGATAGCTTTGACTATAAAAATCCTTTTTAGAGGCTATATTTGCGCATCAAATTTCATTTACCTTACCTTTTTAAATGTCGCGTTTGCATGCATGTAAATGTACAGATAGACGACGATTAACTCCTTGCCGGATTTAGTTCAAAATTTCGAACGAATCTATATTTTAGGTGCTAAATCGCTGCACACATTTTATCGATCCAGCTCTTTAGGTTTTGTAGTTATTGAGTTCACTAGTACTTGGGCAACAGTACAGACAGATTTCTCTTGAGTGGAGTTTGTTCAAAAATTGATAGAAATCAATACACTCGGTGTAAAGATCAATACCAGATTTCATCCATCTAATTCAAAGAATTATTGAGTTTTCAGGTTCATAGAAAGACATGATTTCAAAAATGCATTTTCGGTCTGAGGGAAGTTTGAAACATGAAGATTCGGTAAAATCTCGAATTCTAATTATTTTAATGATTACATAACTTTCTCTCTGTATTAGGTACTATTACCAGGTATTCAATTACCTCAAGAATGCAATTTTTGTGATACTGTTCGAATTTTCTTCCTTTCTATTGATGATAGTGATTGATGTCATAATGCAGCATTTGTTGATGATTTTCTTAAAAATTCGAATAGAGTGGCTTATATACTCATATGAACTTGTTCCCATAGAACACATAGGGGTGTTCTTGAGAGAGAGCCTTGTAAATTATTTGCTACTATCATTACTTAGTATTTTAGCGTAGTAAACATGACCTGGCGGAATTTACGTTGAATTCTTCTGATTACTCTGGTCAACGCCTTGCGAAATAGATATTATGAACGCAAAGCAATGAAAGATTGGAACATATCTTATTCAAGTTTCATAAATGAAACTGTAAGCAAATTCATGTTTTCCTTTAATTTTTCTCTCCAAAAATCATAAATAACATAATTTTTCTTTGGACCCTGTACTTAACGCATATTTCTAAAAAATGGCTATTTTTTAAGTTTGCTCAAGTTTGTTTCTAATCTGTTTGCACTTTTAATAGCATAAAACTGTTAAAATGCATTTTTTCTAACCAAATACAGTATCTCTGACTTTATGGACCACAATGTATATGTATATTTCTTATATGAAACAGTCAAAATATGATGGTTTGATTTTTAAATTATCAGAATCTAATCACGAACTTGATTGAAACAATACTTTTTAAGAACTTGATACACCTATTACCAAAGTGAAGATAACACTTTCATGAAAGCATCAATGTTTCTTTGAATGGTATAATTGAAATTCAATCTTGCATAATAATGCATGCAAAAACAAAATGAGTATTCGCGAGAAAATATACAACAGCAAAAAAAAAAAGAAAGAAGGAAAAAAAATATATATATGAAAGAATAAGAAAAACCCAAGGATACAAAAGAAAGATTCCGCTCTGATGCAACGGAAAAAAGGGGGGTCTTTTCAAATCTCCCATCTTTCTCGTAAACCGTACCTACAGAGCAAAGCATCCTGTCCTACCTGGGTACAAAAGTACCGTTCACGTTTAGGCTACCGAAACAACATCCAATCCCCTCTTATCTGCAAGAAAACTAACCATTGACCCGTCAACTGGAGTTTAGTTCGAAGTTAATTGACTTGTTTTCTTTTAATAAATTCACTCTGCGCCAAGAGACGCTGAAGCTATCTCCCTCTTCCATCAGAAGGACGCTTTAACCCCGCTAGGGGAGGGAGGGATCGGAAAACCGGAGGGAAGAGGCCTTCGTATACGAAATTCGATACCACTTAGTATTTACTAAAGAGCTTATCGAAAATGAGATTTGAATTATGAAATATTCGGTGGGATTTTTTTTTTTATTTTATTGCGTAGCTCTTAATAAATGGATCGACCGTTATCAAATCTTCCGCCCCTTTCCCGCCTTCAGAATGGCTTTTTCTTTGGAATTCGTTACTTTTTCTGGAGATTATTCAAGCGTGGTGACTTGGAACATCCCCTTTTAAGGAACTTTTTTTTTTTTTTACAGCTTTGTAGCGTGGCCAATATAGAGTCGTAAATCTTTCATAAAAAACACTAAAAGGTAGGAGTTTTTTTCTCTATAGTCTTCAGTGGTATGCTTCTTTAACGTTATTAATGGACATTAGAGTTATTAATATGATTAACACTAAACATAATTGACCGTGAAATAATGGGGGGGGGGTTAACGAACTAGTATACGAAGACGGAATTAGTAATGGTATAAAATTCGTTCCAAGACGACGAGTTATGATTATAATCTTAATCGCCATTACCAAAATATACATTACTTTCTCACAAGTTTTCTGTCTTATTCTAAAAATATCCACGAAAGAATCTTGACATAAAAAAGAAAAATATATATATTTTTTTCAATGAGAAGAAATCAATTGATGTGGATATATAGAAATGTATGTTCTTCAAAATTGTAAAAGAGAATTCATATAGTGACTGTTACAAAATGTGTGTAATTTTGATACATCGAATCTTATAGTTAATTGTGAAGGAAACGTGTATATAGAAGAATTAGAAAATTTTCTAAATAATACAGAAAATGAATTTTGTGGATCTAAGTTCTCTATACAACTATTTCATTTCTTTTTTTTCGAAAATAAAATATTTTTAATAAAATATGCAAAAGGCAAATCTGAATCATTTCAAGAATATTTTCCTTGCGCATGTTTCTAATACCATTTTGCTTTTAAGACAGAAGGCTTTAAAAATTTTGATTCTTGCTGTTATTATTTTTCTTAGTTTTTTTTAAAACAAGAATTGGAAAATTGACTTCTTTTCTTTTCTGTTTCATGATAATACGTTCACAGAATTCAGAACTTGTTAGAGAACTGCATATTTGTACTGATATCAAGAAAATCACAAGCAAAAGTCTAAATGAAATATTTCAATTACAGCTTTCAGGACGATTCCTATTACAAATGTAAGAAAGGAACCACCGACATAGTGCAAAATAGTAATAGCAAAATGTATTAACAAGAAATGAAGAAGAAATATTAAAATATTTTATTTATTTATTTTGTGTCAATAATATAAAAAATTTGAATTCTAGTTTAACACAGTCAGAAAGATGTAAATAGGAATGTGTAAAATAGTTCAAGATTTTTAAAGCCTTTTGCATAATTTTGTTTAAATTAAAGAACCTTAAAAAATTGTTGTATTGAACAAGAGGTATTCTTCAGTCATTTAGAATGTACGAAATCAACTGACAAGTTATAGTTGTTATCGCATATTTTATTGTTGCAATTAAGAAAATGAAAATCTACATGATGATAAGAAAATATTTTGTCACTAAACCTTGATTTTTCTATTTTTAATGCTCTGTGTATGTGCAGTATTAAATAGCGAATTATAATTTTAAAATGTGCTTTATATAAAGATAGGATTAATTCTACCGTGCAGTAAATTCCATATAATGTTTCACGCCACTTTTTGTATGAAGGCACTCTGTTGCATTTGGGGACAAGTAATACGTTACACCTAAGGATGCGACAAAGTACAAAAGAATTTGAATATGCCTTATTTGGTTTCATAACAAAACACATATACTGATTTAGTTTATTAAAAAAAGCTTCTTAATAAATAATTTCTTAAATAATTTGTTATGAATGAAAAAAGTTATTGTTTTCTTTAGGTTGAAAAAAATATCAAAACTGCCAATAATAATGATTACAGTATTTAGTTATTTATAAAATCGTAAAAAATATTTGTCTTTTTTAATAAAGGTTTTTACTTTATTTTACTAAAGTTTTACTTTTTTTGTCCTAGCTTAAAGAGATAGCAATAGCACAATGGAGAACTTGCAAATATAGTGAAAATAAATAAAACATTATTTTCCCCTTTTATATATGGCAATAATCAATTAAAAAATATATATATCACGTTTCTTATGGTTGGCCTCTTTCACAGTGTTTAAATAGCACAACTTTAAATTTTATTCAAATTTTTTAAAAAATATTATACAACAAAATATAGCACCTTCTCTTATATTTCATAGTTTAAATTAGCAGTGATGTTCTTCGTTCTATTTTCCTGGAATATTCCCCCAAATTGTTTATTTTGTATTTAGCTTCCCTGTATAGTGAGCTTTTCGTAAAAGTGCCTCTACACGCTCAGCCCAAAATCTACAGTAGACTCCCGATTATCCGCGGGCGGGTTATCCACGCCTGCCGCACTTTTTTTTTTTTTTTTTCAAAAAGGTGCAGTTTTACAGTTATGTTTTTGTAATTACGTAATACATTACAGTATTAAAACAGTACATATGTATTAATTTTTCTGTGTAACCTTGACGCCTCTCGTAAGTACAAAGCACTTTTCTGTTTTCATTAACAAAATGCATTTTAGGTTAGTTTTGAGTATTAAGCGTTAGTTAATAACGCTAAAATATTAAGCGTTAGTTAAACATTTCCTGCTGTTTATTTTACGTTTTATTGTACATAAAACGATTTTTCAAAGTTGGGATGACTGTTTTCTCTTTTGCTATACCCGTTTTTAGCTTTTTTCGGATTATCCGCAATTTTTGTTATCCGCGGCGGCCGCGCCACCCAATTCCGCGGATAATCGGGAGTGTACTGTAATTCTAAACGGAGTGGTATGAGATCTAATAATGTAACTTATGGATTTAGCTTATGCTTTTTTAAGTTATTTCTTTTAAATATGCTCAAATAGACCTGTTAAATGACAATCAACCTATTGATTGATTTGGTTCAAAATTTGATTCAGTTTTAGTGACAAAAACGTCATGGCAAGGGGGTATAATGGTTCATCCTTATACCCCTTTGAGTTATTTTATTTTAGTTATTGTATTGACGGACAAAAAAGCTTAAAATTATTATTTTTAAAGTCCAAAATTATTATTTTTTTCTGATTTAGAGAAGTTTAAAGCGTGAAGATTCATTACAATATCGAGATCTAATTAGCAATTGCAATATTTTCTCTTCGAACATCGTGTAGAAGAAAATAAGAGTGCATAATACTATTCACGTGTGTAAAAAGTATTCGCCATTCTGCATCGCCCTTGGTATGCACCCTTTCATAAAAGCTACAGACATTATGCGTTCTGAGGTAAAAGAATGCGAACTTGGGTAATTGGCTGCCCACCTCATCCTTGAAGAATTATTCCTTTGGGAACGGTATGCAGGTAGCGTTGGAGAAAACAGGTGCACTTTACCTTCTTCGATCGAGTGTGGTCTCTCTATCCGTGGACAACAACACGGAGTGAACACCCAATGAGCTTGATTGACACGCCAATCACCGGCTCGCTCAGCGGGACGCAGCCCGAGCAAGACGAAAATACAACTTTCCCAGGTACTGATTGCCTTTCAGCTGGGGACTCTCGGGAAAATATAAGTCCAGAAGTTTTTAATTGTGTTTGAGGAGTGCCCGCAGTTATATCGCGATCTTTGTTCTTAATGAGCTGGTCAGTGATATCTGTCTTGTTACGGGTAGCAATTACGAGCAATACAAGAAAACTTCATCAAGCACTGAAAAAGGGTTCGGTCATTGAAGGGTTTTTTTGTTTTGTTTGTTTTGTTTTTTCAAAACTAATCATGTCTCTTTTCGTTGCTAAATTGCATTTTAACTGTACGTATAATCAGCTTATATCTGCCAATTATATAAACGATTTGATTTTAAGTAAAGTAGCAATCTTTCATTTTGTTAACAGCAGATGTCGATGTTCATTTGCTGATATTAATTAATCTTTCAAATAATAAGTATGACGAATATTGTAACTTTTCTATGCTGCTGAATAACATGTAAAAGATACTATTTGAAGACAAATAAAAATAATTCTTATTGCAACTTTTTCTGCCTTATTTGCCTTTTGCATTAGGACAATTTAGACTGTTGATACCGACTTAAAATAGGAAATATTTCCGCATTATTTCATGCATCCTGATTTACAAAATATTTTATGAACATAAATGGGAGCCTTGAAAAATTTTTAAAGGAAGAAATGGGTTCCTGTGCGATGAGCAGTAATAATAATTCATTTTTTTTCCTAAAGCTTATGTGAAAATATTGAAAAAATAATGTATTCAAACAAATTTAAATTTGAAATCGGAAATTTATATAATAAATGATTTGAAGCTGAAAATTTCTGTTATAATTCAGGCTTTTTTACTTAAAATCGCCATTTAATATGTAAGAAAATATAAAATATTATAAAATAAGAAAATCAAATAAAACATAAACATGATTTTTTGAAGAACTTTTTAGAATATATTAGGGAACCACCTTTTTGATTATATTTCAAGAAAATGAATGCGAAATTTGTTAACACACAAAGCACTATTTAGAGTACACCAGTTTCGCAGAAAGCTTAACATCTAGGCAATGCACGAAGCTAGTTTTCAAGAAGCAAATATTTTGAAATAATTTATTTCAATAAATAAGTAAAAATTTTATTAGAAGTTACATTTATTTTTAAATTATTAAATACTTCTTTATAAATCTAATAAATTATTAAAATAAAAGGTTTTCTTCTATAGACACAGGCATAGATAAATGAAAATGCTGACGTGTTTTCTTCTATATTTGGTGAATTAAAAATATAAATACAATACATCTAAAAAAATCACCAAAAAAAGACCACAAAATTTTAGATTTGTTTCTTAGCTGTATTACTTTTCCGTAACAATTTAAATAGAATTTGTTTTTCTTTTTCAAACTATAATCTATCAAAAATTGCATTATGACTATATTCACTTCCTTTACTTTTCTTGCTGATAAAAAGAATCGATATTGTTAAAATTTATGTACATTTACCGAAGCGAAATAATAGAATGACAGACAGCACAAGCTTGTAAATAATTGTAAACCTTCCGATTATCCAATTCTTTGACTCAGAAATTTTCTCGAAATATTACCATTAATCGTTCGTAGATTACCACACCCGTAGCGTCATAAATCTACTGTTGAAAATTACATGACAAGCGCATTTGTAGCGTGTCCAACTGAAAGTTTGAGCCAGACTTTGAAAAGACAATTGAACTTAGGCTCGCAAGACAAGCAGCTTGTTTGTTAAACTATTATTTATGGAAGCATATAAAGTGTAATGACTAATTTTTTACCTATGGCCCGAAGGACGAATGTAAAAAAATAAGTAAGAGGCATATTATCTTTCCCCCTTTTCTTTCTCGAAATCTGCGCACGAGATCTTCACTTGTCACAGCGGGGTGCGGAAAGTGAAATATCAAGTCACTCCTGTGGTCTCACTCGTCATTTTAGTGTTACCTGATTTTTGCCTTTTACCAGCTCTTCCACTTTTCAAGATTACCCCGAAATCTGCTCGATGAATTACCGAGAGTCACCTGAAAGAGCAGCGAGGAAATGAACGGATAAAAATAGATCTCGTAATTGCTCATATCCGAGAGGAACAAAGGTGAGAGGCTTCCGCATTCTAGGAAGAACAAATTGCTGTTCGATTTAGACAAGGAACTGATTGAAGATTTGGATGATTGGAATTGGCCAGCCACGCTTTCTCTTAATATATTTTACCTCTGTTATTAATTCCATTAAGTTTAGGATAAGGTTACAAAAGAAATGATTAATTTTGGTATAAGAAATCTATCATGTGTTGCAGACGGAAGCTTTGAGAGAATTTGGGTTCATTGGGTTCTGGTATTCATAGTAAAGAAAAAGAATAATAATAATCGTCAAAAATTTTGAACTCGGAATTTTGAGGAATCTTTGTTTCAGATCTCACTGAGTTCGAAAAACAAATTTTTAAAAATTTTCCGTCTGTCTCTCTGTCTGTCTGTGATAAAACCGACAACGCTTTGAGCTAGACGGATAAAATTTGGTATACAGTCTTTATGCTAAGTTCTGGATTCGACTTCTAGCAAATTCAGTTAAGAGGAAATCTGTCTATCCAGCGGTTCGAGTATAAGTTAATATTATAACTGTAAAACGGAAAGAATTTGATAAAAAAAATAGGTACATATATTTAGTATCAATAGCTAAATACCTATCATATTCATAGCCAAATTCAACTAGAGTTTGACCATCTGTCGGTCTATACTTTCAAAAACATGTAAATATGATAACTCAAAGATGCAATGACAAATATATCAAATTCAGTATGTGATTTGGTGACTACAAGTGTAATTTTATGTCACATTTTGATTTCAATGGGTTGAAAACACAAATTTTATTTTCGGATACTATTAAGCCCATGCCAGGGATTAATTGTCAAAAATGACATGATAGATTCAGTAAAAATGCTAATTCATGCTGAATATTTCGTAGCTCTTGTAATGCTTATTTCATGGAAGGAATTTTCTGGGATAATACCTTTATTAGAAAGTATGCGAGATTGTTTGGAGGCCACTCCCGTTGTATAAGATAAAAATATCAAAATCTCTGTCATTACAAAAATACGTATATACTGACAAAGAAAATTTCGGCAGAAGAGAAATGTTGAAATATTTTTGTAAACTTAGTGACTCTTTTAAATAAATTCTAAAGACTTGATTCTGTTTAAGAATACATACACATTCACACACATATATATATGTAAAACAGGATTTGAAGAAGCAGTTGTTGAATAATTTAACACTTTTTATTTATCATAAATTCGAAATTAATAACTGAATTTTTAGTTTTAGTCAAAACGCCTTTGTCCAAGACTAACCAGAGCACTATAACGAAAGAATAGGATAGCAGAAAGCAGGAAACAGAGGCCGTGAGAAAATATTCTTAACTTAAATATTTGCAGAAAGGGATCTGTATTCTCAGCGTTTTGATTCCAAAATGAATAGCTCACGCAATTTAAAAATCAAAGTTACAATTATGTCGAAGTTTGAGTGATTAGAAGGTTATTTTTAGAATAGTAATTGTAAATTACCGATAATTGTTTTCTTAGAACATAGCTAGTTCTAATTCAAGACAGAACAAGTAGAAAAGAGTAATAGATTTTTTTATATTTTAATTTTAAAAGCAAATTTCTGATTAAAGAATATCGCATCCATTTTTCAGAAATGTAAAATAAAGCAACTAAGTATTTGTTGTTTAAGAATACAAACACACTCTCATATATTTATATATATATGTGTGTGTGTTCCTTTTAATTTTACATATGTATGTATGTGTATAAAGTTTTAAAAAATTAGAAGGGTTTTAATCAAGCTCAATTGAAATTAATAAAATAAGGAATTTCATTAGAACAAAAAAGTGATAAAAATGGAATTTCATTATTTATCGATTTTTGAAAAAAATACATCCGCAGTAGAACAATTTTTTTCATACCGGTTATCTCGATTCTCTTATTATATGGATAACTTGAACAAACAGAAGAAGGGTTTAAATAATTATCCGATAGCTATTGGAGTATAAACGAATAAAAGCCGTGAAATAATTGATTTTTTTTACACTAATTTCGATATTTTAATGCAATATGTAAGTGTGCAAATTGTAAACAACATTTTTATAGTCATTAAATTAATACGTTATTAGAAATTTTCTTTCCTTCCAATAAATAACTTTTTCTTCATCAATTTCTTATTTTGATTATCCGGATTGCTTCTGATCCCAATCAATCTGGATAAAGGCGCTTTTACTGCATCTCTAAAAGGATATTTATTGATTACTATCTATACTATTCTACACATAGGTTCGATCTATAATTTGATAAAAACTAAGTAATATTCCAGAATAAAAAAAAAAGCAGAAAAATGTGTGGAATTTTTACATTGCGAATACAATCGGATATTTTTCTAACTGAAATGCAGGAGATTTATTCTAGAACAATCAACGAAAAACGTCCAGCAACTTTATACTTGATCTGTTAACCGTCCAAGACATTCGAGATTTTCCTGTTGCACATCTATATTTGTCTGAATAAGCCATTGAAACTTATGACCTTTACTCGTGGCTACTGTTTTTTCTTTGCTGAATTTGTAACTATAAATGACCAGGCCCTTCCGACCATACCAAAAACGCAGACGACAACGATAAAAAGCATCCTCCGCAGGATTACGTGTCCCACAGGTGTTCCAGTACAGGAAACCACCTTCTTTTAAGCACCTTAACCATGCAGCAAGATGAATAAGGCTTGGAAGAAATGGTACAAGCTCTAATTAGTCATTTATAAGAGTAATTGCGATATCCCGCCGTAAATTCTGGAGTGAAAAGACGTAAATCTGTCAATAAGGTAAGCTGCCAATGTCTTGAGACATTGTATGGCACAGCAAAACGGAGAGAGTTAAGAACCTACCTTGCCGTTTCTGGTGACAGAGTTATTCACCAATAAAACCGCCTACGCAGCTCTTAAGAAAGAGCAAGAGAAATATAAGAAAATGGGAAGGGTTCCGCATTTATGCGGGAAATTCTAAGTTATTATTTCGTGGTAAGTCCCAGAGCACTGATGAAGTGGGCATTGTTAGAGATGACCAATTAGAAGAGTTACGGATCTACATGTCTTTAAGTAGACATATGAAGAATCATTTAACTTCTGACTGTGGAGAGAAAAAAAAGTCAAAGGAATATGATACATTGCAATATTAAAAAAATTTGACAACATAATAATGCATAATGATGATATAGTTTATTTAACTACTTTTAGTCCGTTTTTTCATGTGTTTAAATCATAGTACGTCATATATAGAGTTCAACTCTGTTGGTTAACAAGACAAAATTATTTTTTCAAGCCAGGAGATATTATGTACATCAATTTCGATGGCAGTTACATTTCACTGATTGTTGGTTTCACGGCTTCTTTTATTGATATTAATCATTTTTTTTTTTTGTAGGCTGGTAAAAAATTTTTATGTGTTTTGATGTTAATGTTTAGTCACAACAATGTGACAATGCTTTCATTTCAATGCTTACTAGCCATACCATATCTTCAAATATAGAAATACCATATCTTTTTCATATATATACCATATATGTTACCATATATATACCATAGTTTACCATATAAAACAAAGTTTACCATATATATACCATATCTTTTTACCATATCTTCAAATGGTAAAAAATAAAAATTAGTTTTTGTTAATATTGCTTTAATTGGGTTATAATGATATATAAAGTTTTAAGCATTGAAATAAAAATATAAATTTCAAAAAATTGCCAACCATTCTTGGTTGTTCTTGCATATGTTTACCGTAATATTTTTTTTTATATTGCTGTTAAATAGTAGATGTTTTTCTCCATATCAATAGTTGTTAAATAACAGATGGTTTTTCGAGACATGTTTTTCTTAAATCCGTAATTTTTCGTGATATCGCGATAAATTATTCGCTTAAATATTGAAGTGTTAATTTGTTTCCAAATTAAAAATTTTATTATTATGTAAGGAACTATAATGGGATCAATTTTTTTTAATCTGAAATTGCACAGAATTTGGTAAAATATGCAATAATGCACCCGAAACTTGTAAAGAGATGCCAATTTTGTAAACACGCCCAATTTGGTAGATATTCTGTCTCATAACGACCACATTTATTACAAACTTCAATTGTATTGTTTGTTATAATTTGTAATTTCAATTTTATTTTATTGCTTTTAAAGTTGTTCAAACATTATTTTTTTCTCCGATTTCGGATTTAAATAATATTTCTCTTGAATTATTGTCCTTTTTTATGATAAATAAGTTTTTATTTTTGGCTGTGCTAACATAAACGAAGAAAAAATTTTTGTTGATCTATAAATCATATTGGAGGACAAATGATATCTCCACCACTGAGGCTTCCACTGAATTTCCCAACAATTTGAGTATCAGTCAAGGTAAGAATCATTCGTGAAACGCTATTTAAAACTCCTATAAAGACTGTTGCTTTATATTTTAAATTTATATTTAGAAATCACATTAAAAGTATGTGGAATAGAATGAATATACTTCTGTAATATGATTCAAAATTCTTTTGTTTTGTAAAATATTTTTTGACGGAAAGAAAGATTTTGTTCTGCGAGACGAGCCGTCAATAATCCTATAATCAAATTTGTATTGTAAATAAATGAAAAAGATTAAAATATAATGCGGAATTTTGATGAATTATCTTAAATGTTTCGTGAAGAAAAATGAGATCGTGTTTGAAATTTTGTCATGTAGTAACATGAATTTTTTTTTCTTAACCCTGCATTCATTTTAAATAATAATAAGCTCAAAATTTTGAAAATAAAATATTAAATATATCTGGTGAATGTTTCAGTTCTGTTTTTATTGAAAAGTGAATTTAATTTGAAGAAAAATAACTGTTCATATATTCAATTGAGGCCGAAACAAGTGTGGGCAGTAAAAGAAAGTGTTAGAAGAAACTGTTTAATATTACTTCCCCCAAATTGCAAAGCAGTTTCCAAATTGTCATATTCAAACAAAGATCATATTCTGAAAGCCAAAATAGATATTTATATAAAGAAAATTGATAACATCCCAATCAAAGTTGTTTTTA
This sequence comes from Argiope bruennichi, assembly GCF_947563725.1. NCBI lineage: Eukaryota > Metazoa > Arthropoda > Arachnida > Araneae > Araneidae > Argiope > Argiope bruennichi. The sequence continues at coordinate 96,245,006 of NC_079154.1, read as the reverse complement.
ACTTTTAAAAACTATATTCTAGAACAAAAATAAAAAAAAATTTATAAAAAAATTGAAAGTTTTCATTGAATTTAAAATGATTTTAAAAGAAGTATTTGTTTTAGTCGGCTGCGATACGGTTTTACCTTTTAAAGTTCTAACTTTAATATTTTATCCATTCGATTCCTTTTTATTTTCTAGCATACGAAGAATACAAAACTAAAATATTGTAATCAGCGAAAAATTCAAACTACAGATTTTGACGAATCTCCATGCTTTTGACCACCTTGGATCAGAAAAAACACATTTTTGGAATGATATCTGTCTGTGACAAGATAACTCAAAAGCGCCTTGAACTAAACAAATAATTTAGTAAATGGTATTTGCAAAAAATTTGTAAATTTCTGTCAAATTTTGAGGAAAATCCATTTAGAAGAGGTACGTCTGTCTAGCTGTCCGAGTGCAAAAAACGTGATAATTACAAAGGGAAAAGTACTAGATAGAAAAATATTTGATACACAGATAGAATTTAGATACATACATAAATTTAACATATATAATATAGAAACGTATCATATTTGGAACTAAATTCATCAAACGGTTAATTGTCTGTTGGTTTGTACTTTCACATGCATATAAACTCTATAATTCAAAAATGCACTCAATTAAATAAATAAAATTTCATCTGTGATCATTTGACTGCGATTATAGTTCCGAATCAAATATTCGTTTCAATTGGCTCAAAAAGTCTTCTAAAATAGGCATTCCATTTTCTGGTACTGGTGTATTAATCACATGTTAGAATTTAATTGCTGAAAAACCATTTGATAACAGTCGAATGTAAAATTACTATTTATAGATTAACCGCGCTATCTTCTGAACAAAATAAAGGGCACAATTATCTCGTAATAAATATTTTATAGTACTTTTTCTATGGTTCTTTTAAAATAATTTTTTGTAATTAGGGAAAGACTATATCACTATCCTGTACTACAAAGCATATCGCTCTTATGTGTGAAAATAAAAATCTGAAATTCGAGGCGTTTGCGGTCTTGTCCAAAGTCCACAATTTTATGTGGGTGAAGGGGGGGGGGATAACACTTTAATTAGAATAATGCGAGAAAGTTTCGGGAATATCACTCCGCAGGTTTCATGCGCGTAGATACAAGAAAATGGAAGAAGATAATATATTTATTGAAAATGTTGTATTAGTTGAAGAAACCATGCTTTGCTTTAATCAGAATAAACGTAATCTTGTTTTGATGAAAAGTGTGTGCCGAATCATAGGAATGTCAAAGAGATTAAATAATATCCCTTTCTCCAATTTTCATAGATTTTTTTTTCAAAATACCTTATTATTTCATGAAATTTTTCCATGTATATATTTTTTTAATGTTTATTTGCTTCAAACAATATTTTTCGTCTAAAATGGTGAAAATGACTGCTGTCTTTTTTTGGGTGTAATACAGATTTTAATAGGTAGTTGTCCAAGATCTTCAATGTCAGAAAGATTTAAAAGATTAAAAATCTATTGAAAGAAATGCAATTTCTTTTCTTTTTAATGTTCCAATTCATACTAATTATTGTATGAATTGGTAGAAAGTTTCACATTTTTGTTTTATTAGATATCTGATAGAGTTTTCACACTTTATACATAGCTTGCTATAATAATAGAAATTTTTATGAAATTTGTTTTCCTCTTCTTGGTATTTTAGCTTTGAAAACTCATGTGTAAGAACTACAATATAAATTTAAATTATCCAAAATATTTTATATATTACCTATTAAAAGTATTTGCAAACTTATTATTATCTGTGTAGCTTTTATTAGTTATCTATCGCCATTAGAATAAAAAACAGGAATTATTTTGAATTGCTTTCTCCGAAAACAAAGCAAAACTAATAGTGAAATTGAACAATCTAAAACAGCTGGATTAAATTGGCTCTTTAAATTTAAAAAGAAATTTCGAATACTATTTCAAAATTGAATTTAAAGATATATTTTTTGACAAAGCACTTTTTTAACGCTATTAATAGTTAAATTTTAATGAAGTTAAAGAGCAATTCCTTTACAAAAATACTGAATTTCTCATAAAATTTGCGAAACCTTTTAAAGTTTTAAACATTAGGACAAATTTTTTTTTATTGTAAAAAATGAACTTTTAATGCAGTTAAAATTATAAAATCCCGTAAGAAATATTCTGTGATAATTCCTCTGGTGAAAATTTTATCCAAGAAAAAGGAAGCGATAAGGTACTGTAATCAAAATGACTTTCAACATTACTTAAACAATAAGAAAATAATATTAAAATAGGCCTTTAAATAAAATAAATTTAATAAACTTTGAGAAGAAAATAGTTGTAAACATATTTTAATTTATTTATACATGCATTCGACATGAAAATTTTTTACTAAAATCGTATTCTGTTGAATTAAAAATCGTTTATGAACTCTTAATTTTTATCTGGTAGCAACAACGAATTAATTTTAGAGCCTTGGAATCAACACAATGCAAATTTACACAAAGTTCAAATTAAAAATTAAAATGTCTCCGTCTTAAATTAAATGTCTCATAGGCTTTTCCAATGTTGCGTTTCTAGGTCAAAACAAAATTTTTAATCCTGTAAAATATGAGTCTGGTTTCGTCGAAATATAAACGACTTTACAATTTATAACCGAAATGAAACTCGAATTTACAAGCATTTGACGTATAAATTGCTGGTAAAAAGAGATAGGTGAGCGCACTTAATGGACTTCTAACTGCTGTTTGAAGCTAAAGTGACGAACAAACAAGCGTTATTCAATCTGTCATCCGTTGAAAGGCAAGAAGGCTTGAAGGAAACTAATTGCTGACAGAATTATTTACCAATAAAATTCCACCAACGCTTCGGTCCGCGGGAAATACTATTGTTCGAAAGCGAAGGCAGATTTAAATGGAGTCAAGTAGGATGAGTATAAATAATATTAGCGAAAAAACCCCACAGTCTTTATTATTAACAAAGTCCCATTGCCACACACAGCCTACGCCGGCGAAGATAAAGAAAATTAAACAAACAAAGAAAAATTCCCTAATTTTTCAGTTTAAAAATCAGCGTAGGCAACGTTTGCGTTGTGTCCCTTCCCGTTACAAGATAGTTCTTTTATTTTTTTCCTCAAAAACTGTGTGTGGGATAATGATGGTTTCGTAGACTCCTACTACTACCCGTGTTCGGATTGTCACCTGTTTATGGCATCTTTTTTTCTTGCTAAAAATTTGTTTTTCTGTCGCAAAAAACAAGCGTCATCGTCGCCTCGCCTTAAACAGGCATCTCTTTCCGATTCGGAGTTGTCATTCAAGTTTGGCGTTTTTCAGTGTCGGGCTCGTCATGTATATACGAGATGATGATGCATGCCAACAACCCACGGCGAAAACGACACACCGAAAAGTTCCACTATGCCAAACGAAACATAACATTCTGTTCACGCGCGCCTCGTAAAATTCTCCTCGTCACCTCATATGGAGTAAAAACTGCGGCTCAGAAATGACTTCTATACATTTATTCAAATGAATCCACGTATCAGTTAATTTATACATCGTCAAATCAGCCTTACTTGTCACCTTGGTAACCTGCCATTCATAAAAATTAAATGATATCTTTTTCGGCCATTTTCTTTCGCTTCCTGTGAAAGTTTTTTTGTTAAGAAAATTACTCAATCAACATTATCATGTTTTGCGTCACTTCATCAAAAAAATTCTATTCAGTGCTTAATATTTTGCTCTATATGCACTTTTTAGATTAAGTTTAACGTGAAAATGGTGTTAAATAAGTTAGATATTTTACAGTAAAGCGTCTACAGAGATGCTACCACTTTTTCTCAACTTTGAGTGACAGGACTTTGAATAATTTATTAAACGACTAAAAAAAACATTAGGTATAAAAATATTACTCATTCTGGTAAATATGTCTACAAATAGAAATTAAATTTAATATAATATTATTTCAATCAATTATATCATAAAATAGTTTTGAATCACTATTCTAAATCGTTTTATAATAGATTATGAATAATGATTTAATTATAATAGATAATGAATATTTTATAATATATTTTATATATTTTTATAATAGATTATGAGTAATGATTTAGTTCTCTTTTTCTTTCTAGTAATAGTTTTTATGCAGTATTTTCCCCATAATTTACATTCTGAGGTTTATTCAATTTAACAATTCGGAAACAACATATTCTATAGCGTTCGGTAATGATTTTTAACATTGACCTGGGCAATCATAAAGGTCGTTGATTCTAAGAGCACAGCATTTTTTTACACTATCTTTGTCGCAATTAGTATTAAAAAAGGAAATTTAAACACAAGTATTTTGCCTTTATAGAAAGTCCCCGTAACTTTCGATCAATATATTTCATCTCCCTTTTTCATGTTTTTATATAATCAAAATTAATTTTTTTTTCTTTTATATATATAATCAAAACTAGTGAGCAGACTGCCTGTAAAGACTGAAGGATTCTTGATTAAACAATTGTTGGATTCAACCTGATTAAACAACTATCAGAGGAAATCGGATATTGAGGAGGGTGGGAATTAAAACTTTCTGTTTAAAAGATTTACGGCTATCAAGTTAGAACATTTTCATTTTGTAACAGAAATTTTTATTTGCGAGAATTTGATTTTTAAACCGTAGTCGATCACACGAAATGCACTGATAAATTTAAACGTCCGAAATATTTCGTAAAAAAAGTAGATTGTGTATCCTGTTATAATCTTTTTATACAATGATGCTAAAATAAAGAAATTAGAGTTTAAAGTGGGTAATGACAATTTACAATTAAACTCAAACTTTTTGAATTTGAAATGTTTTCTAACATTTCGTTATATCGATAATTGATAAGAGTCAACAAAAATATCGATAATTTTAATAACTCTTTATATCTATCCATTTTTTTCCCATTTCACAAAAACTTTATTCCTAAAGCATCATCATACTCCCATATATTAAAAAAAAATCATTTACAATTTTGTTGTGATGTTCTTCTCTTTAAGGGGTATCGGAACCTCAAAATCTCTGACAAATATTTACTTGAAATTTTCACAATTTTAATTATTCTACATTTATGACTTTAAAAACTTTTTTTTTAAAAAATCCCTGAGATATTGAACATTTTCTAAAATATAATTCTTTCTTTCAAAAACTATTTCTGAAAAATGAACAACTCTATATTAAAATAGATTTTTCATAACCGATGGATCTTTTCTCAGAAATTATTCATATACCATATATTCTTTATATTTCCTATTATTAACTAAAATCAGCATTTCAAAAAATTGTGAAATTTACTTTTAGAAATCTTTATGAAACAAAAAGATTAAATTTCACTCGTTTAATAGAGTATTTTGCTAATTAATACAAAATTCAAAATTTTTCATAAATTCATTTCATTATAATAAGAAAGTCATACATAAAATTTTTGAATAAATATTTGTAGTATATTTTGAAAATAGTTATATTGAAAACGGTAATTAACTACTGATAGTATAATGGAATTCGACATATCTTAATTGAATAGCAACAACTTTAATAAAAATAAAACAAATAAATACACAGTCATTTTGCTGGTCTGACTAAAAGAATACTTACCTTGATGTTTCATTAGATTGAATGTTCTCTGACTTATCATAATTCCTTTTAAAATGCGCAGATATCACCATATCTGGATAATTCAATTCATTCATTTATGATATATACGTATATAAAATGGAGTGAATATTCAGCGAAGAAATGTTCCATTACAGGCTCCTAAAAAATTTAAAAATTAATGTTTAATAAAGATAATTTAATTTTAAATTTGGAAATTCCAAAATAATTCGTTTTTATGCGTGTATGTGTATTCGTTTCTCGAATTTTTCAAAATTTGTCTTTTTATATCTTTGACAGCAATTTCAACACATGCTACAAAAATGTTTTTATACTTAATTATAATAAAAAGAAAACAAAGGATTCTTAATAACACATTTCAAATCCTAAGTTTATCGGAAATTTGGAACGTCTCCGAGTACTTAAAATTTCAGTAAACGAATAGCGCACTATTTTCATAAATAAAATAAAAAAACCACAAGCTGCATAAAAATAGAACAATCATGATATTATTGTACTTCATTAAAAATATAAAAATATAATTGTACTTCATTTTTCATTGAAGTACAAATACTGTTCTCATTTATTGCATTTAAGAATTCAAATTACACAACGCTTCATTAAAAAATTTAAAAACAAAATTAACTATACTTTGTCAGAAAGCTTTTATGTAATACTTTTGAAAACAGTCTTCCGCTACTCTAGATCTGCATGAAACGTATGCATTTTTTGGAGATAATAATATTACGAGTTACGTGTTTTTATAAATTAACACTTTCCAAATCGACTTGTTGTTTCCGCTGATATATTTCATAAATATTCAAATCTTCTTCTTCTTCATAATGGATAACTTACAAAAACTTTGAAAATAAAAAGATGAAAGATCTGAAAATACGATGTTAGGTATTCTTGTATAATTTTTGTCAAATTTTTGATATACAGTTACAAATAATTCCAATATTAGTTCAAAATAGTAAATGCTGATGGTATACATATATCAAATTGAAAAGATGAGTTAAGCTAATTTGGAATGAGATTATAAAGAGCGCATTTCTTAGAATTTGATGATTGTTGATAAAGGTACCTTATTATGGCTTATTGATACGAAATATCTTATAGGAATCTCAGTTGATTGCTTCTGTTTATTATTTTTTCTTTCCCATCCAACACTATTGTCATCAAAATCCTCTATGTTTAACCGATTTCAACGCATATTTTTTCAGAATCATCCAATATAGTGAATGTTATCGTACTCAAATTTTAATAAAAGTTATCAAATTAAATTAATTTGAATATTTGTATATTATATTGTGTTGTTTAACGGTTTTCTACTAGATATCAGCAAAACGGCTTAATAATTAATCATTTTACCCATCTATCGTCAATGTTTTTTTTATCATAGTTTCAGGCAAGGACAAGGCTTTCATATATCATATTTTCAGGCAAGGGAAGGTCATATTTTATTTCGTTCCAATTTTTCTTATACATTTAAAATGTTCTTATAGCCAACAAAAGGAGAAAAAAATGCATTCCTAGTTGTTGGAAATAGAGACACAATAAAAAATAACTGCTAAAGATATTGTTAAACTGTAACAAATATCAGAATGTTGTCTTCCTCTTTCTCAGACATTTAGCACGTTTCTGCACACCTGGACATCGATGTACCATTCTGTTCAGCTTTTATTCATGATAAAAGGCAGTCAAGGCCCAATGAATCACATCTAATCTGCCGTGAGATTGCTTCGCGTGCAACAAGCCATTCTGCTCAACAACGACGTTGCACAAGAGAAAGGCGTAGAAAAATCACTCGAGACGAAGCTGGTCCATAAATCCGAAGCTCTGATGTCTCACTTAGGGCCCAGCGGGAGATGGGGCCCAATAAATCTCAGCACAATGAGGAAAGGGTTGTGCTATCCAATTTGTAAGCGAGGAGGAGCAAATATTTAACCGCAACCTGTTCTTCGCGCCTTCAGAGTCTGGCTCGATTGTTTAGCATGTCTAGAAGAAATTTCCCTCCGTTGAAATCTTCAATCTCTAATGAATCGAAGAGGTTTCAAATTTCTTAAACAATTATATTAGTAATATATCCTATTATTGTTCATCAAAAAAATATAGTAAATATAAATTATAAAATTGAATCTTTATATTAAAAACAACGGAAAAATGGAAAAGAAAAAAGAAGAAGTTCTACAAATATATAAACAAATTAAAAAAACAATTTTACAATAATTTGTTCTTCAAGGGTTGAAAACCTGTCCTGATTACTTAATAATGCAGCTTCTCAAACTCTTTCTCAAATGCGACTCGCATCTGATATATAGAAATCCATAAACTTTTCGAATATCAATATTTTATTATTGAACATCTATTATATATGAAAATAATATTTTGCATAAGACTCTCTTCCTCTCTATACAGTGTTTTTCTTAATAAAAATGTCTTTAAAGGAATATTTTTTCCATGTGTCTTTCCTTTCCTTGTATAAGAAAAATATCGAATATATCAATTTTATCGTAAATAACTTACTGAATGAATGAAAAGAGAGAAAATAAAGAAACATATAAAAAGATCATTTTATATCTACGATAAAATAAAAGATACATTTCCTATAATTCAATTATTTAAAACGAAACAAGCCAATTATAGCGATATATAAAAGACAAACGATAAATGGAATTCAAAATATTTTTATTGATCAAAAAAGATTTGTTTCTTGAAATACTAAAAGGATATAAATAAAAGAATCGAAATTTTTTTTCGAAGCAATTTCTTGATTCTAAATAATCAGTAAGAATTTAAATGTTTTGCATTTAGAAGAAACTGCCATACGATAGACAATTATACGATTTTATTAAATTTTTGTTTTCAATTTCTATTAATACTTCATAATAGAGGGAATTGCTTTTTACAGAATTATATATAGTGGTTCCCAAAAAGAGTTCATACTTTTAAGAATTTTAATATGAAATGCTGCTCTATTCATCACTAAAAAATAATATGTCAGAATGAACATGTTATAATAAACTATATACGTATTTCTCAATAGATATATTTAAATATTTTAAGAATATACAAAAAACTTTTTTTTGAAAAGGTTATTAATCCCAAAGAAGCAAGAAAGCATCTCTTAAAAGTCTTCAAAGATTTTAAAGAAATCTATAGACATTATTAGATTTTGTGATATTTCAAGTCAATTAGTAAGATATTCTGCAGTATCCATATTCTGCAGTAGTTTTAGAAGTTTGGGAACAGAGTGCATTAGTTTTTTTAATTATTATTTCTTCATAAATATTTTTCCATTCTTCCATTATTATTGTTTTTAGTTCTACTTTCGTATTAATATTTTGTCTTCATAATCTAACTTCAAGATCTCTCCAGATATGTTCTCTTGACTTTAAACCCAGCGAATGAAATGATGTTTTTAGATTTTGTAGATGATTATAGAAAGGCCACAGGCAAACGTTGAGAGCAATATGTTTAGGATCCTTACCCTAATGAAAACAAAACAAATTTGTAACCGCCGCTTAAAATTTGGACTGATAATTCTAAATTGTCTTCTAAAGTTTTTAAATAAGGAAAATAATTTATTATTTCATCCTCATGCTGACAAGCACCGCCACATAAGAACACTTTACTCCAAGCTTTACTGTTCCCATTATATTCTTTAGAATAGGTTCCTCGTTTTTCCCTTCTTCATATAATTATATGCCCATCAGAATTACTAATGTTAAATTAATTATTATTAATAATAAGACATGATTTCAATACATTCCAGACTTATTTATCTTTGATTTCTAGAAGGAAAGTTTAAACTTTCTACTTTTTAAAAAAATTCGTCCTTCACCCTTTTCTTAATCGAATATCCATATAATTCAGCTAATCTCTTACTCTTGGGACGGTTTTAAGTGAAACTTTAATAGAAAACATTTTGATAAACTCAGTAGAAATATTTGCAGTCAAACGTGGACTGTTCATAAATGTTTTTATTAAATTGAATTAATCGATTTTTTTTCTTACCTTGTTTTCGATTTAATTCTCTTCTTCAAAGCATTTTATAACATAACGTGTTGTAGAATGGAATAAATTCACCAAATTAGTAATATGCTGTATTGATTTACCTGTATGATGAAAAAATGCTGCACTTTTTGAATATTTTCTGTTGTTTCTTTATCTCTACAAGCCATTTAAAAATAATAAACAGAAGATAAAATAATCAGCAATCAAAGATTACAGACAAACTGTTTTTTTAAATGTCACCAAAATGAAAAAAAAAATGACAAACGATAATTTTAATTATGAATTTATCCGAAAAAATTTCAATGTACGATTTCTTTTGTGAAGCGATTTATTTTTGTACTTTTATTTTTATTTGTACAAAAATAAGAAATGAAAAATAAAATTAAATTAAATCGATTTTGGAGGAAAAGAAACGCTTTAGTGCAATTATTCAGAGAGAATACAGAAAAATCTTTAAAAGTTTTATAATTCGTTTAGCTTGTAAAATAAACAGCGAAAATTAAAATTCGTAAAATAATATTAAGAATAAAAGTCTTCCTACTTTTAATGTTATTCATTACCCATTAACACAGTCAAAAGTAATTAAGGAATTTAAAACCAACGAAAATTTTATTTAATAACTGTAACTTTATTGCTACACCAAAAAATATTTTTTTTATGGAATACATCACAGAGAATCTCTTTCTCTGTGGAATACATATTTGCAAACGATTTAAGAAAAATCTAAGCAAGTCAACAGTGCGATTAATGAGTTTTTAATGAAATAACGTTCTTTTTGTACTAAATGATTTCCTTGTTTGATTAAAATGTAATAAATTATCAATATGATAAAGTAAACAAAAGCAGATAAATCTGATATTTTGTTGAAAAATAACTGCATTATTGAAATATGAACTTATTCTGTCAGAAGTATAATAAATGAACTGGATTTAAAGAACGTAACAAAAAGGAAAAATTAGAATTTGTGAAGAATGATGTAAGTACATTTTATTATATTCAGCATATTTAGCATATCAAATTCTTAATGTATTCGTTATTGCTTGTTCTATATTACAATTATCATTATTATTCTGTATTTTTGGTTTTATTGTGATACATGTGATTTTGAGCAGAACTTAATTCGAGACTATTTAATTGTACTATTCCAATTAATTATTTTTTAACGAATTATATATTCCTTAATGGAAGATTTATATATTTTGTTGCTTCAAGAAAAGAACTATTTACTTGATTTGCATTTTTATTAACATTTATTTCCCGAAAACTATTTCTATAATAACATTTTAGTTATTTATGCATTTAAATTAAGCTCTAAACGAATATAGTGAGAAATGGTTATAAAATATAACACTATTAATATCACCAAATATTTTTTTCGTTAATATTAAAACACCAAGAATGTTTCATGTTTGAGTGAAAATAGAATCGAGTTCTATATCTTAAAAGTCTAGAAATTAATGAGCCAATACTCGATATTTAATATTTTATTTTACGCATTTCTTTGAAAATTCTGTCTTTAGAATTTATTGGAAAACGAAGTTACAAGTGAGATTTGGAGCGGATTTTTTCATGACAAATAATGAATTTTCATTTTTCTTTCAATTCTTAATTTTATGAAAACATAGATTTATTTTCATACACAATAAAGCAGTCACTTGAAGAAAAAAAATTTTTTTTGAATGTTCGATGATTCTTACTATTAGTATTACGTTAATTTATTTTTAATCCTAGGGAAATATTTAAAAAAAATAAAAGAAAATTTCAAACTCATTCAATAACATTTGTTTACTGAATTTAAAGTGCAAAATAAACAAACGATTTATTAATTTTAGAAGCGGATAAAAGCCGTGGAAATTATCATAGCAAAATCCATTAACCTAAGCGTGCAACTATTCTATATTCCTGTTACGCTGTCGAGGCACAACCCAAGGCTCAGTTTCGAACGACGCCTAATTCCATTTCAAGATCTTCTCGACAGTTGAAGAGGTACGTTGTCGAATGTCGTTAACGACGATACTCCTTAATCGTTCCAGAAATGCCTATGACATTTCTTTTTTCCTTTTTCTGTTCTTTCTTCCCTTGCGGAAGATCTTTTCGTTACTTTTGCTTTGTTTAGTTTTCGCGGGAAAATGGGAGGTTGCTTTATTCTATTTAACCCTTTTTTAGTTATGTTGGTGGCTTAAGCTCTTTTTTATTCATTAGCTGTCGTTTGCTTATTGTGTTCGGCGGACTTTTCAGAAGTGTTGCCACCCTTTAATTTTAAATTGTATTGATTGTTGTCTGGCTCTCATTTATTTGTTTGATTGTTAGAATGCTCAGCAGACGAAAACGCAAATGTAAAATGGGGTCCCAGCGTGGGCGTAGGACGATTTTGTCTTTATAATCGCAATGAGGAACGTATTTTTTGTTTCGTGTCATATTTTACATCAGAAACTTACAGTGGTCGAAATATTATTATTATTATTTTGCTTATCATACATATTAATATTAAAATTAGATTGAAGCAATACTAAAATATGATTAGATAATCTTATACATTTACAATTTAAATTTACACCTTCATTTTGAACAGGAATGCTATTCTCGCTCTTTTGCTGTTATCTGCACGGGCAAGAGAAAGTGAATGCCTTTTCCACAAAGTATTTTTGAGAACTTAATGTATAAAATGTATTTCAATTTCCTCCGTTTGCTTTTTATCTTTGCTCAAATCATTAAAAAGATGAAAAAAATTCAAGGGGTGTCTGAAAAAGTTATTATTTTAAAGTAAATTGTGAACGTATAGATGAATTATTCTTCATTTTGCTTTTAAGAAAAATACGCTTTCGATAATTTGCGGATAAACAGATAGGACAGTTGCGATTATTAGAATCTTTTTTTCAAAATTTACTTCTGTTGCAAATACATTTACTGGCAAAATGATTTTTTTTATCACCAATTATAGTAAATATATATAACTAATTAACGAAAAATTTTAAAAGTCAATAGTAGGCTTTTTTCAACAGAAACAACTATAGATGTAACGTTGGGCATCATATTATGTTCCAGTTAAATGGCAAAATTACCTGCACAAAGGATTCAACATAATTGTACATTGTTAAATGCTATATTATAACATTGCAAGTAGCAACTAAAAGATACCCAGTGGATTTAGCATTAAATTGGCAAGGTGTTTGGATCTGTATTATGTGAGCATAACTAAATGCTCACTTGACTCACCTATTCAAATCTCGTAAACAAAACTTCATCTAATCAAATGTAGAAACTATTGCACATCTTGCATTTGCTAATCATAGTCATTATTTGCTCATCATCACAAAACACTTCTTTTCCTTCTGAAATAATTGCTTTTTTATGATTTCTTTGTAATATATTTTTAGTTTTTAAGGTAAAAATCTATAATTTTTTGATATTTTATTAATTTTTTACTTTATTCAACATGATTTTAAATCTGTATTAGTATAAGTTGTGTGTTATTGTTTTCGCATTTTTAATCTATCTCGTAATGGCATCTTTTGAAATTTTATATTCAATTAATTTTTTGCTTCAGTTATTAATAAAATTATTTTAAATTTTTTTTTGTATAAATCTGTTAATAAATATAAACACCAGTGGGTTAAGAATATCTCTATGATAAAATAAATTAGTAGACAATTCTATAGGGTTTCTTTTTTGTATTTTCCCCTCTATATTTTTAAAGAATCAAGTTTCTTAAGAAGAAAGTTGTCTTTGCAACAATCGTCTTTCTCTTTTGTATTATAGCAGTCGAAATTCGAAAAATAAGCATTTTTTTCCTTCTCCAAACTTTACCAGCTTAATATATATATATATATATATATATATATACACACACATATATATAATATACTATTTGTCGCCTAATATGTGCTAGCTGAGGCGCGAAGTTACATTTATAGTATTATAAAGTCATGAATTCAATTTATTCTCATCCATCATCCACCATCAAGAACTTAATTTTAGAAAGATTTAAATTTCAAAATAATTTTATTTTTCTTAATCGTAATAATTTATATACTTTCAAGTACTTTTTAAAGCAGTGCCCTATTTCACGAGAAATAGTACATTGCTTTAAAAAGTACCAATTCATGATACTTTGACTGAATCAACTGGTCAACTGAGCAGGGCTATTGTTAAGAGATCCTACTATAAACAGTTTTTAGAATAGGCAAATCTGTGATATTCAGAAAAAGTTAGGTTTTTTTAGTGTGCTATGAATCAAGGCTACTTTCCTTTAGATCCATTTTATAAAATTATATATAGATTCAAAAAATTTGATATAAAATTTAATGGGAATAAAATTAAGATGTTAAAGGAACTTTGTGAAAATTATTTAAGTAGTAATTTACATAGTTTTTATTTTTTTTTAATAAAGAATAGCATAATACTAAATTCTTACCATATTGCAAAATATTTTAGCCAGTATCTATAATTAAATCTAAAAATATTTTTTCTGAAATTCTTTTTAAAACGTTGAATTTACTTAGTAATGTAACACTTAAAATCTCCTACATTAATTTTTCTATTGAGACGTTTTAAAAGAAACTATAAAAGGTAATTGTTTATTATAGACATTTTTGGATGTATAATGCATAGAAAATCTAAATATAACATTATGGAAAAGGACTTTTCAAAATTTAATACTAGATTACTTAAATCATAAATTTCGTAATTAAAAATATTTACCTAGAATATTAACGACATTTAATATGTTCATTAATCAAGACAATCAATTTTTATATTCCCTGGATTTAAAAAATTTCTGAAGAATTTTCATTGAATTTTGTTTTTACCTCGTATTATATTCTGAAGTTTTATAATAAATGCATTGTGCAACTCTACTGGTTATCTATATGCAGAAAGACATTCTGATTGGTTAACTATACTCAGAAAGTAGCAAAATAAATTAAGAATAAAAAAATAAAAAAAGGCGAAATCGGTCCAATTGTTGAGGTTAGAAACTGCTTCAAGATTAAAATTTGCAATTCCTCTTGAAAATGGAAGGGTCAGGCGACTATTGAGAACATATTTAAGGATCAAAGCTTTCATTTGAAAGACAGTTGGAAAAACCGATACAACTGTTGGGACTGAGTCAAAGGGTTTATCTCTCTCTCTCTCTCTTTCATAGAGAATGTACAATGAAAAAATGTTCCCGAGACTTTATGTAAAAATGGGATTGGAAAATGGAAAAATTAGACTTTTAGAGCTATACACGTCTGTTTCTGTGAACATGATAATCCAAAATCGCTTTGAGTTATAAGAATGAAATTCCAAATGAAATCTATTCAACGGCTGTCTGATTACAAATGAACACAATTACTGCAAAACTAAAGGAGCTAGATGGATAAAGCTTGGTACTCAGGTATAATAACTAAAGTGTAAATAAGTATCAAAATTGGAATCAAATCCTTCAAGGTATTGACCGGCTACTAACTTTTTAACCCATTTTTCTACTAAAAAGCAATATTTTAAATATGTTGAATTTTATATATGATTGTAGTTTTATGCCCAATTTTGATTTCAATCCATAGAAAAATAGATGTCTAAAATATATATTAGGTTTTCTAGTACTGTGTATTAGCCATATCCAAGCAATACCTCCCCCCAAATCGCCACTTTATCGCACCCTAATAGACTCTTTCATACCTATTGCTCCATTGCGCTTTAAAATATGCGAGTACACCTTTTCTTGATTATGAACCACACAAATCTCATGTGCAGAACTCTGAAAGTAAATATCTGAGAATTCATGGTGTTTATATCTTTGCCCAAGGACCACAATTTTATGCTTTATCTTGCAATAATGAAATAGCAACTTAATCATTGAACATGCAAAAAAATTTTGGTGAGACCATTTCTATTGGTTTTCGGAATAGAATAATGACATTTGTGAATTCTAGTTTGAGATGATAAATTCAGGAGTCATAAACTTTGATGTGAAATAAAAATTAGTGACATCACACCAGTTGTTGGAACAGGGGGTCGAATTCATTGGTTTTTCTAATTATTTCGTGTAAGTAAATAGTATAGCACTCGACTTAAATGATGAAATGCAATTTGAATAGATGAAATATTAACCTTTGTTTCCTCAGGTCATTCTTTTTTATTTAGATTTAAAAGTAGTTTCTTTTCTCCTAACAGCTCCTTTATAGCCTTTTCTATTTTTAAAGCTTTTATTTCAAACTAGCATAGTAAACACGGATTTTTTTAACATTTTCTTAACTCTATTAAATTAAAAATTAATTTTTTTTAATTTAGTGAAATTTAACAGTAATTTAAAAGTAACTTAAAACTAGTAAACTTTTTATGACTATGATAAAAATTGCCTTTCTTTTTTAAAATTATGATTTGAATTAAAATATAAGATGAAACCATTTTCAAATAATAAATAAATTTTTCTGAGCATTAAAAAAATTAAGCAGAATTTGGCGAATTAGTTCCTTTACTCTTTTATATGCATTCTTGTTTTAGAAATATGCATGAATTCGTTGTTAGAAATCATAATGAGTAGAATATGTTTAAAAATATCAGCCAATAATACAGGCAGAAAATATTTATTGGCGGTTTTAATACATTACAAATTTTAAAGATGGGAAGCTAAAATTCTTTTTTTTTTACATAAAAATAATAAAGAAATTTATAGCTTTAAGTCACAGTTCAAATTTCTAACTCAGTCTTTTACAATAATATAAAGACAAAAATATTTTAAAGAACAAGAAATAATAAAAAAAAACATACATTTTAATTTGCTTTAACTTCTAGTCTCTCGAAGCTATAAATTTCAGTTAATAATGCAATGTTAAAGAAATATTTTAATAAAAATACACAAATTTGTATACTATTGAATTTCTTGAGCTCAGAAGTGAAGTATGGGACTTTGTTGTAATGTTATTCAATAAATTAGAAAATAAAACTTTAAATTAACTGCGTTTGATGATAGATGCATCAAATGAACTTAATTGCTGCAGCTAAGACAAAGATGAAGCACTAAATTGCTTTTATCACAGGTCTAAGAAAATTATGTTTTACTTCCAAATAATAAAATGTGTCGATAATTATCTCAAATTCACTTTTCTAATAAAAGCATGAACTATTTTATAACCGTAAAAGATTTTAGACTGAGAAATAATATCAGAAATTGCATCATCTTAATCAGAAAATGCATTATAATAATTAAAAACATACATTATAATCTGTTTTCAATATATTACATAAGATCTCAAAACCTAAAGATATAAGCAAACCTCAAAACAGTTCTTTGTATGCCTTAATAATTTTTAGTATTAAAAGACATCCATTTACTTCTGTAAATAAAATCTTAATTAATTTCCTGAAGTCATTATTACATCATTAGAAATGTTCTAATGTTTGCTGCAGAATATGCAACGAACAATTTTCTTACAAATTTGTTTTGTTAATTAAAAGAAAGATATCAATTATAAACTAAAATCTTGAAATAAATTTTAATTCAGTTAATTCTTTTATGTAGTAAAGTCGATTGTTATAAAAAAGTTCACAAAATGATTTAAGAGAAACTGATGTTAAGAAGAAAAAATCTGAGGCTATTATCACTGAAGCTGAAATTAAATCAGCACAATCACAAATCTGAAAAGTAGTGCGACCATTTACGCATATAACTATATAAATTCTAAAACAATATTCATTCACAACATTTATTAACAAAGCGATATACATATACTTTTATAAGCTGAAATTAGGTCATCATATAATATGGAATCCTTTTTTTTCCCTAAAAGTCATTTTCATTTTCTTATAATAGATTCTTATCATAAATAGAATTCCACGTAATAAATATCAATAAAGATTGACCTTTTATAGGCTGGGTTGAGAGGTGGGTTGAAAATGGCGAACAGAAATTCAGTATGTTCAATTAATTTATCACGATGTCTATTCACCATAGAAATTGGCACAAGAAATTCCATTGACAAGTGGAATGTAGAACAAATGATGCAGTTGTTACTTCCTATTTACACACGTAGTTTTCTGTCCTTTCTTTGCAAACGTCACAGTTCACGTAACAACACCAATGGAATTTGCAATTGCACTGCCAGGTCCTTATATATTGATGAGTATTGTAACCACGACCACAACACAAAAGATCACAACCATCTATGTCTGATGACGATCGATTACATTCTCGACCAACAGTGCCTAAAGATCCACGTGTAGGATCACTTTCACAGTAATTGGGAGAACTTTCGAGATAAACCAAGTCTCTAGGCCTAGGCTTGCGATTTTTTCTCTTCGATTTTCTTAGTTTGAGGTGTAAAGGCGTACGACTGGATACAGGACCCCAATGTGGAACTACTTTCTTGGATACTCGGTATGCTTTCATAAGATAATCTCCGATTTGACCGAAAGGTGGTAAGGTTTTCCAACATGTTTTCATTGTGCATGATCCTGAGACGCCATGGCACTTGCATTCAGTTTTCAAGTTATGTTTTACTGCCTGAAAGAATAGAAAAAAAAATCATTTGTAAGCTTAAATAATTATTATTACAAATTTAACACAGTAGTGTGTAAGAGCCAAAGCAATTCATTCGAATAATTTAGAGCAAAGATTTCAAATATGCTATACATATTCCTAGGCGCAAGCAAAAGCAATGTTAGTAAAGACGAGAAACACAAAATATTTGCGATTAACATAAATTAATAAAATTAACATTCTGAAAATTCTCATGGAAAATGTAAGTTATAAAGTCTATCAGAAAGATGCTATGAGAAATTTTAAATAGAAATGTGAGAGCACAAAGAACTCAGTGTTAGAGCAATAAAATATTTATCAATAATATTGTCACGTAATAATATTGTATTTAGAAATCGTAGAAGGAACACATTTATATTATGCACATATTAATAAAAAATATCACCAAAAAGGTATTGTAGACATGGTATTACAGATATCTTTATAAAACAAGTTCATGCATTGAATTGAAATTGCCTTAAATTTGAAGAACTGATTCTCATAATGAATAATTTTAAGCTTCTATTATAAGTTAGTGCGAAATATTTCAATACTGTTTTCATTTGTTTTGACATATTATTATAAAAAATGGGATAAAATGAAAACCTAATTGATGAAGTATTTAACTTCATTCGTATCATTTAATTCATAAGCTAACCTCAGATTTAATAATAAAAATTTATTTCCACGAATAAGCAATTAGAGGAGATTTGGCAGTAGGGGTACTCAGAAAAAAATAAAGCATGAGGTAAAGGAAAAAAAAAAAAAAAAAAAAAAGGCTGGTAACCACAACCCCTGATCAATTACAGATAATGATATTTTAAACCTGAAAACGCATCTGATATTTAGCATCCGCTCTGCAGGTAATTAATGTTATCTCATTTAATCAAATATTTAAAAACTGATGTTAGACACTGTAGTCACTGTCGTGTCCGTAAGGGCAGGTTTCAATCCTAATGGATTTTTTTTTTTCATTTTTAATTTTTTCCGCAAATTGTTTCATTTAACTCAACGATTTACAAACAGTTTTTTTTATAAATATGTTATTTATTAATAGGAACAAATATTTAGACTTCAGGGTATTTCATCTATTTACATTATGTTGAATTAAATTAAGAATTATATAAGACACACCAATCATTAAAAAAAAAACCCTAGAACTGACTTACTTGCTTAGAGTTTCTGGAAGAATAGAAGTGCTAGAAATGACGAATTTCAAAATATAGTTGTGGTGTCAAATCTGCTTAAACTTTGGCTTTTTTTTGTTTGTTCTTAGAATGTTTCTTTGTTCTATCAATGCTTTCTGATATTAGTTCTTTGTTTGAATTCTCGCTCGTATTAATTTTTTTGGTATTCGTATATATGATGATGAAATACATGTTTGTATTTGCGAAAAAAAGCTTTATCTTCCTAGTCTTCGATTGAATTTGAATAATCATCAATATTTTGGGCCATCTGCCAACGAATTTAATAGTTTAAATCTGCTTTCTACTTTTTTTCTGATTCCAATCATTAAAATAATTGAAAATTGTTAAATACATAAGTAAAACGTCTACTTATGTATTTAACAAATTATCAATTGTTCTTTTTAATGCCCATTACAAACACAGTTTAATAGATTAGAACAAATATGTCACTCTTAATGCCCAAAATTGAAACTTTTATTGATTTTAAAATGATTATTAAAGTAAAATATTAAATGACAAGTAAAGTTCCATTTATATTTTTTGTTTAATTTATATTGTTTAAAAAGGAAAATCTCATTATAATTTAAGTATTTAGTGAAAAAATATTTATTAATACGTAAAAAAATTGTGTAATATAAATGTAAAATATTTGTAAATTCATAATTTGAAATAATTTCTAGAATTAATTCCCTAGCGGTTACTAAATTATCTTCACTACTGTGCTGATTTTGCCATGGAATTGTTAATTTAATTTAAACAATATCGAAAAAAATGCGTCCATATTTATAACTATTTTTCCGTTTAAAAGTTAAATTATAATTTAAGTATTGAAAGAATAAATGTTTATTTTTGCATAAAAAGAAATAACATATTAATTAAAACTATTTGCAACTTATTAATTTAATTTAAGTTAAATAATTGTGGAAATATTTCTTTCTAAACATCCCATTTAGGAATAATTTCTGATATGAAGCGTATACGCTGACGACAAGTCAATGGACTTTCCAAAGATAGTCACAATTTATACTAAAAGTTTGAAAGCTATTTTCTCAGAATAAGCTGGCTACTCCGCTTTAATTGTTTTATGAATGAAAACCTAAAAGAATACTACCATTACATTAAATCTCATTCCAAATTCAATTTCCCATCCCTGCCCTTCCTTTGTGAATCTTAATCCCATCTAGAATTGTTGGAATAAAATTTAAAGATTTATAAGAAGTACGGGAAACATCTAGGAAATTTTAGAAGTGATTAAAAATAACTGATGCTTCATTTTAATGACATCATGAATCAAATCTAGAATATTATGTCAGGAAGTTTCAATGTCATTTTTACAGGAGTATGCACTTTACCTAATGAAATAAATAAATCTGAAATTCGACATAAAACGAGTAGAAATTCTACGCAGAATTTCTTTTAATGTTAGGTCAAAGCATTTGTAAAAATCATCATTAATGAAAATTGATGGATGTACAATAATTTTTTGGTTCTTTTTTTTTTTAATTGAAAATAATTTTGCTTGTTTTCCACATGAACAGTTTAACCTGTGTTTGATGTTTCGAAATTGAAATTTATAATGAATGTATTAACATAAATTTCTTATTTTTTACCATCAAATATATAAAAGGAGATGCTAAATATGAAAACCACTGCATAATTTCTAATAACTGATAATTTTTATAATATTTTCTTTCTGCATAAACCATAGTCCTATATAGAAATATAGTGGAACCTCCTTTAACGAGCATAATTCGTTCTCAAGTCTTATTCGTAATGCGAAAAAAAAATTCCGTAAATATGTATGTAAAATAGAATAATGCAATAGAGCAAAAATATGTAAAATAGAACAATAATTGAATACAATTCTGAAAGAAACAAATATATAATAATATAATTTATTATTTATGTCGTATGCTTTTTAAATGGAAAGTTCTCTAAATTGTCTTTGACTACGCTTTAAAATTTGATCAAAATGAGACACTGCATCTTTATTTAGCCTTATCAGCAGGATATATATAGCCTTATCAGCAGGATGCTTCTCAACAAAAGATACAATAATTTCCCATGCTTTCAACATCTTCCTTATTTCATTGGAAAGTTGTTGCTCTGTTACTTTTATTATGTCTTGCTCTTCTGATCAAAATTTCTTGGCAACTTTTTGCTGTGACAAAGATTGCAGATCCATAAACTTTTTGGTAGTTCTGGCTATGTTTTCCACCAGTTCATAGATAGATGTCTTTGCTATCCATCTCTAGGCCCATAATCTTGACTAGAGACAAATTCTAGTCTATAAAGATTCCATAGACTCCATTCTCGAACTCTTTGAAATCGCGTTCGACAACGCTATCTAGCCGAAATTTCTTCCCTGTAAATATAAGAATTCTCTTCAAACAAGTGCTCAGTACAGATTGATGCCAGCAAATCTACCAGGTGAAATCACAGTGCCTTCTTGCTTCCTCTTTTGCAAAGTACTCGTTAAACGAGTCAGGTTTTTACATTTTGTTTTTGTTCGTTATGCGAATCTCTCGTCATTCGAGATGCTCGTTAAGAGAGATTTGGCTGTACTGTTTTGCCGAGGAAGTTAATAATTGAAAAGCAATATATGCATTTATTTTGTGATTGAATGCTTCAATCACGCAAAAATGAAATAATAATAATAATATTTTGAAAAATTCCTTCTAATTTGTACCTAGGTAAAAGTAGATTTAACAAGCTTTTTTTGAAGATGTAATTATATATTAATGGAGAAAATTACCTTAAATTTAACAGTTAATATTATAAAATTACATTAATTAATAACTTAAACTTAATAGTTATTAAACCCATGTTTAAAAACTCATTTATTTATCCTCATGATTAAAACATAACCAAAATTAATTGCACTAAAGTCTGGAATTTCTTATTAGGGAAAACATCAAATATTTTTAAAGCCTTCTTTACGATCAGAAAAACTGAAAATATCAGCAAAATAGTTGAAAATTGCTTCCTTATGTTATGAAAAAAAGTATAGAAAAATAAAATTTTAACTACACGATAAAATCATACTATAATTTAAACTATTACATTCCTTTCATAATATATTAAATTTCAGAATTTATCTTATGACAAAGTTATGAGACGTATTTAAATTCACGTCACACTTAAAAGTGCTGAGTGTTTCACGAAAATGACCTCTTAAGAGTATTTTCATGTCGCTGAATGAAAGGATGAAAGGTAATAAGTATTCTTTTGTACTTTATGGCCATAAAAGTTAATCCATTTAAGTACGGCGCACCTAGAATATAAAATTTACGGTGTATGACAATGCGAAGAGCTTATGGTCTATCGGTATGATTCGATGTTTTCCTAGAATTTCAGATAAATAAAATAAATAATAAGAAAGCTCTTAACTCTTAGAAAATTTATTGTTTTTTAAAAGGCTCTAAACTAAATCACAAAATGAACCATTTTTAATGCTGATTTATTTATTAAAGTAATAAAAGTTTAGGTGTAAAGATCATGCTTGTACATTTAGATGATTTGAGATAAATTTTGATTTGATACACTCAAAGCAGCACCGCAGATCCTGCGAACGTCACATCATGGAGAGACGGACTGAAATTAGCGACTGGAGATTTTATAGTTTCGAATCGGGGACTACCCAAATAAGAAATTGCCGATTCGGCGTTTTTTAATTGCTACAGTATTTATCATTTGAAACAAGAGTATAAAAATGATTTATTATACACACACAAACACAAACTATCAGCATTTATAAAGACTGATAATTTTGCGATAGTAACATTTCTGGCTGCTTTTACCATCATCAATAATATTAAAAGGAAATATTCTAAAAATATCTCAATAGTTTATTTATTAAGCATTTTCGACCCCCAGAGGCAGGCAAATTTTTTGCTACTTTAATAAATAAAACGCTTTCGGAAGAAAAAAAAATGAACATACCTTTGGTTTTATCTAGAAGTTAAAAATAAATATTTTAAAAGTGTATGATATAAAATTCAAATGCATTTATGAGAAATAGCCCTAAATTTTTAAATATTTTCAAATAACTTCATGAATTATTTCTTTATATTCACAAACATTTTCAGAAAAAGAAATGATTAAGGATATTATTGCACAGCGTATTTCCGGTATTTTCTCTTTCATTTGCTTGTAATCAGATCTATACACTCAACTAAAAGCCATTGCGATTTTTCGTCAGAGAAATGGTGAGCTGAAGGCTCAAAGGAAAGAAATAAATATTATCATCATTTCCGGACTGCTCTTAGTACGATTTCTTAAAGGACTTATTTAATATTTATTTGTTTTTAACGTTATTTATTTACTTTCGTTTTATTTTGAAAATGAATCATATCCTGTCCTTAAATCTTACATTATTAGTTATTTCAAAAGTGGTTTATATTGGATTTTTTTTTTACAATTGTTAAGTAAATTCAATTTAAAAAGTTCGCAAAATACTTCAAAAACTATTTCGGAAGCATTTGAAAATATTTTTAAAATTTATGCTTTTATTTTTTTTACTATTTAGTGTAAGACTATCTAATCTGTTAGTTAAATTTAATATTATTGTGAATAAATTTCTGTTTGGTTTATTTAATAATTACCGGAAATAAATAAATATAAAAATATATAGAGGAAAAAATGTATATAAATTTACATAACTTATAAAAGAAATTTTTAACTATTAAAAGCAATGTTAATGCAAATAAATAAATTAAAATTCATACAGGAAATACTTCAGGAAAGTAGAACATAGATTTTTCAGAAATTCATTATAGGAAAAAAAATTCGATGCAAAAAATAAAACATTATAAATCTTGAAATAAATGAGTCGGCTGATTTTTTTGTATTCATGCAAAGAGAAAATAGTACTAAGAAATATTTTTTTTAAATTTATTTTTAAAAATTCAAAAGAAATAAATAGTCGAAGAGCCGCTTGACAGAAAAAACACGAATAAATGATAATATACAAAATGCAGGAAAATAAAAGAAAATACAATGAATCAAAAAATTAACAGATAAAAATATATTTACACTTCTCTGGACGATGTAAGAATCAAATAAAAGAAGGTGCAAATCAAATATGAGTTTAAAAATTGAAAACGTTTAACTTTAAAAACATTAAGAATCATATAGAAAACATCAAGATCTTCAGAATATTTACTAAGTTAATAAAATTTGCATAAAAAAGTTATAATTGAATTTAATAAAAACATTTTGAAACTGAATTTTAAGCATTCTGTTTCTCAAACTTCAGAATGCACGAGAAAACAAACGCAGTTGAATATTTAAAGCTACCAATCACGTTACTGATAATTTTATAGAAAAGAGACCCAATAAATATTTACTGGATTTCAAACTAAATATTGTAAATTTTAAACAGATAAATAAAAAGTACATCCAGAAAAAAAATGATTAGTCGTGTGAAATGAGTAAAAAGATATCTTTCAGGTGTTCATTAGAAACAATGTTCTTTGCTTGAAATTTCAAACCATTCTTTGTCAGAGCAGAAGACTCAACGAAATTCGTTATTTCAATGGAAATACGAATAAAGAATACGATTCTTGAAAACTTGATTTAAAAAAATACATAATTTAAATCTAATTTCGATACCTTATTCTTTTAAATCATTTATTAATCTCAAACAGAAAATTAACATTTCTCACATTTTGAAATATTTTAGAAGTAATCAGCCTTTTATAGAATAGAAAATATTTAGCATTTACGAAACCATTGGAAAAATATATAAAATTGGCGGCAATCGAATGAAATGTATATATTTTTATTTTATTGAATTTTTTAAATCAGATTTACAGAAATTCGTTCAAAATTGCAGAAAAAGAGTTCAGATATTGAAGTGCCAGAACAATCGACAAATTAAATATTTTTATTTAAAAGAAAAAAATAGAAAATTCGATTTCTATAAAAAGGAAAATAGCTTAAAAATTGCTGAAAAAACACTTGAAAAAAGAAAAACTGCATTCCAAAGAATTTCTACATCATAAAGAGAATTTAATTTTTAATTTCTACGTAAATCAAATATTCTCAAATTTTTGCCAGATTTTATACAAATGAAAAAAATATTTAATACTTACATTTAATAATATCGGCGTTTATAAGAAAGGAGCATTAAAAGAATTATTGACATAATGCAAAATATAACTTTTCTTATAGCTAATTTCCTGTTTTGAAAATGTAATTAACAAATTAAGTCGATGTATTCCTTTTTTTCAATCTGGCAAATTGCGAAGCTTTGTGCATTTCGATTCTATACGAAGAAATACTTCTTTTCAAAAGAACAATTAACTAGAAAAAAAGAATGTCACATTTTTCACTTGCCAAACAAAAACTTTGTACGTAAAGAGCGAAAGAAACCGTGCATTGACCTTAAGAAAAGCTTTAGGCCAGATGGCATGCAGGAGTTGTGAAATTTAGTTCTCTTTGAAAGAAATAGATGGTTATGCAGAGTTAGGAATCTAAAACGATTTTCTCACCACTTATTCTTCAAAGCCGCCATATAATCAACTGCAAGGGGTGAAGAAGGGGTAGGATACCGTGTAATAAAATAAATAAAAAATAAGCTCTTCGTCCTGTAAGACGGTCCTTATTTTTTTTTTTTTTTTTTGAAAAAAAAAAAAAACTTATGATTATCACTTGCAGTAAAGAAAATTAAATAAGCATTACTCGAAAAATTTATTTATTGCTCTATCATACGCAAATCGTAAAATATTACTTTATGCTGTATTTAACAATTTTAATATTAGCTCTATTCTTTTAGATGAATTATTTTGAAAGTGTTGAGCTGTAAATTGAATGTAAATAAATTTTAATTCGAAAAATAAAATAATTGCAGAAGATATAAAGTCATTTAAATTTTCATACTATTTTTGGATACGAAGGAAGATAGAATCCTTTACATATTTTGTAAAAGTTGCATTTGTTATATATCCTTGCATTCTTTTATAAACATTTCAATTTGTTTAACTTTATACATCGAAATTTTTGCATGAGCAAATTAGGAAGAGCAGAGTTATACGCATTTCATCGTCATTATTTGTATTAAATTTTGCTAAACATTCGAAATATATAACTTTTTTACTAATTATATAAATTCCCAATTTTTATAACACTATGCATCCTATAAATGGTATTAAACACTTTGTTCTATGCTTATAATATTCATCTTAATAGCATGCAATTGTTATTTGCATTTCCAAAATATTTATTACCGTCTGATAAATCCAGCATTGAATGGGATTGAATTTTTTTTTCTTTATTAGTGGAATTTAGATATTTAATTGTCACAAACTTCATTAACCCATTTCTAAATTTTCAGTATTGTTTCAAAGGTTGAAGTACTTATAATATAACAAATATTTATAATAAGGTTTAAAATTAACATGTATCGTATCAACTACTGAAATATACATAGAACAAACATCGCATGAGAGAAAGTAAAACATATATTTAACGTTAATACTAAAGGTAGCGAGGTTGATCCCAAGGTGTCTCAAACAAGCGCATTTTAAATTTATAAACAGTATTTTTAATACGAGATTCCTTTGTATAAATTGTTATAATACACAAAATATATCTACCACTTATATCATTATTTTTAATTAAAATTTGAAAAACTGTTACGCCAAAGAGTTTTAAACTCTCATAGGTGTTCGAAAAATTACAAACTGTTCCAAACGATTTTTCTTAAAATTGTAGAAAGTCATTTGTTTTCCCAATTTTAGCAAAGTTACTCTTATTAATACTGATGATAGCAATAACGAAAAATTTCAATCTGGCAGCAGAATTTTGATTAACGCTCTAGCGGGAGGGGGCAAATAATAAAAAAATATCTTTGAGCTTTCAAGCACGAGAGCATTTTAATTAATGGGGGTCTTATATCATGATTGTTTCTTTCCGAAATATCTTGTCATCTTGATATTGTTCAATAATCGCATCTTCATTTAGTTGCTAACAAGTTGGTTTAATGTAGGATTAGAGAAATAGGACAACGATAGTAGACAAACTTAACCATATATTACCTTCTTTAAGATGAATCTAAAGTGGATGCTCTTTCCCGTAAACGTTATAACCAACAATTTGACAAAAAAAAAAAAAAAAAAAAATGTACTGGCTACCCTTTTCTATGATGGCCATTAAATAGCTGATATTTGTGTATCTCTACTCTATGAGCAGTATTTTGACTAGCACACATGAATCATTCGCACGAGAAATTTTTAGTGTAGTAGCGATTGCTATAGTAAAATTTCTTACCCGAAAATCTGAAAAACAATTGAAAAAAAATGTCTGAAGTTTTGGAATTGCCTGTTATATGAACATCTGTGGATGTTTACGTGAATGAAGGTTCTTGTTTATTCGACCTTGATGGAGCTGGACGGGAAGAAAATTAATATTTATTTAATTTTTTAGTCACAGTTTTGCTTGCTGGTATGAATGCATTTTCGAGTAAAGTTTGAAAAACGGAATTATGCATGTCTTTCAGCTGTTGAAGAATTCTTGAAGAGATTTGGAATTGTAGAATAAATTTAATAAGCAATTGAAATTAGTTGTTAATATCAATTAAATATATACCAATAAATTATATATAGGTCAAGTTTAAAATTAAAACAGTGTTTGTTTTCCACTAAGCAACAAACTTTGAATGTCAAATACACTTCAGAAAGAAAACACCGATTCTGATCTAACCTAGTTAATCACAAAAATATCTAAAAATACAAATTGTTGATTTCTGTCACAACTTTTATTCAGTAACGATTGGTCAGAAAGGTAAAAGGTTTTCTAGGTAATGGCTAACAAAAGTATTTATAATGACATGCAAATTAACTGCGAATAATTAATGTCTATGTCTGTCAATGAGAAATCATTTACAAAAAGATACGCACACAGACCTTTCTTCCAGCCTGATTGTTATGCAAGTTCATGAGGGATCGCGCATCCCCTTCAATCTCCCTGGCATCAATAAATTTCCTGGAGAGCCGGATGCCGTACTTGACGTCCACACTGCAACCTCCCCATTTCCAGTCGTTGTGCTGCATTGCTCTCAGGCCATTCTGACTCTTGTCGCAGCCACAGTCGCTTACGTTCCCTCGACTACAAGACTGTGTTATCACAAACGTCACACCAGCTGAAGTGACACTATATACATAGGCTGCTTCTTTGCTACCTAGAAGAGAATACAGCTTTTAGTTGACGAATGACTTGAGTTTTAAGTTATGTCTGAAAATAAGAAAAGCGCAATTTTTAAAGTTATGAAAATTCATTTGAGATAGTTAGCCGTGCATCCTTGTATACATGCATATATATGCAGATTTTTTAAAGAAAATATCAAATTCAGTCAAAATATTTAATTCTGTTTTCTCGTTTCTCAACAAATTAATTTACGGCTACAAAAATTTTTTGTAGTATTACTGCATACATTAAAAACTGAAGGAATAAAAAATTGCTGGAAATGATCATTACAGTTTAACTAATACGGCAACATCAATATTGGAAAGAAACGATCTATTCCTTTTGTGATGATTTGTTGGTTCCACTTGGTGTCAAAGATACAATATACCAAGTAATTATCCGGTGTAATATGCAACGTGACAAGAATGAGTTTAGTTTCTTTTCCTTCTTGCATTTCGAAATAAATAAACATTGAGTAATTAAATTTTCAGAAAAATGGATTTTTAGTTTTCAACCTAGAAAAAAGATAGAAAATTCAGTGATTAAAATCGAAAGGAGGGTGTAATCTATATCTATACTTAAAATAAAGCTTAATGTGTGTGTGTTGGCACTCTACAAGCCAGATCGTTCTACTTACAGGTACCAAATTTGGCATGTGTAAACCTTGGAGGCCGGCACTTCGGAGCGATTTTTTTGTTTTTAATTAGAATTTTAATTAATTAAAAATTAAGCAAGATTCTGACGTTTTTTCACGATAACTTCCAAAAATATAGTCGCATAAAAATGATTTTTACATTAAGTTAAAGTGTAAAAAAATTATCTTTTCAATGATACTAATGTTTTAACCAAAAAAATTAAATTTCTATTTTTGATGAATTTTTAAAAAATAATTTAATCAAATTTTTCAACATTTTATTTCACACAAAATAAAAATAAAATTTAAGCTGCACATTGCACGCCAGTGGGAAAATTAACTTTTATCAACGCGTTGCTATCATATTGACAAAAGCTTAAATTAAAAAATAAGTTTAACTACCATTCCAAATTAAATGTATAAATTGTAATGTACATATAAATTGTACACGTAATTTTCAGCACGTGTCTGTATGAAATTAATATATATATATATATATATATATATATATATATATATATATATATATATATATATATATATATATATATATATATATATATATATATATATATATATATATATATATATATATATATATATATATATATATATATATATATAACATGATATTTTTTGAAAATTAAAGGCAAGGAATCGTTTTCTATGATATTTTATAATAACTATATTGATAATTCAATTAAACTGTTTTATTTAAGGGAAATGTGGTTTATTATGTGTAAGATATGTACTCTAATCGGAGCCCAGCAGCTAATTTGTAAGCCTTTAGTAATAGATATACATCTGCTAACAAAATAGTCTAAATGAAGTAAATAATCATATTTTATGTAGTTTCAATCCATAAATGTTTTGATGAATTACGAATTTAAAATTTTTACATATATCCTGTGGCTGCCCTGTGAATCATAATTTAACAAAATATTCTTGAGACACTAATATCTATCTATATCTATACTTATATATAAAGCTCCATGTGTGTGTGTGTGTTGGCCCAATACAGAAAAGACCATTTGACCTACAGCTACCAAATTTAGTACGTGTATACCTTAGAGGTCGGGAATGTGCACCTGGGGGCCCTTTTTTTGAATTTTTAATTATTAATTAAAAACCAACTTTCCCGCCAAAAAATCTTTTCATTTTCCCCAACGCCAAATGAGTAAGGCTTCAGTTTTTTTTTTTCCCAACAGTAATGAGGCTAGGGTTAACATTTTTTGGCCGATTATTTCAAACGATTTTGTTTATTTTCTTAATGTTTTATGCATTTAAAATTAAACATTGTTAATGAATCGATCTTTCAGATTCATTCTGAAGTGCTTTTGAATTAAAATAACACAAAATAAAGGAAATTAAAAATTTCTAATCTACATAGCGTTGCCCCAACTGGCGTAGAAAAATTCAGACATTTGCGTTACCGTAACTGGTGTTGAAAATTCACGCATGCGCATTGTGTTCTGATTGTTGACAATATTATCAACGAATGATTCTTGATTTAAATTATTTTTAGGTTAGTTGCATGCTTTTGTAATTAAATTGTATTTATGTTAGTTATATATTTTTTGTATATGCTTATAGTTTTAAGTACATCGTTTTTTAAGTAGTTTTTTTAAACCTATTTTCCACCGATTATTTCAAACGATTCATTTTATTTTCTTAGTGTTTGATGCATTTAAAATTAAACATTGTTAATTAATCGATCTGTTCATGATGAATCTGAGAAAATTTTGTTGACAAATTCTTGAGTTGTTGACAATTCTCTTCTTCTACATAAATTAAGAAAGATATTCTTTAGTGCCCATAAAGTTTAAACGCTCAGTGACTCTGTTATTAGTAATCATATTATAAAAAATGCTTTGTTTCAGTAAAAAATAATATTATATTAATTGCAGATTAATTCTTTCCACTTTAATTTAAAGCATAAATTCTACGGGAACTAACAGAAAATTAGAGAGATACATATTACGTTATGACTGAAGGCCTTTATAATATCATGAGTGAATTATATGACTATCAAAATTTGAAGTTATGAAATATTTTGATGAATCTCTTAAAGTAGGAATTGTGTAAAATATTTAATTATCAAAATTTAAACGAACATTAAGATTGGCGAACCGGCTGGTCGCCAAAGGCGGTTAGTCTTAAATAAAAAGAGTTGCATCCCGATTAACTAAATCAATCACTAAAGAAATCACTTTATGAAAATTTGAATATCATGATTCTATAAAAACGGACGATTTTAGATAACTAAAGATTTAAATTACAAAAAAGCCAATAATCTCCCACGGCTTCTCAAGGGTGGTTGGCCTACATTATAAAAATGTTGATTGTTCTAAAATTGTAATATTGAAAACTTAATAAATTTTTAATGTAATTGTAATTTTATAAATTTATTCTAATTTTATATTTGATTTATAATATAATTATAATTAAATTTGTAATATTATAAACTTAATAATTGTAATATATAAACTTAATAATTTTTATTTGATACGCAGAAAATAGATACGTTTATTTATTTATTTAAAAGTTGCAATATCAAGAATATTTTTCATGATTCCTTAGTACCAAAGGACTGTCTAAAATTTTAAACGATAATTTTTGAGTATATTTAAGACGTATCATTTAATAAAATGAAATGTTATTATTGACATCATTTAAATCCTATTGAAAATAAAACTAAAAACTGAGTTTTAAGATGAATCCGTGAAATTTTTGTTGAATAATTCTTTGAGATACTATAAATTATGAAAATTATTCTGTAGTGCACATAAGGCTTCAATGCCGAACGACTCCCCTTTCAGTTCTCATATTTAAAAAAGAAAAAAGACATTCTTATATTCAGTACAAAAACGTCTTTATATTAATTGCAGTTTTCTCATTTCCACTTTAATTTAAAATTGAATTTTACGGGCGCTGATAGAAAATTAGAGAGAGATGCGTAGTATAATGAACAGAACGGCTTAAGACCTATATCATAGTATAAGTGAATAATATGACCTTCAAATTTTGAAGCCTAAAAATATTTTGCTTAAAAACCTATTATGAGACCAAGTTACATAAAATATTAACTAAACATTTTAAGCGGCATTAATACTGGCGAACTGACTGGTCGCCAAAGGAGGCTAGTATACTAAAAAAACAGGAACCACAATAAAACATAAGCATAAAAGTTGTAACAATAGCTATAATACATGGATATATTGTAAACAGTTAATAAGTGTATTTCTTGCATTTGTGTATTAAAAGAATTCATAATCGATACCCTGTCTTGCAAGACGATCTCTTTTTTTTTTTTTTTTTTTTTTTTTTGTAGCTTTTTGCCTCACAGATAAAAAACAAAACACTGGAAAAAAACGTTTCTGTAAAAGTTCAAATGGAAACAAAAATATTGATATTTTTTTTCTTTCTTTTTATTGTTAGTAGGTACACATAAAAATCGCATAAAATATAAGAATGGTAATCAAAAAGTTTGTACATTTTTCAGTTTTTTTTCTTCAAACTGTACAGCTAACTTTTAAACAATACGCATTTTCTAGATTAGAAACCCATGACAAAAAATGAAATCACACATACTAAATTATTTAAAATTTATATCAAAAGCCAAAAAAGTTTTCATTTCGATATCCTATAATACGTCCCACCCACAAAAATCAATCAGTGTGCGGCTCAAAAATATTTTATCTATACATTACGAAACCAAACGTTTTCCCTATGCACTAATAAAAACCCCTTAAATATTTCGATTTTTGACGATTTTGATATTTTCTGGTTATAACATCAAAATTGTTTTTAAAACTTTATGCTCTCTTATAGCTCAAATCATTTATCAATTCAATGATGCTAATTTGATTATTGTTCTACTGTTCGCTGATTTTCAGAAGTTTTAAAATAATTATCTTTTATTCTAGTTAGAATAACTTGCATGTAATTCCCCAGCATTAATCGAGTATGTATGCTAAATTGATGTTTGTAACTATGTCAATTCTTGTTTAATTTCAGTACATGGGATCAGACATCAGGCATTTGTTGAAAAAAAGCAACTTTTCCCTTCGCAGAATTTTGTCAAAAATTTGAACATACTTGGACATTTTTCTTTTTCGAAGAAGTCTAAAATATGAAGAATTAAAATATCTCCAAAGAGAAATTTTAGACAAAGTTTTTATAGTGGTGAATTATTAGAAAGAACAGGCTCAGAATGATCATGAAAAAACAATTGATTTCTTTCTTTAAAAGTATACTGCTTAACCAGTTGAGACATTGTCTACATGATGAATAGATATTGATCTCGAAAATGTTATTTTGAAATGATGCAGTAAAGAAAATTTCGTTTCTGTAATAATAATCTGAAGACCATGTTCTTTACTGAGTTCATCAGCAATTTAAAAATGCTCAGTTGAGATAGCTGACAGATTTTTGAAACTCAATCATAATTTTGAAAACAAAAAAATTAAGTTATTTAAATAAAAGAGATACAGCTTTTACATTTTTATTCATGGGAATAAAGAATGTTTGGTTGTATAACACACAGGCACAATTAGGGATTGCAATACCGGTATACCGGGATACCGAATACCGGTATTTTGAGCTATTTGTACGATTTTGTAATACCGGTATTCACAAGTTTAAATACCGGTTTTTCGGTATTTACTAGAAATTTTTAAAATTGTCTCCACTAAATGTTCAGGAATCGCCAACATAGCAAAATAGTATACGTTTTTGCTTTTATATCTCCCTAATGGACGAAATTAATGGCTTAATTAATTGCTTAAATCTAAATTAGCGAAACATGGATTATCCCTGAAAGAAAATATTGTATCCATAACGACTGATGGAGCAACAGTTATGAACAAAGTTAGAAAGTTGATTGGTGCAAATCAGCAATTGTGTTATGCTGATGGAATTCAATTAGAAGTAATAGATGTCAAAAAATAAAGAACAGAAGAATCCAAATACTGTGGATATAGAAACTTCGGATTCCAACTTTGAAGAGAGTAAGAGTGAGAGTGAGTGATATTGACAATGAAAATAATGGCAATCTCATTGCTGAAGAAGATATTTCTAATGAGGATGAAATATTAAACAATCACGAATTGCTTCCTATAGTTTATAAAGTTCAAAAAATTGTTAAGATATTTAAACGTTCCCCTATAAAAAATGACATATTACTAAAATATATACTAACTGAAAATAAAACAGAATATATGTTAATATTAGATTCTAAAACACGTTGAAACAGTTTACTTCTAATGATGGAACGATTTTTGTAACTGAGAAATCCAATTCAAAAAGCAATAATCGACTATAAATTAATTTTTCAGATAGTGAATTCGACTCAATATCCAGAACTGCATCAGCTCTACTTCCAATAAAACTGACTGTTGAGGCATTATGTCAGAGAGATTCTAATTTATTAACAGCTAATGCAACAATAGATTTCATGTTGCAGTCACTGAAAGAACAGCATACATCACTATCTGAATAATTATATATTACATTGAAAAATCACACAGTTGAAAGGCATACCGAAATAGAAAATGTCTTATGGTATTTACTTAATTATAATGATTTTAAAAATGAAAATGAAAAAGAAGAATAGAAAATAACCAATTCAAATCTGATTAAGTTTATAGTAAATTTTCTTAAATGTTTTTACCCACAAACCTATACACATTCAGAAGAATACGGTTCACTTATCGAAGATTATGATGGCATCAATGTCGATAGTGAAAAAGAATTGTCTCTTGAACAAAAATTAGAATTAGCAATAAATAAATAAAAAATTCAACGAACCAAAATACAATACAGAAATTTGCTATATCCAAAACCATCCGACGAGAAATCGATTTATTTGAAGATGAGGGATTTAGAGGTAAATACTTGGAAAAAGTATATCGCTCATTCCTAACAGTACCACCAACTAGCGTAGATGCCGAAAGAGCGTTTTTGACAGCTGGTAATTTTTGCACAAAATTACCTTTCAGGCTTAATGATAGTACAATTGATGCATTATGTTTTTTATTATCAAATTTCAAAAAATTTTAATAGTACCACAGACTGAATAGTGATATTTACACTTTTTTTATGATTTAAATAAATAAGATGTTCCTTTACTTTTTTGTGACTCTTTATATACTGTTATATTTTATAAGTTACAAATTATTTTTTGTAACATTTACACTCTCTAATGAAACTGGCAAATAAAACAAAGAAACACCTGTGTTTTCTTTATTTTTCTAAAATTTCTAATACCGATATTAAAACCGGTATCCCGGTATTAAGATCTGAAAAATACCGAATACCGGTATTGAAATTTTGGTCCGGTATTGCAATCCCTAGGCACAATCATACATTATAAATGCCAATCAAGTGCTGATTCAGAATATTCCCGATTTTTTTTATGGGATAGTATGCACAAAATATCTCATTAACACAAGTTCTAATACATTTTTTAAACTTGTAGTGGATGGCACTTGATGTTAATACAGTTTTTTCAAATATTAATTCATTAATTATTAAATTTAATTAATTTTAATACTTTAAATAGTTTTAGCAGCTTGTAATAAAATTTGAAATCAACAGGGAGTGGCTCAATTGGTAAAATGCAAGGATTTCAGTATTTTTCATGTGAAGGTGAAGAATGCGAGCTCAATTCTTGCGAAAGCAAGAACTGACTTTTAAAAAAATATTATTATTTTTTATTTAGTTAGCGTAATTTGTACAATAACCTTTACAAGAAAATGCATTACCTGTTACCACCTATTCGTCTTGAGGTACCATTGCCAATACCATTTTATAATTATATCGGCAATTCTATATCTAATGTATTAAAACAGAAAATTAAGAATAATTATAGTTATCTTTATAAATAAACTTTTAAAGACTTACTGGTAATTTGGCAAAATGTCTGCTTTTTTTAAATTCATTTTCTTATTAATTTTCAACATTTAATATAATTTATAATGACGTTAGCATAAAAGACATTTACTAGACTTTTTTTAAATCTCACTTTTTTTTTTTTTGTCGTTTAACCATGCTGCAAACATTCTCTACGTTAATGAGTATTTGAAAATTATTATATACCTAATTATTGAAAGACAATTATATGCACTTGGGCATGTATTCAGATATTTATTTTGATATCAATCAAAACAGACGTTTCCTTGATAAATCTAACTTAATGAGAGGTTACATGAAAGCTGATAAATTGAAAAACTTATTATTCTTCAAGTTTTTTTCTTTTCCGGTTTTTGAGCGCGACGCTTATTATTGGAAATTTACTCAAATGCCGTCTGAAAGGCGTCATAATAAGTAATTAGTTGACACTAATGGATATAGATTGTTGCCTCCTAGTCCTTTATGGGAGGCAACATAAGGTAGTTCAGGTAGTTTTAACCATTTTATAGACTTCCTCCATAGCTTTTTTTTTGTATCATTATTGAAAAGAGAAAAAAAAAATGTATTCGATAATATTTTATAAGTGCTTTCATCAAACCACTCGTCCCACACTTTAGAGAGAATCGTTCAATTAAGGATTATGTGGTATGAATTTTAATATCAACTAACGCTTTCCCAAAGGAAGAGCATATTTAATTTAATAAAATTACATTTTATTTTATTATGTGAGAAATAAATGTTTTCTTGTTAGATTTGCTTTCAGTGATAAAAATTCTTATATATTATTTTTGTTGGGTTTAGATTCATCGGGATCTATTCAGTAAACACTAAATAAATCATGAACCATTACTGAGCGCCTTTATAAATCAGTTGCAATTTAGATTATGAAAAGTCATATTGTCAGTTTGAAGAAAATAAATGGTATATCTTATTATTTATCTGATCATTTGCAGAATGATAAAAAAATTCGATTTTCTTAATGTTGTGCAATTTTAGCGATATAAGGAACATACTCACTATATAACGGACATAAAATTGTTTAATTTTGTTGTTAGAAAATATTTTTTAAATCTGGCTGGTATTAAATCTTATCTATACTTATAATAAAGCTCAATGTGTGTGTGTGTGTGTGTGTTGGCGCTCTACAAGCCAGGTCATTTGACATACAGCTATCAAATTTGGTACATGTATACCTTAGAGGTCGGGAATGTGCACCTGGGGTCCCTTTTTTTGAAATTTTAATTAGAATTTTAATTATTAATTAAAAACTAACTTTCCCGCCAAAAAAATCTTCCATTTTCCCCACCGCCAACTTTTCCGCCAAAAAAATCTTTCATTTTCCCCACCGCCAACTTCAACTTTTTTTTCTCCCAACAGAAATGAGGCTAGGGTTAACATTTTTCGGCGGATTATTTCAAACGATTCTGTTTATTTTCTTAATGTTTGATGCATTTAAAATTAAACATTGTTAATTAATCCATGTTTCAGATTCATTCTGAAGTACTTTTGAATTGAAATAACACAGAATAAAGGAAATTAAAAATGTATAATCTGCATAGCGTTACCCCAACTGGCGTAGAAAAATTCACGCATTTGCGTTACCGGAGCTGGCGAAGAAAATTCACGCATGCGCATTCTGAATGTTGCCATGACAACCGTTATCAACGTTTGATTTAAATTATTTTTAGGTTAGTTGCATGCTTTTGTAAGTAAATTGTATTTATGTTAGTTATATATTTTTTGTATATGCTTATAGTTTTAAGTACATCGTTTTTTAAGTAGATTTTTTTAACCTGTTTTCAATTATTTAAATTATTTTTAGGTTAGTTGCATGCTTTTGTAATTAAATTGTATTTATGTTAGTTATATATTTTTTTGTATATGCTTATAGTTTTAAGTACATCGTTTTTAAAGTAGTTTTTTAAACCTGTTTTCGGCCGATTATTTTAAACGACTCATTTTATTTTCTTAAAGTTTGATGCATTTAAAATTAAACATTGTTAATGAATCGATCTGTTCATGATGAATCTGAGAAAATTTTGTTGACAAATTCTTGAGATATTACATAACTTAAGAAAGATATTCTTTAGTGCCCATAAAGTTTAAACGCTCAGTGACTCTATTATCAGTAATCATATCATTAAAAAAATGCTTTGTTTCAGTAAAAAATATTATATTAATTGCAGTTTAGTCATTTCCATTTTAATTTTAAGCATAAATTCTACCGGAACTAACAGAAAATTAGAGAGATACATATTATGTTATGGCTGAAGGACTTTATATTATTATGAGCGAATTACATGACTATCAAAATGTGAAGCTTTAAAATATTTGATGAAGAAGCTATTAAAGTAGGAATTACATAAAATATTTAATTATTGAAATTTTAACGAGCATTAAGATTGGCGAACCGGCTGGTCGCCAAAGGCGGCTAGTAAATAATAAATCTTGAAGCACTTCGAGGTGTAGCTGTAAAACGTGCACGCATTTTAGAAAAGGCAAAATAATGCACATTTATACCTTAGATTTGTACAAAAATTTAATTTAAATGTCATTAAATTTTAAAAGGGTTTGTGTTTTCCGAGAGTATTCTGTAGAAATGTTTCGCTTTAGTTTTATTAATATATTATACTTTCTCACCATCTAAGTAGAAAGTTGTCTTTACAACTTTCAAAAACGGCAAATATCGTAAAATTATCTTCTACGGACATTGATTCAGATTTCAGATTTCGTTTTGGGAAAAAGAAACAGCTAGCTGTTTTTATCGATTTCAAGTCGGATTGCAAAATTGCTACAGCCAATGCGTGAATGACGTTAGATAGAGAGGAGGGACAGAGGGTGGAAAAGAATTTCAAGAGAAACCCGAATGAGACCGACAACCGGAATCAATTAAAGTAATACGCTTGTCGAGAAACATGTGATCAATTCTTCATATAGAAGTTTGAAGAGAAGGGGAAAAAAAGTCTTCAAAAACCTCTAATAATAAAATGTTAACCATAAAAAATACATCTGTCTCGATATCGACCATGACCAAAGGTTCAAGAAGTCGGCATTTTACAAGTACTCAATAGCTGATACCGCGGTCTTTATGAAAAGATATTATTAATAACCTACCATTCAGTCAAGTATTGTGAGCGGTCACAAGATTTATGGTTTCACCCAAAGATCAGCCCCCAGATTGGGGGCCTTTAGTTCATGGAGTATGGGAGGGGGTGATATTGGGACACGAACACGAGTAGTATCAGAAAGGTTCGTGGGAATGGACAAGGAAACAGAAGGGACCAACATTTCTGCTCTTCAAAAAAAATCGCACAGAAAAAAAAAATCCTGCACAAAATTGTGTAAAACAGCCATTCAGTAACAATTACTATCGCAGTTTGAAGTTCTAAAGAAAAAAAGGATTGCTATGAAAGGGAAAAAATATTACCGTTAAATCAAAAAAACTACCAAATACCCATCGTTAAACGTTATATATATATAAAGATAGTTTTTTGATCACGGATGAATCACTAAAAATATTCTAATCTATTATAATGATTCTTTTTTCATTTCAATATATACATTTGTCATCAGATATAAAACCATGTTTTCCTTAAATACTACATAATTATTTAAGTAATAATATTAATATTTTAAAGGGTTATATAAATGTTTTTCTCAATTTTTTTTTTCAAAAAATGTCATGATTCATATTTATTTCACTCAAACTAAAAATTACATTTCATTAATTTAAGTTTATAGTGAGAGTTAATTTAATCTTTTAATTTCAGCTTTTGTTCTGCGTTATGACATCACGTTGATAAAAGCTAATTTGTTTAATAGATGCTTAACATGCTTTTACAGGTTAAATTTTATTTTTATTTTCATGAAATATATTGTTTTAAAATATGCTTAAAATATTTTTAGAAATAGATTAAAGATAGAACTAAAACTTATATGGTAACCAATTGACATCATCGAAAAGATAATTTTTTGGTGCTATAATATTTATGAAAGTTATAGCAGAAAAATGTCAAAATTTTGCTCAATTTTTAATTGGTTAAAATTTTTAAAAAATAGCTCCAAGGTATACATTTTTGCCTTCCAAAATATGCCTGAATCAATTTTGGTATCTCAAGGTCAAATGCTGTAGTCTGTAGAGCGCCAACACACTTTCCATTCTATTATAAATAGATATCGAGATAAATTTTATTGGGATATTCAAAAGAGAGTACTTTTCCATACAGCATGCTTCGTTGGAGAAATTCAATAAAATTTTTAATTTTTTGTAACAACTATAGTTGATTTCGTCCCATAGTTAGACAGAAAATCTTGCGAAAATTGAGGGAAAAAATTAATCGCAATGGAAAGACAGTAAAACATTACATTTTTATTCAACTTGTCCCCAAAAATAGCTGCATATTCCCTTGTTTAAAAACATGTAGCATTTATATTAGTGTAAAATGAATACTTTACTTCCTAATATACCAGTATTTTCATATTTGTTCCAGTAAGTTTGTGTCAATGCCTGCAACTTTTCATTAATTTAAATGATTATGTATTGATAATTAAACTGATAGATGTTATTTTTCGATATATTAAAATTAAGGATTATTATATTATAAGAAGAAAGCTAAAATTAAATGAACTGCAGAATTTTTTTTAATTTATCTACCATAGTATTCGCAGAATGAAATATTTTCAACCATTTGATTAACGAGAACATCTCTGATTATAATTGATCTCTCTCTCTTTCTTATATACACACTTACAAAATGATTGTTATGATTGCCCTGCTCATTAATGATACATTTTCCTTTTTTTGCAAACAAACATGCAGTTTGTCAACGTAATTGCCTATCGTTTCTTTATATTGCATATTGTTTAAATATTTATAATTTTATAAATAAACTGAAATGCTAGGAAACATGTTCATTAGATTATTTCGATTTCACTGTAAATGTCGCGCAGATGTGAAGTTTTTCTTAAAAACAAAATAAAATGTCGTTTAATCATTCTGCACTGACTAGCGCAGAATTTGCAAAATGCGCTTTAACAAATTTATTAAAAAAAGTTCTTTATATTAGATGCTCAGAAGCAATAACAGCATATAATAAGCAATTTTTATAATTCCGTAAAAACCATTTTAAAAACCTGTTTAAGAATGTTTGGAAGGAAACCTACTTATTAAGAATTTTCTAAATCCTTTATATAACCTTATACATTGTAGCTGCATGGTAACGATGGAATGATTCAATGTAGCTGAATTTTAAATGTTAAAAAAAAAATGC
Organism: Argiope bruennichi; assembly: GCF_947563725.1. Lineage (NCBI taxonomy): Eukaryota > Metazoa > Arthropoda > Arachnida > Araneae > Araneidae > Argiope > Argiope bruennichi. The sequence continues at coordinate 96,203,692 of NC_079154.1, read as the reverse complement.
AGATCAAAATTAGTTTCAACCTGATCAAAACATTATACAAATGTAATTAGTTAGAAGATAAACTCTAAAATTTGTAATTCAGGCAGCGGAATATAAGTAAAGTTATTTCCAGTTTATATAATAAAAAATCAACAAGTATTCTGAAAACAGTCTTTTTTTATGGATTTGACAGCTAGAACGATCGTTTGATTTCAGCAACTCTTATCGAAATTCATATTTGTTTCAGTTAGAAGATAAGAAGATAAACTCTAAAATTTGTAATTCAGGCAGCGGAATATAAGTAAAGTTATTTCCAGTTTATATAATAAAAAATCAACAAGTATTCTGAAAACAGTCTTTTTTTATGGATTTGACAGCTAGAACGATCGTTTGATTTCAGCAACTCTTATCGAAATTCATATTTGTTTCAGTTGATATTTTTGATAGAAAATGAATACAAATCTATTTACGAATTATTTCCTATATAAATAAATTAGACTTACTGACCTACAACTACCACATGTCCAAATACTTGGTTGCTTCCAATAGCTGTACAATTCCACCTGTGGTTACGAAATTGTCTCTGACACTCAGCTACTCCGAGTCTTGTACCTTCACCTATAGCAACTATAATATCCGGTCTAGTCTGACACAACAGGCGTTGAGTATTTGTTAAGCCAGGAATTTTGTTGCAGATATCTGCTGCACGCACTGCAATGACCCAAGACATGGCTCTGAAAAAAAAAAGGGGAAGTTCATTTGAAATTGCAGAGAATATATAACAAATTGTCTTTTGCATAGCAATGTCATCCTTTTATTCAAATTTGAAAAACAGATGTTTAAATATCTTTTGATAACTGTTTTTTTTCAAAAATATGTTTAACAAAGCATACAAGAAATTTTTTTGTTTCAATGCGTAATATTATTGAAGTTTCATATTTTTATAAGAAATAATACAATGGTATTTATAACGAAGAAAAATTAAAAAGTGGTTAATATGAATAACCTTGTTAATAGCATACATCATAATTATGACGTATTTTTTTAAAAAGTCGTAAATTATTTTCATCTTAATTAATTCGATTGAGAGTGTGACATTTATCTTGAAAGAATTTCAAAATTTTTGTTAATTTCATGTCAAAGTATCATCAAGCTTTAATTTTCATTATGTTTAATTTTTTTCGAAGTGTAAAATACATTTTTTTTCTGGAGCTTTGGAGCTAACAAAGCCCAGTTTGAGGGAAGTGACGCTATTTTGCTTCTATTTGAAAAATAATAATAAATAAACTGAAAGTCAGTAAATAATGTCGGATGTTGAGATTATTGTGCTCCATTGATTTATTTCAACATGCGAGTAACTGGTTTCGACGCTATAATTTTTTTTTTTTTTTTTTTGACAAGGTAAATGAGGAACAATTAGGTCACCGTAAAAATTTAAAGATGAGGAACCATCATTGGAGCAGGTTATCAGAAACAATTGATTCAATGGAGCTAGACATTAAAACAAAAAAAAAAACGCCAAATTATACGAGAAGACACTACAAAATTACAGGCACGATATTACTCAGCCTTGTGATCTGAAACTTTTCAAGAATATTCTAGTTCGTTATGTTTTGTCGTACCACATCTCTCATATTCTTCAGATTTGACTCCTTCTGATTATTTTCTACTTCAATTCGTGAATAATGGCTTGTCTCAGCAAAGCTCCTTTTTTTTTTTTTTTTTTTTTTTTTTTTTGAGGATATTGGATCGATTTATGAATGATTTTTTTAAAGATATGTCTTTCTTTCGACATAGAATGGACCGAAAAGATGGTGGGAAAATTAGTGGCTAGCGATGGACAATATTTTGAATAATCAGTTGATACCATATTTTTCACAATAAATTCTTTTTTTTTATCAAAAAATTTCTTAATCACAACATATATAATAAAGTTTTTCCTGATAATATTAAAAATAAAAATAATAGTGACTGAATTGTTGATTACTTTGCGGTATTTTCTTCCTTCCTTAAATTCCAGTTGAAATTTGTTTTTCATTTATAATAATCACTTTTAATTTATTGATTGTGATAATTTTTAATATATAAAACTGAATTAAATTATAATTTTTTTTCTCTCAATAAGATGAGAGACTAAGGTAGATTCTTTTTCGTCTAACTTTTTTTTTTCAAATTCCTTTCAATTCTCAGATAAAAATTAAAAATATTAAATTTTGTAGCAGTCATTGATAACGAATTTATTGCCATTGCACAATTCAGTATTTATTGCGAAGTAAATTATATTTAGGCAACAAACGTCATAAAAATAATATACAAATATAGGTTTGTTACAAATTTTATACTATTGAGAATCTTCGAAATTTTTGAAATAAATCCAAAGATATGTATGAGTTGGCAAGAGCAACTAATTATAGTTGTACTTTAAACATATTTGAAGAAATTAACTATAATTTTTAATTACACTTATTTAAATTAAATGCAGAGAATACTGTTTTATGATAGAAAATATGAATTTATTGTTTGAGTTTTTAATTATATTATAGGGAAAAATCGTCCGTTTTTCTTGTTCGAATTAAAATCTAATCTGTTGAAGTTTTGAATATTCCAATCATAACAATTTTAATATATATTTCGGTATTTGTGCATTAACTTCAGGCCGTTGGCGAACATTGTCAATAAACTAACATAATATCTTTAGCGATTAATAGCTATTATATGTTTAATACAAGTACCCTCATACTTGGTTAAAACCTATTATGGTTGTCTTTTTTTACTACAGTTTTCTCTCGGTAACGCTGCAGATATCAAAGTAAAGAACAGCAAAATTAACAAAAGCCTCGGAATAACGAATTGGACAGAAAAATATAAATTAAATCTTTCCGACAGTATTTAATAATATTTAAAGAACTCTACTAAATTTGAAACAAACACCTGATAAATTTCAAATGAATCCTCAATGTTAATGAGATCCTGTAATCAATGAAAGTATGAGTAAGTTTTCACAATTGTGCATATTATCACGAAAAAAATACCATTTTAGAAAATAATTTGTTTTATTTTAAAAGGAGAAAAGGGCTATTGAAGATAATCTGGTATCGGCGTATAGAACCAAAATGTAATTTTTTTAAATGATAAATATTATTCAAAAGAATTAAAAATACTCAATTTCTGGAAAATCTAAAACTGATAATTTTTACATAATATTGTCATTAAAGCTTTCTTTTTATTTAATTAATTTTATTTAAACTTTTAATCCTTACTTCACGTACATTTAAACAATTTCAAGCTATCAAAAAGGAAATAAAATAAAATTTTTATTTCATTTTTTTTCAAAACTGGCAACTGGCCCTTAACTTCTAGGTAATTGCAGTTATCGAAAACCTTTAAATACATAAGTTGTTCGTCTTAATAAGTCGCTAATTTGGCTAAATTTGTTAATTTTTCTTCATGCAATATTAAAGAAGTTTCCATCCCCATCATTTTCATCCCTTTTGAGTTAGATGGCCCATTTACACATTTCTTACAACATATTCTAAGCCGATAAAAATCCAAATAAGTTACTCTAGTTATCTTGTTAACAAGATAATATAGACAAAGCTTTATATTTATATATTAACTTTTGAACTGAGATGGGTTTAGGTTCTAAGAACCATAATCGATGAAGATCTGCAGAAATTTTCCAAAAATCGTGTTATGAGAAGAATTGCAATAAGTTGTCTTCGTATATGGAATCTACTTAATTATATTTTTAACGCATCTTATTTATATTTATTTTAGAACTCTTGCAAGTAAAAATCACATTTTGTTAAAATTATAAGCGTTTAATGGGAAAACAACTGTTTTAAAACTAGTTCAAAGTTATAATAGCAAGGAGATATAGTTGTTTCAAAAATGATATATCAGAACATAAAAAGATGAATGTATTTATTATTTTTTAAAAAGTAGAGTAATAAAACAGATGAGGCATTCGACAGCTTTGTAAAAACAGACAGGCAATAGAGAGTTCAAAGCAGCACATGCTCCTTTCGAACACTCTCTTCGAATCTCTCATCAGCAATTTTGTCACGTTGACTAACAATAGAAACAGCGCTATTAGAAAAAAAAAATCATCTCGATAGAATTATTCTAGAAAGCGGAACAAAATGTCCAATGAACTTTGTTGACATTGAGATAAAAAAAAAACTGCAATTTTATAGCCGCTTTATTTAAATTCCTGATGAAATTTTCATTTAATCATGTCTTCAATTAACTTTTATATATTTATTGAATGTTTCAATGAGATTAATAAATGGCAGTAAGTTTTTAATCATGATAATAATTTAATAACATAAAGCTTGCTTTTCATGATTTCCCTGTTGTCGATAAAATCTCTTTTCATCTCTTCCCTTTAAATGAGTCAGATAAAATCTTTTATCTTTTGGATTTCTATCTTAACTATTGACATATACAAAAAAAATAATAAAAAAATATTTCTATGATAACGCAAGATATGATATCTTTGGCCGGATGTAATATTTTTTAAATGAGAATTTTTATAATTTCATAGTAATTAAATAGGAATTAAATCGACAAAAAAAACAAAGCTTTAAGAATCAAACCCGATTTCAGTTTTCAGCAAGTGATTTCAGCTAAAGCTATTAAATTATTATGAGATATAATTTTTGTTTTCAATTGATAATTTGTTAAAATATTAAACGACAAAGAACCCTGTAGTGCAATACAGAAATACTAAAAATATCATTGAGAAAGAAGTTTTGTGGATATAAATTTGGACAATTCTTTATTATGAATCAAAAGGCACAAAAAGCACATTTTTGTTGCAAAAACTGGGAAAGGAAAATAAAACATATTTAAAATAAAAGCGTAGAGTTTGTTAAAATTATCAAACTCATATCATAGTTTGAAGAATGCTTGTATAGTTAAGTATTTTCAAAAATGATGAAAATATTTCGCACAAAACATCTATAAGAAACAGGCCGAAATTCCTCATTAAAATATTTTGCATAATCGAAACAAACGTCGGTTAAAAGTCATATTTGGCTTAAATGAAAAAAATTTGGCTGTACACTTGGCAGAAATTAAGTGAGAGAAGAAATAAATTTAACTTATTTTATCATGGTAATGAGGTGAATTTCGATCCATTATAGAACAAATATAGTTTTGATTCATGGAGATCCATAAATCGTGATTTAGTATGCCAAACCATTCATTGATTATTCTCTGGATCAGCGATATCTTTTAAATACCTATATTCAAAAATGTTTAATTTTAAAATAATTGCATAGGAATTGATATTTTGTTAATGTTTGTTAATTGTTTCGCTAAATCATTAGATCATGTATGCTTTCAGAAACAAGTTATTTAACAATTAAAAGCAAAATCTTATTTGGGAAGTTTCAAATTTTTCTCAAAATAAATAGATAAAATGATTTCTAATTACAATTATTACAGTTGATTACGAATAAACTATTGAGAAAAAATAATATTATTTCATTTAATAGAGCACATAATATTTATATCAAAGTAATCCGCATATTTTCGCGATATCAGAGGGAATAAAAATATAACACAAGTTTTAGAATGCACGACCAAATGAAAAATGTTGATATCTGATATAATATTATTAAGTTAATGTGCTAATATTATAGAAAGTTTCTTAATATTAGCACATTTAGAAACTTATGCAAAAACACATTTTCTTGAATAATGCAAGGTTATAATAACTAATCTTTCTTAATTCACAAAAATGAAAGTAATTTTAGAACACAGTTTAGCAGATTCAAATAAGTGTTATACGAATGTTTCCTAAAACTCATCAGCAATTTTGCGCTAGAAAGCGTAAGCGTAATAATAATCGGCGGCATAAATTGAAAAAAAAATTCTTTGTTCCTGACTTTATTAATGTATTATCCATTTCTTAAAAATGTGGTTCCTTTACATTTCAATTTTTTTTTTATTTTGTCAGAATAGGGATAAACAAAAGGTGTTTTTAAAGTTTTGTTGCGAAAATTATTTTCTAAAATAATTGAAAAACCTCTTATTTAATTTCAAATCTAATAGCATATGTATTATCAGCACAAATTTTATCAAAAGAAAAATAATTTGTTCACTAAAATTTCTGAATATATTAGATTGTTCATCATAAAAGCTAGTCGGAAGATTATTAAACTAAATATCACAGAAAATCTTACTTCAATTAAACTAAATAACATTTCCAGCAATGTATTTAACCAAACAAATGAAAAAAATATGAGGATTTTTCTGCCTCAAGAAGACGGTATTGATTGTATTTTTGGGGGCAAAGTTACTCAGTGGTAGTCTGATGGCAAGGTAAAAGGACAATGAAAGTATTGAAAGGATTTCGAGTTCTTTCAATCATAGATCCCCCTATATGAGGGTTTTCTCATTCTAAATATATCATTGTGGGTCAACCTTCTCATACCAGTGTGCCAGGGAGATTTGCAGAAGAAATATTAGCTAGCCAATTTCAAGTCATTCGATAATTTTTCAAAATTATTAAAATCTAACCAATAAATCATAAAAAGTAATTTAAAGAAAGACATTAAATTAGTTAAATTTCATGTGCAATTTTAAATAACAGAAGTTGTTCACTTCTTGATAAATTTAATTTGATAAAAAATGTAAATTTGCAATGAGAATTAAAAATAACAAATATTTTAATCTATTCAAAATAGAAGATTTTGTGCCAATAGTTCTTGATATGACAGATTCCCCCCCCCCCCCCAAGAAATTGCTTCTAAATATATCATTTGTTTGTAGAAGTGTATAGTAAGCATTTTTCATTAATAAGGATTCGCAGAAATAGATTCAATATATTTTAATAAAAACAATGATTTTAAAAAAGATATTAGATAGAAATAAATGGAAGCAGTTTCATAAAAAAATTCATGCAAGTTGTTTAAAAATTTATAAGAAACATTTAATATTAATAAATCCAGTGAATTCAGGTTGTGGAATAAAATGGAGAACATCATCTTCCTTGATCCGAGAAGATTCGAAGGACTTCAGAGTTTGCCTACTTCAGGTTAATACTATCACTTTCTTAAATGAACGCAACTTCACATCACGTTTTCGTATGATTCTCTTGGAATACGAGATGAGAAAAAGGGTGGTTCGGAATGGAACTTAGTCTTACAGATCCAGAAATATTCGGTTTACCCGAGCTCTTCGTATCGAGTCAGAATATCACTGTGGAACATGCCAAACAGCTAAAAACGAATGTAGACCGAGTGTTAAGTAAGGAGAGCGAGGGATTCGCTGAAAAGTTTGACATGTTAACACATCATCTTAGTAATGCTATTTCACATTCTGAAAGCCTATTAAGCAAACATAATGTTTAGTTGAGATGCGTTATCTCTATTGGTGATAATTCCTTAGACATTGCTCCTTTGGATTACCATGTATTTCGACCAATAGTGCTCATCTTGGGAAAATACCATTACCCAAGGTATTTAAAAAAAGGTATGAAAAGTTGCCTAATAAATCCTTTTAAAAAGTTTTAATTATGGTATAAAAAGAAAATTGCTATTTAAAAAATGTCAACGATTTTAGCCAAGAAACTAATAACTAGCTTGACCTCTGATTAACATAAAAATAAAATTGTAACAGCTTTGGAAACCTTAGAAATCATTTTTAAAGGTAAAACAATAATACGAAATATTTTCAAGAAAATGATCTTTTTATAAAGAAAAGTACATTTACTTGAAAAGATAGATAATTTTTCAAAATTAAAAATAATGCATATAAAATACGATGAAAGCAATAACAGCATTCCAAATATAAATTTAATATCCTGATAGAAGCTGCATAGAAACATTTATATGATATTCTTAGTACTAGATAGAGATCAAATGGTAATAACAACACCAGTGATCAATAATAATTCAAACCTTTTCACCAGACGTTTCTAAAGTTTTTTTTTATTTCGATAGATTTAATATGCACCTGACCAGCTTGTACAATGTGGTTTCCATGGAATAGTCTTAGACAAATCAGCTATTAAATCATCTATATTCTGTTACAAATTTTAGAGATGGAATTATGTGAGGTACAAAAGAAGAAAGAAAAAAAGCTAAGAATTGTGATTAATAAAAGTTGAATTTTTGTCAAAATTTTAATGAATCTATCTTAGCAATTTAAACTCTTATTTAACTTGGAGATTTTGCTGCACGATTATCAAAGTCCCCATGTGTAATAAGCGTTGCGTTTTATGATTACAGCAAGTAAGGTTTTATGCAGGGTTTTTTTTTATATTTATCCATATTTTAAGCAGTTTTTTACTTAATATTTTATAAGACAATATTATATGATGATGATGATGATGTCGTGTCCGCGTTACCACGGAAAGGGGGGGGGGCAGTAGCTTCTGAGGGGAAAGACCCCTGAGCACCCGAGGGCAGAAGTCTGACTGAAGATGAAACTCACACATTCGCTTGCACAACCCCTTTTTACAGGGGGGCACATTCGCACACCTCACAGATAGCACACAGATGAAGAAGAACCATGCCCGAACCGGGATTCGATCCGGGACGCCCAGATCACGGGGAAGACGCGCTACACCTATGCCAGGACGCCGGCACAATGTTACTTAAATATAACGAGTGAAAGTGAGAACAACTACGTAATGACTATTAGTATGCTCAATAATTACTCATAAAAAGGACAATTTTATCATACCACTCAAAAACAAAAGTTTCAAATAAAAAATAATTTAAAATATTTTTTAAACTTATAACAAATAAATTCAATTTAAAACAATTTAAAAAACAGTTCAAAAAATATTATTTTAATATAAACTAGTCTCCAAGTTATTAAAATAATAATAAAATTTTCATTAGTTTATTAAATATCATTTTTAATTGGATTTTTCTCTTTTTTTAATATTAAGATCTATTTTATCTCATCAAATTTACTACCAGTTGATTATATTTATATGAAATCAAAATTTATATTAATCGATTATATATTAATTAATAATATATATGAAATATATGATTATATAATTTATGCGAAATCAAAATTTATATTAATCGATTATATAATAATTAAGATCTGAAAATATTAAAATAATATAAGAGCAACCACACTAAATGTGTACAAAATTTTAAAACTCTAGAAACTTAAGACCGGATAATAAAATCGATTTCAAAAATTTCCATCTTAACAAGCAATACAAATTAAGTATTTAAAATATTCTTTAAACTCAACAGTTCTCGTGTTTATTAAGAATTAAGTAGGAAATAGTATTACCATTTCACATATATTTATTTTTACTGTGTCAAAATTTATTGAAAAAAAATGGCTCATCAAAAAGTTTTAAAAAAATTATAAGTTATTAATTTTATTAAGCTCGGAAATTTTTTAAGAATATTCTTTTCTTTTAAATTTTTTTAGTACAAAATCTATTGAAATCTTCTTAAGAGTGGAAGGTTAAGTACGGATAATCAAATTTCCACTATTAAGTTACATGAATCATCTTCACAAAGATCAAAGATACCGAAATTCTCCAATGTGAGTTTATTTGTAAAGCTCTCTTTATACTGTGTAAAATTTCTTATACTTTTGGTACTGCAATTTTTAAGACATGAAAATCAAAGGCTTTCATTCGTTCGCGTTAAATGACTCTATTGATTGTAGCTTCTTTTTCTTTTAAATAATTTATACTTTTCTTCGATAATAGAATGTAATTTTTTCGCTATTGTTATTCTGTTTATTGTTATTAATTCACACAATTTGCTAAAGTATTGAGAATTTGTTAGGCCCTTAACTCCAGAACAGCGATATATCTGATTACAAAAACTTAAATTAAAAGTAATTAAGTTAAAACCACTTTATAAAAATCATTATAAAGTGGCTATTCGTGATACGATAAAACTCATTTTAACATCACCAATCGACAAAATTCATTGTTAGCGTCTACCTCGAAAGCTGTATGAGATACGTGATGGGAAAAAACCCGAATTACAAAGTTATAGGCCAATATCTGTTTAACACAAATGCTACCATGTATACACAAGTGTAAAGCAGAACGTAAAATTTACACTTCCTCGTTGTTTTTCAAAATTGTGATGCCACGTAACTCTGAAGATTCAAGTAAATACACTTCTTTTTGACTTAAAGCATATTTAGATTGTAATTATTTAATAAAATACAGAACAGATTAACCTATTAATAAAAATTAACCGATTGGAGTACCTGGTAATGAATTTCTAAACTCATAGAAAAAATTTTATCATCCAATAATGAATGTTGAATCTGTGTTCGTAATTATATGTGTCATTGTATAAAAAAGCAAGCTCATGTATTTATGTCATGTCTGAAAAATTTATTAGCTTCTTCATAAATATGTAGCATGATAAAATTGATAAATAGCAGCTTCTTGATTCATAATGAAGTTGTACAGAATGCAGCTTCTCGAAATCTCTTACCAATAGTACATACAAAAGCATTGGCTGGTTTTCGATTAACATCTTATTCATGCAGAATTTCCAAAATACAATTTTTTGAGAGTATAAGATCTATTCGCGAAGTCACTAATATATGGTTGATCTCTTTTCGTACTGTTAGACTTATAATGTTCCACAATTTTTTGTTGTTGACTTTCCTCGTAAAATTGGTACCCAAATCTCATGATGTTTCAGAGAAAAGAGCATTAGCTCAAAATTTTGTCGAGCGATGATACTTCCAATGTATGGCATGTGACCATTTTGCAGAACTTGGAGACATTTTATGACTATAACTATCTCCATTCTGTAACTAGAGGGACGAGTAAGATATTTCTTAGTTCCTAAATAAATAAGCTATCAAAATCATTCTTTCGTTTCATGTTTGGCGGATATATTATTACTAAAGATTATTATTATATTATAATTTTTTTTCCTTTGAACTTTTCCACCACAGAAATTTATTCCCTTTTCTCTTAAGCCGCTGGAATTTATATTCTTCTTTGCATCCACTTTCAACTTTTATTGAAACTTTTAATACAGATTAATTTAAATAGCAGTATGGTACTTGCAGTGTTTTGGCGCCTCAGAAAAACTTCAGTATTTTCAATTTTTTTTTTCTTTAGTACTGTAAAAAATTACTGAATCATGGCAATAAAAAGCATCTGCAACTTTTATAATAGCCTTTCAAATATACAAATTATTCTTTAGTGAAACAAATTTACAGCTATTAAGGTGAGGGGAGGTGTGATTTCGAATTAGTCGATATTCTTGAATAACACAAAAGATCGTTTTTATCTTTACTGATACCTTAAATTTATTCTTGAATCTCTATTTTAATATTTTTTTTAAACAAATATTTGAGGCAACTTCTTAATTTTAATTATTTATTTTTGGAGTCGATATTTACATTTCAGGTAATACTGGAAAATAAGTTACAGTACATCCTTGAAATGCAGTAAAGGTTTATAGCTTCTACGAGACATGATGATAAAAAACATTATGTCTGTCATAGCTGATAAAGCCACAAGCAACAAAAATAAAATCTATTAAAGGAATCGTGGAAAATTTTTGCAGAAATATTTTTCTTAATTAATGAGTTTTATAACAATAAATTCATTTACTAAGAAAAACATTTGAAAATTGTAACATCTTGTCCGCGGATCTAGAAGCAAACCTCCGACAGCTGCTTGGCTTTTTGTAGAGAAAAATGAATTCATACCCTCAAACGCAGACAAATTCATAAATTTGCTCCAGCTAAACGCTCGCGCAGATTATAATAAATTAGGCTTTTAATAGAAAACTCCATGTTCACGAAACATCAAAAGCCGGATTTAAGAAGATAACTTTATCGGGAATATTATCTGGTATCCCCGGGCTTAGATAGACGTTGACAGCTTTATTTTCAGAAATGAGGCCCGACTCCTCCAGGGGTATGCATTCATAACTCTCTTAGATGCCTTGAAATGGCCCCTTATATAGCTTAAAATCTGTGAGAACTGAAAAACTTTGTCTTCAACATTAAAGGTAGATAAGACTTAGAATATTCTTCAAAATTAATAACAAGTATATTTGGAAAATGTGCTTTTCAATTTCGATTATAGATCACAAAATTACAATAAAATGTAGAATATTATGTGAAGAACTAAATAAATTATTCACAGTAATTTAAGTATGTAATTGCTCTCTACAACTCTTGTAAGGATTTGTGTTGGCTAAAAATGCATGTTTCACATTTTCTTTTCTTTGCAGGGCTTCTAATTGCTTCTTTAAAAATGTTGTGCAATATATATATATATATATATATATATATATATATATATATATATATATATATATATATATATATATATATATATATTTGAAGTATAAAAATTTCTTAGTATATTTGAGTTTATAATGATTTCAAAGAGAACGTGTATCATAGAAAGTGATACACTTTCTTCCCACACCGAGTGATGTATTTGAGAATCATTTTGATGCTTTCAAAAGGAAATTCTCAGTCATTCTTTTATGTGATTTCAGACAAGATCTTTCCAAAAGGTGTAGCTTTAAAAAAAAATCTTATGGGAAGAATCTGTTTTGGAGGCCGTCGATGGCATTTAAGTCAGGAAACTGTCCCTGTCCCTGTAGCGGGGGTTCTGTTATTCCTCATCTAGATTCCATAAAGCAAGTCATTAGTAAATTTTTTATGTTTAAGATAATTTATTAGAAAATAATTTGTCAATGTCGAAATGTCTGGATCATTCAGTATCCCGGGTTCTATAGAAGAATGGTGGTAAATCTTTTTATGATTATTAACTTACAAACTGTTCCATATCTTGGAAAGTAAAATAAAATAATGTAAGATTCGTAATAGTTTAGTATTTTCGACAATGACCCTTCCAGATTTCAATTGTAAAATTGCTGCAATATCACGAAATCCGTTCATTATAATATTGCGAAGCAATTAGAAATTCATAATAAAACATAATACAGCATCTCAATTGAAATATTGCGTTCTGTAATGAACAAGTTCATTATCCTTTGGTAGCATAAAGAATCAAATTAAATTCAAAGATTTTTGAGGCGATGGATTGTGAAATCAAATAATATTCAGCCATAAAGACAATAAATTATGAAATCAATGGTCATCAAACTACAACACAGCAGGCTATTTTTTTTTTTTTTTTTTGCATTGATAATGTAACAGCTGGTTGATTTTCTTGTCAATCACATGGCGATTACATCGGAAAATCATCTTCTGTGATGTCTAGAAGCTTCCCGTTCTCTTCGACCCATGTTTCAAAAGTTTTAAAAAAGCAACAAGAATAATTGAAATTAAAAAGAGCCGATCAGGCAGATATGATAAGGGGAAAAGCGATTACCATAAAAGCTCCCACTTCAATGCGGAAGCGAATAAAACAAAACAGACACAACTCAATATGCTTTGACTAAGTTGCATGGGTGTGGTAACGCGAAGGGCGTGCGAATACGTGCAAACCTCAAACTACCAGAGAAGAAAATTGAAATGTGCAGCCGGAGCAATCTGTTAATAACTAGGATTTGAGAGTCATATTTCGAGGAGAATCAATTTGTTTCTTCTATAGAGAGGCGAAAAGGAAGTCCTCATCCCTGTTGAACCGGTTTAGAAGAGCACGAAAACCTATTCAACCCAATCAATTTGATACATTTTCGACGATCGATACATTTTAGATTGTTAAATTACATTTAAGGAAAAGGTCTCGAATTTTAAAACTAACAATAAATATAAATGTTTCTGAATTAAAATAGTTATTTACATCATGATTTCTCAGAGTAAAAGCATCGCCATGAGAAAATCTAAAGAGAGACTTAAGTATTATATATCATATATCAGTTAAGCCCATTTTAAACTGATATACTCTTGCTAATTCAGACAGAAGAAAGTAACTGCAATAATTTTCCATTTTAGATTTTGTATGTAAAATTTTTTTAACGAATATAAAATATTTTGGAAGTATTACAGAAATATACATATAAATATACTTTTAATTAAAAGCAAGTCACGCAGGAAAGATACGCCTAAAATAAATTAACGATATAAATCATTTAGCAAACCCAGAAAAAAAATCTTTAAGCAAAAAGGGGAAAAAATATGGATTCATTTTTAAAAGTAATTTTTATGAAGAACCATTGGGGTCGTGGTGACCTAGCAGTAAGTTATCAGTTTCAATGCCGGAAGATTCCAGCATTTAAACCCAATTCCACCGAAGAACCGCCATTTAAGCAGGACTAATGGTGTTAAATCAATTGGGCCCAAATCCTTCTTCCGCCGGTAAGGTATAGAAGGTTGGAGTAGAAGGGATAGCTCATGACCAATCTACATCATGGTAGAAAATTATGAAGTTCATCTTTAAAAAGTCATCAAGTTTCTATGAAATACAACTAAGCTAAGATATATTAATACAACTAAGCTAACAGGAGAAATCCTTAGTTCAATTTTTACATCATTTTCCCTTTCAATATTAAAAAAATAAAAATAAAACCATAAATCAATTTGGATAATCGAGAATGATACTGCAATACCATCCATTTATCTCCGACTTCTTTTGCTGTTTATTTTACCAATTTTAATGATACAAAGGAGCAGTTTAATATTCCTTACCTTAAAGGAGCATTTTAGCATTCATTAACTCTTCAATTTGATAAAAAAAAATAATCGAAATTTTAAATACGACGATTCTTTTAAGAAATTTATGCTTTTAAAATGTGCTTGTTAAAAACTTTTTATTCTATTATTTATTTATTTTTTGGATGTAAAAAACGTTTCAACAAATATTTCAATTTGTTAAATCAATATTGCTTGTGTCAGATATCTATGCCTAATAATATTTAGATCTATAGATAATTTTAAATTAGCCAATGCTTTTTTTCACTTTTTCATATGCGAACATAAAGTATTTTAAACATCAAAATTGGCTAATCTCGGTATTTCAGACCTTTTTCAATCCAAAAAAAAAAAAAAAAAAAAAAAAAAGATTTTTAGAAATATGTCTTTCTGACTGTCCGTCCGTCTGTCTGTGAACACGCTTTCGATTTAATAGCTGAAATTTGGTATACGGTCTTTAAATCTAATTTGTAGATTTCTGTCAAATTTTGAATGAATTCCTTTAGAGGAAATTTGTCTGTCCCACTGTCCGCACAAAAGTTAACATTATAACTACAAAGTGAAGAGATCAGGGTGAATAAAATTTGGGACATATGTTTAGCATGTAAAATATAGATCAATGTAAAAATTGAAAGCAAATTGACCGTCCATTGTTCTGCAATTTCACAAGCATGTGATGATGATGTCGTGAACGCGTTACCACGAAAAGAGGGTGCAGTAGTTTCTGAGGGTAAAGACTCCTGAGCACCCTATTTATTATTGGCCATAGATCGCATACTAATAGGTTCTTACGTAATTATTGTTTGTCAATGGCATGCGATTAATAATGCACGAAAAAAATTTCGACGAGACCATTCTCGTTGATTTAATATGAAATGGCAGAAAACTATATGTCACCTTTCTCCTATATTAAAGACGTTTTATTTCCAGTTTATTTTAGCTATTTATTGTTTTTCATCAAGTTTAAAATCGAAACATTAAAATTTAATCATCTTTGAACAAATTCAGCTTGTTAGTGCTACATATTTTCTCAAATCAAATAAAAACCCAATCTTCAATGTTCTTTAAATATTTTTTTTATTCCTTTGAGATATGCGCTTCATTAGCTTTTGCTCATCTATTTCGTATGTTTCTGAACAAATATCACGCAGCATGTCTTATTATATTCAGACCTCGTATTCAAGGAAAAAAAAAAACATTCGTCTGGTAGAAAGGATAAAATTATTCATATACCACTCTATCTTCTTTGGCGGTGTTTCTCATGACACTAAGGCGTATGCATTACTTATCAATCTATACCGCAGGTGTGGGGTCAGTACTTCCGGTCAACCCTGACCCTTAGCGTGAAGAATGCATAGCGGGCGGGATACGACACAAGTCTTGCTAAAGATAATGCGTTCCTCAGTGATAATAAATATGGGACTTATAATTCAAGGTTTGTTCATTAATAGCAAGACAGGTTACTCCTTATTTTTGATTCAATGCGCAGTTTTGAAGTATTATTTAAAATTTTACGTGAGATTGCATTCGACTCTCAGTTTCAAATTATTATTTTCGGAAAGAAGATTTTATTATATTTCCAGTGATTAACATGATTTTCCTATCTGAAAAATAAACATATTTTACAATTTGAGAATTTTTTTAAAAATTTATTTTAATAAAAACTGATATTTGACTTTTAACATCAAATATTTTAGGAAATTCTGTATCTAAGTTATGAAATAACCTGTTCATATCTAAATTTATATTATCTCTCTCACTTTTTAATATAAAATTCAAAACATTCTTTCTAGGTTTTACGTCTTTTCTTGGAGTTAGTAACTTCACTTAGCATTTAATCGCTATTTTTTTTTTTTCACTTTGTCAGTACGATAATTGCAGCTGATATGTAGAGTTATTCAACGTAGCAGAGTATATATATATGTTTATCTTTATTTTTGTGTCTTGATGCTACATATGGTGTACCTGAGGACGTTACTCATGCGTAGGTGTGGTAGGGCGAGCATCCACTCTGTAAGGTGGATATCTGTAAATATGTTCTGAAAATCTGTTCGTACTACTAAACGTTTGTTTTAACGTCTTCTTTCGTCTTTCCTGATGTCATTGGATCGTTCTATCATTTACGCAAATTCCACTCAAAGCCAAGGAAGTTTTAACCTGCCATCCCGTAGTAGCTCTTTCATAACTAGAAGTCAAGCTCTAGTTTCTAATATAAAGATTATGACCCTTTTGGATCCAAACAGAATAATTCTTAAAAGGGTTCTTGATCAGCTCACTTCCTGCCTCTAATAAATAACGACAGAATATAGTACTTAGTCTGTCAGCGCTTTCCAAACTCCGAGTTTAGAGAAATCAAAGATCATCAGAATATTTCAGAGAACACAAGTTTGAATAAATTACATTGAAGGCAGAAATAAAATGGCGGACCAAATTTGTTATAAAGGACTGAAAAAAACTAATGCGTTGAATGAAACTGTGATTGCATTTCTAAAAAAAATCTCAAAATTTAAATTCATTTTAATTTGAAAAGCTTAGAAATTTAGCCATATCGATAAAAAAATAAATGCTGAAATATTATTCATAGAATTATTTGGTAGACATCCATGACGGTTTTTTACCCCCTTTAAGTCTTTCTGATAATGGTTTAGACTTTAAAAAAATTCTTGCAATTTCAGAGATATTCTTAAAGCAACAGACCACGCCATCAATAGGATTGATATTCTACGACCCTTCAACGGTTTCAGCATCGTTGGGAATTAATTGTTCATAACAATGGTGACACGATATCGAAGTACTATAAAAGTTTGAAGCTTATTCCTAGGTTATAACGGCTGTTATAATACGATTGCCATAAGAATTTTTCAAATCTCGTATTATTATTATTTTAGTATCTGCGTCAGAGCGAAAATAACCTTTAAGCGAGCTGTAGTGCATCCATCACTAATGTAGTAACTTATCAAAAAAATTACCAAGTTATAGTTTAGAAATTACTGGATTATAGCTAAACATATAAAATTCTATTTTTGAAACTACACCAACAATATTATACCTAATAATTTTTCTCTTATTTTAAGATTCTCGAAATTTTGAGCTATTGCCAGATTATGAAAACGATCCATTGCCTATCATTTCTTCTTCAGCTTCCAGACACACGCTAGTGGGAATGTGTTTGGATCCCCAGCGATTTGATGTGCGTCACATCTCCGCATGTAACGATTTTTTAGGTGATTATGGTCTCGAATTTGCTACGCTCGGATCGTGTTACTCAGATTATAATTTAGATAATGGCATAATGAGCTAAGAAATACTACAGTAACAAATGGCCACTGTTAATTTTCGAAAAGGAAATCAACATTTTTCATATTTTTGAATTCAGATATAGAGATTTTACCAGAAAAAAAAATATTTGTGGCTCTCTGTTTGTTTAAAATATTTTATAAGAACCCCGTGCGTATAAAATAAATTGCATTCATTACAAAATTGCAAAAAAAAAAAAAAATTGCATTCATTATCAATAAAGTCGGTACAAATGTATATGGTTCCTCTAGGTAAAGAAAACTCAGACTCACCTTATCAGTGCATATTAATATATTTATATATATAGCCATGAGCCAGCAAATTAGATATAAAAAAGTATTGTGATTTTAAATAATGAATATTGTATTTAAATAACAAAAAGGAAAGTAATAATAATTTTTATTCACTCTATTTTAAACATATAAATCAAGACATGTATTACCTAACATTTAAATCCAAAACACTTGTTTTAATCATTTTCTCATTTAGTATCTAAAACCTAGCAAAAGCACATTCGTGCAAAAAAGCAAATTCTTCTGTTACCTAACCCTACCATGCGAAACCATTTATTGTTAGTACAAAGTACATAACCTTCACTGTAATTTTTTGTAGCCTAATAGGTCCGTCATTTCTTTATTTACTTCTTCTAGTTTTTCCTCTTTTGTTAAATGTCATGAGTATGTTGATGAATTCTGAATTCAAAAGTATAAAATATTTGAAAACTGTTTTTTTTTCTACAATATTTTTTCAAGTTTTCTTAAATATGAAGATGAGAAAAACTTCAGAGTTACAGATTAAATCCAAAACATCAGTTTTTTTAAAGCTGGATATTGGAATGCATCTGACAATTTCGCAATTGCAGTGGAAGTAGTTGCCACAGAAAGGTTTATATCAAAGTCCTTAAAGACAAAAACAAAGCTCTTAGGCTTTCAGGGTTCAAGAGACAAATTTCTACGAGGATTTTTATCGAGAAACTTTTAAACATTTCTATGAAACTATTTTCTTGTTTCCAAGAGAAATTTAGAATAATATTTCATAAATGTACTTATATTTTTTTTTTCATATTATCTCTTTAATTTTGTATTTAAAAACGTCCTTTTTTATTTTAACACCAATAAGAGATTTTTGAAAATCTTTTGATTTTTATCATGTGAGAACATGATGTTGTTTGAGGTTTTTGAAGCTCTAAAGTGCACGGGTAGAAAAATGGCAATTTAACGCTTTTGAGGCATTAATTTTTCTCTTTTAGGATTATTAAAAAATTATAAAGAAGGTTGTCACATTTGACGACTTATCGCCAACAAAAAGCTATTGATATGTCTGCCATATATCCGATTCTCCTGTCTGGCCAATAAAGGGCAGGGTCGTAAGAGGTTATCGCTCGAAGAAGCGCAGAGAAGAAAACGAGAATGAATGGGAGAATAGGAAAAGTTTTGGAGCTCGAACTATTTTCAGATGGGGGTCTGGACATCTGTTTTTAAATATCGACGCATGCGTAATCTGATAGTCACGTGATTGTTTCAAACCATTTTAAACTGGTCAATTACTTAAATTAATTAAAATAAACAATAACTTAAAAAATAATAATGTTCTCACATGATAACATTAATTTGCGATAGCAGATTTCAATTTTCTTTATTTTTTTTCTCCTTTGAATCTCAATTTTTGCTCATTTTTAGCTTTTTAGCTTTCTATATAGGCTTCAATCCACAAGTTTCCAAATCGTAATAAAATTTTAGCCTCGATGAAATGAGTGCTTTCTAATCTTCCAAGTAATGCTGTTTTTTTTTTTTTTTTTTTTTTTTTTTTTTTTCCCCACGTAGGGTAAGAAGCGCACCCATACAAAGGCAGTATCAATAAATAATAAGATCTTTTTATCGCTTGTATCCTTTCAAGATCAATCGGTAACAGCACGCAGAATTGTAGCTGAATGATTAGCAGTAGTGACCTTCGACTCCAATAATGAAGTTTTCAAACCACTCCTTAATATTAATGAGTGCACCAGTCAAGTTATTGGATGTCTTGTTTCATCCCGACTGCCGAAGAAATTTTTTATTGGGCTTGAATGGGACCGAAGTAAAGCATTTCTAACTACATAACCTTTATTCATGGATTAGATGCATTCTTTTTTTTTTTTTCTTTTTATGAAAGCTGAACAAATTCACCAATTACTGTCCTGCGTACAATAATAAAAGGACAATTTCGTAAATGAAGTAAACTTTTAAAATCCTTATTTATGAGATTATCTAGGCCTTTTTAAGATAAGCGCACCCTAACATATTCTCTCTCTCTCTCTCTCTCTCTCTCTCTCTATATATATATATATATATATATATATATATATATATATTATAAACTACTCAGTAGAATAGAGATGCTACTAGGACGCGTTTTAAAGAACAAGATATTATGAATTACAACTTTAGAAATAAATTGAAGTTGCATAGTGAGAGTCTACTCCGTCTAAGAAAGAAAAAAATTGATGAGGAAATTGAAATGATACGAAATAACTTTATTTTTCAAATATTAGTCACAAAGAAAGTATCCATGGAAAAAAACCTTTATTAATCATATTGGCAAATATTTCCACAATATCATTTATTTTCTTTGCGCAGACGTCTTTTAAACTTAAACTTGTCTGACAAGCAAAAGGATGATGCTACTGCAATGAACTTTAAGAAGAAATCAGATAAATTTTAAAATCATTATATGTCTATCATGTATAAATTAGTCATAAATTCTTTCTAAAAATGAAATTAACTACATAAAAGTCAAATCTCTCTCTTTTCTTTGAAAGAACATAAAAATATCTCATTTCTTTATATCCAAATATCAATGAAAATTAAGTAACTTATCATCCTTGTTATTTTCAAATTTCTGAACAAGAAATATAAAAATTAAAGAAATTACACAACCATTTCTGTGATTTATACTCTTTTTTTTAAAGCAATGAACGAATGCTGGAAAACTTCTACTCTAAAATTAATGAGTGAAATATCTATACACCAACCACGCATTATGCTAATAACTTTGAGAACCTAAGTAACTTCTATTTTTTGTTTTTGTATGATATTAACTTGACCTCTTGATAGATCGAGGTATTTTCTTTTCTTTATCTCTCTACGAGAACTCAACACAGTTTTGAATATAAAAATGTTAATGACTTATTACCTATCTCTTGAGTGTAAGAACTATATTCCTCTTGTCAAATAAGCCTTATTTGGTTGTTTATTTAAAATAATAATGTTTACAAACTAAAGATTATCTAGGCTAAATATTGACATGTATGTGCTTACTTTTGATGTAAAAATCATTCAAAATATATTAAAAGATGAACACTAGATCCAAAGAAACAGATTTGGTACGTAATTAATTGCTGGATAGTTGATGCTCACTAAAAAACGGTTTTCCAAGATTTTAATTGCATTTTGAATAAAAAATTGGCTAAGATTTTAATGTATTCCATCAAAGACCTACGAGGATATAATTGCATGTAATAATCGAGGATATAAATCGAAATTTTTTTTAAACATTAGCTTTTGGGTGATACCACTTTTATTCCAGAATAATTTTTCGTCAATATTAACAAATACTTTTAAATATTTTCGAAGTTTTTTTTTTTGGGGGGGGGGTTAATTACAATACTTTTTGTTATTTTGTTTATTGCATAGGATAAGTGAGAATGCTTTCCTTGCTATAAAATTAAGAATAAAATTTAAAAATAAAATAAAGAGAGACTAATTAATCTTTAAGCATTTTTGCTACAATGTTTCAGATTATAGGTTCAAATCTCCGTAGATTTTTGTACATCTATGCACAAATTTTAATATTACTCTACTGAGAAAATGTTAATTTTTTACTAATTACCGCTTGATTTTTCATTAACTAATGTCTATATACTGACAAGAATAATTATAATATTTTATTAATCACAGTATATAGTAGAAAAGTGGATTAAAACATCATATTAATTGCAATAAAACAATTATGTATAATTAGAAAATTTTTAATTTTTTTTAAATATGCATTTGAATATTTATATCAATTTATAAATCTTAATATAAAACATTATGCTATTAACCCTGAATAAAATTCTAATAAATTACAGTTAAAAATATAGGTCTTTCTTTTCCTAAAATTTCTGTTTTATTTTCATACTTTACAGTTTTCTTTATTCAGTTGTGAGGATCGCGACATGTTTATTTTAGACTATGAGCGAAAATCTAGTTATCTGTTATCTACTTTAACTCTGTTATCTATTTCTTAAATCCTAAAGAAATGAGTTTCCTGTATGATACATGGAGTTGATTTATTTAACCAAATTTTTTATTTTGCCTATTTTATATATGTTTGAAAGTTTTTAACTGTAGATTAATACATATTCCCAGCATAAAAAATATGATTAAATGCCGTTCTTGACATTCAGTTTTGTTAATTTTTCACTTGTTAAATCGCTGTTTTAACGGTTTGCATTTATTTAATTATTGGTTCATATTCTTGCATTTATTTAATTATTGGTTCATATTCTTGTATTTATTTAATTATTGGTTCATATTCTTGTATTTATTTAATTATTGGTTCATATTCTTGCATTCACTGAACAATGAAGTTTAACGTCACCACGGCATATTATGATTTACGAGAAAGATTAGAAAATCTGGACAAAATCGCTTAAGAGAATTCAGACCGCTTAACATACATTTCTATTTTCAAGATTAATGACTCCTCCCACCCTTTCAAGCAATGGACAATTTCCTCGTACTTTTTCGTTCTCATCTTTTTTCTGCTTATCACTGAAGAGTGGGATAGCTTATACAGTCATTTCTTTAAGATAAAAAGCGCTCTTGCGATAAGGCCGATTTATATTATAAGTATGGAACTTCAGAAAACGTCACTTTAAATGGAAAAGGGGAACGATATTCATTTAAACATTCACTTTACGATCACGTAACCGCTGATGGGACACATAGCGTACGGAGATATCCCACGAAGAAATGAAATTTTGCAGGAGTGTGATATTATTGACGGAATGTTAAGTGGAAGATAGGGCATCCTACGCTGCGTGGATGATGCTTGATTCAGCGGTGAATCAAAAAAAAGAAGTTATGACACATCTATTCTAGGATACACGTGATTGCCTTTTGGCTATCAGGGGTGTTTGTGGGACCCCAAAAAATCCCCGGAAACTTTTACGGACTTACTACCGACATTTTGGAGTTTCGAGAAGGGGGGGGGGAGAAATGGAAAATTACGATTATGAAGTATTGAATGACCTAATTATAAAAGTTCAATGAATTACTTTTTTTGCAAAATTAAGACCTTTGAACCCAGGTCACGTGATCGCACATCTGGTCGAACGAAGTCTCTCCTTTTTTTTTCTGCCGCGCCTACTTGCCGAAAAGAATCCAGAAGAGAATGTCCGAGAACCGGGGGAATGAGTCATCACTCGCAATAAGGAAAGAACAAAAAAGAAGTTTTTCCCCCTTTTCACGCATTATCACTGCCTTTGGAGAAAGAAAGGAAAAGTTTTCACCACACACACTGACCTTGCGTTTTCTGCTTTCAAAGCAAACAAAATTACCCAGATCAAAATAAATAATTCATTATTATTCCTACTTCCTTTTGAACGACGATCCCCGGAATTTCCGGGTATCGAAGTTCAAAATCCCCGGAATTCCGGGGTTTCCCCGGAGCACAAACACCCCTGGGCTATGTTCAAGTCTTTGATACTGAAACCGTGAGCAAATAAAAATGCGAATTTTTATTAAGCGGAAGAGGGACAATATAAAATTTTGATACCGTTTAAAGATTTTAAGCTATATCACAAAAGGCTTGCCAGTTCAGAAATTTAAATAATTTAGATGCAAATATTTACTTTCTCGTATACGTAGTATATATAAAGTATTGTAATTGTCAAAAAAAATCCAAATCTTGACGAATCTCCAAGTTTTAGACCTTCCCAAGTTCGAAAAGCTAATTTTTAGAAAATGCCTTTATTTCTGTCTGTGGCAAAGATAACTTAAAAACCATTTGAGTTAAACGGTAGAAATTTCGTATGCGGTCTTTGCGCACCAAATTTTCAGATTTCAATAAAGTTTTGAGCAAAATCTGTTCAGAGAAAACCCGTCTGTTTGGCTGCTCGAATGTAAGTTAGCTCGATAGTCAAAGAACGAAGAGAGCTAGATAGATGAAATTCAGTACACAGATTCAATATCAATAGAATAGAGTCTTGTCAAAGTTTGAGCCAAACTCATTTCGAATTGACTGTCTGTCGGTCTGGAATTTCAGAAATAAGTAAACACGATAATTCAAAAACACAATGACTTAAATATATCAAATTTGGTATGGATATTTGCGATTACTAGTCCAGTTTTGTGTCAAATTTTTGTTTCAATCGGTTGAGAAAAAACGAGGCTAAAACACAAATTCGTTTTTTGGATATTATTAACTCATGCCAGAGATTAATCGCCAAATAACTCGCCAATGTTAACACGATAAATTCAGTAAAAATTCTAAATTCACGCCAAAAATTAAGGTTTTGTAACTATTGTACGCAAATGCCATGTAAAGCGTTCTCTGGAAAGACAGGTTCATTAGAGAATATGCGAGAAGGTTTAGGGAAGATCACTGTCTCTGGTTATATTCAGGGTTGATTAACATTTTTTTTATTTTAAAGTATTAAATGAATAAATTTTAATATCTATTTGATTTACTTCATTTCCAGTTAATACAAAATAGCTGACTTATGAAAGTAAAACGAATGTTTATTCTACTCTTGAGAACAATTATGGTGAAAAATAATGAAAGTTCTCAAAATATACAAAATAAAGAATATATCGCTTGAATATTGATGTGCAATGATTAAAAATAAAATTAAAAAAAAAACTGTTAGAAAGAATGGGAAAAAAACCCCATCAGAATACGAGAAAACTGGGAGACTGCTTATTTCTGGAGGGTTTTTCAGCTATTCAACTTCAGTAACACCATTTTCTTCCTATTTATATTTACTTCAATAGGCGAAGTAACCTAGTTTTGAGAAATTCTGACTTGCATAAAAGCATTTTGATTCGCTTTTTAAAGAATTATCGCGGATTGGTGATAAATTTTACAAACAAATTGTGATTATACAAGGTGATAAAAAATAAATTTTATTTTTAATTGTATAATTTTATTGAAATTTAAGCAATTAGAAATTAAATGTTCAAAAGGAAAATAAATAAACTTTTTAACTAAATGCAAGGAGTGCAACAGGCCTGCAACCCATAAGAGATGCCACTATTGAAATTGTATGCTTTCACATCTTTGTATACATTTCAGAAATGGTCTATCTTTCAATCTACTATTGATGAAGTTTACAAATAAATAATATAAATACAACTAAAAAATGAATTGCGTGTTTAAATGAAAGCAGGATCCTTTTCTCAGTTTATGGGCTTTTCTATTAATTGAATTCCATTTTGTGTAAAGAATAAATAGGATATAAATTATTCCAATCATTTTTGTATGTCATTATTTCAAGAAAAAACAGTTAATTTTCATGCTTTTTAAAAATCTTTATTAAAATTCAAAAATCTTTTTTTATAAACAATGGGGTTGCAGAGTACATTTTTTCCAACTACTTTCGAAAATTCTGACCTATTCTATTTGACCTAATCATCTTTGCGGTCAAATATGAAAAAATACGTTTTCTTTTTTTAAGTATAGTGCCCTTTCAATCATCAAACTTTTTTTAAAAAAATTATTTGATATATATAATAAATGAGTCTTTATTCGTTTTTAGGACCTATACAAAATCCAAATAAAAAACAAAACAAAAAGATGTTTAATCATGCAAAATAAGTATTCCATGTTTTGACAAAAAAAAAAAAAAGTTGCACCATTCACATGCATAATTCTAGAATAAGAGAAGAAAGAAATTTTATGACAATTTCTTTTTTAATTAATTCAATATTGTTAGTAGAGAATATCAGATAAATATTATCAATTCTTTTGACAGAAACCTATAAATTTAGTTAATTTTCAAGACATTAATATCAATTCTTATCTTCACTTTCTAGAAAGATTAAAACTTTTCAAGGACAGATTTCGACTTTGACTTGATATTGCTTACACCATAGATTTCATAATTTGGAAACACAATACGATGAAACGTTTCTTTTTAAAACATCTTCTTTTTTAAAATTATCTTTCTTAAAAAATCAACTTATATCAGAATAATATTTGAAATCCAAAATGTAAGTGATCTTCCTAGAGAACATCTTATTTGTCCAATTCAGAATTGCACAAAAAAAGGCCATCTGGCGTTTGAACGTCCTAGAAAAATGTAAGTCTCAGAAGACGGTATTCATAGTTATTTTATTTACCATTCATATATTTTAATTAATACCTCTGCATGCTCTGCATACTAAAACAGGAAGAAATAGAAAAATGGCCGTCAGTGAATGAAATGAATTGAAATGCCTGTAAGAAAAAGCAAAGAAAGAAAGGGAGACTATCCTTTCTACTTAATAGTCGCCACGCAGTCTCTGTTCGGTCTACCCTATGAACCCATCTCTTCTTGTCAAATGCCAGTGGAATAAACGACCTAGCTCAACTCCTCCGCCAACTGACTCTCAAACCTTCTGAGCTTGCGCACCCTTTCAACTCTGATCCCAGCATGACCACGATTTTCTCAAAACAAGCTCTTTTTCCTTCCGAAATGAATTAATACGAAAACCTTCAGAGAGATTCTGGGAGGTATTTTTATTTTCAATCCTGGCTGTTCGAATATTACTGTTATGCTAATGCAGCTGCTCTCAGCCGTTTATTTTAGTTTTGATAGCACTTACCCTCTATCGATGATAAATTTCAAAATATCGTTTATGTCACTGATATGCATTAAACTATAAAGTTTTAAGCGCAGTATGTGTCGTTTTTTATTTTTAATTATATATTTTTAGAATTATTGAATTTTTTAATATCTTAGCTCCAAACAACTTTGAGCACGCTCATTCATGTAGAATAGGTTTCTCAAACTATGATACTTGAACTCAGAGATCAATTTCTGACTACGCTGCTTTTGCAATTGTCTAAGGTCAATGGACTAAAGGGACCTCAAGTAGACTGTTTAAAAATATGCTATAAGTTTAATTGCCAAAGAAATAAATTCGCAAATGCTAAAATTCTCTGAATTACAAAATATTTGAACTAGAGTATGTTTTTACACAGAAATATTAAAGTTCTTTTTATAAATTAAAATAATAATTATCTTTTAACAATATATCGAACTATCAATTATTCATTTAAATAGTTGTAATATGTTTTCATGGAAAAGTACTGTAAAATAATAATTTTTAATGTAATATTTGTCAGAAGTTTGCTATTTCTGTATAATACATAATTATTAAATATTTTTATTTGTAACTATAGAATGTACTTAAAAATAAAAACTATGAATATAATATATAGAATGAAAAATACGGAATGTATTAACAATTATGGCAATTTTTTTCAGAAATTTCATTATTTGAGATATACATATTAAAAAAATTTAAATCAAACAATGTTTAAAAAGTTAGCAAAAAAACCCGACTAAAATAGATCATTAATATTCGAGTTAAGTTAAAAATGTATTAAAATGTGAAACTAAATGATCAAACTACTAAAAGCGGAGCTTCATAATGTGCACGGCTTTTGGCCATAAAATTTCTGAATCCGCCGCTACATACACTACAAATAGTATTTTATATTGCTTTTGCTGGAATAATTTTTTACTCAAAACATTTCAATGAACTTTCAAAATGAATGTAAAATGGCACCCCTTTTTGTATTTTGTTTTAAATGTTCATCAGACACACACACACACACACACACACACACACACACACACACACACACACACACACACACACACACACACACACACACACACACACACACACACACACACACACACACACACACACACACACACATATATATATATATATATATATATTCATTTTTTTGGCGTTCTCTTTATATTGAATTGACATCGGCTATATTAATCACAAGCTAATTACGCTTCTGTGGTAAATATTGAAAGTACATTTTTTTAAAGAATTTTACTTGGGAATCGTAACATCTTTCCAGTTTATCAAACTTGCGCTTGAAACAATTAAAGCTCGATTTACAGATATTCACATAATGAAGCAAGCTCAGTAGTAGCATTAATCCTCATCATTAATAAATCTTAATAGCAATTTATATTTTATTACGTCCACTATTTATTACAACACATAATATATTCAAATTTTAATCATGATATAAACGTTTCATTAACGAATATAATTTAATCATATAAATTTCAAATAGGTTTTTAAAGTCTTTAATTATAACACTTTTTCATTGACTTTTAATTGAATAATACTTTTATGATGGCACATATATTTTATATTTTTATTTACGTGGTACAAAATTTTTAAGTCTAAGAACATTGCAGTTGAAGAGCTGTTGACAGCCATTGTTGATAAGGAAATAAATCCTTTATGCAAGACAAAAATTGCATGCAAGATTCATTGAGAGGAATAAATATGGCAATTTCTGAATAATTTATAACTCTCTTCCTGATTTGATCGATTAAAATATTTAAAATATATTAGTGCATCAATCTCATAATCATAGTTTATTATTTTTTATATTTGTTGATAAGTAATAAATTTCTGAAAAATAATTCTGATTCTGAAGTAATAAACTTGATAATCCTGAAGTAATAAATTTAATAATTCTGAAGTATTAAATTTGATAATTCTGAAGCTATAAATTTGTGATTCAATATTGCCTAACTCAAATTGAAACACGAAAATACTAACAGTTTGATGAAAATTATCCGATTTCATTTCATGAGCAATCTTCGTTTTTGAAAAAGATAATAAATATTTCCCATGAGCCTCATGCTCTGGAGTGGAAATCATTCCTTTCACATACGGTAATTTGTAGAAAAAAATTAGTAAATACGACAGAAATGTTTTACTAAACATTTGGAGTTTTGGAGTTTTCGTAGGTGAAGAGAAATGTCCATGATCAGGCAAATCCTTCAATTTATTGCTATTTATTAAAAAAACTAGCTGCATTTGGTGGCCGATTCACCGAGAAGAATACTAACTGTGATTAAACTCAGATCCTCTAAATCTCTGATGCGCAACTTGTTGTTTATGATTGCGGCGACAAAATATTTTGCACATTCATTTATTAAAAGCATCGAAGATATGATATTTTAACAGCTGTCGCTATATTGTGTAAGTGATAAACTTTTCAAATGAAATCAAATCTCATGACATCACAGTTTTATCACAGTATTATCTTAATAATTGCATGAAGATTTTTGAGGTACCATAGCTCCATTTCTTTACATTTAACAATGTAGATAATAAATTAAATCTTTCTTCTTTACCTTTCAACAAGGGTAGAAAATCGCGCAAATAAATATGCGAAGAAACGATTAACGTGATTTGAAATTCAACACAACAATGAAAAACACTGTTGAAAATTGAGCAAAAATATTTTTAAAAAATTCATCATAATCAAATAAGTAATTTTTTTATATTTAAAAATGATACAAAAAATTTCTGTAATATTGTTTTTTAATAATAAAAACTAACAATAATCTATGATTGCTCAAAAGTGAATATATATTAAATAATTAGACTGCATTTTCATGCATTGCCATTCGGATAAATTTACAATAAAGTATGTTTATACATTTCTTATTTATACATCATTTACATTTATCCGCTAATCCATTATAATAGCCATTGAAATGATCAAAATACTTGAGTATACTAAAAATAGGAAAGCACAATTTTAGTTGCACGTCTTGTTCTCCACTATTGTCAAGATCACTTTCAAGGACTATTTACAATTGGACTTCAGAATTATTTACAATTGATGAATTAATAGAAAAGAAATCATCTGCAGTTGATTTGAATGATGAGGAAGAGCAATGTGAGAAAATTTTTGCATCTTCCTATAAACTATTGAAAGAATTCATTTTATTTGCAATACACAAGTGAAAAATATTCGATGAATTTAAATAGATTCATAATATTGCATTTAAAACTCGCTGACAATCAACACATCAGAAGACTGTAAAATATATATTTAATTAAACCTACCGTTTAACTGTATATATATAACTCCCGCATAGAAATGTATAATTGCGCAAAAGTGGCACAATTTTTCTCATTTTTATGATAAATAATCTGATGCTTAATCTTAAAATTCAATAATTGTTTTCAATATTATATAGTAGATATTATTAATATCTGTAAAATTATTATTTTAAAATTAATTTGCATTAATAGCATTAATTTTACAGATTTTCTTAAATTCTTATAAGATTTTCATTTACAGATGTCGTTTTGTGACAATTCTTTAAATGCTGGGTTTTGTGTGTGTGTGTGTGTGTTAACCAGTTTTACTGTATATTAAATTACTTTAATCATAAATTCGTTAAAATTTTCATTAATTTCATTATCAAGATGTTCTTTTTTAAATTTCATTAGCATTAAAAAATGAATTATTAAATATTCTGAATGAAACCGAATCAAATTGTTGGAATCATTACAAAATATTTAAACATCTATTATTTATAAATTATTTTAGTCTATCTAGTTTCTATAAAACACAAAATTTCTAAAAATTCAAATTACTCAACCTTTGTTCTACTTATTTCTCTCTTTCTGTCATACACATTTTCAATTTTATTTTTATTTATTTATTTTTGAAAAGAGAGAAAAAAATAGATGAATAAATGAGACTCGGAACCGGATGTCATTTGCTTTATCTGTATCACAACTGAAGAAATTCTTCTGTCTCAAATAGACCTGTAAATGTTAATAACATATATTTTAAGTGAACTTGGAAACTAATAGGGCATTCTGCACACATAACGCCATTCACTACGTGGGCTGTGTTATCATTCTACGACGAGAGAATTCTTTTTCAGCAGTAGCTTCTTTCTGCAGGAAACAGGTTGATCGCAAAATATCTTGTAGGGTTGAGAGGTAAGAAAAATATCTGTTGCCACGAATTTAATCCGATAAGCAGTTCATAATTTAAGCAGACAACTTCTTGTTTCAACCTTGAGACAGGAACATCTAATTCAGGTGCAGGTGTCATGGTACAAGATTTGTACAATTTTTTGCAAAGATTTAAAGGAAAAATAAAGATAAAAACACCGTGTGAAATGTACTAAGCGTGGGCGTGACCATAGACGAGGGTTGATTACGTTTTACACCGCTTGTCATATTTCGAACGCCTTCATTTTTTTACTTTCTCGTATTCGAAGTATACAAAGAGAAGGTATTGTAATTGCCAAAAACTTCAAACTCGATATTTTGAAGAATCTCCACGTTTTTGAGATCCCTCATTCCGAAAAACACATTTTTGGAACTAGGTCTCTTTATCTGCTAACACAGTAATTCCAAAACGATTAACAAAACAGTTAAAAAAAATTACAAACAAATTAAATAAATAACTCAAAATAAAAAGTTGGTTATAAATAACTTAACAGCAAATTGGTTCATTTCTATCATGTTTTAAATAAAATTCATTCAGAAATCTGTCTATCTGGCTGTCCGAATAGCAGTTAGCACGATATGCAGTATACGAACTGCAAATTGTAAAGAGTTAAATAAATAAAATTCTGTACACAGAATTCACATCCAAAGTGCACATATGTATCAAATTTGGAGCGAAATCCGTCAAAGTGGTCAGACTTCTGACAACCTATACTTTCATATACATACGATAATTCAAAAATGTATCAACTGAGGTAAACGAAACTTGGTGCGCATATTTAGCATCGATGATGTTAACCTGTGCAAACTTTTAAACTAAATCTGTCAAAAGGCACATCATACATGCGAAAGGAAAGATCGTTTGCCCGTCTTTACTTTATCAGCTATGCAGTGGCGTATTTTATTATTTTGTGGCCCTAAATACCCTCTCTTTTAATAAGATGCTCGCTTCATTTTAATATTTTTCACAATTAATCAATTCTTATCTGTTAAAGATTTATTTTACGAGGAATATAATCTTTTTTTTATTAATTTATTTAATGTTATTTGTTTGTTATGACTCCAGGTTATCCACCATCCACGTTTATGTAAAATATTATTGAAGTAGTTCGTTCGGTAATAAATATTCTCCGTGCATATAGCATAATGACGCAAATAGAAGCCTAGCCAATTATACTTGATAAAATTATTCCAATCAAATCATTCATCATCAATATTATATCATTCAAATAAATTTTTTCAGACTTATTTATTTGGCAACTAGGAAAATAATTTTTTTTATTGATCTGTTTGCAGCCCTCTTTCAGTCTAGGGGCCTTAGGTCTAGCTGGAAATCCATCACTGTATGCATGCAAACCCAATTACTCAAGAGCTCAATGGCTCAAATAAATGAAAATTGGAATGTGAACTTTTGATAACAATGGTTAAAATGCTTAATTCACGCCAAAGATCTATCTGTATTACAAAACAAATGTTCGGCAATAACATGCAATTACTAACCTAAAGTCCGCACTTTTGTACTCGAAGAGGGAGATAAGATCTTTACTAGAGACTGTGTAAGAAAGTTTTAGTGGTTGCTCATTCATATGAGTTCATTCTGGAAATTAGTTAAAATTAACTTAAATGCTAAATTGTCCAAAGTTTTTTTCAGAATTTAATGCAAGTAAGAGGATTAAAATTCCTTTTTTTTTCAGTCATCAGATTATATTTATAACAGAGGTGTTTGTGCATGGAAAGTACTGAAAGTAAGTCAATGTTGCATGAAGCACAGAATCCCCTTGCTTTGGGTAGTAGCAGATCATTTAAGTTAAGCGTCATCATAAATGGTGAAACAGGATATTTGCCCACTTTATTCATTATTGTCCACTTACCTCCAGGCATCATTTTAAGTTACTTAACGTAGCTAGTCATCTAATTCAAAATAAAACATTAACTATGAACATGGATGCAAAGTCAAAGATAAATTCTGTTATAAAATGCTTGAACAGAGTATCCCTTAAGACTTTTTGCTTTTTTATGAGACTTCTGCTGTGAATTTGGATTAATTTGAAGTTCGCCGTGTCATAACAGTAGTTCACTTGCGTTTACTAAATCAAACACTCTAATAAATTCAGATGCACGACTATTATTTAGAACGATATAATTTCAAAAATCAGTTGTTTTCTTTTACTTAAAATTACTATCAACTGAAATATCAAGTGCTATCTCTGTTCATAGTTTGCTATTTGCTGTTCATACTACTTATACGACTTTTAGAGCTTTGGACACATACTTTGAAGTGTTTTCTAAAATTCATGCAAGGAATTGTTTTCATACATGTCAATTTAGAGTCAATTTTGTACAGTTCATGCTGGAATTTTTTTTAAATTTGTAGCATTTATTCATTATAATTTTAGACTGCCTATTTCATCAAATTTGTTATTAAAAAGTCAGGAGAAAAAAATTAGGAAAAAACTGTCTTAAAAATATTTGAATATACCGCTATTTAAAAATGGATACCTGCATTCGAGATCCTTTTTTAGAAAAATTATTTTTTAAGTTTTGTGTGTTCTTTTCCAGTTAAATAATGCATAAAAACAATAAAAAAAATTATTTTAAGACTGATTTTTGGAAATGTTCTACTTTTTAACTGGTTAATTTATAATAAATTCCAAGAAAATTTAATCAACTCAATTAACACTCTACACAAAATTCTAATAAGTTAACCATCACTTCCTTCATACATTAGCCGTGTAGCATAGTTATTTTGAAAATGAAGAAAAACCTTAGATAGTGATTAAAATGGAAAAATATTATGATGTTATATAGTTCTATATATTATAGTTTATATATAATAATACTATTACTAAACATTTTTAGATAAAAAGGCTATAAATAAAAAGTATTAAATGTACATCAAAACATTTAGTTCAATTTATTAATAATCGTAAACAAACTTTCCCTAAAATTTTATTTAAAAAATTTCACCAGTATTGAAGATGTTATGCCATTAGTTGATAATTTGTTTCGAAAAAAAATTTAGAAAAACGAGTTTAAGGTTTTAGTTAGAGTTTAAAAAAGTATTTAGAAAATTCTCCACATTTTTAAGTTAAACCTTCTTTTGCTTCATATCTAAAACTCTTTTTTTACTGAGCACGCATTTTTTTCTGTAATCTTTTAGAAGTGATCTAGTGTTTTTTAAAACTGTAAATACGTTTATAATCAAAAAGTCTCAGATGTTCTCGTATTTAACTGCTAATATTCGATTGCAATGTATTTAGTACATTTAATATAACAGTACCATTTCCATTAAACTGAGGGGTATCCGCATAAAATCCCATGCCAGTGTTGGGAAGTACAACAGAATGTTGTTTCGGAACTAGATTCCAGAGTAAAAATCATTAAAGAAGCTTTCTATGGCCTTTTGCATCATCCCATGCTGGCACATCTCCAAAAACTTTTTATCACAAAGTTACATGTATACTAGTATTATTATGTTTATAACATTTGTAAAAATTCAATGGCTTTCCAAAGAAATGTTTACGTCTATGACTTTGCCTTTTGATATTCACACTAGATGTTGGCTCTTACTGCACATTGCCTATACTTAAAATGCTTAGGGCTTGAACAACAGTAACAAAAAGCTGCAATGACACCAGATGATATGTTTTTCTGGTTGTCGAGATTGCTACGAAATGCAATTCCTTAGTAATTTTGTAATTTCCCGACGAAATTATCTGTTAATTTGTCCTTTTCTCCCAAATCCTTTGCTGATTTTTTTTTTCCAATTTTAAACGATCGAAAAAAAATGAACAAATTCTCGAGAGAAAATTTTGCCAAGTATTACAAAAAAAATGCCAAAAAAGGTAGAGTTAATTCTTGCAAAACAGCAACATATTGCTCTGGAGAGATAATTTCCCAACTTACCACGATAGTGAGGTTGGTGTACGGAATGAGAATAGCCACAGAGCGTTTCATGCACGAGCATGTGTGACTAGACTGAACTAATTGCTACAAGATCAAGGTTCTATCCACTTTTGTCGGTGTTTATTTGATGACATATCTCTTGGCCATACCTGAGCGCAAAGGTTAATGGAATATTAATAAAAAATTTATATAATCCATTTCCCGTGATTCCATTGTAATTATTGGCACGTTTTCAGTCCCAATGGATCTAAATCTCTCTTTTATCTATTGTCTCTAACAGAAGACTTTTTTTAATGAAATTCATGCCATGCCTTTTTCAGGGTGTATATAAAATCAGGTTTCTTCCAGCTCACTAGTTTTAGCTGCAGATGTCTTCAAGGGTAGGATTTCAGATCGGGAGAATTAGGTATCTGCCTAGGGCCACTAGGCAAAAAAGAAGCTATAGGCAGATCAGTTTAAAAACTTTAGTTTCATAGTTCATAAATAAATAAATTTATAAAAAAAATACATATTCGATTAATTAAAAATATCAGGATAATATTAACGTTTTGAAAAATTGGTCATATTACTACATGTTTCATTAAGTTCATTAACCATTATATATATATATATATATATATACATAGAAAGAGAGACAGAAAAGGACATCATATTGTGCACTGCCTATAGCTTCAAAATGTCTAAACCCGACACTGGATGTCTTAGAAAAGAGAAAGTTATTTTAGGGCCGCCCTGTATAAGAATTGTAATACAATTCAAAACGATTTGAGCCATGTCTTGAGGCGTCATTATCAGTGTTAATGTAATTCAACCTCGCATTGGATACCAATCATACAGTTTTTTCCCTGAAGTCACCCTGTGAATTCTTAGGGTGCGACCGTCAAGCATAAATGCATTTGACCTGTATGAAGGGCGTTCGTTATTTGGGAGACGATGAATAAGTAAAAAGTGCGATTCACATGTAAATATATGTTTAAGAAATGTGGTTCATCAAGTTCAAATTTTGTTAATACTTTCCTTGCGTGACACGCATGTACTTTTTTCAAAAATCTTTTTTCGTTGTATTAGATATACAAGACATTACCTAAATAAATATGTTCTTGTTTTTATTAATTTTTTTTCTAACAATATTCTTATTAATATCATTCATTTCGTTTATAGACATATTAAACTGTCTTAAGTTGACTCTAGACAGCATAAAATTAAAAGGCAAGCAGGCAAATGACAAGAATTGAGGGAATAAAACCCGTTTATTAAATCGCTTAGTATTAGAAAATTACGAAAGGCATTCTATTTTTCCTAAAGTGCATTTCAGCTCTGTTATATTATTTTTAACTTTGTTTTCATATGATTTTAATCTGAGACACTTTGGAGATTTTTATTTATAAAACAATCGCTTTCCAATTAAATATATTTCAAGAAGTCTTTTTCTAAACTGTGAAACATCAGATCTATACAGAGGCTACTGTAACAGTGGTTCAAAAATCAGTTTATAAATCTTTCGGGATAGGCAAATACTTTCAATTTTTAAAATGCTTAAAGTGGACTAAAGAATTATAGTTAGTTAATTTAGTCATTAAATGCATTGCCAAAAAAAAAAATTACAAAGTCTAATTTTTTTATAAATTTCTCTTTTGCCATTAATCATTTTTAATAAAATAATTACAACTCTCTAAGATTTTAAAACAGGAACTTTTCATTCTTCTGCTACTAAAAATGATTGAGTTATGAATATTTGAATTTCATTATTTTAAGCCAATCAATGGACCCTATGCTAAAATGCCTTTCGTTAATTGGCGGATCCTCCTCAGGGTGGCCATAAAAATGGTCTAAAAATAATTTAAAATAGAGATATTCAGATCTTCATAATTCGGTTAGTTTTAATCACAAAATTCGGGAATTTTGTCTGTTTTTTTGTTTGTTTGTTTGTAATGTTAATGAATCAAGAAAATTTTACTAAATATGACTAATAGGTTTGAGTGATTGTATAAAAACTTCCGACTCCATAATTTTTTCATCACCATACTTATTGCCCAAAGCCATGCAAAATATAATTTTTCTAGCTGGATATATACATTTATCTTTACCAATTTAGAAATTAGCTGTTGGATTGAGGTTAAGTGGAACGTTCTATATATTTTAAAAGAGTATAATAAAAGTAATATATTGGTTGAAGATAGCGATACATTAAGAATTGCCTGATTTTGCAATCAGAAATTAAATATTTTGGAAAATATTATCTAAATATGCAGGGAAAATGATTTTTGTAATTATTTATCCAAATTTTATTAGCCATGCTTCCTTAGTAAGCTAATAAAAAAAGAAGAGCAAGGTTTAAAATTGCTTATTATTTATTTTTTTAAACTTAAAACTTATGAGAAAATATATCTTTTATCGCTAAAGTTGTCATTGTTTGACATTCAACAATGACAACTTTAGTGATAAAAAGTAATTCACTTCAGCTAAAAAAATTTCTTAACAAATAGCATTATAAAAAAAATATTATTTACTGATATAATGAAATTGCGGACTTTCGGTTTCATACTTTCATTAATTGCTTTGTCCTGTCAAGACAGCTCAATATCCGGTGGAATGAATAGATTTTACTTGCTTGAAAAATTCGAGAACATAATATCACAAAATGATGTACTACCGAAACAATGGCACAGCGAAGAAGAGTAAAGTGGGATGATGTTAGATTTATGAACATCAAAAAAATAACTATCAATACAATTTCTATTTAAAATATATAACCTTGTCATTTTGAATGTACCTGTAAGTTCAACAATGGGTCAAAATTTATAAACTTGTGGTCTTAGAATGCGGAGGAAGTTGCATGGTTAAATTTGTATTTAAAATCATCTTCTAATCAGAAAAGATTATTCATAATTGAATATTAAGCCTTATGAAAAAATTATTAATATGCAAGGGGCTTTGAAAAGAAAGCCAGTATGACATAAAAAGTAGCGGAAGAGTTTCGAGGAACGTAATAAGATGGCACCAATATTCGGAGTTTTTATGTCTGTTGAACGAAAGAGCGCCGTTCTGATGTTGTATTATAGAAAAGAAGGGGAGATCTAGTTGCTAAATGTTGTGAAAGTGCGCTACCTTCATTCTGTTTATATGATTCCTTATTGCTAAAGGGTCTTGGTGAATTGAATCATTTTGATCATGTTAGGAGTTTTGCCATCGATATATAGTGCCATCAACTAGACGGGTAGATTACCTGCATAGCTCATTGTATTGAATTCTCGTACAAATTTTATTACCCGATTTTTTTTAACATGCCCCATTTTTTGAAATTATGCAGAGAAAGGTGATTGAGAAAATACTCCTGTAGATTGCTTATCTTGTAGCTATATTGGGTATGCTTTATCTTTAAGAAACATAATTAGAGAAACTTATTGACGACTACCAATTTACAAATTTCATCTGATCGCCTGAATTCGGTATATTTTGACACATACTGTATTGAACTTCTACTTTAATTTTTTTTAAAAACGCACTCAAGAAAGGAAATTTACTGAATGTTTTGCTGTTGAATCCACATCATGATTATCAACCCATTAAAACAAGCCAACAAATAAATATAGAGATTCCCAGTACTAAAACGTACGATGAAAATTACATCATTTTGATAATGCTCTGTCCTACACGGACCGAAACTACAAGTAAGAGACCCAAGATAAAATCAATACGCTCCAAGTTCCCATAAACCTGTTAAAACAACGCAATTTCCAGTTTCTGAAGGAAAAAAAGAAAGAAAAAAAAAGTCCGGCTCAACGGCGGAATTCTAACCGCATCTACTCATCGCATGAAATTGATGGCTGATGAGTATCAAAGCTGACGACGTCTTTTGAAGCCCCTACATATGATTTACGATCCATCTTCTGATTCCCTCTTAACCCACAGGAGGCGCATCCATTTGTCAGCAGAAACACGTGTAACACCTTTCATTCGCCTGCGGTCGTCTTTCTGCAACACAAGAAGACTCTGAATGAGAAAGGAATTCGCCGCAATTGCGTAGAATCGCATTTCTTCTTTTATCATTCTGCGGCGTTTCTGCGCAAGGCAGAATGCAAGGTGTAATCTTTTGGCGGAAGTATTTATCTCCCGAAATAGGAGAAAAAGCTATCCGAATTTTATTTTTATTTTTATGGTGGAATTATAACGATGCGGTTATAGGATTCAGATATGCATTCAAGATTTAGTTTGGGGTCAGATTTTTGACTAGAGACACTATTATGATGACCTCGATTGCATCACCATCTTACAAAACAAAATTTAAAAAATATTTTTAAAACGCGCATTTTTATTAATTGATTTGAATTTCAAGCTGCTTTCCTGAGATAAGTATAAGACCTCACTGAATACTAGAGAATTAAAAGAGAAAGACACAAATGACTTTGAAAAGGCGTTAGGTTGAATATTGTAAAAAATGTTCATTAAAATATTGCTTAATACTTGAACTAGAAGAAAGATGATTAATCATTATTTTAGAAAACGACTCATAAATAAAATATTATCTTTTTCTTACATTCTGTAAATGTTCAGAAGAATAGTGTTGTAAACTGGGGAAATTTTAAATCTGACAAAAAATTTGCTTTAGTTACGATACTTACTTACAAAAATGACTTGCTTACAGAAATAAAAACAAAAAAAAACGCGTTATAAACTTTGGAACAATGTTAAGAACTGGACGATTCAGTTATTAATGCATTCACTTTAAATGTAGTACATTAATAACAAAATTGAAAGAAATATTTGTTTATCAATATCGTGATTCATAAATTCTCCGTATCATATTAGTATGACTCATTTCTGTTAAATTCTGTGTGATATCTAAAATTATTAAAATTAGAGGAAAAATAGAATACAGCACTTATGCTGGCACAATTCAAAACATTAAAAAAAATTAAAGTAGAATTAAATCCTTTATGTCCAATAATATTTTAAGTAGCATAAAAAAGGGATATGAATTTAAGGCGTATCAAATTTAATGAGCATAGCAGCGTATTAAAAATTAAATGTACATTTGATTATAAACGAAATTATATCCAAAAGCGCACATACTGGTCAACTAGCCATCTTTGGTGTCTAATAAATTCGTCAAAATTATTTAGAAGTTAAAATTTTCAACTTAATATTTTATGCAGCTTGTTCTTCTCTTACTTCCTCGGCAAAGTGTTTTTATAATTCAATTTTTGATAGACATATAAGAAGTATAATTTTAGATGCTTTACTTTTTCTGAATAATATGCTATGCATCTTCCTAATTTCCTATCTTCTTAAACAAAATTTGAAAAGGAAGTAATTAAATTTCATCTAATACAGAAAAATTTCTTTCTGTAGTTTTTGCTGAAATAATAAAAAAAATCGAATCACTTAAAAAATGTTTCATCATTATTTACTTGTTAAATATTAAGAACAAATATAAAAAGAATTTTCAAAATGTTTATTAAAAACATATTTTAAACAGAAACCTATTCATCATGAAAAAATAAGCTGTATTTTCATATCTTCATCATCAACAATGAAAGAAAAATCTAGGATGAAATATTTGTAACAACAAGGAAAATGATTCGTTTCTTTACAATAATGAAATATATTATTGTAAACATCTTAAAAAGATTTAAAAATTAATTATAAATAAACAAAAAAAAAAAAACTGTACACCAACTAAACAGCATCATTGAAAAAATAATTCTTTGGATTTTTAAGATGCTTTAAAATATTCAGGTTAATGCTATAATATTTTCGACAATTATGAGGGGGAAATCTCGAAATTTCTATTAATTCTTAATTAATCAGAATTTCAAAAAAGTCGCTCATTGCACATTCGATCGCACAGTCGATCTATACTCTCACTCTCCAAAATACATTTGTGCCAAATTTGATAGTTCTGGGTCTAACAGCCTTTTCTATGAAGTGCCCACCCACCTATATTTTATTACGAGTAGAGATAAAGATTATTTATTCTATTATAAAGAAATTTTATTTACCTGTAATGATAAGATGGATTTTCAACTGTTTTCATTTTGATGAATTAGTATTTTTGAGTCCAATCGTTTCATCAATCAGATAGCTTGATGAATTAATGTTGCACATTTAGATACCTTTAATCGCAAAAGTATCTAATAATATAATACTAATTTGTCACTTTTTATATTCTTTTTATGATTTAGACGTTCTCTATTCGAGCAAGTAATCATTATTTCTATCTACTTAGAATATAGTTGATGTATTAAAATTTAAATTGATGGACATGTTTAAGGTGTGGCAAAGCAAGGAGATCATTTTTCTCTTCAAGGGTACTGCACTTACATCAGTTTATTTTATGTGATTGGTATTCTGATACGGCTTTCAAATAAGTAACGTATCTGGTTAAAATTATAGTGTGAAATAATGTTTATATCGCCTGTCATTATTCACTTTAGTGATATTAAGATTAACCCGTTAATCTGAACATTTTTTTTTGTAAAATATTCTTCTGACAAATATTAATTTGATGAATGGTTGCATCCGAAACCAGCAGGGAGTCATTGATGAACAATCGTTATGAACCAGCCTGTTAGAAAGCGATCTTTGGTGATTAGTCGCTGGGATATGGTCAAACACAAGCTCTAGAAAAACAGAATCTGTATTGTGAACTCTTTTTTTTCCAATCGATCGAAATTAAAATTTGACACAGAAGTGCAATTATAATCTTAAAATCACATATTAAATTTCAAATATTTAAATCTTTCAGTTTTTGAGTAATCGTGTATATATGCTTGTGAAAGTACAGACCGACATGTGGTCAACCCACTTGACGGATTTGATTCCGAATTTGATGCTTATCTATACATTTTGATACTTATCTAATTAACGATGTCGGCGTCCTGGTCTAAGGGTAGCGCGTCTTACCCATGATCTGGGTATCCCGGGTTGGAGTCTTGGTTCAGGCGTGGTTGCTGTTTACCCTGTGAGGTGTTTGAAATAGCCCAGCTGTAAAAAGGGGTTGTGCAAGCGAGTGTGCGAGTGCCATCTTCATATGAGTTAGAAGTCAGACTTCTGCCCTCGGGTGCTCAGGGCCTTTGCCCTCAGAAGCTACTACACAAACACGGCTTAAAAGGCTGATTTGGTCAACGAGCTTATCTATGGCAAGCGCCATAAGTAACAGCAGCAATATCACCGATATATTTCAGATATCAAATCAATGTACTAAATTTTATCCATTTAGCTCTCTTAGTTATCACTGTGTAGTTATCGCGTTAACTTTTATTCAGACAGCCAGATTTCCTCAAACTGATTCTGTAGAAAATTTGGCAGAAATCTACAAATTTAGTGCTAACTTTATGTACACTAAATTTGACTAAAGTTTTGGCTAAAAGCATTTTTTGAGTTATCGTGTGAACAGACAGAGATAGTACCAAAAATGTGTTTTTCTGTCTCGAAGAGATCTAAAAGTAAAAATTCGTCAGAATTTCGAGTCCGAATTTTTCGATATTGCAATACTTTATTTCTGTTTTAAAATCTTAAATATCTGAATTTAATTTACTAAATTAATTTTTAATAATGAAAAAGCAAAACAAAACAAATTTTTTAATTATGTTTAAATCTTCCAATAATCAATATCTTAATTAAACATCTGCATTTCGTTTTCTTAACGTCTCAATAAATACGTTTTTAGTATACGCATTTGTCTTTTGTGCATTTTATAAAGATAAATAAGAAACTTCTATAACAAAAATGTAACAAGAAAATTTTAAATAATACTAACTAACCATATCTGTACTCTTATTTATTGCATTAGAAAGTGCATAAATTGTAGTTCAGTCTATCTCAGATTAATAAAAGATGCAATAAATACATCA
This sequence comes from Argiope bruennichi, assembly GCF_947563725.1. Taxonomy (NCBI): domain Eukaryota; kingdom Metazoa; phylum Arthropoda; class Arachnida; order Araneae; family Araneidae; genus Argiope; species Argiope bruennichi. The sequence goes on along the minus strand of NC_079154.1, from coordinate 96,161,025 downwards.
ATTCTTGAGTAAAAAAAAGCATGCTCGAACTATCACGAATAACAATGAGGGTTTCAATTACAGAAAACTGTCTTCTACCGTTAATTAAAACTTCCAGTGAGATCTCTTTTAATCATGTCTTTCAACTACGAAAGACAGGTAACTTCCCTAATTTAATAATTAAGGATCCTCTCGGTTCTAATCAGTGCCACCGACCGATACCTAAAGGTAATTACTTTTTCGCAAGTAAGCATTACCTGCTTGGATGGAAGCAAGGCAGCAACGCACAGAACGGTATAACATTAATTACGTCTGCAAATCTCTTCCTTGATGGTGGAGGACCACACAGTGCTGGCCATCGAATTGTTGCGTAATTACGGTGTATTGGAAATAGTATCTTTAAAAAAAAAACAAGGGGGAAAACCCATATTATAATCTCTTAAGGTTGCATACTATTTGTAAATTAAACGATGTAAAAACATTGCACACAGAATGCAATAGAACCTGAAACAATCAAATTTGATACAAAGTAGCTTCCTGGGTTAGAAAATGCTCGCTAGGATTTTTAAAAAAAATATTGATTAAAATTAATAGAAATTTAACGTTTTTGCTTAAAAAAATTTCCCTGGATATCGCAAAAGGTACATAATTTTTATAAGATTATATGATTGTATTTTAATTATGTTATGTAAATAAAAGAAAAATTCAGCATTGGAATCAACGGCCAAAGGAAGAAAGTAATTATATTAATATTATCAAAAGTGTACGAGTGACAAATTTGATAAAATAGTAAAATTGTTTAAATTTTAATGATATCAATTTTTTTATGATTTTTTTCCTTAAATTTTAATATATCTTTTGAAACAAGTTTTAAATACAAATTGTAAAATGATTTTTATAGTTGAAAAGAAATTTAAACTAAATATTTTCACTCGTGTGCCTTTGCTAATATTTATGTTATTTCTTTCTTTCTTTGGCCATTTATTCTAAAGCAGAATTTTCGTTTTTATTCATATTTTAAGGTTTTTAGCTGATATTCTTTCAATTACGTGATATAAAAAATGTTAGGCACATAATACAACGGCTAATGCAATAAAAACAGAAGAATCAAGCCACAAACATTGTTATACTATAGTGTTTCGGACAATCGATTTGAAATTTAAAAATAATTTTTAAAAAATGGCTTGTGACTAGGAGCATTTCTTTCCAATTAGTCAGATTTGGCAGCTGCCTAAGGCGCTAGGTTGAGAGCGACCGTAAAAAGACCATTATTTTCTTGGTTGACAGATAAATAAGATTTTAAAAAAATTTCAAATTTTATGAATAACAAAATATTAGAGTGATATTAATACTATAAAAATATAATTGTATTTACACTATAGAAATATAACACTATGAAATGTAATTGGCCAGGTTTCTACATATATGATCACATTCATTAAGTTATTAGAATTGAAGCAAATAAAACGAATATTTGCTTCAATAATATTGTTAATAGAAGTGGAGACTGAGCAGTCTGGAGCCGTAATAGTTAAGTCAAAACAAATACATATTCACAACGACTAAAATGTGCTGAAATGAGAAACTAAATTGAAACTAAATAAAATAATTGACATTTTGCTTTTATGTATGCTTTATACATTATGAACAAATTAAATATTCGTTATAAATTATTATTCAACTGAATGAATAAATGAATATTTATTTTTGCGCCTCTTCTTGCAGATGTGATTTGAATAATTTCTTTTAAACGATCGAATCGACGGGAATGTATACACCTGCTCAAATGATTTCCATTTTTTCGAATAAATAATTTAAGAAAAGTTTTATTTGCTCTTTTAATATTTTCTAAAATTCAATAAATTTAATTATTTTCAAATGAAGCTTCTTCCATTGGAAAACAAATGTCTCAGCGATCAGATATTAACCTCTGTCTGAAAATTTAGGTCTCTGTTAGACAACCTAAATATGTCTGAATTACTAATACAGAAATATTCAATGCCTATTTCTCCTTAATTTTATCCCACCTAAATTTATATTTTTCTGATTTCCACAGATGGAAGAAGAATTAAAAACTAGTTCATCTATTATTGTGGATAGAATCAGTTTAAGAAAATATCCTTAAAAATTTACTATTAAAGACTTTTTTCCCTGGCATCCTGAATCCGAAAATTTATCTTAATCTCTGATCGGCCCAATTTCAAAGTATTCTCAACGCTGTTTTTCTTACCTTTTTCTGTCCTACATTATTAATTGTATAATTTGTCTTTAATAAAAGCAGTATGGATATGAATATGAAGGAAACACACAAGAATTACTTTAGTTTTCGGGATCACACACACACAAAAAAGTAACTGGAGCGGTCTCCCAACTTGTCTTGCATAATCTCTCCTCCTCCACTCCCGCATAAAATTTTAAATCCGCATAGAATTTTGAAATTTGAATTTGACTGTGAACTCAGGTTTTTAGTTTCAGAACACCGCACATGATAATTGTGTTTGCTCGTAATATAGTAAAAAAAAAATTTAAAAAAAAGCAGGTACTTGTGCATAAACTGCATGCACTAGAGAACAACAGTTACGAAGTGTCGATCTATGGCATGAATCAAGCGGCGATCTTTGTCAATTTTTTTAGCGATTATTCGCTGGTATGCGGTTTATATACAAATACTAAGAGATCGAATATATATTTTGAATGCCTTTTCCCCGATTGATTAAAACAAAAATTTGGCATAGAATTACAATTATAATCACAAGATTTCACACATAATTTCTTTTATTTAAGTCACTGCGTTTATGAGTTATTACTTTAAATGCGTATTAAAGTAAAGAACTCCTAATCGGATTTGGTTCAAAAATGGATGTGGATATACTTTTCGGATGCTAAATTTGTGTACCTTTTTCTAATTCTTCATGCTTTGTAGTTATCATGCTCAGGTGTTCACCGAGAGCCGGACAAACAGATTTCTACTGTTTCGTTTAAAATTTAACAGAAGTCTGTAAGTTTAATATTAATTCCATGGTATCAAATTTCATATTCTAGAAAAAACCGTTTTAGAGTTAGATGTGTTCATAAACACAGAGACAGACAGACAGATGTAATTTCTAAAACGTGTTTCTAAGATTCACGGAGATCTGAAACGTGGAAATTCCTCAAAATCTCGAGATCGAGTTCGAATTATAGAATTTTCCTTTAGGAAGAAAAGAAACACAAATAAAAAATAGGAGAAAGTAAAAATATACAAAATAAAATACATTATGTTCAAAACTTATGATAATAAGTTTTCTATGCAGTTAAGAACATTTTATTTGGTAATGTTGTAGCTTATTAATTAATTCAGTCTAAAGGCATTATAAGTTTCCTCCAAAGCTTGATCTGAAAATATGGCCTTTAGATTTAGCTCGAATTTTTGGCTGAGCTCCAGCTTTCACAGTCCCATTGTAACTTTCTAAATCAAGTTAATGTTCATAGTTCCAACTGTTCTTCTGAAGTTGAAGATTACAAGAATTCTGAATAGAACGGATATTTAAAAGTCAGAGGTCATAGACACTTTTTAATGACTTAAAATCATATTTCTTCAAAAGAATAGAAATATCATTAAACAATATTTTTAATATAAAAGTTAAGTGCATTTTTATAAACTCAAGTTGAATAAAATTGTATAAGTTGCAAAACCAAATTTCTTTTTTTAATTTTGAATTTAAGAAGACATATGGCAATAAAAAATGCGTGAAAAAAATGCAGAAAAAATTGCTGTTTTAATTTAATAATATTCTGTGGGCTTCGAAACAGTGACGCATTCTGACAATGCGGCTTCTGCCTAGGATAGCGGTAAGGGGCCTCTAACAGGTTAGTTTTAGAATATTATTAACCTAGAAGCCAAATAAATAAACTTGCAAAAATACAAATTCCATGAATTATAAAATCTTAAGTTAATATTAATTCTTAATCTAGTATAATTGGTCAGGTTCCTAAACGTTTCATTACGTTCATTTTGTTATTATTTATGATTGAAAAAATTATGTGCACAAATCTGGATACTGTGTAGTCATGGACCATAATAAATAAATAAACATAAAAATATATATTTTCACAAAATTAAATAAAATATAACCTAAAATAAACCAGTAACATGTTGATAAAATTAAAATGGGCTGAATGTTAAACTGAACTGACCAGGTTATTAAAAGACCAGTCTCATAATGTGCACTGCCTAGGGCAGCAAAATAATAACTAATACGCAACTACTTATATGAATAATGATATTTTTACTGCTTCGAAATATAGACACGATAGAATAAAAAAAATTAACAATATATTAGACATAAAATGTAATTTAATAAATTCTGAAAATGAGAAGCTATTTTTAAATTTGTCTGCAAAAAATTTTAATAATTTATTATTTATTTGCTGCTTATTTGTTTATTTTGCCATATTTTAACCTTTTTAGCATAAGGATAATTTATTTCGCAATAATTAGGCTCTTAAAAAGCTAATAAAGCAATCAATTCTGTTCTGAAAATTGATTTCAGTTTAACTACATTGTTACATTAATGCATAACCCTTACCACAGCAGTGTTATTCTAAACACGTGCATCTATCTCTCGGTAACAGCAAATTCAATTAAAATTCTAGTTCTGACAACAGAAAACAATTTGTTGGAGAGTGCAAATATTCAAGTGTGTGATAGCACCTGTCAAAGCTCCTTTTTAACATCAGCTTCCTTATAATAAATGGAAATCACTCGTTCAACAAATATAATATTTCAATTTCATATTTAGAATGACAGTAATTTATGCTCGTAGTTTTCTGAGAGACAAAGGTCAATTAAGATCTGAAATTTCTGCTGTTTTCGTTTCGTAATATTAGAGCTTTTATGATTTGGCCATGAAAAGTATGGATAATTTGCTCTAATTATTTTTTCTTATATTTTTCATTTAAGGAAATGTAAGTAATAATTTCACATATTTATTTTCAACTATATTTCAATTTTTTAAAGATGTAAGTATACTTTTACTATCACTTCTATAAAATATGAAATAATGTTTAAATATGGTTTTTTTAAGACATTATAAAAAGGAAAATTGAATCTCTAGTCCTAAACACGATAAAAATGTTACTTTTTTAGAATTATTTAGTTTACTTTAGCATAATGTGCATAAGCAAAAAAAAAAAAAAAAAAAAAAATAATTTTAGAACCATTATAAACCAATAAGCAAAACTATTAAGCAAATAAGAAGCATTGTTTAAAAATATATTTGAAAATATTTTAATACATTTATTTAAATTAGAGAAAAACTTTTAGAAAAAAACCAGTACTTCTCAAAAGCTTATTTTTTGTAAATTTAAAGCTTCTCAAAAACAATTTTTGTGGAATTGTATGTTACGAAGTTATTAAGAATAAACATTAATGATTCGATTAATTTTTAATCAAAACGTTTTAATAAAGCTCGAAATTGTTTCTTTTTTTTATTTCTCTCAAAAAAATAAGAAAGATAATGCTAGAAGGTAAGTGAACCAATGGTGTCACATTTAAACGTTATGAGCGACATTCAACACAAAAATTGACGAAATCGGACCAGAAATGAGGGATTAGTTCACTGATCCATGGGGTTTTTTTTAATATTATTTTAAATATATAAAAAAATGAATGAAATTTTTTAGATAATCCGGAGATCAAAACAAAAATCGTAGAAGCGTGAGATGCGATAAAAACATTAAATAAATAAAAAATTTACTAGCTTTTATAATGTATTTTATTTTTATTTCATGAATGTATGGTATTCTTTTATTTCTTATGTTATTCACCGAGGCTTTATAGCTTTCTTTTATTGCTTCCTGCCCCTCATAACTTTACAGTTTTCGTTTTGATCTTCAATTTATATTTTATTAAAATGTTATTTTTTTCTTTTAAATATACCAATAAAACATTTTTAAACGTTTCTGAATTCGTTATTTTAGTTTTTATTCTTTTTTTTTTTATAATAACCATTCTGTTTTTTTTTTAAACACGATATAAAATACTTAATCTTTATCAGGGTATCGAACACCGTTTACGCACCATTACAGCAAATCAAAATCAACTGGCTTTCTTTGAATTTACTTCTATACTTTAAACAGCATTTTAAAATTTCACTTTGGAGAAAATTACTTTCTTCTAATATTTGAGATTTCTAGATTAAATGTTTTAATTCCTACATGATCTATTATTTTATATGACAGTAAAATAGTAAATATTTTAGTTCGCATTACTAATATTGTTATTTTAAAAATAATTTTTTAAAATCTTTTTCTGATAATTTTAATTTAATTCGTATAAAAAAAAGAGATGTCAAAACAAAAGTATGAAAGCATGAGATTTTAATAAAACATAACATAAGTAAATTAGAATTTTATTCACATTTATAATATATGTTTTAATTTCAATGATTTTCCAAGAATTTCTTTCTTACGATTACATTGCATCTTAATTTCTTTAAGATGCTATTTGATTTTTCGATGAAAAATAAAATGCCATTTCGCAGTTTCTGTTGCAATGATAAAGGGTATTAATTTTTTTTTATTTCTAGTGGCCTCTATTTTTAATCCTAACTATATTTTTAATTCATAATTATAAATATTATACGGCCTAAAGATTTTGAAAAAGCGTTAATTTTTTCAAATTAATTTCTAGTGGTATCTTTGGGAAATCAATTTTTATCTAAATTAATATATTAACTAATAATTCAAAACACATTTTTGTAAAGTTTTGCAATAACATTGGAAATAAAAACTATTTTAAGAAAAATAATCTCTAAAAAAAGAAACTGTAAAATATTTAACCTATTCTAAAGCTGTGGGAAGTACATTCTCTTCCAATTTAATCAATTTTTTAATCTTCATTTTAAATTACAACTCTCCCTTTAGTTAGAGCTCTATCTTTTAATAACTTTAGAAATCATCTAAATGTTTAACAAAACTTTTCAAAAGCATAATGCGATATAGCAATCCAATTATCCATAATTTATTATTACTGAGAATGTACCATTATTTACCGTTGGAAAGAAGATCACTTCACAACTTGACAAATTTTTTCAATCAAAGGAAAAAAAAATTCATGTTTCAGTTTCTGATCTGATACAATGACGAAGTGCCGTTGCATATAATTAATAATTAAAAAATCAAATTAATTAATTAATTAATTTTAACAAGCATCATAACATTCCGTTCTTAATTTTATCCTAATGTTATCAAAATTTAAACATAACATTACTAAAAAATTATGCCGATTTAAAGGGGCTAAGGTACACTAATCAAATAGATAATTAAAAAAAATTCATTATATAATTTAAAAATCCTGTAATTTATTCACCTGTGAATTTAAAAAGCCTACTTTCATAACTCAAATTTTCTTTAATTCCAAAAACAGTTATTATTTTATTGCATTTTCTAATCATTTTAATTGCAAAACCAGTATGCAAGGATATATGATAAAACGAAAATATTATATAAATGGAGGATTTATTTTGAAATCAGTCAATAAATATTCATTACATATTAATTCATTAATGATTCTGAAACCTTTATATCTAATTTAGAAATAATTTACCAAGAAATAACTTTGATTAAAATTTAAAGGTTTCTAATTCCGAAATTTAACATATAACTTTCATTAAAAATTTTCGTTACCAATCGGCATGTAATAAAAGAACGTTTAAGTCCTTGGCGAAAACTAAAAATTTGAAGTAATTTTTAAAATTTATCTCAATCTAATAAAAAAAAAGTCTAAAGTGGTTCTTTATTGATAATACATAAAAATTATAGGAAGAATAGATTATGTAATGCTCTTTATAATTTTATCTTATACAATAGATAAATAAATTTAAGATAGATAATTAATTTTTCCATAATTTAAGACGAAAAATATTAACAACATTTAAAACAAAAAAAAATGCTAAGACTTTGAAATAATGCGTTTTTTTAATATCTATTTCAATTTTATATTTTTTTAGAAAAAGAACGAAATATTTTCGATTTTTCAGAAGAAAAAAAATATTTTCCAAATGTTCTTAAAATATTTCTTTTAGCTAATATAACACTAAATTCGGCGATATTCAGAATCAAAATATAGCAAAATTTATAACAATTGTATAAAAAGTACAGATGGCTTCACTTTCTCCTTCCAAATTTAAAAACGCCGACATGCTCATAAAAGGCATTTAGCATACACAAAGCTGTTAATCACAATAGCTCATTTAAATAAGTAAACAAAGTATCAAACTTACTCGTGCGATAGTATTATGATCATGAGAATAGTGTGCCAACGCATTTAGAGCGATCGTCATTAATTATGCCCATAACACGATAAAATTGTCAAGCGAGGTAAAATGCCTTCCACCAATCCCGTCCGATTAGTATAATATGTTTAGAGAATGGAAAAGCTGGCATTAGGAAGAGGTGGAGGTCTCGAGAGGTGTGTTCCCGCCACCTTTCGACGAGTGTTGGCACTTGATTTTACTCTGCTCTTTTTTTCACGTACCGCAATTAATTATTCCGCCAAAGAAAATGCGTTTCCTTTCTCATATATTCTGCTCGAAGAACCTGAGCTCAAGAACAGTGCGTCTGCCAAGAACAGGTTGCCCCATATTTAAAGAAACTCCTTTGTTAAGAGAATAACAATGAAAAACATTTAAAATTAAAAACTTGGGAATTTTATATTTTCATTACTTCATTTTCTTTTAAAATAGATATTTTAAAAATATATAAATTCGTAATGAACAAGGGTTAATGTTTTTGACTAAAAAAATTTATAGATTTTTTTTTCTTTTTGTTATCAAAAAAAAAAATCAGTTGCAATAATTAATTCTAAATAATACACGCATGAATATGTATGAACTGTTTGTGAAAATAAATGCATAGGATTCCTTTATCAATGTATTATTTATTTTTAAAAATATCAAAAAGTAATCGAAGTTATTTGAAATGCTTACATTTCAGAAACAATTAAAAAAGTATATTTTAAATAGTTAGTCGTCAATGCAGTTATAATTAAGATTAGAAGAGCAGTAAAGTTTCACTTATTCTAAATAATAAGGACCAGAATTATCCAGGAATTGGCTAACTGACGGAGTAAACTTTTTATTTTGGGGTGAAAACGAAATTAGTTTATAATGTATTAAATTAATAGCTATAAAATGTTTGTGTGTTTCGTTATTGTATTAGTGTCAGTACATGAGCACATCAGTCACTCTTTCCTTACTTGTTTATTTTTGTTTCCGGATTTTTTTATGTGATCTGGAAAATTGATACTCCAGGTAACTGGAATTAGAAAAATTAGAGTTTAGTTGTACTCAGTGGAATAAAGTTTTTAAATAAGGGTAACAATCGGAACTAAATTGCACAGAATTTAGAAATCCAAAAATATTTGATACCATATGCATGTATCAAATGTCTTAAACAAAGAAAACTAATCAATCAGCACATCCGTATTGAATTAAAACATTTCAATCAGGTACTCATATCAAATTACAGCGAAAGTTACAAACGAATCGTGATAATCAAAATTTCCTTTTATTCATTGTTTATTGATATTTTATTTCCGCACCTTTTTAGTATCATTTACTTTGCATTCAGAATTAAAAAGAAAGAAAAGAAAAGGAAGCACTATTTAATACTGAGAGTCGGGGAATGAAAAGCGTTTGCTCTTAGGAAAGACGCGGCTCGTACGAATTTTTTTGCAGTAGACTAATGTTCCTTCTTCTTAAAATAAATATATTTTAGTTTTAATGAACTGTTCTGTGTATCCGCAAGTGTGTTGAAAGGTGTTAGAAAATAAAAGACATCATAACACCTCCATTCCAATTGTGAATATCCGTAGACCCTGAATTTGACAGCGAAAAGAAAACAGATTGCCTATGCTTTTATTTCGGTTCGTGCTTCGTTGTTCTTTAAATAGGCCAGGCAATAACTTCATGTGTAGGTTTAGTCTGCACGTGTAAAAAGTTTAGACAAAACCGCTCGTTAAGGTTTCATTTATTTGACTTCATCACCTAAATCACAAGATGACATTTTACCTCTGCGCTAAAAACTGACTGTCTTCAATTGGTTTTTTTTTTAATGAAGATTTTTACTTTTCTTTCAGTAAAGTATTTACTCTCTTGCATCTTGTCTTCAAATAAAAGTACGGAAAGAGATGATAAAACTCTTTCTGCGACTTATACGTTACAATTTAGATACAATAGAGGAGAGTAATTTTCGCAATATTTCTCATTTCCTACATTTCAAACTTGGAAAAATTATTGCATAAAAAAGTTATTCTCAGAAGTTCATTCATTGTAAAAAAATTAAACTAGTAATGTAACAATTTACACTGTCATGATAAAAAAAAAAGAATTTCATTTAAATAGATATAGAAAACATTTGTGCATTAGAAAATTATCATAAAAAATTGAAAAATGTGCTTCCAGTTGCAAAATATTCTTGCAATTCTTAGAATTTATGTTTTAAATAAATAAAAATAATAATAATACAAACATAATAAAATTTCCCAAATACGAAAAAGACTTAAATTACAATTAAATTAAGAATAAATTTTGAACCTGAATAAAAACAAATCTGATCTTCATATATAAGTTATTTGCATTACGCATTGTTACATAACAAACAAATAAAATTAAGATGTTCCTTGCTATGTGACGATAAGTTGCATTAAAAATAACAGTTTCATTTCTGTTTTCTTTAAAAATTTGATATTTTATTTGGCATTAAATAAAGCCTTGTTCGGCTAAATAGCAATTCAATATTTAAAAAAAATTATTCTGAAAAAAAACCCTATAAACTAAACGTAAAAAGAAAGCATCTTTCGTCTAAAAAAATATGTAGAACTCAAAAGAAATACGAAATACATACTCAAACGAATTCACTGTACGTACATTCTTGTGTATTCATAGCAGTAATATATATTATAAATATACATGCCAGTTTAGATTCGATTTTCGCAGTTTTAATATAACTTTAAAAAAGTATACTTAGTTAAAAAAAAAATATGGAAACTTCATTCGAATATCTGAAAATGTAATTATTGGAATACAATCTAATCTGAAATTTTTTTTCATAAATAAATCTTTCAGATGAAAGTGTTTTTCCGCAAAAACTAATTAATTTCTAAACACAGTGCTTTTATTTATTCTTTCTATTTATTTTAAAGATAAAAAAAATTGCGATGTGCTTTTTTGTTGTTAAATATTAAAAATACAGTCATAAAATTAAATACAACCTTTTTAAAGTAAGTCAGTATTTTTATATATTTATACTGGATCTAAACGCTTTTTTTGTAATGAATAACTTTTACAGAATCCATCACGATGAAAACTTAAACAAATTGCATGCCATTTATTAAGTCCCTTTAAAGTTTATTATTTTTCCTGGTATACTGATTGGGTTGAAATCTCAATTAAATCTTCTATTTGTAACTTGATGTTCATGATATTCCCTCAATAAAATATTTTTATGCATAAAATTGTGATTAACAGCAAAGACGGGCCATTTCAATAGCCTTACACGTGCTCTCTTTATAGCGTGCATGAGCTTTTTTAATGGTATATCGAGTGTCCGAGTACTTCATCTTCTAACTTCCCGTCTTCTGTATATCGTCTTCTGTGCTACAATAACTTCGCATTCTTATTCCACAAGTAAACTGAACAAATAAGGAGCAGAATCGTTCATCATTAAGTTTCAACAACAGAATAAAATCAGACAATTAATTATTTGATGGGGCAGTGAAAATAGTTTGAATCATTGAAGCCATAAAACTTATGTCAATTTTTTTTTTATTTTGAAATTTAGGACACAATTACACTCTAACTAAATTATTATTATTGAAAAACGATTGTTAGAATTTTAAAATCATGTTAAAATTACTCAACTGCAAGACAACTAAACTGATATAAATTTTCAAAAGATGATTGTCTAAATTTTAAAAGACGTAAAAATCATTTTTGGACAATAACATTTTCGGAAGTTATCGCAAAGATCCCTAAATTTAATTTTTTTAAATTCTTATTAAAATTTCAAAAAAAAACCCCTGCACCTAGAGGCATTCCTCGGCTTTCAAAATGCATTTGTACCAAATTTATAAGCTTTAGGCCAAAATTTCTGGTATATCCATCTTTGTTATTGGTAGAGATATTATTAAATATTATTCAATTTATAATTTTTTTCAAAAGGACATTTTAAATGCTACAAATTCACTGATATATCTAACTGTTATGTTTTCTACATAATTGCAAACTTGAACATGGAAGAATAATTTAAGCTGAATGACACAAAATTATAGATTGTAGCCTTTTTGCTCGCTGAAATATTCGCCTTACGTCCATTCTAGTATTGAAAACATCATGTAGTAGATAATAGATAAAATCAATATTATAAATCACACTCGCATCCATGATTTCACTGATAATCGAAATCCGTCAAATTTTGCATGACAGTAAGAAAAAATATATTAACATAAATTTCCATATTTAACATGATCATCCGAAACTTATACAAGAAATTTACTTTGTACATGAGTTTAATCAATTGATTTATACATTGTAGCATAATTACAAAGGCAAAGGCAAGGGAATCTATCTTTCATTATTTTATTAATAGCACTGAACCATTTCTTCATCTACCAATTCTACCACTAAAAATTTATGACAACTTCAGAAGGAAAAGCGACGCGTATACATCATCTTTTATTATAGAATTATGGAAATACTATATTTATAATTCATCAAGAGTTTGCAAAAAACAAGAATTCAGAAGACGAATCGATTTTCAAGTGTTGACAACAAAATAATCGCTTGCGTTGCCGCTGAACTTCCAAGTTATCATGTTTAAAGCGTATTTTATACACTTTTTTTAAATTGTTTTTGTTGTAGGTCTGTTAATCATTTTGACGACTGATTTAAAGATATAGTGGAACTTTTTTGTCAACATTAATCCTCAATTTAACATTCAGTCAGAATAAATAATACAAATAATTATATGCATTTTATATCTATGTAAATATATTCAGCTGCTGGTGTCACATTTTATATTCTAAATTTCGTCATCATCAATTTACCATTTAGTATCGTATAAAGTAAATTACTATCTCAATTTATCATCTCAAATCTTTTGTAACTTTTATAGTATTTCGTTTGATAAACTATTTTTAATGAGATATATTATTTTTAATTTTTTAATCAGACATTAAATTAAATTTTTCTCCAAACAGCAGGAAAGTATGCACTCGGTTAATATGTTTTTATTTACAAACTCCAAATATTGAAATTCAGCCCTTTCTTCTCTTTTTTTATAGTTTATATTATATTCCTTCAATAATTTACTCTAACCTTAATAAGTTACAGAAGTAAAAATATTGGATTTTTTCTCTTACCAATTTACCAAACATTTTCAAGCGTTGTTAATATTGCTCTGCATTCATTAAAACAATCAGTCTAGTTTTTTGAAATTTTTTCCCAGCTACAAAAATATGTAAAAATTTAGCACACAAATGCACCACAAAAATATCAATAAAAAATGCAGTGTTTAAAATAACACTGTAATAAATTAAAAAGTATTTTAAAATATTTTTATTAGACGAGTTTTTTTTTATCTTATAAACTTTATCAAAGTACATTTAATTGTCTTTTTCCTTATTTATTTCTAATACTACAGAAATCTAATCAAAAATATTCAATTAAATGCATTGCTGGAACTTGCATCTGTCTATTTGAATATTGCATACTTCTTAACCTTCTAAAAAAAAAATCATCTGATGCACAAAACATATAACATGCCGCTATTCAGCCTCTCTAAGCGCATACGAAGCAAAACAAAAAAGTTTTTTCATACATCATTACAAAGGTTATTTAGGATTTACACGTTACGCTAAGTGTAATGATTGAAGTAATAATATATTTGCAGCTGCAATTAATTTACTTGTAACCGCATTTAACTGAAAAATAAAATCATGATGTTGATGTGAGAAGGGAGGTTTCAGACTACTTTTAAGTTTTAATCACATTTTCCTCTTATTTCATATTAATTAATATATCGGACGCTAATCAAGATGAAAAAATTTTTATGTCTTTTTTTAAATTAAAAAAAACTTTTTAATTAAACATTAAGTGTATTCAATAAAACATTTTTTAAGCTTCAAGTTTCATCAGGGGCACCTTAGACATAGGGATTAGAAGCTTCCGATATGATAGTCGGCCCACGCCCTTATGGTGGATACAGAAATGGTGTAGAGTCGGCTACCCCCAACATGCTTCCTAAGGGATAAATTATACCGTGGCCGGTGATGTCCCTTAGGATTCAACCTTAATTCCCACTTTTGCTGTCGCGGCGTCCGGCCATTCGGATTTATCCGTGTGCCTTCAAGCAGGTCAGAGGAGCTGTTTATGGTTATGCTTCAAAGAATATGCGATCAAAATATGAATATTATCAAATCGAGTTGTTTGGATTTATATAAATCAACTATACTGATCACTCAAGATTTTTATTAATTAAGGAAAGGAAAAAAAAAACCATTTCTATCAGACTATCAAACCTCAGACATGGTGTTGAGAGCCTAACCTGGTAAAGAAAAGAAGTATCTCGATGATAGACGTTTATATATATATATATATATATATATATATATATATATATATATATATATATATATATATATATATATATATTATATATATATATATATATATATATATATATATATATATATATATAGTTTTTGTGAGCAAAATATGACAAAAATCTATTCAGTCGGCTGGAATTTTATAGAATTCATAAATATTTCATGTTTTCATTTTTATTTATGCAAAATAAGTTTCCATGCATTTTCGAGTTTTTGTGTAGAATGTAGGATTTAATGAATAACTGCAGTAATTCTAACCAATCTCTACAAGACAGAAATAAATAAAAAAAAATGCATTTAGATATTATTACTTTTAGTTTGAAGCATAAGATTATTGCAAGAACAGAATGAATTTAGGCAGCGTTTCTCAACCTTTCAGTATTCGTGGTCCAGTTTTCAATCATAATTTTCATCTCGCCTCCCCCCCCCCGCGCGCGCTTACAATAAAATGTATACAACAATAATGTATACTGAGTGAAACCTAATAAACTTAATGAGCATGAAACCTAATAAACTTAAACGACATATGGAAACGCTTCAAGTGAGTACGTCAACAAACCCAGAGAATTCTTGGAATTAAAATCATATAAAAAGAAAAAATCATTTTTTAAAGAAACTTCGTCTGTGAATAAAAAAGCTTTAATTGCATCTTACAAAGTTTCATATAAAATAGGCAGATGTAAAAAAACTCACACCATTGGTGAAGAGCTTATTTTGCCAGCAGCAATTGAGATTGTAGAAACTGTGTTTGGAGATAATTTTGCAACACACTTGCAGTCCATACCTGTTTCAAATATTACTGTTGCCCCTCGAATTGGCGATATAGCTGAAGATGTACAGTGCAGTTTTTCTCGAAGTTGCGTGACAAATTGTTTTCAATACAGCTTGATGAAGCAACAGATAGGCAATTAAATGAGCATCTTTATTACTATGTTCGATTTTGTGATAATATGTTCAGTAGTAGAACTACTTTTCTGCAAATCAATACAACTCAAAACAACAGCGCTAGCATTATTTGCTATTTTAAATGATTTTATGAACGAGGCAAACATAGAATGAAAAAATTTCGCCGGAAAATTTACCGATGGTTGCTTGTTCAATGTCCGGAAGATTCCAAGGTATACAAGCACTTGTAAAAACAAAAATCGCCTCAGTGCGTTTGGACACATTGCATGATCCACAGAGAAGCTTTGGCTTCGAAAGTAATGAATCCTGGTCTGAATATTGTGTTAACTACGGTTGTAACCGTAGTATTATATAAAAATGAGACCCCTGAAATCGAGAATCTTTTCCGCACTTTGTAAAGACATGGGTTCAGTACATTCATCGTTACTGTTTTATTGCGAGGCAAGATGGTTATCGCGTGGGAAATTTCTCCAACGTGTTTAAGAATCAAGAGAAGAAATCGCAATTTTCCTTGAAGAAGAAAACAGACCGGAGACTGAGAATTTTCGCGATGGTTTATTTGTGATGAAATTGAGCTATTTGACCGACATATTCGAGAAAAATAATATTTTGACATAATAATTTGGTTGACATATTCATAAATAATTTGAATCTTCAACTCCTAGGAGCAAATACACATATGTGGGATACGAATGATACAGTTAATGCTTTTTGTAGAAAATTGGAATTGTGAAGCAGAAATTTAAAGCAAAAAAAAAAAAAAAAAAAAAAACAACCTAACAATGTTTGCAAATGTTGATGATTGTAATAAAACTTATAAGGCTCAAGAAGAACATGTAAAAGTTGTTTTTGTAACCATTGAAAATCATTTAGCCATGTTGACAAAGAATTTTAAAAAAGTATTTTCTTGCTGACGGCAAACTGATAGCAAGTTCCGAGTGGGTTAGGGATCCATTTCATAAGACTCCCGAAGGACTTAATTGACGAGGAAGAAAAATTCATAGACCTCACGACAAGTGGCGAAATTAGAAGACAATTTAGTAATAAATCAATATTTGAATTTTGGGAAGGAGTAGAGGATGATTTTAATTGCATTAAAAACCAGGGTATTTCGTATTCTATTACCATTTTCAACATACTACCTTTGTGAAACTGGATTTTCTGCTGTGGCTACGTGAAGACAAAATATAGAAACAGAACTGAGAGTGCCTATTTATAATATTAAGCCTTCCTTCGAAAAACTTTGCTCTGCAAGACAGGCCCCAGGAAGTCATTAATAATTATCAAATTTGTTTTGATTATGTAAGTTTTGATTTAGTAAGTTGTTTTACTTTAATAAGTTATTAAATATGTCGCAATGTATTTTGTTTTCTATGTGTATGTGTGCTTTCCTTTCAGTCAGTTAATCAATTTTTTTAAATAATATTTTCTCTTGGATATTCTCGCGCCCCCCTTCTCGTGTGCTCGCGCCCCCCTAGGGGGGAGCGCCTCACAGGTTGAGAACCGCTGAATTTAAGGACGGAATAAGAAGATCTTATTGGTGAATAAGTAATAAAGAGTTTTGTTTCTTCTATATTAATACTTGATTCAACTAATAAAATTGAAATTTAAAATGGCATTTCACGTAATTCAAGTAAATAAATGAGTCAAAAATACAAATTATGCTTATAACACGTAGCTTTTAACATATTCAATGCAACAAAGTATATGTACGTTTCATATTGAAAATAAAATAACAAAATATGATTATACCGAACTGGAGAAATATGTATTGTCTTTGTAAGGAAATTAACTAACAACTACGTAAGATTTCTCATTAGCGTTTGCAAACTCTTCTAAGCTGTTGTTTCTGATATTCCACTAACATTACTTTTGGCTTAAAGAATTTGATTGCTCAGCTAAATCCCTGAATGATAATGATTTCTGTTCTATTCTTTGATAAAACGAAATATATAAATATAAAAAAAAAAACATGTGCCCTTTGGATTTCCCGAAAATCGAAGGCAGTTATCATACTGCTTAACCCACCTGTGCCGGTGAATCCGAGAATAAAAGATACTTATTTCTTTCAAACCGGTAGTCAGATTTTTATCACCCATCGTAAATACTAAACTTAAGCGTTTTATGACTCCTTTACAAAATTCAAATTTGTCTCCTTTTTCTTCCCCCTCAACCTGTCACACTAAATGAGACAATCAAATGATCCGAGGCACGCACTCTCGGCAAGGAATATTCTAGAAGAAAGTAAACCAGCGGAAAAGAAACCTACAGAATGACTGCTGGGTCTTTGTTGTTCTTGAATGAAGTTTTGGAGCATTGGAAAAGTAATATAGTTTAGGAATTTTACAATCCATCCTTTTCTGGCCTTAACAATAAGAAGAATGTGCTATAAAATAATGATAGATATCAGGTGGTACCTTTAAATGTCCTCCTAAACAGATTCTGTTCATCAACAGAAGATATTTTGGTGGTCTCGGTTTTAAGATACTCATCAAATTGACGCCCGTGAAAATAAAATTCACTATTTTTAATCCTATTTATTCCTCTATTATATAACAATAATGAAAAGGAGTGGCGAAATTAACTTTCTTTAATCCAGAGATACATGGAAAAGAAAATTTGACATCTTTTCACTTTCTAGTTAGGGCGATACATATAAAAGTGCGTGGAAAATAAGGTTTATACAAAAATCGACTTTTTGAAAAACCGATTTTCAAATTCAATATTTCCAAAAAATCAGTTTTAACCATTTTTCGAATTTTTGTCAAAAAAAAAAAAAGAATAGACAAAAATATTTTATTTAATTGATATAAAATATCAAAAAACGAAATCAAAACCAAAGTCAAAATATATTTTTATAAAAATTAAGGATTACGTATACATATTACTTACACAAAATAACGAAACCTCAAACAAAAATTTCAAATAATATTTAATGTTATTTTCATTAATTTTAATTTCTCCTAAGAAAATAGAATTTTAAAAAACATAAAATATCCACTGAAAGGTGGCTAAGTCTTGTTCTTATTTTGGACACAAGTTGTCTGAAAAACGTTTTTAAAAATGGAGCGGAAAATTGTTTCATGAAAACAATGTCTAGTGGTCAATCATTTCATTTTTATAGTGTCTGTTTAAAATCGAAATGAATTCAATGCTCCCTACTTCGCTAATTACACAGATTAATAAAACAAATGTTAATAAAATGCCAGTACAAACATTAATAAAATAACAGAAAGTACATTATTTGTGGTAAATTTTAATCGATAAATCAATCAAGTAGTATAACATATATCCACTCATCTAAGCGTAGTGGTTAATTATCACTCCACAAATTACAGTTTTAAATTTATCATTACAGGTGTCGGTAGAAGGCACCATAATATTTAAACTATCGGAAATGGTCTCCTCGAAACTTTCTCGCATAGTCTCGAATAAAGGTCTTATCCCTACTTTTGCATAAAATTGTAGCAATCGAAACACAATGATTAAAAACATTACTTGATAAGACTGGACCGTATTTTCCTAATACGAATTATCTTTTTATATTCTATCATATGAAAGTTATGAGAAAATAGCAATTAAATCCAAAATATTTCCATCTCTTTCGAGCTTGATAGACCATCTAGGAAGTTGCTTGAGATTTTTCCTTCCTTACAATTCATCCTTTGCTGGTTTTTGTTAAAGAGATTATGGCGATCGGCCAAAACTTTTCTGAAGTCGTACTATGAGAATTATTGCTATAGAGGCTATTTCAAATCAGGAATCCACCAAGTAATTGATTTACTATTGTTCACATTTTTTAGAATTCAAGAAAATATGGTACCCTAAATTAGCTCAAAAATGTTTAATCTCTTTGATTTCTTCGCGCCGCAGTATTCCACTAAGCAGAATACCTAACTTCACTCGCTTCTAAAATCTTTAAATTCAAGTATAAATAGAAAGAAAAAAAATTAGGGTTCATTTTTGACTTTTTTTAAGTAATAGATAATAATTGAAATCAAGCTTATCCATAATTTTCAGCTATAGCGTGCTATGTAAAAGCCTATTGTTTAAAACAATTTCGTGAATTTTTTCTAGAAAAAATAATTATTGGATTAATAATTTCAATGTTATTTCGTTGGTTATACATTAAGCTATTTATTCTATATATTTTAGAAATTTTATAGAGAAAGCAATGCTTGCTTCGTCGCATTTTTCAGAATAGCGGCGTAGTGTTCCAGCTGATGGAATATTCCCAGAATCAAACCGATAAGCACAATCATTACAAAATTTAGCCTCTGTATTCCTATAGGTCTAAACAAGTTACCTACAATTTTTTTGTTTGTTTGTTTGGGTTTAAAATTTGAAAGTTAGCGCACCGCAAAGGCTTATAGCAAGTGGAAGTTTCTCCCCTCGTTTCTCTTGTTATATATTCAATGTATATATTATGTGCTTTTCCTGTTAAGTGTCACGTACAGTAAATCGAATGCAGTTAATGCATTTAATCCTGTTTTTATTAACCTGGTAGGTTTGAAAAACTTTTACAGACAAACAATTTTTATATCATTATTAATATCATTTATTTGAGTAATTGTATTGAGTTATCGTTATATTATTTGAATTTTGAAGTATTTTAATTCTCATAATTCCTAAAATAACTTTTTCGGATAAAAGATCCAAAATTCGCAGGTTCCTTAAAAATCTGAATTTTTATTCATAACAGCTATAATTCCATCCTTCGTCTAATTCGTATAGAAAGGACTGAAAATTGAAATTACCTATTTGAGGAATATAAGCTTTAATCATTTTAAATTTCCTTTTCCAGACAGATTTGCACAAATTGCTTTTCTCTTATTTATCTCACTTAAAACGTACGTTAAAGTCTGCCAATTTATTTTTTTAAAAACCTTGTTTCTTAAATCGTAAATAATTTACAATAATTTTTAAATGCAATGGAAAGTTGAAATAAATAGATAATTTGTGGTGTCATTAAATACTGTTTACTATATTTTGTAAAAATAAATTATTTTTTTGTTGAATTGGGGAATTATTTTATCCCTATTTTTCTTCAATAAATGTATAATTTTTCTAACTATAATGATAGAAAATGGAACAGTTGAATAACACCAGGAAAATATTTCAAAAGTCAACCATAATAATTAACCTATTTTTCTTACTTATTTTTAAAAAAGTACTTTTTGGAGTAAATACTTTTAAAAATGTAGCGGAAAATTGTTAAATGAAAATAATGTCTAGAGGTCAACTATTTCATTTTTATTATGACTGCTGAAGTTTAAAATCATAATGAATTCAATGCTTTCTGATTAGCAAATTACTTACATTAATAATATTAATAAAATGTCAGTACAAATATTAACAAAATACCAGAAAGTACATTATTTATGGTAAATTTTATCGATAAATTAATTAAATTGTATAACATAAATCGACTCATTTGAGTGTAGTAGTCAATTATCATCACCGCGAATTATAATTTTAAATTTTTCAATACAGTTCTAGGCAGAACGCATCACAATATTTAAATTAGTGGAAATGGTCTCCTCGAATCTTTTTTACATACTCTGCATTAAAGGTCTTTCTGCATAAAACTGTAGGCCTTAGAAAGCCACGAATGCCTTACATTACAATCACAAATAATAGTTACGAAATATAGAACTTTGAAGTGAATAAGATATTTTTATTGTTTATCGTGCGAGCATATATTTTGGACGTCTTTTTTTCCGATAAATTGAAGCCAAAATTTGAAACAGTACTACAATTATAATTAAAGGATCACATACTGAATTTCATTGATTTAAGTCATTATGTTTACATGCATGCGAAAATATAGATAGTCAATCCTTTGATAGATTTGCTTCAAAATTTGCCAAGATTCTACAATTTATACTCTAAACTTGTATACCAAATTTTATTTATTATCTAGTTCTTTACGTTTTATAAATATTAAGTTTACTTGTACTTGATCGCCTCACAGATAGATATAATATCAATGGATTTCGTTTAAAATATGATAGAAATCTCAAAATTTATTCTAAAGTCCATGTATCAAGTTTTATCCGCTACATATACTAATACCAATAAAGTCCATATACCGATTTGCTAGCTCAAAGCAATTTTGAGTTAACGCGTTCACTACTGACAGACAGACATCCGTCATGATGCCAAAAAGAGATTTTGAACTTGGAGATTCGTTAAAAACTCAAGTTCGAATTTTTTCAATGATTACCATACTTTCTCTATACTTCGTTTACGAAAAAGTAATAATTTTTCTAGAGTCTTTAAATTGTTTTTCCAAAATACTTCCATTTAAAAGTAGCAAAGTAAGTTTTGTCAGGTCCTTGTTTTATCTCATCCACTTACCCTTTTTAATTAATTTTAAATTTAAATCAGGCAGGTGAAATCCGACACACAATGTCCCATCTTCCATTTAGAGACGTAATTTTTATATTTCTTCTTTTAAATAATTTATCTTAACAGCGGCAAAAGTCTTTTTTTTTTAATAATAATTATAAAAGAAGATATCACTGATTTGGTTACTTGGACAAGGTCAAACAGATAAAATTCTAAATCGATTGTGTTGTTTAATGGTATTTTCATTTTTCTAACATTTGAATTAAAAATAATTATTTAATCAAAACTTTTGAATAAAGAGATTAAAAAGAATAATTGAAAACGAAATAAGACCTATTTTATTAATAGTAAATCAAATCAAAATTTATTAATAAATAAATCAAATCAATTGTTAAAAATTCATTTTTTTTTAAATTTTAATTATCGTTGAAGAAATAAAGCATATTTTCAAATAAAAATTTAAAATACGAAGGAAGAAAAAAAAATTTTCTTGGAAGAAAAGAACGTTCGTTTTATTTTCAGTTGGTTCCTTGCTCACTAAGTGAAACTAAAATAAAATTTTTAAAAACACCTCTGCAAAATTGAAATTCTAAAATATTAAAATACTGAAATAAAAATAATAAATTTGTAAACATAAATTAATTTAAAATTATTCTTTGTCTTAAAATTCGCTTTTTTTTAAAAAAAAATTGTATCCATCTTGCCAATTTGCATTTCATATTGTTTCTCTAAAATTATTCAATATAACTATTAGGATAATTCAATCATTATTTTACGGTTTTTAATCTTTGAAGTATTATTATTTGTATCAATGTCTTAAGCATTTCGCAGCCCTATGCTGTGCATATTGTGATGCCTCCTTTTTTAAAAAAAAAAATTGCTCAAAAATTAATAGACAATTTCAATATATTTTTAACAAAGATGTTTTATTTTAGACTAATTTAAGACACATGATTATTTATTTTAGGTTAGTTTTTTACTTTTGTAAATTTATAAAAATGCGTATGTTTATTCATTTATTATAACTCCACATTTATATATAATTTATTTAAGACAACGCTTGATATTTATAAGTACTGTAATTAAGTGATTACATTGCACGAGATAGAGATCCGGCTAATTATACTTGATAAAATATTAATACAATCTTCACATTATTTTATAGCTCATAGAATTTACATGTTCTACAAATTTACTTGTTTGTCAATTAAGCTAATAACATCTTTATAATCAAACCTTAGGCACACTCAGCCTAAGGGTCCTAAGCAGCTGCCAAGTTCTAAATCCCCACATTAATATGAAAACGCAAGATTTATTTGGGAAGTAATACAAATAGATTATAAAATTGTAGTAATTATCAAAGAAATTCTATTTCAAAATGTTGATGAATTTACGCATTTTTATATATCGATAAATTGAACCTTTTAGAGTTATGTGTTCCCGCAAGGCAATCCATGTTTATATAAGCATGTAAGTATCAATCCGTGCCATATGAAAATGCCAACCCGTATGATTATGAGTTTAATATAAAAATGCAATCACATTGACGGATGTAATTTAACATGAGATATTCACATCAGATTTGTATATTTGTTTAAAATTTTGGAAAAAATAATATCGTCAACGGAGAAAGATACTTTTCCAAGATATATTATTGACTTTTTCTTTAGAGTACTATGAACCTAACACAAAATTTGCCATATTTATAAAGCTATTAGCAATACCATTGCTTCCACGCATATCTACGCATTCCATGCACAAACAACGAAAACATTGTATTCATTAAAAAAAATGTCATTACCATTCCGTTGAATAAAAATATATGATGTGTTTGTTTGTGTGTACTTTAACATTTCAACAATTAAACCTGATTTCTTTAATATTCGGTAGAAAAAAAAAATTAGCCCTAGTATATTGACAGAAATTAATTCATGCTAGATTAATTAATTAGAAATTAATTAATCCAGTAATCTCCAATAATTAATTTTCTAATTAATTAGAAAATCATT
This sequence comes from Argiope bruennichi, assembly GCF_947563725.1. Lineage (NCBI taxonomy): Eukaryota > Metazoa > Arthropoda > Arachnida > Araneae > Araneidae > Argiope > Argiope bruennichi. The sequence goes on along the minus strand of NC_079154.1, from coordinate 96,137,133 downwards.
AAATTCTTCCTAATATTTGTAAGAAATTACTTAATGTATACTACCATTGTAATTTGATGAAATAAAAATAATTGTAAATCATAAACAATTGTTTTTTTAAATGAACATTTTTAGAAATATATGTTAATATTTCATCTTTTCATTTTTCGTATCATTTCATATCATTTCTTCATATTTCCTTCAAAAGATTGTTGATGGAATTTTTTACTAGAATTTTTATTGAAGAAAATTAGATTGCAGTTCATTTTATTCCGAAAAACTATTTAAAAAAAAAAAGGAATACAGAATAATCTTATGGTGTGAGAGGTCTGATGATGCTTCGTTTCTTCGTTTTCTTCAAGAAATTATTATAATAATCAAGCAGTGATTACGTCACATTCGTTTCTTTATGAACATATTTCCACACTCTTTCTGCCAAACAAAGGGCCACTCAGCTCAAATAAATATTTTTATATCAAATGCAAACAAATAAAACTACAGTTAAAATGTTGGCGATTTAGAAACAGTTATTTGAATTGCAGAACGAATAAAAATAAAACTTCCAACGCCCTTAAATGCTTAAATCAAAATTCATGCAGTGGTTCCACCGCGTTTGAATCTAAGATGATTATAGCGGAGCCAAAACTTTCGTAGTCCATTTTTAAAAAGAAAATAAATAAATAACTGAAACGGTAACCAGTGAAAAAGTGAATTCGCTTTCTAACGTCGAATCATCTCCGAACGAACTATCATTTTTTTGGTCGCGCCGGCGCATGCACTTAGGTTGTATTCTTCCAAGAGAAGCATCCCTTCCTAATAACAATTATTAGCGGTTGGCAAATGATCTCCATTCCTCCCCTAGTCACTTTGATGGTTCGAGGGGTCACTTACAGGCCTGTAATTATACCGCTACCGGTGTTGCACGAAGAAGCTTTTTATACAAGTCTCGTTGTCGGCGCTCCGGGTCATGTAAGGCCAATTACAATGAGCATATTTTTTAAGAAATGGTTATAATTGAAAGAGTGCCCCACTTTTCGAGGGTTTTGATAGATTTATAACATTTTATAATTATTTTTTGTTTAGCAAAGATGTGTCGTTCAAAGTGTGCTCTTTTTTCTTCTTTTTTTCTTTTTTTTTAATTATCAGTGTATTTGAGGAAAGACACAATAAATCTTAAACACGCAAAAAGAAAAAAAGAATTATATTTCTGAAATTCCATTCATGAAATGATATATATAAAATTGAATGATTTATCTTATTATAAAAAAAATCGAAAATATGTTTCCTTAAGGAGAAACGAACCTATTCGGAGATATCGTGTAATCTTAATGTTTTAGGTTTGATACATCTATCTTTATTTTATTTTTAATAATTTACTTTTAGCTATATACATGTACATGTTAACTATAACGTGTACACAAGAAAATAGTTAATATCATCGAATGAGTATAAAAATCTTAACTAAAACGAAAAAACGTATTATAAAATGTTTAACAAAATTTTTAAGATAAGAATAAAAACTATACGGAAATGAAATTGCAGTTTTTACACCAGAATATCAGTCGTAAAAGGTTATCACGCTTGTCAAAACAAACAAATGTGAATTCTGCATTGAAGGGAATGAAAAACGTTATTTTTAAATCATAACTTTAACATTGCCAAGAATACCCGATTGAAAAATTTGATAAAACAATAAAACTGATGTGAATTTTGCGATAAATAAAATGCATTGCACTAGCAGAATTTAAAATTAATTTTGAAAAGTTTATTAAAATTTAGATATAAAAAATTAAAAGGAAATAAAAGAGCAAAACGTAAAGTGGAATTTTTTAATTTTAACATAAAACATAAAAATAGTTTTTGAGCGTAAATATGGTAGGAGTTATTAAGATGTTGCATTAAAATTTCTAATTTAAATTATTTAAAATTCCACTTAAAATTTAAAAAATTCTTTCAACTAAGCTGCAATAACTAATAGAGCTTCAAACTTCTAAGTTTAAAGGTATTTTCTGTTGAGCATTCCATTACATGCATAACGTAATACGCAAAAACTTCGCAAAACGTAACAATTTTTAAAATTTTATTTAAAAAATTTGTATTATTATGAGGACCAAATGAAAGGCACAATTTAAATAGCAAATTTAAATTCCTGGACCCCTTTTTCCATGTATCATCACATCAGCATGTATTCTCTTCAATTCACAAACTTGTAAATAATCAAAAAATTATAATGTTAAAGATCTATTATTGGATTGGAATATCATTTAACATGTGGTTGTTCATGCTATTTAAAAATAATACATAGAAAATACCGAATTTAAAATTTTTTTAATTAAAAATAATTAAAACATATAACAACAAGAATTAAACTTAAATCAGTATTTTTTTATTATTATTATTATGATTGCGTGTTAGAAAATGACAGAAACTATTACTTTATAAAGTGATCACATTAGTTGGTTTAAATCTTTGTATTCGAAATTTCATATTATGGTTAAAATTTGTATTATATTCAAAACTTTATTTCAGGAAAAAATTGGTACCTGCTTAGAGCGTTCTTAACACTTCACCATTTTATATGAGCTTGTGTCTTCATTAAGTATAATAAAACAGAATTTGTAAGTAATTGTAATTGAATTTGAAAAGAAAGACGAATTTAAGATATTATTTAAAAAATTTCTTTAATTTACTATAAATTTCTTTAATTTTAATATCCATTTGATTGCAAAGTTTCGTTGTGATACCGAATACCATTTTAAAGGTTCAATAATATTAATTAAGGATCTGCATTATTGCGTTCCAAATCACATGAATTTTCATCTGCAGTCGACATTTATTATGGCATTTTAAAGTTTTATATTTTTTAAAAATAAATTTTACTTTGTCTTTCGCTTTTCAAAAACTTTTTCTAATTGATCAATACCTGATTGCCAGATGTCATACAGAGCTTGATTTTTATCTATTTGCTGACTATGATTCGTAATTAACTTAAACAGTAATAATGTAAATACAACTAAATTTGGATAATAAATAAAATTTTCATTTCACGTCGAAGCTAAAATTGTCACTAATTTTTGTCTCATTAACATTACCTATATTCATAAAATAAAACATTTTAAATAATTTATCCTGTTATTTAAAATGTCCCTATAAACATACAAACTATTGGATAATCTCTACAAATGTAACATTTAATTTTTTAAAGAAAAACCTAAATTTTAATTAAAGACAGTCATTTTGGTTCAAATTGAAATAAAAATGAAATTTTTAATTTGATTCAAATTTTATGAATGAAAAATAATAAAATGTTAAAAATCATTCCTCTGAATATTATCCTGTCTTCAGAATTATTATAAATTAAATAGCAATTTAAATAGATTAATCAATTATGAAATTAATCGGTTATTGTTTCAGAATAATATTTCTTCTTTATAATGTCATCTTCTAAAAACATTTATATATTAATCATTCAAATAATAATTATCGTCTGACATTTAAAATGATTTCTGGAATTTTTATTCAGATATTCCAAAAAAAATACAGGGTGTTTATAAAGTCCCGGACCCATTTTGATGTTTAATAACTCATAAAATAATAAAGATAGATTTAAATTAATAACATAAATGGTTAAATAGACTCAAAAAGTTTCATGACCCTTGTCAATGAACTTCCACGTGTGCCCCCTTCGTCGCAAGGAGAATATCAAGTCGATAGTCAATTTCACGCCAGGTAGCGACAAGCATGTCGGCATCCACAGAGCCATTTGCGCACTTTATGGTGATTAACAATGCCAGAAACATGAAAGGATGCTTCATCGGAGAACATTATGCTCTTCAGAAAATCAGCAGCATCTTCTATCCTCCTTAGCATATCTGTTGCAAAGGCCATCCTCCTAGGTCTATCGTTCGGTTCCAAAACTTGAACAATTTGAACTTTGTATGCATGCAGTCTTAATTTTTTCTTAATAACCTTGTACACCGTCGAAATTGGCATATCCAATTCTGTTGCCGCTGATCTCGCAGATATTCTAGGATTGTGTAAAAATGTCTCTCTGACACGCTCAACATCAAAATCACTTGTGCACAGACGTCTGGAACGTTTCTTATCTTCGATACTTCCAATTTCTAGAAAATTCTTTTTCCACCGCAAGATGCTGTTTTTGGATGGAGGATCTTTTTGGTAAATTCTTCTGAAATTTCTCTGTGCTTGCCCTATCGATTTCATTTCTATGAACCACCATAAAATCTGTGCTTTCTCTTGTGGTGTATGCATTCTCCTTAATATCCGCTCGAATAAAACATCACATACAAAAGTACTACATAGAACAAACACATCAAAAGTAAACATAACATTGCAATAGTTGACAAAAACAAAAGAGAGAAAAATGCAATTAATAAGCAGACAATATTTAGAAAAGTACAGATATTTAGACTGTAAAATGAAATTATCTGAAATTAACCACACGCGCAGACGATATTTACAAAAGTAAAAATATTCAAACCTGAAAAGGAAAATATATGAGTTATTCCATCAATAAATGTCATAAGTGTGTTTATATCTTTATTATTTTATGAGTTATTAAACATCAAAATGGGTCCGGGACTTTATAAACACCCTGTACATTATGAAACTTGATTAATAAGGAAATGAATATCTTTCACAATAGTGGGCAAATAAAATATTTAAAGAAATACTGTAAAAGAGAGAGAAGCTGTACAAGTTAATTAAAAGGTAATTTATTATTTCTAAAAGTATTTTAAAGCATTATTACAAGACTTTCTTTAAGTCTTTGCTACTGAATACAAACTTCTTATTTTGAAGAAATTTTTTTAATTACCTATGTATATTTGAGTATTTATCCAAACTTAAAATTTATCGAATAAAGTAAGATGTACTTTAATTATTTTCTTCTGGATTTTTAATTAAAGGTTAAAATACATTCAGTGAATATAAAAACTCGTTATTTTAATATCTGAGCATTTTTGCTAATTTCAAAATGCGTAAATAAAAAAAGGTTTTGAAAGTAATTGAGATCTTAAAACTGGTAAACTCTATTTAATATACAAATATATTTTAATATATTTTATACCAAATTTTAATATATTTTATACCAAAGGAACATAAGGTAATAAATTATTTATTTACAGCCAGATCTATGGTAAATATGGCATTTTTATAACGATATTCTCTGAGAAAATATAATTTTTTTCTGGTAACTTTATTATTCAACTTCAGCATTTCTAAATTTATTGAATTTAATAAACTTCTTTCTTTTGCCTCCTTTGGGAAATAATCCCTTTATTTGAGATTCTAAGTTCCCAATTTCGTTAAGAAATTCAAAATATTTTTCAACCCATACTGATGCCAATTTTTCCAGCAAATAAATTAGAGTAATAATGTGAATAATTTTTATTTTTATTTACGAAAAAAATTTATAATGAATGCAAGCAAACATTTCGGTAATTTTTTTCACTATTTTTAATTAAAAATAAATAAAATCTTTGATTTGTTGAATAATATATACTTCTTTAAGAATCAAATGTTTTAAAAGAAGAATTTAATCTAAAAATAATAAATTTCCTCTTTTTTTTTTTTCTTGCGAAGTCAGTTACTTGGTGGGAAACATTAAAATATCCCACCGAAATTTCAGATATGTGAAAACGTATATCAAGCAGAATTTATTTATTTATTATTATTTTGGTAACGGTTTTTTAAGAATGCAAAAAACTGCACAGTAATAGAGAAACATTGTAGAATATCTTATGAAATACGCAAATATTTTGGATGAAACAATTTCAATTTTATTGATATTATTGAATTAAGTCAATGTTAAGTTATTTTGTGCATTAAATTCAGGATAAAATTAAAATATATTACTAAAAATACTATACTAGAAATAGTGAAATCGTAAAAGGTGTCGCCATTTACAAAAAAATTTTGTCAAGCATTTAATTAATATTGAAATAAAAACTAATTTTTAATGAAATCAATTACATCTGGAGTTGTTTAGTTTTGAGATTTTGATTGATCCTTTTGCTTTTGGCCTTCTTTAAGTTTAATAAGTGCCAATTTTTAGAATTGTCTGACAATCAATAACAAAAATAAGGTAAAAAGTCAGACAAATAAAATATGGTATGTGGTCTGTTTATACATTTTTGTATTGAATGAAGTAAACATGTATTTTATACTGCATAAGGTATTTTGTAAATGAAGTATAAATGAAAAGACATATGATCAAAATATTGATAATCAATTTTGATTAGACAAAATTTATATTACTAAAGCAAATTGGTTTAAAGTAATAATATTGAAGATTTTTTTAAAGATGGTACTAATATATTTCTAAGCAACTACCATAAAGAAATATATTAGTACTATCTTTTTAAAGTGGTACTTATATATTTCTTTCTTTAATAACCATTTCATATTAGTGACAACAAGTATTACATTTAAAATCAAGCATTTTTCATAAGAATTAGAAAAATCATACTTTTACCGCATATTTTAAGTAATAATAATCATTTATAATTCTTTAAGAAACGTTCTTCTTAATTGAATCAAAGATATAATGACTGGAGTAAAAAAAGATTGACACCTTTAAAAGGCGAGAATTATGTATTGCCGAGTATTTGCATGGGTTAACGAAGTATTTTGCCGTTATAATGGTTAGGAGGAATCGGAATAGTTATTGAAATACAAATAAAAAAAAAGAAAACGCTCTATTAAAAACAAATCTTTTTCATATGTTATTAGATTGATGCACAGGTTTAAAGCAGAAAAGTTAATTTTAAAATCTTACTGTTTATAATTGTATTAAATAATAATATAAATTATCTTTCCATCTCTTTGATAGCTAAAATAGCTTGTTTAATTAGTAACAAAAATCCCTTATGTATTGTAAAGTATAAAGTTTCAATAATAATAAAAAAATATATAACAAAACTAAACATTTTTCTCCTAATCTTTTGCCATTCAATAAATCGGGTTTTAAATTGTTTTTTTTTTTTTTCAGTTGTGCGAGATGAGTAATGGAAATAGCAAAAATTTATTATATTGATCTTACAGAAGAAAAAAAAAAACTTATTCATAAATAATTTGGAACTAAATCTGGCAGCAACTAAACAAGAGAAATATCTCACAACTTGCTTATTTTATTAGAATTCATGTTTCAAAAAGAATTCAAAAATCAAGTAAACGTAGCTATTCTTTTTTTTTTTTTTTTACGAATTCATACTAAAAAAATTATTGTTCCTTCAGTTTATTGTTTATTCAATTAATTTTATATTTGTCGCAGGGCTGCCATATTGACGTTTATTGTAATAAATTTAACATTTTTTTTTTTTTACCAAATTATTTGACCTTAGAAATTTAATTATTAATTTTCATATAGTTTCTTAAAATTAATTCTAATGTTTATAATAAACTTTTAATATTAAACTATTCACTAAATCACACTTCAACGTCTCTATAACAGAGCTGTACTTCGTTGGAACAAGAATTCTATACTCTTCTTTCAATGTGAAATATTTAGATGTACTAACTGTACTAGGTGCGACTTATGTTCTGTTTCAGTACATCATATCAAAATATAAGCAAAAGAATAAAAAAATTCCCCTGGTATCTTTTTATGATTGAAATCTTATATGAATAATTATTAACTGCATAAAAACTCAAAGTATTAGTTTTTATTTATTTGTTTGTAAAAAAATAAAGGAATAATTTTTTAAATACCGTTTTCGTGTTTTATACATCTCTTCGCATAATATTGCATATGCTTTCATCATCCTTTCAGGAACAGATGCTTCACTGGCAAAGATATTTCCCAAATACATATATATGAATACCAAAAAAAAAAAGTCCTAAAAGTAATATTTAAAAACAATGCAATATTTTCGATTTGGCTGTCAGTGGAGTAAAATTAGTAATATCTCATTGAATATATTTATTGCATTAAATAAACTCTTTTTAAACTCTTAAGTTCTTATTTTGAGTTTAAAACCACTTGTAATATGTAACGATGGAATAGAAAATTAATATCATGCGTTGAATTACTTTTAGAATACATGCGATATTTTGTTCTTGTTGCCTTCCTGGAAAGTACGGAGTTTTGGCAAGAATTCAAACATTTTTTCATATATTTTATCTTTTTGTTAAGTAAATTACTGACCATATATCAATCTAATGTTTGTACTCATAAAATTTAAACTCTTTCCTAAAAGTTATTTTGCAAAAAACTAATGTTTCAATCAGTTAATCAAATTTTGGGCGCAATTTCTTCATTCTGTTATGGTAACCTTGATCCGATATTTAATCATTTACTCGAATTACCTATTTTATTGAAATTGCTATCCTTCAATTGAGAAATTACAAAAATAGGAAAATAATGTGATTTTTTTTTTAGGCCAGAGTTTAAGGAGAATAAGTGGAGGGAGCAAATGTATTTGTTTGTGTCCATTAAAGTTAGCATGTATTCTATTTTCTTCGAAATTAGATAAATTATCCATTGAAATTCCTTTAAATCATAATTTTAAATAGGATAAGAATATTCTTTGTATTTTAAATGCATTTTTAAATATTAAATCATTTTAACCCTTTCAAAAGACAAACCTTAGATACAGTTTTTACTTAAAGAATAATTAATTGTGGCAAAAATAAATTATTTATTTGGATCATTTAATGTAAATTAATTACAACTACTTTAAAATTTGTATCACTTTATGATTTTTGAAATTCAGTTAGAAAAGTTAGTTAATAGGATGGACTACATAGCTTTTGGTTTATTATCTGCTTATTTAGTTCATTTATTAAGTTTTAAATTCCATTGAAGAACTAAATTAAAAATGAAAAAAGTTTATGTGTTTTTATGAAATATACTGCAATTTATATGCCTGCAAGCTTTAGCGCCCAAATATTTTACGAAGTATCTTCTTTTTATATTTTATTTGTTTTTCATAAACGTATTAGTGGGCCACGACTTGAAAAGATCTTGAGTTTGAGACCCAATTCCACCGAATAATTGTTATATTTGTGAATTTGAATTACTTTACATTAGAGCATATACTTTGTTATTCGAAATAACAGTTGATTAGTGAGTTGCTTTTCTCTTACCTTTTCTGTATATATTCAGAATGTGACATTAGCCTCATAAATAATAGTCCAGAATTGATTAAGCAAGCCGCTTTAAAGGGGGCTGGCGTCGACTTACAAATTAAGAACAGTTGATATGCATATGCATATATATATATTACAATTCCTAAACTATATTAAGTAATTCCAAACTCGTTAAATAGAAATAAGTAAGTATAAATTTCCAAACATTAGGCTTAATATGAACATGAATAAATTCTCACTTATTCAAATTCATAAAAAAAAAAAAAATACTTATTAAAAAAAGGGAAAATAATAAGATATAGGATTTATGATGCCATTCAACTTTTAAAACTTCGCGGTGAATGATTTATAAGCATTTTTTATTTCTTCTTCCTAGAATTGCAATCTATAAATCCTATTTTTGAAATCGTATGCTTTTTCAATTGCACGGTTATTAAAAAACATGTTTTACTTGAAGATCGAATTTCCTAATTTTATCACGCTTTACTCACAAAAATCTCAGCCAGCAAATTTTAGAATGATGAATTTATGATAAATATCATCATGACTCTTAAATTTTCCGCTCAATTCCAAATTCCTAACACAAAGAGTAAAAAAACCTGAGTCTTCTTTTTTTTTTACCATCACCTCTCTTTAGAATACCATAAGATAGATAAATAATCCTTCCCTATCATTATTTTTCTATTTACACAGTTACATCCCACTGTCTGCGAAATGTTCTTAAGAAAGGTGGGGAAGGGTAAGAATTGCTGACTACAACACACGGGAAAGCTTTTTTGGAGGCACTGAAAAGAGAGGGAAGCCGCTGTGTAATAATATCCATCAAAATGGAAGAAGTTTGAGGTCAAGACAGTAATGGCGTTGAGGAGGCGGTCATCTTCGCACTACGGGGCCTGCAATTACGGTCTAAGAGCTGGGTTTTGGAAAGTTGATTAATTTGACAACAATTATTGTACACCATGACGCCATTTTTTGGAAGGAATAAAAATAGAAAAAAAAAAACAATTCCACAAATATCTGGGAAGATACCCTTCGGTACACAAATTCTTTGGATGAAACAGACGTCATGATACAAGTATAACATTGTATGTACTAAAATAGCCGTTTTAAGTTTGTAAATTTTAAAAGATAATTTAACTCATTACATTAAAATAATTGAATTTTTTATGTGGTTAATGAGTAACCAACTACCTTGACATCATAAATATGCAATTCCTGTGGCAGGATGATGATACAGAGTGGTTGCAATTATAGTGGGATTTTCCTTAATTTAATTTTCTTTATGTTTTTGGTTTGATTTTGGTTATGGAAATTTTTTTGACATCATGAAACTCTATAAAATAATTAATGAAGTGGTTAGTTCAGATCATTCTTTTAATTATAAAATAAATTCTAAAAATGTTTTAATTTACAAATAATTATACTACGCGTTAATTTGTATTCATTTCTTAATTATAGTTTTGACCATTCAGTTCGTTAGCATCATAAATAAAGAAGGAAATAATCTCTGATTCTTTAAACAAAAAATGTTTTCTTAGTTGTAACATTGAATGGAAAATAGAAACAAAGGATCATGAAAAAAATATAATATCTTTTCCGAACTAAAGAACATTTCCATAGCATTTACGCAAGAATAAACAATTTAATTAAGGCGCAAATAACTGGGATTAATTCTTTAACTAAGAAGGTAAAAATTTCTAAACTTTAACCATGTATCCATTGGACAATAATTGTTCATTCCACGCATCCTTGGAAATTAATTGTTTCATCTATAGTCAAAGAAGTTTTTGTTCATATACTTTTTGAAAAATTATATAGGTCCTAACAAAAATGCTGCCTTTATTTTCTTCGGCAATTTATTTATTTGTCTTTCTTCCTTGATGAAATAAATTCTTAAAAGAAACTGATAATATTTATTTAGTTTTTCACATCTTAAATATATGCAAATAATTCTCGAAAGTTCTTGCTTACAATTAAGATATTGTTGTGATAAAATGTTGCAATCTTGTACATCAATATAAAAAGGCCTCTTTGTCTGGAACTTTTTGTTGAAGAGACATTATTATTTAAACTATACATTCAAGGTCATTCAGTGGGCTTATTGGCCTGAAGCCCAGAAGTGTGTCTAATCCAGTGGCGCCTAAAAACTTACAGTAGTGATTTTATTTTAGTTTTGCATCAAAATTCTTTGTACATTGTAAATTTTAATAATTTTAAAATGTGATTATGGTTATTTTTAAATCGACGTAACAATTGTAAATTTTGTAATGACGCATTTTAGCTTAAAAAATATTTACATGGAAACAATTAATGAGGAAGCATCTAAACCGTGTATGTAACAGAAGCCACCTACATTATCAATAATAAGGTAGATCTGATGTTGATAATCAATATCACAGTGTATCATCATATTTAGTTCTTTAATCTTATTATTATAAAGTACTATGCCTCAATTAATAATAAAGATAAATGAATGTGTTTGTATACTGATATTCCACAGCTTAAACCATTTCACTTACAGCTACCAAATTTGGCATATATATATATATATATATATATATATATATATATATATATATATATATATATATATATATATATATATATATATATATATATATATATACCTGAAAATTGCACCTCGGAATAATCTTTTCAAATTTTAATAAGAATTTTAATTAATTAAAAATTAAGCTGAATATCGATGTTTTTCCACGATGACTCCTGAAAATATTATAGCACAAAAATGAATGTTTCCCTTTTCAAAATTTGAAAAACTGTTTTTTAATTATATAAATTCAATAGTTGTAAAAATTTGTTCAGAATTTTGACAATTTTTAAAAAATATTTTTTTTAATATAATTTACAACATTGTTGCTTTGAAATTTAAGTGTTTTTGTTGAATCATCAAATATTTAATCTCGCGTTTTCATCCATTGTTGAAAGCTGAAAAAGGAGGATTCTGCTTAATATCTGTAGAGTTTACAAGACGAATCGAAAAGTGTAGTTACAATAACACAAAACGTGGAAGATAGACGAATACGCTTTTATTAGTGCTATGATGCCATTGGACTACACTCCATTAAAAAGGTCCGTGCACATAATGAACAGAATATATGTAATAGAGTTAAAATAAGACGGTTTTAATGCCTCACAATTTGACGGAATCATTTACACAAGAATATATCTAAACGACTAAAAAGGAATGAAGTATAATCACTATCCCCGTTGAAACAGATGGTCGCTAATAGTGATTCTTTAAAGAGTATTACTTATTATGACTTTGTTTTTATATTTCCGTCTTTGACGTTCTCCATTGTTTTCGTTATACTTTTATATTTCCCTTAGATCATGTTTAAATAGTATTTAATGTAAGTGGTTTCCTGCGTCTTTATTTCCTTACAGTTCATACTATTCCACCTGTGATCTCGTGAAAATGTAAAAGCTGTATGTTGTATTATAATTTACAAAGTGTTACATTGTTATTTTAAATACAATAATACTATTTATACTGTAAATGTTTAAGTGCATATAATTTTCAAAATTATTTTAATATATCTCTTTATATTCAATATAAGCCTTAATAATGTTATTAAAATATTCACTATTCATTTTATTAATTGTAGAACATTTTTATAAAATATTTATAATCTTTATTCTATTTTCCTATAATATCACTATTAATCTTTAATACGATCAGAAGGGAAGCTGACTTGACATATCCTGTTTTGAAATCAGGAAAGAGTTAATCACTGAACAAGTTAATTTTTTTTTTTTAAACTTTTCAGTTATTTTACTAAGTAGGTATTTTCGCAGGGCAGCAGCCGCTGGAATTTCTAACTACGATTCTAAAAGAATACCAAATTATTATAACTCAAGATGCTCAAATTTGTTAAAATAATTCGGCATATGTGCGTTTTGGTCTGTCCCTAACTTTTTTTTAAAAACTCGAGCTAAATAATATAGTTTCAACTTCTATGAATTATTCAGATTGAGATATTTAAAAAAAGTTGATAAAAATGGGCTTGTATTCTAAAATATAGATTATTGTCTCATTTAAAACATCTAACGGTTTTTTTTCTCTATCTACCATTATTTTTTTCACCCAAAGAAATGCAGAATTAGACATTAAAATCCAGAGGAAGAACTTAAAATTTCAGCTGCATAAGATATGAATGAAACAATGTTTTGAGGCAGTCCGCTTTTCTTAAAATCATTTTATTCATTCAAATTAAGAAATTTCTGAAAAATGACTCATATATAATCCATTTTATTTTCAGGTCTTCCTGGTTTTCAAACAAATAATTTAAATATACTTAAATTTTATTAAATATTATAAATTTTATAAAAAGTTTATTTTAAACTATATTTGAAATCAGTTATAAATAATTTACTCAGAGTAAATATCTCAAAAATAAAATGCATTGCTGTTTTTTTTTTTTAAAGAAAGAAACTTTTAAAACTTTCCTTCGGTAATTTATAAGGAAAAGAATAAATTGGAAACTTTTGATACGTCAGTGTTCCGTGCAACTACACGATTATAATTGTTTATAATTTCTGCAAAATATGTTTTAAGTAATAATTTATTTGTAATTTTGATAATATGATAATATTTGTAGATAATTTTAATGGACATTCCCTATGAAAATATTTAACCGTTATATAGGAAACTTTTTGTGAAATAGCATGTAAAATCTCATTTCATCTCATTGGCTTTTTAAAAAATTTATCATGAATATTATATTTTTAAAAACTGTTGAATTGTGCATTTGAAGTTTATTTTTAATTTATGAAACGTCATTACTAAAATTGAGTTAGGTGTTCAAGGGTGAAATAAACGCTGCTAGAAGAAAGCAAATTTGTATAGAGGCTCTAATGTTATATAATTGCATATTCAGTTACTAATTCAATCCTTGACAAAAGATTGTATTGCATTTTTATACATTCATTTTATTTATCTCTACCATGCCAACTTGATAACAATTTAAAACCATTCTTTTTCGCACACTTTATAAAAAATTTATATAATTCCTTTCAGTTTTTAAATCATTCTATTTGAAAGAAAAATATCCGCTAAAAAATTATTCATGACTCAAAGGCATGATGAACAGCATAACTTCTAAGTGCTGTAAAAATTATTACATTTATTAATAGAATTCAAAAGATAAATATATGAAAGACAGAAAAAGTTTTTGAAGAGCTTTAATAAAATATACATATACATTTATTTCATCTGAAGAAAAAAAAAGACATCGCATTATGCACAACTATAGTAGAAATACATGGAAAAAAAGATCTATATGGTTATTCAAATCATTTATAATGTTTTACAATTTCGTTTGAATCTTTTCTGGAAAGTTCTTTGGTGCATTGTTAATTCGAATTATCAAAATTTCACTTAAAATCTAAATTACCAATTATGAGTATTACTGTTTCGATTTTAGAAACTAAACTGACTGGACTCATCTTCTTTGAAAGTTTCTCATATGCTCTCCAACAAAGGTCTTTTTCAGTTCTCAATACCCACAAAATTGTGGACCTTAGGTAAGAACGCGAATTCCTTGTATTGCATTGATAAAAATGGTAAAGAAATTTAAATATTTGGCATGAATCTAGCGAATTAAATCTTTGGTTATATCGTGCGAATATATATTTTGGACGCTTTTTTTTCCCGATCGATTAAAATCAAAATTGCTAGAAGTATAGCTGGCTGTAGTAACAATATCACGTATCGAATTTCATTGACTTAAATTGTTGTGTTTGCATGAATGCAAAAGTATAGATGAACAGAAGGTCAAATTTTGGACAGATTTGGTTCAGAATTCATCAAGAATAAACATTTTAGATGCTAAACCCGTGCAACAATTTGTAAATCTAGCTCGTTACGTTTTGTAGTTGTCAAGTTCACTTGTACTAGAACAGCCAAACAAACAGACTTCCTCTAAATGGATTTCGTTCAAAATTTGATAGGGTTGAAAAACGAGGCTGAATTAAGCCCTATTGGGAACTTTAGGCAATAGGAGATCCACAGGCTACATTCTCAACTAATTTACTCACACACGTTTTTTACTGTTTTTAATTTATATATATATATATATATATATATATATATATATATATATATATATATATATATATATATATATATATATATATATATCAGGATACTTTAAAAAATAGGTATTATGTGAAAATTGAAATAACAAAACATTTAATTGTTTCAAGAACTAATCATTTACTCAAGAACGATGGTTTCAATAAGGTTAAAGCAACCAATTTAAATTTAAGAGTAAATTAAAAACATAATCTTAAAAAACATTTAAGCATTTCTTGGTTTTTTTTAACATAATCCAAATAATACTCTCGGCAGAGCTGTTAATTTGTAAATCAGTCCGAAAACTTTTTTTTAAAAAAAGGTTAATCTGGAAGCAAAAAATAATTTAAGAAAAATAATTTTCTGAATTTTAAACGATATTTGATTATAACTTAAATCAGTTCGAGAGCAGGATTCATTCAAATGAAACAAAAGCAAGAAATTAATTTGTCCTAAAAATAATGTACACACACAAAAGATCCTAGAAGCCTAGAAGTGCTTTAGAGTTGAGGCCGTCCCTAAGCACTTGCTTTTTATCCCTATCTCATAACTTGTTCCTAGGCGATAGTAAGAAATTATTCAATTCATTCGAAATCAGCAAACTGATATTCGATTAAAATAACGGAGACAATTATATGAATAGTTAGTCAAGGGCGTGGTAATGGTGAGTTTTAATGGGTCCTAAACTAACGAAACATTTTAACGCTAAATGTTTTTGTATATACGGTAGTTAAGTCGAAAAATATGACTAAAACGCTGTGGTGTATAGATGGTGAATGGCACTCAAATGAATAACCTTTTTTTTTTTTTTGTCTTCTATTTATCACCAGTTCAAACAACAATTATAATAAATGTAAATCCCTCCAAAGTCACGGCATTATTTTTTTCGTCCACTCTTAACATTTGGCTTTAAAATATCCTAAAAATGAGCTAATAATGAGCACTAGGGTATTGGCGTTATGAACATACTCATGTCATTCACCCTTGATACGTCTCTCAGCCTATATATTTGAACATTTTAGTAAAATAAAATAAGTTACATTACACATAAATTCTCTTTTGTATATTTTTTTTAACATAGCAATTAAAATAGAGTATACAGAAAGAATTTTCTGGTTTCGCTGCTATGTTAAATGCCTCAGTGATTTAGAACAATTTTTTCTGCCTTCTTTATTTCTCTATTTAGTACTTTATATTCAACTTGAATATTTTTTGTACGAATAAACGTAGATATCATACAATTTTATGTAATATAATTAAAGAGCGCTATTTAAAATAAAATTATCGGAGCTAAAAATAAAATGAAACATACTATACGAAATCTATGCGAGTTGGTACAGATAAAACATATCCAATCCGATCGTGAAGAGAAAATTGTGCCTTTTAACTCTGTATCCATTCTGGACTCGTTTCCAAGCGGTGAGCCAGTAACTCATTCTACCTGACTTTTACGATCTCAGTCCGAAAGGCATCAAAGAAACAAAAACACGGTAGAAAAAAAAAGAGAGAGAGAGGGGAAAAAAAGGCAAGGAACGAAAAAGAAAGAGAAAAAAAAAATGCTGGGGGAAAAAAGCCCAGACGGAATATTGGACAAGAAAGGGAGGGGGGGAGGGGCACTCGGAATGTTTCTCCGTATATTTTCTTCGTCTACTTCACGGGTGGGCTCGTACTAACATGTGTTTATTGCACTGCGATCTGTCCTCACTGCTCACAAAAATAAGTTTTGAAAATTTTGTTCCCTCCACCCCTTTTAAAATGTCACGAGAGCATTTTTAAATCGAAATTTACAAATAGACTTTTTAATTTAGCGGTTTAAAAAACAAGGGGGAAAAAACATTTACAGTTGAAGCAATAATTTCTTTTACAAGGAAATTAATAATAGTATTTTCGACTGGGGAGGTCTTTGTAAAATGAGAACAAGATAATAGTGAATAATTACTTGATATATTTAAAACAACAATAAATTAAAACTGAATGATAAAAGTCACGGAAGCTTTTGTTTCAAAAACAACAGTTGAAATATAAAACGAACACAATAGTAATTTATTGTTATGATATTGTACAACGCTGCAATTATTAAATACTATAAATGTACTCTATATTATATCTGTGTGTAACTAAAGGATAATAAAAATCCAAAAAATGATATAATCAAATCACTGTCTTACAGATAACTGTCAGCGGGTTTATAAAGTGCCACAAGTCACAACACAACAACTGTCTTATAACTTTCAAAAATGCATATATTTAATGACTGAAAAAACTTAATTACGGTTCCAGCTAGTCATGATTCTATCATTTAGTGAACTGAGTTGTTTATCAGAGTACTAAAGAAAATCAGAATTAACAAATATACAAAGATTCCGTTTGTGACGTAGTTATGGAAAGGCATGAAATACGGATGCTCTATTAGTAAATTCTGAGGTAACCCTAACAATAAAAAGCGAGGTTTGCTCACTTTCTAAATGAAAATGTAATAAAAGATCGAAAGATTCTATCATACCCGTCGAGGGGGGCAAAATTGACAATTGGGGGGGAGGACATATTATCCAGGGGGCCAATTACTCCCGCTACGCCACTGGGGCCTTTTAGCCTATTCTTTTCGTTTTTGGGCGATTTGCTGCGATCTAGATAGTACCAAAACTTTGGCAACTTCTAATTAAACTAAAAAAATCATCTATTGTGTCATTTACGGATTTAATATTTATGGATAAGGAAATGCCTATTTTAAAGAATTATAAATTTTTGTTTATAATTTTAAAACAGTATAATTTTGAAAATAAGGCAACACGACATTAAAGACTGGAGAATTCTGTAAAAAAATGATTTCAAACTCATGTTCATTGAATTTCAAATAAAATTGGTATAAAGCATCTAATAAATATATAGCAGGTTTAGATCAATCCTTTTATACATTTAGAATGGATATAATAAAGCAGTGTTATCTGTCAATATTTTGCAGAAAAAATAATTAATAGTCATATAATAAAAAATCATTTTGTATATGATTTCAAAACTTATGATAAAAAGTCTATAAACACAAATTTATTATGCAGTTTTAATCGTTTTAAAGGCATTGTATTTGATCTGTAATGTATTCTTTAAACAATTCAATTATAATTCATTCTACAACGATTCTATATTTCTGTTGGCACAACAGTATAATTCTTCACATTTAATCAGAATATTTAAAATAAATCGTTAAAAATTGGTCTCAAATTATTTGCTTTTACTTTTGAAGCCATTTGATCCCTTTTCACGATTTTTTTTTCTTCTTTCCTGCTGAGTTTATAGATAATATATTAAAACGAAATTTTTTTTATTTCAACTTATACTTAAATGCAAACATTGATTATCCTGCGTTTTAACTTTAAATCGACTAAATTTTTGCAACAGACAGAATCAATACTTTTCTGTCTAACATAATTACATTAATTTAACTACATTACTCTGTTAACATAATAGGAATTTTTGTTTCGTGTATGTAATATTTTCAAATATTCCGAAGGTTAAATAATGAAATTACAACAAATAATAAATTATTAAGGCACTTATTTGATAAGATAATTAGGAAAACATTTGATCCGAGACGGATTTCTGACTAGGTAGCTGCCTAGGGCGCTAGGCTGAAAGGGGTGCCACACACAGATCGATTTTTAAAAAATATCGATTTATATTCCTAGCTGTTGAGAAAAAGAGGTAGTAAAAAAACACAAATTATATAAATTATAAAATATTTAGATAATATAATAACACTTTATCAAGAATAATTGATCTAGTACCTGTTTGTCTCGATAATCATTACAATATTTATTAACAATGAGGCTCTGATTCAGTTATACTGTATACAAATGTAGAAGTCGGACAATCGAGAATCATATCAAATATATAAAAACAAATACATTTCCACAAAGCTAATAAACTTGAAAAGAATAAGCTAAAATAAATCATTAATATATTAAAAATGTGTAGAAATGTGAAATTATATTGTCCACTTTGTTAAATGAGGGCCATCCAAAGGTTTACTGCCTTCGGTTTCAAAATACCTGAACCCGCCTTTGGATTTTATGGTGAGTGACATAGATTCTAATTAATTTTAAGATAATATTTTGAAATTATTTTATTATTATTCTAAAATTTCTTAATGAACCAAAAAGAAGTTATCGTCTGCGAGTATAAAATACTAAATACAAAGATCATTAACAATTGTTTATAAACTAACTTTTAGAATCTATGACACATCATCTTGAAGAAAGGAAGACAGCAAGGTTATCGCTTTTCATTATGAATATCTATTAAAATTTTTTAAAAATTATTGGAGAAGAGCTCGAATTACCCAAATTAATTGGAGTTAGAGCAACTTCGGAGAATCGCATGTTCGGATAATTGATAAAAAATAAAATGTTATTTATTAGAAAAAAATGTTAAAATTTATTAATTTAAATGATTACAACTAATACTGATACTTAAATACTATTTTAAAGTATTAATGTTTAGACATATGAATGCCCTTCTTTTCGCTACTTTAATTTGTTTTTATTTGGGAAAATTTTGTTTCCGTATCTTTTTCTTCCTCAAAGTAGTTCAGATACTTTTCTACTGTAAATAATACTTTTTCGGATACTTGCTTTACCATAAAATAATACATTAGAAATAAGGTGAAAATATTTTAAAGCAAAATCTAATTTAAAACTGCTTTATATTTTCTTATTGTTTTTGTACTAATTCCATTGTTAGATTTTTAGAAATAAAATTATAAAAATATTATTAAATATTTCTTTGTTTTAATCGGATTTTTTTCTTTTCAACAATTACGCTTTAAAATGAAAAAATCCAATACAACACGAACTGTAAAGTATATTCTTGACATTAATTGCCTAAAAGAAATATGTATTCGAAAAAATAAAAAAGATATAAAAAATTATTTTGTTTCTACCAATTACCATTTCATTTCAAAACAATATTGTGAATTCATGATACTACAAAGTTGTCCAGCATTTTAATGCGCTTATTCTCGCAATTTCATTAGACTTAATCGTGCATGGTCGTTATGCAACCATTAATATAAATTCACACTAAAATGAAACAAGATGTCACTTAAGTTCCTTACATCGCTTTTTTTCTTGTCCAAGCATTAATTTTCTCATACATCTCAAATAGCCATATTATGAGTCACATTTTTTTATTTATAAAATAAGCTGTGAAAGGAATTAATTATAGATGCAATCTATGTCGTTAGCATTCCAGTCATGAATCCTGGTCTATCTTTCATCCTACTTTTAGTTCATCATTCCTACTTCTACGTTTATTGTAGCGCTAATCTCAAAAGAATTTTTATTTATCAAACAAAAATAATGAATGAAATAGTCTATAAAAGCAAGATATGTTTTACGAGGTTCACAACACGCTAAAGTCGAGTTCAATGCAAATAATCCAAATTTATGTCTGCTTTTTAATTAGTAATTCATGGGCGCTTTTTAATTAGTAATTCGTGCGAATTTTCAAAATTCCCTATTCACAAGGCACCGATTTTCATGTATATGATAAAGTGCTTTTTTTAATGCGAATTGAATACATTTGTTTCGCAATAAAATTATTTTTGATGAGAAATTAACATTTTATCATTTGAGATGATATTTTTAGAAATAACCTTATTCATGTTGAGTTGTATTCGTAAATGGAATAATTTATCGTAAAAAAAAATCTTCTTTCCTTTTAGCAAGCGCACATTTTATAGTTTTAGTGTTTTAATAATCCACGAAAGAATTATTACTCTGAATCTTCCATCGATTGCTTTATATTAATTATTCTACATACTTTTCTTACTTTTATGTTTTGTTAAAATAATCAATTTATTAAAAAAAAATGCTTTAAAATGAATCATAGATGCTGTTTGAAAATTATGAGGGATTTTCTTGCCAAAGATTTATTCATTTGAGCGATAATTTAAGGAGGTATAAAACTTGCGTAAATGAATTCGTATCTAAATTAACTGAAAATATCACTATAAAAGTTTCATTAATTAGCAGTTTGAAGACGTTCGCTTGTCTCATAATTAAACAAGGAGCCTCAAAAAGTCGAAATATCTGTATATTCATTTAACCTACTTACGAGAACTAAATATTTTACAGAAAAAAAAATGTTTTTTTTTTTTTTTTTTCATCCATAGCATTTATATTAGAAAAATTTCAATGCATTGTATGAATGTGTAGAAAAGTATATTTAAACTCTGTAAGTTGCATTTACAAAGATATGAAAACATAATTGTATGCAGAACATTGAAATAATTTTTTGTTCTTTGTTTTGTAACGGAAAAATAAACCTTTGAATGAATGAAAATAGCTTTAAGATTTTACTCCACGATTTTATTGCATGAAATAAATATTACATGTTATTTGTATTCAAAAGTTGAACTTTTATATTATTTGCATAAACTATCATTAAAAGAAAAATAATATGGTGAAAGAGAATAAAATAACTTCTTTTGAGGGTAAACTCACATCGGATGAAATAATAAGCGAGAAATAAAAAGCATGTTTGACGCATGAATTATGTGAAGAGCTTACTTGATAATGATAGATAATTAGAATACAAAAAGATGGTGGAAGGAAATAAAACGAAGAATTCCAGCATGCCATGGTGAATATGCAGAAACTGAAACCTTTTGACTTAAAATCAGGATTATACCTTACTAAAATAATTTTTTTAGAGTTCGGAGATATTTTATTTTCAGTTAATGTTTTTAATTTAAATTTCTATTTATCTAGTCATATATTCATCTTTTTTATCTAAAAAGATATCAAAGTTAATATAAAGCAGGTAATAGTAACTCTACTTTCCAAATTTAAATCTGTAATAATCCAAATTTATTAAAAAAAAGAATATTCCAAATGGAACAGATAATAATTTTTCCATGCCTAGAGCTGTTTAAATTTTGGCAGTAATCAAAAGATTGAAAATCAACATATCAAAATTTTAAATGAACAATATATAAGTTTGCTTTCCGGGTAATTTAAATAATTGAATAACAAACAAACAAAAAAAAACAGTAAGACTTTAATCTCCAAATAATCAACAACGACACTTTACAAGCAAAAAAAAAAAATAATCTACTATTAAAATAATCTCTTTTCAGTGTCATGGCCTTCAAAATATGAGATAATGAAAGACTTCAAAATATATTTGAATGTCATTAACCATTTGGATATCTTTTACTTTATATGTATTAAGGTTTCGTTTATGACGCGTATAAATGGCGCGTTTATGAAAAAAAATGGACGAACTCAAATTCTCAAGGGAATAGAATAAATTAATCAGGAAAAATGAAATAAGTTCGGAAATTATAAGTAAATGAACTAAGAGTGCGAAATATTGAAAGAAAAAAAGTTCCATAGGCAAATCCCCTGTATATGCTTTTTCATTCCCCATTTGTAACTTTTAAACCATATCAACTACATTTTTTTTTTTATCAAAAGTCACAAAATTTACAGATTTAACTTCAACAGCTACATAAATAAAAAAAAAAATCACGTCAATTTCAACGCTGTTCAATGTTCAGGTTATTTTTTTATTCATTGAATTAAAATGAATGGATTTAAAATAGTTTGTTTCCAAGCTTCCAATTAATTACTCAACAAAATTTAATTTTAATTACAGTAAAGCTTTCAATTATTTTTTTTGTAATCAAAAAAAATTATTGAAGTAGACTTTTTTTTATTGTTTAATTTACCGCGGTTAAGCTTTGAAAAGCTCTTTTACAGCTTCGGGAACCTCATTATTTACATTATCTACATTTTTCTGGCAAATAACTATTGAAAGCACTTACCTGAAATTGGCATTTGGATGCAATATGTAGAACATATAGATGATGATGCAGAAGCGACGAAAGTAGCAATTCTTGCTGTCTAGCATTGTTCAAGACATCTTCGTAGCATTCATCTCAATAGACTGTTCATCAGGTTTTCTTTGACAACAACATCCATAATAAGTCTCTGAAGAATCGATTGCTCTGAGCGTAAAAATGTTCAATCAGCATTTCCAGTCTGCATTGACAGTTGAAATAAATATCTGTCTAGCTATATTCAAGAATTCAGCGAGAAATTATTGATAACGGAAATGTACAACTACATAAGCAAAATTTTTGAAATTAATAAGGTCTTTATAAAGAAGCTACAGTAACTGCATAGATGAAACCTCGTAAAATCCAACTGGAGAGAAATGAGAAAACATCAAGTTACAATGAACTTAGAAAGATAAGATGATGGTATATGTTTGACCTCTACGCATGCAAATTCTATATCAAGTCTGAAGAATTGGAGTTCAAGAAGAATACAACGACC